>NC_140751.1:98125000-99615000 GCF_051527215.1 Medicago sativa
GGAATATTGGATTTTAAAAATAAATTTTCTCTTTTATGAGAGAGAGAAGAAAATAGTAGTTTCATTTGCAAGTTAAAAAAAAGATTTCAGTTAACACGGCAATGGACGTGGTCTCGTGGATTCATCACAGCGTGACACGACATCAAGATTTTGCACTTCACACAAACAAAGTCGATTCATTTCAAAGTTTCAGGGTTTCCGACTTCTAGTAGTACGAGATTACTGAACACAAGCAATGACAACCTCTTTCCCTCGCTTGCTCTCCACCACCGCATCCAACCCTACTCTCTTCCGCACCGGATCCGAACACCTGACTCGTTCTGTTTCCAACTCAGTCACGCGACTCCTCTTCTCCTCCTCCTCCTCCACTCAGAACCACAACGAGAAGGAACAAACACAGACACCGAAGCCAGAATCTCTCCACGACAACGATAAACAAAGCCAAAAGGAGGAAGAAGAAGATGATGATGATGATATTGATATGAACAAAGAAACGGGTGAGGTAGGTGGGCCTAAAGGGCCTGAGCCCACTAGGTATGGCGATTGGGAACGCAATGGTCGCTGCTCTGATTTTTGATTTATTGCTTACTACTTTACAATAGCCAATACCATAACATAATAAATTTGGTATAAATCATAAATTGTGTACCTATTTTTCATTCAAATTTTTAAGAATCACTGCTTCTTCTCTTGGTTCTTTATTGCTTATATGTATGAAACTGAGGTTGAGTGAAGTGGAACAGATCAATTTGCTGCTTATTATTACAAGTTTTACTGGCTATGATTCTTGAGGAATGTTCAACAAAGTGAAAATTTGCTTTATTTATTTTTTAATAATCCCTCAATTTCGTCCCTGAACTATTACTCTTTGTTCAAATGGGTCCCTAAATCATTAAAACTTATTAAAAATCCCTGACTTATTCCCCATCCATCTCCGTCAAATTAGTACCTACTAGTTTTATGATGGATTATGGTTAATGTTATATGATTCTGATTTACTAGTTTAATGCATTCTAGTTTTCTGGTTTAAATCTATATGAATTCTTGTTTGCATAAGGTTTTGTTGCTGAATTAAGCACTACTAGTAGCAGCTAGAATCAACGTGAGTGGTTGAGCTCCCACTCATGCACCATGTTCCTATACTCGTGATTTTCATTTCTGTCATTTTTACATAAGCACATTCTTCACAAGTGGATAAATTGCTGTTCTTGTGAAACTTTAGGGACCAAATAATCAAAATATGTGAAGTATAGATCTAACTTAGTAGACAGATGGATTGCCAACGTGACAATTAACACTATCCACTCTTCTCAGACTGACAGAGGGACTAAGTGGATGGATAAAGGAATAGTTTAGGGACCTTTTAATAGGTTGTAATAGTTTAGGACCTAATTTAGAGAGAGAGAGAGAGGGAGAGGGAGGGAGGGAGGGAGGGAGGGAGGGAGAGAGAGAGAGAGAGAGAGAGAGAGAGCAATAGTTCACGAATGAAATAGAGAATTTGTTATTTACTTTTAATGAAAATCCTTTTATTTGTGTTTGGGACAGTTCAGTTAGGATTTGAGTTTACAGAACTGTAAGAGAGCTTAGTTAAGGGGGGAAGTGGTTTTCTCAATACCTGGAATTTGAAAGCACGTGGCTTTGTTTATATTGTGATGGTTTTATAGGTTTCTAAATGAATATTGTGTGAAACGAGTTCAATAATTTACGGTTCACTTTTTGACATGTGTTGTGTTCATTGTAGATTGTAAATTTGTAACATGATAGTTGTTTGCTTGGTATGTAACTTTCATAGTCATGGGTGGCATATGTTGTTTAGGTGAAGAGTGGTTATGCATCAGTCATTACCTTTCTTTTCCCTTTGATATCGGGTCTCATGAGAATTCCATTAATTAAGGGACTGTTGTAGTGTTGTGAGTGATAGTTGTGTAATTAGATTTGAAGATGCTTGTGTGAGTGAATGATGTTGATGGATTGTGAGTATAAGAGAAGTTGTAAGATTCTTATAAATAGAGGAAAGGGTCCTGTGCTTATTTCTGTGTGGTTGGCTTACTGAGGGTTCACTATCCCTTGGCTTACTGTGGTTGGCTTGCTTCCTAATGATATTAGTCAGATAGGTGTTTACACCAATGTTATTAGCAGACTGGTTTTGCTAATCTTATGCTCTGCAGGACATGACTTCCACTGCTTGATTGATTGCTTGTTGTGTCATGTGTGTATATGATGACACGGTGTTGTTAAATTAATAGCTTTATAATGCTGATGATTCATGCTTCTTTACTAATTAAAAGAAATTTACTGACTACACCACTTACACCACTTATTTATCTGAGGCAGATTTGCCATGTATGTAGCTAAAATTGTGGAATTGTATGTTTCCACGATAGATAGGCAAACAAATTGGCATGTTTGTGGACTTGATTTAGTAGTTACTCGATTGAATTTGAAAATGCAAGTTCATGCCCAAGTTAGAACGTGGAGTCCGGCTAACAAGTGACAGAGATTTCAAAAAAAAAAAATTTTAAAAAATCTGTCCCAAATGATTAGCCCAGTTCAAAAACAGGGGTTTCTAAACGTCACAGAGCCTGCTCCCGTGGACGGCACAAATGAAGCCTCCACTAACGGTTATGAAAACAATGCCTCTAGCACCAACAATGCAAATCAATAGCTTTATAATGCTGATGTTATTAGCAGCCACATTTCCATCATTTATCACTATGGTTTTGCTAATCTTATGCTCTGCAGGACATGACTTCCACTGCTTGATCGATTGCTTGATTGATTGCTTGACCGATTCCTTCGATGATTGTGTTCTGGTATTGTTCATGTAGACACGCTGAAAAATATTAAGAACGTTCAATGTGGGTTGTCTTATATATGGCATTTCATCTTGCGATATGTAAGCATGGAATGAGATCTCTGTGTTTGTTCTCTCTGGGGTTTATAGATTATGAATTACAATTGAGGATTTAAGATTCATTAGAAATGGGTAACTACTCAGGTAACTCAGCCATTCAAAGTTGTAAAATCTCTGTTGTAGAATTATATTTCACATGGTTTTTTTTTTTTTTGGGTCCTTTCTCTTGATGGGTTATGTTATTACATGGCCTGTAATGTAGCCTTTTCTACAAATATGTACAAGCAATTTGTGAATTCAACAGAATTCTCGTGTACATCTGTACGACGAAGGTGTATTATCAGAAATCTCCACAATATGAACATATATTGAGGAGGAACAAGAATGAACAAAATGCTTGTGTTGCATTTGTTTCTCACTCTGGAATCTGCCCTCAAAGCAGCATGTTCATGAAACTGTTGAGAAAACTATGGTTAAAATAATATTAGAATGCAAACATATGATGGTGAGGCTTTTGCTGTGTATGATGAGCTCTTCCCATATGCATTTCACAAGTTTTTGTTTTTTGGTTACATGAGAAAAGAAAAAAGAAAACAAGAAACCACTCCCTAGAGCGTCGAACAATCACAGAGAGGAAGGAGCATGACAAGGCTCATGCAATCGAACAAGAGACTCGAAACTTCTAGCTCCCAACTTGGCAAGAATGTCGGCACACCCATTTAAAAGTATATATATATATATATATATATATATATATATATATATATATATATATATATATATATATATATATATATATATATATATATATATATATATATATATATATATATATATAGTGCACCTCATTTACCAAACAACAAAAGATCATCGACCAACATTAAGTGAGGCATTGAAAGCTCAAATCTACCTAATTCTGAGGAACCCATTCTCCATCCTGTACTTCCTCCGCAATAAGGTGAGTTACTTATTCATACACAACACCAAAAGGTAAGGAGATGCAGGAACTCCTTGCTTATTGCCTCTCTTCCGTGAGAAAATTCCGAAACGGATATGTGTTGAGGTAATTTCACTTCCGCCGAAACTTGATTGATAAACGACCATTTAAACAGTCATAAGTCTTTGTTAGATTCAATTTAATCATAAAGAAACTGGTTCTCCCTCCACCATATTTTCTCACGGATACTTCTGATAGGCACGAAACCAGCTTGATACGGCGAGATGATATTCATTCAGAATAAAAGTTGAAGTACATGGACTACAATTTTAGTGATCCCTTTGTTGCTAATGTTGCATAAGAAAATTGGTTGAAATTGGGGAAAGAATGTCCATAACACTCCTCGTATTTAAAATGTTGATTCCTACACTTCTATCTTCCTCTCGTCATTTCTCCAATATGCAAGTGGTTATCTTAAACGAAATTTTGGTCCACCTATTTTAAAAACCTTTTTTCTTTTTTGTATTTAACAATTTTTGGAATTTTGATCTTTCTTCTCATTTTTAGATATTTTTTTTTTATGAGTGGACTTATTTATTTATGACGCAATAATGCTTATTAGACATATTTTTATTGACAATGATATTCATTGTGGTCTAATATTTGTTGTCACGACATAAATAGATATATCATATCATAAAAAAATGAGATGGTGATGAAAATTTAAGAAAAAGTGAAATAAGCGCCTAAAAAAAGATTTTTCAAATAGAGCATCAAAACTATATTTATTTTTTTTCTAAAAAAAAAGTATCGAAAGTTCATCTAAGTCAATTTGTTTTTATCTTTTTCATATGTAACAAAAAAAAAAATTACAACTACAAAACATATACTAATTGATATAGAGAATTAAGTCTTTTAATCACACGTTGTTGTGCGATTTTTTTTTTTAACAGGATATTTTCTATGTGTGACTAAAGATACTAATTTGTAAAGTCAGGTATGATCATAACTCGATACAACAAAATTAAGACTTGTCAACGAGGCGATGTATATGTTGATTTTCAATATGATTCCGGCTCTTTTTTTTTTTTTTTGTTGAGAATGATTGTGGCTCTTTTATTTAATCTATTTTTTTATATTAAAATGAGTAAAAAAAATATTAAAGGGAAAGAAAAAAATGAGTAAATTAATTAAGATAACAAACAATTAAAATGAATTTCCTCAAAATATAAAAACAAATCTTGACCAAAAAGAAAATCAAATATAAGACGGGACTGTAATCAATCCCAAAAGCACAACCCAATTCCTTTCGAAGAAGTCCACCGTTCACTGCTGCTTCGCCCTAAACGGGAGTCGAACTGAACTCAAATTTCCAGGTTTTTTTTATTTGTTTTTTAATTTCCTTCACTCTGCACCGCGATTCACAACGTCGCTAACAACCTCGAACAAATCAATCTTGTTCGTTTATCTATTCATATAGTAATTGTAGCTTAATATTGGATCTTTTCTTCTGATTTCACACAAAATCTGTTAGGGTTAAATTTTTAGGGTCTTCAGTCAATTATTAAAATCAATATTATTGGATCTATATTCAAATTTTTGAACATTTTCTGAAACAGAAACTTGTTTTTATCGGTTCATGTTGCATAGTATTGAAGCTGTGTTATGGAATACAAGGATCCCTTCATTGGAACTTCTATTTCAAACTTAAACGAAACCATGCCTTACATAGTTATCTTTTTATAAAAACTGAAGTAAAAGGATTAATTAATTTTGATTAGGTTTATTAGACAATGGTTGATCTTGATCTTCTTTTATAACTATTTTCTTCTTAGGCGGTTTTCGCCTTTTCTGTTTTAGTGAAAATAGGTGTGGTTTGGGACTTAGATTAGATGGAATGCGAAACATTGAGACACGTTCTTACTAGCATTAGACTGAGAGGAGTACTCACACACACCACACACAATTCAACAATGTCTGCTTCCATTGGTAGAATGGTGTTGCAGCTTCGGTTTGGTGACACTAAGATTTCCATTTTATTATTATGCCTTGGTGTCTGTAGATTGTAGAACAAAAATGATGTGCTTTTGCATATTTTAACTATTCACATTTTTATCATGTTCGGCTAGTTAACCTGTGACTTTGTTGAAAAGAACATGAACACCAGTTCAAGAAAAAAAAAAACACCGGAGAATTAACTCTCGAAATTCCAACTACACTGTATTTTGGGGGGATAAACCGATGCATTGATAATCCTTTTTCTTTTAAAATCAAAACTGACTATTCCAAAGACTAGCAGTGCTTAAACATTCCACAAGAGTGAATTCTTCAATTGTCAGTTTTTAGTTTCAAAGGAAACATATTTTTGTTCTGTGATGCTTTTTCATGATGTATGAATATCCCTCTGCTTTTCTATGATGCATTTAATAAAATTTATATTATTTGTTGTATTTCAAAACTGGCCATGTTGTCTTGCATTGACAGCTGCCATGTCACTTGCAGTGCCATGCCATGAAAGCTCTTTTGGGGAATTTCATCAGTCGTTACCAATGTTATACACATTGCGATATTGAAAACAGTGACTAAAATTATATATATATATAATTAGTACTTACTGCGTTGAAAAGGATGAGTAATGGCAAGGCAGTTGGGCCGGACAACATACCCATCAAAGTGTGGAAAAGTCTTGGCGATAGAGGAATTGGGTGGCTCACAAAACTTTTCAACGAGATTATGAGGACGAAGAAAATGCCGGACGAGTGGAGAAGAAGCACCTTAATTCCGATCTATAAGAACAAGGGGGATATACAAGATTGCGCGAATTATAGGGGAATTAAGCTAATGAGTCATACCATGAAGTTATGGGAAAGGGTAATTGAGCGAAGACTAAGAAAAGAGACTCACGTTACGGATAACCAATTTGGTTTTATGCCTGGGAGGTCGACTATGGAAGCGATCTACTTACTTCGACGCGTGATGGAGCGATATCGGACGGATAAAAAAGACTTGCACTTAGTTTTCATTGATTTGGAGAAGGCGTATGATAGAGTACCTAGAGAGATTTTGTGGAAAGCCCTGGAGAAGAAAGGGGTGAGGATTGCCTATATTAGAGCTATCCAGGATATGTATGAGGGGGCTTCGACTAGTGTGAGGACGCAGGATGGGGATACCGGAGATTTTCCCATAACAATAGGACTTCACCAAGGGTCAACCCTAAGTCCTTATCTTTTTACTTTAGTTTTGGATGTACTAACGGAACACATCCAAGAGTTAGCACCGAGATGTATGCTTTTTGCAGATGATGTAGTCTTGCTTGGTGAGTCGAGGGAGGAGTTAAACGGGAGGCTAGAGACTTGGAGGCAAGCCTTAGAAGCGTACGGTTTCCGCCTGAGTAGAAACAAGACGGAATATATGGAATGTAACTTCAGTAAAAGGAGAAGTGGGTCTACCTTAGAGGTGAAAGTTGGAGATCATATCATACCCCAAGTTACACGGTTTAGATATCTTGGGTCCATAGTACAAAATGACGGAGAAATAGAAGCTGATGTACATCATCGTATTCAAGCTGGGTGGTTGAAATGGAGAAGAGCCTCAGGTGTTTTGTGCGATAAGAAAGTACCACTTAAGCTGAAAGGAAAGTTCTATCGGACAGCAGTCAGACCGGCAATGTTGTATGGTACGGAGTGTTGGGCGGTTAAGAGCCAACACGAGAGTAAAGTAAGCGTAGCGGAGATGAGGATGTTGCGTTGGATGAGTGGTAAGACTAGACATGATAGGATTAGGAATGACATCATTAGAGAGAGAGTGGGGGTAGCACCTATAGTAGAAAAGTTGGTAGAAAATAGGCTTAGATGGTTTGGACATGTAGAGAGAAGACCCGTAGACGCCGTGGTAAGAAGAGTAGATCAAATGGAGGAGAGTCAGGTTAAAAGAGGTAGAGGAAGACCTAAGAAAACTATTAGAGAAACCATTAGAAAAGATTTAGAGGTCAATGAGTTGGATCCAAATATGGTCTTTGATAGAACATTATGGCGGCATTTGATCCATGTAGCCGACCCCACTTAGTGGGATAAGGCGTTGTTGTTGTTGTATATAATTAGTACTTACTGTGACCAATTCGAATAACAATAGGGGATGGGAAATTTTGTCCACCACAATACTAGTTTTAGTTTTTGAGATTTGCACATTCTGCCTGTCTAACCCATATGAGGATATAACAATGTAAAACCCATTCAGTTGGCCTCATCTTACATTTTTGTGTAACCAATTTTCTCCCTTTCTCCAGAAAGCAGTATCTCTTTGAATGATTCATTTTTTAGCATTCAATTTTAAGGGATAATTTGCACTCATAAAGCTATTGCTTGTAATGTAGAAGCTGCTAGTTTTAATATTTGTCCTCATTTACTATTTTTTTTGCAGAAGCCATGTCTACATCTTATCTTCCTGCCACAACGGATTCAATTGCTCAGGCATTGGAGGCTAAAGACCCTTCTGATGCGATATCCATTCTTTATCGTGTACTTGATGATCCATCTTCTTCACCAGAAGCTCTGCGTATGAAAGAGCAGGCCATCACAAATCTTACTGACCTTCTCAGGCAAGAGAACAGGGGAGAGGATCTGCGCAGCCTTCTCACTTCATTGAGGCCCTTTTTCTCCTTGATTCCTAAGGCAAAAACTGCAAAGATTGTAAGGGGAATAATTGACTCAGTTGCTAAAATACCAGGGACATCTGATCTACAGATTTCACTGTGTAAAGAAATGGTGCAGTGGACTCGTGCTGAAAAGCGTACTTTTCTGAGGCAACGAATTGAGGCAAGACTTGCAGCGCTTTTGATGGAAACTAAGGAGTATTCAGAAGCTTTGACTCTTCTTTCTGGGTTGGTCAAAGAGGTTAGGAGATTAGATGACAAACTTCTTCTTGTAGACATTGACTTGCTCGAAAGCAAACTGCACTTCTCATTAAGAAACCTTCCAAAGGCAAAAGCTGCCCTCACGGCTGCTAGAACAGCTGCAAATGCTATTTATGTGCCTCCTGCTCAACAAGGGGCCATAGATCTTCAGAGTGGAATACTTCATGCTGAGGAGAAGGACTACAAAACTGCATACAGCTATTTCTTTGAAGCCTTTGAGTCTTTCAATGCTCTTGAAGACCCTAAGGCTATTTTCAGCCTGAAATATATGTTGTTGTGTAAGATCATGGTGAATCAAGCTGATGACGTGGGTGGAATTATTTCTTCTAAGGCAGGATTGCAATATGTTGGGCCTGACTTGGATGCGATGAAAGCTGTTGCTGATGCTTATTCTAAGCGATCCCTTAAGTTTTTTGAAACTGCTTTGCAGGACTACAAGGCACAGTTGGGGGAAGACCCAATTGTTCACAGACACATTTCATCCCTGTATGATACCCTTCTGGAGCAGAATCTTTGTAGGTTGATTGAGCCATTCTCAAGAGTTGAGATTGCACATATTGCTGAGCTTATCGAGCTTCCAATTGTTCACGTTGAGCGGAAGATGTCTCAGATGATTTTGGACAAGAAGTTTGCTGGGACATTGGATCAAGGTGCCGGATGCCTCGTTATATTCGATGATCCCAAGACTGATGCAATATACCCTGCAACTTTAGAGACCATTTCCAATGTTGGGAAAGTGGTTGACAGTCTTTATGTTAGGTCTGCCAAGATCATGGCATGAGCTCTCTTGTTAATTTTACTCCAGTGCCACATTACTTCTTGCTGTTTTCTTTTCCATTCTGACTGGTATATCATTTGTTTAGTTTCCTTTGTAAAAACTCAAACCTTTTCTGGTGTTATTGAGTCGAATGTTTAAAAGGGCTTATGCGGTGTTAAGAAGAACCAGGAAGGGTGTGATTTTAATTAGGTGTTCTCTTTGGTTGGTTGAGATGAGAGGATAAAAGGGGAGGGAGGGGAAAATCACTCTCATTTTATGGCTCACAGGAGATGGAGAATTAATATGATTTTATGCCTTCATATCTTTTTTTTTTTTGTTACATTTGTTTTGATGATCTGCGTTACATCTAAGGATATAGGGTCCGTTTGGATTGACTTATTTTTGAGCTTATGAGAAATAGCTTAAGTAAATAAATAAGATTTTATGTTAATTTATAAGTTGTCATTAACGAAAATTGTATCTTCGTAACTTCTTTTTTTTTTACAAACTTATAAATAATACAAAAAAGCTCATTGTTTGCATAAGTTCAAAATAAGCATTGTCCTTATGAGTCCATAATCCTTAACAATATTCTTTTTTTGGTGTCCTAGGTTCGAACCCCAAATCTTGCATATATTATGTATTATCCTTAACAATTGAGCTAAGTTTACGACAATCCTTAACAATATTTTAGTTGAACATAATAATATTTTAAATGCATACCTTTTTTCTACATCTTTTTAATATTGGAGGAGTCAAAATTGAATGAAAAGTATTTTGGTTCTCTCTATATTCTCCTCCTCTATATACTAGTTATTGAATGTGAAAAAATATTATGGTAGTAGTAACTTCCATTTTAGTTTAACATAAAAATATTCTCTTTTATTTGCTCTCAATCAAATGTATTATGGTAGTAGTAACTTCCATTTACCTAATCTTGTTTCTTTTTGGTAGTAGTACCTAATCTAAACTAGTTTAGAGACCCGGCGTTGCCCGGGTTAGATATTAAATAGTAAGTTTTATAAGTTTGTGTGCACATACACATGTAAGTATATTAGATTGAATTTATTTAAATTTACAATTATAATAATATCTTAAAAATATATATAAATGATGAGATGAATGTCCAAAGCAAGAATAAAAAGTGTAACAAAATCAATAATGAATTAATCCAAGTGGTAAGAGTTTTGGGTCCCTTTAAACATGTGGTCATGGGTTTGTTTCGTGGCCTGCCCATGCGTATGAGAGAAAAAAATCGATTGAAAGGGAATAAAATAGGTGTTTGGCAAACCTGAAAAAGGAAAAATGTTAGATGAAAAGAAAGTTTGGGGTTTCTGCTTGTGCTCAAAATATGTAAATATGTGATTAACAAAAATTTATTTATTTATAATTAACATTTGCATTAGAATATGCTGCTAAAAGATAACATAATAACTAATCGAACCTTTTTTTATCAAAAATAAAAACTAATCGAACCCTTTTTTTCCTCAAACATAAAAACTAATTGAATGATACAGTGCTAAAAGATTAGTAATAACTAATTGAAGTTTCTTTTCCTAAAAACAAATAAACAAATTGAAGTCTTTTAATAATAAAATAATATCATACATGTAAAATTTGTTGAAAGTATTATGTGTAGTTTGTTGAGATATTTCTGCTACATAAAATATTAGAAATTCAAAAAAAAAATTAAAGAAAATATTGAGTGGATAAGATCAAAATGTTGTTGAGATATTTATGTTAAATAAAATATTGGTTTTTAAAAATAGAAAAAATAATAGAAATATTGAGAATGAATGTGGAAGTGACACGTGGAATAAAAAAACTTACTTTATATATATACTATTGATTTTTTGAGGGAATATATACTATTGATTATTGATTGATTGATTGATGTGTATTGTGTTGAGATATTTCTGCTACATAAAATATTAGAAATTCAATAAAAATTAAAAAAAAAATACTGAGTGCATAAGATCAAAAGTTTGTTGAGATATTTATGTTAAATACAATATTGGTTTTTGAAAATAGAAAAAATAATAAAAATTTTGAGAATGAATGTGGAAGTGGCACGTGGCTTAAAAAACCTTACTTTATATATATATATATATATATATATATATATATATATATATATATATATATACACTATTGATTGGTTGATTGATGTGTAGTTTGTTGAGATATTTCTCCTACATAAAATATTAGAAATTCAATAAAAATTTAAAGAAAATACTGAGTGCATTAGATCAAAATTTTGTTGTCCTCGTGAGCATAGCTCAGTTGGTATGGACAATGCATAATATATGCAAGGTCAGGGGTTCAAACCTCGGTCACCACAAAAAAAAAGATCAAAAGTTTGTTGAGATATTTATGTTAAATAAAATATTGGTTTTTAATAATAAAAAATAATAAAAATATTGAGAATGAATGTGGAAGTGACACGTGACATAAAAAACCTTACTTTTTATATATATAATGATACTATTGATTGATTGATTGATTGATGTGTAGTTGGTTGAGATATTTCTGCTACATAAAATATTAGAAATTCAATAAAAATAAAAATAAATACTGAGTGCATAAGATCAAAAGTTTGTTGAGATATTTATGACAAAAAATAAAATATTGGTTTTTAAAAATAGAAAAAATAATAAAAATATTGAGAATGGATGTGGAAGTGACACGTGACATAACAAACCTTACTTTATTATATATATGCTATTGATTTAGAAATAAGGACCTGAAATAATAGTATAGATTTAGAAATAAGGACCTGAAATAATAGTATAGGTGTTATCATAAAATGATAGTATAGGTGATTAATAATATTAAAATGCTACTGGTGAAATAATAATATTTTAGGACCTGAAATATTATTATTAAAATCGAAACGCTACTGATTAATAATATTGAAACGAAAAGGACCTGAAAAAATAGTATATATGGTAATCGTATAGGTGATTAATAATATTAAAACGCTACTGTTGTATCGAAAAGAGAAAAAAAAATAGTATAGGTATTAGTTCAAGGACGTGAAACAGAAACAATAGTATAGGTGTTAGTTCAAGCACCTGAAACCCGTAGGTGTTTGTAATGGATGCCAACAGCAATAGTTCAAGGACCTGGAAAAAAAAATCAGTAAGCTCACATGTAGATTTTAGTTCCCTCTTATATTATATATAAAAATAAAAATCTCAGCATAAGTAAAAGTAAAAGAAACAATAGTATAGATGTTTGTCAAACCTGAAGAAAGAAAAAGCTTAGATCAAAAGAAGGTTTGAGTTTCAGTTTCTGCTCAAAATATGTTATTACATGATTAAAATTTTTTCCTTTATTTATAGTTAAAAAAAAACAAACCCGAAGCCTTTTTTTCCTCAATGAAAAAAACTAATTGAATAATATGGTGCTAAAAGAGATAGTAACTAATTGAAACTTCTTTTCCTAAAAAAAAACAAATATTTAATGGATAGTATTGAAAGTATTATATATAGTTTGTTGAGACATTTTGGCTACATAAAATATTAGAAATTAAATATGAAATTAAATAAAAATATTTCAGGTCCTGAAATATTATTATTAAAATCAAAACGCTACTGATTAATAATATTAAAACGAAAAAGACCTGAAAAAATAGTATAGGTGATTAATAGTATTAAAACGCTACTGTTGAAACGAAAAGGATAAAATATTAGAAATTAAATATGAAATTAAATAAAAATATTTCAGGTCCTGAAATATTATTATTAAAATCAAAACGCTACTGATTAATAATATTAAAACGAAAAAGACCTGAAAAAATAGTATAGGTGATTAATAGTATTAAAACGCTACTGTTGAAACGAAAAGGAAAAAAAATAGTATAGGTGTTAGTTCAAGGACTTGAAACAGAAACAATAGTATAGGTGTTAGTTCAAGGACCTGAAACTCGTAGGTGTTTGCAATGGATGCCAGCAACAATAGTTCAAGGACCTGAAAGAAAAAAAAAACAATCGGCAAACTCACTCGTAGGTGTTAGTTCCCTCTCATATTATATATAAAAATTTTAAAATCTAAGCATAAGCAAAAGAAACAATAGTATAGGTGTTTGTCAAACCTGAAGAAAGAAAAAGCTTAGATCAAAAGAAGGTTTGAGTTTCAGTTTCTGCTCAAAATATGTGTTTACGTGATTAAAAAATTCTTCTTTATTTATAGTTTAAAAAAAACAAATCGAAACCTTTTTTTCCTCAATGAAAAAAACTAATAGAAACTTCCTTTCCTACAAAAAAGAAAGAAAAAAATAAAGGAAGATTTAATGGATAGTATTGAAAGTATTATATATAGTTTGTTGAGATATTTTGGCTACACAAAACATTAGGAATTAAATATAAAATTAAATAAAATATTTAGTGGATAAGATCAAAAGTTTGCTGAGATTTTTATGTCAAATAAGATGTCAAATAAAATATAGAAAAAAATATATAAATATTGAGAATAAACGTGGAAGCACTAAAAAACCTTACTTTATATATATACTATTGATTTGGTTGAAACATGTTTGTTTGGTAAAATTAAGCTATAAGCTAGCTGATAGCTGATAAGCTAACTGATAGCTGAAAAGCTAGCTTATAGCTGATGACTGATAGCTGAAAAACTAGTTGTTTGAAATTAAAGTGTTTGGTAAAATTAGCTTTTGAGATGAGTTATTTGTATAAAATGACATAAAAGTACATGTATGTTTATTTTTTTTATAAATTACATTTATAAATATTTTTAACTGATATATTTATCTTAAATAATTAATTTACTTCAAAGTATTTTTTATCTTTAAAATGATAACTGTGATTTATGAATTTAATTGATATATTTCTTTAACAAATCTTATCTGACTTCATTTTTATATCTTTTTTATTTTTTTATGAATTTTTTCTTCTTTTTATTTGAATCGGTAAATAAGTTAAAAGAAAAAAATTATAATATCAACGTAGTATCTAAAAAAGAGAATCTTATGATTTAATGTATTGATAATCAACGTATTGATAATCAATATATTCTCTTTTTTATTTTGTGGTTTGCCTTTGTTTTTTCAAATGATGGTTTGCCTGAATTATATTCTCCTATATCCTTATTTATCTTATTTATAAAAGGTCTTAAGTCTTTTGGACAACTTTTTGGAGCCAAAAATGTTGTTGCACTTTTCCTTCCTAATTTTTTGCTGTTTATTTATATTTTTAGAAAATGATCGTGTATCTTATCTATTTTATTTATAAAAGGTCTTAAGTCTCTTAGACAACTTTTTGGAACCAAGAATGTTGTTGCACTTTTTCTTCCTAATTTTTTGATGTTTATTTATATTTTTAGAAAATGATCGTGTATCTTATTTATAAAAGGTCTTAAGTCTTTTGGACAGCTTTTTGGAGCAAAAAATGTTGTTGCACTTTTCCTTCCTAATTTTTTTGCTGTTTATTTATATCTTATTTATAAAAGGTCTCAAGTCTTTTGGGTAACTTTTTGGAGCAAAAAATGTTGGTGCACTTTTCCTTCCTAATTTTTTGCTGTTTATTTATATTTTTATAAAATAATCGTGTATCTTATCTTATTTATAAAAGGTCTTATGTCTCTTAGACAACTTTATGGAGCCGAAAAAGTTGTTGCACATTTTCTTCCTAATTTTTTTGTTGTTTCTTTATATTGTTAGAAAATGATCATGTATATTATCTTATTTATAAAAGGTCTTAAGTCTCTTAGACAACTTTTTGTAGCCAAAAAAGTTGTTGCACATTTCCTTCCTAATTTTTTGTTGTTTCTTTATATTTTTAGAAAATGATCGAATTTCTTATCTTATTTATAAAAGGTCTTAAGTCTCTTATACAACTTTTTGGAGCCGAAAAAGTTGATCCGCATTTCCTTTCTAATTTTTTGCTGTTTCTTTATAATTCACATATCTTATCTTATTTAGAAAAGTTATGAAGTCTTTTAGACATCTTTTTGGACCCAAAAATGTTCTTGAAGTCTAAATTACTTTGGGGGTTTTTAGGATTTGTCTATTGAAACTATTATCAATGATTTTTTTTTCATAACAAGGATCGGACCAAAGGTCGACCCTAATCCCTATCAATGTATTTTTCATTACAAGGATTGGACCAAGGGTCAACCTTAATCCCTTATCTTTTTACATTAGTTTTGGATGTATTTATAAAACACATCCAATAGCTAGCACTAAGATGTATGGGTTTTGTGGATGATGTAGTCTTAATTGAAGAGTCGAGGCAGGAATTGAATGGGATGTAGGAGACCTGGAGTCAAGTCTTAGAAACGTAAGACTTTTGTTTGAGTAGAAGCATGGTATATGTAATGTAACTTCAACAAAAGACGAAGTAGTTCAAACATAGAGGTGAAAGTTGGAGATCATATCATAAAAGTTACACAGTTTAGATATCTTGGGTTCATTCTTTCAACAAAAAAATTCTTGGGTTCATAGTACAAAATAATGGAGAAATGAAATCAGATGTAATTCATTGTATTCAAGTTGGATGGTTGAAATGTAGAAGAGCCTCATGTGTTTTTTGTTATACAAACGTGCCGTTTAAGTTGAAATGAAAAAATACCAGACAGTTGTCAGAACAAAGATGTTTTATGGAACAAAGTATTGGCGGTTAAGAACCAACACGAGAATAAAGTAAGTGTGTAGAGATGGGGATGTTGCGTTGGATGTGTGGTGATATTAGATGAGATAAGATTAGAAATGACAACATTGTAGGGATAGTTGGGGTAGCACCTATAGTATAAATATTGTGGAAAATATGTTTATGTGGTTTGGACATGTATAGAGAAAACCTGTAGATTCTATAGTAAGAAGAGTAGATCAAATAGAGGATAGTCATATTACAAGAGGTATAGGAAGACCTAGAAGAACTATAAGAGAAACTATCAGGAAAGGCTTATAGATTAAAGAGTTGAATTTAAATATGGTTTATGATAGAACAATATGACTTACTTCAATCCGTGTAGTCAAGCCCACTTAATGGGATAATGTTTGGTTGTTGTTGTTGTCGTCATCTTTTGGAAGCATTAACTCATGCTCAACAACAACTATTATCCATTTCATGATCAACTACCACATTTATTTGTCAATGAGATAATCAACTTCCTGTGCATCGCACGGGTCCAAAATCTAGTTAATTTTGTTACGTCTGCAGTAACTTAACCTAATTTTTTCCCGCTCATTTACTTTATTAGGTTTGCAATTATTTAACCTAACAAATTCCATCTAAAAAAATGCATTGCACACCAATTTCATTCTTATCCGCTTGCCTTTTTTTTTTGAAGAAAATATTTTCTGCCATATCAATGATCTTACGGGTTAATGATTATTTATTGGTATCTATTATAGTCGAGAAAACCTATGCGACGCACGGGTCAAAAGTCTAGTAAGTACGTATATTATAGTGGGTGAAGCAATAAAATAGTATGAGAGAAGAGGAAAACAAAACGTGAGTGAGTGGTGAGTGGGACGGTTGCTTTGTTTGTATAAGGGTAAAAAAGTAATAAAAATAAAATTATAAGGTTATTATTGGAAGAAAATGTAAAAAGCTATCAGCTATAAGCTAAAAAGCTACTTGAAATAGCTTCTCAAAAAAAGCTATAAGCTCGTGAGAAAAGCTTGTTACCAAACACATCACGTTTTCATTCAACAAGCTTATAAACTAGTCCAACAAACTATTAGCTTTTTTGTGTTACCAAACACAGCCGTATTGTAATTATAAAATCGGGCAAGGAATCACAATTTGAATCTGTAAACTCTTTCTTTGGAGCAAGGAATCGATAACCTGTTGGTTGTTGTGGACCATCTTAAACCTATTATGATTGTTCACATACCCGTGACTACCGATTGACTTGTTTTTGTGTAAACTCCGATTGAATTGTAACTGCCGATTGATGTTTAAAAAAAAAAAAGTGAAGCAATCTAAAGGGGCTTATCGAACAATCATCGCATATTTCCCCTGCTTATAGGACCAAGCTATTAAGTAAAATTTCAATGATCTTAAACTCTTACGAGATAATTATCAACAAATGAAATATCATTTCATCGATATTTTTTTTTTCTTTCTATCGTTTCATATTTTTACGACAATTATTTTGGTCATTTCAACAAAATATAAGAAAGTTGCAAATGGATTTTCATTTTATATAGATTATTACCACCCATGACTAGCGCACCCCGTAAATTTTTCGAAAATGCCCTCGTGCAATCGGATTTCATAATTTGAATTCATGTTTCACTAGTTCGGATTTAATAATCTGAAATATGCTTATGCAATCAAAATCTCTAACATTTCAGCAATTTTGAATTTTGCTTTAAAAAACAACAAAAAATAAAGTAAAAAAATGTTAAAATCCTGTCAAATAAAATCATAAAAATACCACCAAAAAATTATAAAAATTAAATAAAACTAATGCAAAAAAAATTTCGGATTTTTTTGAGAATATGAAAAAAAATGAGTCTAAACGATGGAATTTTGGATTTTGAGGGCCGGAGTCCCGTAAGAAGTCCATTCTAGGGAGTCTTGATCATTGATTTTTTTTATGATTTTTTGGGGAAGTTTCGGAGCAATTCGATCAAGTAGCCCAAAAACTCGATTTTTGACTAAGAACATGTAGCAATGACACAAAACAGAAGGATGAGAGTTAGGAAGATTAATATTGTCCATAAAATGACAATTCATGTTACAAACATGTTTAGAATTTGTGCTGATACATTTCGGATTATATAATCCGAACTGTTGAAAAAGTAATATTCATTTATATATAAAATTTGATGGCTATTGGGCTCATACCTAACGCAGATTCACAATGGGCCTAGCTAAGCTTCCATATCTCAATTTTAGCAATTTCTTCCCCCAACCCCCACTTCTCAAAGACCCCTAATTTTCCGAATTTTAAAGATAGACCAAACTCAGGTAAATAATTAGCCATATGATTAACTTTCATATGCCCAATTGTTATCGGCGAAATTGTCATTTTGGTCTTTCGATATGATATTTAGTCAAAAAAATAAATAATTATAGTCTTTCAATATACAATAATTAAACATTACTTTTATTACTTGAAAAAAAGAAGAAGTTATTCTTGATTATGTCTCCCACTGTTAATTTCAATGTCTAAAACGAGTAATGGAAGAAAAGATATATTCGATAAAAGAAATGATATTTGAACATCTATTTTGCACAACTATTTTGACAATCCTCCATATATAGGGATATTTTTTGTAAAACAAAATTTAAAAAAAGAAAAACTTTAAAACACTATGCCAATACATCATAGGCTATTTTGACAACTCGAAAAAGTTATCGCAAAAGTGATTTCAATATATACAATTCATTCGATAATCATCTAACTAACAAAAAAACATTACATTAAAAACTGTAGGAACAAGGTGTCACGTATTCAAAAATCAACTTTCCTAAAATAAAAATACTTGACAATTTATTCATCTTATTATCTCTTGCTCACATATCTTAACTAAGATGTCTTTATATCTCGTCTAAAAAAAAAGATGTCTTTATATCTGTAGATTAAATATCACTATATTTTTAAGTTGGCGAAGAAAATGCGTATAGAGAGAAATGTTAGAGAAGTAACTTAGGGAGTAAGAAAAAGACCAAAAAAGATAATGATTTTTTTATTATTTGATATATGAGATAGAAATGTCTTCTCTTTTTTGGTATTTAGTTGGTTGGAAAGTGAGAATAAAGATATAATGTTGTTTAAGAAACTGTGTTGAAAGTTGTAGAAATAAAATAAAAAGTTCCCCTTTCTTCCTTTATCTTAATTTAGGGATAGAAAAAGAGTTTGAAGATCCTTATGAATTTAGCTCAGTTGATAAAGATATTGCATAATATATGCAAACTTGAATCTTATCACAACACTAATCATCTTTCTACTAAGAGAATGATATTGTCATCAAATTTTGATGCCAAATATAATATTATTTGGAGTTTATGTTTATTTTTAAAATGTGTGTAAGATGTAAATGAAAAAGAAAAAGAAAAAGATACAGAGATACACATATACAACGTGTTATTATTTTGATGTTTAAATAACACAACTATTCTATTTAATCAGTTTTTCTTGTTTATTAGATGACAATATTCTCCTTCTCTTTTTCTTTTATTCTCTTTCCCTCATTCAATTTAAGTTTTTTAATTAGAAATTCACTTTTTAAGATGAGTAAGTGGAGAATTTAGGATTTGAACCTCGGTTCCTGTATAATGTACTATATCTACCAACTGAGTAATTTATTAATTTATTTAGAGAGATTAATTTGTTAATTTATTATGAATGTTTAAGTGTGTGTTTGGTATGGCGGTGGGGAGAATTGATTTTGATAAAATTGAGTTTGAGAGAATTGATTTTGGTTAAAAGTGAGTTGAATGTGAATTGATTATGTTTGGATACACTTTTTTTTTTTTTGGTCAGGATGTTTGGATACACTTTAATAGAAGTGATTCTTATGAGTAGATGTTGTTTGAATAGTTTGAATGAAAATTGATTTTGAATGTGTAATGACCAAATTATCCTTTTAATTATATTTAAAACAAAATATCTCATTCTTGTTTTTATAATTATTTCAACTTATGTAAAATCATAAATAAGTTTTTATTGGTTCACAAATTCATTTGAAAATAATATTTATTCATAAGAGTTATTTTAAATTTTTAATATTCTTTTGATCAATTGAACTTATTATTTCTAATACAATATATAAGAATAATGTAACAAAATTTTTTGTCAAAAAGAATAAAAAAGGGCTGCATAAGAAGCAAAACGGTTATTATTTGATAAAAAAAATAAAAAATCAGTTTGTTCACTTAAATTAATGGGCCGGGTTGTGTGAGAAAATATAAAGGAGCCCAATTAGTGCTTTATCTCTAACCTAAAGAACATGAAAAGAACACTGCGGCTGCAACTTGTAACATGAAACAGGTCGTTATGAACTGCAAATGGCAATCAAAGGGGCAAAGCTGGAAAATAAAGCTTATTTGTTGCAGAATCGATTCTGTGAGACGCAGAAGCTAGGAATACCAGCTTCAGCACAACTGGCGTTTTGAGATCAAAACCAAGTTTTCTAGAAGCACTTTTCATTCACCCAAACAACAAAACAAATCTGGAAACCGCGTTTGAAAAAGTAAAAGCACGTTTGGCTACTGAAAACGTGTTGCCAAACACACACTAAGTGAGTTATGGTTCATATATCTTTAAAACCTCATTATTATTTAAGTAAACTAGTGTGGGAGACAGACACTAACATACCAATTTGTATGCTTTAAAACCTCATTATTGATAAAAAAAAATTATAGTTTTTTTTTGTTAAGTTTATATATAGTTTTTTTTTTTTTGAGAGAAAGTTTATATATAGTTGTTAGCTCATAAAAATTAAGAAACCTTGTTTGTTTCCCACATACATTGCTCCCTGATGTGTCCCCATCAAATACATCACAAGACAAAATCTCGCATATATGTTTGAATTTTTTCAAGGTGGTGTGATTTATCTAGGCTTAATTGCACTTTTGGCCCCCTATCTTTCCAGAACTTGCGGTTACAGTCCCCTAACTAATTTAAATACAAAACAGCCCCCTAAGTATTGAATATTTGACTTTTGGCCCCCAAGGCCAAAAAGAAATAAAAAAATGACACGTGACACCTCATTTAGGGTGCCACGTCAGCGTTGGGGGCCAAAACTGCCAAAGATTCAATACTTAGGGGGCTGTTTTGTATTTAAATTAGTTAGGGGGTTGTAACCGCAAGTTTTGGAAAGATAGGGGGCCAAAAGTGCAATTAAGTCATTTATCTATTGTACAAAGTTAGGCATTGCGTGATGATTATGAGGGAAAAAGTGAAGTTAGCAACTAAACAAATAATGTAAACGTAGCTATAGTTACCTTTAAACTTTGAGAGAAAGCGAGGGTTAACCTGCTTTCTTAACACAACCCATAAAGCATGTACATATGGTGCCAACTTTTTGCTTTGGATCGGTGCTTGTCCAAATCAAACTCCATTACTTTAAGAAAACCAAAAACAAAACAAAAAAACACAACTTCCACCTTAAGTAATCCACTTTTAATTGCTCAAAACACCTCCTCAATATTTGCAGATGCCACCTTCCCCACTTCTTCTCTTCTGGTCCATAATGGTGATCCTTTTCATATTTAAAAAATTGTACATGTAAGAGGTTTTAGGGGTCTATTTTCTTTGATCTTAGAGCTCAAAACCACACTTAATTTTTATTAAATAAGTTTGTCTTACACTTTTCTAATTCTCTAATATGATTTCTCTATAACTTTGAACCCTCTCCTGCTTTTGCAGTATGATATTTAAATAATTATTTTCCTAATACATTCATGACTCATAAATAAATAATTTGACTATATTAAAGTATCCATGCCACTGCTGCATCTTAGAAAGGTTTTTCGAAATTGAAACTGTGAAAAATTGAAATATACTATACATGTCTCAAGTTCTATTAAACTGTTTTGCATTGATTTCTAAATAAAATGAGCTTTTGAATAACTTTGGACATGAATGGTTATTAATGATTTTGAAGTAAAAATATGGGGAGAATAATGTTCAAATAACTGTTAAAGTTAGCACACACTCAAAGTCTCATTGTTGTATATTATGGATAAGTGGGAATGGATTCTCTCGGTTTTTTTTCTTCTCTATCATGTATTATCAACATCATTGATTTTTTACTCTCACTTTTATATTAATAACTCATCTCACATTTTTTTATTTAGTCTGTGTTTGGATACCCGGTGAAAACAATCAAAAGCGCGTCCTACCCATCAAACGTGGGTTCAACATGTTTGGTTCTCTGCCGTCACTCCACCGCCATCGTACGTTTCCATCTTCAGAATCGATTTTTAGAGAAGCTGCTATTCCTAGCTTCTAGAAATCGAGTTTCTCTGCCGTGAAAGTACATGGTACCGACTGTCTCTTTTGCCCTTGAGTTTCATCTTTTCATTTCACATACTTTTTTATATTTGACAAATCCTTTAACCTACCTACGAAATCTATGGCTCCATCTCACTGCTGATTGTTGTCTGCGTGATTTTTTTGTTGCTGTGAAGGTTTTTTATTATGTTGCAGAGATCTCAAAAACAAAGTTGAAGAACAGAAGAAGACACTATCGTGGGAGGAAATAGTGGTTTTCGGACTCTTTTGTTTTCTTGCTCCATGAAGCCCATCAAAAAGCATTTTTAATCGGCCCAATAGTTTATAGAAAAAGTCTATACAGTTGTATAATTAATAATGAAAGGTAAAATTAAATAACTAACTAAAAATGTTCATTAAAAAAAACTAAAAATGTGTAAAAAAAAAATAACTAACTAAAAATGGAAATGAAATTTGCAAAAGAAAATAAATGAAATCTTTTTTTAAAAAATGAAATCTATTTTAAATGCACCATATAAGAAACCCATTTTGGTCATTTACACAACGAAAAGCAATTTTAACACAAAATATCCAAACAATATATTTCATACAAATCACTTCTATCATAAAGGTATCCAAACATAAATCATTTTTCATTCAACTCACTTTTAACCATAATCAATTTTATAAAATCAATTCAACCAAAATCAATTCCCGTCACCGCATAACCAAACACACGATTAATGGTGAGATTGATAACACATAAGAGAAAGAAAACTTAAGAGAATTGGTAAGTCGAATCAAGACACATGAAATATGCCTTTCATGCTTTACCTAAAGTAAAAGTTAATTCCTACGGTCTTGTTGGGCATGGAATTTGGACCGCATCTAATTGGTTGGTTGCTATATATCTTAATTAATTGTACAAACACCTGCCTATTGTGTCTTGGTTCATCTCTCTTTGATTTGTAGTCAAGAATGTGAGGTTTTGCATGATTGAGATTGTGACTGCCAACTATAGTAAACATGCTTTAATTTCATTTAATTTAAATATCCTTTTTATACTTTGCAAATGGCACCAAATGTTTCGTTTATGAATCGACGTGCTTTATTTCATAGAAAAAAACAAAGAACGAAAGTTATGAGATCGTGTAGTTACTTTTTTGAGTTGTATTCTACTATATAGTATTATTTACGTACGGATTGAAATTTCGCAAGAGTATCAATCAATTATAGTATATTTGACCTCTCCGTGCAGCCTTAACTTAAGCAATAAGTTTTATATTATGAATTAAATTAAATTGTATATCATGCTTGTCGACATGATATGTAATCAATCTTAAGTATAAGACTATAGTCATGTCAAATAAAAATAACAAAGGAATGTGACAAACTTTTCTAAAAAAAAAGGGAATGTGACAAACTACAAGTGGTGATGGATGCATGCATGTAAACTCATATTACTAGGCATGATATATAATTAGAATTTCTCACTTTCTAGTATATATTGGAAAAGAGTTGATGCGATTTTATTAATTTATTTGACAAGAAAGAGTAGGAGCACTTATGAACTTGAATTGGTGATTTTTTTTTTGGAATTTTTTAGAGAATGAAACTCCATCACCACTGGACAAATTAAATATTGATAGTCAAATTAATGGCCAGAATAAGCAATCGATAAATTCAGAAATAGAAACAAAGTTGTCATCATTGCTTTAATAAAATAAAATGAATTAGTGGTAATTAAACTATACAAACATCTAGATTGAGTAGTGTTGTAGCATTAATCGATCCATGGGGCAATTGCATATCAGTTTAGTGGGTGCGTAATTTCATTATAAATGATTTTTACGCTGACGTCGAGTTGAATTGAAGCTGATCACTACTATCTTGCCATTTCATATTGTGATTTTTTAAAATTATTGGCTGCTTATACAAGACAAGATACTATCAAAGATCCTCTGCTTCACGGCTGAAACAGGTTTTGTGGTGGGTACGTAATCTCAACTATCAAGGTGCCATGCTGCTTTTCTACCGTGTAGACCTGTGATCAATGAGTTCATGTATGTGTGGTTCCAATTTTTGAGGGATTAGAATTGATTATGGACGTGTTTGGTTTCTGTTGACTAGAATTGATTATGTCTTCAAAATTGATTCCACTTAAAGCTATGATTTGTAGTTTTGAGAAATGCTAGCAACACTCTCTTTTGAACACTCTCTTTAGCACTCATTCTTTTATTGGGTGAAATCAGTGTGAGACCTACACATTGAAAATGGAACCCACATAAACTGATGGGAGATACATTGATTTTACCCAATAAAAGAGTGAGTGCTAGAGAGAGTGTTCAAAAGAGAATGTTGCTAGCATTCCTTGTAACTTTTGATCCTAGAATTGATTTTCACACACTATCAAAACTACTTTTGACCAAAATAAGTTCTATCAAAATCAATTTGCCCCATTACACAACCAAACACACGGGAAATAGTTGATGTAGCAAAAAGGACAAAAACAAGTGCTCATTCCTCACGCACGCTAGAATTTTGAGAATTATATGTTTGAATTGAAAGAAGAAAAAAAATGGTCCCAAGTAAGAATGTGGTGAATTATTACTTTTTTTTTAAAAAAATATTTTTGTCTCTTTACATTGTTAAATTAATTCATGTGATTGAATCTCTATAGGGTCTTTTTCTGCAAAGAAAATATTCAATCTATTTATTTTAAGAAAATATAAATAACAAAATTAAATAGGAATTTTTTTTAGGGGTAAAATTTAGATGTGTCAGTTCACAAGAGATTCTCATTTGACAGATTCGGTGATAAACGGTCCATATTGCATTGCAGCAAAACCCCATGACATCATCATAGGGTTCATATATATTATAATTAGTGGTAGGCTACTTTCGTAATTTAAATAATTTCTTCTGACATATTTTAACGTCATGTGCCGCCCAATTTAATTTCATTTTCCCTAAAGTAATACTACGTACTAATAATCGCACGTACGTGTGCATAATATATTCTATTTATACCCTTGAAGCTCCTAACCTCACTCCCTTTTCCCATTTTCTCTATTCTCACCACTGTTTAAGTTTTCTCTCTTCTCCGGCGAGCGATGGCAACAACGGAATCTGATCTTGATGAGTTTTTGAATCTCGATTACGAGTTTCGGTATCCAAGTCTTGCCGATACGGAGGCATTCATGACCGGAGTTTGCTCCGCCGCTTTCCAAACTCTCCTACCGGTAAACTCTTCTCTCTTTCTTTCTCTCTCAGTGATTGATCAATTTTTGTTTCTTATTTCTGAAACTGAAAGTAATTTTTTGCCACGTCTGATGACGTGGAATCCTACCATGCAGTTTGGGTGAGGATCGCTCAACGCTTACTTAACCGGAAATAACAAGAACAAACTTTAGCTTTAGAACTACCATGTCTTGAAATAAAATAAAATAAAAGTGACGATTTTTCCTATAAATTTAACTCTATTTGTTTAGTAAGTTGGATAATAAAATGAGTTAATTGTTTTTGAAATCATTTATAACAGTGTTCCAAATTATATATAAGTAAAAATTTGTCAAAAAACTTACGTATTTGATACAAATTTCAAATCAAATACATCAGTTTCTTGGCTGATAATTTGGGATTGAGATATATGAGAGAAAGGGAGGTATTGGAAATTTTGCTTAAAAAATAAAAAAAAATGTTTGTGGACATATTGGGGAGTTAAAAGAGGGGAAGTGAAAAAGGTCATCATGTTGAACGAAAACCTAAAGTAGGGATGTGGGTTGCTTCCTTATGAAGATTTTTTGTGAGCAAAAGACTTGGTGGGTGATGTGTAGACTGCTTTTTATTTGAGTAAACTAGTGTGAACGCATGACTTTGGGGGTGTGGGCCTTTTTTTAATGCTGTCTTGCTCTCTTTTGGAGTTGGACCCCCCAATGTCTTCAATTCGTAGTACAGTTCCAGCACCAAGAATCTTGTCTTGATTTCTTAATTAAGATTATTAGTATAATATTAGTGGTGGGAATCGAATCCTACACAAGATTAATATTCTTTGCATTCGGTTTACTTTAAATTCAAGCAGCCGTTGGATTGGTGGAACTTAGAATTATAAAGAAGACTAGTACTAATTTCCAAGCTATAGTCGTACAAATATTTCCCTCAAATGAAAAAGAGTCTGCTACACCCATGACTCTTCAAATGAATAAAGGAAAATGAATTTATTGGCAAAGAACTATAATATTAATCAACGTTTATATCTCTGGTTAGTGCAGAAGAGATACCAATCAATTTATAAGTTTTAGAACTTAAAACATTGTGAAAGTCCTAAGTTACATTTGAAGAATTGTGTGTAATTTTGTCAACATGATGTGAGACCAATAAAAATGATCCACGAGAGAATGGTTATATAATATATAAGATACTTTACATTTCCTAAAAAAAAATTAACATATTTTACGTAGAATATAACAATTGTTATGAAGGGGGAGAGATAGAGAGGAGGGAGTGTGAGGTAGGGAGAGAGGGGGAGGGTTAAATTTCAAAATAAAAAAGGTATATGTAAAATTTTGTCAAATACTTTATAAGTTTGAAATAGATCTAGCATTTTAAGAAATTTTGAAAATGTCAAAAAATTGTTCTTATTACTTTTGAAAACGCATTCTTATCACAATTATTTGTTACGCAAATCTTTCATCTTCAATTTAATCAAACAAATTTTAAAATCTTTCATCTTCAACTTAAAATAAACATAAATTTTATCAAATGAAATAAGAAATGCACTCCTAACGTAAACCGGTCGTTGTTTTTTTTAAAGCAAACGAGTCTTAGTTATTGTCATGTAGAAAGAAGTACACTTATAAGCTATAACTAACAATTTAGTGTCTTATTATTTACTAGGTTTATCATTTTTTTGGTAGAACTATCTTCACCATCTTTTGTAATTAATATAATTAATCTCGTTAGGAAAAAGAGTTTGATTTTTAAGGACAAAAAAAAAAAGAAACAAGAGTTTGATTTTGATATATTGTTAATAGAGAAAGTTTTACACGGTCGGTAAATCACAATATACTACTATTATACATGTGACTTTATAAGAAGTTATAATTAAAGTCAAATCCCTCAAAAAAAAAAATGAAATTCAAATATTAATAATCCAACGATTACACATAATTGATCCACAGTGTAAAACTATTAATTTCGTCGAATGAATACTTCAAGACTAGGCGCAAAAACAAAACAAAAAAACTATAAACTACTAGTAGGGTATCGAAATTAATATAAAGGTACAGGCCAAGACCAATTTGAATAAGAATCTTCTCCATCTATCAAATGAAATTGAGAGCTCTATTACTAAAGTTTTTATGTAAAAATAAACTTTTTTTTACAGATGTAAAAATATACTCTTTTTTTTTGTACTAGTTGAATTATTATACGCTCAAAGTATTAATAACAAAACTTTCTATTTTTTTTTTTTGGCCAAATACCTCCCTGGATCCTTTAAGTTTCATGTTTGTAACAGATAGGTCCTTTAAGTTTTTTAGGTAACAGATAGGTCCTTTAAGTTTCTAAAGTTTCAGATAGATCCTTAACGGAGTTGATATGAAGGACATATCTGAAACAAACTCGAAACTTAAAGGACCTATCTGAAACCTTAGAAACTTAAAGGACCTATCTGTTATCTAAAAAACTTAAAGGACCTATCTGTTACAAACATGAAACTTAAAGGACCCAGGGAGGTATTTGGCCTTTTTTTTTTTAAGAAATGAAGAGGATTTATATTTCATAAATTTGAGACAATTTCTCATGCAGGAGGTTTACCAAAAACACGCTATCAGTATTCAGTAGTGTATTTTACTACAAATTTGAGCAATATAGAGACAGATTGTAAGACGGTCTAAACTTTTTTTTTTTCAAACTGTCTAAACTTGTTCCAACTCAACTTGAAAAATGTATATGGAAACTTTAAAAGATACTACATGGTTGCACCAACAACAAAAAATACTATATGGTTGGTCAAAAACATTTGAGCACATCATTTATGTAGAGGCATAAATTATTTTAAAAATACACATTATTTAGTTATTTGCTTTAGTCACAAAAAAATTATTTAATTATTTGCTCTTTCTATTTTTTTCTTAAGTATGTCGACCTATGTGATTTGATGAAGTGATACTTTGTAACATCCATGTGAAGGGTAAAAACAGAGAGATTGATGTAACAACAGCCCTTAAGAAGAATTTATTTTAGAATTTGATTAAAATGTTGTAAAGTTCCAGCTTATGTAACCTTTTCATGATTGAATAGCAGGATGTTGTGAGTTCATTTTCAACTTGTGGTGGACTAACAGACTCCCAAAACTTCACTCCCAAACATTCCACCATCAGTGCTACTATTGATTCTCAGCCATCTATTTATGGCACTGGTATGTATGGTTTATTAACTAGTCATTATTTCCTACACATCTCAACATTCCTCATACATGTAGTTTGACATTTTGGATTGAATTGCATATGGAGCAGTTGGAAGCCCAGTTTCAGCTAATAAACCAAACAACAAAGAGAATAATATCAAAGGGACATCAAGTGGTTCATCTGATCCATCCGACGAGGATAATGAATCAGGTCATTGTGAACAAATTACAAATAAACTTGATATGAAACGCCATAGAAGGTATTTCTGTCAAATTAAAGCACTTTAAATACAACACTTCTTATTATATGTGGTTTTCAAATGATGATATAATGATTCGTGACATGGTTTCAGAAGGGTTTCTAATTGTGAGTCAGCCAAGAGGTCAAGGTGGAGAAAACAAGCACATTTGTCTGAACTTGAGTCTCAGGTAACTAATCAATGTTTTGGAAGTCACTAATTTAGTTTCTGAAATTGTAGGTAGGTTACACAATTTGATATCTCATGCAGGATTTTGAAAGTTAGTTAATTCTGAGAGAAAATTCTAGGAAGCCTACTATTTCAATTGAAGCATGATCTTTTGTGAGATGTATAACAGCTAAACAGCATAAGTAGTAATCACTTTCTTCCCATTTGAATTTTGATCTCTCAGGTTGAAAAACTGACACTGGAAAATGCAACACTATACAAACAGTTTATGGATACTAGTCAACAATTTCATGAGGCTGATACAAATAACCGAGTGCTAAAATCAGATGTAGAAGCTTTGAGAGCTAAGGTATACAGTGAGTTTATTCTATAATTATGCATACAAAAATAAATATCAATGACTGAAGAAATTCATTTACATATGCTGTTATAATAGGTGAAGTTAGCTGAGGATATGGTCACTAGAAGTTCTTTCACCACATCACTAAACAATCAGTTTCTTCATAATCAACGTCAAATGAGCACAACACCACAACTCAACATGACTACCAGTATTCGCCGCATGCCACATGTTTCGCCAACCATCAATGTCCTGCAGGGAAATAATAGTGCCTCATACGGTGGTGTTGCGGTTGGCGTGCACAATTCGAATCTTGCTGGGTTTGGAAACTTGGACGTGCCTTACAATGATGTCGTCGACAATGGGGTCCTAAGCAATGCTATGAGTTGTGTAAATATTTGGCCTTAATTAAGGGTTTCACTTGATCACTACATCAAATTTTATATTATGTCGTATCTTGTGTATTTCATTAGTAGATTAAGTTATTGTATCAATATAGTGTGTGCTCATGTTGAACGTTTTGTATAAAAAGGACTTGTTGATTACTCTGTGACTGTGTATTTCTCATAGTAATTCACTGTGAGAAAATTAACCTCTCACTTTGTCATACAATACCATTCAATACAGTGCCATGAAAGATTATGTGTGGCTGATATTTCCCTATTAAAATTAGAGTTGATAACAGCAATACCATGATGAATGCTACTCTGTAATGTTTGTTCTTCATTTATGTCTAATTACAATTATTATTAATTAATATTTGCACCCATTCAGTGAATTCATGTGCCAAACACCTGGCAGGAATCATCAGGCAAAGTTTCATCAAACTTGCTCAGATCTTATCCTTGTTACAAAACCTCAACTATCTTATTGTTTTATATTTTCGTTTATATGCTGCTAAATTACCAAAACAAAGCTATGATGTTATACATGTCAAATTAAAAACGTGTAATTTCTAAAATAAAAGAAAATGATTTCATTGACATGCACTGATTGTTGGAGATACACACGAGAATGATGTGTATAGATCAAACCAATTTAATTTAACTTAATTTAATAGTTTACAGTTGAGGGATCAATAATTATTATTACATTACCCTAAAATCAAGGAATGAACAAACTGGTAAAGTACTATCCCATCATCAATTCAAACTCACCAAAATCAACTTTTCCATCAAAGTTCAAATCAACAACCTTAACCATCCTTTCAATTGTATTCATATCCCAACCTTTATCCAAACCCAAGCAATCAAGCACTCTCTTCAACTCCATTGCATCTATATATCCATCACCATCCTCATCAAATATTTTGAAAGCTTCAAGCAATAACTCACTTCTCTTTGACATATCTTCCAATTCACCAAGCACCTCTTCAACAACCACTTCTTCTTCATCATCATCTTGGAAGGCTTTGTTCTCCTTTTGATCAGAACCATAGATCAAACCAAGCTTCTCCACCACTTGCCTAGCATTTTCCTTCTTGATTCTTCCATTTGTTTCCATTCCAAAGACAGTAACAAGAGCTCGAATCATCCTTTCGTCGAGCTTCAGCATATTATGTTGATGATTTTGATCAAGGTGATCATGATGAGGCATTGAGTTTGGTGGTGATGAGTTTTTGAATGCTTGTAAAAATTCAACTACAAATTTGGAAAATGCTTCTGTTATACCCATTTGAACCTTAATAGACCAAAAACACTATGATATAACTCTTGAATACTACTTTGAGTAAAATAAAAAGTAAAAAACTCTTGAATACTACTTTGTTATTAGACAAAAATAGGATTGGAAGAAAACAAGCGAGTAATAGAAAGCATAGTGGAAGATTTTGTTTCAATGCTCAAACTTGGGTGACACTTCTTTTATAGTTGGATCATTTGTATTATGCCCTTGTTTCAATTGTAAATCACTCAAGTGCCACTGTTTGGTGCAATTATCAATTAATAATGTTAATAATTGTATGCAATTTTATATTTGCATTATAGAGTTCCAAGGCAGCTGGCACATCAATTGAATGTGTTAAGTGCATAATACATGCATTAGTGTAAGCAGTATTAGATTAGATGTATTATGAATTTTGGTTTACTATATTGTATCCAAGGCATGGAAAATTGATAATATGACTGAGAAGTAATCATTAGTACTAAAGATAGGATTGTGTGTCCCCATGAGCATAGCTCAGTTGGTAGGAACATGCATTGTTTTATGCAGGGGTCGGGGTTCAAACCTCGGACACCCCACCTATTCACCTTAAAAAAAAATGAATTCTAGCCTATAGATTACTTAAAAAAAAAAAAGATAGGATTGTGTAATATTTGTCCACCAACACTCCACAGTGAGTGGTCTTCATTGATCAGCACCAGATCCAGGTTACAATTTGTATTTTATGTATGTTCTGGTCAGTTGTTGTAGTAATTAACTTTGGTATCGAAATAATTGATTGAGTGACCTAAAATAATATTTCATCCTTGTCAAATTATGTCACTTTAAAAGGTTTCTCATCAATTAAGAAATGTAGTTGATATTATTGGGAGAAAAGAAACTATGAATCACTTTACAAAAATGTTCTTCATTAGTATTAGTAGAATAATAAATAGTAAAAAGTATAATAGAAAAAACATGATTAATTTTTCATTATTATTGTAAAATGACATATAATTCAGGACAAATGCCATGTAATTTGGAATAAGCATATTTTGTTAGAACGACATATAAAATTAGAACAGATGGAGTACTTTTAAGAGGTCTAATTATGAAGATCAAAGAAGAACATTTAAAAGCATTGATATTATGTGATTTTTTTTATTGGTGAGTTTTTAATTAACATAAGAGAATAAAAAAAAAATCAAACAATTAATTAATATTTTTTTTTAAAAAATGGTCTCCATTACATATAATTTTGACCAAAATGCAAAAAAAAAAATCTTTAAATTATTAAAAAATAAAAAGAATTACGGTGTAGTAATTCATGTCAGTTTAAAGAAAAATTTCACACAGATTAAAAAATTCTTATAAATATAACAATTTCAAAGAATTATCCTTAAATAATAGTTTATGTAATAAACATAAATTGAAGTATAATGACTTTGAAAGAATAAATTATACTACTGTAAAAATGACATTTATTTTAGGATGAAGGGATTTAAGTTTCTTAAAATTAAGAACAAATATCATATGCCCGTTGCGATCCTCATGTTCCCCATCCACATGACACTTTTCCATCACATTTTTCATAAATTCCCCTTTAGTAGAATTGGGTTTGACAATTAAATCTAGCCAAATATAAGTATCATAAATTCATAATTTAACTTGATACTCCCTCCGGTCCTTATTGTAAAAAATATTTGACTTTTTAGATTAATTGAATAATCGATGTATCTTGTTATTAATATAGACCAGATACATTACTTAATCAATGAACCTAAAAATTCAAATGTTTCTTATAATAAGGATCAGATGAATTACTATAGCTATTTGAAGGAGACAGACAAAATACTCCCATATTGATGATTAAATCTCTAGTTATTTATAGGTAGATTGGTTCTAGCAAGGACGGAATGGTTTTTCGCTTTGTATTGATGTGGTTGAAGGCCAAGCAATTGGTCTACCTCATGCGTTGTTTTGGGTGAAAGAACTAGGATCGAGTAATGTGGATTTTGAGGTTGTCTCTCAAACGGTAGCTTCGAAGTTTAAAAGCAAAGGGAACAACATCACGAAGTTTGGAGCTATTATTCGCGATTTACATGGTTTTTTTTTTCTTCACAAACTCTTATGTTAAATTTACTACTCCCTCCGTCCCATATTACTTGACCTAGTTGACTCTGTCACGTATGCCAATGCACAATTTTAAACTTAAATTTCTTTAATAATCTACTAGAAAAAATTACAAAAATTTGATATTTTGAAAATATTAATCGAGACGAATCTAACAACATCTTATATGCTATATTTTGTTTTTATATATTAGTAGAAAAATAAAGTCAAAGCATGTTATATGAATATTGCAAATATTCTAAATAGGTCAAGTAATATGGGACGGAGGGAGTATCAATGAGAGCATCCATATTGGTAGGGTCTTTACCATTTAAGATCCGGTACCTCATTGGTACCCCAATGTGGAAAAAAAAATAAGGGTGTCTCTTAAGACCCAGGGTCTAACTTAAGACCCTCAATCTTAAGTGGACCCCACACCACTTTTCAATAAAATAATCATTATATGAATTGTTTTTGTTGTTTCTCATTAATAAATAGTTATTGGTGTGACCCATTTAGACCTTTTGATAGAAGATCTCCATTGGAGTGGTCAAGTACCTATTAAGTACTATTATTAAAAAATAATAAAAAAAATGATGTGTCTATGTGGGACCCATTTAAGACCTCAAATGTGAAAGTCTCCATTGTGGATGCTCTCATTGATAGTAAATTTAACATATGAGTCTAGAGCGACCACGTCTAATATTAGTCTTCACATTTTCACCGATGTACCCACTTGTATTCGTACTTATAATTATTTAAATGAACTAAGTTATTTAAAAAAAAAAACTCTAGTTAGATGTGAAAAAGAATTACTCCAATGTAAGTGACAAATGAAATAAATCAAATATTGCTTCAAATGGGTGTATTACTTGGTACACTTCCTTTTATTATCTTATCTTATCTTAATAATACTCCAAATGTAGGTGACATTTAACATGGGAAAGTATAAAACCTTCCCACCATGGGAAAGTTTACTTTAGCCATTAGATTAATGGCTTAAATGCACTTTTGGCCCCCTATGTTTTAAATAGTTGCAATTTTAGCCCCCTAACAAAAAAAATGGATATTTTGACCCCCTATGTTTTGACCCTCTTTTGATTTGCTGATTTTGATCAGTCAACGTCCATGTGTCAAGTCACTTAGCTGAGGTGGCATACATGTGTGTAATTATTATTTAAAAATTAAAAGAAAATTATTTTGGCAATTAAAAAAAATAAAAAAAGGATGAAATATATAGAAACATCACGTCTCTCTGCAATGGCGAAGATGCTGCTAATTCCACCTTGCGGCCATTCTTCGTCTCTCTGCAATGGCGAAGAAGAAAGAGCGAAACGTTAACCTCTCCGGTAAACCAAAGCACTCCAACGACGCCAACCGGAGCAATGACTCCAAGACCGAGAAGCGCTTCGCCGCCACCGTCCTCCGTCTCAAGATGTACAAAACCTGACCCGTTCGTAACCGTAAGGGTCATGTCTTGAGTAATGAGTTTCAATCCAAAGATCTTTCATCCGCCAGAATCAAACCCGATCGTCAATGGTTCGGGAATACTCGTGTTGTGAATCAGAAAGAGCTTGAGTTTTTCAGAGAAGAAATGGCGAAGCATAGTGCAAGTAATTACAATATTATTCTTAAGGGGAAGAATTTGCCTTTGTCGCTTCTCAATGATTATCAGAAGCAATCGAGGGTTCATCTTCTTGATAGAGAGCCTTTTTCGGATGCATTTGGACCTAAGACTAAAAGAAAGCGTCCAAGTCTTTTGGCTTCTGATTATGAGTCTTTAGCTAAGAAAGCTGATGGTTCTCAAGATGCTTTCGAAGAGAAGCATGCTTCTGGTACGGCTGCAGAAGCTGATAGAGAAGCATTTGAAAGAAAATTGCAAGCAGAAACACATGGTGCTTTTATTGAACAAGTGCGATCTAATTCCTGCTTGGGCAACAAAAGGATGGCTTGGAGGAGGTCACGTGATGTTTCTATATATTCCATCCTTTTTTTATTTTTTTAATTGCAAAAATAATTTTCTTTTAATTTTAAATAATAATTACATGCCACCTCAGCTAAGTGACTTGACACATGGGCGTTGACTGGTCAAAATCAGCAAATCAAAAGAGGGCCAAAACATAGGGGGTCAAAATATCCATTTTTTTTCTTAGGGGGCCAAAATCGCAACTATTTGAAACATAGGGGGCCAAAAGTACATTTAAGCCTAGATTAATTTGAGAACACAATCTCATCATACACTTCTAACACTAGATTATTTCTTTTTTCTCTTGTCTTCAACCTTTCCTTCCTGATAACAACCTAAAGAATTCTTCCAACCTCACCAATCAAAATTCTTCAAAGTCATTGAACTTTTGGTACAACCCAGAAAAAAAAATCTCAATATGAGGAATTTCGGTTCAAACTAATTCGAAACATCATGAGAAGGTGAAGGGGGTAATGGTGCTGAGATTTTATTTTTTATGGGTTATTTTCATGGTATTTTGTTGCTAGAAATCACTGAGCTTGAAGAAGAATTGCATGGCGAAGGTTCAGTCTTTCTCTTTTTGCAACTTTAGTTAGCTGCAAAATGGGTTTATTGTTTTGGGCGATGAAATTGAAAAAGAAGGAATCTTTAAAAAAAAGTGAAAGGGTGAAAGAATGAAATCGGGAAGAATTTTGATTGGTGAGGTTGGAAGAAAGAGTTCTTTGAGTTGTCATGGATGAGAGGTTGAAGACAAGTACAAAAAATAGAGCGTGGGTAGACTATAGTAAGATCAGTATTCCTCTTCAATCTCACCATAAAAATCAATTGTCCCATGGTGGGAAAGGATTAACCTTTCCCATGTTAAATGCCACCCCAGGTAAGTCACAAATGAAATTATTTATATCTTAGGCTGTAGATTGAATCAGATTTGTGATACAGCCATTTTTTAAATCATGGATAGACAGAAAACGCGTTCAGTTGCTGTGCCAACAAATATTTAAACTTATTTTTGGATCATTTTGTTGGCCTTTCTTCCTGCAATAATTGTTGTCCATGTCACGTGCACTATTTTTAATTCATTGACAGATGTAGTATTGTGAATTTTTAGAGTTGGAAATACGATCCATACAAGGGGGAGAATGGTGCGAGATTCAATCCCCTAGATATACAGAGAATGGGAGGGGGTTGGGTGTGCGGGGTGGCAAAAGTTATGGTGCATAAGGAGATCCTTATGCACCGTGCATAATTGCTTTCTACACCCAACATAATTGCTTTCTACACCCCAAGTGAAAAGAATTATTTGGGTCCACTATAAAATCTATTTGTTTGTGGGCCTAATAAAGCTTCATATTATAATTTTTTTCTTAACAATTTATTTATGCAAAATAGCTTATTCGAAATAGTTTATTTATGCAAAACAACTTATTAGAATGATTTTTTAAAAACCGCTTATTCAAAACAACTTATTTATGCAAAACAGCTTATTCCGATTAATTTTAAAAACCAACTTATTCAAAATAGCTTATTTATGCAAAACAACTTATTCGAAACAACTTATTAGGATCACTTTTTTTAAAACCGCTTATTCAAAACAACTTATTTATGCAAAACAGCTTATTTGTTCAAAACAGCTTATTCAAAACAGCTTATTTATACAAAACAGCTTATTCCGATTTCATTTTAAAAAACAACTTATTCAAAACAACTTATTTATGCAAAACAACATATTTATGCAAAACAACTTATTCAAAACAGCTTATTTATGCAAAACAGCTTATTCGAAACAACTTATTTATACAAAATAGCTTATTTGTGCAAAACAACTTATTCAAAACAACTTATTTATACAAAACAGCTTATTTGTGCAAAACAACTTATTCAAAACAGCTTATTTATACAAAACAACATATTCTGATTTCATTTTAAAAAAACAACTTATTCAAAACAACTTATTTATGCAAAACAACATATTTATGCAAAACAACTTATTCAAAACAGCTTATTTATGCAAAACAGCTTATTCGAAACAACTTATTTATACAAAAGAGCTTATTTGTGCAAAACAGCTTATTCAAAACAACTTATTTATACAAAACAGCTTATTTGTGCAAAACAGCTTATTCAAAACAGCTTATTTATACAAAACAACTTATTCCGATTAATTTTAAGAACCAACTTATTCAAAATAGCTTATTTATGCAAAACAGCTTATTCAAAACAACTTATTAGGATCACTTTTTTTAAAACCGCTTATTCAAAACAGCTTATATATGCAAAACAGCTTATTTGTTCAAAACAGCTTATTCAAAACAGCTTATTTATACAAAACAGCTTATTCCGATTTTATTTTAAAAAACAACTTATTCAAAACAACTTATTTATGCAAAACAACTTATTCAAAACAGCTTATTTATGCAAAACAGCTTATTCGAAACAACTTATTTATACAAAATAGCTTATTTGTGCAAAACAACTTATTCAAAACAACTTATTTATACAAAACAGCTTATTTGTGCAAAACAGCTTATTTATACAAAACAACGTATTCCGATTTCATTTTAAAAAACAACTTATTCAAAACAACTTATGTATGCAAAACAACATATTTATGCAAAACAACTTATTCAAATCAGCTTATTTATGCAAAACACCTTATTCGAAACAACTTATTTATACAAAAGAGCTTATTTGTGCAAAACAGCTTATTCAAAACAACTTATTTATACAAAATAGCTTATTTGTGCAAAACAGCTTATTCAAAACGGCTTATTTATACGGAACAGCTTATTCCGATTTCATTTTAAAAACAATATATTCAAAACAACTTATTTATGCAAAACAACATATTTATGCAAAACAACTTATTCAAAACAGTTTATTTATGCAAAACAGCTTATTCGAAACAACTTATTTATACAAAACAGCGTATTTGTGCAAAACAGCTTATTCAAAACAGCTTATTTATACAAAACTGCTTATTCGAAACAACTTATTTATACAAAATAGCTTATTTGTGCAAAACAGCTTATTCAAAACAACTTATTTATACAAAACGACTTATTTGTGCAAAACAGCTTATTCAAAACAGCTTATTTATACAAAACAACTTATTCCGATTTCATTTTAAAAAACAACTTATTCAAAACAACTTATTTATGCAAAACAACATATTTATGCAAAACAAATTATTCAAAACAGCTTATTTATGCAAAACAGCTTATTCGAAACAACTTATTTATACAAAAGAGCTTATTTGTGCAAAACAGCCTATTCAAAACAACTTATTTATACAAAACAGCTTATTTGTGCAAAACAGCTTATTCAAAACAGCTTATTTATACAAAACAACTTATTCCGATTAATTTTAAGAACCAACTTATTCAAAATAGCTTATTTATGCAAAACAGCTTATTCAAAACAACTTATTAGGATCACTTTTTTTAAAACCGCTTATTCAAAACAGCTTATATATGCAAAACAGCTTATTTGTTCAAAACAGCTTATTCAAAACAGCTTATTTATACAAAACAGCATATTCCGATTTTATTTTAAAAAACAACTTATTCAAAACAACTTATTTATGCAAAACAACTTATTCAAAACAGCTTATTTATGCAAAACAGCTTATTCGAAACAACTTATTTATACAAAATAGCTTATTTGTGCAAAACAACTTATTCAAAACAACTTATTTATACAAAACAGCTTATTTGTGCAAAACAGCTTATTCAAAACAGCTTATTTATACAAAACAACATATTCTGATTTCATTTTAAAAAACAACTTATTCAAAACAACTTATTTATGCAAAACAACCTATTTATGCAAAACAACTTATTCAAAACAGCTTATTTATGCAAAACAGCTTATTCGAAACAACTTATTTATACAAAAGCGCTTATTTGTGCAAAACAGCTTATTCAAAACAACTTATTTATACAAAACAGCTTATTTGTGCAAAACAGCTTATGCAAAACAGCTTATTTATACAAAACAACTTATTCCGATTAGTTTTAAGAACCAACTTATTCAAAATAGCTTATTTATGCAAAACAGCTTATTCAAAACAACTTATTAGGATCACTTTTTTTAAAACCGCTTATTCAAAACAGCTTATATATGCAAAACAGCTTATTTGTTCAAAACAGCTTATTCAAAACAGCTTATTTATACAAAACAGCTTATTCCGATTTTATTTTAAAAAACAACTTATTCAAAACAACTTATTTATGCAAAACAACTTATTCAAAACAGCTTATTTATGCAAAACAGCTTATTCGAAACAACTTATTTATACAAAATAGCTTATTTGTGCAAAACAACTTATTCAAAACAACTTATTTATACAAAACAGCTTATTTGTGCAAAACAGCTTATTCAAAACAGCTTATTTATACAAAACAACGTATTCCGATTTCATTTTAAAAAACAACTTATTCAAAACAACTTATGTATGCAAAACAACATATTTATGCAAAACAACTTATTCAAATCAGCTTATTTATGCAAAACACCTTATTCGAAACAACTTATTTATACAAAAGAGCTTATTTGTGCAAAACAGCTTATTCAAAATAACTTATTTATACAAAATAGCTTATTTGTGCAAAACAGCTTATTCAAAACAGCTTATTTATACGGAACAGCTTATTCCGATTTCATTTTAAAAACAATTTATTCAAAACAACTTATTTATGCAAAACAACATATTTATGCAAAACAACTTATTCAAAACAGTTTATTTATGCAAAACAGCTTATTCGAAACAACTTATTTATACAAAACAGCGTATTTGTGCAAAACAGCTTATTCAAAACAGCTTATTTATACAAAACTGCTTATTCGAAACAACTTATTTATACAAAATAGCTTATTTGTGCGAAACAGCTTATTCAAAACAACTTATTTATACAAAACAACTTATTTGTGCAAAACAGCTTATTCAAAACAGCTTATTTATACAAAACAACTTATTCCGATTTCATTTTAAAAAACAACGTATTCAAAACAACTTATTTTTGCAAAACAACATATTTATGCAAAACAAATTATTCAAAACAGCTTATTTATGCAAAACAGCTTATTCAAAACAACTTATTTATACAAAACATCTTATTTGTGCAAAACAACTTATTTATACAAAACATCTTACTCCGATTTCATTTTAAAAAACAACTTATTCAAAACAACTTATATATGCAAAACAACATATTTATGCAAAACAACTTATTCAAAACAGCTTATTTATGCAAAACAGCTTATTCGAAACAACTTATTTATACAAAAGAGCTTATTTGTGCAAAACAGCCTATTCAAAACAACTTATTTATACAAAACAGCTTATTTGTGCAAAACAGCTTATTCAAAACAGCTTATTTATACAGAACAGCTTATTCCGATTTCATTTTAAAAACAACTTATTCAAAACAACTTATTTGTGCAAAACAACATATTTATGCAAAACAACTTATTCAAAACAGTTTATTTATGCAAAACAGCTTATTCGAAACAACTTATTTATACAAAACAGCGTATTTGTGCAAAACAGCTTATTCAAAACAGCTTATTTATACAAAACTGCTTATTCGAAACAACTTATTTATACAAAATAGCTTATTTGTGCAAAACAGCTTATTCAAAACAACTTATTTATACAAAACGACTTATTTGTGCAAAACAGCTTATTCAAAACAGCTTATTTATACAAAACAACTTATTCCGATTTCATTTTAAAAAACAACTTATTCAAAACAACTTATTTATGCAAAACAACATATTTATGCAAAACAAATTATTCAAAACAGCTTATTTATGCAAAACAGCTTATTCGAAACAACTTATTTATACAAAAGAGCTTATTTGTGCAAAACAGCCTATTCAAAACAACTTATTTATACAAAACAGCTTATTTGTGCAAAACAGCTTATTCAAAACAGCTTATTTATACAAAACAACTTATTCCGATTAATTTTAAGAACCAACTTATTCAAAATAGCTTATTTATGCAAAACAGCTTATTCAAAACAACTTATTAGGATCACTTTTTTTAAAACCGCTTATTCAAAACAGCTTATATATGCAAAACAGCTTATTTGTTCAAAACAGCTTATTCAAAACAGCTTATTTATACAAAACAGCATATTCCGATTTTATTTTAAAAAACAACTTATTCAAAACAACTTATTTATGCAAAACAACTTATTCAAAACAGCTTATTTATGCAAAACAGCTTATTCGAAACAACTTATTTATACAAAATAGCTTATTTGTGCAAAACAACTTATTCAAAACAACTTATTTATACAAAACAGCTTATTTGTGCAAAACAGCTTATTCAAAACAGCTTATTTATACAAAACAACATATTCTGATTTCATTTTAAAAAACAACTTATTCAAAACAACTTATTTATGCAAAACAACCTATTTATGCAAAACAACTTATTCAAAACAGCTTATTTATGCAAAACAGCTTATTCGAAACAACTTATTTATACAAAAGAGCTTATTTGTGCAAAACAGCTTATTCAAAACAACTTATTTATACAAAACAGCTTATTTGTGCAAAACAGCTTATGCAAAACAGCTTATTTATACAAAACAACTTATTCCGATTAGTTTTAAGAACCAACTTATTCAAAATAGCTTATTTATGCAAAACAGCTTATTCAAAACAACTTATTAGGATCACTTTTTTTAAAACCGCTTATTCAAAACAGCTTATATATGCAAAACAGCTTATTTGTTCAAAACAGCTTATTCAAAACAGCTTATTTATACAAAACAGCTTATTCCGATTTTATTTTAAAAAACAACTTATTCAAAACAACTTATTTATGCAAAACAACTTATTCAAAACAGCTTATTTATGCAAAACAGCTTATTCGAAACAACTTATTTATACAAAATAGCTTATTTGTGCAAAACAACTTATTCAAAACAACTTATTTATACAAAACAGCTTATTTGTGCAAAACAGCTTATTCAAAACAGCTTATTTATACAAAACAACGTATTCCGATTTCATTTTAAAAAACAACTTATTCAAAACAACTTATGTATGCAAAACAACATATTTATGCAAAACAACTTATTCAAATCAGCTTATTTATGCAAAACACCTTATTCGAAACAACTTATTTATACAAAAGAGCTTATTTGTGCAAAACAGCTTATTCAAAATAACTTATTTATACAAAATAGCTTATTTGTGCAAAACAGCTTATTCAAAACAGCTTATTTATACGGAACAGCTTATTCCGATTTCATTTTAAAAACAATTTATTCAAAACAACTTATTTATGCAAAACAACATATTTATGCAAAACAACTTATTCAAAACAGTTTATTTATGCAAAACAGCTTATTCGAAACAACTTATTTATACAAAACAGCGTATTTGTGCAAAACAGCTTATTCAAAACAGCTTATTTATACAAAACTGCTTATTCGAAACAACTTATTTATACAAAATAGCTTATTTGTGCGAAACAGCTTATTCAAAACAACTTATTTATACAAAACAACTTATTTGTGCAAAACAGCTTATTCAAAACAGCTTATTTATACAAAACAACTTATTCCGATTTCATTTTAAAAAACAACGTATTCAAAACAACTTATTTTTGCAAAACAACATATTTATGCAAAACAAATTATTCAAAACAGCTTATTTATGCAAAACAGCTTATTCAAAACAACTTATTTATACAAAACATCTTATTTGTGCAAAACAACTTATTTATACAAAACATCTTACTCCGATTTCATTTTAAAAAACAACTTATTCAAAACAACTTATATATGCAAAACAACATATTTATGCAAAACAACTTATTCAAAACAGCTTATTTATGCAAAACAGCTTATTCGAAACAACTTATTTATACAAAAGAGCTTATTTGTGCAAAACAGCCTATTCAAAACAACTTATTTATACAAAACAGCTTATTTGTGCAAAACAGCTTATTCAAAACAGCTTATTTATACAGAACAGCTTATTCCGATTTCATTTTAAAAACAACTTATTCAAAACAACTTATTTGTGCAAAACAACATATTTATGCAAAACAACTTATTCAAAACAGTTTATTTATGCAAAACAGCTTATTCGAAACAACTTATTTATACAAAACAGCGTATTTGTGCAAAACAGCTTATTCAAAACAGCTTATTTATACAAAACTGCTTATTCGAAACAACTTATTTATACAAAATAGCTTATTTGTGCAAAACAGCTTATTCAAAAGAACTTATTTATACAAAACAGCTTATTTGTGCAAAACAGCTTATTCAAAACAGCTTATTTATACAAAACAACTTATTCCGATTTCATTTTAAAAAACAACTTATTCAAAACAATTTATTTATACAAAACATCTTATTTGTGCAAAAACAACTTATTCAAAACAGCTTATTTATGCAAAACAGCTTATTCGAAACAACTTATTTATACAAAATAGCTTATTTGTGCAAAACAGCTTATTCAAAACAACTTATTTATACAAAACAGCTTATTGTGCAAAACAGCTTATTCAAAACAGCTTATTTATATAAAACAGCTTATTCGAAACAACTTATTTATATAAAATAGCTTATTTGTGCAAAACAGCTTATTCAAAACAACTTATTTATACAAAACAACTTATTTGTGCAAAACAGCTATTTTGCACAAAATAAGCTGTTTTGAATAAGCTTTTTATGAGTTAGAGAGAGAAATGAGTATGGATTATGAGTTTCTTTACTGGAACGTTGTTTAACATGTTATACACTGCAATTATTACTGAAACCATAATTATGGTTTAATAGTTTTGATAATCATGTATGTGAAACCAAGATAAATGTGTAATGATTTTTAATGAAATTATTATTGTTAGATGATTTTGAGTAATGATTAAGATGTTATACACTGAAATTATTACTGAAACCATAATTATGGTTTAATGGTTTTGATAGTCTTCTATGAGAAACCAAAATAATTGTCTAATGGTTTTGCTATGGCTATGGTTTCTGTGAGTTGGTTTCAAAACCATTTTGCTGTGGAAATGGTTTCCGTGAGTTGTACTCAAAAACCATTTTGCAGTGAAAATGGTTTCCGTGAGTAATGCTAACACCAAATCCGAACCGGATTGATCATAAACAACACAATTCATCACAACATTCTCAATAATTCATCAAATCCGAATTCCAGCTTATACCAACAGATTTCACATCGAATCATTTCCCAATTCCAGTGAAAATGGTCTTGTAATAAAAAAATTGTGATAAACATTTAAATCATTATTAAGTAACCACTTAATAGTACACACTTATAACCTAATGTGAATTAATCAATAAGTAACCACTTTTTTGTAAAGCCTCGTCATCTCTCTTTTATTTCTTACATTGTAAAACGAATTTCTGACTTTGCCTAAATATAATCGCGCTTTAATGGTTTTAATAGACTTGTATGTGAAAGAAAAATAATTGTCAAATGCTAAATAAAATAAAAGAATAGTGAAAATTATTATGGACAAATGATTTTAAATAAAAACTATTACTGAAACCATAAGTGTGGTTTAATGGTTTTGATAGTGTTCTACACGAAACCAAACTAATTGTTTAATGGTTTTGCTATGGGTATGGTTTCTGTGAGTTGTACTCCAAAACCATTTTGTTGTGGAAATGGTTTATGAGAGTTGTACTCCAAAACCATTAGATGTACTTAATGGTTTTGGAGTACAACTCACAGAAACCATAGCCATAGCAAAACCATTAGACAATTATTTTGGTTTCTCATAGAAGACTATCAAAACCATTAAACCATAATTATGGTTTCAGTAATAATTTCAGTGTATAACATCTTAATCATTATTCAAAACCATCTAACAATAATAATTTCATTAAAAATCATTACACATTTATCTTGGTTTCACATACATGATTATCAAAACCATTAAACCATAATTATGGTTTAAGTAATAATTGCAGTGTATAACATGTTAAACAACATTCCAGTAAAGAAACTCATAATCCATACTCATTTCTCTCTCTAACTCATAAAAAGCTTATTCAAAACAGCTTATTTTGTGCAAAATAGCTGTTTTGCACAAATAAGCTGTTTTGTATAAATAAGTTGTTTTGAATAAGCTGTTTTGCACAAATAAGCTATTTTATGTAAATAAGTTGTTTCGAATAAGCTGTTTTGTATAAATAAGCTGTTTTGAATAAGCTGTTTTGCACAAATAAGCTGTTTTGTATAAATAAGTTGTTTTGAATAAGCTGTTTTGCACAAATAAGCTATTTTGTATAAATAAGTTGTTTCGAATAAGCTGTTTTGCATAAATAAGTTGTTTTGAATAAGTTGTTTTGCATAAATATGTTGTTTTGCATATATAAGTTGTTTTGAATAAGTTGTTTTTAAAATGAAATCGGAATAAGCTGTTTTGTATAAATAAGCTGTTTTGAATAAGCTGTTTTGCACAAATAAGCTGTTTTGTATAAATAAGTTGTTTTGAATAAGCTGTTTTGCACAAATAATCAATTTTGTATAAATAAGTTGTTTCGAATAAGCTGTTTTGCATAAATAAGCTGTTTTGAATAAGTTGTTTTGCATAAATATGTTGTTTTGCATAAATAAGTTATTTTGAATAAGTTGTTCTTTAAAATGAAATCGGAATAAGTTGTTTTGTATAAATAAGCTGTTTTGAATAAGCTGTTTTGCACAAATAAGTTGTTTTGTATAAATAAGTTATTTTGAATAAGCTGTTTTGCACAAATAAGCTATTTTGTATAAATAAGTTGTTTCGAATAAGCTGTTTTGCATAAATAAGCTGTTTTGAATAAGTTGTTTTGCATAAATATGTTGTTTTGCATAAATAAGTTGTTTTGAATAGGTTGTTTTTTAAAATGAAATCGGAATAAGCTGTTTTGTTTAAATAATCTGTTTTGCACAAATAAGCTGTTTTGTATAAATAAGTTGTTTTGAATAAGCTGTTTTGCATAAATAAGCTGTTTTGAATAATTTGTTTTGCATAAATATGTTGTTTTGCATAAATAAGTTGTTTTGTATAAGTTGTTTTTTAAAATGAAATCGGAATAAGCTGTTTTGCATAAACAAGCTGTTTTGGACAAATAAGCTGTTTTGCATAAATAAGTTGTTTTGAATAAGCTGTTTTGCACAAATAGGCTATTTTGTATAAATAAGTTGTTTCAAATAAGCTGTTTTGCATAAATAAGCTGTGTTGAATAAGTTGTTTTGCATAAATATGTTGTTTTGCATATATAAGTTGATTTGAATAAGTTGTTTTTAAAATGAAATCGGAATAAGCTGTTTTGTATAAATAAGTTGTTTTGAATAAGCTGTTTTGCACAAATAAGCTGTTTTGTATAAATAAGTTGTTTTGAATATGCTGTTTTGCACAAATAATCAAGTTTGTATAAATAAGTTGTTTCGAATAAGCTGTTTTGCATAAATAAGCTGTTTTGAATAAGTTGTTTTGCATAAATACGTTGTTTTGCATAAATAAGTTATTTTGAATAAGTTGTTTTTTAAAATGAAATCGGAATAAGTTGTTTTGTATAAATAAGCTGTTTTGAATAAGCTGTTTTGCACAAATAAGGTGTTTTGTATAAATAAGTTGTTTTGAATAAGCTGTTTTGCACAAATAAGCTATTTTGTATAAATAAGTTGTTTCGAATAAGCTGTTTTGCATAAATAAGCTGTTTTGAATAAGTTGTTTTGCATAAATATGTTGTTTGGCATAAATAAGTTGTTTTGAATAGGTTGTTTTTTAAAATGAAATCGGAATAAGCTGTTTTGTTTAAATAATCTGTTTTGCACAAATAAGTTGTTTTGTATAAATAAGTTGTTTTGAATAAGCTGTTTTGCATAAATAAGCTGTTTTGAATAATTTGTTTTGCATAAATATGTTGTTTTGCATAAATAAGTTGTTTTGTATAAGTTGTTTTTTAAAATGAAATCGGAATAAGCTGTTTTGCATAAACAAGCTGTTTTGGACAAATAAGCTGTTTTGCATAAATAAGTTGTTTTGAATAAGCTGTTTTGCACAAATAGGCTATTTTGTATAAATAAGTTGTTTCAAATAAGCAGTTTTGCATAAATAAGCTGTGTTGAATAAGTTGTTTTGCATAAATATGTTGTTTTGCATATATAAGTTGATTTGAATAAGTTGTTTTTAAAATGAAATCGGAATAAGCTGTTTTGTATAAATAAGTTGTTTTGAATAAGCTGTTTTGCACAAATAAGCTGTTTTGTATAAATAAGTTGTTTTGAATATGCTGTTTGGCACAAATAATCAATTTTGTATAAATAAGTTGTTTCGAATAAGCTGTTTTGCATAAATAAGCTGTTTTGAATAAGTTGTTTTGCATAAATACGTTGTTTTGCATAAATAAGTTATTTTGAATAAGTTGTTTTTTAAAATGAAATCGGAATAAGTTGTTTTGTATAAATAAGCTGTTTTGAATAAGCTGTTTTGCACAAATAAGGTGTTTTGTATAAATAAGTTGTTTTGAATAAGCTGTTTTGCACAAATAAGCTATTTTGTATAAATAAGTTGTTTCGAATAAGCTGTTTTGCATAAATAAGCTGTTTTGAATAAGTTGTTTTGCATAAATATGTTGTTTGGCATAAATAAGTTGTTTTGAATAGGTTGTTTTTTAAAATGAAATCGGAATAAGCTGTTTTGTTTAAATAAGCTGTTTTGCACAAATAAGCTGTTTTGCATAAATAAGTTGTTTTGAATAAGCGGTTTTTAAAAAATCATTCTAATAAGTTGTTTTGCATAAATAAACTATTTCGAATAAACTATTTTGCATAAATAAATTGCTAAGAAAAAAAATTATAATATGGGGCTTTAATTTAGTGGGCTTGGAGCTTTTTTAAGTGGGCTTTGAAATTTGGGGCTCTATACTTTTTAGAATTAAGCTTTCACTTAGGGTGTAGAAAGCAATTATGTTGGGTGTAGATAGCAATTATGCACGGTGCATAAGGATCTCCTTATGCACCATAACCACACCCGTGCGGGGTGGGAGGAATGAAAGAGAGTGGTAGAAACGGTTAGTTATATTTGCAATCAAAATAATTAAAAAAAGTAAATAGAAGTGCTTAGAACAATAGAGTACTCTCAAAAACCAAATTATACGAGCTTAACTCAGTTGGTATGGACAATACATAATATATATAGGGTTTGGGGTTCGAACTTCGAACACCTCACTTCTTCACATTGAAAATGTGTGAGCTTCAATCACTAGACTACTTAAAAAACAAACAAAAAAACGAATTATCCTACGAAGGATATTAGTCTAAAATGAAACTTTTTTCTTCAAACATATTTTGTTCCACAGTAGAGATGTGCAATATTGGTGAAAATTGCAATTTTGGTCGACATGATTACTGAAAATTGCAATTTTGGTGGAACGACTCTTACCTTGGTCAAGCGTATTCGACAACTTTTGAGTTTGAGTTGGACTGTCAAAATTACCCATACTTGGCGTGAAGGCAACAGAAGTGCAGATTGGTTTGCTAATTTCAGCATTTCGATGGATTCTCTAGATTTTCATATTCTGGAGAATCCCCCTAATGAGCTTCAGAGTCTTTTGTTTGATGATATTTCCGGGGCTTGCATGCCTAGGAACATCCGTTTAATTTCTTAGTTTTCTTTCTCTTTGGGCTTTGGCCCTCTTTTGTACCAAAAAAAGAAAGATGTGCAATATTAAAATGTGTGAGCTCCGGCCACTAGGCTACTTAACCAAAAAAACAACTGAATTATCCAACGAAGGATATCGGTCTAAAATGAAACTTGTTTCTTGAATCATATTTTGTTCCACGCTAGAGATGTACAATAATTATTTTAAAAATCTGCGATTTTGGTCCACCAAGAAAACAACAACTTTGTTATCTAAGAGCATCCACAATGGAGACCCTCACATTTGAGGTCTTAAACGGGTCTAACATGGACACATCACTTTTTTTATTATTTTTTAATAGTAGTTACTCAACCACTCTAACGGAGATCATCTATCAAAAGGTCTAAATGGGTCCCACCAACAAACTATTTATTAATGAAAAACAACAAAAGCAATTCAAATAATGATTATTTTATTGAAAAGTGGTGTGGGTCCACTTAAGATTTGGGGTCTTAAGTGAGACATTGAGTCTTAAGAGACCCCCAATTTTTTTTCCACATTGGTGGTATCTATTAAGTACCGGGTCTTAAACGGCAAATACCCTACCAATGTGGATGCTCTAACTTTACAAAATGTTGCAAAATTATTGTGAAGACGTCACATGTCCCAAGAGAGGCAAAATTGCAACTTTTTGTAAATTCAAGGGGGTCAAAAGAGCATATTTCTCTAGAGATAGGGGGCTAAAAGAGCATATCTCCCTAAAAATAGAGGGTCAAAAGATTAAATTTTCCTATAAATAGGGGGCAAAATTGTTTTTTTAGGGTCAAAATCACAACTTTTTAGAAGTTAAGGGTTAAAAATACATTTAAGCCATAATTATACTATAAAAAATGTGCAATATTAAAGTGTCCACTCATCACGTCTTACAGAGAGATGAACGATGCTTTAGTTAGGGTCCATAAATTTGAATGATTGCTCCTGAATAAGATATTAATGCAAAAAATATATACTATTATGTTTTGAGTAGTGATATTTGTACAACCATATGTGATAACCTTGATGACAACTTTTATTTGCTCTCTTCCTATTGGTCCAAAACAATAGAGAGAGAGAGAGAGAGAAAGGAAGAGAGAGATTAATAATATAATGTGAGTATGAGAGAGAAAGTTGTCATAAAGAAAGTAGGAGGTGAAGGGAGAGAGAAAATACAATCTAAAAAATGGTCAAATTTAAAGGACCACCAAATAAATTTTACCTATTTTAATTTTTCAACCTAAATTGAGAGATAAAGAAATAGAGAAATTGAAATGATAAAAAGAGAGATAAATAGGATATGAGATATTGAATTTGTCAAAAAAAAAAAAAGGATATGGGATATTGAATGAGTATGATTCAATTTAAGGTGTCTAAATATCATTATCCTAAAAAATTACCTTAAGCACAACACATACCCTTCGAATTCTGCTCTTCTTCCAACACATTTTGCTCGCGTCCAACTGAAATACAGAAAATACCCCTTCGTTAGTTAACTAACGCAAGTGTTAATATCTGCGCAACTTAAGTCACGCTGCGTGAGTTAATTAGCGCAAAGTTCTTTTATTTACTTTATTTATTTATTTATTTATTTTATTTACTTATTTAATTTATTTATTTACTTTATTCTAATTTATTTATTCACTTTATTCAAATTAATTTATTTACTTTATTCTAATACGCAATCTTAAAATAAATGCCAAAATTAACAAAAATAAAGGAACAAAAAAAAAAGGTATAAAATATCATTTTATTAATATAATTCTCATTACATTTACGATGGGGGTAAAACTAAATATGCGAAGAAGAAAAAAAAACCACCAGAAAACCTACCTACCTGAGGTAAAACTAAAAAAAAAACACCAGAAAACCTAGCTTCATGTGGTAAAACTAAAAAAAACCACGAGAAAACCTAGTTTCATGTGGTAAAACTAAAAGAAATCCACAAGAAAACCAGCCTTCCTGGGGTAAAACTAAATTTACACATTTAGTTTTACCCTTGGTGTAAAACTAAATCTGATTCGTTTTGCCCCAAGAAGGCTTCTCACCAATCATTCTTTTACCCCAAGATTGACCTCTTTTTACACCAAACCCTAAAAATAATAGATATAAAAGAAGGAAAAGAAGGAGATTCACAGGGGGAAGAAAGAGATTCATAGGGGGAGATAGTGAGGAGGAGAGTGAGATGGTGTGAGAAAATGGGGAAGTTTGAAAGTGTATTTATAGGGGGAGATTGCAACATAGGTTATATCTACCATAAATATAGTCAAAAAAACGTGTAAAACATAGTAAAAAAACGTGCAAAATCAATTAAAATCACTTGACCAAAGTCCAAAAAACGTGTGTTCTTGAGCTCTGACCAACCGGCCAACATGTGTGAGTTAACTCGCGTACGAGCCAGTGGTGTGTGAGTTAAATCACGTTGAGCTGTATTAGATGCGTGAGTTAAGTCACGCAGCGTGACTTAACTCATGCAGGGGTATATATGGAAATTAAGTTGGGCGAGAATGTTTTGTGTTGGGAGAAGAGCAGAATTCAAACCCTTATGCATCCTTCAAGCTCCAACGATCTTGTTAATCTCTAAAGGGAGCGGTTATGGTGCATAAGGAAATCCTTATGCACCGTGCATAAATCCCATCATCATAAGGAAATCCTTATTACTCTTATGAATCAAACGCGGAAACAAACTGAATCATCATCGTCGTTCATCTTCATCACCACTGGAATCTTCAATCTCATCATCAACATCGTCGTTCATCATCATCATCGTACCGGAATGCCAAAACCATTTTGCTGTGGAAATGGTTTCTATGAGTTGTACTCCAAACCCATTTTGCTGTGGAAATGGTTTCCAGAATCTTCAATCTCATCATCAACACCGTCGTTCATCATCATCACAGTCATCATCACCGTACCAGAATGCCAAAACCACTTTGTTGTGAAAATGGTTTCGAGAATCTTCAATCTCATCATCAACACCGTCGTTCATCATCATCACCGTACCGGAATGCCAAAACCATTTTGCTTTGGAAAACCATTAGATGTACTTAATGGTTTCCAACAGTTGTACTCCAAAACCATTAGATGTACTTAATGATTTCCAGCAGTTTCCCAACCATAAATCCCTCTAACATCACAAAGATTTCGAATCCAGTAACAACTTTAGATCTGAAACCGTAAACACAAACAGTGACGAAACAGTAACATATAGCAATCAACACAGCGCCACTGGATCGAAGAAGAAGAAGAAGAAAACGCGAGGGAAGAAGAGGAGCGAACCAGTTTTAATCTTTAGATCTACTCTTTCTCGTTGTGTTTTTGCGCGATCCGAGTTCGGATTTGGCTTTAAAACGAAAATGGATGTTGAAAAATGGCTTTAGTTTTTAAAAAGGGTGAGTTTGGTTCTCCAGCACGGCGCCGCCGCCGCCTCTGGCCGGCGACCACTGTGCCGGAATCATCATGTGTGGCCGGAAGAGATGAAGACTCATCTAAATTGTAAAGAGAGAGGGAGAGCTTTATGTTTTAGTGAGAGAAATGCTTGAAGCAAATGAAGTTTGATTTGATGTAGTTTGAGAAGCCTGTGATTATTACACGTGTACACTAGATCTGATGGTTGTGAAGTGTTTATGCACGGTGCATAATGATTTCCTTATGCACCATAACTTTTGCCATCTCTAAACTCACTACAAAGACGCACCTTCCACCAATAATGGTTCAGTCAGGTTCTTCTCACGGTTCTTTCTCTAAATCACATCGTTCTCACCATGCTAATTCCCTTCGTCATTCTCGTTTTTCTTACTATTTTGATGCCAGTTCTTCTTCTCATCAACATCAACCTCATTCACCTTTTACCCCTTCAAAATGTCAACATTGAATATAAATGGTGACAACAATCAAATAATCAATACAACTACAGAGTTAATTATATCATGTATCCTCCATAATTAGAAGACAATAATAAAATATAATCAACTACAAAGTTAATTATAACATGCATCCTCCACAATTAATTAGAAGGCAATGATAAAATATAATTTATCATTTATAAATTGCATCTTACACTCATTTTTGTTTTACAAAGGACAGTCGCAAGCTTATTATTTATTTTACAGGTTAACGGGAGTTGAATTGATGGATTCTTCTAGATGTATACTTAATGATTTGTTGTCTGATGAACTAAAATTAATGGTTTGTGTGTAAAATACATGTAATAGACATATATAAATGCTGACGGAAATATGCATACAAATGTCGTAATCAACAGGTTCTATTGAGATCTATCAATTATAAGCAAAAACATAGATACCTGAGCTAAAATCTGAAGAAGAAGAAGAAATCTGAAGAATAGACGAGCAGAGAGATAACTGTGACGACAGTGAGGAGAGTGGCACATCGAGGAGAAGAAGCACCACCGTGGTGAGGAGAGAGGCACAACGAGGAGAAGAAAGTGAGAATCGCGAGAGAAGAGAGTTAGAATCGCGAGAGAAGAGAGTGAAAGGCGTGTAATATTAAATGACAGAGAATTTTACAATTTTTGTAATTTAGGTGTTATTTTAAATTCTTCAAATTTTGCAAGAGAGGTCAAAGTCTCCACGGCGTTTTCACGCCCCTCTACTTAGAGGTGCACCATATTGATAGGAAGAAATTCTTATCTAAATGCCTTGAATTTTAAATATGACTTAAATATTTGTTTTTTCTCCTAGTTATGTATCATACTTGCTATATTTCATTTTACTTCACATTATCACAAGTGTTTTGATGTAAATGTCGTGAACAAAGATGATGCAACGAGTTTGGAGAAGCATCACCGGTATCTTCTCTCACTGCAAGATCTTCATTAGTAAATAGTAACCACTCCTTTTGGATGTTTATGATACATTGCTTCTAAAAATGTATTTAAAACTCACATACATGTCTCAATTTCTTATTAGAAACTAAAACACAACATAAAATCATAGTTTTCTCTAAAATGGTTGTACTAACAAATAATAGGAAAATGTTGGGCACTAGTTAAGAAAATCAAATATAGTATAAGTATCTTGAAACTTATGTAGTCAAAATTTAAAAAGGGTAAATAATGATGTTTTCAATACAAATATTTTCTTTTTTGTTTTCTTAACTAGTGCTCCAGAGACACTAGTTAACAAGACCTTAAAAAATAACAAGTCTCATAAACAAAATAAAAGTAAGGTTCATTTCAAAGGTGGTGGAAAGTACTAGAAAATAAACAACCTTTTGAACGGCTAATTTTAAAATAATTTTCTGCAAATAGACGTGCCTACAAAAATATTATTGTATTTTAATTTCAACTTTAATAAAATCCAACATAAAGGCATAATACTTACGTGGTCACGATCATAAATTTATGAGAAATAATATTTGAACATCTTTTTTGCAACAATTGTTTCGACAATTCTATGTATATAGAGGTATTTTTGCAAAAGTAAAAGAAAAAAAACTCTAAAACACCATGTCAATTTATCATTTTATCCTAAGGGTATTTATTTTTAGGTTGTTAGAAAAGTTATCACAAAATAGATGTCAATATATCACAACTCTAAATTTATATAGTTTAAACACATTTACAAATGGAAAAATATAGAAATAAAAGAATCAATTTTTTGATATTATTATTGAAAACATTGATTAATATATATTGTTTTTTTTAAATAAAGATTGATATATACTTTTGTGAGTGCATTAACCCACTCGGATTAATATGATAATATTGACTTGAGACTTGGAAATGCGCTCCTGCTTATGATCTCAGGTTTGATTGTCCGCAATGTCAATCTTGATAAACTAACTTAGCTTATTAAAAAAAAGGGAGATTAGTCACTTTAGTCCATGAATAGGAAAGGAGTCGTCACTTTAGTCCCTGAATGCAGATAAATTGCAAAATAGTCCCTGAATGCAGATAAATTGCAAAATAGTCCCTGAATGTAGACTCTGTTAGTCAATTTAGTCCCTGAATGCAGACTCCGTTAGTCAATTTAGTCCCTGAATGTAGACTTCGTTAGTCACTTTAGTCCCTGAAATTGACCAACAGAGTCTACATTCAGGGACTGTTTTGCAATTTCTCTGCATTCAAGGACTAAAGTGACTACTCATTTCCCATTCAGGGACTAAAGTGACTAATACCCAAAAAAAAAAAAAACTTTTTGTTAGTGTCATCAAGTAAGTTGGATTCGTAATTACGACCTAAAAAAATGGGCAATGCCAACATATCTATAGGGCTAACTAAGGATATCATGTGAACAACATCCCACACGATGCACCGTCTTGTCTTGATAGAGTACAATGGGTCTGTTTGGTAAGGCCACCAAAAGAGCTTATAGCTTATAGCTTATAGCTTATAGCTTATAAGCTCATTTGACAAAAAAAGCTCTGTTTGGTAACTTTTTTTACAATGAGCTTATAGACTCTGTTTGGTAAAAATAGCGGATAGATTATAAGCTAGCTGATAGCTTTTAGCTGATAAGCTAGCTGATAGCTTTTAGCTGATAACTTATAGCTGATAAGCTAATTAAAGTGTTTGGTAAAAATAGCGGTTGAACTAGCTGATAAATGTAAAATTACATAAAAGGACACTATTAATTCATATAAAATTTATACTACTATAAATTAATATTTAAGATATTTAATAATTTAAATTAATCAATTTAATATATATTTTATAGATTAATAAATTAATATTTTATTTTTTGGTCAAAATACTTAATTTACGATTCATATTACGTAAAAAAAATTACTTATATTTACGATTCATATTACGTAAAAAAAATTGAGAAGTGCTATATAGTACGGGATTTATTTTCACGAAAATTCACGGACGCTTGAACATATAAGCAACCTGAACGGTATCTATTATTATGCACTATGTCTTTATTGTTATGCAATTCAACCAAAGAAAAAGGTGGTCAGCACCGTTTCAATTTGTTGCACCGTTTGCTTAAGATTAATTCCCTCAAAAAAAAATAGTGTTAAAGATTAAAGAGTGCTAACCCTTCACGAAAAAAAATAAAATAAAAAGAGTACTTACCTTTAAACTCTCTTTTATAAGTTAATTAAATCAGAACCAAAAAGTTAATTAAATCACTTACTATTCAAAAAAAAAAAAAAGTGCCGCAGTTATCCTGTCCGTGAATTTTCGTGGCCACAAGTTCCGTACTATTTAGCATTTTTCAAAAAAATTACTTATATTGCTAAATGAAAAAAAATCATGTGACAAAAAAATGGGATTGAAAATTGTTTCAGCATTAACGTAACATGTTTCAGATTGTAATAAAATATAAAGGGTAAAAAGGGATTTTAGATAAAATAGCAAGGGCAAAAGTGGAATAAAATACAATAAGCTATAAGCTATAAGCTCAAACGCTACTTGAAATAGCTTCTGAAAAATAGCTTATAAGCTCGTGGAAATTCGTGAAATAAGCTATAAGCTCGTGGTAAAAGATCGTTACCAAACAGAGCTTTTTTTGTCAAACGAGCTTATAAGCTATAAGCTATAAGCTATAAGCTCATTTGGTGGCCTTACCAAACAGAGCCATAGCTTATTTCACGAATTTCAACGAGCTTATAAGCTATTTTTCAGAAGCTATTCCAAGTAGCGTTTGAGCTTATAGCTTATAGCTTATTCTTTTTTCTTCCATTATTACCCTTTTTGTTTTATGTAAATCCGTTTTTACCCCTTCTTTATTTATTATAATTTATATGTATTAAATGCAGCCATAAAGATTAAAACAATAAAAGGAATAATTCTAGGATGTTTTTTCAGGGTATTAATAAAGTATAATTGTTCCTTGTCAAAAAAGAAGTGCAATTGTCCATTTTTTTTACGATAACTGTTTAGTTATTTTTTTTATAATCATCCATCAATTTTTTTTAGAGAAATAATCCGTCGTTGATAACACATATAGATGGTATATAATATTCCATATAGATTTTTTTTTTTTACAAAATGTCCCATATAGATAATAATACATTTTGGTAATGTCGTCCCGTATAGATAATAATACATTTTGGTAATGTCTATTCTTTGTATAAAATAGAGACAAATGATAATAAATAGATAATAGCATCTTGTCGAGAAAATAGAAAAGATGTTGCTACATTTAGTTTATTAATTGATATAAATTTAATATAAATTAAGAATGTCCTTTGTTGTCATTTTACATTTATCAGCTAGTTAAACCGCTAATTTTACCAAACACTTCAACTAGCTTATCAGTCATCAGTCATCAGCTAGCTTATCAGCTAAAAGCTATCATCTACCTTATCAGCTATCCGCTATTTTTACCAAACAGAGTAAATGTAGATTATTATCATTCAACTCAACTACTTTTGGTCCTTGCCGATGCCATTTTCAAACCTTCCTCGACGGCAGTGATGGGCTATCACCACCTACCAACCTACCCAAACCACACCACACCACACCACAGCTACCCAACCACATCTCTCATAATTACCGACGATAACAAAGACCATATTATTTTAAAAGTCAAATAATTATTTTACAAGTATTAGAATTAGAATATTTCACATTTAGCTTTTTGACTTGGAATATTTCACAATTCAGATGCCCTGGAAACATTTGAAAAAATATTTGTATAGTAAGTTATCTTTGGTGAGTACAAGTTGTTGAATATTGAATATTGACGGTGAACAAAACTATCTTTCATCATCAATATATCACCAACAAAGTTATTACATTTTGATGGGCCTCGCTTGCCACATGTTTAGATCTCACTTTATTTTTTAAGAGTATTCTATATTTTTTTTTTTTTTTTTGAGGGGAAAGATTATTCTATACTTATCAGATTCTCTCTCCCTCAGCCACGACACTCTTTTTTACAAAATTGAATCAACCAACATCCACCACCTTTATATGTTCCTTTTTTAATTATATTATTCAATTAATAATAAATTTTTTAATCACACATCTTTTTCATCGAAATTTTAGTCATGCATCTAAAAAATCTAAAACTTAAAAAATATTGATCATATAAATTCATTCAAATCATCTAAAAAGAAAGGAACAAAAAAAGAGAGAAAATCTTGATACCAAACCCTTTGGTTTTTGAGCAGTGCAATGGTGTAATAAATATCAGAATAACAGTTAACTTATTTTCTTCTTCTTCGCTTTTCCGAACGAAGCTTTGTTGGCGGTGTTGATGGCGCCTACGAAGCTTTTCGTCTTCGCTATTTCCGTTGCCCTAATTTTCTCCTTCGTTACTTCCGAGGTCGATGTTTCCATCGAAGATTCTGATTCCTCTGCTCTTAAGATCCAATTAGATCAACTCAATTCCAAGATCCAATTCCTCGGTATCAATCCAAAATCTCAGTTATCATAATTTTTGTTTCATTTCGATTCATCGACTTTCAATTTTAGTAGTTAATTACACTGTGTAGTCGATTGAACCAAGTTTTTTTATGAACTTCTTTTTCCTAAATCGATGTTACTGTGGTGTTAGCGTTTTCAATTAGTTGAAATTACTGAGGAAATTTTTGTGGCTAGTAATTTACAAATTTAGGAACTTTTATATTTGTGAATCGTGATTTTTGTGGCTAATACATGTTTTGTTTTGAAGAGTCTCAAATCAGTGAGAAAACACAAGAATTGAAGAAAAAGGATCAAGTAATTGCAGAAAAAGAAAAACTTTTCCAAGATAAGTTGAGTAGCATTCAATCCTTGCAGAATGAGGTTGCTTCTCTTCAGGTGAGATCACTTTTCACTAGACCCTCTTTAGGGATTTTTCAATCATTAGGAATTGTACACTGTATTATTTTTGAAGCATTTTGGATCACTTAATTGATGAGATCATATACTCACCACTTGTTGTTATTTGCTTAAACCCTTCAAAATTATTATTTTTTCCTCAGAAAAAAGGGTCATTGGATGCCGAGGAGCAGGTTGGAAAGGCTCATGCACGTGCCGGTGAACTACAGAAGCAGGTCATGTATGAATGAGATAATTGATATATTATGCATTGATTGTTATTCTTTGTGCATAGTCTGAAATTCTTAATGCAGGTTGACAAGCTTAAAAGCGAACTCGAAGCACAAAACAGTGAGAAAGTGAACTGGGAATCTCGGGTAGCCAAGTTAGAGAAAAAGATTCATGATTTGAACTCAAAACTAGAGGATGTAAGTTGTACACTTGGCTAGATTGTTCAATTATGTTTTTGAAGTAAATCTGAGTTTTATGGCTAGTTCCTATTCTTGTTTGTGTGCGTGTGTGTGTGTGTGTATTATTGCAAAAGAAGTTTTTGCAGTCATGTAACTTAATTTACTCTTTTGAAAAATACTTATACTTAGTTCATTTATATTTTACTTTTTATTTCTTGTCTTTTTGCAAAATGAGATGCTTATTAAGTAAACCTTGCCATGCTCAATGCTCATGCCTGGAAGGGCATCGTCCTCATTGCTTTATTAACGTGTCTTCTTTTCTTTTCCCCTCTTGTCTTGGTGGTTTCTGCTGAAAGTTGCTGGATTATAAACACATTCTGATTGTGATCAGCATGCTCAGAAGTTACCTCTGCTAACTTTTTTTATCTGTATAATTCAGCCCACCTTTACTACACTCCCACAACTTTCACATTGCCTATTTTGGGTCATTGCTGTGGTTCTCAAAATCATCATCACTAGCCAAATGTGGAGGTGTAATGATTCGTGGCCGCTATGGGCCTAACCACTTAATGAAAAAAAATTAAGATATTATTGTTTATATTTATTTAAAAAATATTCATCTATAACCATCTAATAATGTCAGTTTATTATCAAAACATAATTTTGTTAGGATGATTTGACTTGAGTAGTGTATTCTCCACAGGTTCAAAAGATAAATGAGGATCAAAAGAAACAAATCCGCAAAACTGAACGTGCTCTTAAAGTTGCCGAGGTATGTGAGACTGTGAGTGCATACATTTTCTTGCCAATGTTGTGTAGGATGGTGGTGATTTTGATGAAAGTTTTTGTTTTTCTATTGATATTCTTATTTAGGAAGAAATGTTGAAGGCAAAGCTAGAGGCAACTACCAAAGCAAAAGAGCTGAGCGAGGTAATAATTTATTGGTTGAGCCCCTAAACCATGTAATCTTTTTAAATGTTGTTAGCCACCAGAAAACCTTAAAAGTTATCCATGATTATTAGCAACAGTGTGGCTTCAATCTAAAACTGAAAAGAATTGTTTAATTCATGCCATTTTCTTGTATATAGATGAATGAAGGAAAGCTTGCACAAATATAAATAGTTCTCCTAGTAAAAAAATTCCTTATATTATGTGATATTGGTAATTGGTTCTATTCCTGATAGTTTACTATAAAATAAACTATCAGACAAGGTGTATTGTGGATTTCAAATTTTATTAATTGATGCTTACTGGTGTTAATGATCAGACTCATGGTGCTTGGCTTCCTCCTTGGCTTGCTGTACACTATATTCGTAGTAAGGTGAGTTTATGTTGTGTGCTCTGTGACGTTTGTTAGAATAGCCTTATTCACATCATCTAATAATTTTCTTTTCTTTTTTGTTAGTCCGTGGCTGAGAGTCATTGGAATGAACATGGGAAGCCTCTGTTGGAAGTGATATCTCAAAAGGTACTATATGATATTTATTTTGGCTATTAGTCTTATGTTTTCTTCTGCTACTTCAATAAATTATAGATCCAGGTTTAATTCTTCTTCTTCTTCAGCACACACTAGTCGTATTGATTTCTGTATTTTAACGCTTTTCCTATGCATTCTAGGCCCTAGAGAAAAAGGCACAAGCTGGAAAATGGGCTGAACCTCACGTGGAAACGATTAAAACCGTAAGTCTATCATATTTATCTTTCATACTTTTGATCTTTAGGTTACTGCAATTACTGTGCCCTGTGGTTAGATGGTGGATTTGCTTCATACACAATTTGTTTGTTTTACCCGTGGTCCTGATAGCTTGTTGACCATTTAGGAGTTTCAACATTGGCAGAAAGCTCCTAGTTTGTTAAATACTTGGGCAAATTAAGTTATATTATTTCTCACTCTTCCCTGTTTTCAACTGAAGAAATGGGTTCCAGCTGTGAAAGAACAGTGGTCTGTGGTGAAAACAAAGGCCGAACCTCATGTGCAAGCACTGACTTCAAAGACTGTTGAAGTTTACAAGTCCTCAAAGGACGCACTTGCTCCCCACTTGAACAAGGCAAAAGAATGTGTAGATCCTTATTATCAGGTATAAGTTTCTTCATTGAACTGTATGGTTTGTTTGTTTATGTTTTTCTTGAGGTATTCTCAACCGGTTGACAGGAAGCTCGAAAGTTTAGCAAGCCATACATTGATCAGGTCGCTACTGCGGCTAAGCCTCATGTTGAGAATATACAAGTGGTTCTGAAGCCCTACACAAAGAAGGTTGTTCTCGCTTATGGGAATTTCTTGGAATCAGCCACTGCATATCATCGCCAGGTTCAGACTTTACTTTCCTACTATTTATATATTTCTGCTAATCCTCTTGTATTATTTTTTTGAATGGCAAATGTTAGTAATTAGTTGTTAGATTAGTTTTTTTTCTCCTTCATCCGGGTTTCAACCCAGGACCTCCAACTCCTTATCCCTTAGCTCAAACCAGTTGAGCTACCCAACCCCTCCTGATCCTCTTGTATTTGTTGTTGTTGTTGCTGCTGCTGCTGTTGTTAGCAAGGCCTGCAATGTGTGATTTTATTTAATGCTGTATATCTCCTCCATACTGTATATCTACACCAGATAATTGAAAATAGAATCTTCAGTTGGCTGTCTCTGTCTTTTGAAAGTTACAGCTGCTTTATTCCCACAATCTGAAATGTAGTCAAAGCCAACTTGATATTATGACATCACCATACTAATGTTTCCTCATCGTAGGGGGCTGTGTGTCTTCTTTTCATGATATGCTTTTTGGAGATTGCAACATGATATAGACATGGCAGTTACCCTTTCTGCTTATCATTTTGTGATGGGAATGTGAAACTACGATTTTGATTTTATTTCCCTCACTGCTTATTCTTTGAAATTCTTATTAGTTCCAGATCTTGAACGGTTTGTTTTTTAATAGTTCACTATATAATAGTTTTCTTAGCTCCTTTTTGAGTGTTGAATTGTCTTTCGTTATTCAAGGTCCAAGCTACTGTCCAAGAGACGTTGAAAAAGCACGAGCTTACTAGACCTCTTGCTACTAAAGAATTGGAATGGTTTGCGGTATGTATTGGAGTATATTCTATATCCTAAATATTATTACTAAAATATAAATATGGTTAGGTGGTTTGACAAACATATCAAATTGAAATTATGCAGGCCTCTGCCCTTCTGGCCTTGCCTATTATCTTAATAGCTAGAGTTTTTTCTGCCATTTTCTGGTTAGTCTTAGATGTTTGTTTTTTCTCTTTAAACCCATACTGAATTGTTTTTTTTCCTTTCCATATATGCACTTACTCCTGATATTTCTAGTTGTATTTGTATTGAAAAAAAGAGCACATAGTTACAAACGTTTTATCATCTGCAGCAGCAAAAAGGCAAGTAAACCCGCTCGAAGTGGAAACACCCACCACACTCGTCGTAAAGCTAAGCGAGGTCATCCAGACAAGTAGATAACATGAAGTTGGCTCCTGGTTTATTTTTTTCGGAGAGAAGTTTAGGTATGTTGTTCTGTTATTGTAGTATACATGATCCCTAGCATGCTTTGATATTTTTTTACCATAAGCTATGTTATTGACATGCGTGTCTGGTATGGGTTGCTTTGTAAATAATACAATTAATTCATTTGTCACCTTGAATTTTTTATTTTGCAAGTTAAATAGTATTTACATCATTCATCATATATCATGTAGATCTAATTTTTTATTTGGGGAAAACTGTTTTGGGTGTTCAATTGAACACCTTTGGATGCCTTGTGTGATCTTAAATGTGCATATCCGACTTTTACGAAACATGTCTCAAAGTAAAACAGAGAGTAATGCATAAGCTTATGTCTGGTATGGGTTGATCTGTAAATAACACAATAAACTCATTTGTCACCTTGAATTTTTTATTCAGCGATTTAAATAGTATCTACATCATTATACATCATGCACACCCTTGGATGCCTTGTGTGATCTTAAATATGCATATTTGACCGGTGGCATTGGCATTGTCTGAGTGAGCATCTTATTGGTAGAGGGAAGGGTAGCTAAAGTGGAGGAAATTCAGGAATCGTTAACTGTCTCAGCAGTGGGACTTGGCGTGATCTTAAAAACTTGTGAAAACCAGGAATCATTAACTGTCTCCACAGTGGGACTCAGGATGCCTTGTGTGATCTTAAATGCGCATATCCGACTAGATGCTTTGAATTTTTTTTCTTTTCAAAAACATAGATTTCAGAGGACACACCCTATACTTCTCCATTTGATTAGAAGAGTATATTTAGGTCCAAAACGTTTGAGAAAAATATTATGTTTTAATTTTTCTTTCCTTTTAACTATAAAAGCACCATTTCATCTTCTCTGTTTAAATAGGTTTGTGAAAATCCTTGAAAAAGGAAACAAAATTAAAATACAATATTTTGTCAAACCGAGCAGTCTCTTAGTTGATTGCTGACTTTGAAATGTGAGAACTGAGAGTATTGGAGTTTGGACATTGAATTTTGGCTTCTGACATTGATTATTATACAGAAATATGAAGTAATGAAACTATGAATTAACTTCGACAATGTAGCATTTCATTAATAAGTTTATAGTTTGGGAAATGTTAACCTGTGCCCCTCAAGGCACAAGTTAATGAGTCAAATGTAGAAACTTTATGTTGGAATTCGTGTATTGCATTTAATTTGTTAACTTTTAATGAGTTGAATGCACAAATATTAATGGAATATTTCTATTTTGGGATTGCTTAACATGTGCCCTTAGGGCACAAGTTAACAAGACCCTTATAGTTTTTAGCTTTCTATGTTTCTGTTTTTCACTAATCATAGTTCAATATAGCACTGAAACACTTTCTGTATCTTGCAGATGGCTGGCACATGTGGGGCTACATATTTATTTGAACGTGGGGCTTGAATATTGCACTTCTTTTTGGGTTAGGTAAATTTAGGACGTTTCACTGTAGAGTTGGGCGCACAATATTGTTTGGGTGTTCATGTATTATGGCTGTTATATTTGTTATTAAACCTGGTACTCACTCTTTTATGTTGATTTTTTATTTAAATTTATAGACACTAGCAAAAGCATTTCCACTTTCAAGTATATGTTTATTAGATTTAGAGCGCCTATTCCGGTTGTCTGTACTATAAGTTTATCACACAGAAACTGATTCATGGTTTATTCTTTGTTGGAACTTCATGTTTTCCCTTTTTCATTTGGTTTATTCTTTGTTGTTAATCAAGTCTGTTGAAATGTCCTCTGAAAATTGTGTAATGATACTGTTTAGTTAACTTGGTGATTTGTGGTTCAGTGGACGAAAGTACCATTTTCAATTTCATGACGTTAAGACGCACTGTGAATTTTAAGTGCACTTTTTCACTTCATCCAAGAATTTTAAGTATTACAATTTTTTTTTTGCTAACATATAACATTTTTCTTCCGTGTCTAAGAAATTGAAGTGTCTTTTGATTTATTAATACATGCTGCTATGCAGTTTATGCATTGAGCCTCTGTTGTAAATACATCCTTTGCTTGGATTGGGTGTGGGCAATGGGAGCAAAATTTTCGTTTGGATATACTTGTCACCTGTATCTACGGCAATTTTTTCTGGAAGTTATTTGTTAAAACATTTTTATTTGCCATTGATCGTATTTTGAATATAACTACAAGAGGCAGCTGAGCAATTTTATCATATTTTGCAAGTACAACAGATCCTAACTTTTTAATTAATTACTTTGTTCATCGGTTTATGTAAATTTTACAAGCGTGAGGGATATGTTTGCGCTAGTAGCCGTCTTGTTTACTGACCTAAATATCGGTTTAGGCAATTAACCAAATGATGAGTTGTGCAATCACGTCTCTCAATTTCATATACATATTTCTGTCAAGAGAGATGGGATTAACAAGACGTCCCAAAAAAAAGGCGAGGTGTCTTATTTGAATAACTATTTTTGGACAACCAAAGATATACAAGACAATGTGGATATTGACACAAATCAAAGCAAGCAAAAAATGATTAAAAAATCACATTGCTTTGTATGTCTATGGTTGTGGCATAAGTTGTCAATTTTTTTTGTTCAAATATCATTTATCTTTCTATAGCTCAAACTTTACAAGGACCGCGGATTTGAAGTCATTATTACCTCTTTTGTTTTTTTTTTAAATGTCGTTTTAGAATAATGCTCTTCAATCAAAGAATTGAATTTTGAATTTTTTCTTCTTCTTATTATACCTTATTTTTGGTATAATATTCTAATTAGTTAGTTTTCCTTAGTTTTTACCTTAGTATATCCTCATTATTACTCCCTCCCTTCCTATTTTAATTATTATCTCTCAATTTGTTCTTTTTTCTCTATTTTGCATTTATTGAAGGATTAAATGACGTAGACAATTTTCTCAAGATATTCTAATTATTAGCCCCAATTAAAATGGGAAAAAAAATCAATGAAACGCAGATAAATAAAATTGGAAAATAGGCAAGGTAAACAATAACATTAAAAAAGTTATTTAGTGCAAAGGGCACAACATCACTGGGCTACTGCTTTTTTAGTAACCCAGCCCGCACGAAAGCACATTTAAAATATTATTTATTCATATTCAAGTCTAACCAATTACCGGTCTTCTAACGATAATTAATTTAGTAGGAATTAGGCCAGTAAGTATCTAGACCCATGCAATTCTCCATTCCCATGTACCTATTGCCATTTGAGTTATTATTGCCGTTGCTCATGGTTTCTAGTACTCCAATATTATTAATAATATTCTGATCTGCATCAACATAATCATTGTCTGCACCCATATTCATTGTTGCATGAGCAAAATGTGGGGAATGTTGCATTGGCCGCAAAGTGGTTTGTGTTGTAATGGCAGCTCCTCCTCCGCCCGATCCAAGGTTCAAGTTAAGCCCTGAAATGCTGAATCCTTCTCCTCCTGTTGCTGAAAATGCAGGGTAGTTCAACTGGGAATATTGCATCGTTGGTGCAGTAGAATTACAGTTGATGTAATTATTATTATGCTGATTCCGTCCGTAAAGGAAATTACGAGGAGCAGAAGGAAAATCTTCATGCAGATACTGCATCATTGGTGGTGGCAGCGATATCAGATTTATGTTATTAGGACCTATTTCCTGCATGCTATAAGGATTCAATCCTGCTCTTGTATTGTTGGAACTGGAATTGCAAGGGTACTTTTTTCCACTGCCACTCTTCTTGAAAATCCTACAGATCACCCATTCATCCTGCTGCACATGTCACAATTAGTTAGTTTGCTCATTTTCTTTGCAAAATAAAGGCATGCAATGCAACTATTAAATATACTAGTAAAGAGCAAGCAGGCATCATATTGAATTTTTGGTTTAGTCTAGCACAATGTTAAGAAATCGAGTTAAAAGGTGAATGATGATTTATCGACACATTTTCAGATTACATTTCATCTAATCTAACATGGTAAAAATTGGACATCTAGAACATGACTCAAGTTGTTTTGAGAGCATGTAATCCAATCAATTTCACATAAACTCCTTCACAAATTTTTCTTTTTCTTTCGCATAAACTAAGTCATATAAGGCTGCTTAAATTGGAATTGGTTTAGATGCACTCAACATCTCGATATTGTTGTCCGATGAAAATTAGACGTTTCAAATCTTAAAGCAATTTTTTCATTAGTTTAATGCTATAAAATTGGAGCATCCGATCACAATCAGACATTTACATATCCTTGAACGCTTATAGTCTCTGACTGCACATAAACTTGATCTTGCTTAAATGGATTTCATATAGTCACCTCACTTTAAAGCAACACAAGAAATTTAATTACTCCAATGATAAGCTAACAAAAAAAAAGCTCAAAATGGGTCCCATGTTTGTCTCATATGTCTTAAAATTGGTCATGCATACCGGTGAATAACTTAGAGCATCTACAATGCTAAATCGATGTTGATGTTCTAAGTTACTTTTTATGGATCCATAACTGCAACATAAGATTGTAAGATTGTAAAACACTCTCATTTTCACTTCAATGCATAGGTTGCTTTATGGCCCCACAATTTTTGCTTTATGGATTGGTTAAAATATATATAACTTGCCGGTCCCCACAATTTCTGCAATAACAGGTTCTTGGGCGTTCTTGAGGGAAAATTTTTCTCCAAAGTGGCATCCACATCATTCCTCTCGAACCGGCTAGAAAGTAGGAGCACGTTCTTATTACCTCAAGGACCGTGCATGGAACAACGTTGGAGATGCTCTTACGAAGGTTGGATTTCGATAAGATGGTTATAATAATATATTAAATTTGGGAACTTCTACGGTACACCTCACAAATTGAAATAAATAGTTATTTGTCAATATTTATATTTTAGAAAACACCATCTCACAAGAAAAAACGTCATTTCATTGTTTATAAGAATTATATTAAATTTTTAACATTTTCTCATAAAAAATAATCAATATTCTTTATTATGAGCAATAAAAATTCAAAAAAAGTAAATTTTATTTCATCAACGCTTTTGGTAAATAAGATTTAATTATTATAATTGTCAATGATAGAAAATAATTTTTTTTCTTCAAAAAAACAACTAATTTAATTATTAATTTAATGCTTTGGTGTACCGATACGCTCAAAATATTTGGTGTACTATAGAATTTGCCATTAAATCTTGGATTCAATAGACTCAACTTTACAATTCCACTTGTATGGTTAGCAGGCCGGGCCCTTGGCATGTGCAAGGTGAGCTACGGTGCCGGGCCTCGCAATCTCAGGAGCCTCAAATTTTTTTTTTTTAATATAGCACTCAAAAGTGTTAGGTATATATAACAAAATATAAAAAATCGATAGACATCTTGGAATAGTTTAGTGGTAAAATAGAATGCACTTGAGTCTTCGGTCTTGAGGTTCAATCCCGAGCATTTGTGTGAATTTGAACCAAATATAAAAGTCTCAATTACATACACAACTACTAGGCTATTACAATTTAAAATGTATTTCAGAGTTATCTACGAATGTAGAAAACTACTATATATCTTGAATTTTTTGTCATCTATTTCCATTAACAATGCAAATTAAATCCGTTACATAATTAGTATTTTTTCTATTGTTTTAAGTTTAATCATGCATGCTAGTACTAATTTGCTACTATTTTTTTCCGATATTAGTATTAGTTTATCACTATTTAGATAACAAAGATACTTTATTTAAGCAACAACAACCAATATACTTAAGACTCATTTTGCACTAAACAAAGTGATGATTCTTTTTAAGTTTTTGGTGTTTCTTTTTATTATGAAATATGAACCCAAATTTTAATATTAAAACAATTAGTGGGTAGTGAAGTTCAATACAAGTTAGTTAGTCCTTCCCATACAAACTTAGTTTTACTTAATAAGAATGACTATTTTTTATGTTATTTACAACTTAAATAGATGATTACTATTGCTTAAAAAATTTAGTTTTTTCATAGCGGCCCATTTTTAATATTTGAACATGGCCTCCGATTTTACAGGAACGGCCCTGATGGTTAGATATGTCATCCACTTATAAATATTTTTTAGACCATATACTTAATTTCATACCCTCAACACATATCCTAGGATAGTTATAAATACATATATATGTAAAACTCCATCATCTGTAATTAGTGAAGGAGTATCATTCTTACAATTAATACGACTATAATAAGGATGACGTGCAAGCTTTCATAAATGTAGAGAAAAAGATAAAGAAAACACAGATGTAAAATTCAACCACATTATTAGTAAGCTAAGGACTTAATTATTGTCCTAAATCTATGCCTGTATATTATACTACATACCTTGTTTGTTCTAAAGGTGGATTTAGAGTGAATACGGTATTCATGCATGACCCAATTACTTTTCTCTCCTCTAGGAGCTCTGCCTTTGTAAAAGACCAAAGTCTTCTTCATTCCAACCAACTCCGATGTAACACTGTCAAAGATTTCTCGATCTTTTCCTGTGGTCTTCCAGTATCCGGTGTTTGTTGCTCGGTTGGTTCTCACACCCGTTGGATATTTACGATCTCTCATATTGAAAAAGTACCATTCCTTTTCTCCCATCTTTGCCTTCCCTAAAATATTCATGCACGAACTATTAAATCTTTAAATTAGTTACAATTAAAAATACACAAACCTCAGCTAGCTAGTCTTGAGACTCTTCCTTTTTTTTGTTGTTAATTGTTTAATGAGAATATCAACATCATATAAACACATACATACACTAGTGCGTGGCGTGTGTGTACATACCTGGTAGCTCCCATGGTTCAGATTTATTGAGATCTATATCAGTTATTGCTTTGCCTGTAAAACTAGAATCTGATATCTTGTTTATGAGATAGCAAGTGATGAGTTCTTCATCTGTAGGATGAAATCGAAATCCCGGTGGTAGGGTTTCCTCTTTTCCACCACTTTCTTCCATTAATTCTATATCCCTGGTCCTCTCATTCTCCATCTGTACGTATACCACACAAAAAGTTACATAATCATATATTTCTTAATTAGTTTAAACCATGCATATGTTCTAAGTTCACTCTCTAGCACATTCATGGGATAAAATTTCACTCTAGCACATTCATGGGATAAAATTAATACATATAGAGTTTGTTTTTCATATTATAGAGAAATTAATAAGACATGCATGTCCTTGAAAACTAGGAATTGTGAGTGAGATGAATGTGAATAAAGAAGTTGCTTACTTGCGCATGGATTGAGAAAGACAAATTCTTCTTAAAATTAGGTATTGATACTTTATATATATTGAGTGGTAGTCATTCAGTAGGAAACGAAATTAACAGTAACTTGAGGGATACTGCAAAGTTGTAGAGAGCTTTCTAGTTACTATTAATAATGCATACGAAGTTAGATGAGGAATTTAAGTATTAAGGCAAAGAAGAAAACAGTGGAGGAGTGTGTTTTTGAAGCTTCCACCAAATGTGGGTCTTCACCTTCAAGTTTTATATATAGACCAGCTTGCTAGTTGTAAAATTTAAATCACTTAGAGTTTATTATTTAATTATTTTAGGCAAATGTTAGTAACTAAATGCTACTATGTTAATTTTTCAGAATCGAACCCAAGGTGTCTACTTAAAATTCAGTGCATGACTACTAAAACGAATTACAACACTTGAGTCTTAGAGAGTAAAGATCTTGTCTAGACCACCACATGTCACCGTAGTATTACCAATTCAATAAATACTCTTTTTTGAATTAATTTTTTTGGTAAAAATAGATTTTATTTTCAATAATAATTTATTCTCACACAACAAATTTTCATCAAAAGAAATTTCAGAAATATTCTTTTATTAAAAATTAACTAATTGTAATTAACTAAATATTTTAATTAATGTGAAACTAGTCCGACGTAAATAGCTCATATCCTGAGTTCGATCCACATAAACTAACATAACCATACTAACAATTAACATTTGCATATATTTGTCTCTCTCAAAAAAAAAAATTGCATATATTTGTCAACAATAAAAACTAACATTTGCCTATAAAAAAATAATGTGAAGTTAAACATATTTACTCATAATTAAGACTATAAGAGTAGTTTCTTTACTCTTCCCTTAATTAATCAATCAATCAATCACATCCACATGCATATACCAGGCTTTTTTTTTAAGGAAAAAAATTACTACGTATTTAAAAAAACGAACAATTATTTTAAAAAATCACTTTAAGAGTTTTACATATCCAAACAATTAACTAAATTTTTTGGGACATTTTTATATAATTGTCTCCAGACAAATTAGATCAAATTTTTTTTTTCAAAATGATTTATATTATGATAGATAAACATAAAATAGATTTTACTTTTTATAAATTTTTTAAAGAATAATTTCTAAATGATTAAATGTCAAAATAACTCATTTTTTAATTCGTAACAAATGGTCTTATACTCCATCTACTTTAATTTAATATTTGTTTTAGCAATCCTTAAAAAAAAAATTATTTTAGCAAATTAAGTGTCGCTTCGTCATTTCATTACATAATTAATTTTTTTAGGGGACATAATTAATTTTATATTTCCAATTTTTCTCTCATTTATTAAATATGAAATCTTAGTTTTTATCGTAACTTTTCATCAAGCAAATATGAGCCTTACATTTATTAATAATCATGCTTGATTTTCCTTTTTGTTAAGTAAAAACAAGGGTACTCAAACCCTTACGAAACAAAAGGAGTTATTAACAACTTTTTTATGAACAAAATCATTTATTAGTACACTTAGACAAAATCATTCTTTTAATCCATTATTTTTCAACGACTTTTATATATGTATTGTTATCTATCAATGTATCTCCGGTCCTTATTATAAGAAACAAAACAAAAAAAACAATCATATCAATACAATTATTAATTAATGCAACTTTTTGAATATTTTTACAAATATATTCTCGTAAAAAATTGTGAAACATTAAATATTACCTCTAATTTTAAAAAGAGAATCATTAAATGAGGGATTAAAAAGGTATTTTAAACAATAACTAAATCTTAAAAGTTGTAATTTTTTTTATAAATAAGACGGAAGGGAAGAGTTTTTATTTATTTAAATGAATAAACATTGTTTGTTAAAAAAATAAAACAGGCATATCCTTCAAAAAAAAAAAAAAAAAAAAACAGCCACGGGGATTTCAGAGCTAATTTAAGTCAAATCGCGCGCATGCACACGTGTAGTAGGTCCTTCTTTTCTAAGCATGAATGAATCTACAATCACGAATAAAAAACAGCCACGTTACTTGTAGTGGAGCCCATGTGAATCAAAGAAGTCAAAATGCCCGAGGAATAGGAATATTATGACGAAGAAGAACAAAAACCACATGAATATGGATGGATGGTTCCTTAAGAAACCAACCATTTTTGTCAAAAAAAAAAAGGAACCAACCACCAAAATATATATTCTAATAATTATTTCAAGGAAGACCGTTTCTTTTCCTCCCGGCCAGTTTCCAGAAATCCTGTTGTCTTTTTTCAACTTGTTAGCTCCAGTTAATTACCTTCCACACTCAATTAATTGTTTTTGCTAACTCTATATTTTATTTTTATTATTATTTACACTACATTCCAGTTAGATTAATACACTTTCTTTTTTGTTGAGGCAGGATAAGACTAAATACTGGCCATGCTTTAATTATAAGGTGATCAGAATAAGAACACATATAGGGCATTTAAATTTACTTAATAATTAATGTATACTATATGGCATTATAGTCATGAGATGAGATTTGCTTGTGCTAGAAGGTAGAGAGAAAGCGGAAGCGAAAAACATGATAACATAGTCGCCAGCATCCTGGACAAAATTTTGACGTTTGTTTCCTTTGTAAAAAAAAGACATTGTTTATTTTATTTTATTAAGGAACCTAAAAGGAAAAAATAACAACGACATATGCATTCATTTTCTTAACTAGTGTCTATATTAGTTTGCAAATGCTAGGCTACAAATGTATATATTAACTTGTGTCTATATGTTAAATTTTGAAGATACGTACGTGTTTTGACCGTTTACCGTTCGTAGTGAATTTTTCTCCAACGGTTTCAGCTTTGAATTAAAGCTTTTTCGTCCTCGAGAACCCAATGTACGTGAAATCTTGTTTAACAAATTAAGTAGAAGAAGTTGCAACCAATTCGAAATTATACTAGTGTATTAGAGTTGGGACATGACTAAATACATGTCATTCAATGACTATTTTACAGTGGAATTAATACTTGAATAGGTATCTAAATCTGAATGAGTTTGCACTTTTCACACGGTAGCTATCGGCTTTTGATACGAATCATGTAGATTTTTTTTTTTTTTTTTATGAAGGCATATCGCTGAAGTTAATTTGGTACAGACTAATTCAAATGTTTATTGTTATTTTTCTTGAAGGAACAAAAAAAATGTTTATTGTTACTAAAAAGTTAGTATCGGTTGTTACTAATAACACAAATAAAATTGGTTGTCGTAGCAGATCATTCCCACTAATATAACGTCCACCACCATATTAAACAAGAACATATAATTAGAGCCTTCATCTCAAAATAAAAATAGCAGCGGCTATAATTTTGGTAATTACTTTCCAGCCTCAAAATAATTATTTTTCCGCTAATTTTTTTTTTTGGTACAAAGCTTTTAATAGAAATAGACCATAGTACTGTTCTAACAAAAAAAAAAACAAACATGTACTCTACGTATTTGTCAATAATTATTAAAAACAGACTAAGAGAACCTATTAAAGCCACATTATCTTAAAACAACGCATTCATTTTTTACTCCAATGGTGTAACACTAAAAAACTTATTTGAATCCCACAATTTTAGTTCATATATCAATAATTTATTCATATTAATATTACCATAACTTTTGTGATTGACCCAAGTAATTTAGGTCCCACTCTTTAATACTTTTTAATCCAAAGTAACGTTACTTCAGAAAGTAACGATTACTCTAGCATGTCGAACTCCAATGGTGAACTTATGAAAATGTTGTGATTTTAATATTACATCTGGCGGACGAAACTTGAAAAGATACCGCTGGAGTTGCTCTAACAATATACTTTGGAGTTTGTATCTCCTCTCAACTACGTTTTCTTTCGTTCACAAAGCTCAAATGCAAGACATTGTTCAAAAGATTCAAACTTTTGATATAAATAGTTTCACTTGGACTAACATTAATATAAATATGTTTTATCAAACATAAATAAATAATTATTTTTTTGACAAAACATAATATATTTTCTATCAAAATTTCGGCAGGTGTATCTCAATGGTATGAGCCGATACATCAAAGAAAATATTAAGAACGAAGTTCAAAGTTTGATATATGTTGTTAGTACTTCTTTCCCCTAACAAAATAATTACCAATATTTTTCTATAAATTTTGTTGACTGATATATAAAAACATATATTTATTGCCATAAAATTAGCATATGATATTTGATATGCATAATAATCAAAATAATGATACGTTAGTTTCATTCCCTCAAAAAAGATACGTTAGTTTCATATTTTACAAAAAATTATGAAGTTGCATTCGAGTTGTTTTATAAGCAAAGCAAGTTCACACATAATTTTTTTTTACAGTTCTACAAAATAGAAAATTTTTATGTTTCATTTCAGCTCTCAAACCCAACATTATTAACCCAATAGCCCTAATCAGCTGTTCAATTATATTTATTTTTGAAGTCCAAAAACAGCCTTGGAAAGAGCTCCTGCCAAAAAAAAAAAACTCAAAATCCAATATATATCCTTCCAAAACAAAATTGAATTCAAGAATCGAATAGTAATCATTCTAAATATTTCCTTCAAGAAACCAATCTGCATTTTCTCCCGCCCCTAACAATAACGAACAAGTCGTTCCATTTCAGTAAATGGTTAAATTAATTGGAGGCTCAAATTAAAGTTTTCTTTATTTTAATGCTTCTAGATTTACTTAATTGGTTTCATGTAAATTTGTCATTTTCTAGTCAGCCAGATGGACACAGCAAGGATTTTTACGTGTGATACAGAAGCAAAAACTCATAAGACATATATTTCATTAAACAATAACATGGTAATGTTTTGTGATTTATAACTAATCTTGTCTTTGAATGTAGAAGGTGCATTACTTGTTTCATACGTTATTTGAATTGTCTGGAGGATGGTTAATTATTTGCAGTATATCCTTTGATTGTTGTTGTTTTTTCAAAGTTAGGTAGTTACACTACAAGAAAATTGTGTTTTAGATTCAGCAGGAAAATGGATGCTAAAAGGCAAATTGTGGATGCTAATAGCCTTTTAGAGTCAGTATAGAGTCCAAAAAATTGACGACAGTAAAAGCTTGGATGCTAAACACTAGCTTCCTACTGACGCTAAAATAGCATCTTCAAAAGTGGACGCTAAAATTGAAGCTAATGCCTATTAAAAGTGTATATAAATGTAGACGCTACTTAGCATTCACAAGTCATGGACGCTAAAACAATGACATCAGTTACATTTTTAACCGACTTAAAAAGTCCTTTTATAAAAAAATATAAAAAAATATGAATTTCCTCACTACATATATACTGGTGATCAAATAAACGATAAACATTTTACTAAAAATCATCACTTAAAGTTCCCCATCAATTGAAATAACAAACAAACAAAAACCAATGACTTAATAGTTGTTACTTATTGTCTCAAAAGACATCTATCCTTTGGAGAGACATGCTGATTTAAGATAAACAATTATTCATGTGTTGCATAAAACCGACACTCGCTAAATTGAATTCAACAGCTCCAACAAACCTTATTCATCATTCCAAATACAAAAAACCTATCGTTAAGGCTTATTATCTATGATAGTCACTGATCTCTAGAGTATAACACTAAGACATAGAATTTTACCATAGTTGGAGCTTCGTCTAAAAAGGTTTAAGGAAACAACCCTTATGATAATTCAATAGCAGCACCATGACCCACTTTTTGAAGATCAAACTCGCATGGAAGTGCATACCTGTGGGACATCATGACCAGAGTTACTTATGAGTACATACAAATTCTGTTCCCTGTACAAAATCTATTGTCAACAAGATTAAATAACTAAGAAGCATCATTGCATGATAATCTAGAAAACACTATCTCAGTCCATATGATAATCCATAGTAGGAATCACCAACATTCTATTTTATTTCCAACAACCTATAGATTGGAATCAACATTCAAAACTAACACATGATTTAAAAATAAAAGAAATTGGCCTTAGGTCTTAAAGAACATAATGATGTATATATGATAGCTCAAAAGAATAGAAGAATGAGCTAGTCCATATTGAAGAAGTGGAATTATCAAGATATGGCCTTAAAATTGGACAACATAAACTTACCAGCAAACTCAATCTAGGCTAAGGCATGCTTCTCCGGTGAAGAGTTGAAAGCATAAGTTTGTTTCAATATATCAGCCTAATAAAAACAAAAATATTCACATTCCTATCTAGACTTAGAATTTAGATACAAATCTTTAAACAGAAATAATTATAATCTAAATAAACAAATGTATATTTGGAATTAAACAAAAACAAACTGACCTCTCGAATCTGAAAATCATAGTATATAAACCATCATGGACCATTCTTTGAGAGTAATCTGAAAATGTAAAAGCATGAATTGTTCGGCAAAACATTAAAAAAAGAGCTTAAATGTTACAGCTAAAAGATGCAAATGCAGTTTATTGAAATTCAAACCATACTAACCGGTCAGGCATGTTGAAACTAGATGAAAAAAACACCGGCCCAATGGAGCCTCAATAAGTAAAGGTATCCCAGGCCTATGTAAAACGAATTAGGATTAAGTTTTACTATCCAAAGGAAAGACAAGAACTCAAAAAGTAAAGGTATCTCAGGCCTATTTAAAAGGAATTACAAATATTTTAACTATCATTTATTCATGAAGTGTTCCAACATGCTCATCCTCTAATTGAACCCCAATTTTCAAGTAATTAAAGCGATGGCCCATGCCAGATAACACACAACTCATAAGCAAACACAGAAACTGTAAATTTAAACACAACAGTTCAATATCTAGTCAACCATAATCTATGACGAGGAAACATGGATATGCGCCACCCTATGATAAGCTGAAGTAGAAAGAAAAAAAAAACATAACAGTTAACAGAGTGAGCAAAGCAGCAAGCGCGACAAGATGAATAGATGAATGGAGAAACTAGATGAAAAAGAAATTTGGAGGAGATGAAAATTTCTTGTTTAGAAAGAGAGTTTTTGAGACTTGTGTTTGCCTAACCTATACTCGTATTCTCAATTTCGCTTCAGTCCCCTATTGCCTCTTTTCCATTTCCTTTCCCCTTCCCAAAACGTGTTTTCTTTTCCCTTCTTTCTAGATGCTTCCCTTCTTCCTCTTTTTATTATGTTTATTTATTTTATTTTATAACACTTCAGCAGAGTGGGCTTACCCTATAAGCATCATGTGAGGCCCTCTAGATCATTAAATATGTTAATATTAGATTTTCTTTACTAGTACCCTATATATAATTATATTCTACAAAACTAGATATGATATTATACATACATTTACTTATACAAGTATGCATTAATAAATTGTTGTTACTCTTGAACTATGACTTTCTGAGATAAAATACAAAATTTATTTGGATATATACATACAAATAATACAATCTTCCTAAAATTGAAATTTAATATTACACACCGTACAAAATTTAAGTTTCTGCATAAAAGTCTTATGTCCATCAATAACTTAGAAGAATATTTTTATCAAAATTAAAATAGGAGGGTATTACAGAGAGCGAAGCTGCAAACCTTCACAGATTAGGAACAACAACCCTCACGTATCTTGGATAGGTCTGGTGGATCTGCTTGCTATGGAAACAGAATTGATAAGCTTGAATTTATAAGAAATTGCAAGTGGCAGCACAAAATTAAAAAATAAGCTTTCCTGTAAAACAAAGTGATAGTTTCCAACATTAACAGGACCAACCAGGACACTCTCCAATAACTGGTCATAAGTCTCATCCTCAACAGATCCAACATAAATGAACTTCCATTCCAAATCTGTGACAACTCAAAACAGAGTAATATTATAGTGAAGCAGATAGAAAAATAGAGTTTGTTGTGAATTTTTACATGATATTATCCTTGTCCTTGTCCAAACACATTAATACCAAAGTCATTGCTAGCATAAAAATCCAGAACCTTAGATTGATAGAGCTCAGGCTTATAATATATGGTTGTTACAGATTATAAACAATTGGAAGGGAATAAATGTATTGACTACAAATTACCAAATCCACAGATCAATTTAAAAAGAGGAAGAATACTAATTTGCTTAATACAAAAAATAGATCCGAAACATGTTATTATTACTAAAACCCATTCCCTAAAAAATGCCCTGTAAATCTCAGTACCAAAGACCTAACTTTTTTATCCCTATTTTTGATTATCATGAGTACACAAACAAAATTCCCTAAGAAACAATAAGAGACCATCAGAAATCACGAACAAAATGCCCAAAAAATATCAGAAACCCTAAAAACTAACGAATATAAATAGAAAAACCCAACAGATATAGAGAAGAAACGATTCAATTCATAAGAGTAGAGAACAACGGATTTGAGAGAGAGAAAAGAAAGATACCTATTCAAACACAGAAACGATTTTGGCTCTGAACAGCTTCAACGAACGAAGCAGCGAACAACGAAGGGCCAAAATCGAAGCACCGACAGACACAATTTTGGGTATGAAAGCTTTGTCTCTAAACGAAGCAGCGAACGATTTGCCTCTGAACGGTGAAACAAAGAAGCTCTTAACGGCGGAGAACGTTTTGGTTCGATTTTATTTTTTTACGGATCTGAGATTTTTATTGGATCTGCGATTTTTTTGTGAAGTTTTGGCTCTGAAGGTTTTAATGAAAATGTGAAAAAGTAGTGAAAAAGAAAAGGATAAGGGAAATATTAAAATTAAAGTGGAAAAAAAAAGAGTAAAGTAAGAAAAAAAAAATCTAAAAAATTTAGCTTCAAAATATATGGACTCTAAATAAATAATTAAATTAAAAAACATTAGAATCCAAAAATATTGTTTTTAGCATCCACCCGATTGAAGCTAAATTGCATAAAAATAATGAATTGAAAAAAATGTATTTGCATCAGAATTTATGGATGCTAAACTGACACTATTAGCATCAGAAATGGTCTGATGCTAAAATTTCTGAAGCTAAATCATAGTTTTCTTGTAGTGTTATGATATTGGAAAGATTCACAGCTTTACCATTAAATTATCAAACTCTTATAACTGTGTTTCAGAGCTTCTAACAAATGTTCCAATATCCATAATCTTTTATATCACAATCACTTGTTTTTTTTTTTTTTTGAGGGAATATCACAATCACTAGTTACTTAACATTCACTTCAAATAATCTAATTTATAATAGTCTCTATCATGTTTACCTGTTCTGGAAATGTCGACCAATCTTTACAATGAAGCTGCAAACTCAGAAAATAATTGAAATTCGTTGCGGTTACATGCATTGAACTTTAAATTTGAGATATTTTAAACTTTCATTGAGACGCTTCTACAATATAAAAATTTTCATGGCATGATATTGATAATTGATCTGCTTAAAATGGTTTAAATTGTGGCTGTTGCACTGAGATCCTTTATATTGCGACAAAAAGTGCAAAATGTGGTCGACACTTCAAAATTGCCCGTGTGATCGATGCCATTACTGAGACTTTAAAATCCTTTATATTGCGGACACAACTGCGGAACATTGGAGTATTTAAAACCACGGGTGCTTACTTTAAGATGGATTAAAGTAAATCATAATTAATATTTAATATTAATTAAGAGAGTTCAGTAACTCTTAGCAAAACCCATGAGCTGTTGTTGCATTTAATTGTTCAAACTGCAAAACTCTTCTGTTTTGCGTTCAATTTGTGCAGAATATATTGTAGATTGCTAAACCTTCAATTTTATAATCAGTCAAAATAATTTTTCCTGCACGTAATATATTTATAGATGTTAAAGAATTGAAAAAAAATACAATATTCTGTATGCAAAGATATACCATCATTCACCCTTTGTTCCTGCAGACTCTAAGATTACAAAGTCCAACCAGAAGTACAGGTGGGAAAGGGGTTTAATAATATTTTCTAACCTAACATATCTGATAATATGGCGCAAGAAAACTTACAAAAGGAACACCAGCATATGAAAAGACATTATTTTATAATTCTTTAACATGATCGGCACAAAATAGGAAACTTGAACATTAAACCAAAAGAATGAATTCAAAGACTAGATTAATTTCATAACGTAGTTCTATATAGTTTTGCTGTTTTTCTGAGGCATTCTTCTTGGGTGCAACAAATAAAATTTAAAAAATCTTCCAAATAATGACATACGCTACAATTTCACATCTCTATTTTTATGCTGACTACATTTTTTTTCTTTCATATGTTCCAATTCTAGAGTTAATTTTATTAGAATCGAATAGGACATTAAATTTTAATAACCATCTCAATTGAGAATCGAACTTAGTTCACTCTGTAAAAGTCTAACCCTTCTATTAGACTTAACACCTATTGTTATTATTATTAACTCTATTTTCTCATATAAAAAACAAAATATAAACACTCACCATATCATTAAATACCCCAATTTAATCTTTTTTTAAGGGAAATACCCACTTACTTCGTGTTTGTAAAGGTTATTTTTTGAAAAATCTTTGAAAGAGATAGATAGAAAATGATGTGTTAAATGTAATAAAAAAAAATAGATAGAGGTAAAATGATATGTTGAATGAGTGTTAAAAATTGTTCAGATATCATTATTGTTTTTATTTTCATCTTTTACTCCCATGTTTTTACAATCCGCACAATCTTTTTTAACCACTTGTGGTATACTCTTTCCTGTCACATTTATAAGCAAAAAACAACTTTTTATAATCATTGAATAACTAACATATCTGATCTATATATAGGTCAGATACATTAGTTATACAATGAACCTAAAAATATAGTTTTTGTTTATAAATGTGACTGAACGGGTATATTCTTCTGGTGATACAAAGTTTAGGAAAGTTGGATCACAAAACTCGTCATAATTTATGGCAGATCTCAAGAGCGTCGACAAAAATATTTTTAGATTACCAACAAACGAGGTCTTTATATTAACAACAAGAGTTGGACCCACAATTTTACAAAGGACATACCAATCTCTTATGAATTGGACCAATCTCTATTGGTTTCTATGTGGTCTTTTGCGAAAATTAATATTTTAAAGGCAAAATTATTCAATAGGGTCTCTTATATACATTTAAAGTTTTGAAGTTGTTTTTGTTTTAATATTTCGAATTGATTGTTTAAGTATCAAAATATTAACATTTTAAACTTTTATATCAATCTAATCTCTTTAGTATAAAAAAGTGTTAAAGTAGTCTTTTAAACATTTTTTTTGACCGAGTTAGTTTTAAGTATTAAAAATTTAACAACAGCAATATATAGAAAATGATGAATTTGTTTTTTACTTAATTGTAGTTTAAATACTTAAAAATAACGAACTTAGACAAAGAAAGATAAAAAATAAAAAAAAATAAAAAAATTTGTAACTTTAAATTAAGTTAAGAAATGTCTAGAGTACTTTCACACACAAAAAATGTCCCCGTAATTGTTTTATTGGCCCCTCACATTTCTTGAAAGCCCTTCAAACTTCTCGGATCATAACTCTCGATCATACAAAATCTATTAGGATTTACGATCTGATCATTGTTTTTTAGATCCGAGACGTAACTCCTGGTTGGCTTATTTCAGATGTTGAGGGGATTTATATAGCAATCAGCAAATGTTAGTTTACATTAAGTTAGATTGGAGGCCCAATGCAAGATTAGCCCAAATATATTACTCTGTTCGTGTTCCTTTTCTTTTCTTTCTTTTCTTTCATTCGTCGCCGTTAGAACCGCTGCTACCCCTGAAGCTCCGCAAAGCGACTTCGTTCCCTATAAGCTGCTTTTGAAGGATTCCGAATCCTTCCGTTACTATTATTACCAGGTAACTTACTTAACCTTTTTTGTTCTCGATCTATTATTAATCTTTCTAACCATTTGCGTAGGATTTTTGTTCCTTCGAATTAGGATGAATTTAAGGTTTGTTTTGCTGCTAATCAATTATATATAATGTTTGTTGCTACTTTATTATTGATGTTCTCTTCAAATATACTATATCTTTTGTTTTTTTTTTTTATTACTTATTCATAGTTTATTGCATTAGTTTGTTGTCCAAATTTATTCTATGATTTGTTATCAATAACTATAACAGAATAGAAAAAGCATTGGAACCAATTTGGTTTCTTTATAATTGTAAGAAATCCTAGTGTATTAGAATTAGTTATGGCTTGACCTTCTAATGAATTTAGTTAGTTCTTAGTTATTCAATCCTTCTTTGCTTCGGCTGTTAATGTTATACTTAAACCTGCATTTCTTTTTTGATTATCTCTTTTATATTGAGTCCATATACAAATTTAACAGCTTGTTTGGTTAGATGAAAGTAGGTTCATAATTTGAATTATGTTGTAGTTTGAATAAACAGACATGCCTGAGACTGGTGGAAATTCAACATTCAGTAAGTCAACAGGATTGCCTCGAAAGCGCTTCTATCGAGCACGAGCACACAGCAACCCGCTCAGTGACTCTCATTTCCCTGTGCCGTTATCACCCAGTCATGTTGACTATTCCCTCCATTACCCTCAGTTCTTTCCCTTGTCTGAGAAAGCTGATAGTTGCAAAAAGATTAAGTTTGCCGATATTGGCTGTGGTTTTGGAGGGTTGCTCATCAGTCTTTCCACTCTGTTCCCAGAAACATTGATGATCGGAATGGAACTTAGAGATAAAGTGTCCGAGTATGTTAAGGAACGAATTTTATCTTTAAGGGTAGCAAATCCAGGTCAATACCAAAATGTTTCTGTGGTGCGGACTAACTCCATGAAGTACATTCCCAATCACTTTGAGAAAGCACAACTCTCAAAGATGTTTTTCCTGTTTCCCGATCCTCATTTTAAAGAGAAGAACCATCGCCGTCGGGTTATCAGCCCATTCTTACTAGATGAGTATGCTTTTGTTCTTGAGATTGGTGGAATTATATACACAATAACAGATGTGGAAGAACTTGGGGACTGGATGAAATCTTGTTTGGAGAATCACCCGTTGTTTGAACCTTTGACTGAGAAAGAACTTGAAGCAGATCCGGCTGTTAAGCTTTTAAGCTCTGCCACTGAAGAAGGCCAAAAGGTTGCTAGAAACGAGGGACAAACTTTCCAGGCTGTATACAGACGCATTGCAGCATCTGATCAAATATCCTAGATTTTAGTTGCTTAATCTAATGTGCTGGGAATGCAGAAATTTGTTGCTACAGAAGAATCATATGGTCTTGGCATTTTTTATTTGCTATATATGTACTTATTTTCATGCTGAATAGAACCTATTCGATGTTGAAAACAAAATTATCATGCAGAGTGTAGTTCAGGATTCAACCTATTTGATTTGTTGCCAGTGACAATTTTGGTTCATTTATATTTGCCATCAATATGATTATTCACTTTTGCAATGTTAACGTCTTATGAATTTCCAATGGTGCCATCAATATGATTATTCACTTTTGCAATGTTAACGCCTTATGAATTTCCAATGGTTAAGGCAATTAGAATGGAAAGAAGCCTCATAGAAGCTAAAAGGAATTTTTATTCTTTCATTCATTTGTTTATTCCTTAATTAACTACTTGAAGTCTGTTTGCCTTCTGTTTATCAGTGTACTATTTCCTACAGCATTTTAATATTTCTTCCACCTGCCTGTGTCTTCTGGTGAATCTAAGCTGTGTATTAGACTATTAGGTATCTGATAAATGTTATCGGTAATCAGCTCATTGCTATGCTAGTATAATCATCCTTATAGTTATTGCTATGTTAGTTTAAATGTTTTTGAAAGCAACAACCGAAGACATTTAGCTAACAATTTTTGTTAAGAGAATATTGGGCACCAAAACTCAATCCTTTTACGGTTTATCTTGGTTCCATTCTGCAGAGTGGAGTGGTCAACGTTATTAGCCAATAAATGGGTATATCAATCTATCATTGCAGTATTACTTTGCGGAGAAGCTTCAGGACATACTCCCTCCGGTCTCAAATATAAGAAAAGATTACTTTTTTAGGTTCATTGAATAATTAATGTATCTGCTTTTCAATGTAGACCAGATACATTAACTACTCAATGAACCTAAAAAAGGAATATTTTCTTATATTTGAGACCGGAGGAAGCATTTGGTATCACAACGAGTTTATCGAAATTATGGTGAAGGTTTAGCTTTTGCAAAATCAGTGTGATTTTGGTAAACCCACCATGATACCAACCACATTTAGTTTTAGGTTTCTTTTAATTTGGACCACCTAAAGTTTGGGTCCAACTTAGACCAGTTAAATATAAACCATTGATTTATTATAAATAAAGTCCAATGGTGTAGATTAAAGATAGGGAACCTAAGATGCAAGTTGTTTTCTCTCTCATGCCCGTATATCCTTGGTTGCACCAAATCCTTTTCTGACATTTTTTTTTGACATTATATATAATTTTTTTAGTTGAAGTAGGTTGTTGTTGTGGGTTCAATTGACTTTGAACTAGGATATCATAACCCGTGCGATGCACGGCTAAGATTACATTTGATTGAATTATACAAAAGATTGTTAGCATTCGTAACGGGGGTGGTTCGGTGATGGGTAGTTGGTTTTCTAACAACTTACGTCTTAAGGTTGGTAATGGTGTAAGTACATTGTTTTGGTTGGGTAGGTGGGTTAGTGATGTCCCTCTGTGTGATAAATTTCGCCGCTTGTATGAATTATCTGAAAATAAATTTTCTACTGTGGCGCAAATGTTCGATTGAGGGAGGGGAGACTTGGAAGTGGCGTAGGAGGTTGTGGGCGTGGGAAGAGGAGATTGTAGTGGAGTGTATGAATTTATTACTAATTGTTATGCTGCAGGTTGATACCGACGATAGGTGGAGTGGATTCATGATGCATTCAACGGGTACTCAGTTAGTGGGGCCTATCGGTTGCTCAGAGCTGTGACGCCATAACATGTCCATGTACATGTGGCTGTTCTTTGGAGGAGGGATGTTCCTTTGAAGGTTTCGGTGTTCGCTTGACGCTTGTTTCGAAACAGATTACCTTCTAAATCAAACTTGGTCTGTCGAAGCATAATTCCATCGGAGGCTGAACTATGTGTTACTGGCTGCGGTCTTCAGGAATCAGCAGATCATTTATTTTTGTCTTGTGATTTTTTCAGTAATATTTGACAGCTTGTTAGGAACTGGCTTGGTGTTAATTCAGCCAGTGGCGGAACTGGGGGGTGGCAAGGGGGAGCCACCGCCACCCCATCCTAAAAATAAATAAATAAAGTTAGATACTGCTTCTAGTGTTTTTTCTGTCCTAATGAGCCAGTTTAAATTTGATGTTAACGATGTCTTTCAAATTTGATGAAAAGGCTTAAGCTTTTAGTTTGCTTTTGTAGAAATTGTGGTCTCTAAGCATGAGGAAGAAATAAGGAGAAGGAATAAGGAAAGGAAAAAAGAAACATGAACTACAGTAGAACGAAAGAGAAAGTTGTTAGCGGCGGCTTAGGAAATATTACCAACCAATGTGATACAACAACTAATTTATATCTAGGGTTGGATACTTTGATTTGGACTTGAGCCCAATGAGTCAACTAAATGGATTAATATCCATATAAATAAAGTAGGTTGCATTAAAAATATGAAAATTAATAAAATCTTTAGAGGTTTTTCTTGATTTATCTTCATATTTATTTTATCAATATTTATTTATTCATTAACCGGTTCAATAACGGTTCATAACGGTTTAACCAGCTGAACCGATTGAACCATGAACCGAAGGTCTCACCGGTTCAATCTCCGGCCCGACTTTAAAAACATTAGTATAGATTTTTTTTTTGAAGGAAAAACATTAGTATAGATGTAGTTTAAATTTTGAATGATCGATTTTTGGTTTATTATGACTTAAATGTGTTATATGCAATATGATTTATATATTTTAGTTTTTTTTTTTATGGCAGCCACCACAAACTTTTTTGTCTGGCTCCGCCACTGAATTCAGCGGATCCATCTCCTATTGTGGATCATTTCCATCAGTTTGGTTACTCTACATGGTTTGCAAAATCTAGATGCTCGCTTATGTGTTTGATTTGGTTTGCTACTACATGGGTTATATGGAAGGAAATGAACGAAAAAAATTTCGTGGTAAACAAAGTTCTCTTGCACAACTTCTGGAAAACGTAAAGTTTCTTCCCTTTTGGTGGTTTAAAGCTAATGTTGCGGTTTTTCATTATAGTTTTCATAACTGGTGCCAAAACCCTTTCTTATGTGCGGGTATTTGGCTGATTTTGCTACTTGTTATTAAACTCTGTGTATTTTAGGCTATCTTCGAATGTACACCTTATACTGGGAAGATAGTCATATGTTATATATATCATTTTGATTTTTTTAAAATTGCTACGATCAAATATGTAGAATTTTTTTTATTATTTTAGAAAAAATTATTCATCACCAAAAGTCAAATAAAATGATGAATCGAAATAACATTCAAATGTATTAAAGTTTGAAAGATCAACAAAGGCATGCCCTTTCATCAACCGATACTTTTTACATTGATATGACATCCCACAAAATCAACGCAAGATTATATTTTAATTGATTGATTGGTGATTGACAATTGTTTAAAATTGATGTGTTATTCCCTAAAAAAAAATCATGTATTATAAAATATAACGATAACATCAATCATATTTATATATTTTTTTTTGTAGTTTTAATACAAAATTTTCAACAAATACCATATTCACATGTTAAATATGAATAGGATGTAAATTACGAGACATTACATTGTATATTTATTCTAAATTTAAATAGTAGATTCATAACAACAAAACACTTGAAAGTTGTGTTAGATTTTATAATTTTTTTCATCAAACGATCTTACTTCTAAGTTATGTTTGGATAGATGAAAAATGATGGAGTGGAATGGAATGAAATGTTAACTAATTGACTCTATTGTTTGGATTTGCAAAAAAACGAATTGAGTGGCATGGAGCATAATGGAACACATTTCATCTCATTCCATTCAATCCTCGTGTTTTCCTTTCTCTCAATTTGGGGTGTAAACATTGGAATTGAGTTCCATAATTAAAGTAACAATAAAAGCTATTTGTTGTGATTTTTCAAAATGTGATGCGCATTCAAATACATATTTTGATACAAAATACATAGGTATCTTGAGTTTAAAAATAACAATATTTCTTCAAATTACACTCCTTAACTAAAATTGAATAAAGAAACAACATCAATGATAATAAATGTGTGAGGACTCATGTATCTGAACATCTATTTATTTGAACATAATTTTCCTTCTTCAACAATGACAAACGTAAACATATATGAACATTGAACGTAAAGATTAAGTATTATAACATAAACGTTAATAATACGAATAAGAACACGTAATTTTTTTTCTAACTCAACGTAACAACAATATAGTCGAAACTTCCAGTTACAAACTAAGTCAGCAACACAAAAGCGCAAACTACCAACAACCGACAAAGTTTACAATACATAATATGAAGAAAATCATCCAAACTTAATTGTGGAAAATAAAACATAAGGTTCAACAATTAAATTGTCATTAATTGTATCCACACATTAAATATGGATAAGATGCAAAATGACATTTTCGAAAATTAAAATGAATTATAGTCCACCTCCAACTAATTGGAACAATCCCACAACTCTCTGGTCCCACACTTCTTCTGTACTAACTATCCTTTTTTCTTTTCTTTTTTATTTTATTTTATTTTTCTCTTCAATTCTTCTTCTTTTTATTTATCATTATTAAGTTAGTGATCGATCTCCCCAAGCCATTACCATCACCAAAATATAATGTGTAGATTCATCAATTTCCTTAAGATGGATTAGATTTATGGTTGAAGGTGATGAATTTGATACATGAGTGTTAGTTTTAATTTTGAGTTAGATGACGGTGGTGGTGTTAATTCTAGATTTAAGAGTTTGATTATGAAGTTTTTGTTGAAGTTGGAATGATGAATTTTTTAAAGAAAAAATTGGGGTTTTTTTTTAAGATGATGAAGGTTGTATGAAGATGAAAATGGGGAAGAAGATGAAGAAAATAAAATAAAATAAATTAGATTTTGATGATACACTGTTAGATCTGATAGACCTCCTTTATCCAACAACCTCTTTTATTAAGGGACTAAAATTAACAAAGGACCAAATTGACTCACGGAAACAAAAGTAAAGGATCACAATGCAAATTTGAATGGTTATGTGACCAATTTAAAAAAAAAAACAGAGAATTAAGTTAAGAGATCGGATGTTCAATTAAGCCATTTATCATTGACAAAATATTTTCCTGTATATCTTTTATTAATGAGTAACATATTAAAAAAATAGTCATTTCTACTTAATGGACACCCTACATTTTTTCCAACATATAAAAAAATCATCACCATTAAATTCACACACCATTCAATTTTTAAAATTTGAATCAATGAGTTCTTGATTAACAGTTGAACCATTGACTCACTTACGGAACTATATGACTAAATCATATTGAATCAAATGATTCATTCGTAAGACTCAATCTTTTTTTTTAATCTTTTTTAACAATATTTATTTGTATAAATTTGAATTGAACCATAGGATACAATGACTACCATCTAAAATTGATTTACACCAATGTTATATTTGGACAAGTGTTGTTCGGGTCAATACCATGTCCCAATGCATCTTAACCGCTTAATGATTAAAGCTACTACATACAACTTCTGCGTTGCTATAATTTTAAATGTGAGTTTGGGTAAAAGAGACGGAAATCAAAACAAACACTAAGGCCAATGCTATAGTTAAAGGAAAATACTCACATAGTTATTAAAAAGTAATTTATTTATTTTGGTTTTTCAGTGAACAAAAAGACAAGGTAAAACTAACCGTTGTTTAGTACAAAAATGAAATACATAAAAAAGTAAAAAATTAATCTAAAAATTAAAGTAGAAACACTATAAAAAAAATCAACGTTATTAAAACTCGTAAATAAGTGTAGCAAAAACCTAATAGAGGAGTAATTCTTGCATACAAACAAAAAAGAACAGCTGAATCAAATTAATAATCATCAAATTATTCTGCCTTTATCGGAAAAAGAGATACCTTGTACTCTCTGCAGTCACATTTATAAACAAAAATAAATAAATTTTTAGGTTTATTGAATAATAAACATTAAACATATCTTGTCAAATTTATTGACCAGATACATTAGTTATTCAATGAACCTAAAAATTGTTTTATTCATATAAAAATGTTTAGAGGGTATACTATTTGAATTTAAAAGATCAATGATTCTTTAAATGTTAAATTTTAATAACTGGTTTGGATTGAAAAAGTGATGCCTTGGACAAATGATGCCTAAACCCTAATCCCCAGCCCTAAACCCTAAATGTTCAAAGAATACATGAGGAAAAAAAGTTAATGCAAAGTTGCCAACTCTATGGTAGTCAGATGCTCCTTGATTCCTCGTTCTCAGACCAACGTTGTACATCATCAAGTGTTTTCTAGATAGATTGAGATCCAAATAAAAATATATTGTGAGGAAGTTGATTCAGAAGTTTTAAACAATCAAATAAGTCCTATGGTGTTGTAATTGTGAGGAACAAGACAGTTGTTTTGGCTGAAGACTGAGGAACATAAAGAGAGGGGAAGTGATGTAGGTTTGATTTAGTGTTGGTGGACTATGATAAGATTTGTGGAACCATCTAATCTAAGGGTGGAAAAAATTGGTCCACGTTGGACCAATTTTTGCATGGGTCCAAATTATACGGAACTGTGGGAAGATATAGCAAGTGGATGCATTAAAAAGACAAAACCATTTTAATCCAACACAATAGTAAAAAAAAAATTAATTTTAGTGTTTACATAGTTTGAATCAAAATTAATTTTAAAGTGTAATGATTAAGTTATCCTTTTAATTTTTAGTGTTTACATAGTTTGAATCAAAATTAATTTTAAAGTGTAATGATTCTTTTTTGGTGGTGTATGAGGTTCGAACCTCAAACCTTTGCATATTTTATGCATTGTCCTTACCAACTGAGTTAAGCTCACGGGGACATTTAAAGAAACATTCTAATCAAACACAATAGTAAAAAAAAACAAAAAAACCATCAAATGAAATCTTTTTCCTCTCTCTTGCTGCGCGTCCCTTCCATTTTTCCGTAACATTCTTTAACAGCATAAAACACTTAACCAAACAAACACTTAGTTAAATATTTTTGGATTAGAAAATCTCCCATGACATACTAATATCGTTTTCCAAATTAGCTTTTCATGTAGGCAATTCTAAAATTTACCAACAATTAACTCCTAATTTTATTTATTTTTGGATAAAACCTTCCTTAGTAACCATCTTTTTATAATTGAACTTTAATTACCTTTTAGTCAAACTCTGAATTAGTGGAGACCGTTCTTTAGAATTGAAGGGTTAAATTATTATGTTTTGGTCAAGCAGTCTAGTGACTGAATTCACACATATTAAGTGTGGAGAAGTGAGGAATCAGTGCTTCAACCCCAGACTATGCACATAATGTCTCTGATAGTTACAAATTGAACTACGCTATTTTTTTTTTGACACAAAATTGAACTACACTTATGAATCAAAAGTATTTATTTATTTATGGGTTAAATATGTTTTTGGTCCCTATAAAATGGCGACCTTCTAAGTTTAGTCCTTACTTAATTTTAATAGCTTTTTTAATCCCTACAAAAAAAAAATTTACTTATAATTTTAGTCCCTGCTAAAATAAATTTTGTTTAATTATCCTTAAACTCTTAAATTTTTTAACGATTCTTTTTATACAAGTTTAGAACACTATGAAAGGTTCATTTACTAAAATCTATAATTTTTTAACATGAAATAAATTAAATATGAATTTTTTAAAACGACAAAAGTTTAAGATATAAGTAATAAAAATATGGACGTAGAAATCAAATTTTTGCGAGATTTTTTTCGGAGGACCTTTTAATAACGTTCTTAACACGCCTGTAAAAAATTGTTGAAAAACTTAAGAGTTTAAGCATAAATTAAACAAATTTGGATTGAGTAAGGACTAATATTGAGTACAGAAATTTTTTGTAGGGATTAAAAATGCTATTAAAATTAAGTAAGGACTAAACTTACAAGGTCGCAATTTTGTAGGGACCAAAAACATAATTAACCCTTTATTTATTTTAGATATAATTTTTTTTGGGTACATATCTTATAATACATTGTTTCCATTTTTTTTATATATACATCATTATAGTGATTTTTTAAAAAACATTTTTATAGTGATTTTTTTTCAACAAAAACATGTAGGGATGACAATGGGTATACCCTATGGGTAGGGTACTACAGTGACCTTCCCCATACCCACATTTGTAAAAAATACTCGTACTCGTGCCCGTACCCTTGTGGGCAATAACTTTAGTGTCATTCCCCATACCCTATAGGTACTTAAGTGTCCATACCTGCATCCATTACCAGCACTTCAAATATGAAAAGACAATAAAAACATCACAATTGAAATAAAACTATGGTTCAAATTTTTTAAAATTAGCTCATAAAATGTTACGAATCGTAGTATTTAGTCAAATAGATAACATCCAAAATATCCCAAAAAAATTGTACATCGGCATGATGAAGTTGTTATTGTATTAAGAAGATTTTTGGTTTAGGTTTAGGTTTAGGCTCAAATATCTGAATAAATAAATTAATCATACACCAAAAGTAAATAAATTAGGGTTAATTATGTTTCTAGTCCCTATAAAATAGCGACCTTGTAAGTTTAGTCCCTACTTAATTTTAATAGCATTTTTAGTCCCTATAAAAAAAAAATTACTTATAATTTTAGTCCCTGCTAAAACAAAGTTTGATTAATTATCCTTAAACTCTTAAATTTTTGAACGATTTTTTTGAGACAAGATTAGAACACTATGAAAGGTTCGTTACTAAAATTTAGAATTTTCTGACATGAAATGAATTAAATATGAATTTTTTAAAACGACAAAAGTTAAAGATAAAAAGTAATAAAATCTGGATGTAGAAATCAAATTTTGCGATAATTTTTTGCGGACGAACTTTTAGTAATGTTCTAAACATGTCTGCAAAAAATTGTTCAAAAATTTAAGAGTTTAAGCATAAATTAAACAAATTTGAATTGAGTAGGGACTAATACTCAGTGCAGAAAAACAAAATTAGGGACTAAAAATGCTATTAAAATTAAGTAGGGACTAAACTTACAAGGCGCCATTTTATAGGGACTAGAAACATAATTAACCCAATAAATTATTTATGATATTATATAAATAATATGTATATGCGGGGTTGCGGGGATGGGCAGTATAGTACCCTTACCCATTTAAATTTGCGGGTATTATCAGAACACGTGCTCAGACCTATAAAAGTAGGGTTTTATTCTAAGGTATTTTTTGCGGGTCACTTAAAAACACATTCTTGATGAATTTATGTTGTGTCTTCACTGATTTTTGAATTTGAAGGGAAAGGATAATCCATCAATAAAAAAGCAACTTCTATTTCAAAATTTATTTTCTAGTTTTTTAAAATTGTAAAAGAGTATAACGTGTCTGATTTATTCATTCTGTGACATGATTATGGATTGGCTATAAAGAGAATTTTTTTGATATTGTTCTTGGCACAATTGATGTTCCAGAGACAGAACGCTGAAGAAAAAAGAGTGTACACTATATGACACTCAAGTAAAGAGGTTCTTATATAGCTCCTATAACATCAAAATGGATTATTTTTTATTAATGTCAAAACCCATGTTCAATCAAACCAAGGATATGATGTTAGCATCGAATATTAGTTTGCTAATATCTATTCAATGTTTTACCTTCTTTGAAATTGCTTCTCCAACATAGAGGAGCACTTAAGACTTTTTTCCTCCCTTTTTTCCATTTTAGACTGTAAATACACCATTGATAAAGTTATTTTGTGTTAGAAACTCCAAAGTTGGAAAGTAATTAATATTATTATTTTTGTCTCTAATTTCTGCTGGGTATCAAAAGTACTGTTATTTTGTTCATTTATCAAATAATATCCTTCCTCTCTGCCCAAGTCTAAGCATTTTAGATCCTTTTTGCATACAAATTTTTGTCATAAGAATAATTGGTTTATGTATAATTTTATTGAAGTTACTTTTTGGTAGTTTATGGCAGTTTAGTCTCTTAAAAGGAATTTATTATTTTTTTTTTTTGAAAGTAATCTGAACATTATTAATTCAAAATATCATGAAGATACACCCCTAAAGCTTCTGGGGGAATCTCTTCTAACCAGACTCTATCTGGGCTAGAATGAGCCAATTGGGCCATAGTATGAGCCATGTTATTACATTTCCTAGAGATAAAAGCTAACTTGACAGCTGTCAAAATGCCATTGCAAGTTGCGGATTGCATGTATAATCTCTCCTAAATATGATCTATCTTCATTCTTCTCATTGTAAACCAAACGAAACACTTTCTCACTATCCACTTCAAAAGTCATTTTTCTGAAACCACATTCAACGGCAAAACGAAGTGTGAGAAGAAGAGCATAAGCTTCCACTATCATTACATCTTCAGATCCTCGCGTCCTCCAAGTAGCAGCAGAAAGAACCAAGCCTTGAGCATCACGAATAATCGCACCTAATCCCCACCAACCGGAAACTTGAAGGTTCGCGTCACTGTTAGCTTTGAAAGTCCCAGCTTACGGCGGTATCCAGCGGCAGAGACGCACCGGTCGGGAAAGATGCTGTCCAGGATGATGTTGCATGTTAAGATCCAGATCTGGAGAGTTAGCTTGAATGAAGTCACTAACGCATCTACTTGAACGCTGAATAATGTCTTCCTCAGGTACGAATTTCCCTTCATAAATGCTCTGATTACGAGCTTGCCAAATATTATAAACAACGGAAGCTATTTGAATAAGAACTTCCTCTTTTAAATTAATAATAGAATAAGTAAGCCAGTCCTTGAAATCTGAAATCGGTTGTTCCAAGATTTTGAGGTTAAGAGTCGAACCAATGCTTACAGGAAGAGAGTCAAAATTAAGATACATAATGCAGATTTTTTTAGCAATGTAAAATCTTGTATAAGAATAGACTACACTAAATCATGTCTTTCAATATAAAACATTCAATGCCTTGATCAATCTATGAGTGTTATTGGGTTATGTAACACTACAATATATAATAGAAAGGGAAAAAAGGTGAAATTATTATTAGTAAGAAAAAGTAATGATGTCAAACTTTGGTTAGTCACTGACTTAGATATAACTTCTGGTATGATTTAGGTATGAAAATATTAAAAACAACCTTATGATTTGCTAGTTTTACTGACTTACTTGTATTTTGGTTTGTAATTGGATATTTGAGAGGCATCGAAAAATTGATTTAATCTTCAATTTCTTTTAATAAATCTGTAGAATGAAAATAATGGTAGGTGGAAAACTGAGTTACTCACTGTATGCATTTCATACTTCTAATATTTTTTTTTTGTTGATGAAATGCATTTCTTTATGCTTGATTCAAATTAGGTTATGTAGTTAGGGTTGAATTTTATACTTAACTAATTGGCTTGTGAACCTCTAGGATATATATGGGTGAGTGGCTTCCAGGGTTTGTAAGCTTGGAAACATATTGGAATGTCTTCACAAGCTTATCATGCCATCTCGCTTTGCTAGGAAGATCACCATTTTGTCCATTGTGTCATTCATGATGTGTGTGTGTGGCAGGAGGATATGGTCTTAGCTAGCTAGTTCATTGTGTTTTCCTAAACTGTAAGTACCATACAATATTTTAATAGTCATTAGCTGTTAGTTAGTGCATTGTAGCTTGCAATACAACACCATTTGTATATAAATATGACATGCAAACTCTTGTTCAATCAATAAATTCACGTGCCAGATCTGATTACCACATGCCAGATCAGATTGTTTTGGTAGATGCGCTTGCCATTCATGAAGAGTTTTTTGACCCCGACAATTTAATGGAAGTACTTTCATGAGGTAAAAATCTTGTTGTGTTATTTTCAATTACTTTTGGCTAAAAACATTTACAATTTTTTACCATGAGTATTTCTAAATTTTGTTTTGTGAAACTTTTAGCAGGTTATCAAATACGAATGAAGACAAATAATGAGACAAAGTTCAAGAGGGTGGGTGTTTTTGTGGAAGTAGTCCTTGCGAGTAGCTATCAAGATACTGCCATTGAACTTGGAAATGAATTAGTATGTATTAATGATAATGATTTACCCTCATATTAAGTTTTTTTCTCTCTTCTTTGTTGCAATATTCTTGAAGAAAGTTTTTTTTTTTGTTTTTTTTTTTTTTGATGTGGGAGAAATGGTTAAACTTACTATGACATGTTGAATATTCTAATTCCTTTGTAAATTTCAGTTGGGTGAATTCCTTGTGTTCAAAGTAACCATTTTTCATGTCAAACCTTTTACTTTTCTTTTTTGCATTAATATGCGTATCTAAGTTGTACTTGATTTAAGTAGAAATTGTTTTATCAATTGAGATTTTTTGGTCTTCAAGAAAATTACAAAGACAAATAGAACTTGTGAATAACTTGATATGCTTTTTGATTTGTTTTGATATATGGCTTTGTGCTACTTTTGTTTTTTTAAAAGTCTTGTTAATACTGTACTTTGTTTCGCTCTTGGCTTTGTGCTGCTTGTATTACAAAGATAAGTAAGATGGTAACGTCATATGTTATAATTGCTTGTTGAAAAATTAATTTTATTTTAGATAAATATTTAGTAACATCGTTTAAATCATAATTTCTCGAGACATCTTATGGCTGATACTACTTTCTTAATCTATAAAAATTTGCGGGTGATCATGTTGCTGTTGACATGCTTGCTTACATGCTTGCCTGGCTGCTATCTAAACACTTTGAGAAACTGTCAAAGTGTTTGGTTATGGGCTGCTGTCCAAATACACAGTATCACTGTAAGTAAAAAAATGAAAACAATTGTGTAAAACTTGATCTCTTGTTTAGATAAACAAAATACTGGCTTTCCTCTTTTGAGTTCTCTCTCATTCATTCACTTTATCATTCAACTTTAAGTTGTTCTTAAGAATTTAAAGAAAGTTTATTATTTTTAGCTTGAATATGGTTTTTGATTGTTTTATGGAGAACAGGATAATGCATGTCATGTTTTTGCACTGAATAATATACGCATACACGCACGCACACATGCATATTTAGCCATATAACTCTGTTTTTCACTAAGAATGTTATGAATGATGAGTCTTTGCATAAGACAATTACAAAGTATAATTAGAAATATAATTATTAAGAGATAAAATAGAGGTAACTCTCAATGTAGAAAAGATGGTAGAGTATTGTCTTAGGTGATTTGGTTATTCGGGGGAGGAAACTTGTAGGAAAAAAGATAAATGTGAAATCAATCACCAAGAGAGAGTTAACAGTATCTGTCCAAAAAAGATGTTATACCTTAAACTTGTCAATTTAGAGAGGATCTATCATATGCCTTCATAATACGGGCTTCCATCTGCATAAATGAATAGGATGATAATTGAAATTTGATGTATATTTGAAATCTGATGAATAGCTTTGAATATGCAAAAATCAGAAAATGAAGATGTTAAATAGGTTAAATAGTATAGTTAGATGTAGTAAGCAATCTCACCAATACTTTCATTTTTTTAAGTTGTAGAAAGAGCAAGTCATTTCATGGCAAGATCTCATATCTAATCTTTCATGGTACCTGCAGGACAATCAAGCAATTGAAAATGTATAGTAAAAATTTCATTGTAGGAGCAATTGAATCAATAGTTATAACATATACATGTCCAACAATATAAGTGTAGATATAGCTCTTTATGAGTAATTTTTGTTCTCTACAGATTTAGTTATAACATATTTTTATGAATAAAGTATTTAAGTGGAAGTTTTCTTCTTTATTGGACAGATTGCATAGAAAAAGAATGCTTTAAAGAAAGAAAATGATCAAGAAGAGATGAAAGGATTCATAATCTTTGGAATGGAATAGAGAAATTGACCACAAATGTCATAGTTGGGTATATACTCTGCTGTGTACTTTGATAAGTTCAATGTTATGAAAGACATAAGCTTGTATTTTTTAATAATCTTGTTCAAACCTTGCCTAACTTGGATTTTGATTAATTCATTGTATTGTAATATATTTTGCAATATATCACTGCTTATGTTTATTGATGAAAATCTGCTGCTCTAAGATTTTGCAAGCTTGGATATTATTAAAATCACTTCTTAAGTTTAGAATCATATGTTAATGGTTATGCTAGTAAAATTTTCTATGTAACCTTTGGTTTATTTGGATGCCTGATGTCTTTTATCTCTATGCATAAATATATTCATTTCATTATCAATCACTTTCTCTGTTTACCTTCCTACAAAGTCCTTTATAGTGCAGTATAAAAGCTTATTGGACAACCATGCACTGCTTGTAGTTGAGGGAGAACTTGAAAGGAAAATGGAAGATTATTAATGTTGAACAAGTGACTTCAAACACACAAGAGGGGGGTGAATTGCGTTCTTTAGAAAGTTTTAAAAAATAAGCACTAAAAAATATTTCAACCAAAGTAGAAAAAAAGTGCTTATAGAAGTTTTTAATAAATGCGAAAAATAAAGATGTTAAGGTAAAATAAATAACAACAAAAAATAAAAGAGATAAGGGAAGAGAGAAAAGACACAAGAAGTTTATACTAGTTCGGCCTAAAACAACAAGGCCTAGTCTAGTCCCCAAGGAAAAGCCCCTTGAGATTTTCACTGCTCTAGCTTTTAATTAGGATAAGCTGGTAACCTTTACAAATAACGAGCACTCTCCAAACAAAACAATCCTTTGTAGAAGAGTCTCTAAAACCAAGAGATATCACCTCTCTTGAAACCTTGGGATAGCACCCAATACAAATAAGAGTTACAATAATTAAATAATACACCAAATGTGTAGATATAACAAATTGAAGCATAAGAACTACAAGATAAACTATGTAGTATAAAAGAGCTCTCAATAAAATAAATTAGCAAGTGTGAAAATAATGAGAGTGATGAATAATATTTTTGACAATGTTAAGTGCAAAAGAGAGTTGTTCCAAGACCTAAAACAATGCACCTATTTATAGTGAAAAATGATATGAGATGCATTGAAAATAATTCAGCCGTTGGACTCTTAATGAAAATAGTCATTGCCATTTAACATAAAGAAACTAGCCGTTGCTTATAAATGAATAATAGGCTGAATCTTTTAAATCCACTAATACATAACAAAATGTTTCCAACGGTATGAAAATGATTTATTACCAAATGAAACAATGTATTATAACTCGGTCAACTTGTAGTCATAAAGACATAAATCATTGTAGAGTCATGTTATTCCAAAAATAGAGTTCAAATCAAATGCATGTTAACGTTGTTTTTATGTTCAAAATAATTATGCAAATTCCAAAATAAAATATGACTTTTCATGCAAAAAATATTTTCATGTAAAATCACTTTAGATGAAAATCATTGTGAGTGTGTGATTTATTTTCATGAGAGCTTTTTCTACTACTTACATAAAGTTCTAATACAAATAAAAATAAAATCCAAGACTTGAAAGCTTGAATCTTCTTTTCCGCTTTTTGCATCTTTGTTCTTCTAGGACTTGTTTTGTCAATCATCAAAACCAAAGTATTCCTGTCAAGGCATATATTCACATTCTCCCCCTTTTTGATGATGACAAACATCTATTGGAGTGATTTGCTCAATAAAAGGGTTAGTACAATAATAATCAAATAATAAAATATATGACAGAGATATCTGCAAATTTTGCTCCCCCTCACTATATGCAAACAATTAAAATCCACTCCCCCTGAAACATGCAAATCACATAACTCTCCCCCTTTTGGCATTATCAAAAAGCCGGAAAGAAATAATCTTGGCAAGGCATATATTCAAGAAAATTTAAAGCATAAGCAAAAAAGAATTAAGTGAAAAGAGTAAACCATATTTGCTTCTCTTGAATTTGCAATTTCATTTTTGAGAAGAACTTTTGATAAGGTCACCATATGATGCATAACCAATATTCTTGTAATAATAGGAGAACTTCTTTTTCTCCCCCCTTTCATGTGCTTTGAATAGCATCAATAATTGTACCAATTTTAGTTCTTGGCCTTCAAGCACACCTACAAAACAAAATCAAATTTTCGCTTTTGGTACCCAAAACATTTTGGGTCCTTGAGAGTTAGCATTAGGCAAAGTGCCCTTTGGAATCCACTTCCATTTACCATTCATATCATTGTTCTTTCTTAAATTACAAATAGAGGATGTATGACCTTCTCTTCCACAATAAAAACATTTAACAAAAGGAGAACTTGATGTTTTGTTTGGACGAAAGAATTTTCTAAAAAGTTTTTCATGATTTTTTGGATGATAGCCCAAACCGGCTTTATTATAAGTTCCCTTTTGATTCGCCAAAATGATGTTCAAGTTTTCTCTTCCCATTGTGAATTTTGCAAGTGTGTTTTGCAAATCCTCAATTTCAATTTTCAAAATATTGCAATCATCACACTTTAAAATATTTTCCTTTTTATTTTCACAAGAGATACAAGAAGAAACTTCACTTACAAAAACTTGTTTCTCTTTAAGAATTTCTATTTCCTTATTTAAAATATCAATTTTTGATTCAAGAGTAGAAATAGTTTTCTTAGAGGAAGAAACAATTTTTCTAAGCTTAGTTGACTCATCATTTAATTCTTTACAAATAGTAAATAACTCATCATAAGTTAAGTCATATTCAGATTCAATAGAGTTTACCTCATATTCCTCATGATTTGCCATGAAACATGAATATGCTACTTCATTTTTCGATCCATTAGATGAGTTTGTATCTTTGTCATCCCAAGCGATATAAGCCTTCTTTCCGTTTGTATATCGCTTTTGACTTAAAGGACAATTGGATTTTATGTGACCCTTTTCACCACACTTGTTGCAATTTGGATTGAAGGAAGTTCTTTCATCGATTCTAGCTTTGAGAGCAAGAGCTTTCTTTTTCTTTTCACCTTCTTCACTATCAATGAGACGATTTAATTCAAGCTCATGTTCCTGCAATTTTCCAAACAAAGTAGCCAAAGACATAAAAGATAAATCTTTAGATTCACAAATCGCGGTCACTTTTGGAAGCCAACTTCGACTCAAGCATCTAAGAACTTTATTAATTAAATCCTCGTTATTGAAAGATTTTCCAAGAGCTCTGAGATGATTTATTATATGGATAAATCGTTTTTGCATATCTTGGATGCTTTCTCCCGATTTCATCCTAAATAATTCATACTCATGAGTCAATGTGTTCATTCGAGCCCTTTTGACCTCGGTAGTACCTTCATGGGTCAATTTAAGGGTGTCCCACATTTTCTTAGCGGTTGTACAATTTGATACACGATAGAACTCATCAATGCTTAATGAAGCGGTGATAATGTTCTTAGCTTTCAAATTATATTGAACCTTTTTCTTTTCATCTTTGGTCCAAAGAGATCTTGGTTTATTCATCACAACATTATTGACTAAATGAGTGGGAATAAATGGACCGTTTTCAATAGCATCCCAAATATCACAATCAACTCCCTCAATGAAAATTTTCATTCTCTCTTTCCAATAACCATACCCTTCACCATTGAAAGATGGGGGACAATTTATGGAGTTGTTGTTTGAAGTCATCTTGCCTCTTGAGACGATTAGTCCTTAACAAGAGTTCAAGCTCTGATGCCACTTGTTGAACAAGTGACTTCAAACACACAAGAGGGGGGTGAATTGCGTTCTTTAGAAAGTTTTAAAAAATAAGCACTAAAAAATATTTCAACCAAAGTAGAAAAAAAGTGCTTATAGAAGTTTTTAATAAATGCGAAAAATAAAGATGTTAAGGTAAAATAAATAACAACAAAAAATAAAAGAGATAAGGGAAGAGAGAAAAGACACAAGAAGTTTATACTAGTTCGGCCTAAAACAACAAGGCCTAGTCTAGTCCCCAAGGAAAAGCCCCTTGAGATTTTCACTGCTCTAGCTTTTAATTAGGATAAGCTGGTAACCTTTACAAATAACGAGCACTCTCCAAACAAAACAATCCTTTGTAGAAGAGTCTCTAAAACCAAGAGATATCACCTCTCTTGAAACCTTGGGATAGCACCCAATACAAATAAGAGTTACAATAATTAAATAATACACCAAATGTGTAGATATAACAAATTGAAGCATAAGAACTACAAGATAAACTATGTAGTATAAAAGAGCTCTCAATAAAATAAATTAGCAAGTGTGAAAATAATGAGAGTGATGAATAATATTTTTGACAATGTTAAGTGCAAAAGAGAGTTGTTCCAAGACCTAAAACAATGCACCTATTTATAGTGAAAAATGATATGAGATGCATTGAAAATAATTCAGCCGTTGGACTCTTAATGAAAATAGTCATTGCCATTTAACATAAAGAAACTAGCCGTTGCTTATAAATGAATAATAGGCTGAATCTTTTAAATCCACTAATACATAACAAAATGTTTCCAACGGTATGAAAATGATTTATTACCAAATGAAACAATGTATTATAACTCGGTCAACTTGTAGTCATAAAGACATAAATCATTGTAGAGTCATGTTATTCCAAAAATAGAGTTCAAATCAAATGCATGTTAACGTTGTTTTTATGTTCAAAATAATTATGCAAATTCCAAAATAAAATATGACTTTTCATGCAAAAAATATTTTCATGTAAAATCACTTTAGATGAAAATCATTGTGAGTGTGTGATTTATTTTCATGAGAGCTTTTTCTACTACTTACATAAAGTTCTAATACAAATAAAAATAAAATCCAAGACTTGAAAGCTTGAATCTTCTTTTCCGCTTTTTGCATCTTTGTTCTTCTAGGACTTGTTTTGTCAATCATCAAAACCAAAGTATTCCTGTCAAGGCATATATTCACATTCTCCCCCTTTTTGATGATGACAAACATCTATTGGAGTGATTTGCTCAATAAAAGGGTTAGTACAATAATAATCAAATAATAAAATATATGACAGAGATATCTGCAAATTTTGCTCCCCCTCACTATATGCAAACAATTAAAATCCACTCCCCCTGAAACATGCAAATCACATAACTCTCCCCCTTTTGGCATTATCAAAAAGCCGGAAAGAAATAATCTTGGCAAGGCATATATTCAAGAAAATTTAAAGCATAAGCAAAAAAGAATTAAGTGAAAAGAGTAAACCATATTTGCTTCTCTTGAATTTGCAATTTCATTTTTGAGAAGAACTTTTGATAAGGTCACCATATGATGCATAACCAATATTCTTGTAATAATAGGAGAACTTCTTTTTCTCCCCCCTTTCATGTGCTTTGAATAGCATCAATAATTGTACCAATTTTAGTTCTTGGCCTTCAAGCACACCTACAAAACAAAATCAAATTTTCGCTTTTGGTACCCAAAACATTTTGGGTCCTTGAGAGTTAGCATTAGGCAAAGTGCCCTTTGGAATCCACTTCCATTTACCATTCATATCATTGTTCTTTCTTAAATTACAAATAGAGGATGTATGACCTTCTCTTCCACAATAAAAACATTTAACAAAAGGAGAACTTGATGTTTTGTTTGGACGAAAGAATTTTCTAAAAAGTTTTTCATGATTTTTTGGATGATAGCCCAAACCGGCTTTATTATAAGTTCCCTTTTGATTCGCCAAAATGATGTTCAAGTTTTCTCTTCCCATTGTGAATTTTGCAAGTGTGTTTTGCAAATCCTCAATTTCAATTTTCAAAATATTGCAATCATCACACTTTAAAATATTTTCCTTTTTATTTTCACAAGAGATACAAGAAGAAACTTCACTTACAAAAACTTGTTTCTCTTTAAGAATTTCTATTTCCTTATTTAAAATATCAATTTTTGATTCAAGAGTAGAAATAGTTTTCTTAGAGGAAGAAACAATTTTTCTAAGCTTAGTTGACTCATCATTTAATTCTTTACAAATAGTAAATAACTCATCATAAGTTAAGTCATATTCAGATTCAATAGAGTTTACCTCATATTCCTCATGATTTGCCATGAAACATGAATATGCTACTTCATTTTTCGATCCATTAGATGAGTTTGTATCTTTGTCATCCCAAGCGATATAAGCCTTCTTTCCGTTTGTATATCGCTTTTGACTTAAAGGACAATTGGATTTTATGTGACCCTTTTCACCACACTTGTTGCAATTTGGATTGAAGGAAGTTCTTTCATCGATTCTAGCTTTGAGAGCAAGAGCTTTCTTTTTCTTTTCACCTTCTTCACTATCAATGAGACGATTTAATTCAAGCTCATGTTCCTGCAATTTTCCAAACAAAGTAGCCAAAGACATAAAAGATAAATCTTTAGATTCACAAATCGCGGTCACTTTTGGAAGCCAACTTCGACTCAAGCATCTAAGAACTTTATTAATTAAATCCTCGTTATTGAAAGATTTTCCAAGAGCTCTGAGATGATTTATTATATGGATAAATCGTTTTTGCATATCTTGGATGCTTTCTCCCGATTTCATCCTAAATAATTCATACTCATGAGTCAATGTGTTCATTCGAGCCCTTTTGACCTCGGTAGTACCTTCATGGGTCAATTTAAGGGTGTCCCACATTTTCTTAGCGGTTGTACAATTTGATACACGATAGAACTCATCAATGCTTAATGAAGCGGTGATAATGTTCTTAGCTTTCAAATTATATTGAACCTTTTTCTTTTCATCTTTGGTCCAAAGAGATCTTGGTTTATTCATCACAACATTATTGACTAAATGAGTGGGAATAAATGGACCGTTTTCAATAGCATCCCAAATATCACAATCAACTCCCTCAATGAAAATTTTCATTCTCTCTTTCCAATAACCATACCCTTCACCATTGAAAGATGGGGGACAATTTATGGAGTTGTTGTTTGAAGTCATCTTGCCTCTTGAGACGATTAGTCCTTAACAAGAGTTCAAGCTCTGATGCCACTTGTTGAACAAGTGACTTCAAACACACAAGAGGGGGGTGAATTGCGTTCTTTAGAAAGTTTTAAAAAATAAGCACTAAAAAATATTTCAACCAAAGTAGAAAAAAAGTGCTTATAGAAGTTTTTAATAAATGCGAAAAATAAAGATGTTAAGGTAAAATAAATAACAACAAAAAATAAAAGAGATAAGGGAAGAGAGAAAAGACACAAGAAGTTTATACTAGTTCGGCCTAAAACAACAAGGCCTAGTCTAGTCCCCAAGGAAAAGCCCCTTGAGATTTTCACTGCTCTAGCTTTTAATTAGGATAAGCTGGTAACCTTTACAAATAACGAGCACTCTCCAAACAAAACAATCCTTTGTAGAAGAGTCTCTAAAACCAAGAGATATCACCTCTCTTGAAACCTTGGGATAGCACCCAATACAAATAAGAGTTACAATAATTAAATAATACACCAAATGTGTAGATATAACAAATTGAAGCATAAGAACTACAAGATAAACTATGTAGTATAAAAGAGCTCTCAATAAAATAAATTAGCAAGTGTGAAAATAATGAGAGTGATGAATAATATTTTTGACAATGTTAAGTGCAAAAGAGAGTTGTTCCAAGACCTAAAACAATGCACCTATTTATAGTGAAAAATGATATGAGATGCATTGAAAATAATTCAGCCGTTGGACTCTTAATGAAAATAGTCATTGCCATTTAACATAAAGAAACTAGCCGTTGCTTATAAATGAATAATAGGCTGAATCTTTTAAATCCACTAATACATAACAAAATGTTTCCAACGGTATGAAAATGATTTATTACCAAATGAAACAATGTATTATAACTCGGTCAACTTGTAGTCATAAAGACATAAATCATTGTAGAGTCATGTTATTCCAAAAATAGAGTTCAAATCAAATGCATGTTAACGTTGTTTTTATGTTCAAAATAATTATGCAAATTCCAAAATAAAATATGACTTTTCATGCAAAAAATATTTTCATGTAAAATCACTTTAGATGAAAATCATTGTGAGTGTGTGATTTATTTTCATGAGAGCTTTTTCTACTACTTACATAAAGTTCTAATACAAATAAAAATAAAATCCAAGACTTGAAAGCTTGAATCTTCTTTTCCGCTTTTTGCATCTTTGTTCTTCTAGGACTTGTTTTGTCAATCATCAAAACCAAAGTATTCCTGTCAAGGCATATATTCACAATTAAACCATGAGAGTGCTAAACTGCATAACTGACATGAGGTAATAAAAGTACCAATTTGGTATATTTTTAGTGAAGTTTTAGTTTTATTTTGAGTTTACATCCATAGATCATATTTAAATTTCATTCTGAAAGATTTCATGATGCAAGATTAAGTTGACATGATCTAAGATTAATGTTACATGATGTTGAAAGATTTCAGTTTGAATCTTGTGTAGGGACTTGGGTAAAATTTCTTTTTCAGCCCACTCAATCCTGCTGATTACTTAATCATTAGAAAACACTGATAAGTTGCCCAAATTGTTTATTGGTAGTAATAAAGAAACACATTTTAGCAACATAATAAAGAAACACAATGCAAAACATTTGGAACATAATACTTTTACTTTTAAGCCCCAACGCACAATACTCACATTTCTAGCACTTCAAACCCTCTTTAGAAGTGCCTTCTTACTGATACAATGCTGAAATTTTACAATGATATAGGAGATTGTGGTAAAGATAACAAAGGATTACATCAAGGAGAGAATATGGCATAAAGGAGAGAAGAAAGGACCTGTTATTTATGGGAAGAAAGCACCTGAAATTTGATGAGTAGCTCTTCCTGTTTAGAGTTCACCACTTGCATGATCAAGGTAATCATATACTCACCCAACATATCATATGATCCTTTTGTCCAATTCAATTTACTGCTATGGTAAATTGCTTACAAAGCATGAGATAATGCCACAAACATGCTTCCAAACTTCAATTATGTAGAACTTTTTGTTAAACTACATTTACACCTTGGTTGCATAAAAATTAAAAGTTTCAATTTTTCTTTCACACTAATCATATATCCTTTCAAAATAAATTTTAAACTTATGTGAAATATTCTAATTGTTGTGTTGTTTTGGTGTAACTTCAACTTGCTGCTATGGAATCCTACGGATTGGAGACAAAGAGGCAAGAAATTACATGGATAATGCTATTGAATATACAAATGGAGAATGACATAAATAAATATGAATGAATCTTACATATCTTGTATAGAATTGGACGTCCCAATGAGAAAAGTTGTTGGTTTTATACTCTATTGTACCACCTGTATCATCAATTTTAGATCATGTAAATTTTGTCAAACTGCTAGCAAACTATGAAGGGTTTCAGCTGGATGGCATGATAAGGGTTCAAGTAGGATGGAGATGCAATTGAATGAATTGTCAAGAATAAATAATTAAAATTTCTCGGGCTTTATATGGAGAAGGTAAGGGAATTGAATTGCAATGATTACATTTTTGTTTTTTACGGGGAAGGTTAATCTGGCTTAACATAGAAAGGCTTTATACGAGGGATATAAGTCTAATTTTTTAAACTCCACACCTTCTGCCCTCTGCCGCCTTCTGACAATCCACACAGGCTGATCATCCACTTGGTGAGAAGTGCAGATCACCTGGTCTTAAATGGCCAAATCAAGAATTAAAAATATTAATTAGGTGTACTTGCCTATTCTTAGAAATAATGATGGGTTATTAAGCGGGCCACTCCCTATTAAAAACTTTAAACAAAAAAATTAACTCTAAATTGTCCACAAAATGCCACATCAGCGAAACAGTTGCTTTGAAATAGCTCCATTTATATAAGGGTTTTGATTAATATATGTAATGAAAATGAGCCACAAAAATGCAGGCCTAGCTTATACTCGATTAAATGGTGAAATAAAATCAATTATTTTTTGTAAGATTGTAGCTTTTTCATTTCTATAATTTTTTATTTAATTTTTATAAAATTGTGGCTTATTTTTGCACAAATAAAATTGTGGCTTTTACATTTCAATATAAAATTTCTTCTCATTGCTCTTTTTGTATAAAATTGTGGCTTTTACAGTACATTCCTATAAATATTTACTGCATTTTACGGTACATTTCTATAAATATTTATTGCATTTTACTTTGAATATCTTTAATACATTTTTTTTCCAGAAACTTTGTTGTGGTTCATCCAACAACAATCAAAGTGATCATTAGTAGATGACAAGGTGAAGGTGAACGAGGGTTACTGGACCTGTTATGATTGAAGCAAATATTGGGGTTTTGCCATACATGGGTTTTTCTCTTTTATTGTTCTTGCCACACAGATTTCAATTGAAAAGGGTTTGGTAGAGATGGAGTTCAGACTTTTATTGTGAAACTAATTTTGATTCTCTTACTTTTGTTGGAGAGTGAGGTGCCATGGAAGATGAGTGTAAGAAGCTTGTGACTAACAAGTTTATAAGGCAGGTTCTTGCACCAACACAATTGAAGGGATGAGGTTTAAACAACAATTATTTAGAAGATGGCAACCCACTTTATTCAACCTTCCATTATTTGACTTCTTTTTGGAAACAGACCGTGTTTTTCTTTTTTAGATTTTAATTATATTGAGAATAAGGTGTTGTTACTATACGTTGAACTATTGGTGTGCAGTTATTCTTTAACCGGATTCAAACCTATAGTAGCAGGTCATTTTACTGGTCCAAGTTGGACCCAAACTATGACTGGTCCAAACTAAAAGGACCCTTAGTTTTATTAAAGTGAATATCAATCACGGTGTTGGTATTTTCCATTGGGTGATTGCATGTTTATGTGGTTATCCTGGTTCTTCATGTGATTGGTTTTCTAATTCTATTTGTAAGGGTGTGTGTGTATTTGTTGTAATATATTTGTGGTTTTCAATTAAAAGTTTGCTATATTATCTTAGTTGCTAAACTATCTTTGTTTATCTTGATGCATGTTATATACATTAATCCAATCCCATCTTAATTCATCTTTGATTAATATATTAATTTGAGGTGTTTTTAATTTTCGAGTACTATTAAGCCAGCTAAATAATTGGTTAGTCTTATGTTTTGGAAAACACCCAATGAAATAAAAGGCATGTTAATTTTGTTTTTAATGATTATTTTCTTCAAAAGCTTAGATGGTGGAACACAGAGTATTTTACTCATTGACCAACGGTCCTGAAGAGTAAAATTGACGGTAACAGTAACGGTAACAATAACGGTAAATGTAACTGACACTTTACAAAATTAATTCTATAAATACTTCACCTTCATTCATAATTTTCATATCATTCTCAGAATATTTATCAATACTTTCAAAATGACTAAACGTTTTCTTATATGCATCACTCTACTTGTCACTGTTTTGTTCCTTATTGAAGAATTAAGAATAGGTTACGTAGGAATTATTACCATTTGTTCTGATAGAAACATAGATTAAATCATTGTCATGATTTTTGTAATTGTTGCTATTGAATAAGATGATCTTTTTATGTTTGGTATTTGTGACAAAGTTTTGTGTGAAAGTGGGATGCTGACTTGGTTTTTTCCGGTTCGTGTTGTAATGAAAGACCTTGCAAGATAGCGGATAAAATTTTGTTGGTTGTCATGACAACCTTTGAAGTTTGATTGAGAAGATGCTCAAGGATAATAGGTGGATTAACACCCTAATCCATTGTAATTTTCATACTTATTTCGTAATATTTATGTTATGTCTTCTAATGTATATCGTGATTTTATTGTCGTTGTGGTATAAGAAATTATTTTCGGTTGTAATTATTCATTCTTGTGATTCAAGTTACATTGTTCGATAAAAGATATATAAATCCATGTGTCGGCGCAGGTCACACACTAGTGATCTCACAAAGAGCATTGCACACCAGAGTGCCATCTCAGACCAGCTATCAAAATATCCAACGAATTTGGTTATACATTCAAAAATATCAGTGCTACTCTTGGTAGTTTTTTCAGTTTTAACCTTCTTCACGAGCACTTCTTAATTTTTCTATCCAAAAATAAAATGTAAAAACAGTTGGTTAAAACGGTTGGTTGAAAAAACAAAGAATGAGTAAAGAAACTTATATATCAAATAAACAGGTGGAAAAAAAGAATGAGCAACTATAATAAATAACAAATACAAATACGTTCAGCAGGACGATATGTTAATAAGCCATGTAACAAGTCAGGAGCACTTTTGAGGACTCTACGTGACGTGATATAATGTCCTGCATACAGAATAATAATTGGTCATTACACGTTAAGACACTCACACAAACACATTAATATATTTATTTATTTAGATGAAGCCCAGTAACTACTGATAGGGAAGAACAACTAAACCAACCTTAAAATAACCAAAGCTTCTTCACTGCATTTAGGCTCTCCCTTGAGACAGCTGCTTCAGGCCATCTTAGTTGTGATCCCAATTCCCAGATTGAATTATTTTTCTGCACCTCTGCAACATGTTGTCAACGAGATACATTTAAAAGATGTTACTACATAAACTTAGCAATACTCATTTGAAATGAATCAGCTAGTCAAAGACTCATATTCAGTTACCTAAGAATAAGATCATCTCAGAGGCTCTATAATGCCTTGTAGAAACAATGAACTAAATGGTTCTAATTATCAAATGCAGTGCAAAATCAACCAGCTCAATAGCACTAGACTTGTGAAAGCATCTGAACTGTGGCAATATGGTTCTGATTATCAAATGCAGTGCAAAATCAACCAGCTCCATAGCACTAGACTTGTGAAAGCACCTAACCAGAGACATTCAACACTCTACAGATAACAAAAGCTGTCGTCCAAATTCGAAAACAAGATCCAAGGGAATGGGCAGTATTTATTTCTCTTTGGAAAATCAAATAAGCTTGGTCCAAACTTTCCAAATATATAATAACACCATTGAAAAGCGTTGAAAGGAACATTTCTGCTCAGTTCCCAGATCTATGAATAAACCCCACATGGACATATATACACATACAAATCTATTATAGCTAAACTTAGCAAGTCGATTTACTTGTAACATAAGTGGGGATTAATCACCATTCTTCTCTGAATTAAAAGAGAAAGCAGAACAAATCAACATAAAGACAGGTACATAGCAGTCTAGAAAAAGAAAGAAAAAAAAACTAACCATTTTTTTTTAAAATTCCAATCATCATATTTGATTTCAAAATAATGCAACTCGGTACCATACTTTATCAAAACAAACTTCTTGACTATGGTAACTGCAAAAAATATTTTGATGAAAGAATACTTACATTGCATATGTGATTCTCGTAACCAATTCTATTTCGGATCTGTACACAGCTACATATAATAATTAAGATGGAGTAAATACTAGTTATTCCTTAATAAAAAACCTACAACCAAAATTTTTCTATAAGTATGTACCATGATTTTCTCACATCATTCTATACTAGAGGTTGAAGCACGTCAACCTCCAGCATTGCCGCATCAGATATTCCTTCATGCTTCTAGTTACCGTCATATTCTTTGGTTTGGCAGTCCCACCATTTCCAAACCCGACCAAAGGTGCCTATAGCACTACCAAAGGCTGAAGTACACAAGAACAGTAACAGTTTACAGTGAACTTTTATCATCATCTTCTTCTACGGGTTCCATCAAGTCATTTGTTCTAGTCTGATTTAAAGCCAGCCCTTCTAGGATCCAAAAGACCTCTTGTGAAAATGGCTTTGAGTCATCAGATGATACAAATTCTTGAACCACATTGTTGACCTCAATCGAACTACTCCCCGGGGTTTTCTTTAACCTCTTGTTTCTTATGAGTTTCCTAATATTTGATACATCTTCCCACTTGCCATGTTCTGCATATATGTTTGCAAGCAAAACATAGTTTCCAGATTCCTCTGGCTCAAGCTCCATGAGTTGTTTCATCGCAATGACAGCAATCTCAAGATTGCGATGAATCCTACACGAGCTTAACAAAGAGTTCCATATCCTTGAATCTGGCTTTATTGGCATCTTTGAAATTGTGTAAAGAGCCTGACCAAGGCGTCCTGAACGACCAAGAAGATCAATAAGGCAACCATAATGCTCAATTTCTGGTTCTATATGATAGCCCGCACTCATAACATCAAAATACTTCAACCCCTCATCCCACAAGCCAGTATGAGAGCAAGCCAGCAAAACACCAAGAAATGTTATCTCATTAGGAGCGACTCGCACCTTACGCATTTCTTCAAAGAGTTGAATTGCCTCATAACCTTTCCCATGATTAGCCAGCCCTCCAATCATGGTACTCCAAGAAATCACATCCTTCTCAACCAACTGATCAAACAAGTTCCAAGCTTCATCAATGCAACCACACTTGGCATACATTTCAATCAACGCATTGCATATACCAGTCTTCCGCAAAAACCCATTTTTGTCGGCATACATATGAATCCATTTTCCAACCTCAAGAGCTCCAAGTTGTGCACAAGCCGGCAAAACAGCTATAATACTAATCTCATCCGGTTCAATACCCACCATTTGCATCTCCCGAAAAACATCCAACGCATCACCATAGCACCCCATTCTCCCATACCCAGTTATCATAGTCGTCCAAGAGACAATTGTCCTTACAGGCATTTCATCAAACAGTTCCCTTGCACTATTCATCTGCCCCAATTTCACATACCCAAATATCAAACTATTCCAAGAAATCACATCTCTATGACCCATTTCCTCAAACACCTTGCACGCATTGGTTAAATCCCCAAATTTCGTATACATATCAATCAACGCATTCTCGGTTATACAGTGCGAATCAGCCCCAAATTTGTAAACTAGCCCATGAACCTGCATCCCAAGACGGTGACACAGAATCCCCGCGCATGATTTAATCACAAAAGGGAACGTGAATTTGTCTGGAAAAACTGAATTTGTTGAATGTGTGAGCAATTGGATGAAGAGTGTGATTGCTGAAGAATGGTGGTGATTGTGAGCGTAGGTTCTGATGATAGCGTTGTAGGTGAAGATATTTGGGTGAAGGAGTTGCTTGAAGAGCAAGGTAGCGTAACTCACGTGACCCATGTTGTCGCATGAGTCCAACATTTTTGTGACTAAAAAATTGCTTTGTGAAAGTGAAAGCTTTACGACGTGAGCATGAATCTTCTTTAGTTGTGTTATTTTGAAGCAGTTTTTCAATGAAGTGATGTAACGGTTTTCGAGTTCTCTTATGAAAATCGTTGCCATTGATGATTAATTATGAATGATACTGGAAAGACTGAGAAAATATTAGATAAACACAATGTCTCTTATTTGATGATTGCATAGTGTTCTTATTTTTGATTTTTTTTTCTTATTTTTTTGATAATCATAGTGTTCTTATTCTAGTATGTGATATGAATGACATTTTTTAGGGAAATGCTTTCATTCATTTATTCTACTTTAAGGCTTAGCACACTAAATGACCATTGGTCCATTGTCAACAAAAAAAAAAAGACCATTTTATATGAAACTTTGATCATCAATAATAGAATTAGAAAGTGTAATCCCGATGAGATTGACTTGTCTAACACTACTATACTACAGTAGCATTCTCATAATCCATATTTTGATCTCCATATCTTATCTTATATATGGCATAAAGTTCAACATCTTTGTTTTGGAATGCCAAATGTTTGTATGTGATTCTTTGAATGTTAATCCAAAATCTTTGATTATTATCGATAAAATTCTGAACCTGTTTATCACTCATGTTTTAACCAGTCTTCTTTGACGACCAACCAACTTTGTATCCCCTTCCAAATCAAGTTCAACCTCTACTGAGATGAGGTGGCAAATAAGTCGAGTTTAAAGACATTATCCATCCAATCATATAAATGTTTCTGTCATAAAAATATAATCGTCATGATGAAATCTAATTGAATTAGTGTGCTAACAACATACAGCCAGTGGATAGTTTTTGCCGTAATAATTTTTTCTGTTAAAAGTCTTATTCTTAATAGGCTTCGTACTTATTTTTTTACATGAGAAAAAGTCTTGGTAAGAACCACCGATGTATTTTTTTTCCAAAAAAGAAAACACGTAAACAAAACATCAATCCCAACTAGACAAGAATTAATAAATGTTGCAAAGAATCGATTGCGAATGAACCTTCAAATATTGATGTCCCAGTAGGCCTTGCTTACCAGAGTGCCCTCTGAATGATATAAAAATTTCATCGTTTGGATACATTCTAATTTTTTGGCAGTGTTCTTGATACTTTTTTTACTTTTCACCTTCTCAAGCCTTCTTGAGTACAACATAATTCCTCTATCCAATAATTATGTTCAATAGAGTGGAGTTCTCATACCACTCATCCATTGTAATGCAAATACAGTTGGTTGAATAAAACGATCATAATAAATAAATATTTTCTACGCGACTAAACCACTGCAATAAATGATAAATCCATTTAAAGCAAAATTGTAGTCTGTGCAACTGATAACCATTCAAATAACACAAGGCATTTGACTTTTTAAGTTGGAATCCTAAAGAAAGGATGATCAAGAGCTTGGCGAGCAGTAATGCGTTTGGATGGTTCATATGTTAATAAGCCATACAACAAATCAGTTAATGAGGACCTTGACGACTCAACATGACGTGATATAATATCCTGCATAAAGAATAATAATCGGTCATTACATGTTAAAATTCACACAAACTAATATATTTATTAAGATCAATCCCAAAAACTAATGATACAGAAGAAGAAACAAAACAAACCTTAAGATCACCAAGCTTCTTCACTGCATTTATGCTCTCCCTTGAAACAGCTCCTTCGGGCCATCTTAGTCGTGATCCACGCTTGAAATATTTTTCCGTACCCCTGCGAGATATTGTGAAGCAAATATATTTAAAATATGTTACGACACAAATTTACTGCACTCAATTATAATATTTAATCACCTGGTCAATGCTTCATAACTTACAAGACACTAAATATATCTTAAAACACAGTTAATTTGATGGAAAGAGAAATTAGAGACCATGATGAAAATGTATTACATACTTAGATCTTTGAACCATATGCTCTGGTAGAGGTCCCAAAACTCTCTCCATCATTGCCAGGTGCTCCAAATTTTCATGAGTCTGAAACAATGCTCCTCCCTGTCAAAAGTTCCACAGTTAGAATGCTAAAACCAGCTGTTCCAGATTCAAAACATGCCTACATCTTGATAGATGGAAAACCAACCGTGCATAACTCAATGAGAATGCATCCAACACTCCACAAATCACATGGAGATGACCACCCTAGACCTGGAATGTCATTTTAGATGCACGTGAGAATACATTAACAGCTATAAATTATATTGATAAACCTAACAGTTTTACTAATGAAAAATGCTAAATAGTACGGAACTTGTGGCCACGAAAATTCACGGACAGGCTAAACTGCGGCACTTTTTTTTTTTTTTTTTTTTTTTGAATAGTAAGTGATTTAATTAACTTTTTGGTAGTGATTTAATTAACTTATAAAAGAGAGTTTAAAGGTAAGCACTCTTTTTATTTTATTTTTTTTTCGTGAAAGGTTAGCACTCTTTAATCTTTAACACTATTTTTTTTGTTTGAGGGAATTAATCTTAAGCAAACGGTGCAACAAATTGAAACGGTGCTGACCACCTTTTTCTTTGGTTGAATTGCATAACAATGAAGACATAGTGCATAATAATAGATACCGTTCAGGTTGCTTATATGTTCAAGCGTCCGTGAATTTTCGTGAAAATAAATCCCGTACTATATAGCACTTCGCTTTACTAATTTCACACAGTCATCAACAAGAAATAGATTTGGCATTTCTATTTTATTTTCATAACATCAACATGAGAGAAGAACAAAACAGCCACCAAAGTGTATAAGAAAAAGTTAAAAATAATTGGGAATCCATCATGAGAGCACAATCAAAATTGGAAATTGGAAAAATGTCAGTCATTACAGTACAAAGGCTCCGAACAACGAATATAGTGAAGATCAAAGATCTAGGATAATATAAGATGAGCTGGGAAATGGTCGCTGGGATATTTAACCAGAGATGTGATGCAGCTACTGGAAACATTTTTAACAGGTCAAAGTATTTCTCGTTGTCAAGAACGACATTTGCTCTGGACAAAGAAACAGACAAACAAGTAAAGCAACCACATTGTGACCAACCAAAAACATATTTCGTTACCTAAGATAACCTCAGGGGCTCTATAATGCCTTGTAGAAACAATGGAGCTATGGATCTGATTTGCAAATGCAGTACTACCAAAATCAATCAGCTTAATCGCACTAGACTTAGGCAAGCACCTAAATTGTGTTTCATCTGACATAACCCTCTGTACCAATCAAGTAATTTTCATTAAATATATTATCATAACGAATCAACAAATGTAGTTATTTTTTATCTGAAAATACCAAGTACCTTACAACTAGGAAGCTTTACATAGTCAGAAGAAACAAGAAGTATATTTTCTGGCTTCAGGTCGGTGTGGATTAGGCGTAGTTCATGCATATCTGAATATGACAACGCACGAGAGACATATTAAAGCAAGCACACACAACAAAGATACACTGCATCCTGGGACAAACTAAGCAAGCTAAGGAAAAAGATGATGTTGATTTATAACCAAGAGATATAATAATAAAACATGATGAATAAACGCTTGAGGTCAAGAATAATCCACAGACATGCTACAGATTCCAAAAGCTGTCGTCCAAATTCACGAACAAGATCCACAGGGAATGGGCAGTATTTATTTCTCTTTAGAAAATCAAATAAACTTGGTCCAAGCTTCTCAAAGACCTGATAACACCATTAAAATGCGTTGAAAGGAATGTTTCCACTCAGTTTCCAGATCTATGAATAAATCCCACATGGACATGTGTGTACATAATAATCTATTATAGTGAACTTATCGAGTCAACAAAATTGCAACATAAATTGGGATAAATCACCTATACTTCCTGACCTAAAAAAACAAGCAGCACAAAAGAACAAGTAGACTATGTGCAGGTGGAGAACAGAACTAATTTATTCAAAAATAATCCCAATCATGAATGATGACACCCATTTTCAAAATAATACAAAACTATCCCCTACCCAACCACCCGGTATTATATGGGTCTTCAACTCAGGTCAGGAACAAATTTTATCAAAACAAACTAACTGGATATGGAAAATAATGAAAACATTTTGATGAAAATAATATAATAAGACTACTTACAATGCATATGTGATTCCGGTAATCGAACCAATTCAGGATCTGTACACAGCTGCAAATAATAATATTTATATTAGTCATCTCTTAATATAAAAAATCAGTAACCAAACTCTAGCAGGTATCCTTTCCAAAAAAAAAAACTCTAGCAGGTATTATATATATTATTGTACCGTGAGCATCCCACATCACTCTTCACAAGACGTTCAAGCACATCAACCTCGATCATTGCTGCATCGCGATACTTCTTGATGCTTCTAATCACCTTGATCGCTACATAATCTCTGGTTTGACGATCCCAACATTCCAAAACTCGACCGAAGGTGCCTACAGCACTAGCAACATGCTGAATGACACAAGCAGAGTCATATAAAAATTTAAACTTGTATTCAGAGAGCACTTGACCGCTAACCTTCACCCATTTTGCTGAGAATTTTATCTGTTAAAAATAAATGAAGAAAAAGAAGTTCAAACGACCAAACCTTTCATAAACACCAAATTGAAGAGTGAGAAAAAAAGACAACAAACAAACAAACAAACAAACTAGGCTTAATTATACTTTTGGTCCCCCTATTTTATTAAACTAAAGAAAATAGTCCCTCTATTTTCACATTTGTTTTGGCCCCGCCTCATGTTTTTTGCCCTAAAAATTGTGGCTTTTGGAATCCAAAAAAGTGAGTTTAGGTATCAAAAATGATATTTTGTCTTAAGATTCAACATTGGGGCAGCGCTAAAAATCACCATTTTGGGGGCAAAAAGGATGGGTTGGGATCAAGATTGCAACAAGCTAATATTTTCAAAAGGGGGGCTATTTTAAAAGTTCGATTTTAAAAAAGAGGGGGCTATTTTCATGGGTTTTATAAAATAGGGACCAAAAGTGCAATCAAGCCAACAAACTAATATTTTAAATAGCACATAGGCAGCATCAAGTCACAAATTAAGGGTCTTTTTTGGATTGGCTTATTTTAGCTTATCACTTGAATAAGCACTTATTAGACTGTTTGGATGAACTTATAAAAACAACTCATGACACGTCCACGAGCTGTTTTCAGCTTATTTTCTTAAGTTCTCCAATATAACTGATGAAAACAGCTTATAGCTTATACGAAATTGAGTTGCAAATTAGCCAAAATCAATTTTGCTGAATCAACTCATTCAAAATAAATCTTTGTCGCCAGTGAACGAAACACACATTAAATTGAGAAATAGGGTTGATAATCATAATTATGATTTTTACAATAATAATTAATTATAAAAAATGAAAGAAGTTAGTTACATCTAGGAGTGAGATTTTCGCCGAGATTAAAGACATAATGGCCATCACGATCGTCGTCTCTTCTTGGAGGCGAAGCATACTTTCTTTCGATTCCACCGTCACCAACCACTGCCAAATTTCTGGGTACCTAAAATTTCAAATTAAAATTAAAAAAATAAAATAAAATAAATCAAGAGAGTGAAATTGAAGGAGGATAATTTACATACCTTTGGAATTGAAGGAGGTGGAGCTGCAGCTGCATCCCAAGCGAGACGAGGTCGTTTCCGAGTTCGTTCCCTTTCCATGAAATTAGATACCATTTACATTAATGGTTGAATTCAGTTTTCTAACAAAAATTGATAGTTGTGGCGAATATGAAGATGGAGAATGTAATTCCAGAGACAAGATACGGGATTCCTGTGTCGTCTGTGTAAGAACGGAGAACCAGAATAAACCGTTGGGAGTTAGGGTTCAATTTTATTGTAAATTGCAATATTCGTAACAAATAAATTTAGGGATAAATTAATTAGTTTAATTACTAGTTTAATTTAGGGATAAATATATTAAATGACATAACAACACATTAACATGTAAAATAATTTTACACTATGGTGCACATTAATTAAATTATAAATTTATTTAAAAAGTGTATGGCTATTAATTAAAAAAAATTATGGAATATTAGTTACTAAATTATATTTTGTGTATAAATAAATTAGTGTTAATTTTTTATATTTTAAGATAAATTGATACCGTTAAGAGTTATCGTAATTTTTTTTTTTATATTTTAAGACAAATTGATACTCTTAAGAGTTATGGTCAAAAAAGTAAATTTTATATTAAAAACATAATTTTTACACTTTTTAAAGGTTAGTTATATATGTAACCAAAAAAAGGTTAACTATACAAGTTGTTAGAATTTTCCAAAAAGTCGATAAGCCTCTTATCCTTTAAAATGTCTTGACTTTCACTTTTATCCCTCTAAAAAATTTAACCGAATAATAGTCTTCCTAAACTTTTACGTCCCCAATTTTAGTCCTCATCGTTAATTACCCTTAATGTAAGATACATGATCTATGTTAGATAAATGGGACCATGTTTTAGTTGGTTCAAAGAATGATACCATGACTATCTCTATGGTTGGAAAGGAATAGGTATCAATGGACATTTCCAAAACTCCCTTATTCACTAACTAAAACATGCATTGCTTAATTGCCTTTTGAGTGGATCAATGTTAGCCGAATTTTATCAAAGGCAATTGATCAATCCATTTGCCTTTGATTTCCTCAGTCGAATTTTCTGACCATCTAATAGCCGAATATGCTTATCCTTAAGTAGATAATAAATTATATGGCCAACTTTTGTTATGTCAAAGGCATTTTCAGTTTGGCCTTCTGATGAATTGGTGTCCTTCCCTTTGGATGACCTTAATCAATACAAGTATAGGTTTTTCTTTTTAGGATCTCAATCGTTAGAATATTTGTTTGTTGAATCAGCTAACATATCATCGAACTTCTTATAGTCTGCGATCGAAATAAGGTGTGGACATCTCCCTCGGTTAGCACATTTATTTTCAGTTTCTAGAATGAATGGTTCTATGTATACTCTTCAGGAAGCCAATTCGTTCAAATCATGATATAACTGACAAACCAATTTATCTTTTAGTTGTCAGACATTCCATTGACGTATATTCAACGTCAAGAAGTTAGACTAAAAATTTCCCAACCATTTTGTTAAGATTTCAAAGAAGTCATCAGCTAATTCATATACTAAATGTTTGAAATTCATTAGATCAATTGTCGTAACTTCTAATTGTGGCTAATAAAACTTGTCGTAGAAACAAGTTTCCATGTCTTCCCATGTTTTGATTGAGTTTGGTGGGAGGGAAGAGTACCACCAGAATTTTGTTCATGTCAACAATAAAAGGAACAAATGTAACTTCTGGAACTCATCCTAGTTCCTCTCACCGCACTGCACAATAAATCTTCTAATGTGCTCCATAGCCTATTTGCCAACTTCCCCCAAGAATGTAGCAAAGTTTGGAGTTTTATACCTCTAAACAGAGGAACCAATCTAACGACCCCATTTTAGACACAACTTCTTATACCTAGTTTTGTCTATGAGTTTCAATTGTATACAAAAATACCTCTTGATTGTATCAGCTATGAGGTTGGGATCCAACACTTGTTGTCTTAGAGGTCTTACCCCGTCTACGACTGGCTGGCGCCACACATTTTCTGGAGGTTTTGGACACATGGTTAAGTCTGGACTTGAGGTGGGGCAATTTCTTATGTTTTCATAAAGTTTGACTCATTATTGTGTTCTCCATTGAATCGCTTGATCTAACAAAGGGTTATATTGGTTAAAGGGATTCAAAATCCATGGCTTTTCACCGGCATAACTTACAGTCAATCGAGGTGTTGTAAAAGCCATCGAGGCTGGCACATGTTTATCGAGTCTTAGCAGGTATGAGTGTTGAACTCCTACTGAGTTGCAAGCGTATCCTCAAGCGCAAGGCATGTTGCTTGCCTGCACAGTACTTCTCTATGGTGGAACTTGCCGCATGCCAATGTGCCCTACTGCTTCAAGTGGCCTCATCTCTATATATACCTATCTAGCTCGAAGGTTAGCCTGATTGTAAATATCGTTCTCCATTAGATGCCCTCCATGGTTAGCCGTGGAAAACATACCAGGCTGAAGCAAGTTGATGAAATCAAACACCAACACATCATCCATGGGCTAAAAGTGAATGATAGACTTATTTTCCCTCTTGTTACTAATTACTAGCCATTGATATGATGCGAACTTTTGCTGAAATAGAATGTTTCATAGATAAATTTTTCTTTCTCTAACCTGGATTTTCTCCACCTTCGTGTATTTTGTGCTGTAGAAATTGTTTCATTAGCCATTGAGATAAGTCTAAAAAGAACTCATATCATATGTAATTTCACTTAAAACTCGTCCAACTCATCATTTTAATGTTGCTTCTTTGTACTTACTAACCTTCATAGTATTGGTTATGAAAATGATAAAAATGCGGATGCAAAAAAAACCTGAGATTGAGACATGAAACAAACTCAACAGTGGAGGCTGTGGCTAAAACATAATGTTTTGACTCATTAGTCATTATATTAAATGAGTTTTTCTATCATGTGCAAATTTGCATATGTTAAGAAGTTTAAAATGAAAATTTTCTATTGAAACTTGCACATTTAATATTAAGTATAAAACTTTTGAATAAATAAATGTTGTTTTCCAAAAAAAAGTTACTACTATTAATTGTTTTAACATGTGCAATGTTGCACATGTTAGACAAACCCATATTAAATTTGATCAATATCAGCATTTTTTTTAATCAAATTTTTTCCCACATTTTTGCTGAACAATTGTATCGGGTCTTCACATTATCAAGTTTCACATACAATTTTATGTTATGAAGGTAGATATTGATCGCATGTTTCAATATTTTTGCTTTGAGTACATGCAACCGTATTTCATAATATAATTTGTACATATATCACAATGCTATTTATATGTGCATTTCACGTTATCTTATGAGAAATGTTAACTTGTGCCCTTAAACACAAGTTTAGAAACTAAATGTAGAAATAATATATTGGGTTTCGTGCATTAAATTTAATCTTTAATGTTTTAATGAATTGAATGCACAAAGTTTAAGGGAATATTTTTTTTTTTTGGATTTCTTAACATGTGTCCTAAGGACACAAGTTAACACTACCATTATCTTATTTAAACATATATCACAAAGTTACTTGATAAATAAGACTAACAAACGTAAATCCGTAATTAAGAGATCATATCACAAAGTTACTTCATAAATAAGACTAACAAACATAAATCCGTAATTGAGAGATCACATCTTATGCATTACTTCCTCTGTTTCACAATGAGTGTAGTTTAAGGTTTTGACACGCAGATTAAGAAATGAAATGAAATAATCATTAGACAAAACACTTTTACTAAACTACCGTTTATAAGAAAAAGACAAACTTAAAGTTGCATTGAAAATTGTGTGAGTATTTATTGAGGGTAAAGTTGGAAGGAAAAAAAATTAAAGTTGTATTAGAAATGTAAAACGACATTCATTTAAAAACAATTTTTTTTGACTAAAGTGACACTCATTATGAAACGGATAGAGTATTATCAAGCTTCTCCACTTTTATTTAGAGTATGGTGTAAATGACTTAGATAAAACCGAAAAATTAAAATAAACCAAACTGTATCCAATCTATTGGTTCCGTTAAAAAAAAACCAATGAAAACCGAACTGGATCATTGGTTTGCAATTTCATCTTGGTTTTCAATTTTGAAATACAATAAACGAACCAATAGTATAAATATATCATTGTACGTATTTGTTACGAAGTAAAACTTGTATGTAGGATTTTATCCTTTTATTTTTCAACTCTGTTGTTGGGAACTCAGTCGTAACTTTTTTTTCCTTATTGGTTAATGCCGCTTTGTAAGAAGTCTCAACATTTTCAAATTTATCAAGACATTCTTGCATCGTGCAACGGTGGATTCCAGGGTGAGGGTCCAATTAGGTCCCTCACCAGTGGACCACGAGAAAAATACCAATAGATTAAATAGACGGTTCAAATTTATTCAAATTAAAAGTGGGAACATATACAACTACTCACATTCAATCCTATCCTAAAATGGTTTCAGCCTAGTTACAATCAGTGTTCTAATTCTTCCTCCATAATCAATTTCTTCATCCATAAACAGTTACTGTTCTTACACTCAAACCATCAAATATGAAAATCAAATTATTAACCCTAAAATTAACTAATTTTTTCTTCTTCGTCAAATCTGATATTTGCAATTCCATAAAATCTTCAAAGGAAACCTTTGCATTGAATGTAGCCGCAGTGATCCACTGGAAAAAGCCATTAAATAGTTAAGATATATATATATATTGGTTTGACATTTTTCCTCCTCTCCATTTGGCTTTACAGAAAGTTATTTACAGCACATGAAAAGGGGGGATTGATGTTTGAAGAAGAATAAGAAATTTTTAGGGTTCATAATTTGATCTCAGATTTTATAGTTTGAGTGCATGATAATTGAGTGCATGATAAGTGAAAATCAGTTGAGGATAATATTAAATGTGAAAAGTTGTCCATGTTCTCTCTTTTAATTTGAATAAATCTGAACCATCTACTTCATCTATTGGTGTTTTTCTCGTGGTCCACCGGTGAGGGACCTAATTGGACCCTCACCTTAGAATCCACCTCGTGGAACACAATATTGTGCAACTACTGTATGTCTATCACTTCACAATGCTCCAAATCTCTCTTCAGTTAGTCTCTAATGTCAATAAGATTAAGACCCCTTAATTTTTGTTCTAATTCTACAATAATCTCACAATATTTTGATATTTTCATGTTGTATTTTAACTTGGGATATTTAAGAATTAATTTAGCCTTCTCTAGCTTTGGCACTTTTCCATTGCTTTGATATCACAGACCTTGATTGAAGAAGTTAATTATTTATATATTTCTTTTCCCCTCAATTTTTTTTGTATATATTTCGTTTCTCTTATTCACAATTGGTAGGGATGTAATTTATAATCTTTCGCATATTACATGTCACATTAAGTAACCGTTTGGTTCAGCTTTGAATATAATTGATTCTGAGAGAATTGATTCTGATAGAATTGATTCTGACAGAATTGATTCTGAGAGAATTGATTTATGTTTGGATACAATTATGTAGAATTGATTAAACAAAATGATTTATGTTTGGATGCAATTATGTAGAATTGCTTTTGAATGTATAATTACTAAAATAGACACAGCTAAAGGAGAATTGATAAAGAATGAGAATTGATAAAGGACAATAAAGTAAAATAACGTGTTGTAATAATAAAATATACAAACCTATACACGTTGTTCAAGGAGAATTGATTCTAGAAAAGCTAAAAGCTAGGATTTGTAGCTTCATGGAGAATTGCTTTTGGAGGACAAAAGCAATTCTGAAAAGCTGAACCAAACACGTTGTTTTTGGCTAGAATTGCTTTTGGCACTGTAGAGAATTGATTTTGGGCTAGAATTGCTTCTCAGAAGCCAAACCAAACAGGCCCTAACATTAACTAACGAGTAGTTGAATTATTTGTTTATTTTATTCGAGTTATCCGTTCAACTAGCGCCCTTTGTTTGTGGCGGATTTTATATCCGCACATACTGCGAGTACAACTTTTTTTATTTTACCAATCCTAGGTCTATGTAATTTTCTCTAAATAAAATCAGATTTTTTAAGAAGCTTTACACAAGAAAACTTGTTTAAAAATAAATGTTATCTCACTTTTCAATGTTGTTTTTTCTTCCAAACAAGCATGTTTAAGCAAAAAACTGCTTTATAGATTTATTGAATAAATTATGTATGTGGTCTATATTAATGGTCACATACATCATTCATTCAATGTACTTAAAAAGTAGTAATTTTTTTGTTTATAATAGTGATAGGAGGGAGTATATTGAAACGCTCTTAGCCTTGATCTCATGGATGGAGCTGGCACGACTCTACTTGCATCAATTTATAAAAGAAAAACTATACTCCCTCCGGTCTCAAATATAAGAAAATATTCCTTTTTTAGGTTCATTGAGTAGTTAATGTATCTAGTCTACATTGTAAAGCAAATACATTAATTATTCAATAAACCTAAAAAAGGAATCTTTTCTTATATTTGAGACTGGAGGGAGTACATAAATTAAAGATAGAAAAATGTTAACCGGTGCCCCCGGGGCACTGGTTAAGGATGCTAAAAGAAGAAATTCTAAATCAAAAAAGATACTTTTTAAGCTTTTAATGCATTGATTACACAACTATCAATGCAAATATTACTATATTCGCTTCCTTAACCAGTGCCCCGGGGCAACCAGTGCCCCGGGGCACTGGTTAACACGACCCTTAAAATATGATCCCGTCGATCCCATAAAATGGAATACTAGCACCAATAGAATATTAGAGTTCAGTTAGAGAACATTGGTTGGTAGAGACATTAATGCTTATCAGTGGAAGACATTAATAAATACGACAGAAGCAGCTTAGTCCTAGAGTGGTAGACCCCCACCCCAGTGCAGATCAACGAGATTGAAACAGGTAATGGCCAATAAGGTGTAAAAGGAAAAGCAGTAACCAAGTGGTCAAAAACCATGTTACCGTATCAGAAAGAAAAACATGCATGAGTTTATTTTTGGAGATCAGCATTCAGCAGTGAGCGTGTTTGAGAGGAGAAGAGAAGAGGACAGTTGGAAATATTTATTATTCACACAGCTAACCACAGCTTATTACTCTCATTCATTTACTCCTCTTTCAAATGTGGCAGTTGAGAAATATTGAAATCAACCTTTCATCCTTCACTATATATATAATATAACCTCACTGCTCCTTCTTTCACTACTACACATTTATTAAGTTCAGTAACAATGAGAGTTTTTTCTAATGACGTTGTGGTTGCTTTCATCCTGTGCAATATTCTACTTGTCACTGGCTTGTTTGAAGTGGCGGATGGTAGACAAGTTAAGGATGATAAGCATTTGATTCATCCACCATTCATTCATCCACCACATTTGTTAGGTCCTGGATTCAAACATGGAAGGTTTGGTGGCGGTGGTATTGGTGCTGGTGGAGGTTTAGGACTAGGAGGTGGGATTGGTGGAGGTGCTGGTGGGGGTTTTGGAGGTGGAGGTGGAGTTGGTGGTGGCATTGGTGGGGGTCTCGGAGGAGGTGGAGGACTTGGTGCTGGTGGAGGGCTTGGACATGGTATTGGTGGTGGCATTGGTGGAGGTGGAGGGAGTGGACTTGGTGGCGGTGGTGGGCTTGGTCATGGTGTTGGAGGAGGCATTGGTGGAGGTGCAGGTGGTGGTTTAGGAGGTGGAGGTGGATTTGGTGGTGGTGCCGGTGGTGGACTTGGTCATGGTGGTGGGATTGGCGGAGGAGTAGGTGGTGGTGGGGGTCTTGGAGGTGGAGATGGACTTGGTGGTGGTGGTGGGATTGGACATGGTGTAGGTGGTGGCATTGGCGGAGGTGGTGGGCTTGGTCATGGTGGAGGATTAGGTCATGGTGTTGGAGGGGGCATTGGTGGTGGGGGAGGATTGGGTCATGGTATCGGTGGTGGCATTGGTGGAGGAGCAGGAGGTGGTGGTGGCATTGGTGGTGGAGGAGGATTGGGTCATGGTATTGGTGGTGGCATTGGTGGAGGAGCAGGAGGTGGTGGCGGTATTGGTGGTGGAGCAGGAGGTGGAGGTGGATTAGGCCATGGCATAGGTGTTGGTGGTGGAGGTGGATTAGGTCATGGTATCGGTGGTGGCATTGGTGGAGGGGCAGGGGGTGGCGGCGGCATTGGTGGGGGAGCAGGAGGAGGTGGCGGCATTGGTGGAGGGGCAGGAGGTGGAGGTGGTATAGGAGCAGGTGGTGGGATTGGAGGCGGAGGTGGTTTTGGCGGGGGTAGTGGTGTAGGCGGAGGTGCTGGTGGAGGATTTGGAAAAGGAGTAGGCATTGGGGGAGGAGTCGGCGGTGGTGGAGGAGGTGGTTTTGGCGGAGGAGGCGGCTTTGGAGTTGGTGCTGGTATTGGAGTTGGCGCTGGAGCCGGTGGTGGCGGCGGCCCTTAGGCGGTATGGCTGGTGTTGAATGCTCAGTCATTATATCTATTTTAAACTGTCAATGCCTAGTAATTTTAAGTAAAGCTACAATCCTCTCTTTTGTGCGATTCAAATAGTATTAATTATGCTTTATATAGGTATTCTCTTCTGGTTAATTAGTATTATTTGCATGGGAGACAAAGGTTTATAAACCTATGTAATATGATCTCTGTTATTACTAATTTTATGAATATATTTAGTTTTGTTGTATGTAAGCTTGCATATATAATAGTAGTACTTTACTACTTTCTCTTCTATTATTCTTTCAAACGGCTCATTTTCTTATTTGACTAGATATATATAAACACTAATTAATAGATCCAATCCAACTAAAGTGTCAAGAATGGCTTTGGCTGTTGTGCAACATTACCTGATGGTTTCTTGTATATTTATTAGCTCTCATTTATTGCAGAGTACGATACTGCTCCTTTACATATAAAACTGAAAGGAAAAAGATTGGTGAACACCCTTTTGGTGATACACCTCCTACCACTCCTTATGTGACATGGGGCAATTTTGTCCATTTGTAAAAAATAAGGGGTGATTTTGTCCAAAACAAACCCTATCTCTCTTCCTTCACCCTCACTTTTTCTGTCCTTCTTTCTCTTCTCTCAAACCCTCCACCATCTCCACAACCTCCACCGACCCTTTTCTGTTTCCGGCGACGACGACGGCGACGACCAAAGGTCCAACCTTCATCCTCACTTTTCTCATCTCTCTCCCATCCATATTCTTATTTCGTCGGACTACCTCATTGCTGGACCCTTTTTATTGTGTTGGGCTCATTGCTGGACTGCATCTACAGATGTACCACTCTCTATTATCGGACTGCCTCTATTGCTGATTCTCCATCTTTGTTGAAGGTGAGATCTATCTCAAATTTTTCCTTCAATTTGTGGGTTTGAGGGTTGTAATTTAGGGATTTTGTGTTTTGAAAATGGTTTTGAAAAATTACATTGAATAATGTTAATAATTGAAAAACAACTTTAGTTTTGAAATTGGTAAACACTGATGAACTCTTCTTAGTTTCGAAATTAGTAAACACTGATTTTGAAATTAGTTTTTCAAAATCAAAGTTAATTTTTTGCATTTAATGAATTAGGTTTAATGTTATAAGCACTTATCATGATAGTTTTCTAGGTTTTTAGTATTTAATTTGCTGATAATACTAGACTTGATAAAGATGATGAAGAATTTTGGGAATCACTTAAGCTTTAGATAATGTTGGTTTGGTTGAATGGTGTTGGAAGTATAATTGAGGATCAAGTGTTTAGGGATGGTTTACGTCTATTGCAGCTCGATTCATTCAATCAAAATAATAGTGAATCTTCTTGCTTGTCGCCAAAATTCAATAGAACATCTGACATATCTCGTGGCCAATATAGGATGATATTAAAGTTGGACATCATATAACTACGGTGTGGCATTGCCATGCACCACCATCAAGATGAATTGAATACAACCATACCTTGAATTTTGGTGGAGGGTTATCTTGAGATAAGAATAGTGAAGACTTGTGCAGCCTCTCATTCACCTTTGATCCATCAAATTGAGGTGTTGAGAATATTGTGTATTTAATTTAAATTTGCTCAAGGTTTGAGTCATTTTGTTTCAGCATGTTTAAACATCTTTCCACTGATGGGATGTGATTGTTATGCAAACTGATGATTAATGTTAATTTTTGGGGTAAATTACACCGACCTCCCCTGAGGTTAATGTAAATACAACCAACACCCCCTCTATTTTTTCAAAATTCATTCACCTCCCCTCTATTAGAACCATCCAACTTCTGTTACATTGAAATTAAAACACGTTGTTCTAAAAGCTTTATTTGTTATTCTTCAATTGTAGTATATGGAGGCAGATTTTCAAAATCAATCCCATTTTTTTTATTAAGAAAAAATCATCAAAATCTTCTTAAACTTTACTTTTTGAAACAGCAATTCTTAAACCTTTTTTTCCGGTAAATGAAATGAAGTTGCCTCTACAACAATCTTTCGTGTATCTTTATCTTCTCAATTCAATAACATGAAACAATTGAATCACCAGCACCATTCATATTACTTACGAGATTCAAATTGCCAATTGATTTGGAGTATAACATCTTGCGGAGATATTGGTAATTTTGTATAAAAGGATATTCAAATAAAAAACTTTTTAAATGTTTGTAATACCTTTGTTGAATGTTTGATCTACTCATAATTTTGGATTCAACAATAGAAGTTTGTACTCGTTAAATGTTAATGGAAAACTCTCTAAAAAAAGTTAACGGAAAAATTAACGGTGTTAGAAGAGGAGGGAGGTGTTTGTCTATTTGATGAAAACTCAAGGGAGGTTAGTGTAAGTTTTAAAACTAGAGGGGATGTCAGTGTCATTTTAATGAACCTTAGGGGAGGTGGATGTAATTTTCCCTAATTTTTGTTTGTTGCAGCTCTTAACATAATTGGTTTGCTTATGTTTTCTCTGATACACATATAGCCTACTTGTTTGGTGGAACATTTGTTATTTGTATATTGTTCTTGTTCTTGTATCATTTGGTTTTGATTCTTTCTATATCGCAACAAAGGTCATGTATTTAAACAATTTTTTTGCTGTTAGACCAGACAAATTGTCAAATTGATCCAAAATCCTTGAAATTTAGGAAGAACAATTATGGCAAGCCTGAGGTGTGTCTTTCTATTCTTAATTATTTATTGTTTGTAACTTTTGAAAGATTGCCTTTGTTGCAAATATTTCTCTCTATGTTGCTTTTCTTATACATTTGTATACAGGACATACATGAATGACGCAAGATGGGCCATCTGAAACACAAAAAATTCATGTGGCAAATGAAAGTAATGTAAGTACACTTAGATTTGGTTTCAAAGTTTGTATAACTGTCCCAGACTAGAGCCATAGATGTGTAAATGGTTCATTTTCAGGTACAGTTAAGGCATGTTTTTGAAACGAAATCATTGATAGAAGTCAATAAAAAATCCGAGTCAAGCTCAGAAGAATCAACTTCAACCAACTACGTTCAATTTTTTGAATTTTATTTTATTATGTGATGTACTAATTCGGCCATGTATATGATATGGCTAACTTATTTAGTTTTAGTTTTATTGTTTGAAGCACTTATTCCACCATGTATTTTCTATTGTTTGATGTACTACATATTATCACTTTTGATATTTCAGTGATAACTCGCCTTAAAATAATATTGTTTTCACAGGAAAATTATGTATAACCAAATATTTGAAGTGTGTAACCACAATTTTACAAAGGTGTAACCATGTTTTTTTTTCTTTCATGTGTTTAAAACTAGTCGTCTCTAAGTTTGCATGCCTCACAATAGAAAACTAATGAAAGACATTTTAAAATTATGGTTATATTGTTCGTTTATTTTGTTATCTGTAACTTACATGTGCAAAAAAAAAAAAAAACAATTCGAGCCAATTGTCAATGAGACATTCTAATTTATGAAAAAATAGTGGTCACGCATATGTAAAAATGTGGTCATACAGACCATATATTTGGCTAGTTTTTCTTTCCCAGGTGTAAATAATATCGTTTTAGGTGAATCGGACGTATGATCTCATTTGATCACTGCACTAACAACCTTTCCAACCATAAATAACCTGATTTACAATCGGCGAGTTTATCACGCCTAAAGACGGACAAGTTCTAATTTATGAAAAAATAGTGGTCACGTATTTGTAAAAATGTGGTCATACAGACCATATATTTGGCTAGTTTATATTTCCCAGATTTAAATAATTTCGTTTTAGGCGAATCGAACGCATAATCTCATTTGATCACTGCACTAAAAGCATTTCCAACCATAAATAAACTGTTTTACAATCGGCAAGTTTATCACGCCTAAAGACGGACAAGTTCTAATTTATGAAAAAATAGTGGTCACGTATTTGTAAAAATGTGGTCATACAGAACATATATTTAGCTAGTTTATATTTCTCAGATGTAAATAATTTCGTTTTAGGTGAATCGAACGCATAATCTCATTTGATCACTGCACTAAAAGCATTTCCAACCATAAATAACCTGTTTTACAATCCGCGAGTTTATCACGCCTAAAGACGGACAAGTTCTAATTTATGAAAAAATAGTGGTCACATATTTGTAAAAATGTGATCACACAAAACATATATTTGGCTAGTTTATATTTCCCATGTATAAATAATCTTGTTTTATGCGAATCAAGCACATAATCTAATTTGATCACTACACTAAAAGCAATTCCAACAATAAATAACTTATTTTACAATTTACGAGTTTATCACGCCTAAAGACGGACAAGTTATAATTTCTGAAAAAATAGTGGTCACGCATATTAAAAAATATGGTCACACATACCATATATTTGGCTAGTTTATCTTTACCAGGTATAAATAATCTTGTTTTAGGCAAATCAAACACACAATCTAAAAGAGCATGAAAAAAATTTACATTAAATTTTGATTACGCCACTACACTATTTTTATTCTTCCTCGTATCACTCTTCACCCACGGTGTTCCAAGAACCCCGCTCTTGACACGATTTCTTGACTTGTCTTTTATTCGAGTGAACACGGTTGATGCTTGGTGATCTTCATCATCTGATACATTTGATGATCTTCATCATGTGGATACCCGAACCTTTGCTTGGTATTATAATGTAGAATTCCCAAGCTACGACAATATTGTAGATCTTCATCAGAGAATAGACTCAAACTTACTTATGAGCTAAGCCTTCTTTTTTACCTCCATCACGAACTGTTATACACCATAAGAATCCAAACTTCCACTATAAAAAATCATGAACTGTTATATTATCAAAATAGCAAGTCTTACAAACATATCAAAATAACAAAGTAGATACTACGACAATGTGATTACTCAAATCCATAGACATAAAAAGGTTTACACTATGAACTACAATCTCATACAAAGGGTTTCAAATTGCTATCTTCACATAGAAACTGCCCAGTCCAAAATATGTGTTGTTATCCATAAAATTGAAGAAACATGAACAAATCATACCATTTATAGAACAAAAACAAATTATTGCTTTAGCATAATTGTTTTCAAGGTCATTTAGTTATGTACATAGCAGCAAGTTTCTGACAGACTAACATAAAAAATGGAAAGAGATGGCAGATTATATACCATTATTTGCTTAGAAACTCAAGGATCTTTAGATGCCCTGGAAACATTAGATAGTTTCTGTTCAATATCTTCATGTCCAACCAACACCAGCTAATAGCACCTGATTTGTATGCATAAACCTAGTCGTATCTCTCGTCGGATCACAAAAAGAGAGCCATGTGTAGGCCTGCCAGCTTCTTAAGAAGATCAAAGTTGAGGTTGCGTGGATTATCACTATAAAACCATCATAGAGATAAAAACAAAAAACCTCCATTAAATCTATGTCCATTTCTTGAATGTGTATAAAGAAAAGAGTTGCAGCTGAATATCATTATACCTAACATAAATTGGACATCCGCCAATTTCATGAGTTGCGCCACATCAAAGGCTACCATACGATGGAAGTGACAATGCAACAGCCCCAAAAAACCTCTGAGAGAAACACCACTGCAAAACATTTGCATAAGAAACAGGTTGAGCATCCCAAATTTTATCTCGAGACATGCATGTTCTAAACACGAAAACAGGATTTCCAAAATATGTACCAAATAGTCAATTATAAACAACCCAATAAACCTCAACTTACAGTCAATCAACAAGTATAGTATGATTTCCTCAAAACTTCCACTTCAACCTCTTCACCTGCATCACAATTTCGCTATCGATCCAAACTATAAGACAAGGATCACACTTGTATATTATATATGTTTATATTTATGTAAGTGAGAAGTTTTCATTATAGTGGGATTCACTTCCACACTAACTATAGTACAAACTAAAGGCGAGTACAAACACCATAGCATACTAGTTAGATTTCTAACTAAATTGATTGAACTATAATGAGATTTGTTCACATATATGAATATAAACAGTTATAATATACGAGAAAAACTATAGTGCATCCTGTTTTATTTTTTTAAATATCTCTAAATTAAGTAAGGCAGAGAACCATGATGACTTTGCCCTTTGATTCCAAGTTTGGACACCCAGCATCGACGACCGTAAGGGAAAGAAAGTGTGGGCGAGGGAACCAGGGTAAGAGCTTTGTGCTCTTAGCTAAATCTTCCTGCATAATTGTTCTACCTGCATACTATTCTCTCATGAAAATTAAACAGCACATCACTCCATAAACACGCCTGACTTTAAGATAATTAGAAACTATATCAAGTTATAACAAGCAACATTACGGCTTATTAACATCTCATACTTCATAGGCTACTGTAGAGAAGATAAATAACAAGGATTTTGCTTACAAACTCTTTTTAACCGATCAATGTAATCATGTAATTAACTAGTATCACTGTAACTATTAAAGATGGGCTTCAAGAAGATAGAATTATTGAAAACATAATATAAGGGAAAATGTTGAAAGTGAAACATCGACAACATATACTGAAATAACAAAGTTTTCAAAATTTCACCCGACTGCGATTGAGGCCGAGTCGGTCAATTTTCTGTATCCAGGAAACATATTTACTCAAATGATAAAGCATACTAATATATGAAATTCTCTTAACATGTAAACACAGTTCCTATCAATGAAATCAAAATAAAAGCTTCTGTTCAAACATAGAAAATACTTTTGTGAATTAATCAACTTGAGCAACCAACCAAGAAGAACCATTTGTTTATCAACAATTACTCCTACAAAAAAAAAAAAAAACCTCCAATGGTTCAGGTCCAACACAAAATCAAGCTGAAGAAAGATCCCAATACACATCAATCTTACAACATTACAACAATAAGCTTCTAAACTCTTACAACCCTTTATCTTTGAAAACACCCAAGGTTGTATATCCACTTTACATAAACATTGAATTGATGGATCATCAGTACCATAAACATTAAATTGACCCATCAAACTCATATGTGATTGTAATCAAACAAGATCTACCTCTAATTGAACACACAAAAACACAAATAATTAGATTCTTCGCTATTTTGCTTCAGCTTGAAGCTGCTACCAGAACTGCATTTTCACCAAACACATGATGGAAATAAAACTCAAATAACCCTAAATACAAATAACCCTCGATGTAAACAATCAATCAGACCAGATGTTGGAAGAGGCAAAAACAAGAAATAACTCACCTTCAATGGTGAAGCAACACAGATTGAGAGTAAATGGAGAGATTGATTTAAGGACAACGATGGTGAGAGAGCGCGACAGCGACGACGAAGACGACAACATTTGGGAAGAGATCTTCTCCCACTCGCCCTAAAACAGATCTGAGCAGATCCGGTGATGGTAAAAAAGGTGGTGGTGAGGAAGGGAATCGGTAATGATAATGGTGGTGGTGGTGGGGCCGACAGCGGCGGTCGGTCGGAGAAGAGAGGGCACAAGGAAAAGAGAAGAGAGGGATGAAGGAAAAAGGAAAAGAGAAGAGAGGGATGAAGGAAAAAAGGAAAAGAGAGACAATTAGTGGAGTGTGGGGCCCACATTGCCATATGTCATTTTTTTATGTGGGTGTAGGAGTGGTATTGCCACCTATGGTGGTATACCTATCAGGACGTCAGCTGGTGTCACCAAAGCATGATACAAATGCTTGAATTCTTGAAGCCCCAATTAAATAAATATGTGAGAGAGACTATGCATATGCTGTGTCTTGATTGCTGTCAGGGTGATTTGTTGGTTGCTCTTAATGTTACTTGCTTTAGATCTTCTATATATGTATAGAAGATAACAAATTGGAAGATGGTAGCCCCATTCTTTTTAACATAGCCATGCAGTTAAATGAATCATGAGAGCTATGTTCAATCTACGTACGATGCAAGGACTAAAACATCAATTTAATATGGCTAGTGAGTAACACTATCTTAAACATCCACAATGGAGACTCTCATCTTTGAAGTCTTAAATGGGTCTCACATTGACACATCACTTTTTAATAATTTTTTAATAATAGTACCTAATAGGTACTCAACCACTCCAATGGAGATCCTCTAACAAAAGGTCTAATTGGGTCCCACCAATATTATTTATTTAATACACTATCTATTTTAATACACTTTTTAATTATTATTTTAATAAAAAGGTGATGTGGATCCATTTAAGAATGAGGTCTTAATTTAGACCTTGCATCTTTTAAGACCCTCACTTTTTTTTTCCACAATGAGGGTACCTATTAGGTACCAGGTCTTAAATGGTAAAGACCTCACCATTGTAGATGCTCTTATAAGGTTACCCTACAATTAAGCTCTCTCATTTATTGCATACAACTGCCCAATGCTTATGTACGTATTATGATCAAATTAATTCAATATACTATCCACTCAAAAGAATCAATACACCGTGTAGTATAATATTGTGTCTTTTGCTACTCTGTTTAGCAATCTTTAATACATTAATTCTTGACTCCCCTGTAGGGGTGGGAACAGGCCAGGCCGCCCGACAGGGGCCTACGACCTAACCTATTTAAAGCCTAACTCGGCTCAGCTCGTTTAATAAAAAGGTCAGGCTCAAGCTTTATATAAAGCCTATTTACTTAAATAGGCCAGGCTAAGGCTTGGAAAAAAGCCTATTAAGCCCGTCAGGCCGGTCTATTAAGTTTTTTATATATAATATATCTTCCGTTATTGATATTGTTGAAGATTTTTTCATAAACTCAACCCTTCATATGATTTAGTTATTTAGTACCACGTATAGTTGTGTGATTAGACATTCGTAAGATTTCGTTATTTAGTAGCAGATATATTCGTGTGTTTTAGACCTTCATATGTTTTGGCCTATTTAGTAGAAGGCTTATAGATGTTGCTAGACTTTAGTGTAAAATAGGCTTTTAAATAGGCTTTCAGGCTTCATCAGGCCTTTAAAAAGGCCAGGCCAGGCCAGACCCTAAAAATAAGCCTATGACGGGTAATAGGTCAGACTCAGGCCTATAATTTTTAAAGCAGGCCAGGCTTAGGCCTTACAAAGCCAGGCCCGGCCTAGCCCATTTCCATCCCTACTCCCCTGCCTATAGCTAGCATAAATTTAGCTATTGTGTATACGCATGGAAATGATAATTTGCTTATTAGGTGAATTGAAGGGGTATAGTAGAGTGTGAATTAATAGAGTTTGGGTAGTGTTAACTTGTGCCCTCAGGGCACATGTTAAGAATCTAAAAATGGAATTAAATAATAAATTTTGTCTTGAAAAGATAAGATTTCAAATTTCAAGAATATTGAATGCACAATTTCCAACAAAATGTTTCTATCTTTGGCTTCTTAACTTGTTCCTTGAGGGCACAAGATAACATTTCCCATATCATAAATCAGATAGCAAAATTTGCCAAATTACTTCGCTGAAGTCATGGATTCAGTTATGTGGCTTTTGTTTGTTTCAAGAATGATTTTGTGTGTCTGTATATAGTGCAATTTACACATTACAATATTTTTTTGAGAGCTGCTATATATTACGTGAATATATCCAACGAATGTCTCACGATTTGTAAATTGCTTCAGTGTAAAAAAAAAAAAAAAAATGGTTCCACTTGCCAACATGGGGTCAACTACAATAAAGGTAGGTATAGTTTGATCGGTCGTCAAATTTTCGTTAGCCCACTTTTCGTTGTATTAATCATTCTTCTTTTTTTCTTTTTTACTGATTTGGAAAATTGGTACTTAGTAGTAAGAGTCTTTGATTGGAACACGTGGTTACAAAATTGGATAACCAAGTTGAATATAATTAAATTTTTATTTAGATTATTGTATTTTTTTGTTAAGTTGTTTAATGACTAGAAGCGGTTTCGAACCCCCGGTATTTATCTATCGTAAGGTGTTTACTATATGATTATGCTCACTAACATAGTTGTAGTAAATAAAATAAATGATAATTTTTTTTTACCGAAAAAATGATTATTTAATTCATGATGTTTATGATATTTACCCTAATATTCACAAAGACCGTGCAATCCACGCAAACCCCACAAGCTCTATAGTAATATGGAAGCGACAAAGCACTTTGCTTCATCACACACACATAATTAGAAAGAGATGCAGAATCTGCAAGAGAAGGCTTCTGAATGGAGTGGTGTTGAGACAAATCATGCTTTTGCCATTGATGACACCAACTTGTTTCAAAAGCTAGGCCTTCAAACTTTCATTAACCTTTCCACCAATTTCTACAACAGGTTCTATATATATTCAACTTATATATTTCAATATTAAATAACCTTTCTTTACTAAGTTCATGACAATTAATGGTTGTGCTATAATAGAGTGTATGATGACGATGAGGAGTGGTTTGGTTCAATATTTGCCAAGTCTGATAAAGACAAAGCAATTCAAAACCAGTACGAATTCTTGGTCCAGAGAATGGGAGGTCCTCCTCTGTATTCTCAGAGAAGAGGTCAATATTCTTTATTTTATTTTTATTTCACTTTTCATAGAAACACTTTTAGATTTTTAACTTTTCGGAAAAATACTTCTAATTAGTGATTACTATTTTACTGATTTTTTTGTACTCAAGTAAGCAAACAATATGATAGATTTTTTTCAAAAAATAAATAAATACTATTATAGATATATTTTGAAAAATGCTATTAATTCTTGATTAATTTAACACTACTAACAATTTTTTTTTAGTGTATGTGATTTAGTCAATAATATTCTTTATTTGGGGATGGTTAGTAAAATGACAGGTTTTGAACTTACTACACAATGAGTTTATAAGTGATTATTGCCTAAGCTTTGAAACCTATATATATTTAGGTCATATATATATCTCTAATAAATGTGTGGCTTAGTTCATTTGCTACCGTACTTCACATTACAGGACATCCTGCTCTAATTACTAGACATCGACCATTTCCTGTGACACATGAAGCTGCCGAGAGGTGGTTACTTCATATGCAACAAGCATTGGACAATATTTCAGATATAGATCATGATTCCAAGATAATGTTGATTAACTTTTTCAGATTTATTATCTTCACTTTGCAGAAATCAAATCAATAAAAATAAATAATGTTCATGATATAACAACCTGTGTTTTTACTTTTTAGGCACACTGCATATTTTCTTGTTGCCGGAGTTGAAAAGAAGAATCAAAGCCTTCACCCTTGCAAGGATGCAGCTGGAAGGCATCCATGTAAAAACTTTTAAAGGTTGAAGGATCTATCAACTAGTATTATACAATTCATATAGTTTTTCAAATCTATCCAGCATCAATTACTGTTGATGATCGTGTAACAAAAAAATTTATTGATGTTCATGTCGTTGTTCATATTTTAATGTATCATTGATAAGCTAAAAATTGGTATTTAGTGATCGAATTATTGTAGCTTTCGTAGTGCTCGATTTAAGGACAAAACTTTGCAATCATGCTCTAAATTTGCTAAATGAGTTTGAGACTTATATATGGGACCAATTATAAAATGTCACTGATGTTAACAACCGATTTTGTATCCAATTTGACTCTAAATCGGTCAATACATTGTTATGCACACATTTAGACATTATTTGACATAGTGTATCAATATACAATGATAAAATCAAATGAATCTGTCTAATCCAAGTTGCTTTTAATCATATTGGATTTTCATGAAGCAATCCAAACCAAACTAAACCGTTTGTCATTTTAATCTCTTGATCGTATGAATCTTTACCCTAAAAATGTTCTAAACCAAACCACAAACACCCCAAACTCATCCAATAACTTTATCATTGGGGTATTTACAAGTAGAGCACACTGACGCAAGCACAACCACCATTTTCTCAACATTTGAAGCTCTACTCTGGGTCAATATTTTCTATCACATAAATGCAATATTTAAAAGCTCACCAAATACCAAACTTCTTTCACCAAGTTAAAAAACATTTTCACACACAATAATTAATTTGTCTGATCTCAACATATAGTTTTGTTTACCAGCAAATAATCATTTTCGTACCGGAATGAGTAACGTGTAGCTATAATAGTCTACTAATATATCAAAATTTTAAAATAGGCGGTTAGGGAGGGAGTAGACGCAGGTGGGGTGGGCTGGTTCTCAGAGAGGGTGTCGAAAAAGGTGGGGGATGGTTCGAATACTTTTTTCTAGTTGGATAGGCGGTTAGGTGATGTCCCTTTGCGTACGCGGTTTAGCCGTCTATTTGACTTAGCTTCGAATAAGTTGAGTACGGTGGCTGACATGTTCTCTCAAGGTTGGGGGGCAGAGGGTGAGGCGTGGAGATGGAGGAGGAGGTTATGGGCGTGAGAGGAGGAGATGGTAGTGGAGTGTGTGCATTTACTTCACGATATTTTTTTGCAATCTGATGTTTCTGACAGGTGGCAGTGGAACCCGGACATTGAGGCTGGTTATACTGTGTGAGGCGCATATCAGATACTCACTACTCAGGTTCGTCCTTTAGAAGAGGTTTCAAATGATCTAATATGGCATAAGCAGGTTCCTTTAAAGGTCTCTATCCTTGCGTGGAGACTGTTACGTGACAGGTTGCCAACCAAGAATAACCTTCACCGGCGCGGCATTCTCCAAGCTGACAACATTAGATGTGTGGCTGGGTGTGGGGTCGATGAATCAGCCGCTCATCTTTTTCTTCATTGCGAATTGTTCGGTTCTTTGTGGCAGCATGTAAGGTCGTGGATTGGCATTTCAGGTGCAGATCCCCAAAATATCAATGATCACTTTATTCAATTTATTCATTGTCATTCGAGGACTTGTTGATCATTTCTTCAGCTAGTATGGCTTTTGTGCATTTGGCTAGTTTGGAGTGAACGTAATAACAGACTATTTAATAATATCCAAACGCCAATTGTCCAAATTATGGACAAGGTAAAACATAATTCCTTGTGGTGGTTGAAAGCTAATAACACCACTTTTGTTTTTGGTTCTCAGAGATGGTGGTCAGACCTGTTACTTTGTTTGGGTATCGACTTACCATATTTTTGTAATATTTGACAGACTGATTGTACATTAGAGTGGTCGCTTTAGTACGCCTTGAGCTAAAGTTGTGCCATTGGTTTGTTAATATATTCCATTTTGATTTCTTCAAAAAAAAAAATCGATTGTATACTACGTTAGTCAAAATAGTCTGTAACGTTAAAATAATATTCTAATGCTGACAAATAACGTAAATATATATATATTGAGGGACTAATATGACAGTAATAACGTGATATTTTAACATCAAAAACTATTTTAATTAATATAATGCACAATCATGGACTATTATATGCCGAAGAACTATTATAGCTAGGCATTAAACATTCATGACAAAAATTACTATTTACTGTGTCTTTTTTACGGTCAATTTTTTGTTTTAAGGAATTTTTTTAATAATCAATGCATAGTTCATTATTTAAACTAACATTATGCAGCATGTGCATTAAGATGGAGCCTCCTGCTAAACGTTTAAGCAATTTTGTTTTTATTGTTAATTTTTGACGAAATTTCCGTTATGACTTTATGAAACTCCTTTACTCCATTAAGAGCAACGTGTCTGTTTTTTTTTTTTTTTTTAAAAGTTAAAATGAAATTTATTTAAACCACAAAGAATCCTAGCAAGCACAAGGAATGCTAGGCTAGTAGACTTAAAAAGCAACATACAAACGAAAAATGTGACCTATATATACGGAACACCCAAACAAACCCCCATGTATCAAAAGCAAACTTCTACAAACAAACCAAAAACACCCTCCCCTCGAAACCAATAAAAACTAAATATCAAACCGAGAAGTCATCTCCAAAAACCAAAGTCTAAACGCATGTGCAATAGCAGAAACAAATATTGTGTCAAACCGTTGAAAAACCTCTCCAAAATAATCATCAAACCTACCAAAAACCCATGTAACCGCACCTTAAACAAGCCACACTGTCTAACATCCGTGTATTTGAAAACCCCATCAACAACAAACTCATAGAAGAAAACTCACAAAAAGCATAACCACCACTAGCCACCACAAGCACCACCACCACCAAAACTACCATTAACTACCACAAAAACCACCATTAATTTTCACCAAAAACCAGCACCAGCCACCACGAATACCAATAAACCCCATTGACCCTCTCATCAACCACCACCACACACCCCTAGCCACCACGAAAACAACTGCGGTGTTTTCGATGCTCTATATCACCACTTCATCACCACCACCGCACAAACCCATCACCACACCGCAGATCTCAGATCCACCACCACACCATCCCAAGTTGGACTCTTCTCTCCACCGATCCATCAAAACAACATCGTCGCCACCCCTGCAAAACCACCACGTCATCACCACCTTTACCTCCTATCATTGCCGTGACCTACTCCACCACAACACACCAACAGAATTTACAGATGATAACGATAAGTTAACTAATTCTACGTCCGTCTAACATTATATTAGTATGTCAAAATAGATGTTTTTGTTGAAGTCTAGGGGAGCACCAAGAGCACGACAAGTTTCCGTGGATACACCGGAACTCAATTACATATACTACTACCACAGAAAATATGGAATGGAAGGTAGAAAAAAAGGAACTTTTTATATATGATCTATAAAATAAAAAATTAGCATAACCTTTCTTTTTTAATTAACCCTTTGATTTTTACGGGAATGAGTTCTAGTAACTTGCGGTTCGACCGAAAAGTTAACAATGTCTCATAAATATAATTGTTCCACCCATGATCGAACTCTAACTTGGAATGGTCAGTAAGATTTAAAGTAGATGATATGTGAACATTTCTTGTTGGGAACAATAAAAAAAGGCACTAGCATTGCATTGCATTTCCCTTTCATTTTTTACTTGGTAAGACGCAAAAGTCCGAAACATTCAACTTTCGTGTACCTTTTTATTTGATTATGGTCTGCTGTAGTTTTCCTTCATTGCGACAATGAGGTCAATTCTGAACAGCAAATCATTATTGCGTTGCTACTTGCTAGAAACAACAAACACAAAATCCACTACTTGATATCACAACTCGCAACGTAACGCCATTAATTGTTAGGAAAATGAAAACAAAGAAATCAAGGGTTTAAATGCAACAATTATCACCTTTTTTTTTTTTTTTGGTTACAACAATTATCACCTTTCGTACAATGGGAGATTTTAATCTTTCAAACAAAAATATCTTCTGAACCAATTAACCATTGTTGTATTCGCTTTGATTAAACTAAAAGATACTAGAATCATCTCATTCAAGCGCACTTCTGAAATATATTGTTTGAACTTGGAATAATGCAATAATAAACTTTCAAGTTTCAAGTGATAAATATTTGTAAATGCTCCTTTTAAGGAAAAGATAAATGAAACATTCAAAAAGACATAATTGATCACTTTTTGTTCACTTACCCTTTTTTTCCGTCAAATCTGGAAAGTGTTATTTTTCCATCATGAGAGGTGTTATACATAGCGAAAAGGTTTTCAAAAGTTCCCTATTTTCAGCAAAACACCCAGGTAGTGGTGTGAATCAATCGATCATAGTTTGTCACTATGTATTCGTTATGTTTTCTATTGCAATATATAGCATTGTGATTTCCATCACATTCATGAGTTTCGTGAAAAACTTGTTCATACTAAATACCATTTCTATTAAAATTTCTGTGCATATATTATTGTTTCTCTAATAAATTTACAATCATAAGATTGCACACTCTAATAAGTTGATTCAAATTTTAGTATATCTGATCAACACCTCAATACTAGATAGTAAAATTTTGCGATGATATAGAAAAATGGACTCTAAAATCCAGAACAGAAAAAGAAAATAGCTGTATTTTTTTTTTTTTTTTTTTTACAATCTAATCATCGACCAACTAAATATTTAGGTGGTAAGATCCAAGATGGATCAGCATACCGAGCTGAGAACGAACGAGGGAGATTATCTGGTTCCATCCAACCTGCTCCATGATCAAAGTTCATTGAGTATGTATCTTGATCATATGATACATGACCATCTTCAACTATAGTAGAAGGAGAAGGAGAATTGAAAACTTTCTTCTTATCTCTTTTTAGCTTTCTCCAAATCTTCTGCCATACTGTTTTTTTGCTACCATCATAGTTGCTTGGTGAAATATTGCTATGATAGTTTGCCTTTGTTGTGTAGCTCCTACCTAACCTTGCTTCTCTTCTTGAACCAAACATGTACTTCTTCATATCCATTTTCTATTACTATACCAAGTTTTCCTTCAAAAGCTTGATGCCAAGGTGAATGGGATTTTTTTAGCATATCCCTTTCTATTTAAAGATTTTTTTATTTTAATTTACAATGTCTAACTACCTAGTTTTTGAAAGCAGTTAAGTTTATTTGTTGTGTGAAACTATCTATCATTAATCTTATCCATAATCCCTTATATAATAATTGATGAGGTGAAATTAGGCTTAGACCGCCCACCATGACAACAACCAGGTGATTTAGACACTTTGATTGAATTCTATTAAAGTCTCATGTAATGTAAAACAGCCATTGGATATTAAAGAGAAAAAACAATAATAAATGAATTGTATTTATTTGAAGTGTCAAAGTTATACTACTGCGTGCAGAACGAGTCATTGTTTTACACTTGCAGCCGCCAAATATGGAAATGTAAGCTATGATTATTAAAAAAAATAAGAATAAACAGTATTCCATAATCCATTCCAGTCACACCCTTCTCAATAAATTCTATATATCATCATCACAACCATTTTCTAATTCTACAAAACATAGGATTCTTATTTCACCAACTCAGGATGTAATTCCTGTATATTATACTATTTATTTAAATAAAATATTTTCCTTTCATCAGTTTCACATGGATACTATTCTGACCATAATTGAAGATTTTAACTTATTCCACCAGTGTAAATACTGCCAAACCAGATACCGCCACTGAAGTTGAGATTCCGTTTCCATCTTCATTTTTCACAGGTCAAGGATAATGAACACATTTCTCTGATTATATGTATGCACTTTGTTTTTTTTTTTTTTAGGGAACCAAACATGTTCGAATCACTTTTGACTCCTTTAAAAGTGAAACCAAACATACACTTGGATACATATCATATGAATAGCATAATGAGTCATAGTATATGATTAACTTAAATTTGATAGGAACTTTTAAATTTTCAACTTACATAATTAATAATTTAATATTACCCTACACAACACTATCTTAAGGCACATAATTGAACACTTAGGCAAATGTGCTTTCCATAATTAAGGATGGTTAGAACCTACAAAGCTATGGCAAAATTTTCACACAAGATTGATAAATCAGCATGTTCAGCTAAAACATGTATGCTGCTTTCTTGTGTGAGGATGCAGCTTAACTTAGGTTTAAAATTACACATAAACTAACTTTCTCAAAAGAGAAAGAACAGAAAAGCTTGTCACGCCGCACCACCACCTTGAGCGTGGGCAATCGACTTCAGTTTCTCATAAGCATCAGAACACGCATGAGTATAATCCGATAGCGCGCGGAAGAGCTCAGGCAAGCGAGTTTTGAGACTCTGGAGTGATTTCTCTCTTACTTGAACACACAATTTTTTGTGAGATTCAGTTTCTTCTTCTAATCTCTTCTTCAAGCTCTCAACGACAAACTGCTTCTCCGAGATCGGATTGTTTGTATTTACATCATCTCTTTCTAGATCATCGGGCCCCCTTCGTTGTAAATGCTTCTGGTACCATTCTTCAAAAGCTTGGTTTTTCCTCAAGAATTCCTTTCTAGTTTCCTCACATTTCTCCTTTAACTTCATCTCTTCCTCCTGCTGAAGTATGATCGTCTTTATCACTGCAGAAAATGAGGTAATAGCAGATTTCGCTAGCTCGTCAGGAAGCTTGTCGAGATAATCATGCCATGCATAAAGAAGGGCTTGGATTGGTGGATTTTGGGCTCTTGGCGGAGACGAGATTTTTTCTTTTAGGTTGCTTTCGATGGGAATGAGATTTAACTTGAGCCAGCTATAAAGAGCTTGGATGTAATGCTTCTGTTGAGTCACAAGCTTCTCAAATTGTGACTCCCATTCTTGGATTACATTCCAAAGCTGCACGGTGCGGTCGTAATGATGCTTGGTTGTTTCCTTATGATCTTGAGAAATATCAAGAGATTTGAGGTCTGTAACTATTTTCAGCTGGCTGTCATGATGCATGAACATATTCTCCCACATATTGGCCATCCTGAAAGAAATCAAGTAGATTCATGAATCATGGTTAAGATAAAAATCCATTTGTGATGCAAAAAATAGAAACTTGGTACTTGATTGGTGTGTTAGCAAAATTTTGGATCATGTAGCAGCCAATACCAGAACAAATTGAAAACTAGGAAACAATACATGTAAAGTGACACGATTATTAGGACATTTATTACAACATTAAAATAAACTTCGGTATCTAGGCTCAGAATTTAAATGACAAATATAGATTGAGAATCTAGGTACTAAACTGCATAATAAAATGCTTTTCGATTGGGATGTTCCACTTACAATTTTATAGAATATATTTTGCAACATCGGTTACTACTAGGATGCTGGATTATCTAACATTCAAGACTAATTCAGGCCAACAAGCATGAAATTTAGGACGTTGTCATTGGTTAAAGGAAGTTTTCAAGGAAGTTCACAACGGCTCGAGTTTCTTTCACTATTCTTCATTCAAGCATAGTTATTCACTACCACTAAGATATCAAATAAGCACAGGATAATCGATCATATCTCTTTGACTTCCCATTGGCAATACTTACCCAATAACAAGAGCAACAAGTTTTGGATACAACTGAGAATCGCGAATATGGTCCACTTCAGAAACTGTTGAGTCCATCGACTGCATATCAACAATATATCTTGTGTGTAAATGACTTACGGCCGCTTTAGTTTTTCCTAATGATTCAACACTGGCGCCACGCTTCTTCTGCTTGTTCAGAATTGCAACTTTTCTTTGATATTCAAACTTCATAAGCTCACCTTGCTGTCGACAATAAGTGAAATTTTAAAAAGGCAAGCCCTCATTAAGAGCAACAAGTTACAAATAGCAATAAAAACTTAGCAATAATAGTAATAGAAAACACGACAGTACAGTGGAAAATAAAATCAAATAAAAACAATGAGAAAGCTAACTAACAAGATGAAGGAAAGTATAAATGTCAAAAATGGAAGATGACATCTACCTTGACTTCTTCATAGAGTTTCTTTTCCCATGCTAACAACTTGTCCAAAACAGTGGCATGTGTTTCTTTATCTTCAGAATCAAAATCATCTTTTCCACCCTCCCCATTGGATACACCCTTGAATGACCGATTCCATGTTATCACTTGCATGACTCTAGCAGAATGATCAATGTGACCTGCTAATGTCATTGCAAATCAGCCTCAACCTTGCATGTCAATTCCAGCTAACTAAAAACCTTAAACTTCACACAACTAGAGTTTTAAAAAAAAGGTCTAGGACCGCAATTTGGATAATGACATCAAGGATTTTGACGTGCCCGCGATTTAAAACTTTGGTCACAATTACAAACATTAACTGAAGTTGAATAAAATAAAGGAAAAAAATCTAATAGAAAATACATTACCCCGACCATCAGCGAAATTAGAATGATAATGCAACCTAGTAGCTTCAAGCATCTTAGAAACATCTTGAGCAGTCTCAGAAGCTTTAAGAAAATGATCATCAAGAGAACTAAGAATCTGCATAAGGGTAACAGAAGGAACCACCTTAATTGCTCTTCTAAACTCAGCAGGAGCAGTTTTAGAATGTTCAATAATATGTGTAGCCTCTCTTATCACATCATCCTCATGTACATGTTCATGCTCCTTATTATACACATCAACCTCAACTTTCTCCGGTGTCTTGGGTTCAATCTCATCCTCCACATGTCCTCCATTAACATCAACATTCTCACCTTCAATTTCACCTTCTTCATTCTCAATCTCATCTTCCTCATTCAAAGAACCTCTTCCCATATTATCCATATCCATAAAGAAATAATCCCAAGCCATGTTCTTGGAATCCGGCAAAGGCGGTGGCGGCATCACTTTACTCCCAGAAGAAGGAGAAGATGGCGCGTGAGGCGCGTGAACTTGTCCATCAGCATCACCGCCTTTCCCTTCTTCCACCTCTTCAACAATGTCACCTCCACCACTAATTCCAACGCCGATCTTGCGGTGCTGTAACTGCAACGACACAGGCGGCAATGTTACAGAGCGTTTGAGAGAAGCCGGTGAGAAATTAGGCGGAAGAGGCGGTGGAGGAGGGAGGGATTCTTCCAAAGGCGGTGGAGGTTTAGGATCAGAATGAAGAGGCGGTGGATGAAGCTCAATGTCGTCGAGATGAGTTTCGCCGTGAGCGTAGTCGGAGAGAGCGGCGCCGGTGTTTTTGAGAGCCATAGCATAACCTGAATGACCGGCGGCGAAGGCATTACGAGCGGCGACAGCTTCACGCATTAAGTTTTTGCGGTCTTTGCAACGTGCTACTGATTCTTCATTGTCTATGCGTGATTGAGCGCAACCCATTTTGAGTTAGAAAATGGAAATTGAACTTGAGAATGAGAATGAGAAGAAAAGAGAAGGGTTTATAGATTTGAGTGAAGAATGAGAATGGTTGGTGACAAAGAGAGAGAGGACAGAAGAGAGAGAAGGATGAACTGTGTAGTGACATACAACCCAACACAGATTATTTTGTTTTGTTTAGTTTAGTTTATTCGGTGATGGGATGAGACTAACGAGTTTAATTTTGTCTACCCTATCATATCATAAAACTAAACAACGGTCATATTTCCAGAGGACATTCATATTTCTCTTCTTTCAATTTCCTAAAAATACGTTTTTTTTCACTCAATTTCATAAAATATTTTCTTATTAAATTAATTACATATTTTAAATTAAGTTTAGTGAATCGAAACTCACTTATTTTAATGAATCAAAAAATTTACCCGAAAAATAATTAATTTTTTTAGTCACGTCCATTAAAAAAAAAATGTTAAATAAGTTTCTAACTTCAATAAATAAACATTCATAGACTCTATCAAATTTTGAGTAATAAAAAAGTTAATACGTCAGAGTTTTTTCACATTTAATCTAAGTTTAAGACTCAAATATGTCATTTTTTGAGTCATTAGCTTCAATCATAATAAAAAGAATGACTGTTTGAGTCAATCAAATTTTTGACCACATAATTATGGTCGCCGTTAAATTTAAATGAGAAATGATATTTTGACAACCACTTTTTGACAACTTTTGAACAACTTTCTCTCTCATACTCACATGATGTTGTTATCTTCTCTCTTCCTTTTTCTCTCTCCATTGTTTTTGACCAATAAGAAGTGAGAAAAACAAGGTTGTCAACAAAGTTGTCATCAAATGGATGTCAAAATATCATTCCTCAATTTAAATATGTTTGATTATCCTCAAACTTTTAAAAAATTTGATATTTTTTAGACATGTATTTGAAAATAGTTTTCAACCAACAATAGTTTTCATTGTTTTTATCTTTAACTTTTGAAAGTTTAAAAGTTCACATTTAATTTTTTTTATGTTAAAAAATTCTAACTTCTTGTGAAAGAACTTTTTATAAGGTCCTAAATGAAATTGTAAAAAGTTGTTCAAAAATTTAAAAGTTTAAAAAGTCACACTAAAAAAAATTAGAAAGACATAAACATGCCACATTTTTCATGAGGAATAAAACCAAAATTTGATATATTTATAGGTGGAAAATTTATTCTAGAATATTTGTTTTAATAAACTATTTTGTAATAAAAAGTAAATTTTTTGTCTAATTAACTATGTTTTAAGATAATAACAACAATGAAGTTTTATCCCACTAAATATGATCGGTTTCATAGATCAAATTATGTTATAATGTCCTATCTGAACCATGAACTATATTTGAATCTAACTTATTAATCTCTAAATATTTTCTAATAGCTTCTCTTGTACTTTTTTTTGGTCTTCCTCTATCTTTTGTAATCTGATTATCCTTCATCTAATTTAATTTCCTCATTACATAATATGCGGATCTTCTATCTGCATGTTCGAACACCTAAGTATTTTTTCCATCATGATCTTTTATACCATAGGTGTTGCCAGGGACGGATCCAGAAATTTCAGAAAGCGGGGTCAAACCCGTTTATCATAAATATTTATACAAAAATATATAAAATCATAACAATTAAAATGATGAACATTATCATTAAACAAAACATTGAAGATTACAAAAAGTATATGAATGTATATCAAAAAACTAAAGGCATTTTAGCGTCGAAGAATTAAAATTGCTCTCTTCATGACTTCATATTTTAAAAGCGTTGTAAGATTATTTTTTTTTTTCATTTTCAACACTATCAAATATGCTTAACTTTTCACCTTCTTTTTACTGCATAGTGAGTTAGTGGCCACTTTTCTTTTAATATTTTTTTGGAGCATTTGATTTTGTTTTAAATAAAATCCAAAGGTTAGTTAAAATCCAAATTACGTAGTAGCTAGTACTAATCTACTTTTTCAATGTATAAAGTAGTACTGGTATTTTTAACAAATAAAAGAGTCATTTGCTCATTTTACATATATTAAGAAAAATGTATAAATGAAGGAGAGAGAAAAATTATTTTAAGTGTTCTTGTCAAGTATTGATGAATTTTTCATTATCATAAATGTAAAGTGGAATATATTGAATTTAGAGTGAAATTAATATTGTATTGAAAAATGAAATTGGTTAGTTGTTTCAGAACAATATTTTTACAAAAGGCTCACTTATTATGAAACGGAGGTAATAATAGTTTACATTGTTTGTTTGTATAAATACAGTTATGTGTGGGCAACCTAAAAATTAAAGTGGTGTCAAACATATAAAAATAGGGTATTATTGGTTAAAAAATTTGGCAAAGAGTGGGGTCAGCTGATCCCAAACCCTTATACCTACATTCGTGACTGTGTGTTGTCTCGACTCTTTCTAATGTTGTCATTTTTAATCATATCATGTATAGTCTTACCACACATCTAATGCAACATCCTCATCTCCGCACTCTGTTTCAAACAACATTGTTGGCTTGACAACTATCCAATATAATGTTCCTTTTAACTTGAGTGGTACTCTTATATCACATAAAACATCCGACACTCTTTTCCAATTCAACCACTCAGCTTGAATTCAACGATCTTTGTACAACTTTCTCTCTCATACTCTCTTTGTATTATTCTTCTCTATCTTCTCTCTCTCTCTCTCTCTCTCTCTCTCTCTCTCTCTCTCTCTCTCTCTCTCTCTCTCTATTGTTTTTGAACAATAACAAGAGAGATCAACAAGATTGTCCCAAAAGTTGTCATGAAATGATCGTTCAAATATCATTACTCATTTATATAATATGATAAATAATTTACTCCATCCGTTTCAAAATGAATGTCGTTTAAGGTTTTTACACACATGTTAAAAAATGCATTAATTAAAAGAAAGAGAGATGTTATTTTACTAAACTATCCTATCAACTATTGGTTTGTTTTTCATTAAAGAAAAAATAATACTTTGAAAGTAGTGTATTAATATTAATTGAAGGGTACAATTGAAAAAAAAAAGTTATTATTGCATTGGAAACTGAAAGTGACATTCATTTTGAAACAATTTTTTTTTTGCTAAAACGACACTCATTTTAAAACGGATGGAGTATTTATTTCTTGTGTACAATTAATTAATTAATTTAACTATTTAAGCCTAAATCAAAACCTAAAAATTGCTTAACACAATAACTGCTCTCTCCAGTGTACAATTTTTTAGGGATATTTTGATTGTTTTTTATTTGGCTAAATACTACAATTTGTACTATTTTATGAATTGATTTTTTTAAAAAAAAGATCATAGTTTTATTTCAATTGTGATGTTTTTTATTGTCTTTTTATAGTTAAAGTGTGGGTAATTAATGCGGATATAAGCACTTAAGTGTCCATATGGTATAGAGAATGGAGATGGACACTAAAATTGTTGCCCACGAAAATACAGACATGTTTTACAAAGAATTTTGCTCTCCACCCAGCACATTTTGCTCGCACCCTGCAGCCATGCCCAAAATACCCATGCGCTAGTTAACTTGCGCAAGTGTAAATTAATGCGCATGTTAAGTCATGTGGCGCAAGTTAAGTGGCGCAAGGCTACTTTTTTTAAAATTTATTTACTATTTTCAAATTATGTTATTAACTTTATTCAAAATTATTTTGTTTATATTAATCTAAATTATTAATCTAAATTATTTTTTTAACTTTATTCTAAATTATTTTCTTAACTTTATTAACTTTATTCTAAATTATTTTATTAACTTTATTTTGAAATTATTTTGTTTACATTAATTTAAATTATTTTCTTAACTTTATTCTAAATTATTGATTCGATATTATTCTTTAAATAAATACAAATATAAATAAAGGTAAATACAACATTAGAAACTAAAAGCAAATATAAAATAAAGGAACAAAATTGAGGCATAAATAATATCTCATTTTATTAATAATTCATACATTACAATAATTCATACAATAAGTTTGAACTTATTCACTATATCTACTTATTTTCTCCTTGGGGTAAAAAGTAATCAATCTTCGTGGGGTAAAATAGTGAGCAGCCTTCTTGGGGAAAATACATCATCAACCCTTGGGCTAAATTTAAATCTGGTTTTTTGTTACCACAAGAAGTTCTTTTTACCCATGGTAAAAAGTTTCTCCGGTTAAAAAAGCAGGTTTAAAATTATCCCACGGGTCGATCACTTCCCCAAGTCGGCTACTCACTATTTTACCCCGACGAAAATTGATCACTTTTTACCCCAAAGAGAATATTGAAAAGAAAAAAAAGAAAGAAGAGAAATAGAGGGAGAGAGTGAGGAGGGGGAGAAAGTAATATGGTGTGAGGATTTAGGGAAGTATGGAGGGGTATTTATAGGTAGAAATGGGAGCCTAGGTTGTAACTACCATAAATGTGGTAAAAAAACGTGTAAAGTTTGTTAAAAACGTGTGGATTGAAGGTTGAAAACCTGACCACCGTCCAAAAAACGTGTGTTCTTGAGGACAAACCACCGGCCAACGTGCATGAGTTAACTCGCGCATAGGCCAGTGGTGCGTGACTTACGTCACGCATTGCTTACAACGTGCGCTAGTTAAGTCACGCTGCGTGACTTAACTAACGCAAGGGTATATTTGGAAGCAATGCAGGGCGCGAGCAAAATGTGTTGGGTGGAGAGCAAAATTCTTTTACAAATGCAGGTGTAAAGATGAGCACTATAATACCCTATCGATAGAGTTACCCATTGTCATCCCTAAATATATTCTATCGATCTACCATATCCTTATGTTAGCCGTATTCGACACTAGTGAGACATTTTAAAATGCTTATTTTCCATCAACATGATCTTCCATTAATTTATCTTTCTTTCCGGATTTAAGATATCTGAAAATCACTCTTGAAAATAAGCATGCAGGAGTATTTTTGGTGTGGTGTATAGCCCGCATGTGAAGGGAAGGGCTAGTTTGTTATGTTTTTTTTGTCGCTATACAACTTAGAGATAATATTATTTACTGTTTTCTTATTATTATCAATTTAAATATGTATTTTCTAAATAGTCAAGCCAATTTTCATATTATGTACAACAAGATGGCAGGAAGAAAGTTGAAAAGGATTATACTCATAAGAACTGAATTAAGAAAATTAATGGGGTTTGCATCAAAGACACTATATATAGTACAACAACAGCAAAATTTTACTGGGCAATAAAACGTTCAACAGCTTTCTAGGGAGATGCTGTATACTAAGAACCCCCCAAGAATGTTATATCTACACCTGCTGAACCAAAACAATTGCCAGTCATGCCACAACCTAGGCGAACAAAGTCAGTGTCGTTCTGCAGAGGAAAAAGAAGCTTGTCAGATCAAAATTTCACAACCCACTAAAAGCCAACCACAGCTCAGGCCTTTGATCATAGGACTCATTCTATATTCGAAAATAGAGGAAGACTAAATATAAATGTCATAGTCTCAAAACTAGATCCATAGACATAACTTCATAGTTTCGATACTTATGGTATAACTTTGAAGAACAAAATATCACCAAAAAAAAAAACTTTGAAGAACAAGAAAACATCAATGATGTGAGTTTTTTTTTTTTTTTCAAAAGATCAAACAGAATCAGTCCAATAAAAATAACAAGCTATCTGCTAGTATAAAACGCATGCATTGCAGCAAATCTCACTGCCGTGTGCAGCAAAAAAATATTGAGTTAAATATATAATGCTTAGATCAGTCCAAACTCGTATTTAATACAAGCAATAGAGAAAATCCAATTAAAAAACTTCACAACCAAATCTTTTTTAAAGGAAAACTTACCAACAAAATAGAAGGGTCAATGGAGATCGTTTAGAGTTTAGACTTCAACTTAGCTTTGAGTTTGCTCAACTCCCCGCCTTGTCGCTTAAAAACATTATAACCAAATATCAATATCGCTTAAGATATAGCAAAACTAATTCAATGTTGCTTAAAATAAAGCAGAAATGAATAATTTCCGATACAATTCAACAATTCTATACCTGATATAATTTTCTCCAAGATTTGTCCGCTCTTTCTTGTAGTAAACACCACTCTACAGCCATATCATATTCAATGTTGTTGGGCTGAGAACAATGTGAAGTAGATATTGCGTCTTTCTGTTCAACCAAAATCAGATTGGCGAAAAAAAAAATGAACCAACTTGATGCCAAATAATTTCAAAATTAGGATACGAATTCAAACAAGAACTAATCTGACCATACCATCTCACGTTGTGTTTGCAATCGAAGTTGGTCAATAACATGATGACCATAAAATGTCGGCTTCTTCTCCGGAATGCAAGGGAGTCTTCCAAAGCTTCCCACAAGTGGGCTGAACCGAGCAGTAAAATTAAATATTCCAAGTAAGCAATACATAAGAGCAAACAATATCAAGCAAATTTACAAACATTTAACTTGTACGCTTCAGCATAAAGGATATATGATTACACCGGGGTTATATTTTCTCAACAAAAAAAGGTAACTAATCTTAGGAAACTAATCTTACGAGATAAACCAAGATAAACATAGTATAAAGATATTCTAAGATAATCTTATATTGTTAAAATCTCCAAGCTAATGCTCATTCAACTTTCAGCTTGTTACAAATATACCTCATAAATAGAAATTAGTTTTCAGTCTTTTGCATCAATTTATTGTCAATAATATTACACCATTCCTATAAATGTGTTATGTTAGAAAGCACTATTATGTGTATTACGTTTTTTTTCTACACGTATTATGTTTTACTCTATAAAAAAAAAAAAAAATGGGCAGCCTGGTGCACTAAAGCTCCCACTTTAATATATAGTCCCAGGAAGGCGTCCCACCAAATGGTGTATTGTACGCTACCTTAACCCTTTTTTGTACACAAGAGGCTGTTTCTAGGACTATATATAAATATTAAATTTAATTTATATTAGCATTTAATAAATACAATAAACATTCCAATAATTATTTAATTATAATCGATTCAACCGCAGTACCACAGTTGAACCATAAACTGGTGTCTTTACTAATTCACTGACTGGTCTCGTTTCAGAACATTGCTTCAGACAGAAGACAACACTAAATTACAGAACACGTCTCAGCAGACCAAGGTATTTAAAATCGCGATCTTAATCCCAAGATTCTGCGATTTTACAATCCCTGATAACCTAAGCAATCCTGATGACAGCACAAATCACTATTTTATAGGATTTTGCAAATCCTAGATCTAACAAGATTAGAGGATTTGTTTGCAAACAATAATTGGGTTTACAGGTGAGGTATTGCATTAAAATTAAAATCCAAACCCAACTTTGAACTTCAATCGTACCTGACTACGCTCTTTAATAGCGTAACTGCATAGTTACTATAGTTAATCGAATAACAGATTCCAAATCTGTTATTTAGCTGTACTAAGTCATTGGTAACTAACTTAAGATATTCAAGTTAAAAAATGTTAGATAGCTGGTGTCCATATAAATACCATTGAAGTATATTATTCATCTTTTGATTAATGAAATCATTCCAGAACTTTCCTTTACTTTCTCTGCACTTTCCTTTTCTTTGACAATGGCTCAGATTCTATTATGGTATCATAGGGCTCATTTTTTTATCCAAAACCATGGCTTCCTCTGATGAATCCACACCAATTATCAAAGATACTGCTCAATACCAGGATTCATGACTGAATCTTACTGCAAATTCCAAAATTCATGTTTTCAAAACATTTTCTCAGCGCTAGGACTCTAAGGTTTGATGAGAGAAAAAAGTCTCTCATGGAGACTCGAACAACACATCAGGCACCATTCAAACGCACAAGCTGCACAAGCACTTGGTCAATCCAAACATTCCTCCAAGGTTTCTCTCCGCCCCGAGCAAAATCACAACCTCGATATTGAAAATTCAGCCTATAACACTTGAGATCAGTTCTGCTGCCAACAATGCTGGTCCTTTCTGTCCCAACCACTTGAGAGTCACGGTAAGGCAGTAAGACGTAGAGTTAATGTCAGCATGTTTCCCTTTCCTCTCATATAATGGTGTTTTGCATGCCAAGTTGCTGATCTACTCATCAAGCCCCTGTCTCCTCTAAAATTCATACACTCAAAGACAAGCTCAAAGTTGTTGGCAAAAGCTCTCTAATCCTAACTTTGAGGAAAAGTAATAGAGCAAATGATTAACTCTGTAGTAACTATAGGAGATTGCAAATATGTTATCTAGCTGTACTAACTTTCCGAGTATGTTATCTAGCTAAGGCTGAGTTTACGAGTCCAGCTACCCCAAACGAGTTGACTGCAAGTGGAATTGTTTTCTGGACAGACACAGATGCCTCAGGACAAACTCATGATTCTGTTGCTTCAACGTTTCTTGAATTCTAAGGTTCTCAAATCGTCTTCACAGTTCAGGACAAACTACAAACCCAAGTGTTTCTCTTCGATATATGAGATTTGCTTTGTATTTCACCGCTCTGCTCTTGTGTTCACGTGTCAGGTTTGGGGTTCCTCTTTGTTTCATTTTGTCTAATTTGCAATGCTTTGTTAAGTCAGTTGTGTTCCTCTTTTCTATTTTGCTCTGTTATGCGATGCTCTTGTTTTACTCTTTGATTTTGTGTGCTCTGTTTTGCTCTCTTGTAACCTCTTTACTGTTTTGCTATGTTATAATGTTGCTCTTTGTTTTGCTATCTAGCTTTGTTTTGCGATTTTGCTTTGTTTTGCTATCTATTATCAGACTCACGAGCCGCTCTGGTTTGTTTCTTGAAGCAATCTTTATTCCTTTTCTTTTACTATAGCGTGTTTTTTGACCTGTTCAGTTTTCTTTTGCTAACCCCAGTTTGAGGTTGAGGTTGAAATTGAAATGTGGAAATCATATTTATGTTAGATCAGTGGTCTATTATCTAATATCTACTCCCTCCGGTTACTATTATAAGCAAAAAATCACCTTTTAGATTTACCGAAAAACAAATGTATCTGGTCTAATAATGTATACCAGATACATTAGTTATTCAATGAAACTAAAAAGTGGTTTGTTGCTTATAATAGTGACCGGAGGATATATATGTCATTTATAGGTTTTCTTGAAGTCCATAAACTCTTATGAGTTTGCGAGTCGAGTCTACGGACCCTGCACGGGATAGATTCAAAACATTGGTCCTAACTAACCTACAGTTAATTGAGTCAGAGTTAACTAACTAGAGTCAGTTGTAGCTAACTGAAGAAGATTCAGTAAGGCGTTAGATAGATGGTAGCTAACTGAAATCATTCCAGAGCTTCCCTTTACTTTCTCTACACTTTCCTCTTCTTTTACAGTAGCTTAGTTTCCATTACACTTTGAACTGATTATGGGTTTTCACACGTCTCGGTCTCTCTTGTTAGCCTGAGTCCCCTCTACCTCTTCTTGTATATGCTCTCCCACACTTTATGATATCGACTCCCCTCCCCGAATCTAAATAAAATCTCTCACGAGGTATAAGAAACAATCGATACGCACATCATGCTTCATGAATATGTTTGTGCATGATTAATATCATATAGACAGATTTAAGCCATTTGCTAGTGCAGTTATCAAGAATAGACAAAGGAGTACATACCGCCCATTTGACATCAAGAAACAGCCCTCCTCCAATTTTCTAATGACAGATTCTGCTGCTTCCTTTCTTTTAAATATAGCAAAAGCTTGACCTGTATCATAAATAAAATATTGAAACACAGATAAGAAGAGGAATAGGAAAGTGCATGCAATCTCAGCTAGCTTGTAAAAAAAAAAAAATGAGCAAAGACTGCAGTGTCTAACCAGAATGAGGACTAGAATATGCGGTCTTCTGGATCAGCTTTGCAGTACATCGTTCTTTAAAGCCATCCAAAATAATATCCTGTGATTTAGAAAAGTACGTCAAAGATATTAGAGACAGGAAGGTTAGTAAGATAACAACAAAGTGGATGAAATTGTCATTAAGGGATAGACTAGTCATTCTACATAAAAGAAATGAATTCATGCAACAGCTAGAATATTGCGTCTCTATTACAGATGCTCACAGCCTTAAAAGTTAATCACCCCAAAAATAAATGGTACAAATGCAAATAAAGCCTCTTCTATTCCAAATAAAACACAACTACAAAGAAAAACAAGGAGTACTGATAAACGAGGCTATTTACCCCACAAATTAACCACTCTAGAGTCTACATAGGATTCAACATGCTGGTAATGCAGTCGTATTATAGAATGTTAGTTTTGTATTTATTATAATTTTCCCCATAACCTACAAGAATCTGAAAATGCCGGTTTTGGAATGATTATTACCTGTACTTCTGATGAAGTTAAAGAAGGATCCAAATTTTCAAGCAGCACAAGTTTCCCTTGCTCATAAGCATCTTTCATTCTTTCCTCCCAAGGCTGAAAACGTAAAAAAGATCATTCATACATAAGTCAGCTATGTCTCACTTATTTTCATGCAATTGCATTGTCCGATTTCCGGAAAGATAAAAAAGAGCAACTTCAAGTTTACATCCTACAAGAATCTATCAAATAAAGATGTTGAAAGAGAATAGAATTAAAAAGAAAACTTACCATTGGCTTAAACCATTTGCTTCTATCCTGTCATCAAGTGAAAGAAAAGGAAAAAAAAAAATGCATAAGAAAACTAAAAATTGATGTATAAAAGCATCATGCATCAAAACAACTAAACAATTGAAACTTGACAAAAGTAAATCGATTTACTAAATACAATATGCAAAGTCAAAATTTATTAGATCTATGTTTCTCTGGAAAATGTATAAGAATGTAAAGTGGTTGTTAGTTGTGCTTCCTGTTGCTAGTTAGAATAGTCTAGGCATAGACAGTAGACTTTCTGGTATTTTAGTTTGTTTTATAAATAGGACTAATCATACATTTAGTATAGTTAGGAAATTAATATGTGAAAGTTGTGAGCTAGAGAATGCCACTATCTATATGATTCTCTTCTCTTCGGCTTTCCAACCATCACCATTCTCTCCTTTAGATTCTATCTATTTTTGGGGATCTTTGTATGTCACTTCGGCACCTTGTCTCAATTAGCAACAAAAGCAATATAGATTAGTTCATCGTACTCACATGCTCTGTTATGCAGACATTTTATTGAAAAATAAATTGATTGAATGGATGCAAAAGAAGATCCTAATAGACTTGGTATCAAGAGCTAGATAATGAGAGCAAGTATGAAGAAGATAATGGGAACATCAAGAAACAAATCCATATTTCAATTTGAGGTGTTGTATGAGTTGAAAGCATAGGAGGAATCTGATAGGTAATCTCGTAGGATCCATTGAATTGCAAAAACTTAAAGAACAGGATAACATAAATTTTTTTGTTAATTGTTCAATTTGAAAGTGGTGAGAGGACATAACAGAAAAGGATAAGAGACAGCACAAAAACTCAATTTTGTTCCCCAACAAACATAGGACATCTCTCTATATAATGTTTTACATTATTTTGATAATATCGTTGATCCATCAATGTCATAAAGATTCGAAGTTGTTTTGGTTTGTTGTTGAGGCCTAACAAAACCCTTTCCTTTAATTAGGGCTTGAGACTGGCTATGAATAGCACGCATCGACAGGATTCCACAACATAAACAATTTCACAAGGATTTAACATCAAGTTCCAATCTGTTCAGGAACCAACACATTAATGCATACATTCTTAAAGATGATTCAGTACTTCTTGGAGAGATAAGAGAATAAATAAATGAGGTAAGAGACTTCGAGACAAGTTTTAAAAGCGTATGGCTTTCTTTTTTTTTCTTTTTTTTTGAGTAAAAGTAAGACACGTTCAATATACTTTGTTTTGCTTTCTACTCAGGCGAAGGCCATACGTTTCTAAGGCTCATCTCCAACCTCCCATTTAATTCCTCCTTCAACTCTTCAAGTAGAACTATATCGTTTGCAAAAACCATGCATCTCGGTGATAGCACTTGGATGTGTCCGTAAGTAAATCCAAAACTAAAGTAAAAACATAAGGGCTTAGGGTTTGAACCTTGGGCTAATCCTATTGCTATGGGAAAATTATTGGTTTCGCCATCATGTGTCCTCACTCCTCACACAAGTTGAGACTCCCTAATTAATATTCCTAATAGCTAAAATATAGGCAATCGTAACGCTTTTCTTCTCTAGGGCTTTCCACAAAATATTTCGAGCCACTCTCATATGCCTTCTCCAAATCAATGAAAACTAAGTGCTAGTCTTTTTTATCCATCTTATACCGCTCCATCACGTGTTGTGGTAAGTAGATTGCTTCCATGGTCGACCTCGCAAGCATAAAATCAAATTGGTTATCAGCAACTTGCATCTCTTTTTTTGGTCTCAGTTCAATCACTCTTTCCAATAACTTCATGATTTGAGTTACAGATTGGAATTAAAGTGTTTCTCCTCCACTCATCCCGCATTTGCTTTGATCTCATAATTTTGTTGAAAAGTTTGGTACGCTTTGCAATGCCTCTATCTCCTAGGTTTTTCCACACTTCAATAGGTTTGTTGTCTGGCCCAACATGTGATCTTTTTCAATGTTTCTTTTACCTCTGCCCAACATGTCTTAAAATAGTACAAAATATTCCTTTGAGCTCGAATGATATTATTTCTTTTACAAATTAAACTCGAAACACTCTTTCATTTTTCATCAAAGCCTACTTGAATACAATGATTGTCATTCCCCTCTATTTCCACATTTTTGCATATTATAAACCCGAGATACATAAAACTGAGATTTATCTTAGAATAAGTTCTCCAAATTTCACCACAATTCAAATTTATGTTCATCATTAAAATTCAAATTTGCAAGCCATATGCTTTCTTTTCTTTATAACTTTCAATATTGTTAATTCTCTCAACTTTGCAACTAAAGTTGCATCTTCTACAAAAAGCAAGCACAATGCAAACCTTCTCTTTTGAGGAGTTAGAAGTTGTTTGGCGAGTTGGGGAGCAATGTAGGTTGGAGAGATAAGGGTTTTTGGGTTCAACTACCCCACAAACATTTCACATAACTAATTCATAGTTGTCACTGCTTGTGAACTTATTTGGTTGAAACAACTGCTTGATGGGTAAAAGGTTTGTAAGTTTAAGACAATGAGTCTCATTTGTGATAACCAAGCAGCTTTACATATCGCGTCTAATCATATCTTCTATGAGCGGACCAAGCACATAAAGATGGATTGTCACTTCGTTCTAAAAAATTCTTTCCAAGCAAATAGTTACATCCTTGGTGATCTCTAATGATCAGTTGGTTGATATCTATACCAAATTGCTAGAGGCCTGAGGATATCTTATATATGTAAGAAGCTTAATGCGCACACGCTCGCATGCACATGCACACGCGCTCGCCCGCACACACACACACACATATATGCACCACCATGACGGGGAGTGTTAAGATATGTATAGGATTTTAATTTTAATTATATTATGTTGAGTAAATCTCTATATGATTAGGTTTGTTAGTTCTTATCCCTATAATCAAGGGATTTGACTGTAATCCCTTGGTTATAAATAACAAGGATACGTGTAATTTCTCTCGAGCAATTCTTTTCCATTTTCAAGTGACTCAACACCTTACCCATTAACACGACCAAATTCATTTTGAAAAAGTTATACATTGTGTTTGTTTGACACAACCAAGTTCAAAGATAAAACTGCATTTTTGTTTCACCTTTATATTTAGAAGATAGTAAAATAGGACACCACTCAATCAACAACAACAACCAATCTTTATCCCACTAAGTGGGGTCGACTACATGAATCAAACGACGTCATAATGTCAAAAACCCATGTCTTTGTCAAACTGATTGATCTCTAGATCCTTCTTGATAGTTTCTCTCGTAGTTTTATTAGGTTTTCCTCTACCTCTGGTGATTTGACTCCCATCCATCAAAATGACTCACCTTACGCCTTACTATAGAATACACTGGGTCTTTTCTCTACATGTCCAAACCACTTAAGTTTAGTTTCTACCATCTTTTCTACTATAGGTGCAACCCTAACTCTCTAATGTGGTCATTTCTAATTTTATTTTAACTAGTTTCACCACACATCCAACACAAAATCCTCATCTCTACTACGCTTAATTTATTTTCATGTTGGTTCTTTACCCCCCAACACTTTGTCTCGTAGATCATCATCATTGGTTGAATTCTATGGTTTACATAAAAAAATTCCTTCAACTTGAGTGCTACTTTCTCATCACATAAAACATTTGAGGCACTCCTCCATTTCAACCACCCAGGTTGAATTCTATGGTTTACACCACCCAACACTTTGTCACGTAGAACATCGTCGGTTGAATTCTATGGTCTACATAAAAAAAATCCTTAAACTTGAGTGGTACTTTCTCATCACATAAAACACTTGAAGCACTCCTCCATTTCAACCACTCAGGTTGAATTCTATGGTTTCCATCTCCTTCTATTGCTCCCTTGTTTCAACCACTCGATCAAAACTAATAAGGGATATAATGTTTAACACTATGAAAAATCTAATGGCAATGACTAGTTCATCGATAGTGTATAGGCTTAGAATGTTTAACACTAGAATGAATATTTTTTAAAAGGAAACCTCTATTGAGACCTAAAATGGTAAAAGTATAAGGGATCTTTGATTTGAGTTGTTTTTATTATTGCCTATACGAATCTTGGAAAACAGAAAACGAGACAATTTTGGACTTAAAAATTATCACAGGACAAACAATTAAAGGCTCAAGTGTATTTTGGCCCTTTAACAATTCAAAAGTTGCGATTTCGACCACCTAATAAAATAATATAGCAATTTAACCCCCTAACTTTACAAATTGTTGCAAAACTTCAAACAAAACGCCAAAAACAATTGCGTATTGAGGAACAATAATGATTTGTTTAAATTCCATTACACTATAACAGCTATCTGAGAACCCTGCGCAATCCTATGACAAAGCACAAATGTCGTGAAATACTAGCATGGCAATATCGTTTTCTAGCCAAGCTTTAAAGACACAATTGGGATGAAGGCTAAGATTATATGTTGACCCTATTTTGACAACGTCCTTCATTGGAACATTGTTAAACTAGTAAGGTATAAGGTGTGAAGAGATGAAAAATTAACATGACAAAATGAGAGTGCTTGTTTTGCAACTTACAACGTCAGGTCTTTGAGTAACATCCGTTACACTGTAATCTTGCTTGTGCCCCAAGTTTGGAGAGGTTGTAGACGATTCTTTACGCAACTTGCCACCAGAGAGTTTAGTTTGCATTGTGTCAATCTTTAGCTTTTTCGAAGGGGCTTCCTTCACATCATCATCATGGTTCCTTTGATTTTGCATATGATTTGCTATCTTTGTACTAGAAACGCCATATTTTTCTTTAAAAGAAGCCTTTCTCTCCTCCAATCGCTTGTTAATTTGCCTGTCGGCCAACTTGTCACCAGAGAGTTTAACTGACGTTGTGTCAATCTTTAGCTTTTTTGAAGGGATTTCCTTCACGTCACCATCATCGACGTCCCTTCCATTTTTAACATTATTTGTCGTCTTTGCACTAGAAGTACCGTACTTATCCTTCTCAGAGGTGTTGCCCTCCCCCAATCGCCTGTTGATTTGTCGATCGGAGACCCCAACAATATCACGTCCGCCTATTTCTGAATCAATCTTGGACTTCAAAACGGTCTTATCAATGGAGACATTTCCTCCAATTTTAGATATTCCTACCATTTCCAAACCATCGCTAGAGGAATGTGATAGTTTGGAAGATGATTTTTGTTTAGCCAAAGAAGCCTTATTAACCCCATTCTCTTTCTCTTTGGATAGAGGCAAGGTCTTGTCACGGGAAATAGAGTGCAAACCACCATTTGATTTACTAGTGTCCTTTAAACCAAGGCTAGAGGTACGTTTTTCTCCCAATGATGGCTTAGAATCAACAGTATCAAAACACTTGCCATCTAGTTTTTCAATCAAATGCTTATTGTTTTTTTTACTTGAAAGAGCCACCGCTTCATTACTTCCCGTGACTTTCACGCCAACTTGTTTCTCATCTAAACCAAGTTTTGAAAGACCGCCAAGCTTTTGACTATATAAATTGTTAAAAATATTTTTAACTGCAACAATTAAATAAACAACTTCAAAAGATATTCGATCATTCAAAATCATGTAAAATTACACTCATTCCATATTATTTAGGGTTAATAACATTAAAAATAAATTTTTGCCCAATGTCAACATTAATATTAACAACAAATTTGAAATAGTTTGAAGATTCAATTATAAAACAGTAATTTGAAATATGTAACAAAAAAATTCCCATTAGACAAGAAAAAATCATTCAACAAGACTTCGAACGAATTTCGCTCTAGAGGTTTCTCAAAATCTGAAGATTTCTCATTAATTGTATGTTTAATTACAATCAGTAATTATGTAAAATAACTTCAATTTCCATAATAGAAAAGGCAACGCCTGGAATGTCAGTTTACTTTCTTAAAAAATATGACAGCTGATTTCTCAAGAATGAGATAAGTGAAGCAAGACACAATTTCATATGGATGTCAATGAAACAGCCCTAAACAACGCAGGTGTGATTGTATTTCCGTCTTAAGTTTTACAGGAATTTCCGATAATATTTTTTAAATAAATATGATTGCGTACCTTCAATTCCAGCAATCTTATCATCTACCTTGTCCAATATTTTATGCTGCCCAACATCAAAGAAACGATAGCATACAAAATCGGCATTTTGAATATCTTCGTCTGGTGGAGGTGGAATTCTGTTGTCCTTTGAAATGCAAACAACATTGCATTTTCCAGCAATAGCTTCCTGATGTGGTATACAATATGAATAAAAACATAGCACAGTCATGCTTTTAACCATTAAAGAGGAATACTACAATAGTAACAACAACAATTCATCATACAAGTATGGCAAATGACATTGTGATCCAATAAAGAAGTTTGCTGACAGAATCTCTCTTTCATTCTGTTTTATTCGTATTCACTTTTCTTACTGTTTTCTCTTTGCTTTCATTATGATTTCTCTGTTTACTAGTGTAATGCTCTGTTTTCTTTTCCTTTTCTCATCCCCCCGCCCCACACTCTGTCTCTCTCTCTTTAATTGTCCACCAATTCAATCATGTTTTTCATTTTGACATTATTTCCGTGTCTTTAACAATGTGTAATTACTTGGTTTGAACAGTGGTTCATTCATCTAGTCCTGGAGAAATCTGTTGATCAACTGGGGGAGATACAAAAAATAAGCAGGATGGAGAAAATAGCATCATATAAAAGGAAAAAGAACAGGAAAAAAAATTAAGGACGAGACGGAAAAAAAAGGACATAAAAGATGGAGTTAAGAAAACAGGAGAAGGTATATGGTTTGCAAGAGGAAGGTTGCAGGGGTGAATGGATGGACAGAGAGAGATGGAGAGAGCAGCTTGTGTTGGAACAGAACTGTGATAGCAGGATTAAGTGGTTGAAACTTTGTTTTGAGTTTTTTCACCCATGCAATTTAATTTCCGGTGTTGGGTCATGCTACCTAACCCACTTTTCATGCTTTTTCGACTTTTTCCAACACGGATGCAGTAGGTACCATGGCCAGCCATAAGGAAGTCACCACACCATAGCCTTTGTATGGTGTCTTGTTAAAATTCAGCCACACCATTTCACCATGGTGCCATCATGTGTCATGGACAAAACAATTTAGCAACATCAGACAGTCCATTAAACTCCAAGTCTTTCTTTATCTTCTATCATATCTATCCTCCTTGGCAATGTTTCTATCGGTCTTCTCTACACGTTGCCCAAACAACCTACTTTTTTTCTCTGACAAAATTATTGCTTACCCTATCTTGTCTTGGGTAGCTACACATCTAATGGTAGCACCACTAAAATTAAAACAACAAAGGTTTCTGTAACACATAAATTGTACCACATAAAACAAACAACCATGCACATGATAAACTTATAGCAAAGATTTAGATTTGGCGGTTTGACTCGGCCAAAAAAATCCAATACCTCTTATAAAATCCAATTCTGACAGCAATTTTAATTTTAAATACTTGACACTTGCATGATGTAAGTTCAAACTACAAGTTCAAACTGACACAACCAAAGTATTAGCACAAAGCAAGGTTTCAAATAAAGGTCCACATCAGAGCCATGATTGCAGCCGCAGGCACTCGACATCAAGGTTTTTGCAACTTTGGCAACTGTATTGCCGCACAATAGCAGTCAATTTTCTGCATTGTCGAGAATCACAACGCGACCGCAATTTATAACCTCGGTAGCAAGTTTAAAACAACAAACAAGACTGACATTATTCAAACCAAAACAATAGTAACTACTAACTAGTGTCCATTGTTTGTTATCATGTCATGTCACCCCCTAAACTCTAACCAAACAATAGTGTTAAAGATTCTAACGGAACCGGGATTCTTCATTCCGGTCTTTCGCAGAACAATTATCCAATCATCCAGTATCATAATAATATGATTTGCAACAGTATAACCCTAATTTCAATAAAACATTTGCAACACTGTAACCCTAATTTCCATAAAATTATACAAGAAATATTTGATTATAAATGCAAATGAAATAAACAAACAGTTAAATTTCAAATACAAAAAATCAATATCAAATTACCAGAGGATTGATATTTGTAAGCCCTAATCCTTCACCAGAAGCCAAAAACAACTCATTTTCAACAGTCTCATACCCTTTCAAGAAATTGAAAATCTCACAAGGACGAAAAAACCATAGAATCTTAACTTTCTTACTCTTATCAGCATTTTCCCAAATTTTGATTAATTTGCCGATAAACGGTTCAGTTTCACCATCTTTGTAAAGATAAACAGAATCGTAGAGAGTGTAATGAACACCATCGTAAGTAAACGATTCGTAGAAATTAACTTCCCTTCTTTTGCCACCAACGCATTTATGTTTTCCCCATTTGAATTCAGGATCCTTCTCGTTTGCATCTTCTACCATAGTTGGATGTTTCGACATATTCTTAGTCTGAAAATGAAATTCAAACGGTGGAACGGTTACGAAAGTGAGAATTGATGGAATGAGAGTTGGGAAGTTTGTAGAAGATTGTTAGGTTTTTCCGATATGGCATTGGTGGTTGTGAGCGAGGGAGAAGAATTGGAACCGTCTGGCAACAAGCGTAAAACCCTAACAAGAACTGGAAATACGCAAGTTGCAACTATCTTGTGTGCACTTATAACGAAGAGTGATGGGACGGGAAGTGAATCGAATCGGTTACGGCAAAGCAAAAAAAAAATTTTGAAAAGTGATTTTTTTTTTTTGTTTTAATTTTAAATTCGACTTTATCACCTTTTCACGTCCAATTTTTTCTTTATAAAAATATTAAGATTTCATATTATATAATCCGAATACACTTGTAGGTTTGTAAAAATAAAATAGGGTGTCTGAGAAATAGATAGGGTAGAAAAATTAATAGATTCAAAATTCATATGTAAATGGATGAAAAAGGCAAAGATATGATAAAAAAAAGACCAAGTTAAGCCAACATGAATGTAATTTTGTCGGTAACTAGTAAAAGAACTTAATTGATGTGCATTGTCGATTTACAATTATTTTGCACATGCATCTACTGATATGTTGTCGCGTTAGTTAATGAATATGAAGTATTCATTAATTGACGTGAAAACACATTATTTGATGAACGTATAAAATAATTCTCATTAATTGATGTGAACGTATTATTAAATGTATGTTTATTTATTGAGAAATGTTAACAAGTGCTCTTGGAGTATTTGACTTATTGAAATACCAAAAAGTATTTTTTTTCTAGATAGAATTTAGCAATTGTAACCCATTTGCGTTGTCCTGGTGGTATTGGTTTGGGACCTGGGAGTGTGCTCCTCCTCGAGGTCTCAGGTTCGATTCTCTCAAGTGTCAATTTAAGTGGGTTAATTTAGCTTATTAAAAAAAAAGAATTTAGCAACTGTTTCCTTTTTTAAATCATTAACTAGTGCCCTTATTTATTTTTTGAACAAGTTAAAATATGATATTTTAACACCACGAAAAACCACCTATTCAGTACAAGATGTGCCAAGAAGAAGTAAAGAGTTGAAATACACAAAACAATTACCCAGCGCAGTGGAACCGGTGAACTACACTTACTTATGGATAGATGCGTGGGACAAAGGGCTCGTGGAACCTGTTGCCTACCTTTCCTCCTCTGCTTCGATAACCGTGTGAGCAGAGAGTGGGTAGAAGAGAAGGAGGTCCTCATACGGCCGGACAGAGGCTAGGGCTGCTTCCTTCCCACCGTGTCCTTCCTTGTGTGTCGGAGATATAAAGCGAGTGTACCGAAAAAGAACAGGACTGATAAAAAAAAGAAACAAAACAATACAATTAACCAACACTCAAACAATTAAAAGGGGCGCTGCCACTAACCGGCAAACTCAAGAGAAACATTTGGAGTTTTGTGCTTCAACCACCACAAAGACAAATATTTAACATTATCAAGCAACCGAGGCATCGATTTCTCCTTATGATTAAAAACTCTGTCATTTCGCTCTTGTCAGATAACCCACACACGTAATCCAAATTAAGTGCAAAAAAGATCGCATTGCTTTCGAACCCCCCTGCCAATATAGCATAATGATTGAAATGGCCTGAAATATAGCGAGGGTATACCAAAGAGAACCCCAATCAACCACGAACCAAATAACAAAGTAAGCCAAATAAACTACAATGAATGAATAAATAATTAGACGATTCCATCTCACCACAACCTGCTACGCAAAAGTGATCTTCAGCCAAAATAACATCGTGCCCGACCAAATTATCTTAATAGGCAACCTGTTTTGAAGTAACCGCCACACAAACACTAAAACCTTAAGAGGAACATTCTTATGCCACACCAAATTGAAAACTACAACTGATGATTACACCCGATAACTAGTGAGAAACTGATATACACCACAGACAGATTAAGTACCACTCATGGCTAACTGCCACAACCACATATCAACAATGTCAACCTGCAAATGCACATTAGAAAGCAACGATGTACACTCCCTATCCATCCCTCGTATCTGCCACTGAAACCCCTTTATCACTCGTCAATTCAAGCAACCACCTATAACAAACACACAAAGGAACCACCCCCAACCACCTATCAAAAAGCACGTATTAACCCCACTACCTACCTACCGAAACACATTCATCTCAAATCAGCCCCCTCCCTTAAAACCAACATCATCCTGAATCCTCACCATATCCCTCCACCAACACTACTCTCGACTCCTTGCCTCCCTCACACGCCTACCATCCAAACCGTATAAATTAGTGGTTTAGTCTACTGTGTAAAATATTGGAGAAACAACCATTTTGGTCCCTGACTTTGCACATTGTCGTCACTATGGTCCTGAATCGGGGATAAAATGCAAAATATTCCCCAGACATGTACCTTTGTTAGTCAGTTTAGTCTTTGACGTAAAAAATTGACCGTTAAATGGCTCGCAAGTGATTTGTGTGACATGGATCTAGGAACCAAAATGAAAGTAAAACAAAGGTCATCCCTCCCAAATGAAATTAACACAAACGATTAGGATTCTTCTTCTCCCTCCTCATCCCAAATGAAATTTTCAATGGGTAAATAGTCACTTTAGTCCCTGGCTCTGCACCTCGCTGTCACATAGGTCCCTAACTCATGATTAAATACAAACAAGTCTCTGACTCTACACTTCCGTTATCACTTTAGTCCCCGCCGTTAAAAAAATCTGTTAAGTGATGATGTGGCACGCTGACAAGGAGTATGACGTGTCACAGGGATTAAAGTGAAAGTAAAAAAAATGGTCACTTTGGTCCCTGAATCGAAAATCAATATCCTCAATTTACTGTTAGATCCCTGACTGTGTATACTTACTGTCAGTTAGGTCCCTGAATCGAAAATCAATATCATCAATTTATGTTAGGTCCCTGATTGTGTATACTTACTGTCAGTCAGGTCCCTGATTGTAAACACGAAATTAGGGGTCAAAATCCAAATGCACGTCTGAATGAACTACAAATGCTTACATCTTTCATGCCAACTCCAAGGGGTCCGAGGCCAACTATGTGATGTTTGTTAGTTTATTTATGTACCAAAATTGCTAAATTATAAGCACAACTGTGGTGCGATATTTTGTTTAATATTTTGGTGAATCATTATGTAATGACTTGTTGAATTATATGCCCAGATATGGTGCAATCTTTTAATTACTCTATGGTTGACATTAATGACTTAATAGTTATGTTACGGAAACATTTGTTATTAAACTATGGAATCATTTTTATAAGTGTTATAATAATATTTTGATATTTAGCACAAATACCTTAGTGTTGAGCAAGTAGCATGTTAAACTAACAACTTACCAAGGATCTTAGTGAAATTTCGTGTTTAATGTCAGGGACCTAACTGATAGTAAGTACACACAGTCAGGGACCTAACAGTAAATTGAGGATATTGATTTTCGATTCAGGGACGTAAATGACAGTAAGTACACACAGTCAGGGATCTAACAATAAATTGAGGATATTGATTTTCGATTAAGGGACCAAAGTGACCATTTTTTACTTTCACTTTAGTCCCTGTGACACGTCATACTCCTTGTCAGCGTGTCACATCATCACTTAACAGATTTTTTTAACGGCAGGGACTAAAGTGATAACGGAAGTGTAGAGTCAGGGACTTATTTGTATTTAATCCTGAGTCAGGGACCTATGTGACAACGAGGTGCAAAGTCAGGGACTAAAGTGACTATTTGCTCAATTTTCAATTCAATACCAAATGTTCATGCAGTAGAGCTGAAACATTCCTTCAAAATTTCAAGCAAGCAGAGCTGAAACAAAAACAGAATTACAAGCAAGAAAGGGATGGAAACTAGGAATAGCCCTAAACCAGAAACATAAACATATTTTATAACGCCAACTAGCATATTGATGAGTTAAAAACATTAATGTCCTAAAACGAAGAATAGTAACACTTGAATGCAAACAAAGATTACTTCCTTAATAAGGAATAATGGCGAGTGCTCTGCTAGGGCAAAATATTGAGGAACAAGAAAATCCCAAGGATGAAGAAGATCTGAAAGAGCGAAGTACTAAAAAAGTCAAGGGAGGTGATCAGAATTTTTCTGATCACTCTTCTTTACCAAAAGACTACAGTGATGTGATGGAGGATACGATGCATGAAGAGACGAATGGCGGGGGTAAGTCATACAGAGATATGGTGTTAGGTACTGAAGGGTTGAAGATTGGAGGTGATCAAGAGACTGAAGATGAGGAGGAATATCAGTTGGAGGATGAAGATAATGAAGGATTGAAAGTAGAGGAGCATGCTTTGGGGAATTATGAATGCCCTGAATTTGTACTCTCTGAGTATGAGGAAAGAAGAATTTATCGTCCATGGAGGAGAGGTGTTATAGTAAAGCTGTTGGGTAGAAGGATTGGATACAAGGCGCTAGAGACCAGACTGAAGCAAATGTGGGTTAGAAAAGGTGTGATTAATATCATAGATTTGAGCAATGATTATTTCTTAGTAACCTTTTCTAATAAGGAAGATCATAATTCTTCATTAATGGATGGCCCTTGGTTTATCTATGATCACTATCTGACTGTGAAAGAATGGAGTCCAAATTTTCATCCGGCAAGTGATGCTATTGTTAAAGTTGCTGTGTGGGTTCGAATTTCTGGATTGCCAATTGAGTACTATGACGCCAGAGTACTGAAGTTCATTGGTAATAGAATTGGTAAGACAGTCAAAGTAGATAAAAATACTTTGATGCAGGAACGTGGAAAATATGCACGCCTGTGTGTGGAGGTGGATTTGACGAAGCCGCTGTTAGCTATGTTTACCATTAAGGGGAGGAAGTATAATGTGGAGTATGAAGGGTTACATCTGTTATGCATTAACTGTGGCCGATTCGGTCACTATAAAGAAGGATGCCCAGAGAAGGTCAAAAATCAAGCTCATGAGATGGGGAAGAATGGAGGTGAATTGCTGGGAGACAGTGGAATAGGTGATGACCGTCAAGTAAAGGCAGGGAGTAATGTTGATGGGCCTTGGATGGTTGTGCAAAAACCAAGGAGGACTAGGAAGGCGAAAGAGAAGGAAGGTACAACGGGCAGCGGTGGAGGAGGCAAGTTTCCGGTGACATTCAATGTTCTTCCTAAAAGTACGGGGTCAAGATTTATCTCATTAAGTGACGAGACGTTTGATTTGGAAATTGAGGAGCAAAATCATAATGAGGCTATTAATGGTGAATTAAAATGTGGAAACGTTGAGAATGAGAAGGAGGATTCTCAGGAGAGAAAAACGGCTGATAGTGTTATTGTGAAAAAAAAGGATCAAAAAAGAATTGAATCAAGTGGGGTCAAGGCACACCAAAATACAACCAAAAGAAGTAGTGTCCGTCAGAATAAAGAGGCTTTAATTGCTGATAAACCAATTAAGGAATCAAGATTGGCTACACGTGTGAGAGGATTGAGTTTCAAAGGAAAATCAGTGGGGGCACAACGGAAACCAATGGGGAATATTGCAGAATTAATTGACCCTAAAAATATAGCTACTTTTACATATGCACCATCTCAGCAACAAATAAATGATAGAACAAAACAGTTGGCAAGTGATCATATTACGGTGGGACACAAGGAAAAAACTTTGCATGGAAATATAGATGTGGGCCCTCAAGTGCAACTGAAATTGAGCCATAAAGAAGTCAACAACCCAAATGCACGAAGGCCACCCGATAAACTAAGCACACCTCTACTTGGTGTTGCCATCTCAGAAAAATTAGATGGGAATAATACCTTGGACAGTGAGGAATTTATTGACGCAAAGGATGAAGGAATTTTGGGGTCGACGGACTCAGAGATGGAAGTTGTGGAGGAGACACCAAGACCAGCTCATTAGTTGGTTTCATTGGTATCGTATTTCTCTTGAGAATTTCATTTTTAATGATTTCACAAAGTAAAATTTTTGTGTGGAACTGCAGAGGTGCAGCCAGCACATCCTTCTATAGATATTGTAAACAATATGTGTTAGAGTGTAAGCCTGTTATGCTAGTGATTATGGAAACCCGATGTGATCCTTGTAAATTGAAAAAAACTTTCAATTTATTAGGATTTGATGGTTTTCTTGCGTCTGAAGTTAATGGGTATGCTGGAGGAATTGTAGTAGTGTGGAAAGAGGATTATATGATGGTTAATATGCAAATAAAAAAATTCCAATTTTTGCATTTGCATGTGCAATATCATCAAGGAGGGTCGTGGTACTTTACTCCTATTTATGCAAGTCCTAATGAAGATAATAGAAAATTGTTGTGGGATGATTTGAAGCAAATTAGTATTTCGATGCATGACCCTTGGTTGTTGGCAGGTGATTTTAATGATATAGTTTGTGCTAGTGAGAAAAAAGGGGGTGCTCCGGTGTCTGTTCGCAAGTGTAACAAGTTCAAAGAGAGGATTGATGCGTGTCAGTTGATTGATCTTGGTGCATTTGGGTCGAGATTTACATGGCGGGGTCCTATTTATCATGGTGGGCAGAGGATTTTTGAGAGATTGGATAGAGCTTTAAGTAATGATAAATGGCGGTTGGCATTTCCTGATGGGTATGTTAAAGTGTTAGCTCGACTAGATTTTTCAGATCATCATCCCATGTTGATTTGTCCGTTGGGAGCTCCTCACCCGGTGGCTGTTCGTCAGTTCCGGTTTGAAAGTGCTTGGCTTCTTGATAATTCATATTTTTCCATGTTGAAGGGTAGTTGGGACAAGAACACTTCAATTATGAATAATTTACAAAATGTTCGTATAGGGATAAAGGAATGGGAGTTTAATACTTTTGATCATGTCAAAAGGAAGAAAAAAGAAATTATGGCTAGATTGGGAGGTATTCAACGAAGCATGCATAATGGCAATAATACAAGAGGCTTAAGGAGGCTTGAAACAAAACTACAACAGGAGCTTCATGATATTTTGAAGAATGAGGAATTAATGTGGTTCCAGAGATCTCGTGCTAAATGGATTATAGATGGAGACCGAAACACAAGGTATTATCATCTTAAAACTGTTCAGCGTAGGAGGAAAAATAATATTCTAATGCTTCGAGATGAGAATGGTCATTGGATTGATGATGTGGACAGAGTTCATGGTATGGTTAATGAATTCTATAAGGATTTATTTTCCATTAATATTAGTCAGAATAATGGGGAGTGGGCTCAATCTAATTTTACTTTTCCTCCCTTAGAGGATGTAGTTTTAGATAGACTGAATCTTTCTATTGAAGATGGGGAAGTAAAGAAAGCTCGTTTTAATATGAACCCGTGGAAGGCTCCAGGGCCAGATGGCTTTCCTGCTGGATTTTTTCAGAAGTCTTGGGATGTTGTGGGGAAGAGTGTTTGTGACTTTGTTAGAAAGGTTTGGGAAAATCCTAGCGAGTTAGCGACGGTGAATCAAACTGACATTTGCTTAATTCCCAAAGTAGCTCAACCGGAGTTTGTGAATCAATTCAGGCCAATCTCTTTGTGTAATACAATTTACAAAGTAGTGAGCAAAGTGATTGTTGAAAGACTGAAAGACTGCATTCCTAAACTTGTGTCGCCATTTCAAACTGGCTTTGTGCCGGGGAGAAGTATTCATGAAAATATTGTGGTGGCTCAAGAGATGGTGCATAGTATGAATAAGTTGACAGGCAGAAAAGGGTATTTTGCTATCAAGGTAGATCTTTCAAAAGCGTATGACAAGCTTAGTTGGGAGTTTGTTTGGAGAATACTCACAGAGATTAAACTGCCAGCGAAGATGATAAATGTTATTATGCATGCGGTTACTAGTGTGGAAACTAATGTGAAGTGGAACGGAGCTAGAGCAGATTATTTTCGACCCCAGAAAGGAATTCGTCAAGGGGATCCCATATCCCCTTATTTATTTGTGTTGTGTTTGGATAAGTTGTCTCATCTCATTTCTTATGCGGTGGAAGCTGGTGATTGGAAAGCTCTTCGTGCAGGACGAAATGGGCCTTTGGTGTCTCATTTGATGTTTGCAGATGATTTGTTACTGTTTGGTGAAGCTACGGAGATGCAAATTAATTGTGTTACTAAAATTCTTGGGAATTTTTGTAGAATGTCTGGTCAACAAGTGAGTAATGAGAAGACCAGCATATTTTTTTCCAAGAATGTTAACCGCCCCACTAGGGAGAGATTAATTCATTTGTCGGGTTTTAAAGAAACTCATACTCTTGGAAAGTACCTAGGTGTGCCATTGACAGGTAAAGCTCCTAAGAAAGAAGATTATCGTTATGTCATAGAACAAGTTAGTTCTAAGCTTGTATCTTGGAAAGCTAACCATTTGTCTTTTGCTGGGAGAGTGACTTTGGCAAAAAGTGTTTTAGAAGCTATTCCCATATATCCAATGATGACTTCAATCATTCCCAAATCTTGTGTTGATGAAATTCAAAAGATGCAACGCAAATTCATTTGGGGGGAGATGCATAATGAGAGAAAATATCATGCAGTTGGGTGGGACAAAGTCGTTAAGCCTAAAGAGTTGGGTGGGTTAGGTCTTCGTCGACTCGATATGATGAACAAGGCTTGTATTCTAAAGCTGGGTTGGAAACTTCAGATCGGGACTAATGATCTTTGGACAGAGGTGATGTGGGGGAAATATAGGCGTAATGATGTGGAGGTTACTGCAAGAGCAACTGATTCAAGTCTTTGGAAGGCAATAGTTAAGTTGTGGCCTAAATTAAAGGAGAATTGCTTTTGGTCTTTAGGTAATGGAAGAGAGGTGGATGCTTGGTCATGTGCATGGATTGAACCTGGTCTAAGAGTATCAGACTTGAATATTACCATTCCAAGTGCCTTACGTGATGCTAAAGTATCAGATTTATTAGATAATAATGGAGCATGGAATTGGGCTTTGTTGAATCATTGGGTACCTGAAGACATATTGGACAAAATTGCTAGTATATTGCCACCAGAAGATGGGGAAGGAGCTGATTCTTGCAATATTATAGTAGCAGATGCGGGACAATTTTCAATTGCTGCTATGTATCAAATTCTTTGTAATTTTCAGCCGAGTGATGATAGAACGAATTGGAAGGAAATTTGGAAGTTAAAGGTACCGGAAAGGGTGCGCCATTTCATTTGGATTTTGCACTACGATAGGTTACTCACCAATTACAATAAAAGTAGAATGGGTTTAGGAAGCTCAATGTGTGGTTATTGTTGTAATGTTGTAGAGGATACATTGCATGTTATGAGAGATTGTCCTCTAGCTATGTCTCTTTGGTTAAATGTAGTGCATTGGAGCGCTAGAGGTAATTTCTTTATGGGAGATTTAAAGCATTGGATTAATTTTAACACGAGTAACGAGGTTGGGTGGAATAACGAAGTGGATTGGAAGAATTATTGGGCTATAGCTTGTCATTGTTTATGGTATTGGCGTAATAAAGAGTTGTATGATGACTCTTTTATGAGACCGGCTTCTCCAATTAATCATGTTTTAAAGCTTGTTAAAGATTATAAAAATGCTGATAAAGTTAGTAGAGTTGTTACTAGTTCGCATCGGGAAATGGTCTTCGTTGGCTGGAAACCACCTCCGAATGGTTGGGTTAAGTTAAACTCTGATGGGTCCTGCAAGGATAATGGCATAGCTGGTTGTGGTGGTATTATTCGGGGGAGTGATGGAGAGTGGTTGGGAGGTTTTGCGAAGAGAATTGGGAAGTGTAGCGCCTACATGGCAGAGTTATGGGGAGTGTATGAAGGGTTGAGGTATGTCAGAAGGCTGGGATTTCAAGCTATAGAGGTGGAGATTGATTCTTCTTTGGTGGTGAATATCCTCAACAGCAATAAGATTGGAAGTATCATGGGTAGCTCTTTAGTTGCAAAGATTCGTCGTCTTCTTCAGATGGATTGTGAGGTGGTGGTGCGTCACTCTTATCGAGAAACAAATCGGTGTGCAGATGCTTTAGCTGATTTTGGATGTTCCTTGCATACAAATATTTGTTTTTATGAGTCTTGTCCGACTCAGTTTAGTCATTTGGTTATAGCTGATGCTTTGGGGGTTTCTGTCCCTCGTTTAATCTCGGTGTAGTTTTTTCTCCTTCCGGGCTTTTTAGCCCTCTTTGTAATCAAAAAAAAAAAAAAGATTACTTCCTTAATGAAACAAACCCAATTAAATATTATAAAATAGCCAAATCAAATAACAAGAGCCAAATTTAATGAACATTTGTTATTCAATTGAAAATTTGATGGAATATGGAGGAAGAAGAAGGGGAATGGTTACAAAATAATTTGGGAGGGATGAATTGGGATTTATGTGTGTTGATTTCGATTGGGAGGGAAGACCTTTGGTGGATTAGGATTCTCTCAATTGAAAAGTCTCTCAAGTTTTCTCATGTGGAATCCCAACCATCAATCATGAGAGAGAAAGTGAGAATTAAATTATAATGAAAAGTGGTTGTTGTATTTTAATGGTAGAGATTGAAAATGGAGAAAACTTGAAAAAAATTTCAATGGAGAGGATCCAAATCCGACCTTTGGTTTACTTTCATTTTGATCGTAGATCCATGTCACGCCTCCTTAATAGACAAATTGATTGTCAGCTTTGCATTTAACCGTTAATTTTAAAACTGGCTAATAAAGGTACACATCTAAGGACTATTTTGCATTTTATTCTTAATCAGGAACTATAGTGACGACGAGGAGCAAAGTTAAGAACCAAAACTGTTTCCCCTAAAATAATTGAAAACAGGTGAGGCCTAGATTACCCTCTCTTGTTTAGAGGGTATTTACCCTTTCAAGATATCAATCAATCAAAATGTAATATACAAATGGTAACATTAAATGTCAAATAAATGAGTCAATTTTTTTTATAAAAAAATCAATTTTAATAAGGTAACTTTTAATTTTGGGTTAAATATGTTTTTGGTCCCTATAAATATAACAACTTTTCGTTTTAGTCTCTCTAAAATTTTCCTTCAACTTTTAGTCCCTATAAAATTTTCAATCACTACTTTTGGCCCCTCTTTAAAAGTAAACTCATATGTAGAATTCATATTTTTGAATAAAAATTTTCAGAAAAATTCATAATATTATAAGAATCTCTCCCCAAAAAAATTAGAATTTTTTAACAAAACATGAATTTATTATGAATTTTTACATTTTTTACGGTTAAAAATTCATATTAAATTTGTGTTTTGTTAAAAATTCTAACTACTTTTGTGATTTTTTTTTTAACAATATTCTACACATTTCTGCAGAATTTTATTAAAAAATACAAAAAATAACTTAAAAAGTAGTGACCGGAAATTTTATAGGGACTAAAAGTTGAAGGAAAATTTTAGAGGGACTAAAACGAAAAGTTGGTATATTTATAGGGACCAAAAACATATTTAACCCTTTAATTTTTATTTAATTATATCTAGGTATACAATCTTAATTAATTTACACTATAGGGCTTGTAACAATTAAAATTTCACATCAAATTCAACCCATCATATACGTTCATAAATTTTGTTCCATTCCAAAACCTAGAACACACATAACGTGCAATTTCTTCTTCATTTTTCTTCCCATCTTCATTGTTCAATTCTCTCGTTCCAGAATTGCCTCTGTTTCCAATTATCGTGAGAATCGTTGCCGTCTGTTTGATTCCAGACATCGTGAGATCGCCATTGTTTCCAAAAGCTATATCCACAAATTAACGTTCACCTTATGAAATTCATGTTTGTATTAGCATTATTTATTATTTATTTATTTCACTTTGTCTTCTCTTCCATAGCTTTAACCGACCTCACATTGTGTTCACAATCTCAACAAATGTTCATTTCGGCAACACAAAATACACCAGGAACAAAAACAACATAACGACACAATATAATGATTAGAATAAAACAAATTCCAAAAGTAAATTAATATTCAATATTGTACCAAAAAAATATCAATAATCAACGCATTGAAGATCCATTTATCTTAATCAAACAAACGCAAAATATGTGTGATAAAATACAATTTTATATAATCTCAAACAACTCATTCAAACTCAAAACCCAAATAAAAATGGAAGCATCATTGGAATTCATGCCAAAGTTGAAAATCACCACTGTCGCATTATAAGTGTGAAACGGTTGCAATCAAGTCACGATAGTAGTGAGAAAGAAACGAAAATGAAAAATCAAATCAAGAAGAAAAATCAAGTCACGATACCTGATGTGATTATGGGAACAACACCGATTCTCACAATGTCTGGAATCAAAAGAACGACAACGATTCTCACGATAATTGGAAACGACGGCAATTCTGAAACGAGAGAATTGAACAATCAAGATGGGAAGAAGAATGAAGAAGAAATTGCACGTTATGTGTGTTCTAGGTTTTGGAATAGAACAAAATTTATGAGCGTATGTGGGGTGTGTTTGGTAAAAATAAGCTATAAGCTAGCTGAAATCTGGAAAACTAGCTTATAGCTGATGTCTTATAACTGATAGTTTATAGCTGAAAAGATGGTTTATTAAAATTGAAGTGTTTGGTAAAATTAGTTGTTGAAGTGACTGATAAGTATAAAATGACATAAAATGACATAAAATGACATGTTTATATATATATATATATATATATATATATATATATATGAAGAGGGATCAAATTACACCGCTTAAAAGTTACACCAATGTTACACCGCTCAATATCGTTTTACTCGATGCATATTTTTTAAATTTGACTGTTGGATTGTAAATTTATGTCACGTAGATCATTCACGTAAATTTTTACGAAAATCTAAAATCAATTGATATGTTATAGAGATACAACAAGTTTAACGTTGTTATATAAAGGTCATAAACCGTTAATCTTGATGTATCTAAATGATACAGGAAACAATTTTAGATTTTTGTAAAAAATTTACGTGGATGATCTATGTGATATAAATTTACAATCCAACGGTCAAATTTAAAAAATATGCATCGAGTATAAACGATATCGAGCGGTGTAACATTGGTGTAATTTTATCCCTCCTCTTATATATATATATATATATATATATATATATATATATATATATATATATATATATATAGATTTTTTTCTAAAGTATATATTTTTTAATATTTTAATTTATGGTTAACTATGTTTTGGATCCCTATAAATATTCAAACTTTTGGTTTTAGTCTCCAATAAAATTTCACCAACAATTTGATCTCTGCTTATTTTATTTTATTTTGTACAAAAGAGGGGAAAAGCTCATTGATCTCTACTTTTATGAATCCCAAAAATATGAGGAAAGTGGAAAAAAATGTAAGCAAGAATATATAAAATTTTACAACGTACCGTAGGGTAGTTATAGTTAAATATAAAGCATTTCTTTTAAGAAATATATATAAAGTGTTCATTAAAAAATAAAATAAAGCATGACGGTTTTTTTTCAAAGGAGAAAACCTGGAAGATTTTTTATTAAAAAATAAGCTATGAACTTGGCCGTTACTTTTTAAGCCATGAACATGTTTTATTAAAAAATAATTAAATTAAATTAATAGGGTTAAAATTGGAAGAAAATATAAAAAACTGCCCGCTATAAGCTCAAAAGCTACTTGAAACAACTTCTCAAAAAACGCTATAAGCTAGTGAAAAAATATTTTTACCAAACACATCTTATTATATCAAAACAAGCTTATAAGCTAGTCCAACAAGCTATAAGCTAGCTTATTCGTGTTACCAAACACAACCATGATGGGTTAAATTTGATGTGAAATTTTAATTGTTACAAGCCCTATAGTGTAAATTAATTAAGATTGTATACCTAAATATAATTAAATAAAAATTAAAAGTTGCCTTATTAAAATTGATTTTTTTTTTATAGAAAAAATTGACTCATTTATTTGACATTTAATGTTACATTTGTACATTTCATTTTGATAGGTTGATATCTTGAAGGGGTAAATACCCTCTAAACAAGAGAGGGTAATGTAGAAAAAACCTTGAAAACATGGATGCACCCATGTTTTGTACTATATCAATTCGTGGTTTAGTCTGTGGCAGGAAATAGCAATTATCGGAGAAAAATTGAGTATCATTTTCAGATCCTGGTAGGGGCCAGGGTCCTCCCCTGCTTCAACATTCTTATTTCAATCAATTATTTATAATTACATAGTTGAACACATAAACATAATGATATTAACGAAATCTTCTATTTATATAAGGAAGTTTGGAAACCACACTATATATAATACTATTACACAACAATAACATTCAAAATATAATACATACAACATAACACATCATGGTAAAGATACATATACGAAGTCGTGTTGTATGTTAACACATATAAACAAAAATTCAACAAAGCAGTGCAAATTATTCAAGGACGGGGTAAAAGGATTGTTGCCACTAAAACATACTGTACTAATTAATTTGGAACCCAAACAATGTGATCCTCAGGAAGAAAGTGGCAGACCGAAAGTGTTCCTGGCTTAATTTTGAGGACTTGAAAAGCAAGGTGTTTGGGGTTCCATTTTGAAGTATCTGTGTGGCATACCACTACAGCTTTAACTCTAGTCCCATTATCAGCCTCCAAAGGAACAGAATAAGCTCTTGTGCTCTCTGATTTATGACAATAAAATATAGCATAAGGGTAATTTTGTTTGTGACACACAACAGCCTTATCCCTTGCAGTTAGCTTCATTAATCCTGATTTTAGTGTGTATTTTTTTAACCCTGCACTCTTGTTGTCTACCACCGTAGACACAACCTTAACACTTTTTCCAAGCTTCAAAATGCTAAAATCAACCATGGATTCTAGTGAGGTTGCACAGTATTTTTCCTCGCCTTGAATGCTTGCATCTTCACACTCCTCAATGGTATTCTTCATGATATGAGCCTCCTCTGACTCAGGTTTGACGGAAAACTTATTAAAAATATGAGTTAACTTTTCGGATGAAAACGGTGTTGCAGACGCAACTTGTCGAGGCAAGAATGCGGCTGCATTTGAGCTTCTGATGAAGTTTAAGTTCATTTTTGTTCCAGGATGCAAGTCTTTTTCCAAGAAGAATAATGCTGCTCTAGGGTCATCATGTAATTGAGTCTCAGTGGCAGCATAGTTGTAAGCAAAAGGCGAGTGTGGACCAACTACAACAGTTGCAGGTTTCCCCTTTCTCTTATGGCCTGCATTTACAGAAACTCCTCCACCACCAACGTTGACATTAGCACCTCTTCCTGCATGGACATTTACACCTCCTTTTCCAACATGCACTGAGTTTCCTTTGGGTTTTCCTTTGTCAGTATCAACACTTACACCACCTTTCCCTACACCCACATTTGTGCTTTTGTCTTCCATCCAATCTGCATAGTAATTATAATTATAAATAACGAATTTAGCGCAAAACAACTTCAAATATTGTATTTAACAAAAGATTATCTTAATTGGAAAAAAAAGTTTTAATACAGTTTTAAATGTATAATAGTCTATTGTTAGTCCTTTACCATAGAATGAACCATGAACTTGAACAATACATGTACTAACCAGGGTGGAGGATATCAGTTATGGCTTTTGGCATTGGCGTGGTAGGAAGCATCGACTTCCAGTAAAGTTCAGGAGGTAGAGCAGCATGAGTTGCAACCAATACAAGCTGCAAATTAAATTAAGAATACAGAAACTCGTTAGTATCAATTATCGTAAGCAATTGGATTGAATATAGTATGTAGGGATTGTAATTTGTGCAGTGATATATTTTCTTATATTTTTTTCTTTGTAATTTAAGTTAAACATGGTTCCAGTAAACAAAAGTTAATTATAGTTAAGAGTTAAGACGAACAAAATGAAAGCCGAGATAAAATTTAAAAGAATCATTGTTCGGATTATGGAATGAAAATTAGTGATAACAACACTCTCTTTTCAATACTCTTTCTAACAATCAATATTTTATTAACTTAGCTCAAAATGGATCTCACACTTTAAAAATGGATCTCACTTAAAATTGTGAGAAATATATTTCAAGCTATTCTCTTTCAATTAATGTTGTATCTATTTGTTTTATGTTTTCTTGAATTTGAAGTACACGGGATGAAAATAATTTACTCTCAATTTTATTTTGTCCCATAACATTACAAAATATATCAATGATATATAGTTTTCATATCTTATCTTATTTTTAATCTCATTATAAATATTATTTTAGGCGTAAAAATGCAATTTTTTGTCACCATACTTTCAAAAAATATAATAAAAAATTGGTCCCCCTATATATTTTAAACTAATATTTTGGTCCTAATTTCATTTTTATTTCCGTCCCATTTCGGAGTCATTTTAACTGATGTTATCACAAGATTTATATGGTTACATTGAATATCCAAGCCAACAAAATAATGTCTAATAAATATTGTCACACCATTAAGGAAAATGCTAGATATCAAGAATGGATTTTCTTGATGAATTCAAGAATGACATGGCAGAATAATCACCCTTAGATTTTAATCTTATTTATTAAAGTTTCATAAAAAAAATATATATAACACCCACCACCCCATGATTTCCGGCCAGGCTGAGATTTTATTGGCTAACATTAATTTCGGGACAAATTCTTGATAAAATCTTTCTTGATAAATAGCATTGCTCCACCATTAATGAATAGACTACATCAACAAAAATATATGAAGCATGACAAAAAATCGACTTTTAAAAAGGAGAACCAAAACGTTTTAAAAAAAAATAATAGGAACAAAAGTACATTTAAACCATTATTTTATCATATATTTCCTCAAATATTACTTAAAACTAGATATAAAACTATCTCATCTGATCAATATTTGTCAAGTATATGTATCTTTATTCTCTAAAAGAAAAGTATATTTATCTTTATTTTTTTAAGCAAGTATATGTATCTTTAAAAAAAAAAATTAAGCAAGTATATGTATCTTTTTATTTTTAAGAAGCCAAAAAAATATCATTAAAAGCAAAATACAAACATAAGGTATGATCAAAACAAAATAAGAAAAATAAAATAAATTACCCATCACAGAGTCAAGACCAAAGCAACACAAAAATGTGCACCACCAAAACTAGGCATGGCAACAAAACCCGTGCCCATGGGTACCCGTCCAAACCAACCCGGATTTGACGGATTTTCCCCGATTTGACTGGGTTTGGGTATGGGTTTGGGTTTTTCCCGATTTCAAAATATGGGTACGGGACGGGTAACGGGGATATATATATCCACCCCGAACCCATACCCAAACGCTACCCGATTGTAGAAAGGTTATATTTTTGCATAGTTTTAAAACCCGGCTCGGACCGGCCGGTCCGACCGGTTGGACCGTGAACCGGTGGTATAACCGGTTCGGGTCTCAAATTGGATCGGTTATGCAGTTGACTCGGCGTGAACCGGTTGACTCGACCGGTTTTTTGAAAAAACCGGTAAACCGGCGGTTACTCAACTCGGACCGGGTCAAGCAATTTCTTAAATAAAAAATAAATAAAAAAGAAGAAGAAGAAGTGTAGAACGACGTTGCAGTGTATCATAGCTTCACTTGAGAGAAAATACAAAATAATTGAAGAAGAAGAGCATTAAAGATCTGTTTAGAAAAGAAGAAATGAGTACGGCGGCGTTTTCAACTTTCAAGTTTCAGTTTTAGAGATATGTGGTGTGGGTGATTCATAACTAGGGTTATTATGCATTGCAATAGTGGGCTTGGGCTATTTTGTTTTTTCCATTTATTAGTTTTCAAACATAGCCCAATTTTATGTTTTAACGATAATTGTCATGATATAAGAACTTTCATTGATATTTAAAGATCAACTGTAAGAAAATGTTAAAATGAGCGCAAATTGTTGGATAATGCATTACAACATTACCATTGAAGCTTAAAAAAACTCTTTTTTTACTAAAAATTGATTCATTGCGGGTATGGGGATGGGGCGGAAATACCCAAAACCATTGGGGACGGGGATGAGATTCAATTTCTCATCCCCGTTGGATATGGGTAGGGTAACGTGTAAGTATATGGGAGTAGGGGATGAGGATGGGGAAGGCAAAACCCGTCCCCATCCCACCCCATTGTCATGCCTAACCAAAACATAAACAAAACAACTAAGTATATATGCGCCACCAAACCAAACAACAACGAGGAAAACATAAAACCAAAACACTCCTCAACACCCAGACAATCAAAATGGTCTAACCACAATTGATTTAAATCATAACCAAAGCCTTTTAAACATACACCATAATATTATCAACTAAGAATAACTTTTGAATTTATTTACCAAAAAAAAAAATATTGAATTGAATAACCAAAAGATACTGCCCACTTCCTTCAAAAAAAAAAAAAAAGATACTGCCCACTTCTCTAGCTATATAGCCTACAGTAACAAGAATAACAATTTCCTAATACAAATAAAGGAGAAACAAATCGAGCAATTATAGTTAATTACATATATATAAACCACAACTTGAAGAGAAATATTTCTAGTAAAAAAACACGACTGTTTAAAAGTTGAAGCTCACATTGAGTATCGTTAAAACGGGTAGAAGAAGGTAGTTCATACTGGGAAGCTTTAAAGCTGGAACCTAAAGCTTGGTTGCAAATACAGCTTGGATACAATGATATGTTCTCAATGTGTCCTAAATGCATATTTATAAGCCTACGACAGTAGTTAGTTTTTATTTTATTTTAGGAGGATAGTAGTTAGTTCTTGTAAACCAAATAGGAGTTGATACTTAATTTGAATTATTAATATATCTCAAATTATTTGTTATTTTATAAGAGAGTTTTTTTCGGGTTAAATAATTTTTGTTCCTTATAAATACTAGCGTCAAGATAGGTAATGAAGTGAAGGGTAAAAGTGAGGAAAATATATTACACCAAAACACAATATTTTTATATATAAGGTCAAAATAATTTTTTTTTCACTACCAAAAAAATATATTTTTTTATAGTGTCCAACATCATTTCTATTATTGTTGATTGTTCAACCTATTTTATTTACAATGTTCTTATACTTTAATGAGATTTAAATTAATTTTTAATTGATAATTTAAATAATATTATAAAAAATATATAATAGTTTAAATAAAGGGTAAAAATGAAATAAAAAGTTCAATCTAAAAGGAGAGGTTGAAGATAGTGTAAAAAAGATATCCAGTGGAGAGACTATCATAACACATATGGTTCTCATTGATATTAGACCGTCATGGATCAATCTAATGCTTGTCCATACTAAACGCCACCTGAACCCAAATGATTGGGTGGAGCTTATATAAATTTTAACCAATAGAATAAAGTGGGCTAGCACTCATAAATTTATTCAATCTATAATTAATGTTATATATAATTTAAAGAATTTATTTGAATGTATTGACAATGTAAAAAAAAACGTAAATTCACTCACGTTTCATAATTTAAATATGTGTGTATATTTTTAGAGAATCATATTATGACATATATAAATAGTGAAATATGATTAGACATATGTGTAATTTTTCTTCACCAAATTAAATGTGTCTTTTTTTTATGTATAATATCATTCATACAAATTAAACTTTAATTTTTTTTCGTACAGAAAACTCTAATTTACTTAAATCAATAACTTTAACTTAATAATTAGAATTCATTAATTTATACTTGCCGATTCATATCTTCAACCAAAACAGGCAAGGACTAAATGGAAGGTAGGTCAAAGTTACCAAACAGACGACAGAGGTGTCTTAGTAAAAGAAAGAAGAAAATGCATGTTCACATCAACAAGAAAAAAGGCAACACTGACATGTTAAATACTAGTGATGAAAAAATAATGAATTATTTAGGAGGTGGGTGAATAGCCGTTTTCAAATATATATCATCGAATCAAGCTATTGATTAATTTCTCTATTAGCCATTGATCCATCGATGATTGCATGCATACTTCACCTCATTGACATGATATAAGCATATTGCACACGTTAACCTCGCTTCTCTTACCTTTGCAGATAGTGTATTTGTTGAGCATTGCTATATTTGACGACAGGAATCCTCACGAGAGCATCACAAATACGAGTTTAGCCAATGAGTATGTAGTGCCTAGCGGAAAACACGATGGAATGGTGGAGAACACGAAAGCCAAAGCCATTAAAATTTGCCAACTGTCTCATGAACTCATTTGCCATGAATTCTTTCGCTACACATAGCATTATTGATATTTGTTTCCTGAAAATGCTCTTTATAACAAGAGAAATGATATTTTGACAACCACTTTTTGACAACTTTTGGATAACGTTCTCTCTCATACTCACATGATGTTGTTATCCTCTCTCTTCACTTTTCTCTCTCCATTGTTTTTGACCAATAAGAAGTGAGAAAAACAAGGTTGTCAACAAAGTTGTCATCAAATGGATGTCAAAATATCATTACTCTTATAACAAAGCATGCTTTCACGGCACCCTTAAAAATTAGACTACTTTTTTTTTTACAGGGAAAAAAATTGGTCAAATGCATCTAAAGGTCCTTTAAGTTTTTCGTTTTTCCCAAAGTGATCCTTTAAGTTTCAAAAGTCCCAAACAAGTCCTTTTAGTTTTTGAATCGTTTCAAACAAGCCCTATTGTAGATAGCATAGTTGGTAATTGCTTCCTTGAACTCATCTTTGGTACCAAATTTGGCTCCTAACACCCACTTAAAATTAGTCATGTTTTTAGGTATGACAAATGGTGGATAATGTCTTTTGTTGCTATCATCTGAATCATCACCATCATCCTCTAAAATGACTTGTTTGAAACGATTCAAAAACTAAAAGGACTTGTTTGGGACTTTTGACACTTAAAGGACTTGTTTTGGACTTTTGAAACTTAAAGGATTACTTTGGGAAAAACGAAAAAACTTAAAGGACCTTTAGATGCATTTGACCAAAAAAAATTCATTAAAAGGTGTTTGGCAATAAATCAAACGCCAAGACAACATCAATACAATTGAGAGTATCTTCAATCCATACATCCTCATGATGAGATGATCATCATTGAATTAATAGCTAGCCCTAAAATATATAATGATCATCTTTAAGTTAAGAGTAACTAGCCATGAGATGACTTCTTATTCATCCGAATTTGAATACATAACATTCAACTTCTTTAACCCTTAACTCAAACTAATTCAGCTACCTACCTCCTCTAACCACTATATATCTAGTGTAATTTCATCCATTTAACCAATCTATTAATATGAAGACATTCAATATAAGGAGTCACTGACCTTTAATCAAATTATCAACTTTGATATAATTATTGGTTTTTTTCTTCAATGTAATAATTATAGGGTTGTGACGAAACTCTATGCACAGCTTGCAATGAAATAACGTATTAAATCTTATGAAATAGTCCTTCTGAAATTAAATATAAAGTAAAGTAGTAGTTAAAAAGTCAATGTATGTAATTAAAAATTTAGGTCACGTACATTCATTTTTCAACTACCTTATTTGCTTATTTTTCATTTCAAAAGAGTATACATGGTCAGCTCACATCAAATGTTAAAATTTCAGCACATGGTCACAACTCACAACTAAGAAGCAGTGGGTTTATATAACCTGGCTAAAAAGAATGCTCTAGTCCACTACTATTAGCATGTCTTTTCTTTATAACTACTATTACTAGTACTCATTTCTGTTAGGCTTTTGTAAAACCCCTGTATTTTACTTATTAATCTTTGGTGGGGAAAGATGGTATCCACTGATTGAAGCAAATTGTTATTACTTCACGTTAAATTAGTTTATGAAAGCAAATCATTAGTTAATGAAAATATTTGTGGTTTGAGTCATTAGTTTATGAAAGCAAATCATTAGTTAATGAAAATATTTGTGGTTTGAGTCATTAAGGAAGTCAATTTCGGGCATTGGGCTTTACATTTGGCAACCCAACAATGGTGGGGCGGTTTACCTGTTCAATATAAGAAAAATGCTTTTCTCACATACCCAATTGCTAATTGTTCTCCCACACTAGTAAAAGACAATTATACCCACAACGATATCAAATGTTACTGACTCTTACGTTGAGAACTCGACAGCAGTTAACTGCCATCAGAGGTATAATGGTTTTTTACTAATGTAAAAGAGCAATTTGGTGTGTGAGAAAAACAATTGTCTCAATATAATCTCCCCCAATGGGCTTGCTTTGGATCTTTATTTGATTACTCTTACATTTGAACATGTATAAAATAGTTCGACCAAAAAAAATGTATAAACTATACTATATATAAATAAAATAACCTCTTTTAGCTCTTTTGAGCTGTCTTTTTCTCTTTTCGAAAATGCTCACAATTTTCAATACAAATTACACATGTAACAAATATATAAGAATAGACTTAAATATTAAAAAAAAATGAAAAAAAACACGATAAAAAGGGAAGGGGTGCTACGACGGTTAGGTTAGAAGAGAGAGGTGAGAGCGTTTTTAGAGAGATGATTGACAATAGATGTCAAATATGATAGTTATTATTTTTAATTTATTTGCATGTAGACATTCAAAAAGATTTTAGATATTTTATCCAAGCTCAAAAATATGATACTGAAAGTTCCAGTTGCTCTACAAAAATCGAATGATATTGTGTAATTCTAGAAAGAATTTAGGAGAACCCAACCACAAAATTTTAAACACAGTGGAAAAAGTTTTGTTCGGATAATGGTTTTCAATCTGCACATAAATTCAAGTTTGACTTTTAAAATTTGATGTAAAGAATTTGACTATTGATTGAGTCGCTTTGTTGTTGATGGAAGCTTAAATTAGCCAAAGTCGATCGAGTTCTGAGGGAGGAATTGTGTCCCTCAGTTGTGGGTTCTCTAACTTCTCCAATAAAACATTAAGTATAGTTATTTTTGGGTTTTTTAAACCACACTAAGAAATGCATACAATGTGGCCTTTTAGTCAAATAATACATGTCCAATTTCAATATATAATTTGGTATTCATATCCAAAAATAAGCCTTTTAGTCAAAAAATGTGGCCTGTAACATTGAGCATTTGTTTGACTTCAATCTCCTCTTCTCGGCATGTTTTGTTGACATGGTATGTGGTGTGCAACTCCATTAAAGATCGTGTCTTCTCCCTCATTCGTCAAATCAACTAGTGATGCTAAGAACAGAGAATGTGAGTCTATCACATTATTGTTCAACATAAGTTCTATATAACACGAGATGAATGTTGACCAGAGGAAAACATGTTATGGAAAGCAAAACATGGGGGAGAGTGTTTCAATTAGTTAATGTAGAGATAAAGATCCAACAGTGGTAGTTGATTTGTCAAAAAATCTCGTACATGTTTATTGTTGTACCATAAAGCATTTTTCATTGTTCAATCTCACTATGTTCTCACTCAGTTTTGAGTTAGTTGTGTTGAGAAAGAATCAGATATATCTCCTTCGACTGCTTCAACATCACCTAACTTTCGTTCGGCTGAGAGGCTTCTTCACCTAATAGTTTTATCCCCTATTTACCATGATCAACTAACATGATTATTTTCACGTGTAAACACACTCAACATATCATTGTCATGCATGGAACATAATAAGACAAAAAACACATTACACACCAATATTCTCCTATTTTCAAAAACAATAAATAAGGATCGAAATGTCACTCATCCTCTTATATTAAATATTAGAGGCCGTATTATATATTATCGTGCTGTACGAATGTGCTTTGAAATCATGGAGAAAATATATCTCCATGCCTGTCTAATCAATCCCTTGGAGCTTAATTATGAAATGATTAAAGTTGCGCACATTAAAAAACATGAGAAGAAGTATTGTCAAAAAAATGTATGAGAAGAAGTGGCGAATATGGCCCCATACGGATAGTGTCTATTAGTTGCTCCATATAGAGATCAGTGGAGGAAATGATTTTTCCGGTAAAGTCACAACCCTAGCATCATCTTTAAGGGAGGTGTATTAGACATGGAGAAGGTGGTGGTAGAAATAAAAAATGCAATATTGGCTAAGACACTGGGTAATAAGAGTAAAACATAATGTTCAATTCAAGAAAAAAGAGTAAAAACATAATGTTAAGTTTTACTCAAATTATTAATGCAATAGTAATCCAATTGTATGTCTTCAAAGCTTCTAATTTTTTTTTTTTTTTTTGGTTACAACAATGCAAACAGAAACAGGAAAACAGAAAAGAAAAACAGAAACAGAAAACACAAACAGCTAGGTCCTAGTGAAGACAGTGCCTAGCGCATCAGCTCTAATCAGAGGGATGAGATCAGCTGGAGGCGATTGATGGACAACCAGATCAACATCTGAAACAGCTCCGAATTTAGCAAAAAAGTCCGCACATTGATTCCCCTCTCGTAGAGTGTGAAAGCTTCTAATTGTTTAACGGGTTCTTATGTAATGGGTTGAAATTTCTGTTGGACTCATCATTAATCAATTTTACTAATAGGCTTAAAGGGAAGGAAAATGCTATATACAACGATAAAATACAAAGCAAAATTTTCACGAACTTGCTTCTACTTTGTATTTTTTAAGTACTAAAAGCTTTTTTGCTATATTTTTAGTTTTATTTAAATCAAAAGGTAATGGTAATTAACCGTTTGCCACCGCCACCCCAAATTCAAATTTAAATTTAACAGAGTAAGAGAGACATATTATTAAAAATGGAATGAGTGAACTTCTTTTGTCATGGTTGCTCAAAAAACTGATTATAATTTTTTTTGAAGGAAAAAACTGATTATAATTATTCACGTAGAATCGTGATAATTGATAAATGATTTCTCTTTTTCTTTTTTTTTAATATAGATATCATATCATATTAAAGCTGCTTTCTACACCAATTAGATGCGACTAATTTTATCTCACCAAATGATTTGAGAATAAAAAGAGGGGAAAATATGAAATCATGGAAAACGACTAATCAAGAAGAAGACGTACGATATCTGATTTCTTTCTGCCCTAAACTATAATAATCAAGCCACAACATTTTTATATAAGAAAAAAAAAATACATTTAACTTTTGTCATGTTTCTTAACAAATTGGAATAACAAAGTTCTACTTCTATACTATGTCTATGGCCGCATCAAAAGGCGTCTTCTTAAACTTTGGAAGAGCCCACACTATTAAAAATACTAGTAATAATGAAAATAACAAAATTAAGACATTTTTATAGCAACAAAATTGAGACCAATACAAGAATCAAAGTTCCCTGCACAGAGCTTCAGCGTGAAGCTAATTTATTATACTTCGTATCTTTGAGCTTTTCCTAGATTGCTTGTCATTTAAGACTACATTTTCTAGCATACATATGTTTCAACGAGTTTTTTCTTTTTTTGGTACATGAGAAAAAGAGAAAAGGATAAGAAAACAAAAAAGAGGAAAAAAACTAGGTCCATAGAAAGGACACACCTAAGATATATCCATTAAAGCATATGATAAATAAGGGGTTCATTGATCGTGACAAGATGGTCTGAACTATTAGCTCTCAGTTTAACGAGAACGTCTGCACATGAATTTTCTTCTCGTAGGATATGGTGAATAGTAACCGTCCAACCCTAAGAAGGATAGTTCCGGATGAGTTTCAAGATATTTGCATAGTGATGGAAATATGGAGAGTCATTCGTCACCAATTGCACCACATGAAAAGAGTCAGAGTAACAAATAAGTTTTTTTTTTTTTTTTTTATAACTTGTCTCCCAACACAACTTGATTCCAATCTAGAGAGCTTGAACCTCACCATGAAGGGTATTAGAGATCCCCGTTTTTCAACGAGTTTGATTAAATTACCGTGATATCCTTTTTCAAAGCTTAAATCGTATTGATTCATTGTGATTAAATTACAGGGATATGGTTTTAACTTTTAATTATAGCAACTTATCACTCCTAGAAACATGTTTATAATAAAAGAAAAATGATATTTGTACAACTATTTTATGACAACTTTTGATAAATTTTCTCTTTTGTACTCACATTATGTCCCCTCTCTATTCATTTTTCTTTCTCCTCTTTTTTTTTTTTGACCAATATGAAAAGACAAAAGAAAATTGTCTCAAAAGTTATCACAATGGTCGTACAAATATCATTGAGTTCATATTAATATATGTCACATTATTTTATAATGGAGAAAATGTAGTTTATATAAAATAAAAGGTATTATAATTTAATCAGTTATCATAAAAGTTCCATTTTACAATGTATATTAAAGAATTCAAGTGCTCAAACCCTTTTGATGTACTTCGAACGGCCACTTGCTTTGCTCTATAACCTTTTGCTCACGTCCCCACTAAATTGATTATGTGATGATTTAATTGGATTAATTTTATAACTTGCAGTACACACAAAAACTGTTAATATATTTAGGTTGTGATTTTATTGGATAATCTCTTCAAGCTTTCGGTTTATTAATGCATAAGTAAAGTGAAATGCTGAAGAATGTCAACCCATCACCAATTTAAAGTTTGCTTAGATTTTAGACCCTCTCAAAGTATTGTTAGGCGCATGCGGGTCTCATTTTTCTACTGGCAATTATTACTGAAATAATTGATTATTTTTATTTGAAGAGATTCCAACTCAATGCCTTAATGTTATAAGGTTAAACTCTTGCCAATGCATAAATGTTACTATAATTTACTCCAAAACTATATTAATTAAAACTTTTCTTTTGAGAAAAAAGAGAGTATTTGTCTCCGTTGTTTCTACCTGCTTGAGAATACACTCACTTTCTCAGACTTATACAATTTTTAGAGTTGAGTGAAGCTTTGAATTCAATTTTTTTATATGTAAATGTCAAATTAATTATAAATACTCACTTTTTTTATATTTTTTATATAATTATTATATAATAGAGTCATGTAAGTGTATCTCGGTTGGTAGCTTCATGAAGATTGATATGCATTAATAAGAGTTCAAACTTTAGATTCTTAACGCTTAATGTGTGAGTTTAGTCACTGACAATTGTTTTATTTTTTATTTTTTTAAATCAGTTTGGCTTGATTTCCTAATATTTCGTTTAGTTTAATACTCAATACATTTCATACACGCGCAAGCCATTAACTCTAATACTCTTGTCATAAGTATTCCACTTACTATCTCATGGGATATATTATCTCATAGGAAAAGTTGCAATGAAGATTGCCGAATAGCCCACTTACTTTTTTTTTTTCCTTAAATTTGACTGAGTAAAGAAAGTGGAATCTATAGTATTAATGTAACACCATCTATTTCAAAAAATATATTTTTACCGTAGATTTTTTTTTAATGAATATAATATTTTTGGTGGAATTATTAAAGGGAAATGATTGTGACCACGAAAAGTTTAATCACGAGTAATAACGAACCATTGATTTCAATCATCTCCCACCCTGATTTCCGCCAAAAACCAAGTGATTGAATTATCCTTAACTGATATGCATACACCTCAGCATTTTCGTGGATCCCGTGGAAATTTGTTCGTGTTATATAGCTGTGCTCATTATTAAATTAGCCGTGCTGCTTGACAAAAAATAAATAAAACTACACCATTTTACCACTTTGGAGTTAAGTTTAATGGGAAAGGTTTAATCTATCATATGATGAATCATTATTTGAATTAAGTCAAACATTTTAGATTTCAATGCACTAAATACACAAGCTTTTATAAAAACTTATCATTATGAATTTGTTATCTATCATCGATTCCTTTTATACTACTCCTCCGTCCCATAATAGATGACATATTTGACAATTTACAATATTGACTTAATATATTTTGACCGTATTTTTCTACTAGCATACAAAGAAAAACAGTATCATATAAGATGTTGTTGGATTCGTCTCAATGTGTATTTTTAAAATATTAAATTTTCATATTTTTTTTTAATAGAGAATTAAAGATATTGAAGATAAAAAACATACATTGATATGTGTGTTAGAGTCAACTGTGTCAAGTAATATGGGACGGAGGGAGTATCATTAATGTAAAGTAAAAATATTTAATTAAGGGTTGAATATGTTTTTGGTCACTGTAAATATACAAACTTTTCATTTAAGTCCCTCTAAAAAATTTCTTCAACTTTTAGTCCCAATAAAATTTTCAACCACGACTTTTAGTCCCTATCTTTAAGTAAATTTTTGTATTTTTTTTTAAATAAAATTGTGCAGAAACATGTAGAATATTGTAAAAATCACATAAAAAAATTAGAATTTTTTAACAAAACATAAATTAAATTGAATTTTTAACCGGCAAACATATAAAAATTCAGATTTAATTCAGGTTTTGTTAAAAAATTCTAATATTTTTTGGGAGAGATTCTCATTATATTATAAATTTTTCTGCAAAATTTTATTTAAAAGTATGAATTCTACATATGAGTAAAGTGAAGATGAAAAACTTTTGAGGACTAAAAGTTGAAGTTTTTTCAGAGAAACTAAAATAAAAAGTTAAAATATTTAAAGAGATCAAAAATATATTTAACCCTTTAATTAACATTGTATTGATACTCATTTTAAAACCGAGGAAATAGTTTGAACTCGATTGAAGCCTACAATAGTGGGTCATGGTGCCTAGCACCCAGCGTGGTTAAAGAAAGCCCAGTTTTATTTGTTTATTTGGGCTTGTGGATCCAACTTTTCGCGTACCCCACCTCCGAAGTGAACATCCCTGTCACCTTTGTCCCTAACCTACTTAAGGAGTAAAAAAATACAAGATTGAAAAGGAAAAATATGTTTTAGGGGGTATAGGACTATAGGCTATATAGACTAGGTTGGCTTCCAAATCCTATTGAGAGGGACTAACTAATACTATGAAAAACACTTTTTCAATGTCAATCCGTTATTTTTTTTAATAACGTTATTATATATTAATCCCACTGCACAATCACAATAGTAGTATCTGTTGAAGCTTTCGGCTACCTTTATCAAATTCTTTTGGTAGTTCACTAATCCTTATATATGCATTGTCGATTGTCCTAAAGAGAATTCAGATACACAGCAGTGATGGTAGACCGGTGGTAGAAATGCTTCAAGGATATTCACGTGAGTTTAGATCGGTTGAAAGACTATCATAATGTTCGAATGCGATAATTTGAGTCTCTCTAAAATTAACTAAATATTGGGATCGGTTCATCAATACTGAAGGAATACAACGATGTTAAAATTCATCAATAGAATTATTCTTAGCATTAGTAGTAAATCCAAATGATGTTCCCAAAAAACGTCAATGGAGGATTCTACTATACTATATAAGAAAAGAAATGTCCATTGAATTTACCAATTTGCCCCTAGGAGGGGCATTTTGGTAATTCAATTATTGGAGGGTGTGTTTTTTTTTTTTTAAGGTTGGCCTATGAATTTTCATTTTTGCCCCTAACCAATTTTTTTTAATTATTTTCTAATTTTTATATTTTTAATAACTTTTAATTATTTTTCAATTTTTATATTTTTAACTATTTTTCAATTTTTCCTCCCAAATTCAGTTGCTTCTACATTGCCGTTGTGGGAGATTAAGGTATCGTTTGACCCGACTTTTTTCAAACTTCTCTACATTTTTAAGGAGAAGTTAGGCCAAACGCAATATCAATTAAGTACTTACTAAAAAAAGTACTTTTTTTGAACGCATAAAATTGAATGGAATGAGCTTTGACCAGAAGCTGTTGAATGTTACTTTAAAAAACTACTTCTCGACAATTTATTTCACATGCACCTCTTTTCAACTCACGCTGGGAACCTTTTCTTTATTTTTTAATATTATATTTCAATATGTTTTTTTTTCTTCCATTTAACTTTATTTTTTTAACCGTTCCATTTAATTTTTTAAGGAGGTTCCATTTAATTTTATTACCTTTTTTCAAAGAAATTTTATTATCTTTTTATCACTTATATATTTAATTTCAATATCGTTTAATCATCACAATCTCACAAATATTTTTATTCACGCTGTCATTTAATGATCCCAAAGATTTTTATTTCCTTTCTTCAACCTCGCGAATATATACACACACATTAACGTTTAGAGTAATATTTTATGTCCGTCTGTCTGTTTTTTTGCTACGTTAATGCATATAATTTTTTTAGTGTTGCTTGGTTGAGTGCTACCTCACCAATTTTTTTAACTATTTTCCAATTTTTATATTTTTAAAAACTTTTAACTATTTTACAATTTTTTTATTTTTAACTATTTAAAACTAAGTTGATGTTTCATGGTTTTTAAGGTTTATATTTTGACATATTACAATGATTCACAATTATCTGTCATTTTACCATCTATCCTTTCAATGTAATCTTCCATACTGAATATTACTAAGCATATGTGAAGAGACTGAATATTGCTCATCTGATATTACTTTTTTGACGTCAAAGAGATTTTTTATTTTTTAACGGTCAAATTATTAATAACCAAGTTCCTAGACAAGACGCTAAAGAGTTTAATGTTTTTCTTTCCTTCATTTTGTGTCATGTAAATATTGGTGTTAATCCCTTTTTGGTAACTCTATGACAGTAGCGCTCACTTTTATAATTTTAACTAATATGTAATTTATGATGTTTTCTCGCTCTTGATAAAGCTTTCATAAATATTTTGATAAAGATTTATAATTTTTGTGCAATATTCATTAATTTGTTCATTTTTCCTTCAGAACAATTTTTTTACAAAATACGTTACTGAACCCCATGTCTTAGACCATGCATCACAAATATTTGGATTATGCGACCTTCATTCTCAAATTTACGAAGAATGGTAATATTCCGTAATTTGAACATCTCTCCTTTAAAACCAGTTTTTTAAAAGTGTGTATAATTCACATGAAATGACTCGATACTAAATTGCAGTTAATATCTGCCTTTGCTGTAGATCATGTGAAATGATTTATATACGTTGAAACTGAAAGGCAAAATGATATAAATCAAGTAGAGAGGCATTCAACTATCTGTCTGATTCAAAAGTTTGTTCACCTGAAAGGACTGAATACTAAATTGCAGTTAATATCTACCTTTGTTGTAGATCATGTGAAAGGATTTATATACGTGGTACTAAATTGCAGTTAATATCTGCCTTTGGCCCATTGCTGTAGATCACGTGAAAAGATTTATATACGTTGAAGCTAAAACACAAAATGATGATATAAATTAGGTAGAGAGGCTTTCAGCTATCTGTCTGATGCAGAAGTTTGTTCACCTGAAAGAACTGGATACTAAATTGCAGTTAATATCTGCCTTTGTTGTAGATCATGTGAAAGGATTTATATATGTTGAAGCTGAAAGTCAAAATGATATAAATCAGGTAGCTTTGGTAATAGGGTTTTCCTTGGTTTATAGATAGATATCAATTATTACTGGAAAAGTGTTTCTACCGCTGACTAAATATGTTTTCATTTGTTACTCGTGATCAAGCCATTTTGAAGATTTAATTTTGTAATCCGTAATGCAAGAGTACTCTAAATATTCTATTATGGTTTATAATTATCTGTCATTTCGCAATCTATCCTTCCAATATAATATTTTGTCAAATACGTTACTGAACCCCCGTGCGAAGCACAGGTTTGTAACTAGTTTAATAGTACAATCATAGATACAAGTTTTTTTTTTTTAAGGAATCATAGAAGTTACAAAATGGCAAGACAACTTGCATGAGAAGTTACAAAATGGCACAACTTGAAAGGACAATGCATTTGTTGTGTCAAGTGTCCGATTTCTAATCCAATTCAGCAGATGTTTTAAACTACTAATTACCCTAGCAACCAACCACTTTAGATCTCAGAATCAATATTTAAACCTTCATCCATACCATTACGAAGGCATGATAGTTAGTTCTGAGTTAGTTGGAGTTTAAGAGCATTTTGAGTGAGTAATGCAAAGAGCTCATTATTTTTTTTCTTTTTGGATTGTAATCTTCCTTTGTAAACTCTAAACTTATCTATTAATTTATGCAACGATGTTTCAATTCACTTCATATTTTATTTCTATTTTCCTGTTTGAGGTCATCATCAGCTAAACCACTTTGGTTGAGGCATAATAAGGTTGTGAATATGTTAACGTTTACATGAATTTAGTCAATTACATACTTAAACTTATTTTAAACAAAGTTGTAAAAACGCTAATCTTTAAATTAAACCTTGATCAACTTTATTTTATTGCCAAATTCCATGAGTTTGAGAGATGGTGGAAATGAAACTATTTGGTCAATATGAGAAACGTTTTTTAGTGTTGAGAGAGATAAAAACCTTGAAAGGCTACTCGAAAGTTTATCTAGATTTCTTATCATGGGAAAAAAGACTTAACGTTTTCAATGAGGGAAATGGTTAAGATCTGATCTTTAAAACATTGCATAGTTAACTTGATAGTTGCGAACCTTGAGAGATTAGTACCACTAAGTTAACCAATGATGGTTGTCTTTAGAAACCACTACTGTTTCTCTCTCTTGAAGAATGGTGAGAGACAGGGGGTGGGCTTGAGCAAGGGCGGAAGAGGTGGTCATCCAGGACACACCGTTTTTTTGGGACACCAAAATTATTGTTTTTATCTATCGAAAAAATATTTTTAGCAACATTGAGTATGAATGAATATTTTTTAACAAAAAAATATAAGAAAAAAATTAAATAATTGAAATGATGTGAGAGATCGAATTTTTAGTTTCTCATATGTAAACTACATATGAGATAATTGATTTCGTCTACATATTACATCATATTTATCATATCACTATTTCAGGTTAATTTTCATATGAATGATGTGTTTGAGTGTTCACCAATCATTTTACTCTTTAAATGTACCACTGACTTGTAATAAATAATCTAACTAGGATGTTCATAAACTATAAGACCCAAGTTGGGTCACTCCACATAATCCATTGAAAATGATCACCCCCACTCTACCAGCTATCTCTACTAGATCATTATTATTTAAAACAACTCTTTTTAACTGTAATTCACACCTTATTGGATTTATTAACCAGTTAAAAGTGCTTAAAATGAATGATTATTTTCAACAAGATACTCCTAATCATATTCCCGATAGCCCCAAACATTGACGAATACAGTGACGTTTACATGTGGGTTTAAATATGTAAAATTTTTAACTTTAACCGGCCCACAAAACTCTATGCTTTCTAAGTGTATTTAGCATTCAGTTGAAAGAAATGCGTATGTTTCTATGCAAAAAAAAAATAAAAAATGTAACACATATATCTTGCCTAGATATACTGCAATTTTAGTCTATGCAAGCATAACTCGATGTCTCATTGATCATTAGATGTATTGAAATTGTAAATACATCTACATGTTTCTCTTTTTTTTTTGAAGGACATGTTTCTCTTTTATTAGTCAATTTAATCATCGGATATATTTTTAATATCAATTTAATCCATAAAATTTCTAACAACAAAAGAATTATATATTGTTTGCAATTTCCATTTAGTTTGCCCTATAAAGTGCATTTCACGTTTCAGGTCCTGTCCTCGGCAGTCGTAGTTTGTAGGAGGAATAGAGTGAATGAAGTGATAAGGATGTTCTAAAAATAATATTGGATAATTTTTTAAAAATACAATCGTTGTAGTTTTTATTTCAATTTTATCATTCATTTAAAAAAAAATTGTTTATAATTTTATTCATTTTTATCCAATCAAATAATATATTTTATTTTTATTTTTTTATACACATATATATAAAGTGAATACTAATAGTACTATTACTGATTTTCTCTTAAAACCTCACAATTAATTAAAATTATTTCATTTTCAATTTTATCTTTGTTTACAATACAAAATAACTAATATATTTTTTTACAATTGTGCTAAGTGCTAACAAGTACTCTAAAAGTATTGTTTAGAAAATCCATAATAATTAAAAAAAAAATGCCTTAAAAACATAAGCTAAGCATTTGTCAAAGTATTAATTATATTATTTTACTATGCAAATATTACCTCTTGTAATGCATAATCAATTTGCTTAAGAAACTTGTTAACATTTTTTCAAAGTAGTATATAAATATTTAGAATTATGAACCTCTCAAGTAAAAAAAAAATGGAATTATAATAATAACACATTCTTTCAAACACACTTGTTAATTGGTTGAATGTTAAATAGATTGTACTAAATTTATTATATGGGACCTACATAATTTAAATAGATATGTTTGAACTTTAACCAATTAAAAAAAAAATTGAGTTAAAAAGAGTGTGTTAAATATGTTACTAGCACTTCTCTAAATATTATGACCCCAAGCCGACCTCAGTTTTTACCACTTAGATTTTGTCCATATAATAGAAATAAATTCCCATATGACAATAAGAATATATATAATAACATACATACACACTTATCGACACATACATATATATCATAATATCACCATCCTTCTCACTCAGTCTCTCTCTGTGATATGAATGCTGATTTAGCCCCGTAGTTGTTGCTCATCCTTCCGCTTAACCCTCCTCCACAAGAAAAACACACTCACAATACAAATCACATTCTTCATTTTAAAAACAAGTGGATAAGACCCTCTTTGAATTCATCCATTCCAAGTTTTAAGCAAAAACACTTCTTCATAAGCCTAACCCTTTTACCACACACCAAACTCAACCTAATCAAAAAAACATACTCATATTATTTATTTATGTCTTTTCTCTCTAACGCGGTTTCTTCCTAGCCCTTTTGTTTTCTTTTCTTCAAAATATTGCAATATTCTTCATGGACTATTGCTTAAGAGAGTTAGAAGGAAAACAAGCTAATGATCCTTTATTCATGAAAACAATGAAAAACAACAAATCATCATCAACAACGGAACGTCGTCGCGTGTTTGTTCAAGGACCGGTGATCGTAGGAGCAGGACCTTCTGGTTTAGCAGCAGCTGCATGTCTACAACAAAAAAACATTCCATGTGTAATACTAGAAAGATCTAATTGCGTGGCTTCATTATGGCAACTCAAAACCTACGATCGATTACGTCTTCATCTTCCAAAACAATTCTGTGAATTACCCTTTATGGAATTCCCCTCAGATTTCCCAACATACCCTTCAAAACAACAGTTCATAAAGTACTTGGAAGATTATGCAGAGAGTTTTGGTATTAGGCCACGGTTTAATGAGACAGTGCAAAATGCTGAATTTGATGGTAAAATTGGTTGTTGGAGATTGAAGAGTTTTAATAGTAAAGGGGATGTAACTACGGAATATGTTTGTCGTTGGTTGATCGTTGCGACCGGTGAGAATGCAGAAGCTGTTGTGCCTAATATTGAAGGTGTAGATGAATTTGGAGGGGTTATAAGGCATACAAGTTTGTATAAAAGTGGTGAAGAGTTTAGAGGGAAGAAAGTTTTGGTTGTTGGTTGTGGTAATTCTGGTATGGAAGTTTGTTTAGATCTTTGTAACCATGATGCTACTCCTTCTCTTGTTGTTCGAGATTCGGTAAGTAACTCTTCTTTTAACTATTATAACTGTCTTTTGAAAATGGTTTTCGCAAAATGAGAAGAAAAAATTGTTTTATGGAAGTTTTTATTTTTTGAAGGAATTTTTCAAAAGTTTGTCTCTCCTTATTTAGAATTTTTTGTTCAATTTGATGAAGGAAAATAAAAACAATTTAACTATCATAAGAGAAACTCGCCTTTTGATTTCTACTTCCTTTTTAATTGGTTGTTTTGTACTTTCGACAAATTTCTATGCATACATACCCAAACCTAGTTTAATTAATTTCCATTTCCAATTTTTTAGGTTTCTTATTTTTTTTTCAACCAAAATAATATAATTTTTTTTTCCATCAAGCACTATCTCCCAATAAAAAATGTAATTTTGAACTTGATATCCTCCACAAATTTGATTTTTAATCTCACAAATTTCGCATGAGTTGTAAAAACAAAGCCCTTGTTTAATTCTTGCTTTGCATGCACCCATAGGTTTCAAGTTCCGAAATAGATTTGTTCAAAAAAAGAAGCTTTTATATTTGTTTACAAAACACAATAATATTTCAAGACTTGATCATTTTATTGCACTTTCTTGGATTCTCAAGCATGCGCAACATGGGCATGATGTTGATTCATGTACTAAATGGTTCTTTTTCTTTTCTTATTATTTTTATTCAATCTTCTTTTTTCCACCACACCCATGATTTTTCTGGGTGTTTTCCCCACATAGAGCATGGCCTAGCCTGCAACAACATTAGGCAGCCAAAGTCCTCGTACCTTTTCCCCCACTGCTTTTTTTGGTTTGACAATGAAAGTACTATTCATGAAATATATAATATATGATATCATTATTTAATTTACTATGGTTAATTTTGTAAATGAAGGTACACGTCCTACCACGAGAGATGCTAGGAAAATCAACTTTCGGGTTGTCCATGTGGTTACTCAAGTGGTTTCCATTGGGACTTGTCGATCGGTTCTTGCTCATAGTTTCATGGCTTATGCTTGGTGACACTGCTCAACTTGGGTTGGATCGTCCTCGTTTGGGTCCCCTTCAACTCAAGAACCTCTCCGGAAAAACTCCTGTCTTAGATGTGGGTACCCTTGCCAAAATTAAAGGTGGACACATTAAGGTACTTTCCCTATATTTCCCTTTCTATCAAATCAAATTAGTAACTCTTTTTTAGCATTTTTAAGAGATCTTAATTACACCATGCTAGCTAGCTCTATAAGAGATATTTTAACTGAGATCTGGTCATGCAAATGGTTTGAAGTCAAGCCTAAGAATGATTATGGCAACACCAATATTTCATTGAAATTTGAAAGTGTAATTTTTATCAAAAAAAAATTAGTTTGCACACTATCATACTAACTATGAATCCGAACATACTCTAAAACAACAACTTCGTTAGTTTCTAAGAATGATTCTTGATCAGATGTAATGTGAGATTTGGGTTATGGTAGCGCTAGTATTAGTTGGTTGGAGAATGTTTTTGTACTTTTTAAATTATTTTATAAATATTTTCTCGATGGTGTTCGATTTTTATAAATAAGAAACTAATAGTGGTACCTAATTATTTCCTTTATGCTTTACATCAAGTGCAACTTACATTGCCTTCTCTCTCTTTTTTATATATAATTAATGAAATGAAATGACTTCTTAATTTGTTCCATTTCTTTATTTTTTCTTGGCAAGATTTTTCATCATTATGTGATTTCAATCAAATCATGGACGAAAGCACAATTGGTTATTTTGATTATTTTAATTCAAAAGCTAATCAACAAAAAAAAATTGGTTAATCATTATTTGATGAGTAGTGTTAACTTGTGCCCAAAGGACACAAGTTAAGAATCTAAAAATGAAATTAAATCATAAATTATGTCTTGAAAAGATAAGATTTTAAATTTTTAAAATATTAAATGCACAATTTTCAACATAATGTTTCTATCTTTGGTTTCTTAACTTGTGCATTGAGGCCACAGGTTAACATTTCTCTTATTTGAATCATGCTTGGTGGGATTTCCCATTATTATTTTCATTAGATTAGATTGTTAGGGTTGTCGAACTAAAAAATTTGATTGATGTGTCATTAAAAAAAAACCTAAAAATCGATTGGTCATTGGTGTGTAGGTACGACCAAGCATAAAACGGTTAAAACGTCACACAGTGGAATTCGTAGATGGAAGGTCAGAGAATTTTGATGGCATCATATTGGCAACCGGTTACAAAAGCAATGTTCCCTATTGGCTCAAGGTATGATATTGATAAGTAGCTTATTCTCTCTATTTCTATTTAAGAAAGAATCATGCTAACTTGTGACCTTAAGACACATGTTAATGATTTCATAAATAGTATTACCTCCGTCCCAATTTAATTGACACAATTTTGTTTTTCATACATATTAAGAAAAATGTATAAATAAAGGGGAGAGGGAATATATTGTATTGGGAATGATAAAAATAGTACTCCCTCCGGTCCTTATTATAAGAAAAAGTTGACTTTTTAGGTTCATAGAATAATTAATGTATCTTATTGTAAATATAGACTAGATACATCACTTGCACAATGAACCAAAAAAATTAATTGTTTCTTATAATAAGGACCGGAGGGAGTATTATTTAGTGTTATATTGTATTGGGAATGATGAAAGTTGTATTGAAAATTGAAATGGGTCAGTTATTTTGGGACACTTTTTTTTAGAAAATGGGTCAGTTATTCCGGGACGGAGGGAGTAGTAAATAGATATTACTTCCTCCGTTTTAAAATTAGTGTCGCTTTAGCCAAAAAAATTTGTTTCAAAATGAATGTCACTTTACATTTCCAATACAACTTTAATTTTTTTCTTCCAACTTTACCCTCAATAAATACTCCAACTTTTCTCTCACACAATTTTCAATGCAACTTTAATTTTGTCTTTTTCTTATAAAGTAGGGGCAGTTTAGTAAAATCATTATATCCAATGATTATTTCATTCCATTTCTTAATCTGTGTGTCAAAGCCTAAAGCGACACTCATTTTGAAACGGAGGGAGTACAAAACATCAATTTTCAATCTCTAAGAGAATAAATTGACACAATTTCCTTAAAAATTTCCACTTTAGGTTCCCTAACATGTGCCCTAAGGGCATAAGTTAACATTTCCCTTTAAGAAAAATGTTCTTCTCTCTTTAAAATTACTCATTTCTTTAACTTTGAATGAGTTAACTTTCCTCGACATTTTTCGGCATGAGTTAATTTATGCTGCAACTTTTAAGATCGGTTGAACCAGCGTAATAAGTGATTGAACTGATCTTAAAAGTGTCAGCGTGAATTAACTTACATCCAAGAATGTCGAACAAGAGTTAACTCATGTTGAGTTAAGGGAATTAATAGTTTTGAAAGGGAGAAGAGCAATTTCCCTATTTTAATTTGGTCACAATTTCAGATATAAAGATGTTTGGCCACGCGCACTTAAAAAATGTTAAAAATAGTACAATAATTAAATGATGGATTATTTTTTATTTATTTATGTGTGTACTAAATAAATTTTATTTGGTGTGTGCGCTAAATAAATTATATAATATATGCAGGAAGAGGATATGTTCTCTAAGGAAGATGGATTTCCTATGAAGCCATTTCCAAGTGGGTGGAAAGGTAAAAATGGACTCTATGCGGTAGGTTTTACAAAAAGGGGACTGCAAGGTGCCTCTATGGATGCCAAGAGAATAGCTGATGACATTGAACTGTGTTTAGAAGCTGAAGCAAAGCATGGATCATAAATAATTATATAAAGAGCAATTTTTAATTGCTCCCTCAATTTTGCCACATAAATTTGATAATTTTGGCCAGGTGATAGACACAAAAGAAAAGGGATTGATCATTGAAAAAAAATGATGATAATCATTGATATTTGATCTTGGCTGAGTAACAGACATTCATTCATTCATTTATTTATTGAGGAATATATTGAATTGAAGTAGGTTTGGTATATAAATGAATGGAAAGTGAAATATTTTTGGAGGTGCTAACTTTGCTATTGAACATGCGTGTACAATGGCACTGTACCAAATTGGATCGATCATCTCCAATATATCCATGCATGGAGAAGTGAGCAAAAAGTGAGAGGACAATATGTAATGCAATGCAATATTCATCGCTTGGTGTGGGGTTGATAAAAAATGTTGAATTGAAGTTGAAGAAAAGAAGTATCTTGGGGGTATATTCCAGCTTAGTGGGGGGACCTTAGTAAATTTAGATTCCCTGTCGTGGGGATCCCTATGCATTCGAGAGATCACTAGTCTTTTTATTATAATTGGAGCGTTCAAAATATGCAGATTTTTATTTTTATTTTTTAATTTGAAATATCGAGTTTGAATTTGGACCGTCCAATCATAATTGAAATCATTATTGTATCTTGGATGATTCGGTGTGGAGAATCGGTAATTGCATGCGAACCCATCCGACCTGAGTTGTTTGACTTGTCTCTCTCTATGTACTTCTGGTTGTACAATGCACTTTTTCCTAAAGAGAAAAGGCTGGAGTTGTGGAAGATGTTCAATGGAGATGGTATGCGATTGAGCTTTATTATTAATCCATATTTCATTTTGTTATTTTTTTCCTCTTTAATTTCAGAATAGAACATAACAGTCTAATGTTCTTTGTTGTTGCATTTTGCCTCTTTGGATATGCCTAAAGTGTTCTTTGTTGTAGCAACTAATTAAAGAGGAAAAACATTTCTTAATTTGGGATGAAATGCAACATAGATGTTGTACCAGTTTTTATTACCAATTCCATGCAATTTCGTTGTTGAAATGATTTCATTTTTCAAGTTGAAATGAGGACCACTCCATTTTTTCAGCTGAAAATAATAGACTTGTGCGTTTGGAAACCATTAAATTGCATGGAATTGCAGTAGAATTGTTGTTATGACATTTATTACATATTTCCTCTTCTCACCAACTTCATTAAATTAACACCGTTCATCCAAATTTAAGCAACATGAAATGACTAAGACAAGTCATATTGTACGCTTTGTCATCTGCAGGCAACTACCCTTTTATCATTACCACTTGCCACTGTACGCTTCTTTGGTCGTGAAAATATTAATGGGCTATGCACTTTAATGGATTTTGGTCCATAACGGTACCGTAGTTAGAAAAAAAAAGAATTCTACTTTTCTCCCAGCACTTTTTGCTCGCGCCCAGCTGTTTGGACAATTATACCCCTTTGTGAGTTAAGTCACACTGCGTGACTTAACTCACGCACCCCTGACATGTGCACGAGTTAACTAACGCACGTTGGCCGGTAGTCAGAACTGAAGAATTATTTTGGTCTTTGGTCAGTTTTTCAACATTCAATCTACACGTTTTTTTTACCAAATTTACAAGTTTTTTTGACCGCATTAATTGTATTTATAACATATACTACCATTCCCACCTATAAATACCTCACCATACTTCCATATTTCCTCACACCATATCACTCTCTCTCCCTCCTCACTCTCTCCCTCTATTTCTCTCTTTTTTTTCAATAGTCTCTTTGGGGGCAAAAGTGATCAGACTTCTTTTGGGTAAAATAGTGAGTAGCCGACTTGAGGAAGTGATCAACCATTGTGATAAGATTAAATCTGCTTGTTTTTACCCAAAAAACTTTTTACCGTGGGTAAAAAGAATCTTCTTAGGGTATAAAAAGAACCAGATTTAAATTTAGCTCAAGGGTTGATGATGGATTTTCCCCAATAAGGTTGCTCACTATTTTATCCCAAGAAGGCTGGTCACTTTTTACCTCAAGAGGGTAAAAAGAAAATAAGTAGATTTAGTGAATTCGAATAAATTATTGTATCAATTATTGTATTGTATGAATTCTATTAATAAAATGAGATGTTGTTATATGAATTATTTTTGTTCATTTCATTTTATTTATATTTGCTTTTATTTTCTCATTTTGTATTTAATGAATAAATCTGAATAAATATTAATTTAGTTCATTTCTTTTTATTTATATTTGTATTTATTTAATGAATAAATTCGAATAAATATTTATTTTAAGTACATAAATAAATTAGAATAAAGCAAATAAATAATTTAGAATAACGTAAATAACTTAATTTGAATAAAGTAAATAAATAAATTAGAATAAAGTGAACAAATAATTTAGAAAATAAATAAATTAGAATAAAGTGAAAAAATAAATTAGAATAAAATAAATAAAATAATTTGAATATAGTAAATAAATTAAAAAAAGTGAGTTAAGTCACTCTGTGTGACTTAACTCACGCTGCGTAACTTAACTTGCACACATTTTTACACTTGTGTTAGTTAACTAACGCAGGGGTTGTTTGTGTATTTCAGCTGGACGCGAGAGAAACTTGCTGGGAGAAGAGCAGAATTCGAAAAAAAAAATGTTTGTGTAGGTCATAAAAATAAATTTATATAGTCTACAAGTCCTAGCTTAGTTGGCAGCCGACATTGTTAGGCCGGACACCATGATTGAGATTCAAATCCCGGCACCTCCGCTTATGTGTGTGAGTTTATAATAACTTTGTCAATTCGTCTATCTATAAAAAAATAAAAATTATATGTATATTTAGACACATAAAAAATTTATTTTTAATAAATTTTAAACACAAAATTGACCATTAAAGTATTAAATTATATGTCTTAAAAATTCAAAAAATCAACTACACATTTTGAGGTGACTTAGAAGTGTGATGCTAACACATACTTAGATCATAAAGAGGATGAACCAGAAGATCAATTTATTTAAAGATAAAAAAAAATATTTAATGAAGGCTTTGTTGGAGGAGGCTTTGGGCAAAATCGCTCAAATCTTGGACCATTCTTGATCTAACCTCTCTAAACAACGTAAATAAAGGATTCTTATTCACATCAAGGCCAAAAGATGACGAGCAGCTTACTTATTTCTCTAATTCATAAAGGGGCATGTCGGTCCTTGATGTGATCATGAGGTCATTAAATATGTGGAAAGAAACATATAAAAAAATGAACTAAAAAAATGAATATTTTATTCATTTTAGTCCATCGTTTTCTCCTAGTCTGCATCTTAATTTTCTATTTGAATTATTTTCCATAAGGATTGTTATTTTCACAGCTTGATTATTTTATTAGTGGAGAATCATGGCTAATTACTCTTCATGGCTCAATTGTTTAATCTCGTTTGGAATCCATTTGAAATCAGCTCACGGTTATCATTTGGCAGGCTAATTGATACTTACGGTTTTGGACAATAATTGGCATAAGGTTATATGATTTAATAAGTTATTGTCCAATGGAAAATTAATTAGCCAAGCTGCTGATTCACTATCCTATCACACAAAAGCAGCATGCAACGGTTAAGGGGAGTAATGGTTTCAGAATTTAAAAGGAGGCACCATGCAACGGTTTCATAGTTTATTTGGAACAGCTTTCGTCAATTGGAAATGAATATAATATGCAAATCCCGTCAATTCTCAAAGAATAATATTAGTGTTTTATTTTATAATAATTGTAAGGCTAATATGCCATTTATTTTGGTTTATTTTAATTTATTAGAGTCTTTTGTGTTCATTAGAGTAAAACCTCTATAAATTGTAAGTTTCATTATGAAATAAGATACCTAGAATTTTGATTAAAAATACACTTTGTATGTTGAGAGAGTTTTGTCGCTTTTTTGGTTCTCGATTGAACCAAGTTTATCGAATCTTATTAATGGCTTCCTTACCATTGTGGCGATTCCTCCTTGCTTATCATTCCTTCTTAGATTAGAAGTGAGTGTGACGCGTTCCTTTACCATTTCTTTTCCCAAATCCATTTTTTTATTTTACTTTTATTCCTATAAACAGTTTTAGTTCTTTATCAATCCTATCATATAGTTTGAAGATAGACGTACATAAAACAATGACAAAATCAGAAAGAAATTAGCAATTTGCAATCTCTAAACATATTTCAGATTTTAGAAACTCAAATGATGAGGAACACGTTTTGATTTCTATAAGCTGAAAGAAACCAAAAATCTAGAAGAAAAAAACTTAATCAAACACCAAAGATTTGAGCAAATGGGTATGGACATCTTGTGTAGTAGTTGAAAACGTCCCAAATCAATGGTTTCAACCAAGTTTAATTGAAAAATGACACAATGACGAAGATTCAGGTATAGGGAGGTTTTATGTTAAAATACAACAACAACAACAACCACATCCATCAAGCATTATCTCACTAAGCGGGATTGGTTACACAGTATACCAATAGTGCTCAACCATTTTTCATCATTTTTGATTTTTGTATTTTAGGTTAAGATACGAAAAACAATTTTGGGTTAAAATACAAAAAAAAAATTGAGGAAAAATAGTCGAGCATTATTTGTATATTGGCATGTTTCAAATTATAGAAACAGAAACTCCTTTTTATGGTACTATTTTCATAATCCAAGAAGTGCAAAAATGATAATATAGAGATCGCGAGAGGGAGAATTTCTCAAAACTATGAGATAATGGTATGGTCCCGAAATTTAGTCTATTTTGACAAATCTATGTTTGTAATTAATGAATGTTAAGAGGACTCTCTTATAACACTCGGTTTTTTATTGAATAAAATATTGTGACTCTCGGTACTTTATGTTGATTTTATTATAAAATTGTAAAATTCAAAATAATTTTCACCGTATCAATAAACCTAAACATATAGGATAAATGGTAAACCAACAGGATGGATGGTTACAACGTACTCCCTCTGGTCACTATTATAAGAAAAAATTCACTTTTTAGATACATTAATTATTCAATGTGTCTAAAAAGTGAAGTTTTTCTTATAATAGTGACCGATGAGAGTAGAAAGCATAATTGTCTATAGACGCTAGATTATATCAATCGTAAAGAAAGACATTAAAAACAACGAAAACATCCTGATAGATAGTCAAAAGACTTTAAAAACAATGAAAAATATCATGACCGTTTACCCATAGCACTAAAATTGTGAATTGAGTTTAGAGTTTAGAGTTTTTTTTTTTTTTTTAAGAATTGAGTTTAGAGCTATTATTATAATTATATGGTCACATGATCAAATGTATAAATGTATACTCCATTCGTCTCAATGTAACTAACACATTTGGATTATGCGTGTTTCTTAAAGAAATTTTTAGATTGATTGATTTTAATGTTAAAATTAGTATTATTTTGTAAAATACTATTATTAATTGTAGTTAAAGTAGAGAGAAATTTAATAAATAAAGGTATGGGATTGGGAAAAAACAATAAGTAAAAACTGTGACAATTATTTTAATAGGGAATGACAAATATTTAAGCGCACACATAAACAAATATTTTCTCTTTTTAAAAAAGGATCTACATTTGAGAATTATGAACGATATGAACACTTTTTTTCTAACACTCTATCTAACATTCATTTCCTATAGGAAGAAACTTATGTTGGTATCATACTTTAAAAATAGATCTCAAATAAATCAGTGAAACCGACATAGATTTCACTAAATAAGATAAGAATCTTGTTGATCATTGCTCTTGGGACATTAATTAAGGATTTCAAGAATAGAAGTTATCTTGAAAATATAAGTCACTACTTTTAATCAAGTAATTTTACATCATTTTTTTAGGGTAGTGTTAACTTGTGCCCTTAGGACACATGTTAAGAAACCTAAAAAAAAAAAATCTTTAATATTTTGTTCATTTGATTCATTAAAAAGTTAAAGATTAAATATAATGCACGCATTCCAATAAACTATTTTTATATTTGATTCATTAACTTGTGCTTTGAGGACACATGTTAACATTTCCCTTTTCTTTATGAAAAGGAAAATGAGTCTATTATTTTTATTATAATTTCTTTTTTGCAAATAAATCAGTTGTTTAATACACCCTCCGGTCACAAATATAAGCAAAAATTTACTTTTTAGGTTCATTCAATAAATGATGTATGTGGTCTATTTAATGGTCCACATACATCATTCATTGAATGAACCTAAAAAGTGAATTTTTGCTTATATTTGTGACCGGAGGGTGTACGTAGGAAATAATATATTTAGCATTTCTCGGTAAACATATGTCTTTTATTGTGTTAATTGAAAGATAATACTACCTCCGTCCCTAAATATAGGAGCCTTTTGCCAAAATTGCGGAGATTAAGAAAGTTGGTAGTAGTATTAAATTTGTATATAATTACTACTCCCTCCGTTTTTAAATATAAGCAAATTTTAACTTTTAGGTTCATTCAATTAATGATGTATGTGGTATATATTATAGATCACATACATCATTAATTGAATGAACCTAAAATTCAAAATTTGTTTATATTTAAAAACGGAGGGAGTATTGTTTTTACAATTTTATTCTTAAGAGAGAGAGTTAATTTATGTTTTCAATATAATATTTATTGTTGATTGAAGAAAAAAATGCAAAATAAATAAGGTTATGTTGGTAAAGAAATAATTAATGTACTTGGAAATATTAAAGGGGTCTTATAAAAAGGGACAAATTATTTTTTCAAAAGGGTCTTATAATTAGGGACGGAGGTAGTACATTGGATTTTGTGATTCTCCAGGATTTATTCTCGGGTTAAATGTGAATTTGATTGGCTTGGAAGATTATCGGGCTCATAGGATGACCCAAGCTATGAGTCACATTTATCATACTCCCTCCGGTCTCAAATGTAAGAAACTTTTCACTTTTTAGATTCATTCAATAAATGATGTATGTGGTCTATAATATAGACCACATACATCATTTATTGAATGAATCTAAAAAGTGAAAAGTTTCTTACATTTGAGACCGGAGGGAGTACGTATTAAAAAAACAGAAATACTCCCTCCGTTTCAAAATGAGTGTCGCTTTAGCCAAAAAAAATTGTTTCAAAATGAATGTCGCTTTCAGTTTCCAATGCAATAATAACTTTTTCTTTTCAATTATACCCTCCAATTAATATTCTGCACACTACTTCCAAAGTATTACTTTTAAAACTAACCAATAGTTAATAAGGATAATTTGGTAAAATAACCATTCTTTTTCTTTTAATCATTGCATTTCTTAATATGTGTGTAAACACCTAAAACGACACTCATTACGCAAGCTATGAGTCACATTTTTACTGACTGGACTAAAGTCAGTACTACCTCCGTCCCAATTTAATTGACACAATTTTGTTTTTGACACATATTATGAAAAATGTATAAATAAAGGGGAAAGTGGAATATATTGTATTGGAAATGATAAAAGTAGTATTATTTAGTGTTATATTGTATTGGGAATGATGAAAGTTGTATTGAAAATTGAAATGAGTCAGTTATTTTGAGACACTTTTTTTTTAAAATGAGTCAGTTATTCTGGGATGGAAGGAGTAACAGTTAATCTAAATCCAGCGCAAGCTATGATTTCATCATGCCTTTGCCTTTGCCGTGCTCTGTCGGAAAGATAGCAGTCTGCAAAGCAGTGACATGTAACCCCACCTCACCTGTTAATAATTATGGACAACTTGAGAAACATAAATATTATTGAACTGATGATTAAACTCTAGTAGTCACGTACGTTAGATTTGATATGATTTTGAATCTTTGTTGTATAAGGAAAAAGAAACAGGGTGGAGCTATTATTATTAATCATTCAAAAAATATATGTCCTTGAAAGCATTTGATATTGAACAAAAATGTAAAGTAAAATTTTTATTTTGAATTCGTGTACTATTTAACAATATTGAAATATTAAAAAATAATTTTTTTTATATCAAAGTTATCGTCAACGTCAGACTAGTGATAAACGGTCAATTCTTGGAGGTTAGAAGAACCATGCATTGCATGGATGATCTCGTGTTTCTCTGACACTGCCCCATTTTATACTTCTTCTAAAGCAGCTACAGTCAATATTACAACCCCATATGATTGATTTTACTCCAATTTTAGGGTGTGTTTGTTTCCAAAGAAAGAAGAAGGAAAGATTGTGATGGGAGGGAAAGATGATGGAAATGTCAACTTTCTCTAGTTTGGAACAACAACAAAAAGGCAAGGAAATAAAGTTGCAGATGGGACCCACGTGAAAATGCTTTCCGCGCATTTATGCAAGGAAAGTGAGGATGGAACATGTTGAATGAGGAAAAGACAAAAATACCCACAAAATCAATGTTTTTTTAAACGAAAGTAAAGATTTCCGTTGAATGAGGAAAAGACAAAAATACCCACAAAATCAATGTTTTTTTAAACTATTTTTCTGGCAAGCACAATAATTAGTAAGCCTTACCAAATTACCAATGTGCCATGCCGCCATCATAATTCATAAACGTTAGTTCTTTTTTATGTTTTTTTTGAGGAAGTTAGTTCTTTATTTCTACTAATGAGAGCATATTTCATATCTGGGTTATGTTAACTTATGCTCTAAGGGTACAAGTTAAGAAGTTAAAAAGGGAATTAAAAGATAACTTTTACATTGAAAAGATAAAATTTGAATGCATTGAATGCACACTTTCCAAAAAAAAAGTTTCTATATATAGTTTCTAAACTTGTGCCTGAAGGGCACAAGTTAACATTTCCCTTCATATTTTTATTTTAATGTAGTATTTTATCTTTGTATAGGGTTAGTTTTGTCACTTTAAAAAATATACATCTTTCTTTCTTTTCACTTTCACTCATACCAAACACTCAAACAATCATTCCACTTTCCATTCACTTTCCTCAGACTTTCTTTCCTTTAACAATCTTTCCTCCTACAATCTTTCCTTTCACTTTCTTTCGTGATATGATGATCGGTATGACCCACTCTATAAAAAAGGTAATCATAATTTCATTGCTTCATAGTTTTTACAAGGACAGAAACTCGCAGGTCTAAAAACGACATGCAGTTTCAGGTTATAGCCAATCTTTTTATGATTGTAAAATAAGTGATATGAAAAGGTTAAAAGAAATTAAATACTACATGCTAACAACCAATAAACTTGAATTTCTAGTTTTCAAGTCATTCTAATTCTCTATAGATCCTAAAAGAACAACAAAAGCGAAAGTTTTAATCTCCTTGCAATGAAATCTCAACCACACAAAACATGATAAGTGTTTTTCAATCCTATAATCTCACCTAAAAACAATCAACTTTTAACATCTAAGTTTTGCAAAAGCTATCTCCAATGATTTGTATAGAATCCTTTGATTTTGCCTTAAATCGAACATGCGGCATGCATGAAATGCTACTGAATTGCTTGTACGATCAGCGTTATACACGTATTGTGGTATAGATATGTGATGATGATGCGAACCTATCATGTAGCAGAATATTCTACATCATGACAATGCATATATGCTCATTTCTATAGCATTAGCATTGCTCATTTCTTTAATTTTAGATGTACATGGAAGGTTAGTTGGGATTTTTTTATTTTTAGACAAGTTTGCATTGCTATATCATTTTCAATCCTTTTCGCAACAAGTGTACTATTTTTAAATAAAAAAAAATCATCCCAAAATATTGTTCAAAAAAAAAATCATCCCAAACTATTGTTAAAGCACAAAGTTTTTCATCATTATGATTAATCTTCGTTGGATAATTTGTTGGACATAGCCACACAGGTACATTGTCCCTTCTAATTAACCAAATTTTCAACGTAAACATTTGTTTAAAAAACTCATATCTATTATCATTTGATAATTTCATATATAAATTAAACTATTTTTTATTTTTATTTTTTTAAATGTGTATATATATTAAATAAAAGTGAGACTCATTGTCCACTGTAGGACATATAGAGTTGACAATTGACATAAGCATTTTTGTTTTATTTGACTGACTCGGTGTATCTTTAGTAACCCTTTAGCACGCCTTGTGCTAATGGGATTGCTTGTTTTGTGGTTTATATATATTTCATTTTTTATTGTTAAAAAAAAAACAGAAATTATTGGGCCTTGATTTCATCAACGATTCCTTGATCTTCACTTATCAATTCTCACATGGGCATATATGTATGTCTTCCAACACAAGTCATTGACAAATATTCCAATTATTCTTATTATTTACATTTTTTAAATTCTTTAAATAGTTTTTATAAATAAGATATTAAATATGTCTTAACCTTTTATAAACTCATTCAAATACCCATAAAAAGAAATTCACTAAAATATTTTCTTTCTCATTAATTGTCATGTAAGATAACTATTTTCTATAATGGAACATAAACAAAAAAAAAATACTCCCTCCGGTCCTATTTATAAGAGAAATTTAGGTCAACAAAAGTTAATGTATCTAGTTAAAAATTCAGTCCAAATACATTAACTTTTGTTGACCTAACTTTCTCTTATAAATAGGACCGGATGGAGTATTAAATAATGTAGTAGTTGATAATACGTGACATCTCAGTAAAAAAAATTACATCAATTTTCTCAGCTATCCCTCCATGACTAATAAATTGGTTAATCTTTCCAGGAAGTATGAGTTAGTTTTATTTATATATAATTTTGCTTATATTTATCCTGAAGGGAGTAAAAAGAAAAACATAATTGACAAAAAGAAATGTAACACTGAAATTTGAAAACGAAAGATCAATAGAATCAAAGTTATATTAAAAAGATGATAATTATTTCAAAAAATACAGTAACATTAACGCCATTAAATATCAAAATAGGTGGGCTTGAAATTGGATAATGTTTCATATGTTTGATTGATTATTTAATTAATCAATTATGGATTGAAAATAATCAATTATTATAAGTTAATGTCATAATATAAAGTATGGTCTATTGTGTTGAACACTAATTAGTTGATGAATATGCGTGATTGAGCTATTCTTACTAAATGGACCGTGATGGGTTGGACCATTTAGATAAGCTCAATGAGAGGTCCCTGCCCTCAGCCGTTTAACTATTTAAACGTCATCCCATCAGACGGTTAAACACTCTGAACATTCTGGTGTTAAACGGAATGAAGGTAGTCATCCCTTTCATCCTTCTGGCAATTATCTTTCATCAACCTAATTCAAAGGTACACAATTCTTCTTCTTTCTTTATTATTGATAATATGTTGTAACTTGTATCTAATGATCTATGGCTAAACACTAACTTTTATCAATTGGTATTAGAGCCAAATAGATACATGTTATGGCTATTTGTTTATCCGTGAATCATATATTATTGAATCCGTGTATCATTCTTGTATTCATGTGATTCATCCTAATTGTTTATCGATCTTAAATTATAGAATGTTGATTTTATTATCACTTGATGATTAATACTAATGAATGAATCAACATACCCTTATATGATTCTATCTTCACGTGTAAGTTGCTGTGTATTTTTTTTTAAACCCTAATATATGGCTTTAATTCTCAATCCGAATTGCCAGAATTGTTTTTGGGTTTTATGCATAACATGTTATGTTGTTGTAAGCAACTGTATTTTCGTGTTCCAATTCTTCTCTGTTCTTGTTTGAAACAATTTACGCTGTTATCTCATTGAAAACTTTTTCTGTTCTAAATTGCCAAAAAAAACTCCAATTTTTTCAACCTCTGATTAGATCGATAATCCACTAAATTGATATGCGATTTCCCTTCTTCTCTCAATTTTGATCAAAAACGTACCTAAATCGTCGTGTTTAACCACGCATATCACCATATCAAATCGGGTCGCGACGCGGGTTAAAGACGGGTCGAAAACACCCGGTTTCTTTGCTTTCCGGGCGAAGAAGAACCAGATTTTTTTTTCTTTCAGTTAAAAATTAATAAATAAATAAAATAAATTGCTTAAACCCACACGCGTCAGGACTCAGGAGTGTTCCATACTCTAAATATTCCAATTCTTTGTATGCCATATATATTATACAGAATTTTGGCACATGTAGATATTTTATACATTATTACACTACAAGAAATCCTGCAATTAGCCAGGGGCGGATTCCTTGTGAAAATGCAAGAATCCCTGGGAAAAAGCCATTTGCCAGGGCTTTTGTGTGGAGCTGAATCAATGGCAAATGCGGTCCTAGCAAATTGCTAGGCCAGGGCTTTAGCTCCTGGCAAATCTGCGTGGGACAAAGTCCTGTCCCAACCCCTGTTCTTACTCCTGGCAAAAGCCCTGGCATATTTTCTGACTCAACAACCTGCAACCTGCTTTTCTGAAGCACTGCAGAGCTGACATATTGTCTAATCAGGTGCAGTCTGACCAAAACCAGACAGGAGTATTGCGAGGGGTATACCCCTGGCAAATTGCGTAGATATTTTTTTTGAGAAAATGGTATTTTATTGTTTTTAAAAAACGTTAATTTCATTAAAATAATTAAAATTAATTATTAAAATAAATGTAAAAACGATTTTAAATTGCTTTTTTTAAATCATTAAAAATAATTTAAAAAACATAATTAAATGTTTTTTTTTAAAGTAATTGCTTTAAAATAAAAATTAAAGTAATATCACCCATAAAATATTAAGTCAAACATTAATGAAATTAAAATTGTACGGAATAATATTATAGACCATAAGTAGCAAATAAGTAGCAATTGTACCGGGAAGCATAACAAACTTTTCCAAATATTACACACCATAGATAATAGAAGCAAAATAAAATAACATGCAAGGTCCAACTTCACTCCTCATCATCGCTGTCCGTCTCCTCGTCTCCTTGTTCGCCTCCATCTTCGCCATAACTCGGAAAAGGCTCTACATTGGGATCTGGAACTGACGATTGCTGACTTGAATTCCCAACCTCATGTGCTTGCCTAAACTGAGCTAGTTGCTCCTCACATTTCCAGCAACACATTCCAATTGGACCTAACATTTTCAGAAGCACATTCCAAATAATCATTCACTTAAAGGTTGTGTTTTTAAGGAGTAATGACAATATAGGAGTAATCAACCAAACAACACATTCCAATTGAATCTAAATTAGATCTCCATCTTTAACCACTTACTATCAATTTAGTCTCTAATATGTTTTCATAGACCTTAAAATATTCATATATAATTTCAAGAACTTATTTGAGATCATCTTACAAAATTACAGATTAATCCAATGGTTTACTTTCGTGTATTTCATATTACAGGTTCACCTGGAGAGGAATAAACACAATATCTAGAGAATAAAAAAGGACGTGTGGGCTTGTGTTATTGTGTACATGTTGTCTATTGCATGGTATAGTGCGTTATTGTGTACATATGGGCGTGAATTTGGCAACTGGACTATATAAACAATTGAACCAACCATTATTACTTTGTGCAATTATAAACATCACATTACGCAATAAGTGTGTGGTAGCTATAATATAGTTTACAACAAGGATTATAAGCCAATCCAAATAATTGTTCAACCTTTCCATGCAACCAACCATAACATTACACAGTAATTAGAAATATGATCACTAATGAGCAGAGGAAGTTTATGATTTACGCATCTGGCATCCTTCCTTATTGTTATATGGAAGTTAATCAATTTTCCACATCTTCTGCAACTACTTATAATAAAAATGAAAGTAACAGCACAATAAGGGTATTGCATGTTATTTACTCAGATCATAGAGTTGTACATAAACTCGGATTCAGAAAAATTTACACGGATTCAGAAACTTAATAAATTTGTAAAAAAACTTGTACATAGACTTGTACATAAACTTGTAAATTTACTCGGATTCAGAAAGAGGAAAAAAAATCAATTAGTAAAACCCTAAAAAATCAAAAATCCCCAAATCTTAATAAGCTGAAAAATCAATCCTTTACCACAAATAACTTTAACCCTACAAAATTAGTACATAAAACAATTATTAAAACAAAGGAATGAGTAAGATTGAACTCACTTGAGATGAATATTGACTCAGCAAGCAAACAAGATGAATGAGCAACACCTTCTGAAGGAGAAAACGAAAGGAAAGGCGTGAGAAAATGAAAGGAACAGAGGCGTGAGAACAGAGGCGTGAGGAACGAGCAAACCCTTATCGGCTTCAGCTGGAGAAACTAAAGGAACAGAGACGTGAGCTAAGAAGAAAACCTAAGGAGTGATACAAATGGGTTTTGGTTTGATAACTTTATGTGTTGGGGAGAAAGAAGAAAAGGCAAATATTTTTGTAAGTGTGGGTAAAAGGTACCAAGGTTAAAGCCAGGAGCTGCCCCTGGCTAAATGTATGACAGATTGTGCAGTCTGCTTTACAGAAATGGCAGCTTTTGTGCAGAGACATGCCAGGGGTTAAGCGGGGAAACGCCCCTGGCAAATTGTCATGCAAGTACAGACAGTCAGCTTTTCAGGAATTTGGTCAAATTTGCTTTTCTTTTTTCAGGCTTTTGCAGGGGTGTTGTCCCTTCTGCAGCAGCTTTACAATTTGCCAGGAGCTCTCCCTGGTATTGCTCCTGTCTAAGCCTGACAACACTCAGATTTTCTGCACCAATTCAAAATATATGTTCCCGCCTAAAATAAAGCCAGGGCTTATGTGAGGGCCACGCCCTGTGTAATTTGCCACCACTTTCCCCATGCTTTACTCCTGGCAAATTTCCCAGGGGTTTATGCTCCTGGCATAATTCCCTGGCTAATTGTAAGATTTCTTGTAGTGTTAATTGGGGATAAATTATATTTTTAAAATATCACATTCTCAAATTTTTGTGAAGATTTTTTTATTTTATACGACACTTATGAAAAATCCACTTATTTATAATTGCTTATTCTGTATTCATGAATAATTCAAAGATGACTATATTATAAGATATTCTCGTTAAGTCATCAAAAGTCATTGGCTATAAGCATAAGGATGAATGTCACACACTGCGAGGTAAGTCTGTGATTTAATTATTTTTATCCTCTTGTGACTTATCGTATATTATTTCACATATGAAAACATTTATCCATTCTTCTCTTTTGTTGTGCAATTATGATATCCTATGTAGAAGTGAAATCCTTTTTTTCAGAATATTCTAAATAGAGCTCTATAATTCTTATATATTTATTCTAAGAGTTCTTCTCTGGATAAAATAGAAAGCTAATTGACACACTTGTATTCTAAATAATAACTCTTGTTATTATACTATTTCATATAAATAAATTCTAAAGTCATATTTATGACGTGCTAATTTAAAATATTGTTAAGCATGTCTTTCTATTATTTGAATTTGAATATGACCGAAGTTGAGTACATTAAGTACTATTGTTTATGCATGATACTATTTTATCATATTCTCCTAAGCATAGACATTATTGATTTGTATAATTGTAATCTCACCTATCGTGGATACAATTATGCAAAGTTTTCTAAATAGATTAGCATTATATTGGTGACAGTCATACCCTATCGGTATGTTGTTATTAATATAATTGCTATTATTCAATGTACCTTAATTTTTATACTTATGTCAAATATAATTAGAGTACCCTATCAATATTAAATTTGAGACATAAGAATTGTACATTGTGATGATATAGTTCTTACTTATTATCCTTAAGATCTCGAATGGGATTACAATAAGTAAGTTACTCTATTAAAAGACATGTAGAAAACTATATAAATTTTGCAATCCAATATTATTCTGATTTTGAATTAAATTTCTACTTAAATGTTATTCTTGTATATATATAAATATTTTGGATTGCTACTATCCCTTTGTTATGTGAGTGACGGACATACCCTATCGGTGTGACGTTAATTAAACTATCATTATATATTCTCTATCAAGTGGGAGAATCCTTGCTATGTATTGTGTAACGTGATGGACATACCCTATCGGTATGACATTACTTAACATGATCATTATTTTGTGGGTAATAAAAATACCTTATTAGTTTAACTATCATTCTCACTAAGCGGAGAACATATAATTCTTCAACAAGCGAGGAAAATTCTACATGTCAATTAACTATATCTCATAAACAAATATATTTATTTGTTTCATAACTCTAAATATAAAATTATTGTAGAGACTTATATTGAGGATATTAATTATATTCTTATACACTTCCATATCCTTTTATATTACTGAAAACTTATTTTGTAAAAGCAATATGTCAAAATCCCAAAATTCTTAACAACTCCATTGAGAAAATTTTATTTATACCACTATTCTAAATAATTATAAATGGTATATTTGAGATATTTAAGTTTACCATTTTCACTATATTTTGACATATTTTATGCTATTGATATTCTTTAATATTTGCGGAAGTTTATGACTATATTCTCGCATATCCTCAATAATTATAAAATATAAGTCTTTTGTTTTTCCGCTGCGTGTAACCTAATCTTTTCTCAAATGTGTGTGATTATAATTGTAGCATTTGAGTTTTGAGTGAGTTATTAAAATTGTGAATAGAGTCTCATATCTTATTTTATAATACTAGAGACTTATCTCACTCATATGATGATAAACCTTTTATATAATCATCATACTCTGTCATATATAGGTTACTGTAATTATAAAATTCTTTGAAATTTTAATCGTGAAAATGAGATCTTGTGTTATAAAATTCTTAAATGAAAATTTACATTCTCCTTAATTCTAGATGCAGAATATGTGGTTAACTACAAAACTCAATTCTTGATAATATCTGCCGTTAATAAATTATATATTCACGAGATTTTATACTATCATTGAGTTACCACTTATGTTAATAATTCTGCTATACTCATATGTGCAAAATATGTGGTTGAGTTCATGAAACTCTGTTACTTAAAATTATATAACCACTTATGTTGATAATCTTGAACTAGTAATTAAGTATCCCACTGTTGAATGTTATATTATATTTCTATATATAAGTGATCACTAATGTGAATCCCACTTACTCTTGTTTATATATATGTGGGATCAGTGGGAGTGTGTACACAATACTATATTTTGAGCTCAAATGAGAAATCCCACTCTTGTTTATATATATATATATATATATATATATATATATATATATATATATATATATATATATATATATGTGAGATCAAGAGAAATGTGTACACAATATTATATACATATAATTTAAAATTCTCGTCATTGCTATATACTCTTGTGCACACTATAAAATATGGCTTAGTTTAAGAGACTTTAAACTTCAGTCTCATTCTATTATATTGAGATATTTATTAAAATTCTATCAATCTCAATAAGCATCATAATTGGATGCTTAAGTCAATTTTGTTGGAATATGCACAATAAATTCTTAGCATTCAAATATATATTGTGCTTCTCTTTTACCAACATTAATCCACATTTTATGAGGTCATAAATAATAAGTACAATGTATAATATCAATACTCCTATCGAGTATGATATTGTGTTCTTGTAGTACTTATAATCTGAGATAATCATAAATGTTCGTTCATTATTGACATTTTAGTGGCCACATTAATCCACATTTTATTTTCTTTAAACTAAGTGTCTATGTTGATCCATTTTGGAGATTCTTGAATTTCCTATTACATTATGGATTTTCATAGTCACAATTTTTCTAAAGCGTGGATTAATTGAATGTCGTAGAACATTTATTGATTTTGACTAAATGTAATTACTCTCTGTCCTCGTGAGCTTAGCTCAGTTGGTTTGGACAATGCATAAAATATGCAAGGTCCGGGGTTCAAATCTCGGCCACCACAAAAAAAAAAATGTAATTACTCTCTTTATAGGCTATCCCTATAAGTAATTACTATTCTTATACCTTTGTGGATATATGACTTTTATGGAATTGAAAACTCATTGGCAGAACCACTAACCACAGACTTATATAAATGAGTATTGTAACTCATAATGATTTGATTAAGTCTATGATATTTTGGGTTAGTGGGAGTTTGTTATAACATTTTAATGCTTGGGCCATTCTTTAATGACACACCCTTTTAATTTAAATGTGTCACTATAAATTCATCATTTGTTAGAAAAGTGAGTCTTTGATCTGTATGATTTGTTTTCCCTATCGGATTCAATTTCTGCAGCATTAAAGCTTACTTCTTTTTGAATGATTAGTGTTTTGACCATACATATAATTTTTAAATTTAAATTCTTTATGACAAGTGAAATTTTATATTCTTTTAGTAATTGAGTATTGTCATTCAAGTGGGAGATTGTTTGATTAATTATTTAATTAATCAATTATGGATTGACAATAATCAATTATTATAAGTTAATGTCATAATATAAAGTATGGTCTATTGTGTTAAACACTAATTAGTTGATGAATATGTGTGATTGGGCTATTCTTACTAAATGGACCGTGATGGGTTGAACCATTTAGATAAGATCAATGAGAGGTCCCTGCCCTCAGCCGTTTAACTATTTAAACGTCATCCCATCAGACGGTTAAACACTCTGAACATTCTGGTGTTAAACGGAATGAGGGTAGTCATCTCTTTCATCCTTCTGGCAATTATCTTTCATCAACCTAATTCAAAGGTACACAATTCTTCTTCTTTCTTTATTATTGATAATATGTTGTAACTTGTATCTAATGATCTATGGCTAAACACTAACTTTTATCATCATATAGCCTTGGTGGTTAGATATCTTAGTTCAGTTAATAAAGTGGAATATTTGAGTCTCATGCAACAAACCTATTTGCCATAAGTTGTTACCAAATCATTTCGCAATCTTTGATCAGGTGTTTGGAAGCTCATTTCGACCTAATTAGTGAGGTGTGTTCAAATAAAGGAGATTTGAATGACATGGTTACTAATATGGATGATAGTGTTCTTCCTAATCAAAGGAACACGGGTTTTAGTGGCTAGGTGTGTTATCATGATTGCATTTTCAATTTAAAAATTCTTTGGAAGTGTGGTTTTGCCTAATATTCGTGTTCAAATAAATTCATGCACTTTTGGTCTTCGTTTGATTATGTTGGCTGGTTGGATTTATAAAAATTTCGTGCTTTTTGAATTATTTGCATGTAGTTTAGATGGTTCTAGGGAGACTTCTCAGTTCATCACCATACTAATTTGCCATAATTTTTGCTGGTTGCTGATGTTTTTGATGTAACTTTTCCAAGAATAAAAACATGGTATAGAGAACAAGCTACTCCAAAATTTGCATGAATTATTGTTTTGAACCATCTTTTGCTTTGGTTTTTGGAATAATTATTAGCTTAATCAAGACCAATAAATAAATGACATGTATATTGTATTAGAGATAAGAGATGGTGCATAATCTACACGTAGCTTACCCATTTTGCTAGTTATGGTTATCTCCATCTTACTACAAAAGAACGACTCTTACCCAAAGCATTGATCCTATCAACTAATATTACTTGGCCCCAATGCACTTTAAAAATAAGTATATGAAAAACTATCAATTTAGTTTTAATTTATATGAAAAAACTATCAATGTAGAAAACCATTTTGAAATTCAAAAGGTTAAAACTATGTGTTGAATTTTTTTTATAAGAACGCATAAATGACAATTTATTTTATAAGGACTAAAAATAAAATCCGATATATTTATAATGATAAATGCTTGTTTAACTCTTATATTTATATAGTTTATGTAATTCTGTAAAAAAAATATATAGTTTATGTAATAAATTGGATAGAGTATAGTTCAAGAATTAAATTGAAAATGTATTATAATCATATGTTCACACTGAAATTTAATAGCGAAATTCACATTTAAAACTATTGAAGAGTGAAAAATTGTTGGTTTAAACATGTGTCTCATCATTCATATCAAGTATTAACTATTTACTATGTGATATTCTCTCCGTTTCAAAATCTAAGCAAAATTAATGTATTTGGTTCAAAATTTGTACTAAATACATAACTTGTTGACACATTTTTACTTACATTTTAAGACGGAGGAAATATATATATTAAGGAATAAAGTATATTCTCTTTAATTCTAAAACATACAAATATAACGAAAAATTAGATTCACCTTTCCCTTGGCTATTCTTAAATAGGGCATATAGGACTATTTGAGCACTGTTTATTTTCCGGTAAGGTCTCCACTTTCACTTTATATTGTCTTCCGTTGTTGTGCCGCTTGCTTTGCAACTTCCCCTGATTTTAATGGTTGTACAATAAGCTGATTGTATGCATGAGTCTGGATTGAGTTTTTGGATTTTGAACTTCTCCATTTATTTGGTGACCAGTGATTAGTTGCCTTTAATTTGATCAAGGAGAAAAGGATTGAACATTCTTATACTTTAGAGGACGAATTGACAAATTTCTTATATATGATTCTTTTTAATTTAAAGACTGGAGAGAAAAAATTCGTCCACTTGAGAATTTCATATTAGTTTTAATTTTTATTTTTCACTTATGGAATTTTCAACTAGATTAGATAGATATCATGGTCTTATGTGATGGACGTGTCACGTGTGTATGTGTTGGAAATCTAATTCAGGTTTCAATCAAAGCAAAATACGAGATTAGGCACTATCAGCAATGCTAATTTGAATAAAAGCAGCTTAGCTAGTTTGAATAAAAGCAGCTGTTTTAGATTGGCAATTTAAGCAAAAATTGCACCCTAAAGTGTTGCACTTAGGAAAACTTATACAACTAAGGTGGTCCTTCCACGTTGTATAACATCCACAAGCTTCACAAGGCAATTTATAAGGTACGTACACAATGTGCACATGGAAGCTAATCAGTTTAATAATCACAGAGATTCAGGACCATCGTTGTTTGATGGGGCTAAAAGGCTTTAAATTTATGTGGTCCAAAACTTCAAATCATTTATTATTCCTAACGGTTTTGATCAATACATCTTGAGGTGGATTTCACAAAAATGGAATGGACCATCATATATTTTTCCCTGATTTTTTAGACCTTTATTGTTTCTTTAAAATTCAATTGGTGGTTCTCAATTATTTTTCTGGTATACATAGATTGAATTGAATGGAGGCTGGAGAGAGTCAACATCAAGTTTTAGTCAACGAAAAGGTGACCCATCAACAATCCAAATTATGCGATTAGGGTAAAGATCAAATGATTGGTATTCCCTGGAATGTTTGTCAAGGAAAAATCACCAGCTTACACAAAACCACTGGATATTCTTCTTTGAAAGGAACACAACAAGATAGACATACGAAAATTGACAAAATGAAATTCTCACAAAACTTAATTAGTCGTGGTACATATCCTTGTACTTCTTTTTGGTTTATGCACGACTAAATAGGTGGAAGAGTTTTTTTTTAAAGAGAAATAGGTGGAACAGTTGTGCATACTTAATGCCGTATAATAACTACCAATTGTAAAAAAAAAAAAATTGTCATATAATGATTTGAATATGAGAAACCTAAAAAAAAACCAAATTTAATCTCTAACTTTTTTAAATGAGAAATATTTGTTTTTTTTATACAAAATGATAAATATTTGTTGTTAGCTACTATAATTATTTAAATAAAAAATATTAAAATTAAACGACAATGCCTCTCTTGCATGTATTGGATGAAACAGGTGTCACACTTGAAGGCTTCCGTAGAGAAATTCTAATATGGCCACATGACTAAAGAAATAGGGTGTGTAAGAATAGGGTGTGTTTGTTTCAAGTGTAGCAAATTTATTCCTAGGAATAACATTCCTTGAAATATAAAGATTGAAATTTTATTCCAAAGTATTTAGAAAAAAAATGTTTGGTTAACATTATAATATTCCAAGGAACCTTAAAAATAGGGAATATAATAGGTAGTTACACATAATTTTATTCTCATCTTCATGGGAACTTTATTCCCACCATTTTCTTTGGGAAAATTTTTCTATTTCCAGGAACATTTATACCCGGGAATAAAATTTAGTAAACTTGTAACAAACATAGGCATATGCATTTTTATGATTTTATTCCCAGGAATCTATAAATATAACTTGAAACAAACACACCCATAGTGTTTGGTCACACACACATGAAGAAGTATTTTTTAATAATAAAAAGGAAATTGATAAAAAAGATGATTGAGTATTTTGAGAAGAATCTTTTTATATGTGTGTCCAAACATTATTGATTTGGTCTTGTGACCACGGAAGAATACCTCTCAACAACCACATAGGTAATTTAAGTTTTGTAAAGTACACTCTTCAATTTATATCTCATTCTCCATGCTTTTTTTAAGGAATCTCATTCTCCATAAAAGATAAATCTGGACCCAACATAATATTTAAAAATTTGTGTAAAATATTTCAAGAGCATCTGAATAAGATTGTAAAAATCTTTTTCAACTTAATCCAATATTCTAGATTCGAATTTCACTTTAAAAATATTGTACAACTTTTCAATAAAAAAAAAATATAGTAATGTTAAATCTTGAGAGTTTTGTCGTCTATTGTAGTCATACTCATTCGAAGAGTTGTATGGTCTATTGTATTATACTCAGCTTCACCGGAAGAAAAACATGCAAGATAGTAACTGGAGGCACATGTTTAAACATGCTCACTGCAGTTCTTCAAATTATTATATGAATTAATAAACTGAGGTGAGGCTAATCTGGTGATGTAGAACAAGATGCCTGAAATATATGTTTCATTCGTGTTAATCAAAACAAGATGCACCTAAAAAAACTCTCCCACATCCACACTTATGTTTATACTTATGTTTATCCCTTCTCCACGATCAACCTGCCTGTTTGATTAAGGTGAAAAAAATGAAGGAAAAAAAAAATGCATATTGCGGTGAGCGTGGATCGAACACGCGACCTTCAGATCTTCAGTCTGACGCTCTCCCAACTGAGCTATCCCCGCTTGATGTACAGTTAATTGAAATGTATTTACTTAACGCATACGTGTATTGAATATGAAAAACAGATATCAGAATATTGATATTGATGAATAACATTTACGTGTTTGGAGAGACTTGATGAAGTGGCTCAATCCAGAGGCTCACAAGTCATAACCCTGAAAAATATGAGAGGTTAAACCCACATCATTGTGCAATTATGTCAATCTAAATCCAGAGCCTCACATTAATATATTGTTTTGCCACTTTACAGCGAGAGAAGCATCATCAATGAGCCACCACATATTATCCGAAATGCAGCTAAACTAATACTACATGGTAGTTGAACATATTATGGTGTCTATTTTATTCCACAAAATAGTGAACATAATTTGCTTAGCAAAGCAACATCAACAATCAAGGACAAACCCCTCAAAAAAGAAAATCAAGGACAAATGAACAATAAGTTCGACAAAGAAGAAAAATTGAGTTTGGAATTCTGAAATTAACAACACTTGTATAGTTTGTGCATCAATCACTTGCTGTTGTACTGGACCTTGATAGTAAATATGGAGCGCATAAAAAATGGATTGAATTTATTTTGCATATGGTAATTTATGTTATTACCCTATGTACAAATAATTTAAATTACTTGATTATTAACAGTAAAATTGATACTGGAGAGGAATATTTTGAAAGGAAAAAAAAATCAGAAAAAGGAGGGTATTGGTTTAGGGAACGAAGTGGTGCAAAAAGTAATATCCTTAGTGTGGTCCATAATATCTGCTTAACAAATGACACTGCTATTTGACTTCCGATTTTTGCTAATACACTGATATAGTCTTTTCAATTTTTCCAGAAATATCAAAGAGTGTGTCATTGTCAACATTTTTTGTTGTACAAAGGATTTTCTTTTTCCTGATTTCATGTCAAATTGTTACTTGAATCAGGCCCTGTATGCTGCAGGGTTTTTAAGGAACCCCATGTAAACCAATATTGGCTTTTAATTAGGTAAGTCCATCTGAAAATGTGTAGCTGCCGTGAATAAATATCAGATAGATGAATTTTTAGTATGCTGTGGCAATTAAAATGCATTTCATTTGATTTTTGGAACAACGTAAAGTGTAAATCAATTTAAAGACATTTTCTATTACTATAAACATAAGTAGTTAGATGAATTTAGAATTTGAATCATTGGCTGGATACATTGAGTCTACACTACAACTTGCAACGAAGTAAAACATAAAGTAACTCAGGTATACCCTTAAGTATTCAAGATGGACAATCCAACTCCGACAACATAATGCCGCAAACTAGTGCTTGAGCCAGTAGTTCCGGAGCTGGGCCATATGGAGTAGTATCTCATCACGGCCTTGATGGGTGACATTACTAGTCATGATCCATGGAGGCACGGTTTCGAATGAGCCACGTATCAACTCCTGAAAATCATTGACATTATCTTCAGGTCTTTTGCCTCCATTCTTTTTCTTCTTCCTTTTGTCACATTTGGTGAAGATTAATGTCATTGGGATCTGAAAGGAAAATTAAATTATACCAGGGTCAATTACCAAAATAAATTGTTAACCCCAATCTACTAAGTAGTTAGACATCGGACATAGTAGTGGAGTATCATTATGAAGCAGAGACACACAAACAATTGACTCATAGACACTGGTAGTAATTGAGGAAAAAAAAGTCATTGATGTAATGTCGTGCAAGTGCGAGTGCGAGACAATGATATGTGTCGGACACCCAAACACAACTTCAACCAAAAGTGTATATGTGCTACATATACTGCCTAGGCATGGAAAGTGGATCACTTAAGGAAGTTCTTATTTAAAGTAGAGGAGGGGTAAACCGCTAGAGGCTTTCCTTCTTTATGATCTGACCTTTAGAGTATATCAAGTGCTATTGCAGCTTGATTGTCCAACCTGGTGTAGATGAACTACTCTTCTCAATACAGCATGAGTGACACAGGTTTGATGTTAGACGTGGCTTCTATTTAGATAGAGGCTCTCTACAATCTCAAAATTAACTTTTCTTCAAGGTCCACGCTTACCTTGGTTCATAATATTTAAATTGTAATGACTGATATATGTTGTAAACATACCCTTATCTGTTCATATATCATAAAGACTACTCCTAACATGTGCTATGACAGTATTTCGTTTCTCTTCTATATAGATGGGTTGTAGGCTTCTAGATGAGCAAAGCCGGCCGATCCACAGATGTCGTCAACTTAAAATCAAGTGACGGATTTCAGTTTCCATAACTATATTAAAAATTATTAAAAAGTACCATTCTCGGTACATACACATTGTTACATTGTTTACAGGGCATGTAAAGATAAAATGGCAGTAACTCGAATGTGCCGCTCAGCTCTTATCGATTCTTCCACACAAGTCGCAACATAACCACCAGATTTTCTAATGAAGAAATTTTTGATGCATTACCTTATTCTCACCCAACCAAGCAGCATACTCAAGATCAATCTTTTTAGCAGGAATGCTGGCATCTATTAGAAGAAAGACCGAAACCAATGTTGACCGGTTAAGGAAATAGTCTTTGGTGAATTTCGCCCAATCCATTCTAAGTTCCTGCGGCGCAGATGCATACCTAATGAAAAGAACATAAAGGCATATAAATTACAATCGTCATCAGCTTTCTACAAAACTGAACAGGATTAAACTACTCATTTGTAGTTATGCTGAAGAAAAGGAGAAAGAAAAAAAAAAGAGTAATCATACAAACTAGCATTGGAAAAAAGAATGAAAAAAAACTGATCCAGAGACAAATTAAATGTCAGACTCATTAACATAACTTGAACATTTCAACAACTAAAGTGAATGTCACATCACAAAAAAAAAAAATAGTTAAATAAAAATCATAAGACACCATATGAACTAGAATTTCACTCTCGAAATTAACTCATAAAATGAGGGTGCACAAAGACATGTATACATTGCACAGCCAAGGAACCTTAACAATATGAGACTAAAATACAACTTCAATACCCATGCTCGCGTGTGGTGTGGGTTTAGGTACAACTCTCATATTTATGCCCTACAAAATTCGGTTCCAATACTATGCTAAACGGGTTTCGATCTCACTCTCAAAAGTTGGCACACAAGATGAAATGAGTTTGACCAAATACATATATGCATTCCATTGGCCCAAGAATTTTTGGCAATGTGAGACTCGAATACAACATCGATATTTCCAACCTTTTTATAAATAATGGAATCCTACTGTTATGATGTTTGACACTCAAAATTCACAAACAATATTCGCAAACCATACTAACATGTTTGTATATTGGTCGCTATTTCCAATGTTAATCCCCAAATTTGTAACATAAAACAAGATTGCTTTGTAAGGTTAAACCTTAAAACCATACATACCCATATCCAGGCAAATCAACCAGGTACCAACTATCATTAACTCGAAAATGATTAATCAATTGCGTCTTCCCTACAAACAAAAAAATATACAATCAACATTAAATTTCGCAAATTATAAGGAATTTTAAAAAAAAAAAAAAGTGTGTAATAATAATAAGAGACCAGGTTTCTTTGAAGTTAAAGCGAGTTTCTTGCGGCGAACAATAGAATTAAGAAGCGATGATTTCCCAACATTGGAACGACCAACAAGAGCGAACTCAGGAAGACCATCGGAAGGACAATCTTCGGTTCTAACACTGCTTTTGACAAAATCTGCTAGTATAATTTGAGCATCATTGGCGTAGTTACTGAGTAATATATTTGAACCGTTTAAGATTCTTGCGTTGTCGTGAGTGACATGAGTGTTTGGAGGAATGAAGAGTTTTTCGAGTGATAAGGGTTCGGTTTTAGGGGTTATTATGGGTTCTAGATTTGGTTCTGAAGTTGTGAGAGATGATTTTGGTGGTTTGTTTAAGAGTGTGGTTAAGGTGTTTGTTGAATAGAGTCTGCGAGAAAATGAGGAAGATGAAATTGTGAAAAGGGAAAAGGATAACCTTGGTAGATGAAGGACAACCATATCACACTCTATTGAGAAACACGCGGACGCGGTGTTGTGGAAATATCTCAGCGGTGAGTGTTTTTGCTCGCGATACGGTCGGTTTCTCAAGTGGGAGTTTTTGCTTGGGTAACCTCACAGATGGAAGGATATGTGTACATTTTTCTAAGAATAATGATATTTTGACAACCATTTTAGTACAACATTTAAGACAACTTTGTTGTTCTCTCTTCTCATTGGTCAAAAACAATAGTGATAGAAAAAGGAAGAGAGAGAATAAAAACATAATGTGAGTATGAGAGAGAAAGTTGTACAAAAGTTGTATCAAAATGGTTGTACAAATATCATTTCTCTTTTTCTAAGACCATGTATTTTCTCTTTCAACACCCACTTTTTCAATTCCCAACACTCCACATCATTTTCTCTCTCTTAATTCAACACTCATTCAATTTTTACCTCTCCAATGGTTTTCATTCAACACCCTACCCCACCACTTTTTATTTCTTGTTCTTATTTAATTTTTGTTTTTATAATTGCATAAAATTATAATTATCGATTATAATTAAATTAAAATAATACAATTAACAATTTATTTTTTAGTGTTTTTGGAAAAACGAAATTTTGTAAAATAATTTATTTTTATTTTCTTAACTTAAAATGCAATACAACAAACTAAGCATGCGACACACAAATAACTTAAGAGAGTGAAAAACTTAGTTTTTTTTCTGTGTCCAAATCAAATGATCCAAGTCTCTATTTGTAGAGAAAACAAAATCACGAATTTTGGTAAAAAAATAAATTAATTTTTTTTTATTTGCAATGAAATAATTGAGTCCAAATTATTAAGAAGATAAAAATCCAAGCAGCCAATCGTAGCAAGCCATGTGGCGTATGCGGACCAGCTTTCAACATGTTGAATCCTTTCAACACCCTCTTTCATCCACATCATCTTCGACAACCATCTACAATGGTTTCAACATGTTGAAAATGGCATTCAACAAGCCATTGTAAATGGTCTAAGAATAAACCATTAAATCAACTTCCTCCTTGAATTTGTAAGCATCAGCCAAAGTGGTCTCAAATTTTGCGAAATATCAATTTCGTCTTTGAATTTCTCTCACGTCCATGTACACATGTAAAAAAAAAAAACCACAGGTACAAGGACTAAATCGATGGAAACGCAAAAAATTCAGTTTTCACTTTTCAAATGCAATTTTTTCTGCTTTTCCATTTTTACCCCTGTTTTATCCTTACCTTCCTTCCTCTGATTTCTGTCATACTCATCAAAACAGTCCCTGACCTTTCTCCTTCCCGCTAAAACCTTCATCACCTTCTCCTCTCCAAAATCATCATCCTCGTCGGCGATCAACGGTAGGTTTTTGAAGAACGAAACGGTCTTTGGTTAAGGTAAGTCTCACGTCCATCTCACATTCTCCTGTTCGTTTTCACCATTTTTTTGGCCGTTTTTTTATTTTCGTTTTTAGTTTTCAAAGATCAAGTTGTGTTTTCTACGTTTTGTATTTTGTTCTGCAAAGCTTGCCTTTCAAGGACCAAACTGATAGTTGGTTATATAATTCAAGGACTGATTTGATGTTTTTTAACATAATCTAGATATCAATTTGATGGATAACCATAGTTTGAGGTTATTTCAATTGGGGAAGAACGTTACCACTAATTATTGGAATAATTTTTGGGAATTTTGGAGTGTGGATTAAATATTGTAAAATCAGGGTTCCAGTTTTATACATTTGGGGAAGAAATAGCCGTTGGGGAAGATGACATTCTTACATTTTCTGCAAATCAGTCAAATTAGTCCTTGAAAATGTTGGTTACAATCGGCCATATTAGTCCCTTTTTGCGTGGCTTCTGACATGGCAGTCCATGTGAGAGGTTAACGGCCACGTCAGCTCCGTTAACACCCCAGTTAACTGGAAGGACGAAATTGATTAACATTTTACAAATTCAAGGACGAAATTGATATTTCGCAAAATTTAGGGACGATTTTGGCTGATGCTTGCAAATTCAGAGACGAAGTTGATGATTCACTCTTAAATCAACTCACTTAAGTGATTTTTAACAACAGGTTTGATTTTTTTTTTCTATGTAGTTTAGTTGTTCACGAAATTGGTCTTGATGCGGGATTTTGATTTTCGATTTTGCTGTGATGTTGATTTAATACATATTGATAGTCTATTACAAATTTGAACAAGGATTCTAACATCTTTTTTTTTTTTTTTGGTAATAGGATTCTAACATCTTTAATATTACATTTTCGGATACATAAGTATTCCAGACACCTTTATATTATGTCGTCATTCATTTGTATTTTTTGAACTTTTCGTTTTGAAGTTCATTTTGATCTTGCTTGCAATGCTCAGGATTTCGTTCTTTCGTATTTTTTGACTTGCATTTTTAATTTACCTGATCTACAATCTTAAGTATCGTTTAATTCAATTATGATATCAAAATTTTATCTTAAATCTGCATGGATGAGATTTTCTTTTGAGCACTAATTTTGAACTTCCCTAAACTAGTGATTATAAAGCACCTTTGATGTCTATTCTGAAGTTTTTTCTTACGAGATTTGCTTTTGAGCACTAATGTTGAACTTCCCTAAACTAGTATAATTATAAAGCACCTTTGATGTCTATTCTAAATTTTTTTTCCTTGCTAACGAATTTTGATCATGAGATCGACACAGATAACAATCAAGGTCCTACGTCGACACAACTGTCGCGTAAGATCGACAATTTACTTTTGCAATCTGAGTACAATATAGTTAGATTGGAGCGCACAAAGGGGCAAACATTGTTCATATTGGGGCAGGGACAATTAACTAGTTAAAAACACAAAATTGCTCTATATAAAGGTTTATTCTTTTTTCTTTTTGATGAAACTAAATTAGTTCGTCCAAATTGATACCGCAGAGAATCAGAAGAAGCGCAGTCTAAGGTCCCAAACGAACACCAAACCAATCTAAGTAGGTTCAACAAGTTTATTCTTGATTTGGTAATATTGCATGTTTCTCGTTCAACTCATGGTATCTTCGACCGTTATCTTCATTTTGCCAACCCCATAATCTATCCATGTCATGGTTACATTCGTTGAGTTCTTCCTTGAACCTCATCCTCTTTCGTCGCCGTTATCCTCGTAACTTATTAAAATACTTCAGAGCTCTATCAACAACCTTCAATTTTTCATTTGGTTCCCACCCCTCTTTGACCACCCCGACCAAGTGGGGTATTTGTAGCCAACTATCTTGTATTTTTGCACTCTTAATAATGTTAAGTTTTTTTTAAATGTTAAATTATTATTTTTACCTCCACCCGGGTATGAAAATGAAACATTCAACTCTTTATCACTCGACTCAAACCAATTGAACTATCCTATTTAGCTTAAATTACTTTTATTATAATTTGTTTTATTTGAGATAATTTTTTAGACAATTGGTGATACGTGTCTTAAGTGTAACTAACTTCTTTTTGTATTTTTTCATATGATAAATAAGTGAATTTGTATTATGTTTTTGTTACACTTGGAAGAATGTACACACTCCGGTCACTATTATAAGTAAAAATTTGTATCTTAATTTCATTCAATAAATAATGCATGTGATTTATAATGTAAACCACATTTATAATTTATTGAATGAATCTAAAATGTAGATTTTTACTTATAATAGTGACCGAAAAATGTATGTACTTAACCGTTGCATAGGAGAATATAATTCAATTGGTCATATTTAAGACCGTATTTAAATCATAGATTTGTTACTTATTTAGTTTAAGATTGATACATTAGACTATTTAAAAAAAAAATTAACCTTTTAACGATGAAATTCTTGCAAAAAAAAAAAAGAAAACTTAAAAATTAACCTTTTAACGATGAAATTCTTGCAAAAAAAAAAAAAAAACTTTTAACGATGAATGAATTATCTAGTTTGGAGATCTTGTGCTGGGGGGTAAAAAAAGAGAAATAAAAAGCAATCAGATATTGCCACGTCAGCTTCTACTACGTCGAAACCGTATCTGCAGATGTAATAATAATTTTGACTTTCAATTATATAATTTTTTCATAGTTTTTTCGCCATTTTTGATGAAAAAAGTGAGTGTACAAGCTTAATAATCATCACTGCAAAAAACTCCAACTATCGATCTTCATCTTCCATCCTTGTTGGTTAGATCTCACTTTCTTCAAAGACGGCGCGAATTTCCCGAGGAGCGTTTGCAAGTCAACTTCCAGTGGCTATGGCTCCTGCACCACCGCAATCTAATCGATCTCCTTCGCCGTCGCAACCGTCCGGGTCCGTTCCCTCACTCATCTCTTCATCTTACTAATTTTCTATTCATATGATCTACAAATTCAATTTGGACTCATCGATAGAACAAATTACATCGCAATTGCCGCTTTTTGGATCTTAGCAAACACGAAATTGCATCTAATTTTGTTTTTATATCACAACATGTATTCGCTTACATTCATATACGCAAATTCTAGGTTTTCATGAACATTGAAGATCCAATGCCGTTGAATTTTAACTTTCACGAGTTCGTGCATTTAGCTATTACTAGTTTTATATTATTTTTTTTATAAATGAAATTTGTTATCCATTATTGATATCACAATTATCTTATGTTAATGTGGTGGATTGTTTAAAATTATCTCATATAGTTATAGTTCTTCGAGTTCTGACCTAACATTTAATTTTAACCAGGAAGAGTGAAGTATCTGATCTAAAATTACAGCTACGGCAGCTTGCTGGGAGTCGAGCTCCGGGTACTGATGACTCTAAGAGGGATCTTTACAAGAAGGTGATATCAAACATGACTATAGGTATTGATGTTTCGTCTCTCTTTGGTGAGATGGTAATGTGTTCAGCAACATCAGACATTGTTTTGAAGAAAATGTGTTACCTGTATGTTGGAAACTATGCTAAGGTTAATCCGGATCTTGCTCTTTTGACGATTAATTTTCTTCAAAGGGATTGTAAGGATCAGGATCCGATGATCCGAGGACTGGCATTAAGGAGTTTGTGTTCACTTCGAGTGGCGAACTTGGTGGAGTATTTGGTTGGGCCTTTAGGGTCAGGGTTGAAGGATAATAATAGTTATGTCAGGACGGTGGCAGTAATCGGTGTTTTGAAACTGTATCACATATCAGCCTCCACGTGTATTGATGCAGATTTTCCAGAAACGTTGAAGCATTTGATGCTCAATGACCAGGATACTCAGGTAAGGATTGTGCTTTTATGGTAACCTAATCATCAGCATATGATAAATCACAACAGTTCTGTTCAACTTCGTGAAGGTTTAAGAGGTTCCTATAGAACCAAGCTAATCTACATAGTCTAATGATTTATGTAAATCGGTTTCTTCGAGGAGTTTTTTACTGGAAAGAGAAAAGGTAAAAATGAATGTAAATTGAGGGAGGAGCTAGTTTAGGAGCTATTACATTTTTTTGGGCCTGTGCTTTGGGCTAGAAGTTACTTCCTTAGTTGGGAAATGGAGGGGTTTGGCTCTTATTTTCATCTGTAACCACACTTCATTTTACATTCGAGTATAATTCCCTTGTACCGGATAGTGATTGGTCGTTCCCAAGCATGGAGGCATGTACTTAGGGTGCACTTGATTTGTAAAAAAGTTAGTACTGGACAGAACAGTACAAGACAAAATAGTACAGGACAAGACAAAACTATACTGGAGAAAGATAAAGAGATAATATTTTATGCTGGAAAATAAAAGGGTATTTTGATATTCTGGTAGTCTGTACTCCGGACAAAAAGTTGTCTCATGGTTTTTTAGAGAGGGACAAGAGTTCCTGTTTTTGTCCAGTCTCTTGCTACCTGTCTTGTTCAATCCCATGACCTGTTCTAAATCAAACAGGGTACGAAAAAAAAGTTGTCCTGTTTAGTCCCCTGTTTTTTAGCAAATCAAACGCACCCTTAATCATCAACTTTGTGAAGAGCTAAGAGATTCCCCTAGAACCAAGCTAATCTACATAGTCCAATGTATAGTTAACGTAAATCGGTTTCTTGGTGTAGTTACTGGAGAGAGAAAGGGTAAAAGTAATGTAGTGGATATTACATTTATGTTTTGGCTTGTGCTTTGGGCTAGTAGTTACCTCCGTAGTTGGGAGCTTTGGCTCTTTATTTCTTCGGAAACTACTCCAGTTTATGTTATAGTATGATCCCCCTCTACTGGACATGGATTGATTGCTCCCATCACTTATAGAATAGATCCATCTATTTGTACTCTATACTATAAATTGGCTCGTTTTTAGTTTTTTTTTCCTTAACATTATTTGGATGAGCATGTCAACTTTCTATGCTGTTGTAAGCAATGCTATTATCAGGCGCTGCAACTTGTTCTGTGAACTTTTCTATTTTCTTCTTTATAGCTTCATTAGAGATATCTGATTTCCTTAATCCTAAAGTAGCAATATTAAAGCCCGTAAAAAAAAGATACAATATAAAAGATTGAAGCTGTTCTCATTTTCTTATTCATGTTTCTTTTGTCATGTGCGAGTTTAATCCGTCATCACTTGTCAAAGTGAAATGAATATACATGTTTAAGCTGAACTTCCACTTTCTCTAACTACCATATCCTTTACCTTTTTAGGTTCCTTAAAAATGAATGTTCCTTTTTTTGTTCTTTCTATTGCTTTTCATTTGTTGTTCACATATATATCAGGACAGTAAATGTCTTCCTATTTAAAAAAAATTGAAATAACTGCATTTGCCAAATGATCTGCACAACATGATCTTGTTTGTTTCATCAGGTAGTTGCAAATTGTTTGTCTGCTTTACAAGAAATTTGGACCTTAGAGTCAACCACCTCAGAGGAAGCAGCTAGGGAGAGAGAAACTCTGCATAGCAAGCCAATTGTTTATTACCTTCTGAATCGGTAATCTTTTCAATGCTTTCCGATATCCATTGAACTCCTTTAGAAAGCTGAGGTGCATAATTTATGTTTTTCAGATATACTGAAGCTTCAAAACCACCCTCCTCCGGGGTTCCCATTTTAAAATTATTTTGCACCGTTCTATTTCTCATTTTGACAAATGCTATAAGTTATAATTACTGTATAATCTGCCAGTATATTAGCTTCTTTCTCCTTGCATACAATTATAAATCAGTTATTCTAGGTAATATGATTGTGGGAGTATTTGGTTGACTGAATAGTGACTTCACAAATGTGGATAAGAATTTTTAATTACCTTAATTGCTTATTTTGTTTATTTTAGACTATAAAATGTCTTTCTCATTGTGGCAGGCATAAGAGATAAAAGCAGCTGTAGTATCTTGCAAAAAATACTAATTTTTCAACAACTTATTGGTGTCTTTTGTTTGCTACGTGCAGCATTAAGGAATTTAGTGAATGGGCACAATGTCTTGTGATGGAATTGGTGGCCAAGTACATTCCATCAGATAACAGTGAAATATTTGATATAATGAATCTCCTTGAAGATAGACTACAGCATGCAAATGGTGCTGTTGTCTTGGCAACTACAAAAGTATTCCTGCACTTGACTTTATCTATGGCTGATGTACATCAGCAGGTATGTATTGATCTGTGTGTATGTGTGAAAACATCATTTATTCTACCTGTTTTTCTTTACAACATAGTTTTTGTGTGATTATTTTTCCATACAACTTTACTTTTCAGTTGATTATTTTTCCATATGACTTTACTTTTAGTAGCTCACTGAATCATACACGGGGGACATGTATTTGTCATTAAGGTTCTGTAAGGCGATGCTTGTGGTATTCATACATGGACACATAACTGGGCAGTGTTAACCTTAGACTTAGAGGTGCAAGTAAACTGAGCTATCTGTGAGTTCCTTTGGTTGAAACTAATTTAGCTCAGTTCCTTAAGGTTCTGTAAGGCGATGCTTGTGGTATTCATACATGGACACATAACTGGGTAGTGTTAACCTTAGACTTAGATTTGCAAGTAAACTGAGCTATCTGCGTGTTCCTTTGGTTGAAACCAGTTTGGCTCAGTTCACCGTAGATTCTGTATTGATAAATAAAGCCTGAGCAGTATAGTAAAGCTGGTTTAGTATATTTAACTAGGATGATTGGCTTGTTCAGCTCATGAGCAGTTTAATTATTGATAACTTTTTCATTTGGCTCCATTTCTGTGTTTTTAATTCTTGTTTTTGTTTATGGTTTTTAAATCTTGTCAGCATAAATAGCTTAAGTAAATACTTATTCAATAAGTGCTGATCATGTAGGAGTTTATGCATAAATTGTTTACTTACCATAGAAGAGGAAATGAGAGTGAAGTCCACATAAACTCTGTATAAGCTGTTTCTGTGAGCCATCTTGTGGAGCTCATACATGGTATAAGTGGAAAATAGTAATAGACATATTACAAAATATTTTATAAGCTTTTCCATACACTTATACAAGTGTTTATTCATATCATAATATAAGTTCAAACAAACTCTTCCATACACTTATACATTAAAATTTGTTTGTTTGTATGAGAACAAATGTGTAATTTCAGTATATCATATGTGAATATTAGGGATTAAACTGTTTAACAAACGAGGGGGCTATTTTATTTCAACTCATGATCAGTGTCAAGCTTATTTAACCATATTTGCATAAGGCTCAGCTTGATTACATGGAAACCTATTTAAACTATCATGTTCATTATTTTGATTTGATCTTGTAGTTATTTTTGACTGTATCTTTTCATCTTTGGTTGCTTGCCAGAAGCAATGTGATTTCTGATGCAACTTATTTTTGTTTAAGGTATATGAGCGTATCAAAGCCCCTCTCTTAACTCAAGTGAGCTCAGGAAGTCCGGAACAATCTTATGCAATTCTAAGCCACCTGCATCTCTTGGTAATGCGTGCACCATATATATTTTCCTCGGACTACAAACACTTCTATTGCCAGTATAACGAGCCATCATATGTCAAAAAGTTGAAGCTTGAAATGCTGACTGCAGTTGCAAATGAAAGTAACACCTATGAGATAGGTAAGTAACTCCCCCAATGTGCTAGAGAAAAAAGGGGATTAGGAGAGCGAGAAATTGTGACCATTGCATTTTTCAATTTGATGTTTTGTTCACCGGTTTGATTAATTCCCTTTCTTTTTGGTAATGCTTATATAAGAAATTTTTGTGTCCAACTACAGTGACAGAATTATGTGAATATGCTGCAAATGTTGACATCCCAATTGCAAGGGAATCAATTCGGGCTGTTGGAAAGATAGCATTGCAGCAGTATGATGTCAATGCTATTGTTGATCGGCTTCTGCAGTTTCTGGAGATGGAAAAGGACTATGTTACGTCTGAAGCTCTGGTAAACATGACAAATACTTGCTAGATACCCTGGCATTTTTGCCCAAGAGTAATATTGTACCGCTTCATGTTAATATACGAACGCGTGATAAAATCATGACATATTGTTTTGACCTGGTAATGGTAGAATAGAGTAACCAGTTCGAAAGTTCATTTTATGCAGGTGCTTGTGAAAGATCTTCTAAGAAAATATCCTCAATGGAGTCAAGATTGTATTGCTGTTGTAGGGAATATCAGTAGCAACAATGTCCAAGAACCTAAGGCTAAGGCAGCTCTCATATGGATGCTGGGGGAATATTCTCAAGACATGCATGATGCTCCGTATGTCTTGGAAAGTCTGGTTGAAAATTGGGACGAGGAGCATTCTGCCGAGGTAGTATACATAACTTTTTGTGATTTGCAGTCTTGTAATGTCCACACATTTGCGATTTAAATTTCTGCATTTTAGGCCTTCATGATCCAACTATCCCAAAAATTTAAGCCGTTAATTGAAATCATATGAATGGTTTTATATTATACCTCTAACCGGCTCTTTGGTCTTGAATGATAGATAACTTTCTCATTTCTCAGTTGAATTTTAATGTATATACTCTCATATAAAATAACCTGTTAAGCATGAACGCTTTTTCAAAGTTCAAGCCATAATTCAGTTTACAAGACAAGATAAGGTGACTATATATAGACCGATAACTATTTAGAACATCGCTACAGTATTGGTTAATGAAAATGTGTCCTAGCAAAATTCTTGTAAAACAATTCAAATATTTACTACAAGTGATTAGTTTAATGTTGTATGATTTTGAAATTTGAAGAGGGAAGACACTTAAAAACTATGGCTGATCCCGGCTGTTGATATCAGGAAGTCTCACATTAGCTAGCTCTAGTGCCAGAAGTCGTCCCCTCTGTAATATAAGACGCAATTGTGGCTGGAGCCTTGATATTAGGTGTTAAGTTCCACGGGTCATACTAGACAATAGTTGTCAAGTCCCACAGAGCATTGCTATTAAGTTATCGATTCAAAGTTGTTATATAAGATGTGAGAGAAGTGAGTATGCTGCCCATGACTTACTTGCTATGCAATTTCGGTAATAAACTTCACAATTAAGTTTTTTGTGTTAAACAGTCCTGCTCTAGTGAGTTTGGCAAAATCTTCGAGCTGTGACTTTGACCAGTTCAGTTTGCATTTCCGTCTGCTTTGAGCGGAACCAGCCTAAGATTCAACTCACTGCTTTGATTTTCCTATAATAGAGAATATGCATACATCATCGACACATCCTTGCAGTTGCTCACCAAATCTTTTTTTTTTTTTTTTTAATTTGATAAATAATAGGAGATATTTCATGTCTTTTTCTATACTTAATTGAAAAATGAGTGTCTTGATGCAGGTTCGCTTGCATCTTCTTACTGCAGTAATGAAGTGTTTCTTTAAGAGACCCCCCGAGACTCAGAAAGCACTGGGAGCTGCACTGGCCGCTGGTCTTGCTGATTTTCACCAGGTTTGAGTTGTTATTTACTACTTACTATTTGAATTGTCAAAACAATGCGATTAGATATTTGTGGATAATAGTAGAAGATATTTGTTTGTGTCACAACATTATGTTACATGAGCTTTTGTTGATTGCAGGATGTTCATGATAGGGCCTTATTTTATTACAGGCTTCTACAACACAATGTATCGGTGGCTGAGAGTGTGGTGAACCCTCCAAAACAAGCAGTTTCCGTATTTGCTGATACTCAGAGCAGTGAAGTTAAAGATCGCATATTTGATGAATTTAACAGTTTGTCTGTTGTATACCAAAAGGTAACTAATTTACTGACTTACCACATTCAGTCTGGATTGATTTTAAACTTGAAGCCATTTCGGGCAAAATTTACTGCAATAATATTTTCCGTTTTATCTATGAAGCACTAACACTGCTGAGGTTAGGCGTGTCCCCATGTCGGTGCCCGACACACGTACGACATGTATCGGACTACTCAGACAAGTGTCCAATTTTTTTGTTTTGTTTTGTTTTGATTCAACACACTTTGGACATTTCTCAGACATATGGTAATAATGGATACATGTTCTAACAAAGAAAACTTTTAAAAGTAATATGACAATATTTTATATTTAGGCTCATAAAAAATTCTCGCATATGCACGTCTTTTCACATATGCATTTATTCTTCTACAACATTAAAGGATGATGATCAATGAGGAGGTTAAAGATCGTTAAATTTGATTACATTATTTATAGTTTTTCGGTAGGAATTGGATGACTAATATTTTGTGATTTTTTTTGTAATCAAACAGATGGCTCAATTTTCTTGATGAATTATTTTTCCATTTTCAAATTAGATATTTTTTAAATGATGTATGTAATTTATTTAATTAATTAATTAATATATATATATATATTCACACACACACATATGTGTTTGTGTGTATGTATCGGTGTCTTGTGTCTTTGACATTAACGATGTTGACGTCTCCTTGTTGGAGTCTGTGCTTCATGTAAATTGATATAACGGCAAAATGAGGGAAAATATGATAAACGGGTCATGTTACCATTTAAACTGTGTTTCTCCCCTGTAAAATAACCTTGACTTCTAATCATGTCACATTGAACCTTTTTATTTATTTTTGGTGAATGATGTCATGTTGAGTCTTGCGTCAACCGTAATAACCTTGACATTCTAAATAATTATTTTTGAGTTTGTACTTCGTTTTACTTTAGAATTTATTTTTAATATTTCAATAATATGAAACCTCATTCATCTAAACTTGTGCTTCTATGCCTTGGCTTGAGGGCTACAGCTTACACTGTGGCAGGCTAACACCTTGCTTTTATTATTGATATTTGAAACATGTTTATATTACACCGATCCTTGTCTATTTCTTCCCTTCCCTCTCTTCTATATTATATTCTGTCAAACTAACGATGTCAAATTCATCCAGCCTTCTTACATGTTCACTGATAAGGAACACCGAGGGACATTTGAGTTTTCAGATGAACTTGGCAATCTGTCTATTAGTGCGGAATCCGGAGATTCTGTTGTTCCTGCGCAGAGAGTGGAGGCAAATGACAAGGATCTGCTTCTAAGTACCACGGAAAAAGATGATGTGAGAGATACTGGAAGCAATGGTTCTGCCTATAATGCTCCTTCCTATAATGGGTCTGCCCCTTCAGCAGCTTCACAACCGCTTGCAGATTTGGCATTTTCAAGTACCAGCACGACTAGCCAAGCATTGGCAATTGATGATCTGCTTGGTTTAGATTTTTCAGTTGGGACTGTAAGCACACCGTCACCTCCCCCGTTGACCCTCAACCCAAAAGCTGTACTGGATCCTGGCACATTTCAGCAGAAATGGCGTCAACTACCAATATCCTTATCAGAGGTTTGCTTTGAAACTATAATAATCTCAGTTTTGTTAATATAACATCATTGACTTAACATAATTGTTCAACCAGTAAAGTCTTGCCACATCACCTAATGATTTTGATTCAAGTCATGAGTAGTCATTATCAAACTCATTAAATAATATGACAACACATTAATGGATGAGTCAAAATGTAATTTTACTTTGCACCAACAATGCATCAAAATTGATCCCTAGAGATTTTTTAAATTGCACTGTATCTTTTCTCTTTTTCTTTGACTATCTCTCCAACACCAAAAAATGTCCAGTATATTGGTTTATCTGTGGTTTGTAACATTTAAATTTAATAATATGATGCAGGAATATTCTTTAAGCCCTCTTGCAATTGCATCATTGACGACTCCCAATGCACTCCTACGGCACATGCAAAGTCATTCAATACAGTGCATTGCATCCGGCGGCCAGTCTCCTAATTTCAAGTTCTTTTTCTTTGCTCAAAAAGCAGAAGAAACATCAATATATCTTGTAGAGTGTATAATCAACACATCATCCGCCAAGTCACAGATTAAAATAAAGGCTGATGACCAAAGCTCATCACAGGCATTCTCAACATTATTCCAATCAGCTTTGTCCAAATTTGGTTTGCCCTGAAACTTAATGGTGCATACTTTTGAGCTGTGGAGTCGACAATAATGAAATTTTGGAATCCTGGTTTGAATATATAAAGAAATGGAGATAGATATGGGCTCCACACTAATCCCCCTCCCCTAAAACGGACCAGATCAGTGTATAACAATGCAGGGGGATTTCATTACTGAAAGTTTTTGTAGCTTTTTGTATCCAATCCAACATCGTGATTCATTAGATGATATTCAGTCGTAGAAAACATGAGTCTGGGTTGCAAGTGTGTAGAGGCTTTCTGTTGTTTTGTACTAACGTTTATTCAAGCGATTATTGTGTTCTACGGCATTGATTGCGCCGCGATTAAATTTGGTGCGGAATTGATGTTGAAATGTGATTTGGACCCTTTTCTATATCTAATGATGCAAGGTGCCTGCGGTGTCTCCTTTTTTAGCCCTTTTTTTTTTTTTTTCTTTCTCCTCTCGATGGGAGTTGTGATGATAAGTTTTTTTTTAAGAGTTGTGATGATAAGTTACTAATTGATTTTGAAATATTATATAAAATTAGCAGCTAAACTCACTTGGAAATTAAAAATGATATAAAAACATAATGAATTATCTCGCTCAATAGACTTTGTCATTCTTGAGCCAAATGATACTTCTTAATTTCTATAAATTAAATATATTATCATGCTATTGAAAATGATTTATTTGAAAAGTTTTAAAGGATGATTTGAAAGTATCGAGTCTTGATCTTTTTGGTTATTTGTTACTGCAGATGTCAAATTCTACGTTTTAATACTTTACAATTTCATATTCCGAATTATGTTTGAGCTTACTCAGAAATATTCTTACATTGTAACATGATTTTAGTATACTTTTTTTTTGAAGAAATGATTTTAGTATACTTGTCAAGTGAACAAACGTTAACTATAAACTTTAGTAACTTTGATTAATTCAAAATTATGTAAACAATTTTGAAAAATTAAAATGATACGCTTGACATGTCATTTTTTGTAACTGAAATTGAAAAATCATTTAAATAAGAAAATTAATCTTTTTGTAGTGATAGAGGCACATAATGATTCCCACATTATTAATGAGTTTTATAAAAAATACAAAATTATTTTTATAAAAAATACAAAATTATCCATGAAATGGTTACACCTTGCTATCCCGAATTGAACAATAAGACCAATAAGGAGAATTTTAGAATCTTTCTCGAGACTAAGAACAAAATTTCGGTATTATATCTCACTAATGAGAACAAATTTATTAACTATTTAATTTGTGTTAAATAGAGAACTCAAGGTAAGAACAAAATTTCTCTTATAAAACTTTTAAGAAGAGACGGTTTAACTTAGCATACAATGGAGTAAGAAATACTCCCTAAGTCGTGTTCCAATACTCCCTGACCTGAGCATACAAAATTTCTCCTTATATTTGGATTTCGAACCCTAAGTTGTGTTCCAATAATCTTTTAGAGTTTAGACCATGAGCATACAATGGAGTAAGTAATACTCCATTCGTTCAAAATTACAAGTCGTTTGAAAAAAAAATGTACAAAATTATAAATTATTTTACAATATCAATAAAACATTAATGTTACTTTTCTATTATATTCTTAACTACTCCCTCCGTCCTAAATTATAAGCAAAAAAACTCGTTTTCTTTGTCCCAAATTATAAACAAAAAAGACAAACTTTTATCATATTTAATTATGTTTTTTCAAAAAATTATCTTTTCCAAAGGAAAATTAAATGTAAAGTGCATTCAATTTGCCCTCCTTTTCATTTTCTCTATAATCAACTGCCAATGAAAATTGTTTTTGCATCTTCCTATATAACTTATTTCAAAGATAACACAAAAAACTATGTTATAAACTACTACAGTTTATAACAACTCCTTTTCATGTTTTAATTTTCTTAATAGGTGTGACTTTTTTTTTTGCTTATAATATGGGACGGAGGAAGTATTTATTACTTTTTATTCTTGCAGATATCTTTCACAAAACATTTATTAAAGACAATTTTGTTAAATAATTCATAATATCTATTTCAATACAAAATTAATTACACTTTTAAATATCTTAGCACTCTGATCTAAAACATAGTGGAAAAAGAAAGAGCAGAAATAGTAGTAGTACAGTGCAAATTACAATAAAGCCCAAACAGAGTGCATCACAATTTCCCAATTTTACAAAGAAGTCCTTCTTTCTTCAATCGCACACACACTCATTTCCAAAATCTAGGGTTTTCATTTTCACATTTCTCTCCGTTAGGGTTTCTCATTCTCTCTCAACCATCAACAATGGCAACAACCGCAGCCCCTCACCGATCCTCCAAAACCGAATCCTACACCGATAACAAACGCAAAGACGATGTCCGTCAATCCAACATCATCGCCGCCCGTTCCGTCGCTAACGCCGTTCGCACCAGTCTCGGCCCCAAAGGTATGGACAAAATGATCTCAACCTCTTCCAACGAAGTTATCATCACCAACGACGGCGCTACCATCCTCAACAAGATGCAAGTTCTTCAACCCGCCGCTAAAATGCTCGTTGAACTCTCCAAATCTCAAGACTCCGCTGCTGGTGATGGAACCACCACCGTTGTTGTCATCGCCGGAGCACTTCTCGAGAAATGTCTCCTCCTTCTCTCTCATGGTATTCACCCTACTGTTATCTCTGATTCACTTCACAAAGCCTCTGTTAAAGCTGTTGATGTTCTCACCGCCATGGCTGTTCCGGTTGAACTCACTGATCGTGATTCACTCGTGAAATCTGCTAGCACTTCGTTGAATAGTAAGGTTGTTAGTCAATACTCTTCGCTTCTCGCTCCTATTGCTGTTGATTCAGTTCTCTCTGTCATCGATCCCGCTAGGCCGGAAATGGTGGATCTCCGTGATGTGAAGATTGTTAAGAAGCTCGGTGGAACAGTTGATGATACTGAGCTTGTGAAGGGCTTGGTTTTTGATAAGAAGGTTAGTCATGCTGCTGGTGGACCTACCAGAATGGAGAATGCTAAGATTGCCGTGATTCAGTTTCAAATTTCGCCTCCTAAGACAGATATAGAACAGAGTATTGTGGTTAGTGATTATTCTCAGATGGATAGGATTTTGAAGGAAGAGAGGAGTTACATTTTAGGGATGATTAAGAAGATTAAGGCAACTGGTTGTAATGTGTTGTTGATTCAGAAGAGTATTTTGAGAGATGCTGTTACTGATTTGTCTTTGCATTATCTTGCTAAAGCTAAGATTTTGGTGATTAAAGATGTTGAGCGTGACGAGATTGAGTTCATTACCAAGACTCTTAATTGTTTGCCTATTGCTAATATTGAGCATTTTCGTGCTGAGAAGTTGGGTTATGCTGATCTTGTGGAAGAGCTTTCTCTTGGGGATGGGAAGATTGTGAAGATTTCTGGTATTAAGGATATGGGAAAGACCACAACTGTGCTTGTTCGTGGATCTAATTTGCTTGTGCTCGATGAAGCTGAGCGAAGTCTGCATGATGCTTTGTGTGTTGTTAGGTGTTTGGTTGCCAAGAGGTTTTTGATTGCAGGTGGTGGTGCTCCGGAGATAGAGCTGTCAAGGCAATTGGGTGCTTGGGCTAAGGTTTTGCATGGGATGGAGGGTTACTGTATTCGTGCATTTGCCGAGGCACTTGAAGTTGTTCCATATACCCTTGCTGAGAATGCAGGTTTGAACCCGATTGCAATTGTTACTGAGCTGAGGAATCGTCATGCTAAAGGTGAGATCAACACTGGAATCAATGTCAGGAAAGGTCAAATTACAAACATCCTTGAGGAGAATGTGGTGCAGCCATTGCTGGTTAGCACAAGTGCCATCACCTTGGCAACAGAGTGTGTGAGGATGATTTTGAAGATTGATGATATTGTAACTGTGAGGTAGAGTTTTTTAGCATGACGAATATTTGGAGAAAACTACTGAATCCTCATGTTATGTCTGTTTTAATTTAATTTTAAGTTGCTAGTTTATGTTCATTTTACTGGTTTTGGTTTAGCGATTTTGATTTTGGCTGCTATTTTTGTTTAAAATTTTGGATGTCTTTGTGGTTTGTGACGTTTGCTTCAGTTATACAATTCCGAAGCCTTTCTCGTTAATCTGTATTGGAAATCTATCAATAGTTGATCGTTTTCTGTGCACTGTAGCTGTTAATTATTTAGCTGTGTTTATATCTATACTTATATTAACTATTACTGATTGTTACTTAGGTGCTTATATTAAAAAATAGGATATCTAATATCTTTTAGGAATTGTGTGGATTAAGTATAGTCCCGTGATATCGAATATCAGCCATGGCACAGGCCTTCACACAAAGGCGGTGACATGGTAGATTTTGTATGTTGGACTGTGGCAGCGGCCACAAGAATGAAGGTTGTGGTAGTTCGGTGGAAACAAAATAAAGAAACTGGAAAGCGTGGATAGGGTCTTGCGACCCGAACTCAAAGATCAGATGGGTTAAGACCCTAAAAATGGCCACTTTAGCCTTTTCTCTCCCTCTTGCTGGATGTGACCCCCTTCTGCGTGCGGCCTGGTTTGACTACCACCCCCTTCTCCACGTGGTCTGGTGCGGTGACACTCTAGCTGCGCGCTGCCTGGTGCGACCCTTCACATGTTTGTATCTCCTGCTACTCTTTCATCTAGTCTGTTTTTGCATTTTTCTTTTGTTCGTCTACTGTTTTGTTGTCTATTTTCTTCTGTTTCTTTTTTTATTTATTTGTTTTATTCATTTTATGAATTACTGTTTTCCCTACTCATATCTTATTCTTATGATTCTTTATTTGTTCATTTTCCTTTGATTGAAATTGAAATTAACTAAATGGCATAAAACTACGTGATAATAATCGTCAATATAGATTGAAATTGTTGAATACGTACCGAGAATTCCGGTAGACATCAGTGTGCTCAATTTTGGAAAGTATTTGAGATGAAGGGATCAAGCTGTACTCTTCCCATTTACAAAATCCCCAAACTAAATCACCTTCATTATAATCAGGACGTCCTGATTCAAGGAATTTAGATATCTTATTTAATTCTTTCTTTTATTCATTTGATTTGATAATACTTCTTTTTTTTTTTTTTTTTTTTTCTTTCTATTATCAATTTTTGTTGATGATGGATATCTATTTTATTTCAATTAAATCTACAGTTTTTTGGCACACGGATAGTCTGTTGGTGTTCTATACACCGTTTTTTTGTGTGTGTGATAAGTTTTATTATAACTTGACCCCATTTGCCGTACGTCATCCACCATATGTTTATGGTCGTTTTTTTGGCTCACCTCCATAAACCGCCTTCGACAACACCTGTATAGTCTTTTTTTTTAGGGTCAAATACAACACCTGCCTAGTCTTGGGATGTTAATCTAAGCGCCACTGGACTTGTGTTGAATTGTTCAGGAATCATGCAATATTATACATCATGAAGTTATGTTTGATCTTTTATGGCGTGTGAATCTTGGCTTCTTTGTTTTGGGGAATCCATTGATTTTGCTGGAGTCCATTGCACCATGACAAAATTAGTTTGTTCTGCCCCCTTTATCTGTCTAGTATTTATAAAAATGGTACGGGTGTTCTTATCAACTAAAGGATGGAAATCAACATGGTTTGCAGATGATTGTTCCCTTAGACATGTAGTTGCGTGCTCAAGTTGCTAGTGTTTATGGTAGAGTATTTGTTGGAAAGGTTTGAGGTTCGATCACTGGCCATCTTCTTTAGGCAAATTGGATTAATCGTCTTTTACAATTTATTTTTATCTCCATCTCTGTTCTGTTTTCCTTACAAGAGTAAGGATCACGATCCAAGAGGTCGAAGCATATAGAGTTGGAGATTGAAGAGAGTTAGTGGTTGGAGTCTTTTTTTCTTCCCGCCTGAGAGCAAAAATGATTCCAATCACAACAGCTCCACTGGTAGTTGACCACAAGGGGTCTTTGATTGCCTTCTACCTTCTTTCAGAGGTGAAGGTTAGGATACACAAGTCCTTCTTTTTGTGTACCATACAAAAAGTTTTTTTAACCCTTGATAGTAGGTAAACCAGTTTTTGGTATAATTGTAAAATGACCCCTTTTGTTGTTTAAATCAAAGTACCCTCCCAAAACAATCCATACATAAACATAGATCTGGTGTTTAGCTGGAAAATTAGATTTGGTGCCAATAGAATCAATTCAACTAGTTTCACTTCATATATACTCACCACCTACCATTCATTCATCTTCTCCACGTACACTTTCTTCTCCAAAATACGTTCATCTCTTTCACTTTGTGCATCAAAAAATGCCTTCCTCACACTACAGTGGCCAAACAAACTGTCAAGCATATTTTCCACAATACCAGAAGAAAAAGTGCGAATGTGCATATCCATTAAACCTCGATTCATTTCTGAAATTGGAACATTGGTTAGATCTAATGAAACACAACTTTCACATGCTCAGAAGGAGTTTGAAAAATTCATGAATATTTTGAAGGAAACAGGGGATAATGTCAATTATTTATTTATTTTAACTAAAGAGGACGGTGTCAATGACATCAAAATTAATTCGTTCATGCCCAGAATTATTTTTTTAAGGGTTAATGTCCATAAAAACTTTGTTGAATGCAAATTAATCTGGCAACTATATACGGAGGTGAAAACTTTGTTGAATTTTTTGGAGGTTAATGCCCTGAATATCATTTAATTAGTCTAAAAATTAATGGTTATTTTTTTTTTTTGGAAAGAATTAATGGTTATTCTTATCAATTAAAACAATTCGTAATTTTTTAGTCAATAAAATTTAAGTAAATTTAATTAGAACGTAATTGTAAAAAAATCTAATTAAATGTTATTTAATTAATTAGGTTTTGAGTACGTGACATTTTTTTGGTCAGGGAGTACATGGCATTTATAATTAATTAATAAATTGAAAGATATCAAAATTTATTTGGACCAAACTTTGTCATCAAATTTTTAATTAATATTCAAAAATCTGTAAATATAATTACATATAATTTAGGGGTGACATTGCAAATACACACATTGTATCATATAAACCTACTAAAAAGGTAACCTTTCTTAAATCCTAGCCATTGAATAAAATACTAATATATCAATGGTAGAAAACTCATTTTTGTATGATACACAAAAAGAGTTACTTGTGTATGTTAAATGCCACCTCTTTCAGAAGGGACGAGGAGCTATATGGTAATGGCGGTGCAGTGGTGGTCACGGCTTGCAACTGTGAATATCATGTGGAGGGTATACAATAGTATTGCAAAGGACTAGGTAAACCTGGAGGTCAGCAGATGTGATCAACCCTAAAATTTTCCAGACAAATGCATTTTGATATTTTTGTGTTATTGAAACAAAACAAAAAACATCTTTTTTTGGAGAAGAGCCACACTAATAAAAACATCAGAAAATGTATGCAGAACAAATCCCAAATCCAAGTCTGCTTGCTATAGATAACAGTGATTGCTAAAATAATCTGCCATATATAGCTAGGTTCTCAGTTGCATTTAGAGCTTATGAAGTTTGTTCCAAAGGGGGCAGGGATTGAGCCGCTATTTGTTGCTTTAGGTACAAAAAGTATAGGAAAATCTTAGCCATTGCTTGTGGCTTCATTTACAATAGGAAGATAGATACCGGTATGGTAGGGGTCTCACACATGCTCCTTTTGCAAATAATTACTTTGTAATTTTTTGTAATTAAGTATCCACTAACTTTGTCAATGACTATTGGGGAACCCTCCAAAGCTCGAACTTGAGACTTTGCTTAGAGGATAAGAGTCTTCCTAGGCTTTATTTGTTTCATATATGAAATCAAATTGGAATGGGATTTCCAAAAATATTATTTTCAAGAGCGTGCGTCCACTTTATTGCATGGCTCGTTGATAAGGTCTAAAGTGCACAACTTTCCACAAAACGCGCATTCTTACTCATCGCTTCTCGTTGCTAGTTGCATTTTAAACATGGGATGTGGGTTTGATACTTCATTGTCGAGCTCGTAGACTTGAGAAAGAATAGACCATATCTAGCTATAGCCTTTGCCTAATCTTTCGTGGTCTAGGAGGAAACTCACCAACCTTTAATCGTCTATCTGCCAAGTTCGACTAACATGATAATTAATTTTCTAGGTAAACATCTATAATAGCTTTGGCATCAAATCTACATTATAATGTCATGCCATTGTAAAAAGCCATAAACGTCTCCTTTGTTAATCTCTCTGAAACTCTGTTTGTTTGTTTGTTTGGTGATTCAAGATAGTGTTCGCCATTTGTTTATTTGTTTGATGAGTCAAGATAGTCCTCATATTATTTGTTTGTGAAGAGTTCTCATTGAAGACAAATTTGAATCTTTTCGTTGCTTCTCTCTATTGGCTCTTCTATTCGATTTTGATTTGGTTTGATATGGTTTTATCGTTTTGGCTGCTGCTTCTTCTTTAGTTGCTCCTCTTTGTTTGCTATGATATTAGTTAGTTTTATTTTCTGTTTGACAAACTCTCGATGCTTCTAGTTGCATTGAGAGTTTGAAGTGATGCTTCTAGTTGCATTGAGAGTTTGAAGTGAGGTGTTAGATAATAAATTATTAAGTTACTAGTTTAATCCATTATGTTTTACTATATATTTGCCGGTATGTCATTGTAACATAACAAACTCCCGTCTCTTTTGTTATTCTCTTTTAAACTCTTATTTTGTTAACAAAACTAATTCAAAATTCTTGATATACAATTGTTCTAGCTCATTAATATTAAAAAATTCTTGATAATCAAGATAATTTGATTAAGAACATCATTAAATAAATAAAACTCAATTTTGAAGGAGAATACCACGAATAATATGTATCCAAAGTGCAAGAAAAATATTGTTCAATATATCCTCATGAAAAGAAACATAAACAAATAACATATTTTTATTTTTAAAGAGAATGTTGACATCGAACATCAGAAAAAAAAAACTTTAAACAAATTGAAATATACTACTACCCAACCAAAACTAATATAGCAATTCATGCCTATAGTGTTCAAAATCAGGAACCATAAAACTAGCACTGCTATCATACCTATTTGTAGTGTTATTCAAGATTGAATAGTTATATAATATTGGAAGTTGAAGAGGAACATGAATCCATGTGAATCTCTTTCCCTTCCAAGGAAGCAACTAAATTAAGCTTCAATTTTTTCAAAGAAGTCTTAAATTGCTCAAGAGATTCCAAAGTCATATCATCAATAGAATGATCCCACCAAGAAGGAAGACATGAACTATTCTTATTTGTCTCTCTTACACCTTGTAAATTGTTCTCCTCTTCTTTCAGTCGTTCTTGAATTGTCTCTGTTGGAACAAAATGTGTTTAACAATAAACCTTAAAGAGTTTTGATGATAACAAGGTATTAAAAATTGTAAATTGGATTAGCTAATATTTGTTCAAGTGTACAGGACCATAATTATAAAGTTACATCATCATTGGTTCTGAATGAGCAAATAAAGAGCTATGGAAACAACAAAAATTTGAAGCTTGGACGCTCCTGAAGGCAACTTGCTCCTAAAGAAAAAGCGCTCCTGAAGTCAAGCTGCTCCTGAAGAAATAGCGCTCCTGAAGTAAGCTGCTCCTGAAGAATAGTGCTCCTGAAGACAAGAGGTCCAGAAGTCACATCATCAGAAGCTGCATCATCAGAAGCTGCAGAAGTCATCTCATCAGAAGCTGCATCATCAGAAGCTGCCTCATCAGAAGCCATTTCACCAGAAGCTGAATATCAACTGGATTTGCAAAGAATCAAGAATTGAAGAATCATCAATGCAAAAGCTGTCTATTGGATTCGAAAACACAAACAAAGGATTAGTGGAGTTTGCAACGGTCATTTCAAAGGTGTTTGAAGGCATGTGTTTGCAATTTGGACGAAAGCGTTGACATTGTACTTTGTACGAATTGTACAACCACGTTCTCCACTACTCTGTTTTGTGTCTGCACTTCAAGACAAGAAAACAGCTCCAGAATACGGTCTCGCCTGCATAGATGTTCCTTTGGATAAGGAATGGATTTCAAATTGGTTCTTCATAGGACAACAACCAAATCAGGCAAAAGATCATTGGTGAAAGATCAAGCTTCAACAACGACTCTTTGGTGTGCTGGCAATTTCACAACGTCTCTTTCACACCTCTATATAAAGGAGTGAAGACCTAGAGAATTGGTAATGCAAGAACGCTGAACGAAAGACTCAAAAAGATTTTCACAAGTACCAAACCTCTGCTGAAATTGTTCTGCATTCACTTAGAATTTCTGTGTCTCAAAGTCATATCTTAGAAATTCTTAAGTCCATTGAGTCTGTATCTGATTTGTATTGTGAGCACCTCTGATTGTATATCAAGTGTTCAACCTTAAACAATTTTCTGTGTAATTTTGTTTAGTTAGGAAGTCTCTTGCAGTTGTGCTTGAGCAGGAAGTCTCTTGATTGTGTTCTTGAGCAAAGGAAGTCTCTTGCTTGTGTGCTTGAGCATTGGAAGTCTCTTGCTTGTGTGCTTGAGCATTTGTAATCAGATATTACTCATAGTGAAATCTCCTTGGAAGTGCAAGGGGGACTGGACTACTTCCGGATTGTGGAAGGAACCAGTATAATTGCTTTGTGTCGTTCTTCTTCTCTCTCTCTGATTTATTCCGCTGCATTTAGATTCTGATTATCACTTCAGAAGCTGTCTCACTTAGCTTCTGATCAGTGTGTTCAGTTTTTAGGAGAAACGAAGAATTTTCCAAAAACACAATTCAACCCCCCTTCTTGTGTTTTTTCTCACCTTCAATTGGTATCTAGAGCCTTGGTCTGTTGTGTATCACTTAACCGTGCAACAGTCAAAGATCTGAGAAAAACATGACTACTCCTCCTCCTGATGGTGATACTAGCTATAAAAATGTCTCACATGATTATAGTGATAGTAAGAAAACCAGTGTTGGAAAAATTCCAAAGTTCAATGGAGATGCTGAAGAGTTCTCTTGGTGGAAGACCAATTTTTACAGTTACATCATGAGCCTAGATGAAGAATTGTGGGATATTCTGGAAGACGGCGTTGGTAGTTTAGTCCTTGATGAAGAAGGAGCTGCTGTGGATAGAAAGAAACATACTCCAGAACTGAGGAAACTTTACAAGAAGCATCATATTATCAGAGGAGCTCTTGTCACTGCCATACCCAAAGCAGAATACATGAAGATGAGTGACAAATCCACTGCTAAAGCTATGTTTGCTTCTCTCTGTTCAAATTATGAAGGGAGCAAGAAGGTCAAAGAAGCAAAGGCTCTCCTGCTTGTACATCAGTATGAGTTATTCAAAATGAAGGATGATGAAACTATTGAGGAGATGTACTCAAGGTTTCAAACCTTAGTTTCTGGTCTACAGATTCTAAAGAAGAGCTATGTTGCTTCTGATCATGTAAGCAAGATACTCAGAAGCTTACCTGCCAGATGGAGACCAAAAGTGACTGCCATTGAGGAAGCTAAAGATTTAAACACTTTAAGTGTCGAAGATCTTGTTAGTTCTCTCAAAGTTCATGAGTTAAGTCTTAATGAACATGAGTCTACTAAGAAGAGTAAATCAATAGCTCTTCCATCCAAAGGCAAGTCATCAAAAGCTCTCAAAGTGGTTGAATCTGAAGAGGAAGAACAGTCAAGTTCAGATTCTGAACCAGATGCTGCAGAAATGGCCATGCTCTCAAACAGACTTCAATATCTGGCCAAGAAGAACAGAAAGTTTCTCTCCAGAAGGGGTAACTCCAGAAGCTCAAGGAAAGAAGATCAGAAGGGATGCTTCAACTGTAAGAAGCCAGGTCACTTCATTGCTGAATGCCCTGATCTTCAAAGAGAAAAGTCAAAGGACAAGTCAAAGAGGTCTACCTTCAAACCAAGCAAACTCAAGAAGCAGATTAAGCAGAGTTTAATGGCAACCTGGGATGATTTGGGTAGTGAATCTGGATCTGATAAAGAGGAAGCTGATGAAGATGCAAAGGTAGCTGTTGGGTTGGTAGCAACAGCAACTTCAGAAGCTGGAACAGATTCAGACTCAGAAGATGAAAATGAGGTATATTCCAAAATTCCCAGAGATGAACTTGTTGAGTCACTTAAAGAACTTCTTACACATTTTGAAGTAAGAACCAATGAGTTGAAGGATTTAAAAGAAAAATATGCTGATTTGGTACAACAGCAAAAATCAACTCTATTGGATCTGAAAGCTTCTGAACAGGGACTTAGGGGCTTTGACTTCATGTGTAAAACATATGAAGACCAGCTCAGGTTCTTATGTCAGAAGCTACAAGAAAAGTGTAATGAAAAACCTTTAAGTAATCATGAAATTGCTCTTGAAGACTTCATTATATCTGGCATTGACAGAAGCAGAGTGGCTTCTATGATTTATAGCATTTACAAGAACAATGGCAGAGGAATTGGTTTTCCAGAAGTGAAACTGGAGAAAACCAATCTAAAGTCTTGTTGTGAATGCATCAAGGAAGGTCTGAAAACATTCTTTGTACCAGAAGGGGCTGAGTTGGAAACTGTTGTTCAATCAGAACCTGAAGCTTCCAGTTTTAAGGCTAAGATTACTTCAAAGCCAAAGAACTCTAAGTCAAAGGCTATGATCAAATCTGATTCCAAAACTTCAAAGGTTAGGATCCTGAAAAGATCAGAACCTATTCCTCAGAGTCTGGTGAAACCAAAATCTGGGGTTCTGAAGTCTAAGTTTCAGAAGAAGACAGTTGCTGCTTCTGAAGTACCAAAACCTAAGGTGATGGTTAATCAGAAGCAACCCAACTCACAGCACAAGGTACAAGAAGTGAAGAGTAAAGCCTTAAGTACTAACCTTCCAGGACCCATAGAACAATGGGTACCTAAATCTAAAAATGTCAATGATGCAGGTATGTCTAAGAGCAGTGCCAAAGCAAAGATCATGGTACCTAGACAGCGGTTGCTCAAGACACATGACAGGAGACAAGTCCATGTTCCTCAGCCTAACAATGAAAGAGGGAGGAAATGTGAAATTTGGAGGCAACCAGTCAGGCAGGATCATAGGTACAGGAACTATTGGTAATTCCTCTACCTCAATTAATAATGTATGGTTGGTAGATGGTCTTGAACATAACCTTTTGAGCATAAGTCAATTTTGTGATAATGGTTATGATGTGCTTTTTGAAAAACCCAACTGTACAGTAATCAACAAGAAAGACAAATCCATTGTGTTCAAGGGAAAGAGAGTTGACAATGTCTATAAAATCAATTTTTCTGAACTGGCTGATCAGAAGGTGATCTGCCTACTATCAGTAAATGATAAGAAATGGATGTGGCACAGAAGGTTGGGACATGCTAACTGGAGGTTAATCTCTAAGCTTAGTAAGTTACAACTTGTGAAAGGGCTACCAGACATTGACTATCATTCAGATGCACTTTGTGGTGCATGTCAGAGAGGGAAAATTGTGAAATCATCTTTTAAAACCAAAGACATTGTCTCAACCTCAAGACCTTTAGAATTACTCCATATTGATTTATTTGGACCAGTAAGTACTGCATCCTTATATGGAAGTAGATATGGATTAGTCATTGTTGATGATTACAGCAGATGGACTTGGGTAAAATTCATAAAGAGTAAATATGTTGCGTGTGATGTATTCAGTAGCTTCTGCACTCAAATTCAATCTGAAAAAGAATCAAAAATTTTGAAAGTCAGAAGTGATCATGGTGGAGAATTTGAAAATGAGCCATTTGAAGCTTTTTGTGAAAAACATGGAATTTTCCATGAATTCTCTTCTCCTAGAACACCACAACAAAATGGAGTTGTAGAGAGAAAGAATAGAACTTTACAAGAAATGGCCAGAACCATGATTCATGAAAACCATTTACCAAAACATTTTTGGGCAGAAGCAGTGAATACAGCATGCTATGTTCAAAACAGGATCTATATTAGACCTATTTTGGAGAAAACAGCATATGAACTCTTTAAAGGAAGAAAACCCAATATCTCTTACTTTCATCAATTTGGATGTACTTGTTACATTCTGAACAACAAGCTCTACCTAAAGAAATTTGATGCCAAGGCCCAAAGAGGAATCTTTTTAGGTTACTCTGAAAGGTCAAAGGCATACAGAGTGTATAATTCAGAAACACTCTGTGTTGAAGAATCTATGCACGTTAAATTTGATGACAAGGAGCTTGAAGATAAAACTTCAAAGCAGGGTGAAAGTTTTGCAGAGATACAGGTTCCTGAAGCTACTCCAGAACCTGATCAGATAGCTGAGTCTGAAGATAGTCCAGAAGCTGAACCCACATCAGAAGCGCAAGATGAAACTGCTTCTGATAAAGCACAAGATGGCTCACATCAAGAAGATCCTCCCAGAAACACATTCAAACACAAGTCTTCACATCCTGAGGAGCTAATCATTGGAAACAAAGATAGTCCAAGAAGAACAAGATCACATTTCAGACAAGAAGAGTCAATGATTGGACTAATCTCAATGATTGAACCTACAACAGTTGATGAAGCACTCTCAGATGATGGATGGATCCTAGCTATGCAAGAAGAGTTGAATCAATTTCAAAGAAATGATGTGTGGGATCTGGTACCCAAACCTCAGCACAAGAACATTATTGGAACAAAATGGGTATTCAGAAACAAGCTGAATGAGCAAGGTGAAGTAACAAGAAACAAAGCCAGACTTGTTGCACAAGGGTATAGTCAACAAGAAGGCATTGATTACACTGAAACGTTTGCTCCAGTTGCAAGATTGGAAGCAATCAGGAATTTTCTGAGTTAATGCAGGATGAATTTGAAATGAGCATGATGGGAGAGCTGAAGTTCTTCCTTGGCATTCAAATCAATCAATGCAAAGATGGAGTCTATGTTCATCAATCAAAGTACACAAAGGAGCTTCTGAAGAAGTTCAAACTTGAAGATTGTAAAGTGATGAACACTCCAATGCATCCTACGTGCAACCTGAGCAAAGAAGATGAAGGAGCTAAAGTAGATCAGAAGCTGTATAGAGGTATGATTGGTTCTTTGTTATACCTCACTGCATCTAGGCCAGATATTTTATTCAGTGTATGCTTGTGTGCAAGATTCCAATCAGATCCTAGAGAATCTCATATGACTGCTGTCAAGAGAATCTTCAGGTATTTGAAGGGAACAACTAATCTTGGACTCCTTTATAGGAAATCCTTAGATTATAAGCTAATTGGATTCTGTGATGCTGATTATGCTGGTGATAGGATTGAAAGAAAATCAACCAGTGGCAATTGTCAATTTCTGGGTGATAATCTTATATCCTGGGCTAGCAAAAGACAAACAACTATTGCTATGTCTACAGCAGAAGCAGAATACATTTCAGCTGCAAGTTGTTGTACACAACTACTTTGGATGAAACATCAGTTGGAAGATTATCAGATAACTGCTAACAGTATTCCCATTTATTGTGATAATACTGCTGCTATTTGTTTGTCTAAAAATCCAATTTTGCATTCAAGAGCTAAGCACATTGAAATCAAACACCATTTTATCAGAGATTATGTTCAAAAAGGAATTTTAGATATACAATTCATTGATACTGAAAATCAATGGGCTGATATATTTACTAAGCCTTTAACTGTTGAAAGATTTGATTTTATTAAGAAAAATTTGAACATGCACTTCGTGTCTGATTAAATGTTTGCTTGCTCCTGAATAGGATTTTAGGTTCTGAAGTTAGTTCAGAAGCAGTAGTCCATCAGAAGCTCTTTATTGAGGTTCTGAGGAAAACTCGCTTCTGATGATGACATCAGCATCTGAAGTCCAGAAGCTGGATTTGTTGCTTCTGAATAGTTGGATTAGTGGAAACGTTAGGAGTTACTTTTTAAAGTAACTTCTGGCCCACTAACTTGGTAGTTACTCTGTGAACTTCTTACGTGGCCTGTATGTGTTGGTGTATAACTAAAAGGGCAATGATGATTTAAAAGCTTTGAAAGTACTTTTCACGCGCCCCCAATTTTGTCATTAATGTTATGTTTGTTTGTCTCTTTTGAATTGCAATCGTTTTACTTTTAACACTTTGTCAATTCACACACTACTCACTCACAACAAACACATTTGCTCTCAAACCGTTTGCGAAGTAAGCGCATTCTCTCAACCTTAGAACCCTAAAAATCTTCATCTTCTTCAAATCTTCGTCAATCATCAAATGGCATCATCAAGCTCGCAACGAAAAGTTTCAGAATCTACTTCAAACAAGCAAAGCGTATCAGAATCTGGGTCCATCTACAAAGAAAAGACTATGGATATTCCATGGGAATCCTTGATAGTCCAAATAGAGTCACCAGTGGATTTTACTTCACTCAAGAAGTACGAAGTAAACATGGAAGGCTTAATAGAAACACAGGAGCTGTCTGAGTATTTCAGAATGCTAAATGGGCCAACATATGTGAATTTGGTCAAGGACTTTTGGTTAAAAGCTGAAGTGTACAATGAAAAGCCTGCAAAAGTTGTAAGCAAACAAGCTGGGTCAAAGAAAGGGAAAATGGTCATGGATATGAATCCTACATCATTTGACAGCTTAGAAATAAGGTCTGAAGTGATGGGCATTCCTATAACCATCACTGAGGAAGTTATAGCTAAAGCTTGTAGAAGGCATGCAGAGGGAAGATTCCAAGAAATAGTCAGGAAGGAAGATGTCCTGCTACAAGGTTACTACAACACTCTTTTGGGTGGGAAGAAGGATGCAAAGCCTTCTGAAATGGAGATTCACAACAGGATGTTGGTGAAATTCAGTAATGATTGCTTCTTTCAAAGAGCAGGAGGATCTGACCAACCCAACAATCAACAGAAGCTAGCAATTTACTTCATGGCTATTTTGGAAAAGATAAACTTCCCAAGATATGTAATGGATCATCTCTGCTGGGCCATAAATGAAAGCACTATCAGAGGAAGAAAACAAGTACCCTATGGAAGATTGCTGTCTGAAATCTTTCATCAAGGAAGGGTGCTGGAGTTCTTAAAAAGGACAAGGAGTGCTTCTGATAAATGTTTCAAAGTCTCTACTGCTGAAAGGACTATCAGTAGCAGGAGCTTACACTCTATGAAGTTCTTCAAAGAAGCTCCTAAAGATGAGAAATGGTTGGAGTTGACCACAGAAGAATCTGAGATTATCAGAGACTTTCCTTCCATAGTTAAGGAAAGTAATCCTGAACACTTAGCTAGATTAGTAGCTGAGTACGTCTTGGAGGAAGATGCGAGGTCTCAGGAGGAAGCTGCTCTTGCTAAAGGAAAAGGCAAGAAGGCCAAAGCAGTTGCTGTGTCAGAAGCTGCTGTTTCTGATGCACCTAAAGGAAAAAGGGCCAGAACTAGTTCTGAATCTGATGCTGCTCCTACTAAAGGAAAGATGCAGAAGATTGGTGCTGCTTCTATTCCTCAGAAGAGAAGAAAAGGTAAGGCAGACTTGGTAATCACTCAAGAGCAGCTGGAGGAAGCTCTCGAAGAAATGGAAAAAGAAGAGGCTGATCCCAAGCTGAAGAAGAAGAAGGCTCCCCTTCAACTTGTGAGTCCTATGGTTGAGATGACTCCAATAAGGAAAAGGATGGCAGATGAACGTGCTTCTGAACTTATTGCAGACAAAAAGGATCTAAAAGCACAATACACTCATCAAAGAGATGAAAAGCTCAAGGCCTTGGGATTGGAAGATTGTGATAGGTTCTACAAAGATAAATTGGCTGAAGTAAGAGCCATTGCTGGTAAGCCCACTGAAGACAATGAGGAAGACGATATGATGCTCATGTTTGAAAATGCTCCAGAAGAGGGAACTTCAGAAGTAGTTCCTCAAGCTGCTGATCCACAAGAGATCACTTCTGAAGCTGGCCCTGCAGATCAGGTAATTCAGATTCCAGTCACCTCTATCCCCATTTCACCTTTTTCAACATCTGTACCTGAACCAATAGAAGACACTTCTGTCTTAGACAATCTTGCTCTCCATTACTCAGGTGAGTTACCCATAGACAAATCCACCTCAGAAAAAGCCTCTGAAACAACTCCAGAAGCAGCTGCTTCTGAAAATGTTGTTTCAGAAAACCCTCATCAACAAACACCTGAACCACATAAACCCACAACACCCCCACAATCACCAACAGCTACCATTGACCCCCAACTCAACACTCAAACATCAACTTCACCACAACAACCACCATCTGAAACTGAATTTCAACCTTTACCTGAACACTCTCCTGAACCAACTCCCATGGATGTTGACATCTCTCTAGTCAATGTTCAAGCCTCAACCTCCACCACACACATTGATTCTGACCAGCCCTCATCTTCTAACACACAAACACACCTTACCATTCCAGTTCCTAACCCTATTCAAGACTTAGAAATCAGTGATTCTGATCTTGAAATCCTTGAACATCCACCCACAAACATCCTGGAATCTGGATATATCAATTCTGAGCTTCAGACAATCCTTAGTCAATTGCTTAATCTTGTGGATCAACGAAGGACAATTGATCTCACAAGTGCATATGAAGACTCCTGGGCATCACTTCAGAACCGGGCAACTGAGCTAATTGAAAGCTTAAGGGCTAAGTGCATCAGAAGCAAGGAAGCTTCTGTCAGGAAGTTAATGGAGCATCTGAATCAGAGTCTCAGAATAAGAAGTTCTACACTGCTCCTGGCAAACCAGCCTTTCTTTTTAGAAACGGATTACTTGACCAGAGAAGCAAGGTTGTGTAAGCTTCTGAAGAAACAGATGGCACAGCAGCAGCAAGAAGCTAAGGAAAGGGAACAGGCTCTTCTCCAGAGGCAACAACAGCTTGAAGAACTGTTGCAGAAGAAGATTGAAGAAATGGAGGAGATGAAGAAACAACATCAAACCAACACTTAGTTGCACACCCTTGTGTTTTTCTTTTTGTTTGTTGTTTGTTTTGAATTCCTAGTCCTTGCTTCTGAAACCATTCTGTTTTAATTCTCTTTGCTTCTGAATGCTTACTGATTCTGACTGTTTAGCTGCTTCTGACAATTGAATATACATGATTTTTGCTCTGATTTATTTAGTTCATTGCTTAGTATACTCTCTCACGTTTGAGTTTTTCTCATATCTTTTTGTATTTTGTGCTTAGATTTTTTTTAATTTTTTTTGATAATGACAAAAGGGGGAGTATATGTGACAAGTATTTAAAGGCTCTGAGCCCCATTAATGGCATTTGAAATTTTTGAAAAACTTCTATGTTTTTACCTTATTGGTATAAGCTATGAATGAACGAAGGAGTATCAAAATTCAAGTAAAGTTAATTGAACCATTCTTCTTATCTATAAGTAAATTCTTTCATTGATTCAGTTTTGCTTTTAAGCTCTGATAATAATTATTGCGCGCAAAATGAATTTAATTAACCTGGATAGAACTTAGGGGGAGCTTACAAACCTCACCTTAAAGACTATCAGACTCAGGGGGAGTTTGAGCTTACAAACCTCAGATTCTGAGCTTACAAACCTCAGAACCCCAAAGTCAACTTGTTAATTAGATTAACAACAATTGATCAATTTTAAATACTTTTGTTTGTCATCATCAAAAAGGGGGAGATTGTTGGAACAAAATGTGTTTAACAATAAACCTTAAAGAGTTTTGATGATAACAAGGTATTAAAAATTGTAAATTGGATTAGCTAATATTTGTTCAAGTGTACAGGACCATAATTATAAAGTTACATCATCATTGGTTCTGAATGAGCAAATAAAGAGCTATGGAAACAACAAAAATTTGAAGCTTGGACGCTCCTGAAGGCAACTTGCTCCTAAAGAAAAAGCGCTCCTGAAGTCAAGCTGCTCCTGAAGAAATAGCGCTCCTGAAGTAAGCTGCTCCTGAAGAATAGTGCTCCTGAAGACAAGAGGTCCAGAAGTCACATCATCAGAAGTTGCATCATCAGAAGCTGCAGAAGTCATCTCATCAGAAGCTGCATCATCAGAAGCTGCCTCATCAGAAGCCATTTCACCAGAAGCTGAATATCAACTGGATTTGCAAAGAATCAAGAATTGAAGAATCATCAATGCAAAAGCTGTCTATTGGATTCGAAAACACAAACAAAGGATTAGTGGAGTTTGCAACGGTCATTTCAAAGGTGTTTGAAGGCATGTGTTTGCAATTTGGACGAAAGCGTTGACATTGTACTTTGTACGAATTGTACAACCACGTTCTCCACTACTCTGTTTTGTGTCTGCACTTCAAGACAAGAAAACAGCTCCAGAATACGGTCTCGCCTGCATAGATGTTCCTTTGGATAAGGAATGGATTTCAAATTGGTTCTTCATAGGACAACAACCAAATCAGGCAAAAGATCATTGGTGAAAGATCAAGCTTCAACAACGACTCTTTGGTGTGCTGGCAATTTCACAACGTCTCTTTCACACCTCTATATAAAGGAGTGAAGACCTAGAGAATTGGTAATGCAAGAACGCTGAACGAAAGACTCAAAAAGATTTTCACAAGTACCAAACCTCTGCTGAAATTGTTCTGCATTCACTTAGAATTTCTGTGTCTCAAAGTCATATCTTAGAAATTCTTAAGTCCATTGAGTCTGTATCTGATTTGTATTGTGAGCACCTCTGATTGTATATCAAGTGTTCAACCTTAAACAATTTTCTGTGTAATTTTGTTTAGTTAGGAAGTCTCTTGCAGTTGTGCTTGAGCAGGAAGTCTCTTGATTGTGTTCTTGAGCAAAGGAAGTCTCTTGCTTGTGTGCTTGAGCATTGGAAGTCTCTTGCTTGTGTGCTTGAGCATTTGTAATCAGATATTACTCATAGTGAAATCTCCTTGGAAGTGCAAGGGGGACTGGACTACTTCCGGATTGTGGAAGGAACCAGTATAATTGCTTTGTGTCGTTCTTCTTCTCTCTCTCTGATTTATTCCGCTGCATTTAGATTCTGATTATCACTTCAGAAGCTGTCTCACTTAGCTTCTGATCAGTGTGTTCAGTTTTTAGGAGAAACGAAGAATTTTCCAAAAACACAATTCAACCCCCCTTCTTGTGTTTTTTCTCACCTTCAGTCTCAAGTTGAAGCCTTAAGGTTTCAATTGTGTCCTCATCCTATTTCCCTTTTTCAGCGTCGATAGCTGAGTTTTCCTTACCGAAAAAGTGTTTAATGACGATGTTAGGGTTAGGGCATCCACATGCATAGAGTTTTTTGTCTGAAGAAGTGATGATCATTGCAGTTTTTGCATTGCATAGAATAGATAATTCTGTGGCTTTGTTGAAGAGTCCTAGTTTGAGCTTTGAGAAAGTATTACGAAGCTTGTTCGATGTCTCTGCTTTCTTGATTTCAATGGTTCTCTTTTGTGAGTTGCTTCGTATTATTGATGTGTTGTTTCCATCTGAAGAAGCCATTGGATCTCTCTTCCAAGAGAAGAAAAGAAAGAGAGAGACGAAAAAACTCTACACAACAATGAGAGGAACTTGACTTGGTCCCAAAGTATTGGAGGATCCCTTTTATAGAAACATATACACACGCTCTCTTATTATTTTCTTTATTTTTACCTTTGATATATTTTAGTACTCAATCTAAAATATTTTGATACTCGAACTGAAATATTTTTTGACATTCAATCTAAAATATTTTGATACTCCATTTAAAATATTTTGATACTCATTCTGAAATATTTTAGTATTCAATCGAAAATATTTTGGTACTCAATCTAAATATTTTGGTACTCAATCTAAAGTATTTTGATACTTATGGTACTCATCCGAAATAACATTCTGGTCTCTAAGATGATCTAAATTTCCAAAAAAGATGACCTAAATTTCATCTCATATGTTATCATTTGTCTCCGTATAGTAAAAAATATATGACCAAAGTATGTTATGTAAATATTGCAAATAATCAATCTAGGTAACTTAACTAAAACAATTTTTTTTTTGCCTATATATATATCTTGACTCATTTATATATATCTTTTTCCCTAAAAAAAATAAAATATATATATCTTTTGCCCCTATATGTAAAAAGAATAACTCTTTTAAGTGTAAATGTTTTCACACATACATCAATGGAAAAATTGAATCGATGATTTAATTTTTCTGCGTCTATACCTTAATTTTTTAAATGAATTAAATCAGTGTCATCAAATTGGAAAAGACCAAAATTCAAACCAATTTGAAGTTGATCTAGTGATTGACTTGAGATTTTGGAACGGGCTCCTCTCAGTGTTAGTTCGATTCCTTAAGTCTATACATAGTTATGCTATGATTTTAAATCGGACCCCCACAAGTGGGTTGATGGGAAGAATATCAAGTTTTTTTTTATTTAATTTTAAATAGGTTAAGTACGTTTTTTGTCCCTTTAAATATATAACTTTTTGTTTTAGTCCCTCTAAAATTTTCCTTTGACTTTTAGTTTCTATAAAATTTTCACGTTTTAAGGCAACTCATGTATTTTTTTTAATAAAATATATTGTGCAGAAATGGGTAGAGTATTGTATAAAAATAAAATAAAAAATAAATTTTTAACAAAATATGAATTATATATAAATTTGTAACCACTAAAATATAAAAAATCATGTTTTTTCAAAAATTTAATATTTTTTTAATTCATAATATTAAAATTTTATTCAAAAATATGAATCATACATAAGAGTTTAGTTAAAATGAATGACCAAAAGTGAAAATAGAAAACTTTTGAGAGACTAAAAATCGGAAAAAAAAATTAAGGGATTAAAATGTAAAATTAGTATACTTCTAAAGAAAAAAACTTATCTACTTACTATATATTAAATATTAATCTCTATGATTTTACTATTTTGCCCCTTAAGAGGGCATTTTTGTAATTTCCTATTTGGTGAAATTTGGTTGTTGCCTCCTCACATGTTTTAGGGTAAATTTCTCATTTTGCCCCTAACCTTTTATTTTTAATTATTTTATAATTTTTATATTTTTAATAATTTTTAACTATTTTCTAATTTTTATGTTTCTAACTATTTTTCAATTTTTTCTCCCAAATTCAGTTGCTTCTACATTGCCGTTGTGAGAGATTAAGGTATCGTTTGACCCGACTTTTTTCTAACTTCTCTACATTTTTAAGGAGAAGTTAGGCCAAACACAATATCAATTAAGTGCATACTAAAAAAAAATAATTTTTTTGAATGCATAAAATTGAATGGAATGAGCTTTGGGCAAAAATTTTTGAATGTTACTTTAAAAAACTACTTCTCGACAACTTATTTCACAAACACCTCTTTTTAACTCACGTTGGGAACCTTTTCTTTTATTTTTTAATATTATATTTCAATCTGTTTTTTTTCTTCCATTTAACTTAAATTTCTTTTGAACAGTTCCATTTAATTTTTTAAGGAGGTTCCATTTTATTTTATTATCTTTTTCTCAAAGGAATTTTATTATCTTTTATATATTTAATTTCAATATTGTTTAATTATCACAACCTCACAGATATTTTTATTCACGCTGTCATTTAATGATATCAAATATTTTTATTTCCTTTCTTCAACCTCGCGAATATATACACACACACATATTAACTTTTAGAGTAATATTTTATGTTTGTCTGTCTGTTTTTTGGTTACGCTAATGCATATAATTTTTTTTAGTGTTGCTTGGTTGAGTGCTACCTCACCGATTTTTTTCAAACTATTTTCCAATTTTTACATTTTTTAAAAACTTTTAACTATTTTCCAATTTTTTTATTTTTAACTATTTTTCAATTTTTTTCTCCCAAATTAAGTTGCTTCTACACTGTCGTTGTGGGAGATTAAGATACCGTTTGACCCGTTTTTTTTTCAACTTCTCTATATTTTTAAGGAGAAGTTAGACCAAATACAATATCAATTAAGTACTTACTAAAAAAATATTTTTTTTGATGCATAAAATTGAATGGAATGAGCTTTGGCCAAAAGTTGTTGAATGCTACTTCAAAAAACTACTTCTCGACAATTTATTTCACAAGCATCTCTCTTCAATTCACGTTGGGAACCTTTTCTTTTATTTTTTAATATTATATTTCAATATGTTTTTTTCTTCCATTTAATTTTTTTGAACCGTTCCATTTAATTTTGTTTAAGGAGGTTCCATTTAATTTTATTACCTTTTTTCAAAGGAATTTTATTATCTTTTTATCATTTATATATTTAATTTAAATATCGTTTAATCATCACAACATTTTGATTTTATTTAAAAGTAAAATTGTAGATGTCTTTTCTTCAAAAATGTTATAGATGCCTAAAAAAATTATACTTTTTTTTTACGTTAAAGACAATTTCATTAATGAAAGTCTGGTAACAAATCAAATGCCAAGACTGCAGAAATACAAGGCGGAGTTTCTTCGATCCATATGCAAACTGAATTCTTAAGAGCATATTTAGCTAAATAATGAGCAGCTTTATACTTATATATATATATATATATATATATATATATATATATATATATTGCACCTTTATATTGTAACAAATTATGCATATCTTTTTCTTATTCAAAAAAACTAAACATATTTGTTTCTATGACACCAATAATGTAACAAATATTATATGATATAAATTCTTATCTTTTTGAAAGACACCAAAAATATGGTATTCTTATAACGAAATTTATTATAGAGTATAATTGAAATAGAAAAAACCAACTATTTTAATATTATTTATGTTATTATTTCAGGCTCCTTAAATTGTTTCTTCTATTCAAATATTTAACAAGTCATTTATATGATGATACAAATTTGTATTCATGTTACACAAAATAAACGTTATTGAGTAAATATAGTATTTGTAAAAAAAATATCTTTTATTTTAAACATTTTTTTATTTATTATGTTAATTCATAATAAATTCAAAGTTTTGTCCTCGTGAGTTTAGCTCAGTTGATAGGAACAATGCATAAATATATGCCAAGTCCAGAGTTCGAACCGCGGACACCGTAAAAATAAAAAAATTCAAAGTTTGTACAATATTTTGCCAAACAACATTTAACTTAAAAATAACTTTAAAACTAAAAAAACAAAGAAAGCAAACAACATTAACTTCTTTCTTAAAGGCCTTTATTTTAACTTTCTTAAAGGAACTACATTAAGGATCTCAAAAATGATTTGGACATTTGGAAAATAGGATTTGGAGTGCTGGATTCTTGGATTGTGACTGGTAGTAATGAGAATCAACATATGAAACTCATTTTTTGTGATGCAAAGGTTAGATGAGTTAGTTAAGATTTGTTGTGATTTCCTTTATGATTTATCAATGTTACTTATTAGTGTACATTTTGATTTATTTATATTTTTTGGTTTCTTTCTCGGATTTAGGGTGATCGAGTTCATGTAATAACTCGATATAGACAATTGGAGCATTAGAAGGCTTTGATCGAGGAAAACAAGACTTATATTTTGTATAATTGTCATGTGTTTGATAATGACATTGCATTTAATCCCTTTAAGGTTGTTTTTGGTTATGGTACAAAGGTGCAGAAGTATGACAAGTTAACTAATGTTCTTACTCATGAATTTCGCTTTAAGTCATTTAAGGAAATTCAAGAAGGAAAATTCAAAATTGACGTTTTATATGGTATAGTTATGTGCTTTAATTTATTTATGTGTTTTCGCCGATTATAATGTTCTTATATATGTAATTTTTTTTCCTTAAGAAATCATCGAACTTCTTCATGAGATTGTAAAGCAACGCCAATTGGGACTGGAAAGAAACCGTGTACGAACATTGTGTTGAAAGATAAAAGGTATTATTTTCTAATTTGTCAGCATCAGATGATAGGATTTTGTATAAGTTTGATAATGTCTTGTAAGATGTCTTTCCTTATGCAGTGGGAATATAGTTGATGTAACACTATGGGAAAAATACTTTTAAGCTTTATCAATGACAACCCAAATAGATGTAACAATTGGTCAGGATCGAGGCTGCACATCAACCTACATCATCCGGTTGTTGAGAAGTTTAAGACTTAGTAAGTTTGCATTATGATTTCACAATACAGTGTTAGACTAACTTATTATTTCACAATCTGATTTGATTGTTTTTTGACCATGTTTCTTGAATTGTTGTCGTGACCTTAACACTTCTCAAGCTCATAGTCAAAACTTTAGTCAGAACTTAAGTCAGAGTTCGGCTTCTTCTCAATGTACTTTGTACAACGTACTTCTCAACATACTTAGTCAAGGTCTGCTTTATTTATGCACAAACATGCTTTGAGTTTTTTTACGCACAAATTAAAAATACATATTGCATTATTATTTATTTCATGTGCATAATTTGTGTTAGGATACATACTGCATCACTATTTGAAAAACAACTAAATTCAATCCTAACCAGTTTGGATGGTATTATGAGAGTTGCACCAAATGTTCAAAGACATTAATGTCAAATGGTGCTAGCTATAGATGCACATGTGGAAGTGATGCTTAATTTCCATTTGTTTCAACAATGTTAATTGGTCAACGGGGTACATATAATCCACATGCATGCATTTATCTAGACTTTATAGGAAGATAAATTAGAAGTCGTGGTACATTTTCTTTAGCTTAAAATCAGTTATGCTACCTTCATTTTATAAATTATATGTAACTATATTCGCATACATCTTATCCATGTGTATTGCAGTTATTTCCCTGTTTAGCATTTGCCAAACGAAGTGTCAAGAACAATTCTGAAAGGAAAGCGCAAAACAATCACTCTCATTGATGACCAGACACAGAGAAATCATAAGTGTCGCCTCTATGCAATTAGAATCCATTGATTATAGGTATTTAATATGCTTGCTTTTTTTGTTTGGTTGATCACTATATCCAAATATGATTTAATTTTTGATGATGCCGTTTATTTGTTTATAGTGTTTCTTCAATAATTTTCGTGAATTTTGCAGTTTTCAAACTCAGAGTCATAGCTTCAAGCCTGATAAAAAAAATTAGAGAGAAACTCAACGAAGTCCAGTATTTTTTTTAGGCCTAAATTGTAACTAAAATTAGTTTAAACAAATTTTTAATTCTTTAATAAATTTATTTCTATACCCTATACCCTTTTTAATTATTTTATCAATCATCACTATTTCACAAATATTAATCTCTATTCAAGATTTGGTAAAACTTTCATAAATATTTTGATAAAGATTTATAATGTTTGTGAAATATTCATAAATTTGTTCATTTTTCCTCTGAAACAATTTTTTTTATAAGATACGTTATTAAACCCGTGCGAAGCACGGGTTTGTAACTAGTTTAACCAAAAAAAAAAAACCAAAATTCAGAAATTGATAATTTAAGAGGTCTAAAATTGGAATGAAGTTAAATCTATTTAACTTAATGTGTGTCCCTTTTGCGCTCCATCCATGTAATGTAACTCAAACGAGAGAGAAAGTAAGAAATCCTACGTGACAAATGGGAAGTTTGTGATTGGATGAAAATACCTCAATCTACGTGGGTCGGTTTATGGTAAGTAACCGATCACTAGTTAATTCACAGTTTGCCACGTAAGCATAAACGGTTCATCCTTCTCATCTCATTGGCATGCACATTGCACTCGCACACATACATACTTTGATAAAGTTTACCGTTCTCTTTGACCTTTGACTCTTTCGGTAGTAAAACTTCTAAACCCTGATTTAATCATTTTCCCCCAATTCTATCTTTCTCCGATCTGCTGCAATTCTTTTCTCCTAATTAATTGCAGGTTCGTCAAATGTGTTTTTGGTTTAATCGTTAGATCCTTCTATTATTATTATTATTATTATATTTTTAATCATTTCTGTGATTGCAGCGGAGGCCAATCTCGCACACTAGATCCATCATTTTTGCTGCGAAATGAAGAACACGGAACGAATTGCTAATTTGGCTTTATTAGGTTTGTTTTACTTTTTTTTTTTTAGTGAATTTTATTGTTTCAGTTCATACTCTTGCAATGTAATGTAATAGTAATGTGCTTCATATTAATGTCATTTTTGTATGTTGCCGCAGGTTTAACCTTAGCACCGCTTGTTGTCAAAGTAGATCCAAACTTAAATGTTGTTTTAACCGCTTGCATCACTGTGTTTGTCGGATGTTACCGATCCGTCAAACCAACTGCACCAACGGTAAGTACTTCCCATGTACATAAGCTGTTTTGTTATCTAGATAAACTCAAATTAGCCAATCCGAACAGGCCCTTATTCTTTTATATATTGCAAGTTCGTTAATCTCAATAATTTTGTATTGAATTATGCAGGAGACAATGTCCAAGGAACATGCTATGCGTTTTCCCTTTGTTGGAAGTGCAATGCTATTATCACTTTTCTTGCTATTTAAGTTTCTATCTAAGGACTTAGTGAACACTGTGTTGACAGGCTACTTCTTTGTACTCGGCATTGTTGCACTTTCGTATGTTCTTTTTCTCTGCACTTCTATTATAGTTAATCGAACCTTTTTTTGACGTGTTTTATATCATAACACAATTTTTCTCTTCCACTTTTTGCAGGGCAACATTATTGCCATCTATTAAACGCTTTCTGCCAAATCATTGGAATGATGATCTCATAGTCTGGCGTTTTCCATATTTTCGATGTATGTGACACTGAGTATAATATAGGATAATGTTTAATTCATTCATGCATTGGTTTTATGTTTTTTGCTACTTTTAGGTGTCTTGTACTGATATGTTTCCTTACACCTATTTTACACAGCCGTCGAGATTGAGTTTACAAGGTCACAGATCGTTGCTGCAGTCCCTGGCACTTTTTTTTGTGCCTGGTATGCTCTGCGCAAGCATTGGCTGGCAAATAACATATTGGGTCTTGCTTTCTGCATCCAGGTTTGATGCTTTACCTATATTCATGTCTGTCTGCGATATTATCTTTATGTTTGTATGCTTATAGTTAAATTGACAGGTTCGTAACCATTTAGATGGCAACGCGATTAGCAATAAAAACTTGATTGCGTACTAGACAAATAATTTTACCTTTTATTTATGCCAGTTACATAAATTTGGAACAAACCAATTATACATAATAACCTATTATAGGTTAAATTATGGTATTTAACTTGGAATAAAATTTGACAGCACTATTCAAGGTTTAGCGGTGATAGGTTTGCTTGTATTGAAATTTGAAAGGGTGTATGATTTTGCCTGTCAACCATTTCTTTTATTAACTCATGGTTGTTAATTGAACCAATAATTAATTATGTTTTGTGCATATTTTTGGTATTCACTTTCCTGGTTTGAAATGGAACAATACCTTTTTAGAAATTAAGCTTATTCTGTAGAAAACAGGCACTAGAATAATAAATTAAATTACTATCTAAATGCTACAAGTTTGTAAACTTTGTATAAAATTGTGAATCAGTCTTCATTACCGTAATTAACACCAGTAACTCCATCTGTAACGTTTACAGGGAATTGAAATGCTTTCTCTTGGCTCCTTCAAGACTGGTGCCATTCTCTTGGTATGTTTTTTTTTTCCTTCTTTTAAATTGAACTTGGTAGTGCTCAAAGCTTCATTTTTTACTCTTTTACATTCACATATTTTGCAGGCTGGTCTTTTTGTATATGACATTTTCTGGGTTTTCTTCACTCCTGTGATGGTCAGCGTTGCAAAATCATTTGATGCACCAATTAAGGTTAAAATCTTTGCTGAGTGCAATGGAAATATTTGTTTGTAATTTTGTATGCATTCGTGTGAATTTTTGTAGTCTACTAGCCATGATAACTATTTGATAAAAAAACTTGAAAGTTCTTTCTAATTATGTTAATTAAACTGTTTTGCAGCTTTTGTTCCCCACAGCAGATTCTGCAAGGCCATTTTCAATGCTTGGACTTGGTGATATTGTTATCCCAGGTAAGATTACTCTGTTGATGCATTGATGTCTTCCTTTTGTGAAGTTGAATTTAAAAATACAGTTTAGTTCTTAGTATAAATTTGGTGTTAAATTTTTCAAACTGTGCTGGGTAGATGGAGACAATGGAGAAGGGACCAAATAATTTTAACTTATTTACAGTGTGCATTTCTCCTTGCTGTCACAGCATGACTTCAAATTTTGGGACTTAAAATTGCCATGAATTTGCTAGAAATGGTTTGTAAAAATGCCTGTTATAACCGGTCCTATGGGGAACTGTAATACTAATTGAAAAAGAATAAGGGAAGGGATGGAATGGAAAGGATATGTATCCCTTCTTCTCCCTGTTTGGATGATTAATTGATGGAGCAAAGTGGAAGGGTCACAAATGTAAAGTTTCTTTATAGGTTCTACAACCTGCAATTTGAAGGGGAACAAAAAAATGAGGGTTCTAAAAGGGAATGGCTACCCTCTGTTTCTTCCCTTTTATAAGTTTTTAAACTTCCAAAGTCCAAACAATGAGATTTTTTCTCTTTTTGACATTTCTCTTCAATACCCCCAATGCTGCTAATCCAAAGAACAAACTTTTAAAGCTAAATTTAAATATCCTGTGATGATATAGTTTGTTGCCCACATTATCTAGAGAATCAAATGTAGTACTATCAAACAACACATCAGTAGACGTGTCCAATGTCAAACACCGACACATGGTAGTTACATTCAATCATTTCTATTTTCCTAAATTAGTACCAATTTCTTCAAATCAACGCCGTGTCCAATATCTGTGTTTGTGTTAGTGCTTCATAGTTCAAAGGTCTTATACTAGTTTTAGTGAAGAGACGTTGTTCTGGCCCTACTTTTTTCATAATGAATAAACACTTTGCTGAATTTTAAGTCTTTGCTTAAATGGTCAAACTGTGATGTTCGGTTGTCGAGGCTCTATTTCAAAGCAATTTAAACACTCTGAAATGTTGCACACGGTGCAGCCGCAGCAGAGCCGCTGGATCTAGTAAATGCGCTGTGTTATGGCTGGAGAGGATCTAAGTCAAAGAAATTGAAATGATTAATTGTTTGATGCATGAAATTGATTTACACACGTGCGCTTATTCAGGACATGAACATTTGAGGCTAGAGCATGCACTCAAACGGTCGTACAGTTATATTGGATTCTTATTGGAATGACATAAGCTCAAAAAAAACTTATACTCCCTCCGTCTCACAATAATTGTCTCTTTAGCATTTTTTCTTTTCCCAAAATAATTGTCACTTTACAATACCAATGCAACATTTATTATTTTTTTCCATTACTATACCCTTATTTAATGAATTTCATTCAACTTAACTAATCCACTAACTACAATTAATAAGGGTATTTTAATAAATGACATTAATTTTACCATTGAAATCAACATAATTAATCATTTCCTTAATAATTGCGCACAAACCTTAAACGACTATAATTTAGAGACGGAGGGAGTATTTATTAGCTCTGCGAGATACCCTCTTTAGTGTTTATGTCATAAGATAAAACACAGCTAAGCTTCATCATTACTCTTCTAGATGTCCCGTAACTAAAAAAATATTAACTCTTTCACACGTATATTTGTTTATCTATTTGCATGTGTGCTCGAATGTGTGTATTAAACAAGCAGTTATGTTATTTGAACATCAAAATACATACACCGTAAGCGACAACATGTATTTATCTCTATCTGTCTCTTACTTTTTATCTTCTACCATTGATCTACGTCTAAAAAATAGACCCATAACCAAAGGGCACTGTATTTGAGATCAAACTTTGGATGTTCAAAAACCATTTATCTTCAATAAATTATCTACAATCAATTGGTTGTTACTTGGTATGTATTTTGACTGTATTTTTTTCAATTAGGTATTTTTGTGGCATTGGCTTTGCGGTTTGATGTGTCTAGAGGAAGACAGACCCAGTATTTCAAGAGTGCATTTTTAGGATACACTTTTGGCTTGGTTCTTACAATTGTTGTGATGAACTGGTTTCAGGCTGCACAGGTGATTCATGTGGTTTCATTTTTTTTTTTTTAAATTTTTTTTTTCGTTTGGGGGAATGTTGTGAGGATTGTGGTCATTGTGGCCAAATCAAATTCACTGATCGTACACGAGTCGCTGAGGTTGGTGATCTGCCTTCTCTATTAACGTTTTTCCCTTTTTATTGGTGTCCCTCTTGTCAGCCTGCTCTTTTGTATATTGTACCTGCGGTAATTGGATTTTTGGCGGCCCATTGCATCTGGAATGGTGAAGTTAAACAGGTTTGTTTCATTTCTTATTTCCATTTGCCCTGTTCTCATATCAATGTCAATCCATATTTTTTATGCATCTGGTTTGATTTCAAGCATTACCGGTGTGTAGTATAATTTTTCCTGTTTTGTGTTACATTTCCAAGTATTATGAGTAGTGTAAATTTAATTTACATTCCAAAGCTAATTTGCAGTTTATACTGTATGTGTGTGGTTTGAAATTAGCTAATTCCAGTGCTTTAAAATGTACTTAAGGCAACAGAAGATACATACATATAGATTGTAGAATATGGGCTTTGGTTAAATACCTTCTAAAGGCAACTTTGCTTGTTGTGACTTGTGACCAGTTTTAAAAGGTTCCGCACAATATCTTTTGTTGCAGCGAAATTTGAACAAATGTTGCTGAAGTTATTGGAAACATGATTTTATAGTTTTAAGTTGGTAACATCATGTTTAGAGCTTAAGGTGGTCGAAATGCGGTATGCTTGCTAGGTGTGGTTCTAACAACTTTTTACTTTCTATTAATGCAGTTGTTGGAGTTCGACGAGTCAAAGACTGCCGATTCATCTCAAGAAGAGAGTGATGCCAAGTCTAGCAAAAAGGATGAATAAGTTAAAGCATGTCCAATATCGGTGCTTCTGATTCACTGAAGAAATACTGTTACTTTCCTAGAATTCGGATACTTAAGCTAACTTATTCTGAAGCACACCTCTGTAACAGACTGTGATTAGTGAGAGAAAAAAAAATGTTAGTCCTATTTTTCATATTGGCAATTTGCTTTTGCTCCTTGACTGCCCAATCAGGGTTTCCATGGCAAACTTTCTAATGGTTTTCTCACCACTCCTCTCTCTCGGTACAATACGTGCACGTAAATGGTTTTTTTTAACACAATATTGACATGGTTGGTTAGGAGTGAAGAGTGTTTTGGTTTTGTTTTTCTACTACCATCTTTAACTAGTTATTCCACCTCTTCCTCTGTTTCTTCCTAAATACATTTTTATGAAGGCTATTTCCCTACTCCACTTGCAATTGTGATAATCAAATGTCTACAAAAGTGTTGCGATTTCGACAATAACAACTTGATGTGTGGAGCAAGGGATAATCAAGCAACCAAAACAAAGTGTATGGAAGTTATAATCACAAACAAAAGTAGAAAACAACAGCGAGAGAAAAGGAAGAGAGAACACAAAAGAATTTGTTGACCCAGTTCGGTTCAGATTGACCTAGTCTGGGGGAGAGAGCAGCCCTCCGTTCCACTATATGATGAGTAACTTTACAAAAGAGATATCAATGGGTTATAAGAATAAGTCTCCCGCCTAATTCTACCCAAAGTCCCAATCTCTTCCCGTGACCAAGAGACTCAATCCTAATAGTGTTTCCCAAGGTGAATCAACCTTCAAACCCTAGTTTGTTGCCAAGAGACAAACTCTATACAAACCCTAGTTTGATTTCTAAACCCTTGTTTCAGCCCCCTCTATCTCAAGGTTTACACTGATACAATGCCTATATTTATAGTAAAAGTAACTCCCATAAAATTGTAACAAATCTGGCCCAAAAATACGTTTCTGAAAAAATCCTGCATGCGAAATCGGGCCCCAATTTTACCAAATCGGGCCCCGATTTTACCAAATCAGGCGCCGATTTTTCCAGCACCAAACTGCTCCAACCTGCAGCCAAAATCGGGCCCCGATTTCTCAAATCGGCCACCGATTTCCACTTCCAGCAAACATCAATTTTGGCCTCCAAACTCCAATTTTGAGTCACTTTCACAACAATCTCCACTCTGACTCTAAATTAGTGATGATGCCAACATAACATCAACACCTTGCTGCTCTTTCCCTTGCTTCCCACTACACCAAGTAGCTCCACAAGTTTACACCCTAACTTCTTCAGCCATCGGAATGTCTTCAGCCTTCTCGAAGATGCTTGTAGTCCAACTACGCTAGGAATTTCAGGTAGTCCTACAAGACTATACCATAACCTCTTCAATACGAGACATCTCCCGCTTCCTTGAAGATATACTTGTGCCCAATCACCCTTGGCTTTTAGAGTAATCCACAAGTATACACCTTAACCCCCTTCAGCCATCGGAATGTCTTCCGCCTTCTCGAAGGTCCTTGCAGTCCAACTACGCTAGGAATTTTAGGTAGTTCCACAAGCATTCACCATGACATCTTCAACACAGGACATCTCCAGCTTCCTTGAAGATCACCTTGCATCCGATCACCCTTGGCCTTTTTTTTTAGGGTAATCCCGCAAGCCGTGCTATACATTCTTCAACCTCCGGAATTCCTTCCGTCTTCATGAAGAAATCCCTTGCTCACCATAGAGCATAACACCCAAGGTCCTCCATAGTCGTACCACTCCCGGTGTGTTCAACTCCACCTAAAGCCGAGCTTCCAACCTCTCAACTAGCAAATGAGTACATCCCACTATGTCTTCAACCTTGAAACTTCACCTCAACAGGTAAATCATGAGTATTCTTACCACCGCCTCTCCAGGCTGATCATGAGTATTCTTACCACCGCCTCTCCAGGCTGATGTTGAGTGTTTAACGTCTCTCCAGACGACCACCGCTCCACTAGGCATCACTCTCAAGGTGACCAACATCACCTTCTTCATCCTCCAAACAACACCACACCATCAGAGCACCCGCATCCTCAAGACGCACCTCAATGTTCTCCAAATCACCAATGATTTTGTTGAATTCCACAAGTAGCTCCATGATAGCCTTTGACTCTACCATCTTGAATGAGTAAAGTTGTTGCTTTAGGACTTGCCGATGAGCCAAAGACTTTGTCATATACAAATATTCGAACTTTGACCACATCGATGCCGCGGTTGTATCCTTTGCTGCTTCTCTCGAAACTTTATTCCCGAGGCACAAGACAATGACACTTCTGGCCTTGTCCACCATCTCGGTCTTCTCCGCTCGTGACATAGTGACCGGTAACGAACCTTCACCCTTCAAAGTTTTCTCACACTTCTGCTGTATTAACACCGCTTCCATAACCCAAAATCGTTATCGCCGGTAAACTTCTCAATATCCCACTTCGAACCCATGATACTTGATTATCCTTTGACCCTTGCCCCACGGTGGGCGCCAATTGTTGCGATTTCGATGAGAAAACACACCAATAACAACTTGATGTGTGGAGCAAGGGATAACCAAGCAACCAAAACAAAGTGTATGGAAGTTATAATCACAAACAAAAGTAGAAAACAACAGCGAGAGAAAAGGAAGAGAGAACACAAAAGAATTTGATGACCCAATTCGGTCCAAATTGACCTAGTCTAGGGGAGAGAGCAGCCCTCTGTTCCATTATATGATGAGTAACTTTACAAAAGAGATATCAATGGGTTACAAGAATAAGTCTCCCGCCTAATTCTACCCAAAGTCCCAATCTCTTCCCGTGACCAAGAGACTCAATCCTAATAGTGTTTCCCAAGGTGAATCAACCTTTAAACCCTAGTTTGTTGCCAAGAGACAAACTCTATACAAACCCTAGTTTGATTTCTAAACCCTTGTTTCAGCCCCCTCTATCTCAAGGTTTACACTGATACAATGCCTATATTTATAGTAAAAGTAACTCCGATAAAATTGTAACAAATCTGGCCCAAAAATACGTTTCTGAAAAAATCCTGCACGCGAAATCGGGCCCCGATTTTACCAAATCGGGCGCCGATTTTTCCAGCACCAAACTGCTCCAACCTGCAGCCAAAATCGGGCCCCGATTTCTCAAATCGGCCACCGATTTCCACTTCCAGCAAACATCAATTTTGGCCTCCAAACTCCAATTTTGAGTCACTTTCACAACAAAAAGTACTGAGCGAAGCATTTTCAACTGTTTTTCCAAAATTCAAGCAACATTGGTGATGGTCATTTTTTTAACTGGTCATTAAATCACTCACCAGAAGAAGAGCGCTTGGAACAATATATTGGAGCATCATAGGATGAAAATCCCAGCTATAAAAGAAGCTTTTGAAAGGTTTAATAGACTTAAGAAATGCAGACGGTCATTTGAATAGATATGGATTTGGGGATGGTGTATTTAGGTGAGAGATATGTTTAGCATATTCATTTAGTAATCAGTGATCACGCATTGCATTGCACTAGAGTAGTAGCTCCTATATCAGTTTGTTCGTTTTGCAAGGAATAAACATAGTTCCTTTTCAGTTTTATAGTTCCTTTTCAATTTTCCCCTTAACTTCTGCAAATGAGTTATTTCTTTTGGAGAAAACCGACAGATGGAGTATATCTGTAGTTGAATCCACAATACGATAATAAACGGGCTAAAGATAGTCTTTGCAGTTAGCACAATATTCTGCAGTGTCATTGTCTTGCGTACTATTTTAAGATTTTGGTATGCAAATTGCAATCTAACAAATTTCTACACATAAAATGTATTTTATAATTCATTTCCTGAAGAAGTATATATGTACATTTAAACCCAGACAGAGTTTATCCCAGAAAATTTTGTAAATAATATTTTATAAACACAGTAAGGCGGTTTCGTGTTGCACTGGTGGAATGCGATCTTAATGTCATAATATTTATTTTACAAAGCTTAATGAAATTTGAATACGACACATCATATAAATATAGAACCGTGTGTGACCCATTGAATTATTAATTAACTGAACGTAAAACGAGATTTCAGAGTTTGCAAAAGACACTTGCTCATGTCTAAGGCTAATACAGAAAATATTTTCAACTGTCTTCACTCCTTACACGTTTAGTAGGAAATGAATGCAACAATTACTTAATAATAAAATGTAACTTTTCTTTTGTGTGATCAAAATATAAATTATTGTTAATCCAAATTAAATAGTATAGGTGCAAATGAAAAAGTATGTATTTTGTATTGGGGATGTAAAGGTTTGCACTCTTCCGACCTTAAATATAAACAAAAAGTATATTGATACATTGTTGCTTCTTTCTTTTCTTTTTTTCTTCCAGAAAATGACACTTTGTTGCTTATATTTAAGTTTAGAGGGAGTTTTCTTTTCGAATAAAATATGATTGAACTGTTTAAAAGTGTGATATAGTGGGGCTGCTCTAATTTCACACCATGTGTGTGCAAAATATATTGATTACTGCTCTTCCCCAGCACTTTTCGCTCGCCCTACAGCCATGCCCAATGCAGGGGTATTTTGGTCAGTTTGGCTGGGCGCGAGCGAAACTTGTTGGGTATAGAGCAGAAATCAAATGTATATTTTGTTTTCCTCAAGTTGTTGAGTGGTAGAAATTCTCTTTTATAAGGTGAATAAGACCATCTACAATGGGGTCTTTCTCCTATTTAGCACTATTTTAAATAGGCACCCCTATTGTGACATCAATGAATATGGTGCTTATAAGGATGAGTGCTTTTATAGGCACCCTCTCTCTCCTATTACACATGGGTCCCACATGTTTAATTAATTATTATTTTTTTCTCTATATTCAATTATTGTATTATTTTGATATTAAAAAAAATTATAATAGTTGTAAATAATAGTTGAATTTGAATTTGCTTGTAGCATATAGCCGTTGGAAATTCTACACAATTAGCAGTCGACAGATTCTTGTATTTAATTACTCATTAAAAAAAATCGTGTATTTAATTACTTTTTTTTTCCTTTTTTTATAATTTATAAATAAATTTCTTCAATATTCTAAAATTATATAATTATGAATTAGTATATTAAATTATTGTTAAAATTTAATGATATAGAATTATTACTCGAACCTAAGACCATCTACAATGGGGAGTCCTTCCCCTGTTAAGCGCCATTGTAAATAGGCACCCCCTTTGTGGCATCAATTAATTTGATGCTTATAAAGGTGGGTGCTTTTATAGGCACCCTCTCTCTCCTATTATTCATAGGTCCCACATATACAATTAATTCTATTTTTTAAATATATTTAATTATTGTATTATTTTGATATTTAAAAATAATTATATAATTATATAATAGTTGTAAAAAATAATTATGTAATTTATCATCATTCATTTTATATTGTTTTTACAAGTTTTAACTTTTTCTTGAATTATTAACAAAAATAAAATAAAAATGTTTGTTTTTTTAATAATTTATAATTAAATTACTTCAATATTTTAAAATTATATAATTATGAATGAGTATATAAATTATTGTTAAAATGTAATGATATATGGTTATTGTTGGGACCCAATTAATAATTATTTTGAGGTGCTGGGTTGGAGAGATTGGGTGCTTATTAAGTAGTAATTATAAAATGAGTGACGTGTACAATCGGGACCCGTTTAAGCACCCAAATGGGGTGCTGCATTGTGGATGGTCTAATTAATAATTATTTTGAGGTGCTGGGTTTGAGAGATTAGGTGTTTATTAAGTATTAATTATAAAATGAATGATGTGTACAGTCAGGAGTCATTTAAGCACCCAAACGGGGTGCTGCATTGTGGATGGTCTAAGTGGGGTATTTGGTGTTCGAATCTCGACCCCTACATATATTACGCAATGTTCTTGTCAACTCAACTGAGTTAAGCTCACGGAAATCAATATATTAATCATTATTACATTTTTAAAATATCTTAATTAAAAAAAATTAGGACAGCAAGCAACCGAAAGTAATAAACAATAGACACAATTGATCTTTGTTCATGTAATTCAGCATATGATGCCTACCTTTGTGACAATAGAGTTTCTATAATTTCGTTTTATTTCTATGATGAAATTAGGGAATGAAGTGTTACGACTAAAATATAGTACTGCAGTTCAGTTTACAATAATACACTTGAACCATAACACATAATACACTTGAATCATAACGCAGGGACATTTCGTCCATCCAACAACAATTGGGTTTAACACGTGTATAGTACAAATGCAAGGGCAGGGGCGGAGGGAGTTTCACTAGCTCATGTCCTTCTCCGCCCTTTGCTCCTTTTCTATATCATTATACAATGACAACTTCAAAGTTAACTATAAAAAATAGCTACATTTGATTAAACATTTTTCTAGACAAATTTATCCATAGCAACTCAATTATTTTTCAAATTTATATTTAAACCTACATCATAATTTAAGGAACTAAAAAGCTAACTACAAAGTTTAGTTAATCTTTCTTCTAAACAAATTTCTCTTAAACAATGTAGATTTATAAAATTAAGACAAACAAATTGAATTAAAATCGATATAATACAAATAGAAGTATCAGATAGACGAACACTAAAGTGCCTGACTTTCCTCTAATATGCATAATGACGTTCACACAACTTTCAATTAACATTTTTATGAAATACAAGAGATAACTTCAATGGCGGTTTTCGATAGAACTTACGTATTGCCTACAAACGGAAGAATTTCGAATTTGAACGAGTCATGGTTGGTGTGATCGAAAGCTCCAACTATGTATCTTCATCAACTTGCATTTGCTACTTTGACCGGTAATCAAACCAACAAATACAAATTGGATTGATAATATTATTAATTAATATGGAAAAACATATAATAATATAAATGTAATGTAGATGTAATTATATTTCTATAAATGAATGTAATTAAAGTAATTATTGGCGTGGTCAATTTCTTTTTTTAGTTGTGAATTGGTTGCAACTATAGTAGACTGTAATATTAACAGACTAGTCGTAAGATATTCGTATGCATAAGTAAGTTATGTTTTGTAACATTTTTTTGATTTGTTTCTACCATTATTAAATCAAAGTCACTTCATTGGATGACATATGATGGAATTATTGATCAGGTGGTGTGTTAAAGAATTGTACATACAATACTATCTTACTTTTGCACTCTAGAAGCAACACTAAAAAACAAAATGCGTATGATGTCACCCATAATTTATTTTCTTGACTAAGTAAGTTGTTTTTATGATATCCCCTAATTAAGTTGTTAAGCTTTTATATAAAACAATATAAATATATGAACCATGCAAAACATGATGCATTTAAATATTTGTATATATCTTTTCTACTATGAGTTGCAAACTGCAATTGCGTAATTGTGTTTTTGACAATAACATTTGCATAACTTATAGCAATAATTAGGAGATGCTTAGCAGATAATTATATCGCTTTTATAAGAATAAGATAAGATAGTTATATTGTCAATCTCATTGAACTTGGTTGACGTGGAAATGATTAATGAATGACATATCTCACCTATTTGAATAAAGAAATACAATTAGTAGATGTTATAGTATTAAACTTTTAAAATTTACCATGCATTCATTTTTCAAGTCAAATTTTCCAATTTAATTAATAAGTGCTGGTGGACCACGTCCACTTGTAGAACAGTACAAGAGTGAGAGATTCTCCCTAAAAAAAAAAAGTGAGAGATTCTTGCATGTAGAGTGGAAATTGCTGGTGCTGAGCAATTAGCTCATATATAGATTCAATCATTCTTTTTTGTTAAAAAAATAAATATGACTATTCAATTTTGTACTGTAATTTATTTATATTGTGTATACAGTATACTCAACATTTTACACCACGGTTTACACGTGAGAAGAAAAGCAAACAAATAGTCTGGAAGTCCTAGCTCAACAGAAAAATGCCAAAATTGTAAGGCCGGACGTCGTGACCCGGGTTCGAACCTAAGACCTCACAGTTGTGTGTGAGTTTAATTTCAGTGATTATCACTTCATCTAAGACAAAAAAAAAAAACAAACAAACAAATACAACAGACAAAACAGTTTTTCTTTGTTCAAAGGAATCCGGAAACATTGCATCATTTTTCTGTTCGACCAACCATGATTTTGTTTTTATAAAAAGGGATGGAATTGATTAGTTTAATTGCTCATAATGAAATGATTTGCTGTTTAATTTCTTGCTTCATAACATGACTTTGTGGGGTTGTGTTACAAAGTTAGAAGTGTTTTCTCTCTATAAACTTTTATCAAAAGTCATATCAATTAAATATGAGACTTGGGATTTCTCAATATTTGTGGTGTTATTTTATTCAATTATTCCTTATTTGAAATTTATCTTGTTTCCTTCAATAATTGTTTGATCTTATGTGAAATCAGCTAAATAAATGGATTTTGTCAATAGAAGAAAAACTAAATAAATGAAAATATGACATAATTTCTTTTGCACCCGAAAATATGGCATAAGTCTCGTTAAATTAAGGGTTAAATATATTTTTGGTCTACATAAAATTTGAAAATTTTAAGTTTTAGTCCCTATAAAATTTTTCATCAATTTTTGGTCCCTAAAAAATATCCCTTAATTTCCCTAAAAAAAAAAAAGAAAAGAAATTGTATACATATATGAAGACTGTAGTAGGTGGGATGATGATATAGTCCTCTTCATTTCCTCTCTCTATAGTATACATTAGTGGCGGAGCCAGAAAAATAAAAAACTCGAGTGGGCCACCAAAGTTAGTAATAATAATAATAATTACAGTTGTGTATGCAAACGACGACATGGGATGATCAAGTACAAGATGCGGTCAATAGAATAGTAGCAGCAATATTGTGACAACCATGGGAGAGGTGTGTATATCTCAATTAATAACAGACTCCTATATTTCAAAGACAAAATTCTAGAGAGGATGAATACATAATGCATAATACATTGAACCCTTTGTTCATAAGTGAAATTAAAGTCAAAATAAGTAACTTAGGTAAGTAAAATAGGAATATGAATTAGTATAATTAGAAATTAAAAAAAAAAAAGAAGCTCACGCCAACTTTGTGTAATTTGTACAAAATGAGAACCAATCAAAATTGTTGTTTCACAAATCTATTTGTAGACTATGTAGAATCCATACGTTGAACAACTGAAACAACAAATAAAATATACAAATCTCAATATCAAGTCAAACTGTTGGCTTTTGACCTCTCTCTGTTTGTTTGCTTTGGATAAATACATTTAAACAGAGAGGAGAGGGTGAGGGAAAAAGTGAGTTGAGCTTGTGTGAGAAAATACAGGATGGACCAGCATGTAAATTGTTTAAAAATCAAAGATGTTTTGGTATTTTCCTCTATATGAAAAAAAAATTAATTATTTTTTGGGGGTGGGACGTGGCCCACCTCAGCCCATATGATGCTCCGCCTCTGGTATACATCGTATATTTACTGTATATGAAGACACTCTTAATTTGTCTTAACTCTCTTAATTCCAAAAGGGAGAGTCTCTTTGTAAAACACAATAAGTCAATTAGCTTATACTTAATCGCTATTTTTTTTTTTTTACAAATTAAATTTATATATTTTATCTATTATCTCATTGCAATCATATAATTTATATAGCAAGGGTTTGAAGTTCGAATACCGGTAAGGGAGAAAATGTTAACATGACATCTAACCTACTAACATTTGTCATTCGAAAAAATAATAATAATGGATGAATTATTATGATATATATATATGGTTTTGCTATAAGACACATTTTATTAAGGTGTCTTTTAGTAAGTTATTCTATGAGCATTTGCTAAAAGACACCAACTAACTTTTATGGAGGTGTCTTTTAAAAAAGTTATAACTAAAAAGTGGAAATCACACCTTGAGGTGTGGATTGCTAAAAGACATCTTCATAGGTGGTATCTAGCAAAACTCACACACACACAGCGAATATATGGACTAGTATAGTTTATATAGCGGGATAGAGTAACATATATATATTTTTTACAAAAACAATTTCATTTAAAAGTGAAACAAATCGTTTGCGACAACACAAGGATTTGAAGGAGGAATTTTCTCAATCTAAACCGAATCAATTGAAACTAAAGCAACCTTAGCTAGAGCATGAGCAACATCATTATCAACTCTTCGCACATGAAAAACTAAAAAAGATCGAAGAAAGCAAACAACTAAGACTTTAACGGTCATTAATCACCAAACTAAAGTAAGAATTATCATCAGTAGCATTTTTGTTAATTAAAAAAAAGGATCATCATCGGTAGTCAGCATCACAACCTTCACCATATTAAGAGAAACACCTTCCACAATATTGTTTCCAAAATCCATATCACAGACAAATTGAATTTCAAACTAAAATCTAAGAGCTTCAACAATGTTATCATCAAGAAGCGCTTCAAAGTTTCATGTAACAACCGCTAAAATAAAACATTTCGAGACTTTAACTATAACTCCTACACCCCATTTACTGCCAGCCAATTTTGATGCTTCAATGTTCAATTTAAAAGAAGATTTGGGAGAAGGATTTCATTAGAGGGGGAAGATACACAGATTTTTGGCTCCACATCAATATGAGAGTATCCACAAATCCTTTATAATTTGAAGTAGCATATATAATCTGAAGTGTTTCATAAAAATTAATTACTGAACCAACTAATAAATAGTAAAAATATCAAAGAATATATTAAAAATTAATAGTAAAAAATTCTTATCAAGAAAATAAGTGAAAAATAATGATATGAGTTATTAATTTAAACACTATTTGAAGTAGCATATTAAAAAGTATATAAACTTGTAAGAAAATAATTGTTACTTAAGCAACTATATTTTGATCATACAAGTTTATATGATATAAATTACTGTATTTGTTTCACATTGCCAAACAGAACTTAAAACTTATTTGATTGAAAAAGACTGAAATGATCAAATATCTATATATTATATTCAATATTTTTTTTAAATATTGATAACGTCAAGAACTAAATTCACAACAACTAGTTTTTTCAAGAATCTGTCCAAAAAATAAAGCTACAGTTAAAACTCTATAAATTAATAATGTCAGGACCGAAGAAATTTATTAATTTAGAGAGTTATTAATTTATCGATAAATTAATAATTATTAATTTAAAGAGTTTTTAAGTAATTATACTCTACATACCAAACAAAAAGGCAAATTAGTATATGTCTCTTAGAATTACGTTGCAGCGAACCTTGAGAGTCAACGCAAATTAGTAACTACTGTGTTCATATGCATTGGAAATCAATAATGACTTTTGAAGTACAGTAAATGTAAACAAGATGAACAAATGTGTTCAATGTATTCTTAATATATTTTTTTCTAGTTTCTATGAATTATTAATTTATGATTTTCTTGGGACCGAAAATTATAAAGGGATCTCCCGAAAAATTATTATCTTATTATTTTATCGAGTTTTTCAATTTTTTACATTAGCTCAAGTCGGGACCGGACAAATTTATTATTTTAAAGAGTTTATTAATTTACCGAGTATTAATTCAAAGAGTTTCTACTTTATTTGAAGAAGTTATTATAGTTACTCTCTTTGTTAAGTAACCAAACAACACGCAAACACAAATGAAAAAAGTCTTTTAATCCAAGTTTTCACTTCACCATCACACTTTTCTTCTACACATGTGGCAATATGGCCTACGGGACTTTGCATTATTTCAATATGGCCTACGACACTTCAATCACATTTATTAAAGACAACAACTTTGTCTTTGATTTGTTCTACATAGACATATGAATTAATGATGCATTTTTTCATTCGTTACCTCATCCTTATGAAGATACCACCACATGCAGAATTACAGATCCAGATTCGAATCTCGGCGAAAACATGTCAAACAAATAACTAACGGCTAAAGAGAATATAGTTTCTTTCATTTTTTAAGGATAAAAAGATACTCCCTCCGTCCCATATTACTTGACCTGGTTGACTCTGTTACGTATGCCAATGCACAAATTTTAAACTTAAATTTCTTTAATAATCTAGTAGAAAAAATTACGAAAATTTGATATTTTGAAAATATTAATCGAGACGAATCTAACAACATCTTATATGCTATATTTTGTTTTTATATATTAGTTGAAAAATAGCGTCAAAGCATGGTACATGAATAGTGCAAATATTCTAAATAGGTCAAGTAATATGGGACGGAGGGAGTAGTTGTCTTCTTGAATGCTGCTACCAAATACCAATTACCAAACCAAGTACTCCCTCCGGTCACTATTATAAGCAAATTTCTACTTTTTAGATTCATTCAATAAATGATGTATGTGGTCTACAATATAGACCACATACATCATTTATTGAATGAACTTAAAAAGTCAAAATTTGCTTATAATAGTGACCGGAGGGAGTAGAACTTATAGACAAGATAACTTACACACTTTACAAGTCACCCTTAAATAAACTAAAACTATATAAGCTGATGGTTCTGGATTTGCTATCTGTCACATAATATTAAAAAAGTCTCACTTTTTTTTTTTTTGAAAATTGAAACTACAAATAATTTATAACTTCACACTCCTTAACCTAACTAAGTAGATAAATAAATTGTGAGAGCTCACAAAATATTCAGACGACAACTACAGAAAATAAAATGTTACATAACCAACACATGTATTATATTCAATAAATCATTTGAATAAAATAATAAGATGGATGTATAAAAGAACAAAAGATTGTACCAAACGAATATTTCTTGAATAAAAAAAATGAGATGGATGGTCAAAAGAACAATAATTTTAGTTATTTATGCGGGAGAGTCACATAAATGATATTCTAAATACAATAATACATATTAAAAAATAAAATACAACAATACAGACTGTCAAAAAATACTCCTTAAAAAAAATACAATAGAACAGACGTAAATAAAAAAAAAATCACAAAACATCAATTATTGGACTGAAATTTGTAAAAGGAAAACAATTTTTTTTTGGTGAAAAAAAACGAAAAATTTAAAATAAATTAAATTAAACATCAATAATTGACAATACCTGTCACTATCATACGTCATAGTGATAGGACCTATATAATATAAATAAATAACACATGTTGTGCTATGCACTTATCAGGATCACCTATCTTATCTGCGCAGTTTGGCTATCATTTGTTCACATGTTCGTCCTTAGCGCATCCATAATGGACATTTATTTTTAGTTATTACCTAGGTTATATGTGTACATATTACTTATTTATAATTTTTTAATAGCAGTGTCCGATAAGAACTCAATCCCTCTAATCCAATATTTCAACAAAATTTCTTAAATGAGACCCACTAATCAACTATCGATAATTTTCTATCATTACATTTTAATTTTTTTAAAATTAAAAGAGTGAATACATTTTAATTTTTTTAAAATTAAAAGAGTGAAGATCCCGCTTAAAAGTGAAGGTCTTAAGTAAGACTCCGAATTTTATAAGATTTTGAAAAAGATTCTCTCTAATAAGATACCTAATAGGTACCAAGATTTAAATGGTTAAGACTCTTTCATTGAAGTTGGTCTTAGTCAGATAAAGTAATTTTCAACTACAGAAAAATGATATATCTCGTATCTGCACAATTTGGCTACTGATAAAGTAATTTTCAACTTCAGAAAAATGATCCTTGTTTTATTTTCCCAAACAAAAAAAAAAAAACACTACAGAAAAATGATCCTTAAAAAAAACTACAGAAAAATGAATGATTCTTCCAAAAAAAAAAAAATAACACAGAAAAATGATTTTGAATGCGGAAGAAAATAAAAGGAGCTACTCCATAGATTTTTTTTTTTTTTTGACAAAGCTACTCCATAGATTGTTGTACTACTGATGTAATATTTCAAACCTAATAGCACCTGCCACCTGGTACTGGTAGCTAGGTTTTTTTAAGTGTCTTGGTAGCTAGGTTAAATAATAGAGTAGTAATAAATAAGTCGATCCCGTATACATAATTCATATACATGAATTTAAATAAAATAGAGTAGTAATAAATAAGTCGATCACTATTACCAAAAAAAAAAAAAATAAGTCGATCACATATGCATATGTTTGGTCATAAATTTAAATAAAATTCATCTACACACAAAAATAAATGAAAAATGTTTTTATTTAATGAAAAAAGTTTAATTATGCAAATTACTCTATAAAAGGGGTTATTTGAATTTGAATTTTTATAAAATTTAATTATTTTAATTTGACTCTGTAATTTCAAATTATTTTTAATTTAATCTTATATTTATTTATTTTTTACTGAAGTGACACATATTTCGTAACGTGTCACTAAAGGCACAAGTTATTTTTAGTTCCTTAACTTATGCCCCAAGGGCACAAGTTAACATTTCCCTTACTCTTTTTCAAGTGGACTTCCTTGTTAAACGACCCTTAATATGACTAGGTCGTACCTTTTAGGTCCACACCATTACATTATTCATCACTCTCTTCCTCCTTCCAGCTCATCCATTTATTTATTTCTATTTTGAAGTTTTATATCAATATTTTTTTCATCATAAGAAATAGAATATAATTTGCTTTAAGTGTGAAAAGATACGATAAAAAATGATAATGTTCTAATAACATTAATTTACCCATAAATATTTTTGTGGAATTGAGAAATATGATTTGTCTATTTGAAAAGAAAAAAAAAAGAGTCATCATAATCAAAATATTTCGTTCATAAATAAAAAAGAATCATAACCTTTAATAAAATGTATAGATAAATTTTATGGTTAAATATGTTTTTGGTCCCAATAAATATACAAACTTTTTGTTTTAATTCTTTTTAAAAAATTCTTCAATTTTTAGTCACCAAAAATTTTTCATTACCACTTCTAATTTTTACATTTAAGTCAACCCACATGTAACATTAACATTTTTAAACGAAAATTTCCATAAATATTTATAACATTATAAGAATCAATCTAGATATGTATCACATTAATTTAGAAGCCATCGTAGGTCATTGTCATACTCTTTACATACAAAGATACACACATATATTCACCGTATGAAATATACAACACATGTCACTCACCTACTTGACATTAAATTATGGGCATGTACATGTTACATTCTAGGCTAAAACCCACTTTTTGCCCCCTAAGTTTGCAAAAGTTGCGATTTTGGCCCCCTATTAAAAAAATAGCATTAGTGACCCCCTATGTTTAGGGAAATATGCTCTTTTGACCCTCTAACATAAGGGAAATATGCTTTTTAGACCCCTTATCTTTAGAAAAAGTTGCAATTAAGCCCCTTTTTTGGGACACGTGGCCTCTTCTCAGTAATTTTTGGACGAAGGGGGCCAAAAATGCAATTTTTTTTAATAGGGGGTCAAAATCGCAACTTTTGCAAACTTAGGGGGCAAAAAGTGGGTTTTAGCCTACATTCTACTGAATTTATGTTACTATATTTTGATCATTTTCGAATTATTTTTTATTTTTTGGTACAAAATAATTTTGAATTACATTAATATCACATTTTATTTGATTATAATCTATTTAAAACATGACACATTTTATTTGCTTGTCATCTATTTAAAATCTATGTAGATTAAATAGATAATTTTTTACAATTAACTGATTATTTTAGACAGTAATTGATGTTAAAAAGAGTTTTTCCTTTTTCACAATATTTTTCTTCCGGTGGGGACCATTTGTAAACACAATTTGCACATGCCAGATAAGCAATAACCATAAGACCAAGTGCAATGGAGGTGTTGAATGAGACTTTCAACATGTGGTAGTAGTGCAATGGTGTGTTGAGTTTTGTAGAAGGGTGATGTGGAGGAAAGAGATGTTGAAACCATTCAACATGTTGAACCTGCAAGCAGAGGCACGCGTGGCAATTTCTAGATGGCTGAAAATGGCGCGTGTGCAACACGCGCCGACAAGGGAGAGTGGGCAGGCACGAAATGGAGAGAGAAGAGGGGAAAGGATAAAGCTGGACATGTGTTATTTTATGATTGACTGGCTGAATTTTTATCATCTTAATTATTTGAACTCACTTATTTCATTTCAAATTAATTTTTTTTTTTACCAAAATTCATGATTTTTTTTTGTCTATAAATAGAGACTTGGTTCCTTTGATTTGGACACAGGAAAAAAACAAAATTCTCGACTATCTTAATATTATCTTTCTATTAATTTTTCTTTTGAAGTTTTAATCTTCTTTTTAGTGAAATTAAATTAAATTATTTAAATAAAATTTTGATTTTACAAAAATCTAAAAGATAAATTGTTAAGTGTTTATTATTTTAATTTAATTATAATCGATAATTGTAATTTTATGTAATCATAGAAACATAAATATAAAACTAAATAAGAATATGAAATAAAAAGTGGTGGGGTAGAGTGTTGAATGAAAAACCATTGGAGAGGGTAAAAGTTGAATGAGTGTTGAATAAGCGAGAGAAAATGATGTTGAGTGTTGGGAAGAGAAAAAATGGGTGTTGAATGTTGAAACCATTGTAAATGGTCTAAAGCAAAGTTGGTTCCTTTCATGCCTCGGATTCTTATCAACTCCATGCCTTTTTATTTTTTATTTTTGTATTAATAAAATTAATTATTTGAATTTTATGCATCTTCTTAGGTACTCCATAAAATAGAGGAGAATTAGAGATGTCTATGGTTAATATTAGGAGTAAATATGCAATTACTCCCCTTGAAATTGTAAGTTTTGTCAATTACCCCCCTAAAATTAACAAAACTTCAATTACCTTCCTGAAATTGCACAACGTTAATCAATTTACCCCCTCTGTCAAATTCTTCTGTTAGCCAACATGACGTTTTGCAAATACCCCCTGAAGTTTTGCACTTATGTGCAAAATGCCCCCGAACTTGAAAATTTATATATCTTTTTTCCTTATCCTTGATTAAAAAACACTTCCACAAAGCAATAAACCTATAGGACCATGACAGACCAAGTCATGCTAACAGTATCAACACTTACAACAACATTATTTAAATTCTTGAAAACACAACAACATAAGATAGTGAACATGGTTTCTCCCTTCTAAGATAGTGAACATGGCTTCTCCTTTCTTGACAATATTCTTAAAAAGAAAAACTCCATAATGAAAAAATATAGGGTTGTGTTAACCGGTGCCCCCGGGGCACTGGTTAAGGTATCTAAAAAAGGAAAAATTAAATTAAAAAATACACTTTTTTGACTTTTGAAGCATTGATTACACAATTTTCAATGCAAAAGCTTCTACATTTGCTTCCTTAACCAGTGCCCCGGGGGCACCGGTTAACATTTCCCAAAAATATAATATACGTGTGGTTTAAATTTCCTTAAACTTGTTGACAATATTTGCATTAATGTTGTTGAACCTTGAGTTAGATAATATTAATCAAAACATCCTTATGTTGTTGAACCTTGAGTTAGATACACTTCATGGTTTAGTTTAAAAGGGAGAAGCCATGTTCACTATCTTATGTTGTTGTGTTTTCAAGAATTTAAATAATGTTGTTGTGAGTGTTGATACTGTTAGCATGACTTGGTCTCTCATGGTTCTGCTGGTTTTTACACTATCAATATAGATTTGTCTGTTTAAGATGTCTATAGGCTTATTGCTTTGTGGAAGTGTTTTTGTATCAGGGATAAGAAGAAAAAAAATATAAAAAATTTCAAGTCCGGGGGCATTTTGCACATAAGTGCAAAACTTCAGGGGGGTATTTGCAAAATGTTATGTTGACTAACAAAAGAATTTGACGGAAGGGGTAAATTGATTAACGTTGTGCAATTTCAGGGGGGTAATTAAAGTTTTGTTAATCTCAGGGGGGTAATTGACGAAACTTACAATTTCAGGGAGGTAATTGCATATTTACTCTTAATATTAGTGACAACATTCTTTTTGTCTCTTTTTATAATGTGGGTATGAAAAAAAGTCGCGCAAAAATTGTCACAAAATAATTGTATAAATATCATTTCTTAAAAAATAGGCTTAATTACATAAATGGTCCCTTAAATAATTATGAAATTTCGATTTGGTCCCTATATTAATTTTAGCCCCATTTTGGTCCTTTAATTTACCTCCGTCCATCATTTAAATCCATTCCGTCACAATTAAATGAAAAAACGTTAACATTCATCCCATTCATCATCAAACCCAGAAAAATTCATCTTCTTCAACACTAAACCCACAAAAATTCATCATTAAAATCCAGAAAAAATAAAAAATTGAAAAAACTCAAAAATTAAACATTTCCTCTATCACTTCATAAAAAATATATAAAAACAAAACATTGATCGAATCAAATCGAACAACAGAAACACACAAACACCACCAAAACCCAACAAACACAAACCACAAATTCGACTCCGACGAAACAGCAGTGATTGTGCTGCCACCAATCAACGGAGGCACCACCACCGACCAACTCTCCGCCGCCGTGGGAACAAGAAAAACAACCCAAAACGGGATCTGAAGGAAGAGGCCACGGAAAAAAATTAAACAACGTAAACAACATGACATAGACAACAGGAACGTCATCAAGAAAACCAGTATCAAAAAGCTCCTTCATGGTCAACCACTTCTCACCAACCGTTTCGCTCTTCTCAATCTTAACACTCTCAACAGCGAGTTTAGCAGCAGCAGAAACATGATCTTCACCTGAATAAACTTGCACCTAAAACGACGGCCGCCACTGAAGTCCATTTAACGACGTCGTTCTTCGTTATCGGAATCGCGATGATGATTACACTTTCGGCCCGTGTAAACGAAGTAACCGTTTATCTGAATCTTACTCTTGCATGTGTCAGTTTCCATGGGGGAGGTTAATCTGAAGAAGAGGGGGTGAATTATTGAGGAATTGGTGAAAGGTGCATTCAAGGTTTGGATTGGGGAGGAAAGAAAGTGAAGGCAGCGAGGCTTTCAAAAGGGAACCCAGGAAAAAAAATTGAAAGCAGAAAGTTTGGAAGGGATTGAATGTTAGAAGAAGAAAACTTTCAGGGTCTAATTTGGATTTTGGATCTCAAAAGAAACAAGAAATTGAAGGTGTAGAGTTGAGAGGGGTTACTAAAGCTTATTGAGGGATTTGGGAGAAATTTTTTGATTGGAATTAATAATTGAGAAAATAATTTTGAAGTGGAGAAAGGTTTTTTTTTTATTTAATCTTTTTTTTGAATCTGTTAAGAGTTTTTTTTCTTCAGAATTTTCTAGGTTTTTTTTTTCCTTCTGGTTTGGTGTGAAGGTGATGAAATTCTGGGTTTAGTGATGAATGTTAACGTTTTTATCATACAGTTTAACGGAATGGATTTATATGGCTAACGGAGGTATCTTAAAGGACCAAAATGGGGCGAAATTATTAAGGGGACCAAATTGAAATTCCATAATTATTTAAGGGACCAATTATGTAATTAAGCCTAAAAAATATAAGGGAAAGTTAGCGGTTCAAAAATTGAATTCTTTGGATCTAAAAGTAAAATGATGAATTTTAAAGAAGTGATGGAGTGAAGAACGGGTATAATTTTTATTTTATTTTTAAAAGAGGAAGAACTAGTATGCTTTTTAACAAGAAGTGATGAGTTTCAACAAGTGGAACAATATGATTTTGCAAATTTAGGTATTAATTACGAGTTGAATAACCCACTTGGGTTCGTCTGATAATCTTGACTTGAGATATTGAATTGTGTTTTTTTATATGATTTAAGATTCGATTATTTCGATGTCAATTTTAATGAATTAATCCATATAAAACTTTGAAAACTCTGACTTCGAATGAACCCCTACAAGTAGACGATTGAACCGAGCCTCTCAAACTAATTTTGAATTGGATATTTACTTTTTAAAAATAAAAAATTAGTCTATTTGCCAAGTCACAATTTTGTGCGTATAACTTACAAGCTCATACGCTTGAAAAACTTGTAAACTAAAAGATTTATTACCCATTTCCCACGGCGCCGTCTCTGGTACATTACTGTCATGGGTCATGTACCATACATGAGACACTTTTTTGTTTTTTTTTTTTTGCTGCAAAACTAATTATAGACATTGGATTGGTTTGGAAGGCAATGGATGGTTAAGATTAAAAGGTCTCTTTACCTACTGAAATATATTTATTTTAGGCAATCAGGACCTTTTTTTTTCCAGTTTAATTTTTGGATTTTATTTTAGTTTTAATACTAATTTTTTAAAATGCAATTGAACATAGACTTAAATGTCTTAAATGGTGTTTTGGGAATTCTCATAAATCTATAAATGTTTTTAATACTATTTTTTAAAATGTTATTGAACTTGAAATTAAATGTCATAAATGGTGTTTTGGGAATTCCCTTGAAAATTTAGAAATGTTTTCCAGGACCCTTTTTTTTTGCCAAGTTTAATTTTTTGAGGTTTTTTTTTTTGTTCGTTACATTGTTTAAAACATTGAACCATCGTCAAATTAAATTTTCTTTTTATTATAATCATTTGAACTTCATTTTGACTCTTGTTAACTCGTATAATACGTTAATATATTTTTAAAAAAAATTATGTGATGTTAATTTATAAGATGTTAAATTGACATGAATAAAAATTTGTATTATACTAACTTTATGAAATTGATAGTAAATAGTAATAGATTTTGTGCGTTTGATTACAGAACTAGTAAAAGTTCCCTGCTTTTGTACGAGTCACCTAACATTGCGATAATTATATAAAAAATAATTAGATTGTTGATATTGTAGAGTGTTTATTGTAACACCCTTCTTTTTTTTTATTTAATTATTTTAATTAGTTTTAGAATATATTTATATATTTATATGATGTATATGAGGGATATATGATTTGTTGAGATTAATATGATTTGTTAATCACCTTATAATTTAATTAATATATTTTGTTGAGTGATATTTTGTTATGTTATATGTTGGTATTACTAGCATAATATATTTGTTAATTGTTATAGATATATATTTGTTATTTGGTGTATTATTATATATTTAGTAGAGAAATATTATTTATTAGAATATGAGGATTATTAGTGTGAGTGGATTTGGGGGTTAAAATAGAAAGAAGAATAAGTTGTTGGGCCTACATAGATTTGGGAAGAATATTTTAGTATTATAAATAGAGAAGCTTAGTTGGAAAGAGTTTACCTTAAACCGCTTTTTGGAAAAGAGGAGAACAAGAAAGAAGAGAAGAGGAGAGAAAAGTCAAGAGAAGAGGAAAAAACCTTAGGAAAGAAGAATGCTGCCGCTGATTCAGGAATTAATCTAAGGTGAGGGTGAGACTATCTTGCATTAATATTAAGTTGTTAAATCATTAGATACGGGGGGGTGTATTGGATTGGGATTTTAAAAGATTATTTTGGCAAACAAAATCTTGCAGATTTTAAAAGACTTTGTGTGATTGTATTGATTTTATGGGATTTTAAAAGACTTTTTTAAAATGACTTTTACAATCAGGATTTTGAACACAAGATTTTAATGGATTTATAATACAGATTTGTAAAGATTTCAATAGACTTTATGAAATTTTAAAGATTTAAGAGGATCACATGGATTCTTAAGAAAAATTCAAAATGACAAGAGTGAATGAAAAAAATTATGAACTTAAAATATGGAATTGACTAATAATAATTACAATAATAACAAGTTACTCAAAATAAAAAAATAAAATATTAATATTACTAATAAATAATAATAATAATAACAACAAAACGTTGAAAAAGTAATGTAAGGTATACAAACAAGAACAAAATAATCAGCTAAAAAACAAATAATAATAATTTAGAAGAAAAACATTGACTTAAAAAATCTTAACACGTAAAAATTAATCTGTAATATTTACTGTGTACAAAAAAATGGCTTATGAATAAGCATGGTGAACAGGGAACAACAGTAGCAGTAGTAGTCAAGGCTTATGAATAATAACAAGAAAAAGGTATCAGTGTGGTATGAGAAAAGAACAAAATAAAAATTATGAGAGTCTTGAAAAGTCTCAAGGATATTTGTGAGATTGTTGAATGAGCATGTTATGTGTAATTTTAATTAAAAAGTCTCACAAAATCCATTCCATAGAAGAATCCATTAAAATCTGGATATTTTTGAATACCAACGGACATTTTATAAGTCAGCCAAAGTCTCATTTGAATACCACCGGATTTCATTGCCTTGAACAAAAAGTCTTGATTGTCTTAATTGAATACCACTAGATTTATTTATATTTTATAAAAGTCTTGATTGAATACCACAAGACTTTTTTATTTTTAAAAAGTCTATTAAAATCCCATGAAATCTAAATTCAATACATCTAACAAGTTGGGAAGAGTTTGTGAGGATTGAGGAATTAGGGTTTTAAGTGAAGAATTGAGGATTAACCGATGAAAAGTTGTTAGATTGATGTAGAAACTGTGTACAGACCTTAGATAATCCATAGGATGATTATTGGATGTAGTATTGAGGTTAGAACCATTGAATTGCATGAGATGTCGGTGAGTGAGTTTAAGAATTAGAGTTTAAGAATTGTAATAGGTTGTTAATAGATTTGAGAACTCTTTGAATTTGCATACAGTAGGTTGATGAATAATTAGTGTTCTAATGATAGGGTAATCATAGGGTAATGATTAGGGTCAAGTTTGGAGAGTATTGGATCGAAAACGGAGTCGAAAAGATTTCCCCAAGGCGAAATCGCAGCGGAACTGCGATTTTGCTGTCAGTGTGCAAAATGCGTTTTTATTGTCTCAGTCTGACAAGTTTAAGTTCCGAACTGGGTTTAGGTGTAAACACGAAAGTTGTAGGTATGGATGTTAGCTTTCTAATGCCGTTGGTCTCACGTCAAAAGGATTTATAGAACTTGAGTTATGGTCAAATTACTGTACGTAGGTCACAGTGAATTTTTATGGACTTTTGCCAACTTTTTCGAATTTAAAATGAAAACAGGTATTGATCGGTACAGAATTGGTCTTAGGCGTAAACATGAAAGTTTTAGATAATTTTGTTAGCTTTCTAGTGGCTTTGGTTTGACGTGAAAATGATGTTTGGTCTGTGAGTTATGATGAAAATACTACAGGGAGGTCTTAGCAAAATTGTACGGTGACAGCATTCTCTGTTTCATGTTTTTGCGTTTTGTTCATATGTTTCTGTTTTGAATTGATCTTTGTTGTAAACATGAAAGTTGTTGATATTTGTGATATCTTTCCAGTAGCTTTGGTTTGACATGAAAACATGTTGTGGATAATTTATTATGTTTTTACAAAGATACATAGTGAATTATTGTTGATGTTTAAATACGATGTTATATGATGTTGTTGATGATTGATGAATAATGATATTATCATGCGAAGATGTTGTTGTCATCAATGAATTCGAAGTTGTTTAAGTTGTCAGTTGTTATGAAGTCGAAGTTGTTTAAGTTGTCAGTTGTTATGAAGCCGAAGTTGTTAAGTTGTAAGTTGTTACGAAGTTGAAGTTGTTAAGTTGTTGAGTCCATTGCATACTCATATAAGTTGGTTGGGGGCTTGATGCCCTGAAGAGCCTATTTACGCTCATATAAGTTGGTTGGGAGCTTGATGCTCTGTATTGGTACCAAATGCATTTGCAAGATGTCTAAGATGATTTAAGATGTTAAGATGTCAAGTTGTCAAGTTGTTAAGATGTCAAGTTGTCAAGTTGTTAAGATGTCAAATTGATAAGTTATTAATGAAGTGCTATGATGAATGAAGACGAATGATTATGACGTTTATGTTGATGAGTGATTATGATGTTATGTGATTTATGATAAGATGTTACGTGAACTATGATATGAATTATAAGTGATGTTTTATGAATATATTTATGATGATGCTTATGATTATATTTGATATTAGGTGTTGATGCTTATAAATAATGTTTGATGAAATGTGGTGACGTTTGTGATTAATATTGATGCTATGTGATGATTGTTGGAGAATATCATTTGATGTTATATGATGATGTTAAGATTAATAATTGATAATATATGAAGATGTTTATGATTAGTATTAAGATAGTTTTATGACTAATGTAGGAAGAATAACGACACTAGTTAAGGAAGTTTAAGTTGTTGGATATGATTAATGAATTATAAGTTGTTTAAGTTGTTGAATGTATTTTATATGATTTATATGTTTAATATTTTTGTTTTGAGAAATCTCACCCCTCTGCTTGGAAATGTTGCCCTTCGTATGGGTAACTTGCAGGTAATCAAGGTTAGCTGCAGTCGTGGGTGGCTATCTCTCACGATGTCTTTAGGTGCTCTGATACGTAACGGGATGGGACTTGACTTTACTTCTATTTCTTACGTATTGTTTATGAACTTTTATGAATAAATATTGAATTAAGACTTATGAGATTTTCTGATGAGGCCTGCGTGCCAAAGACTTTTTATGTTGAATGAACTAATTCCGTTAGGAAGTTTTGAATTACTTATGTTAAATGATTTTGAAGAATAAATTGTTATTTATTCAGTTTATGAATTTTTAAGAAGTGTAGCGTTCCGTTTAAAGTTGTTAAACTCTGATTTTTATTAAGAAATTTTTATGTTGGGAAAACGGGGTGTTACATTTATAGATATTAAATGAAAATTATAAGTCTTAATGTAGTGTTTCTATTAAATATTTTTCTTTTATATATACAAAAATTTCTTAAATAGTCGAGTCACACCTGAGTCACACAAATTATGGATTTTATTTGTTTATATATTCGAAGACAAATTTTTATGTAAATACATGAGTAAGTTGTTTATTGGAATATAAACGAAGTAGGTACTGAAGTTTTGGAAATCGGAATTTTCGGTATAAATCAAGATGACAAATTATCCCATTAGAAAAGCTGTAAACATGGAGTGACATCACCCCGACGATCAAAACGGACGCAACCGACTAACAGTATCAAATATAATAAATCTGACCGTTGAATATGACCATAATTGAACACGAACGAAGTAGGAACTGAAATTTCGAAAATCAGAATATTCAGTATAAGTCAATCTGAGAAACTATCTCATTAGAAATCTAGTCAAAGGTTCTGATTATACCAAAGGTTTGTGAGATTGACTTATACCAAAGGTTCTGATTGCCGAAATTCTAGTTCATACTTCGTTCTTGTTCAATTATGGTCATATTCAACAGTTGGATTTATTATATTTGCTACCGTTAGTCGGTTGCGTCCGTTTTGATTGTCGGAGATTTCCAAAATTTCAGTTCCTACTTCGTTTATATTCCTATAAGATATTTACTCATATATTTACATAAAAATTTGTCTTCCCATATATAAGCAAATAAAATCCATAATTAGTGTGACTCAACTATTTAAGAAATTTTTGTATATATAAGAAAAAAATATTTAAGAGAAACATTACATTAAGACTTATAATTTTCATTTAATATCTATAGACACTTTACAATATTAACAATCTAATTATTTTTTATATAATAATCGCAATGTTAGGTGACTCATGCGAAAGCATGGAACTTTTACTAGTTTTGTAGTCAAAAGCACAAAATCTATTATTATTAATTTCATAAAGTTAGTATAGTACAAATTTTTATTCATGTCAATTTAATATCTTATAAATTAACACCGTATAACTTTTTTTAAAGGGTTAATTAAGTAAATAGTCCCTACAAATATTCAGAATTTTGTTTTTAGTCCCTAAAAAATAAAATCACACTTTTTAGTCCCTATGACATTTTCCTTTAGCATTTTAGGGACCGAAAATGCTGACGTAAATTTTTTACAAGGATTAAAAATGCTGATGAATTTTTTAAAGGGACTAAAAAGTGCGATTTTATTTTGTAGAGACTAAAAATGAAATTCTGAATATTTATAAGGAGAATTTATTTAATTAACCCTTTTTAAAATATATTAACGTATTATACGAGTTAATAAGAGTCAAAATGAAGTTCAAAGATTATAATAAAAAGAAAATTTAATTTGACGGTGGTTCAATGTTTTAAACATTGTAACGAACAAAAAACTTCCAAAAATTAATCTGGGCAAAAAAAAAAGGGTCCTGAAAAACATTTCTAAATTTTCAAGAGAATTCTCAAAACACGATTTTAGACATTTAATTTTAAGTTCAATAACATTTTAAAAAATACACCATTCGGTCACTATTATAAACAAAACTCTACTTTGTATGTTCATTCAATAAATGATGTATGTGGTCTACATAATAGACTACATACATCATTTATTGAATAAACGTAAAAAGTGGATTTTTGCTTATAATAGTGACCGGAGGGTGTAGTATTAAAACTAAAATAAGCGAACAAAAAAAATTCTAAAAATTAAACTGGTAAAAAAAACGGTCTAGAAAAACATTTCTAGATTTATGAGAATTCCCAAAACACCATTTACGACATTTAATTCTATGTTCAATTGCATTTTAAAAAATTAGTATTAAAACTAAAATAAACGAAAAAATAAAATCCAAAAATCAAACTGGAAAAAAAGGGTCCTTATTGCCTAAAATAAATATATTTTAGTAGGTAAAGAGACATTTTAATCTCGACCATCCATTACCTTCCAAACCAATCCAATGTCTATAATTAGTTTTGCAGCAAAACAAAAAAACAAAAAAGTGTCTCATGTATGGTACATGACCCATGGCAGTAATGTACCGGAGACGGCGCCATTTCCCACAAGCTTATTGCTACCAAACACTACAAATCAATTATCAACTATAAACTAATTTTATTTCAAAAACTATAAACTAATTTACCAACTATCCGCTACATGTTAATTTATTAGTTTTTTTGTTTTGTTTTTGAAAAGGTTAGTTTATGAGCTGAGTGGAAGATTGGAAGTACTAAACTAAATTTTGATTGACACAACTCATTGGATACATGTACATTATAAAATAAGGAACCGAATATGATAAAATTATCTTGAAATTTATGTTATTAATTTTTTAAAAGTTTAAAAAATATTACGTAGTACTTTTTAGTATAAAGTTGATTTCTTTTACTTTTTTTTTTATCAAATGTCTCGTAAACATTAATTAGTAACATTTTTTAGTTATTGTAAAAATATTCGTCAAAGTTTAGTTTTGGTAAAATTTTCCATCAACATTTTCGGTCTTTGTAAAATCTTTCGTGGGCATTTTTGGTCCCTAAAAATGCGAAAGAAAAATGTTACAAAGATTAAAAAAGTCTTTTTTCATAAGGATTAAAAACAAAAGTCTAGATATTTGCAAGGATAAAAAATACTCAACATTAAAATAAATGATATTTGTACAACTAATTTTTACAACTTTAAGATAAACTTCATTTTATTTTTTATATTGATAAAAACAATAAGGAAAAAAATAAAAATATAAGAGCATTCACAGTGGTGGTACACTAATAAGAACTCCTTTAATGGCCCCCACATGTATACCTCATTTATTGATAATTTTTTATTAAAAATTCATATTAAGGACTCAATGACTCCAATGATAGTACACTAACAAAGACTCTAATGAAAAATGCTTAAATATGTCCACTAACTTTACATCATTATACAAAAGTAATTTATTTATTAAATTATAAATCACCTCATAATATTTAATTATAATCCCTAAAAAAATTATAAAATATTTATTTATTCATATGAACTTAAATTTCTGCCACATTTTCTAATAATTGGAAAATACAAATATTAACATTACAAATTTTACATTCATTCGTTAAAAAAAAAATAATTTGCATGAATTACATTTTATTTAAAATGATGACAAACAAATAAAATAATATTTAAAACAACTTTTATTAGGTACCCGTTTCTTAAAATATTATTTTTTTGTAAGTGGGACCAACTAATACATATTTTATTAATTCTTTTAAACGTGAAACTCGTTAGTTGCCTAGAAGAGAATTCTTATGTAATTGTCTGTCATCTAATAGATACCAATTTTTTCTTCCTCCAATGTAAGATTTTTAACAGAGAGTGATTCTTCTTAAGTAAAAACCCTCTATTAAAGATGCTCTAACATGAATATAGAAAAAAAAGTTGTACCAAAATTATTGCAAAATTATTCTCACAGATATATCGATAAAAAGCATAAGAGAATTTACCAAAAAGTAAAGAGGGTGGATAGAACCGTAGAAGACTGTACTTGAACGATAAGAAGGAAAGCGTTTCAATATTCTCCACGTCAGATTGAGTTACAGGTGGGAAAAAAAGAATATCCAAAAAAATACCAAAAGAAACATGATAAACACAAAAAATAATGTAAGAATCCTGTGTCACAAATAAATTAATAATAATAATAATAAATATATGAATCATTTTATTTTTATGTTTTTGACAATAATAATGAATCTCAATCATGATGTTTTTTTATTGATAAATACTATATGCATAAGTAGCCGAGTAAACGGAACTCTGAATATCACACGCGGAGACGAAGCAAGAGATAGATAGATCAATCTCTTCCTTCATTTTGCAAACCAAATTATTGTGTTCTTTTATTCACTATTCATCCATCATTTCTTCCCTTTCAATCTCAATTTTCATTTTTCATATTTGATTTGTTATTATATCTATCCCTTCACGCCAACGTCGTGAAGAAATTATTAAGAGCCTGCTCCTTTATTTTCTGTGGAAGAATATATTTTTCATCATCACCCGAAAATTCAGTTTTACCTGTCCGAATTTTCTTCTTCACCGAACAGAACACGAGTCTTGGTTGTGTTTTTTGAACAAGAGATTTTATCGTTGAAACGTGTGAAAGTGTGTCAATTCAAAGAACAAAAAACATGGGTGACATGAAAATGAGATCCATATTATGGATGATGTTGCTATTGTTTGGTTCTTTTTTGATTGTATCTGCCGAAAGAAAGCTTGTGAAAATACAACTACCAAATTTTAATGTTACTAATACTCTAACTCAAAAACATGAACAAAGTTTTCTCACAAAAGCTGTTGATTTCTTATGGAAATCAGATGGATCGGGTTATCAACACGTGTGGCCGGTAAGATTTCACTTTTCTGTTGGATTTTATGTCTTTGTTTTTGTTTTATCTTAAAGTTAAATCTAAATCAAAAGATAAATAGTAGTATTTGGTTTATTTTTAATTTATTTCTTTCTGAATTCTATGGATATGTTTTTTGTTTTTCACTTTTTATTACATTTTCGTCAGTTATTGTAGCTTTGGGTGATGTGGAGTTGTTTATTTGTTATGTTGCAGGAAATGGAATTTGGTTGGCAAATTGTGTTGGGTAGTTTTATTGGATTTTGTGGAGCTGCGTTTGGAAGTGTTGGAGGTGTAGGTGGTGGTGGCATATTCGTTCCTATGCTCAGTCTTATTATTGGTTTTGATCCTAAATCATCGACTGCTATCTCCAAATGTAAGACACGTGATTCTCAATTTTTTTTTTTACTACTAGTAGTAACTGTCTTTCTCTTGTCAATTTTGAACCTTGTACAATTAAATTGGTCTCAAGCATTGTACTACAAAAGTTTTATTCATCATTCAAACACTGCCGTTACTTTCAGATAATTATTTCAACCACTTAACGGCCGAAAGAGAACACGTAGAGAATTAAATGCTTATCAAGGAAATTAAAAACAGTAGATACTAGATAGTACTCCAAAATACTTGTATGGTCCAAATTTGGACATAAGATATAAGATAATTCACATAAAAATACACATCATTTAATTATTTTTAAAAATATATATTATATAGTTCTTTTTATCTTTTTATGAATGTGTCCCAAATTTTTTGACCATACAAGAGTTTCTCTATACTAAAGTTACTTTTCAAAAGAGATATTATAATGGGATTAAAGCTGTCCCTTATCATTTAGTAAACAATTAAACTTTATAATAATTTAAAAAAAAGGAAAAATAATAATATTTTATTAAAATGGAAATTCACTTGAATTGACATGATAATGTTTTTTTTTGAAAGAATGATAATGTTGACTTGTGATCTTAGAGTATGTTTCTTACAAGGTCTCAAATTCGATAGGTTAGTTTTGCTTCTTCAAAAAAAAAAAATATTAATATGGTAAAGGTCTCTCTTTGTTCATAGTAGATACATTCCGGAAAAGAGTCATATATTTAGGGACAAAATAATAAGTGTTTGCTAATGATAAAAATAAAAAAAAAAAATTTAATTAAACCATTTTCTTAGATAATTCAATTGGTTTAAGCTAATGATTGAAGAAGTTGGAAAATCCGGATTCAGGAACAATACTAAACTAACAACTTAACATTTGCCTATCCAAAACCAGAGTTTGAGATACACTGGATTTTGGATAAAAAAATAATACTTCCACAAACAAGCATAAATAAGCTCTAAATGCACCTTAAAAACTAAATTATCCCTGAACATTAATCAAAGAGAGAACATTTGCAGCTTCTTGGATTAGCACTATATTTATTGATTTATAGCGTGTTATGTTTGTTTCAGGTATGATCATGGGTGCAGCTCTGTCAACTGTCTACTACAACCTTAGGCTGAGACATCCTACCTTGGATATGCCAATCATTGACTATGATTTAGCACTTCTCATTCAACCTATGCTCATGCTTGGTATCAGCATTGGAGTTGTCTTCAACGTTGTATTTCCTGATTGGCTTGTCACTATATTGCTTATTGTTCTTTTCTTAGGTAACCATTAATTCAACTGTCTTCTTCAGAAATTAGACATTCTTGTTTTTTTTTTTTTTTTTTTGTCGCTCCTCTGAATTTTTTTTACTCTTATGTAGGCACATCAACAAAAGCATTCTTAAAAGGGCTTGAGACATGGAATAAGGAAACCATAATGAAAAAGGTCTCATTTAATTTATCATGTAGTATAATGCTTTCACTGCTTAAGTTTTACCATTGTGAACAAATAAATGTTTTATATGTTATTTTTTGTTAATTATTTATTGACAGACACTAGAAAATTTTAGTTCTAACTGTTTGTACCTATTTTAATTCATTCTAGGAGGCTGCCAGGAGACAAGAATCAAATGGTGAGTTGATGATTATTTTTCCAAAACAAAATAAAGTTGTCCTGGACCATTATTTTTCCTGATGTCAGAGTTTATTCAATTTCTTTTTGGTTAGGTTCAGGAGAATATAAAGCTCTTCCAACTGGACCAAATGTTGCCATTGAAAAGGAAAACGAGGTACAAGAGACTATTATATTGGGGGAGGGTGATATTTCCATATTTAATAATAATTTGGTAATTTCCATTTGATCAAAGTGACACTAATGGTCTCTGGAGGAATTTGAACTCCGTCATTGGATTAGAAGGACAAACTCTTACCACTAATTTGACACATTATTGATATAATAATTCGTTCAATTGCAGGTGTCTATAATTGAAAATGTATATTGGAAGGAGTTTGGGCTACTAGCATTTGTGTGGATTTCATTCCTTGCACTACAGATTGCCAAGGTTTGTTCTGTCATCACAGTTATTAATACATAATACCAGTTTATAACTTTCAATTAATCTAAGTCTCTTGTTGACAGCAAAACTACACAACTACATGTTCTGCAGCATATTGGGTACTGAACTTGTTACAGGTAAATTTACCTCTAGTGGATTTGCTTTTCTTGATTGAACATGATATCTCATTGTCACTCAACTTTTATGAATTTGTATTTGAATGTATGTTACAAGTTACAAAAATATCGGAAAAAGTTTGAATCATGTTTTACATGTTACATATGCAGATCCCAATTGCAGTTGGGGTAACTGCGTACGAGGCAACTGCATTGTTCACAGGGAGAAGAGTGATAGCTTCTACTGGTGATCAAGGGAAAGCATTTACAGTTGGCCAGCTAGTCATCTATTGTGTGTTTGGTGTGCTGGCCGGTATAATCGGTGGATTGCTGGGACTAGGAGGCGGATTTGTTATGGGTCCACTTTTTCTAGAGCTAGGAGTCCCTCCTCAAGTAAGTTTCAAACTGCAGTATATAAATCATGCCTCTCTTATCCTGCTCATCAAACAGTTGGTTAGCATGATTCCTAATTGAATCGGATGTCTTCTGTGTAGGTGTCAAGCGCCACAGCCACTTTCGCAATGACATTCTCCTCGTCTATGTCTGTTGTGGAATACTACTTGCTGAAACGATTTCCGGTTCCTTATGGTCCGTTCCGCGATAGCTTCTAACTTACTTTCTACTTTTTATAATATTCAGTTTTGGACAATTGAATTGCTTCTGACCAATGCACTTTTTGAAATGTGACACACAGCTCTTTACTTGAGCCTGGTGGCTACTATTGCAGCCTTGGTTGGACAACATATTGTGAGAAGGCTGATCATCCTATTTGGAAGAGCATCTCTCATCATCTTTATTCTAGCTGGCACAATATTTATCAGTGCAATCTCATTAGGTGGAGTTGGCATTTCAAATATGGTGCACAAGATCGCCGATCATGAATATATGGGATTTGAGAATATCTGCAAGTACGGATCATAGCACATTTACATTATTATTATTATTATTATTATTATTATTATTATTATTATTATTCAAAAGCTGCGAACCGAGGCCAAGAGCTAAGTTGGCCGTGATAGATTATTTCTTATCCTGATAGAAGGTGTAATTTTTTATTATTGCCAAGTGATGGAGTGATTCCGTAGGAAACTCAGAAACTTATATTCATTCACACTGTTCAAGCAGCCATTTAGATTAAGATGCATGTGATCTGAATCTTATTGTGTCATTTTCAATGAAAATTTGACAATAATCCGGTTTGTACATTGCCAATAATTTAGCTTGTTATATATATCTTCACAATCACGGGAGGGAGAACATTGTATGGAGCTTAGTAAGCTTACATCCTCGCATAGCATGAGGGAGGTTTACCGGATCATTATGCACATTTTTTTTGCAGTTAAATGTTCAGTTCAAATGCAATTTTTTTTTTTTAATAGTGAAGACACAGTACTGTCAATAACAAAATAGGAGTCTATATTATTTGATAACAAGGAAGGTACAACAGTTGTATTGGTCATCATGACAAGAAGGAAAAATTGAGCTTGATGGTGCATACATTTATATTTTGAGAAATGATATTTTGACAACCATTTTTTGACAACTTTTGGACAACTTTCTCTCTCATACTCACATAATATTATTATCCTCTCTCTTCCTTTTTCTCTCTCCATTGTTTTTGACCAATAAAAAGTGAGAAAAATAAGGTTGTCAACAAAGTTGTCATCAAATGGATGTCAAAATATCATTACTCTTATATTTTACGAGAGCTACTTTTATCCTATTAACAATCTTTTAAAAATCACACCTGTCAAGATATACCAATCCACAAGGGAAAATATCTAGGCAAAAGGATACATATATTTTTTTTTTCCGTCATAAATTCGGATGTGAAGTACTGGAAAAGAAGGTCCCATGTTTCATGTCACACAACAACCATTGTCTCGTATACTACTAGACGGCCCCAAAATTTGGGTCAACACCACATGGTACTGTTTCTATTTTTTTCACTTCAATCAAATTATGCAAAGTATGTACTAGGGTACTAAGTACTCCCTCCGGCTCACACCTATTTTTCTTTTTTTCAAAATAACTGTCACTTTAGAATACCAATGTAGCATTTATTATTTTTTTCATTATAATACCCTTATTTATTGAACTTCATCCAACTTAACTATTCCACTAACTACAATTAATAAGGGTATTTTAGTAAATGATACTAATTTTACCATCAAAATCAACACAATTAATCATTTCCTTAATAATCGTCTATCAACCAACAACTATTATTTAAAGACGGAGGGAGTATGGTTGAATTTGACTTTCTCTCCAGGACTTTTCAGGTTAGGTGAAGTCATACGGAACGGCAATTAATCCCTTTTTTTACGTGTAGGGTGCATATCCACCCACCATATAGTAGTAGCTATCGTTAATACACCCGATCATAAATATAAACAAAAATTCATATTTTAGATTCATTCAATAAATAATGTATATTGTCTACAATAAAGACTATATATATCATTTATTGAATGAATCCAAAACATAAATTTTTACTTATATTTGTGACCGGAGGGTGTATATAATATGTGTGATAAACCGATAATAATGCTAGTGTGAATCTCTTATAAGATTCCTATATGTGCTGAAAACATGTTCGATGACTTTTCTGAAAAAAATTGCCTTGATAACCGCACGTTTGGCTGAAGCAATTATATGGAACTTCTATAAAATCACGCCAACATATGAGTTTTACTTCCTCGTATGTTTGTTTTACACCTTTACGGCAAAGGCTACGGTGGAAGACCTCATTAGGTCTCCTACCGTAGGAGACTTGAATTTTTTTTTTGTTTTTTGCAAAATGAATATCAATCATTGGATGTAGTTGAAAACTTTTGAATGGCTGAGATTTACAGATTATATAAGGATTGTGTTATTTAAACATCTATATTCATTTATAAAAAGGGTGTTTTTGCCATTGTTAGTAAAATTGGAAAAATTCCCAGCAAGCTCATACAAGCTCATGTGCCTTGTTTATTCTCCAGGAGAAAATCACAGCAAACATTTCTCCCATCAAGCATTTATTTTCTTTTGCATATGTTCCCATCAAGCATTTCTTTTCTTTTTTACTGCAATTCGATAAAATATTTTTAACTATTAAATTCTGGAATTTTGTTTTATTTAACAAGTCTATCTCATAAAAAGTATCTATAAGAAATTATGAAAATTAATAAGATAGTACAATTTATGGGTGAAGAACGAAGCAGAGGATTACATTAGGATAAACCTTCAATTATCCCAAACTCATTTCTTGGGACTATCCTAATAGCAAAATCACAAGGGAATGAATCCTAATAGCACCGCCTTCTACAAAACCGGCAATGAAGTTTCTTTTTAATGGTTGAAATTTGTTTTTTTTTTTTTTTCCAGATCTATCAAAGAAATGAGTTTGGGTTTGAGGTAAAGAAATTGGATTTGGGTTTGAGAGGAAAATTTATCTGGGTTTTATAAACAGGTCTGGAAATCAATTTTTGATTTTGTGTTATTGTTAACAATAATTTTTTCTGGGTTGTGATGTTTGTGGTGAAGAAGTGATGATGATGAAGATGAATAAAACCGATAGCAAAAGAAATCAAGAAATGTTATATTGAAACAAAAAAAATCCTAAGATAAAAAAACATGTAAATAATAGAGAATGTGTAGTGTTCTTCAATCCAAAAGGTGGGGCAAATAATGCTGGAATGGTGTTCAAGGAAGAGCAACGAAGCAGAATTCAGATCTAGGTGGGAAAATCCCAAGATTTCCCTTTAGTTAATTGAATATTTTAAATAGAAATTACCTCCAACAACAGGTTTCCAATATATACCCACCTGCAAACACAAGTCATTTTACTGCAAAAAAAAAAAAAATGTCTTTTACACAGTCTCCTACGGTAGGAGACCTATTCACCTCTCCTACCGTAAACGGCACCTTGTTTTACCCATTGAAATACGAGTTTTCTTGTACCACCACCAAACCAAACATCACTCTATCCAACCAAAAGTATTGGGTGCCGTTTATGATAGGAGACATGAATAGGTCTCCTACGGTAGGAGACCTATTTGTAGTATTGATAAGGTAACCCTAAAAATAAAACTAAATACTAAAAAAAAAAAGTAAACGGACTTATTTTATGATATCAAAAAGGAAGTAAACGGGGCTTATTTTATCCAACAAACAGAAGTAAACGGGGCTTAAAGATTCCTTGTAACAAAATAATATTAAGAATCTCAACTATGTTGGTTTTTTCATTGACAAGTTGTACCAAAACAAAAATATATGCCTAATAACTAGCAGAGTAAACGGGGACTCTGAATATTGAGACGGAGAAAGAGATCAATCTCTTCCTCCTTTCACTCTGCCATTCCATGCAAAGCAAGTTACTGTGTATTCTACACAAATCATCGCTCTTCCTTTGAACCCCAATTTTATTTTTCCAACCCACAAAACTCATTTCTTTCTTATCTATAATCTATCCCATCACGTTAAAGATGGCTGAGATGAAAATGAGATCCATATTATGGATGTTGTTGTTGTTATTTGGTTTTGCATCATTTTTTGTGACTGTATCGGGTAAAATAAGGCAAATACAAGTGCCAAGTTTTAATGTTACTACAACTCAAAAGCATGAACATAGTTTTCTCATAAAAGCTGTTCATTTCTTGTGGAAATCAGATGGATCCGGTTATCAGCACGTGTGGCCAGTAAGATTTCACTTTTTATTACGCCTTAGAAATTTTATTATAAGTCATTTTTTACATTTTCAAACATATTAAAAAATGTTGTTAATTTTTCATTGAAAAGAAAAATTACAATTGATTTTACAAAATTATTCATTATTTCCTTCAAAAAAAATATTCATTATTATTGACACGAGAAAATGAAATTAAAAGAATAAAAAGAAAATAGCGTAATAAATAATAAATGGTATGATAAGAAGGAAAAAAAAACATTAATGATGCATTGTTATTTTAAAACAACTTATAATAAAACACATTTTTTTTTAAATGACTTATAATAAAATAGAGAGGAAGTATTAAAGTTTTTTTTAAGGATTAAAGTTTGTTTTTTTCTTGAGGCCGTAAAGCTTTTTTTTAAAAATGTACTACATACTTTTTGGCCCTAAAATAAGAATTTGGATCGTCTTATATTTGAACTGGCTGTATTTTTTATGTGGAGTTGTTTACTATTGTTGTTATGCAGGAAATGGAATTTGGGTGGCGAATTGTTTTGGGTAGTTTTATTGGTTTTTGTGGAGGAGCGTTTGGAAGCGTTGGTGGTATTGGTGGTGGTGGCATATTCGTTTCTATGATTAGTCTTATTATTGGGTTTGATCCTAAATCATCTACGGCTATCTCAAAATGTAAGATAGTATGTGTTAAACATATTCTATTGTAGTATCATGCTAGTTTTTACTATAGGTTGTGTAACATAATTAGGAAGATATATTGGTATGTAAATACGTAATTAATTAAAATATTTTAAAATTTTGAAAAATTGCTATAAAAATGACAAGAAAATTCTCATGTATTAGAGATGCAGTAACTAAACATTGGTTAATGTCTTAATGTCTTCATGATAAGTGCTTATCTCATAAGCGCATATGTATAAGGATTTTTTTTTTACAAATCAAAAGCTTGATCAAATAGTTTTTTGAAGTTTTGTCATTATCAACCTCAACCAGCACTGCAATAGTGATTAGTTTTTAGTTGAAAGTTTAAAGATAGATCGGATTTTAGATAAATAAAAAAAGAATACTTACTCAAAGAAATTATAAATAACTCCAAACGCACCTTAAAATGTAAATTGCCAGTAGATATTAAAGATAAAATATTTGATTAGAAAAAATATTAGATAAAATATTTACGGTTTTCTGTTTGCTTCAGGTATGGTCACGGGTGTGTCTCAGGCAACTGTTTTCTTCAACCTTAAATTGAGGCATCCTACCTTGGACATGCCAATTATTGACTATGATTTGGCATAAATTATTGACTATGATTTGGCATAAATCTGGCAATGATGTTAATTGAAATTGAAATTCAATGAGAATAAAACAAAATGTACAAATATTTTATTTATTGTGGGGATGTTGTCACTTGAAGTCATTCAAGCAGACCTATATAATAAATCTACAAATAGATTTATATTTATCCACATTGATAGTGTTGTTGCTTAATAAAAATATAAGCAGACATGTATAAAAATAATTATAGAGATCAAGTTTATTGTTATAAACTTTGATATATATATGAAGTTGATTGACTTAGAGACGTCTTAGTCAATCTTATATGATGAAAGAAAATTGTCTTCATCATTTGTGTATAAAGTAGCTACTAAACAAAACCCCTTGGGATGAAATAAATTGTGTACATCGAGGGGATTGGGACTAAAGCCATTTGAAATTAATAAGTGATGGGAACCCAACCTTTGTGATTGGAGATCCCATGAATAAGGTTCATATGGGTAAGAACAAGTCACTTATTAGTTTTGCTAGCACCAAAAATTAGTTAGTTAATTTTTGTTCTCGTCCCTTTCCTATGGTGTGTGTGAGAAGTGCTAGACACTGCATTATTGAGAGGATAAGCCTATAAAGCTTTTAATGAATTTCATATCCCTTATGGGTGGTGTATGATTTGCAGCATACACTTGATGAAATCACCTATGTGAGTGTCAAGTGGGGCCGCTTGTATGGGATCTTGGCGAAATCTCTGGAGCACTCATGAAATAATCCAGGCACGCGCACGGCCTATTCGAGCACCACAGCGCCAACGGCAAGAATTGTGGGGGTGTGATGCGAATGGTATACCGCTAACATACATCAAGTGATTTTGGTTCATATAGCTTGCTACACCAATTTCACTGTGTGTTAAGTACTATCATTCTAGCACTGGTTCATATAGCTTGCTACACCAGTTTGATGCATCACATCCAGGATGTTAACCCAATGAAGTCTTTTTTCAAATTATTTTTAAACTTTTGAAATATGTGGGGGATTGTTGTAAATTTTGAGTATATTTCAAAAGTTTCAAATATTTGTCCCATATTTTTAATTGAGAAATATAGAAAAATATTTTTAATAAAAACTTATTATATTAGACATGGTCCAACCCATTTGGTCATATATTGGATTTGCTTTAAACATATTTTCCCACTTGATTTCTTTGAGCACATGTTTTCTTCCTTCAATTTACCAAGTCAAGGGATGTACACGTGTAGTAGCATGATAGTACACTCCTTAATTCTTTGTTGAATTTGTTGAACATAACTGCCAATTTTAATTGGCATTAATACTGCGTTTTATTGATGAAAAAGGACGGTTTTGATTAGACATGAAGAAGATAGAAAATACCCCTCATATCATTAGAGACTGGACGAAGAAAAAACAATTTTAACACCATTTTACATGTATATGAAAACTTATGCAATACCTATATAAATATGCTCTCTTCTATAAGTTTATAATACAACTCTGGGTTATCATCTTCCTGAAAATATATTCTTGCTAGTTCTGTTTCCTCGATTCCACATCGAGAATGATCTGTTAAATTCTGGGGGGTTAGCGTATAACTACGCGGAAAATCCTTAAGGACAGTGCGATCAGCACGTCTCAGACTAGCTCAATTGATTGTTCGTTCTACAAATCTTGAAAGTTGATTCGGTAGCAGGTTTGATTTGGTTGTCAAAGATGTTGATAGAGTTGTGTCGGTGACCTAATTATACAACAACATCAAAGCAGATAAGTTTCTTGAAATCTCCCTTGATTATTCTTATTAACATAAATTGATTCTTATATTTATTTGTTGATTATTATTTGTAGAGATAATTTATGCCTAATTTAACAACATTATCAACCTCAACCAGCACTGCAATAGTGATTAGTTTTTAGTTGAAAGTTTAAAGATAGATCGGATTTTAGATAAATAAAAAAAGAATACTTACTCAAAGAAATTATAAATAACTCCAAACGCACCTTAAGATGTAAATTGCCAGTAGATATTAAAGATAAAATATTTGATTAGAAAAAATATTAGATAAAATATTTACGGTTTTCTGTTTGCTTCAGGTATGGTCATGGGTGTGTCTCTGGCAACTGTTTTCTTCAACCTTAAACTGAGGCATCCTACCTTGGACATGCCAATTATTGACTATGATTTGGCACTTCTCATTCAACCTATGCTTATGCTTGGAATCAGCATTGGAGTGCTCTGCAACGTTATATTTCCTAATTGGCTTGTGACTATATTGCTTATTGTTCTCTTTTTGGGTAAACCATTAATTCAACTGTTTTTTCCAGTTTGGCATTCTTGTTTTCTTTCTTGTTGCTCCTCTAACTGTATTTCTTTTTATCTTTTCCAGGCATATCAACTAAAGCATTCTTTAAAGGGGTTGAGACATGGAATAAGGAAACCATAATGAAAAAGGTCTCTTTTTTTGCATGTTAGTAATAGTTTTCACTTCATATTGGAGTGCCAGTATAGTTTTAAATGTACGGAGAAAATGTTTTTTGGTTTGTTAATCACCACGTGTCTTTGAGTTGATCGACCATCTCCAAGAAGTGTTTGTTTAGTGGTAAACTTTATTTCATAAACTCAAGGAGCATGGTTCAAATCCTGCCTAAGATAGTTGTAAGGCTTAATAGCAGTTTTAGCCCCCTAACTTTTCCAAAGTTGCGATTTTGGTCCCGTAAGAAAAAAACTACAAAACCGCCCCCAAAGTTTTGCACATGTGGCAGTTTTGGCCCCCAATGCCAATTTTGACCCGGTCTACGCTGACGTGGCACCCTAAGTAAGGTGCCACTTGTTATTTTTTTTTGTCTTGGGGGGCGAAAACTGCTACAGTTGCAAAACTTAGAGGGCGGTTTTGTAGTTTTTTTTCTTAAGGGGCCAAAATCGCAACTTCGTGAAAGTTAGGGGGCGAAAACTGCTATTAATCAAAAGCCTAGTTGTAAAATGACTATTTGTGCCACCGTTATTTATAACAATTTCTCATTCCCCAATATTTTTTTTTTTTAAAAAGTTAGAATTTTTTTTTGAAAGAAAAAAGTTAGAAAAATTATTAACCATACAAACATAATTATGATTGTTCTCTAATTAATGTGTAAATATTAAATTTTCACACTTCTAAATAAAGAAATGTCCTAAAAATATTGTTAGTTTTGATTTTCAATGTATTTTTAATTATTTTTTTCAATTAATATTTTGTTCATCACTCTCAAATTATTATTCTCCATTTTGTATTAATGATAATGGAAATACATCAATAGTAGTGTTTAATGTTGAATCCAAAGTTATGACTAACTAATTGTCTGAGCCTGTCTTGATTAATTCTAGGAGGCTGCCAGGAGACAAGAAACAATTGGTGAGTTCATAAACTGTTTGTTAACATTTAATAAAACAAAAATAAAGTTTTCCGAAATCATTTTTTCTTATGTCAGAGTGTGTGCAATTTTATTTTGTTTAGATTCTGGAGCTGAAGCAGAATACAAACCTCTTCCAACTGGACCAAATGGTGCCACTGAAAAAGACGAGGTACATAAAGTGGCGCTAATAGCCATTTTACAATTGTCTTTGAGGAATTTAAATTGTGTTCCTTTCAATTACAAAGTCAAATTCTTATCATTGAACTTACACCTCATAAACGTAACAATATGGTGATTTGTAGGTGACTATAATTGAAAATGTGTGCTGGAACTTCTAGCATTTGTTTGGGTTTCATTCATTGCAGTACAGATTGCTAAGGTTTGCTCTTTCATCATAATTAATTAATACATACCATATACTAACAGTTTATAACATTCAATTGATATAATTTGATACCAATGTTTTTCTATTGACAGCAAAACTACACATCTACATGTTCAACAGCGTATTGGGTATTGAACTTCTTACAGGTAATAATTTGGTCCTATTATCACTCAATTTTTGCCAACTTAATATTTGAATGTTACATATCATGAAAAAAGAAGAAGTTTGTAGCATATTTTACATGTTATTGTGCAGATTCCAATCTCATTTGGGGTAACTGTATATGAGGCAACTGCATTATTCACAGGGAAAAAAGCATTAGCTTCCATAGGCGACCAAGGGAAAGAATTTACAGCTACCCAACTAATCATCTATTGTGTTATTGCCTTACTGGCTGGCGTACTCGGTGGATTGTTGGGACTAGAATTTTGTTTCTCTTATCTTGATCATCAAATAGTTGGTTGGTTTTGTTAGAATTTCTTCTAATATTTTGTGGGCTGCAATCAATTGTTGGTTTTGGTTTTAATAAAAACGGAAGAATTTTGCTCTCCACCCAACAACTTTTGCTCGCACCCTGCAACCATGCCGCAAATGGCCATGCGCTAGTTAACTTGCGCAAGTGTAAGTTACTGCGCAAGTTAAGTCACGTGGCGCAAGTTAAGTGGCGCAAGGATACTTTTTCAAATTATTTTTATTAACTTATTCAAAATTATTTTGTTTATATTAACTTTATTCAAATTATGTTATTTTCTTAACTTTATTAACTTTATTCAAAATTATTTTATTAACTTTATTTTGAAATTATTTTGTTTACATTAATCTAAATTATTTTCTTAATTTTATTCTAAATTATTGATTCGATATTATTCTTTAAATTAATACAAATATAAATAAAGGTAAATACAATACAATACAAATATAAATAAAGGTAAATACAACAAATATAAAACAAAGGAACAAAATTGAGGCATAAATAATCTCTCATTTTATTAATAATTCATAAATTACATTACAATAATTCATATGATAAGTTTGTACTTATTCACTAAATCTACTTATTTTCTCCTTGGGGTAAAAAGTAATCAATCTTCGTGGGGTAAAATAGTGAGCAGCCTTCTTGGGGAAAATACATTATCAACCCTTGGGCTAAATTTAAATCTGTTTTTTTTACCACAAGAAGTTCTTTTTATCCACGGTAAAAAGTTTCTGCGGTTAAAAAAACAGGTTTAAAATTATCCCAAGGGTCGATCATTTCCCCAAGTCGGCTACTCACTACTTTACCCCGACCAAAATTGATCACCTTTTACCCCAAAGAGAATATTGAAAAGAAAAAAAAGAAAGAGAAGAAATAGAGGGAGAGAGTGATGAGGGGGAGAAAGTAGTATGGTGTGAGGAATTAGGGAAGTATGGAGGGGTATTTATAGGTGGGAATGGTAGTATAGGTGGTAAATACCATTAATGTGGTCAAAAAACGTGTAAAATTTGGTAGAAAACGTGTGGATTGAATGTTGAAACATTGACCACAGACCAAAAAAACGTTTGTTCTTCAGTTCTGACCACCGGCCAACGTGCGTGAGTTAACTCGCGCATAGGCCAGTGGTGCATGACTTAAGTCACGCATGGCTTACAACTTGCGTGACTTAAGTCGCGCATGGCTTACAACGTGCGTTAGTTAAGTCACGCTACGTGACTTAACTAACGCAAGGGTATATTTGGAAGCAGTGCAGGGCGCGAGCAAAAGTTGCTGGGTGGAGAGCAAATTTCAAAACGGATTGATGTTGTGATCCATTTGATGATGTTTAGGCCCTAATAAAAGTGATCAATAGATAATGGGCTTTAAGGCACTTAATCTGATTTGTGTAGAAACATAGTGTAGGCCCAAACACTAGGCCCATGATGGGTGGTGCCTAGGGTTGCACGGTTATAAATAGAGAGGCTAGGTCCCCTTCGCCATCACTCTGACTATTCTGCTCATTAGCGGTTTGCCCCTTTGAAAACCCTAAGTTTGGAGCATGTGAAAGGCGAAGGAAGACTTCGGTGATCATGGTTTCCAAGTAAGTGTGTTCTAATTTCATATAATAACTCGATCTTATTTATGATTAAATTGTTTACATGTGGTATCAGAGCCTACTATTATATGATTTAGAACCCTAATTTCGATTGTTTTGACAATTGTTTTACGGTATCCATGAACCCTAATTTCGATTGTTTTGACAATTGTTTTACGGTATCCATATATGCTTCGGTTAAGTGATAATCATTGTTTCAATTGATATATGTGATACGTGGCCAAATATTTGGTGATTCAATAATCTTATGCCTACGATTTATATTTTTTATTTTATCAAGTGTAAATTATCCTAAATTGTCATATTTCCAAATTGATCAATTCATTCGATTACATCCAATAATCGATTGCCTTATGAACACTAATTAGTTATATATGTGTGACTTGAGTATTGAGGAATTTTACTTGATAAAACGTTGTATTTTTGAGGTTTATCACATCATAGCATCAAGGTTTGTTCAAAAAGCTTTAACCGAAAAGAGTTTTCAATATAAAACTTGAATCAATTTATGTGTATGTCTTTGGTATGAATGGTTTTTAAAAGTATCTATGTCATCGTGATTATTTTGATGACCACGTAAATCAATTTATACCTTAGTTTCTTGATTTTCGGTTTTGATACGATTCAGTTACTATATCAATCAGTTGGATCGGTTAAAGTTTTGGATAATATTAGGCTTTTCATGTATGAAGATTTAGCCATTGTTTAGCAAATACTGTTTTTTTTTTTTTTTTTGACAAGAAGAGCAAATACTGTTTGTTGTATATAAATGTGGATTTGAATTTATTTGGTAGATTTGATTTACTTTGAAATTGAAAAGATTCAAATATCAAATATTTCATGGACAATTTATATATATATTTTTGACGTGAGTTGACTAAAGCAATGTGTTACCAAAGGGATATCTTGTGGATATTAGTTTATTTTATTTTATTTTAAATATGGATTGGAAAATATATGTTTTCTCATCATATATTTGAATTCAAGTACTATGAAATGGACATGGATATCGATTCATTTTGAGTCATTTGATTCTTAAATTGAAAGATTTGAATTAAATCTTTTCACTTTGACTCATTTGTCTTTTAACATTGTTGCTATATCTTGAAATCTGATACTCTTTTCACTTTGGTATTATTTGGGCTGATATATGGTCTTTTCACTTCATGTGAATTTGTATATTGGTTTAAAAGATACAACTTTGTTTCCAAGAATTTGTTCTTATCTTGAGCATAGAGTTTGAAGCTTTGAATTAAAAGATTTTGTTTGTTGATGTTCAATTTGAATCATTGAAATTGTTTTAATTTTCAAAATCACTAACTGATAGAGAAATAAAATATTTCCTATTGTTGTATGTGCTCGGTCTTTGAATATCTGGCAAACAATTTTCATTGAAATTACTTGAACAAGAGTTTTGATTGTTTTCTTTGTGGAATTTTGGAAAATTTTCTTGATCAATATGAAAGATGGTTTGAGTTTAATAATTGTTTGCTCAATTATTATTATTTTTATATGTGTCAAAGATGTATTAATACATGTGAAATTGGTAAATTGATCCATTTTTGTGTGGCTCCTTCTTCTGTTAAGTTTATGGATAGTTTCTTTTATATATGACTATCATTTGTACTCTTAAGTTTGAGTGGATTTGAGATTTTGTTTATTCATAGGATGAATTGGCTTTAAGACTATGTTTATCATGATTGAATTGTAATTGCATTTGTGGATCCAAAGACAATTTTGAGTAGCCATATTCAAACTAACATCATGTATCTTTTGTGCTACTCCTTTTGATTTGTGTTTGTCACTGCAAATTGATTTTACATTTGTTTTTGTCGCCAAAAGGTAATCATGTTATGATTCATTGTGTATGTGCATCTAATGCGTATAAACATTGACATGATTACTATATGAATTTTCCATCAAGCATAATATTATTTTATCTCAAATCCGGAAGGAAACACCATGATTAATATTTTATGGATCAAATTTTGCATTTTCAAAAGGATTTGATTTGATTTTGGTGGATTGATTTGTTTTGAAAAATGAGATATTTGATTGGAAATAATTTCCAAACATTGTTGTCACATTTTTATTAATGGGAATAAATTTTATTTTGTGAAATATGTAAAATCTTTTTTTTTTGTGAGATATATATTCCCAAGGATGAGTCTAAAATATTATTTGTGAAATTCTCTTTTATAGAAGTGAATTATTCTATAAAGTGTTGTATTTGTGAAATTACTTTACACTCAATTTTATCAATCATAGCACCAAATATCAATGTATATGAATTTATAATTATTAAACTATATGTTGCCTTGTTCTTATTTGAATGCTCAATTGTGGAATATCATAAAAGATAATTTTCAAGCAATTCTGAAGGCAATCAAAAATTGTTATCCTTGTATTTTATTGATGTATTATGAGAGTCTTTCTTTTGCTATATTGGTTTGTTGTTGAATTATGAACATATGCCAAATTGTGCGGAATTTTCTTTAAGTCATCGAAGCTTAATGACTCTACATACAAGGAGAATTGATTACACTTTTTGACGTTAGCCATGATTTAATTAATTTAAATTCTTTTATTGAATTTGATTACACATGTTCTCTTATTATAAAGGGGATGAGCATATCATATTGGTGAAATATTAATTGACATGACCATTGTGTGATAGAGAATATAGTTGAATATTTGTTTGAATATTTTAAAAATTATCATTCTCTATCAAGTGGGAGAATCTTACATGTCAATTATATATAAATGAGAAACAAATATCCTTTGTTGAAAAATACTCTTTTCTTTATTATGGAGACTTACATTGAGGATATTATAGTCTTTTCATACACATTGATATTTTGTGACTCTTTTGTCTTTTATCCTCAATGGTGGTGAAATTCAAGTCTCATATATTTCCGCTGCATTGTTAATTGATTTAAATTATTACTTGTTAATGAGATTATGAATTTAGCGGTAATAGTTACTCATTCTAAAAGATAACACACGATTATATGTTGATATTTCTTTTATGTGTTTTTAATGTACTATTCTACCGCGTTGTATGAAACAAAATGTATGCTGAATGCAAAATGATATTGACCAGATTAGATGTATTTAAATGATGCATATTTTTCTGTGTCATATTTTGACAAGAGTTATTGATTCCTATGCAAAAAGAATTTCTTGCGTTGATATCGGCCGTTACAACCAAAGTGGGACCGCCTCTATTGATTGATTGATGGAATTTCTTTTTGTAGTTTGAGGAATGTTTTTAATTGTAACATGTAGTTTCCTGCCCAAAGGTGGTTATTGCATTTTACAATTAAAAATTTATTTGGGATAAGTTATTGGAGAATGTTCTGAACTAAGGATTTTGCATGCCCAAAGGTGACAAATTTCTGAATTCAATACATGCTCATTGATTAACTTACCTGAGGTTTTGACTAGGGTTATAACCTTAGTTTGTACATTCTGCCCAAAGGTGATTGTACAATTATATTGGCCTCATTGTGATAGCTTGTTTATTTTGAGTTATATCTTGTCAAATGATATATTTTGATGCATTCATGTTTTGTCTCATATGTTGAACCAAAGAATTTGTCTGCCTAAAGGTGACAATTTCTCAAGTTCAATGTATCCTCATTGATTAACTCATTTGAGGTTTTGGCTAAGGTTTTGATCTTAGTTTGTGCATTCTGCCCAAAGGTGATTGTACAATTATATTGGCCTCGTTATAATAGCTTGTTTATTTTAAGCTATATCTTGTCTTATGACATATTTTAATTCATTCATTTTTTTTCTTCTTATCAATGAATGATTGTTTTGCTTCCATCGAGATCTTAAACGAGTCAAACCGTAAGAAATGGAAGTAAGATTTGGAGTTATCTCTAGGAGTACATGTTTGAACTGAAATAACCTTTTGGTAAGTGGGAGATGACTCACAAGTTAAAGTATCTGACCATATGGTTTCCATGTGTCTAATGAAAAGTTATTGGACGTAAAAATCTGACAATGTTGTAATTTAGGAATAACTTTGAAGTTAGTGGGAGATGTCAACTTAATTTCAGTTTAATATGGTCAAGGAGTAATTGTGAAGTCAGTGGGAGATGTCACCATAATTTAACATTCTAGTTTTGAACTTGTTTTGAAAAATATCTTTCACGTAACCTTCATTTAGGATGAAACGTGTTTGTGTTACCTTGTTGGAGCAACTTTGTTTTAGTTTTACTCTTGGAGGTAGAAAACTAAGTTTGAGATTAAACTCACATAACCTTGCTTCATCCTTTGTTCATCTATATAAATTGTCTCTAGTAGATGGTTCATGACTCCCTGGATCTTTTGTTGATAGTTTATTTAAGTTGTCTTTGACTTCACATAACCTTGCTTCGTCTTTCATTGTCAAAAATTTTGTTGCTATAAGGTCTAATGTTGAGGAAGACATCCTTTACTTTATGACATAAACACTTGGATCATATTTATTGGGGAAAGGGCTGAGAAATTAATCAAAGTAAATATTCTACCTTTCTTAAAGTTTGATGATCCAGGTACTTGTGTGGATTCCATTAGAAGCAAATTTACTAAAACCAACGGTTACAACTAGCATTTTTGAACCCTTTGAAATTGTCGAAAATGAAATTAGTGGCTCCCAACTCCTATAATTTATGGTAATGAATTATTTATTACATTCATTGGCTTCCTAACCTTGACATTAATTGTTCTTTTAACCAAATGACTTAGGTTCATTGTTTTCAAGAGTCATTTTGAATAACATGAATACTGTGAATTCTTTTGATGCATTTGGTTAGTGGGAGTTTGAATTTTATATTATTAATTTTTTGATAATTTATTTTTCTTTCACTTATTTTCTTTGATATATTGATCATGTGAATTTCCATTCAATTTAATTATTGATGATGAGATGAATTCTTGTATATATCAAATATCAAATGTGAAAAATTATAGCTCAGTGTTGCAGGGATCACTATGCCGGTGATCGACACTATTTTGGAGTTGAGGCATTACATGTGAAAAATTTGAGCTCAATGTTGACAGGACATTTATGCCGGCTGTTAACATTATTTTGGAGCTGATGTATTATGTGTGAAAATTAGAGCTCAGTGTCGTTGGGATCACTATGCCGGTGATTGACACTATTTTGGAGCTGAGGCAATGTGGTTTTCCGTGGACCGCATAATTTCTCTGGCTTTAAGGCATTTGAGAGAAATCACACAATTTCTTTGGCTTTAAGCATTTGAGAGAAATCACATAATTTCTTTGGCTTTAAAGCATTTGAGAGAAATCACATAATTTCTTTGGCTTTAAGCATTTGAGAGAAATCACATAAATTCTCTGGCTTTAAGGCATTGAGAGAAATTGAGGACCGACAATGAAAATGATAGTATGGTCGATGATCACGTTGACATATCATTTCTTGCTACACTCTACACAAATGACTAGTCGACGGAATTGGTGATATTTGTAACCATGGAAGGTGTTGTATCAATTAAGGATATAACTACCGCCATGATTCGATATCATTCAGTTCTTAGTTGGACGGAGTCTTTATTAAGTGTTGCATCATGGAATCATGCAGTGGCCACGTTAGGAAGTTTGTTATCAGTCCGAGAGTCATTTTCAAAAATATTTTTATTTTATTTTTCATTATTTTTATTTTAAATACACAATTGATTTTGCCCAAGTGGGAGAATGTTAGAATTTCTTCTAATATTTTGTGGGCTGCAATCAATTGTTGGTTTTGGTTTTAATAAAAACGGACTGATGTTGTGATCCATTTGATGATGTTTAGGCCCTAATAAAAGTGATCAATAGATAATGGGCTTTAGGGCACTTAATCTGATTTGTGTAGAAACATAGTGTAGGCCCAAACACTAGGCCCATGATGGGTGGTGCCTAGGGTTGCACGGTTATAAATAGAGAGGCTAGGTCCCCTTCGCCATCACTCTGACTATTCTGCTCATTAGCGGTTTGCCCCATTGAAAACCCTAAGTTTGGAGCATGTGAAAGGCGAAGGAAGACTTTGTCTCAAATCTCGACGAGTTCGGTGATCATGGTTTCCAAGTAAGTGTGTTCTAATTTCAGATAATAACTCGATCTTCTTTATGATTAAATTGTTTACAGGTTTGATTCCTAATTGGATTCAATGTCGTGCACGCAGGTGTCAAGTGCCACAACAACGTTCATCATGACCTTCTCCGCATCTATGTGTGTTGTGGAATACTACATGCTGAAACGATTTCCGGTTCCTTATGGTTCGTGTTCACAGGAACTTCTAACTTACTCCTTCGGTTTTAAATATAAGAAAAATTTGGTTGAAGAAAGTTGATGTAACTTTCTTTAACTGATTTTTGCTGTGATGATTGCTTCTGACTAACATGCATGTTTGTTGAAATGTCATACGCAGCTCTTTACTTCATCCTGGTGGCTTTTATTGCAGCCTTGGTTGGACAATATTTTCTGAAAAAGATAATGATCCTATTTGGGAGAGCATCTATCATCATCTTTATTCTAGCTAGCATAATATTTATCAGTGCAATCTTACTTGGTAAGCGTACAAATTTTCCTATTTGGTTTAGATATTTATATATACCTCTCTTCAAACTTTTTTTTAGGGACTTGTCTTCAAACTTAGTTGAGGCAGCATTATATTTAACATAGGATTTAATTTGATGCATGTTTAAAACGTTTTCACACTGTCACTCACTGTATATATCCGCTTATGAATTTTGAGATGTTTTTCATTCATTTTATTAGGCGGAGTTGGCATTGTAAACATGGTGCACAAGATTGCTAATCATGAATATATGGGATTTGAGAATATCTGCATGTATGGGTCGTAGCACATTTGGGAAAATTATTATCTGCAAGTGTTAGAAGGTTTCATGTTTTATTATTGCCTAGTCATGGAGTGATTTTGACTATAAAAAAGAAGTAATGATATTTGAACAACTATTTTAGTACAACTTTTAGGACAACCTTATTGTTCTCTCTTCTAATTGGTCAAAAATAATAGAGAGAGAAAAAGGAAGAGAGAGAATAAGAAGATAATGTGAGTATGTGAAAGAAAGTTGTACAAATATTATTTCTCGTAAAAAAAGTCATGGAGTGATTCTATATAGGAAACTCATAGTTTTCTTCTTCTTCTTTTTTTTTAAGGAAAAAACTCATACTTTCTTATGTAAATCGATTTCGTAAATCGATTTTAGTTAAAAATGAGTTTATGTAAAATGATTTATGTTTGTCGGATATATTTTTTATAAAAAGGAGTTGAATGATAAACTTGAGTGTAAGAATCATATTTGAAGTCAAAAGCTGTACATTTTTGTTTCAATTTAGAATCAATTTTCTTGATAAAAAAAAAGTTGTGTTATTTGAATAACCATTTGATTGACAACTTTTGGGACAACGTGAGTATGAGAGATAAAATTGCTCCAAAAGTTGTCAAAAAATAGTTGTATAAATATCATTTCTCTAAAAAAAAAAAATTAGAATATGTTATATGGACAAAATCCATTTTAATCGACATCATCCAAACATGTCAACTCAATTATACATTTTTAGAATCGAATTTGGCTACTCCAAATGAAAATCAAACATACACTTAAAAATTCATGTTGATACAAATCTTTGTGTTATTGAATTAAAGTCGACAATAAACTTATTTGTGCAAATTGCAATGCTAGTAATATATTCAATATTAGTTAGTAATTAAAAACAATATACATTATTCGGTCACTATTATAAGAAAAAAATATTCTTTTTAGATGACATATAGACGAGAGGGTGTATACCATAGCACACTATTGAGTAGTTAGTAATATACGTCATTTATTCAATCAATCTAAAAAGTATATTTTTATTTATAATGACGATCGGAAGGTGTATGCGATTGCTCACTATTGATTAGTTAGAATAATTTACGTTGATTTGTTGTATTCATTTTTATTTAAACGGTTTTGATAACTTGTGTAATGAGGTAAAAACTTCAAAAATATTTTCCATGGAAAATAATAATAATTTAAGGTAAATGCTACATATAGCGACAAATTTGTCCCGGTAGCATCCCGACACTGTACTTGGTTACTGTAGCAAAGCCTTATACTTACATCCAACCACTCATGAATTGTGGGCCAGGCTTATCTAATCTAATGGTGATATAATGCTCGTGATTAATTCTTGAAAGAGCCGTTCGCTATATACAGCAACGCTCATAATTTAACTTTTAAAAAGAGGAAACTTTTAAGACTAATATTTTTACATTCATTTTTTTAACATGTGTCCTTACATGTTTTTTTTTTTTTTTGAGAGAAAATGTGTCCTTACATGTTAATATTTGCCTTATTTAAATAAGCGAGTCTATGTATTTTTCTTGGTAGAAAATAAATAATATTAATGAATCAAACGAGACAAAGAAATGCCCAAAAGTCATTATATAAAATAATTTGACAAGAATGACAAGCTAAGTATACTTCTCTCAATTTTTTGCTTGTAAAAAAAAAAGGTTTAATTAATGATTTGGTCCCTTAAGTTATTTGTTGGTTACATTTTGGTCCCATAAGTTATTAACGTTACAATTTGGTCCCTTAAGTTACTTTTTGGTTTCGTTTTGGTCCCTTAACTATTAAAAGTTTCGTTTTGGCCCTTAACTTATTTTTTGGTTTCGTTTTGGTCCCTTAACTTATTTTTTGGTTTCGTTTTGGTCCCTTAACTCTTCCTCCGTCAACCACTTTGGTCCTCTACGTTAGGATGAATGTATTAGAGTTAAGGGACCAAAACGAAACCAAAAAAATAAGTTAAGGGACCAAAACGAAACCAAAAAATAAGTTAAGGGACCAAATCGAAACAAAAAAATAAGTTACGGGACCAAAACTAAACTTTTAATAGTTAAGGGACCAAAACGAAACCAAAAAGTAAGTTAAGGGACCAAATTGTAACGTTAATAACTTAAGGGACCAAAACGAAACCAAAAAATAAGTTAAGGTACCAAAAGAGTAATTAAGCCAAAAAAAAACTATATTTCTCTCAAAACATGACGAATGACCCTTGTTTGCAAAGAAGAGGAATAGCTTCATTAAGAAAGAGTAGAGAGATAATCATTAGTAGTTTAGCCGCCTGAAGTAACTAGATTGACAATGACCTTAGAGTCCGTCTCAAGAAACGAGAGATAAGCATTTTTAGTTTAGCCTGGAGTTTTATTTATTTTGACGCAACCTGGAGTTTTACATTATGCAATCAAACTATGGAAGAAAAAAAAAATTTATGCACGTTTAATCTTTTCTGCATGGTGCACGAAGTTTTAGTGAACTCATGATTGGTATTGATCTTAACCTTTATAATGAGAGATGGAGATTTTACAAAGCCAAATCATATAGTTATTCTATAGACTCTAAGTTCAAAGATTGAAATGCCTCTGATGTTCAATGGACGGTTGAACATATTGACGATGCTCAGCCCTAGAGTTGGAAAACACGTTGACGACATCACAAATATTAATCAGCATAACAAAATTGAATAGGCTATTATTTTTAACTTGGATTCTATTATTTTCACATTTTTTAATTAACTTTGGTAGAGTTTTTCTAGGAGAGAAGCCCATGTAGTTGCTCCTACCATAGGTATATGACTAGAGGTGAATACATATATGACTAGTTTTCGAAATTGTGACCAAAATACCACATATACCATTTGTATTGTTTTGGTTGATAATGAAATTGTTGAACTTTTTTACGTCGAAAATAATTGACCCTTTTTATATAAATCATTGTATTTGTATATTATGATAAAGATTTTGGTCACAAGCAACCAAAGGGAAATCCCAATGCAACCTAAAATTATGATAAATTGCCACCTGGGCACCAACTGCTTATAATTAAAGGACTACCTGACAAATTAACTTATCATTAAAGGCTTGAAGCTTGTGAGGCACAAGATGATATCCTCACAATCTCCATGTCCCAGTTGGCCATATTTGCTCCATCCATATGTGTATAGTTCACCAGACGATGAAACAGATATTGTATGCCGCCATCCACAAGCAACCAAGACCATCTTGTCACACTGCAACTTCAAACAAGCAAGACTTAGGCAATGAGGGAGTAAACCAAATATTTTCCATCTATTAGTATGCATGTACAAAATTGCTCATGAATCTTAACATTTACTATAACAAGTGAATTTCTCGAATGCTGATTCTAATATTAAAGCAAACAGCAAGACAAACTTTTGTCAAAAATCAAACTTACATTGCAATTTTTCCAAATTCCAGTCGATGTATCATATTCTAATCAGAAAAGGCAAGATGATACCAGTCTGAGGACATACATCAACAGAAACTTTCTCTGGAATACATCGATCATTTCTATCTCCTAATCCTAAATTTCTGTATCGTCCTCAACCCCATCCGTACAACTCTCCATTTGCAGTGATGGCCACACTATGTTCAGCACCAGCAGCAACCATTTTTATAGGTATTCCCTACAACATCAAAATTTACATGAGCCCAGTAGATAATGGTATAATTTGTTTGGTCATTTGATGCATTATATTTTGATGTTCAGTGCAGAAATAAAAAATGTTCATGACAAGATTGCAATATCAGTTTTTTTTGTTGGGTTCTTAGCCCGCTTCTTTCTTTCGTGTGTTTAAAATGGAGAACACTTACGTAATATAAAGTTGTTAAGATTTACAAATGCTTCCTGAAGACTAAGAGATCAATTGGTCAAGTTCTCTACCATTCAATTCCAAGAATCTTAGCAAATAGAAAAAGAGCAAGATATGGCAGGGGGAGTGGAATTGCAAACCTTGAAATGGAAAAATACAAATTATGACGGTTAGTATTGTTTTTGTGAGGTTCCTTTGAGGATCTAGCATTGCCGATCATGCCACTCCTCCACAAAAGGACTTGTATGACCAATAGAAAATAGATTGAGGATGTTTATTCCTATTTGTTAAGTATAAGGACTGATGCAATGTACAAAAATTGTAGTTTACACCCCAATATAGTCTTTTTCTCTTATAACTGGATCTAGGCCAAGGTAAGGAACAAATAGAGAAGAGATGAAATTTTCCACTATTTAAGCTATGCCCTGGCTCTCTTATATGAATCAGTGGCTCCCCTCCCTTCTGCTTTTTTCCTCCTGTTTGAGCTATGCCCTGCTCCTACAACTTTCATCTGTCTAACAATCTAAAAGTTTTGATTGTCTTATTACATCTAGCTAATCTAAATGTTCTAGGTATTTTGTCGCGCTCCTGTTGGCTCCCTTTTTCATCCATCCACGATCTCATCAAAGACAGAGAGTTAATATATCCGTTTTAAACTTGCTTTGAAAATGGGATGGATGAGAAGCAATTAGGTATATGGTGAAAGTAACTTCCCATTGTGTATTGATTGATTATTGAATACTAGCTCATTAAGTTTTATTTATTATTATTGGTAACCTTGATGAATGATGAATGTCTCCGAAAAGAGTACCTGGAATGTTTGAATCTTTTGTGGCACAAGGGAGGGAGTCCTCTGTGGTGCAAGTCCAAGTTGACCATTTTGACTCCGCCCCCAACTTCAATGAGTAGAGATAAAAGGAGAAAAAAAAAATACAAAGGTCAGACAAAATGAGAATGAACCAACTGATTACATGATGCAGATGACTTGTGGCTAAAACTTCCAAACAACTGGCGGAAGACTGATTTATCCTCACAGAATAAAACAAGGACTTCTATATGCATTGAAGTTAGCAGCCTATATATATATATATATATATATATATATATATATATATATATATATATATATAATTGTTATGCTGGATACCATATAAGAATTCGAATATCCAAATCTTTAGTTATGTGTGTGAATTTTCAAATGATTATTGTTACTTTGTGTTTCAACCAAAATAATATTTTTTTTTAATATAAGTAATATTAATTATATATATATATATATATATATATATATATATAAATCATTATTTACACTTGAATAGAAGGCAAGCGGGCACACTACAAGAAATGTTGCATTTTGCCAGGGGCAGAAGCCCTGTCAAAATGCAAAAAGCCTTGGCAAAAGGACGTTTGCCAGGAGCAGAATCCCAAGCAAATATGCCCATCGCAAATGGACATGCCAGGGCTTTAGCTCCTGGCAAAGTCGCTCCTGGCAAAGACCCTGGCACAACTCCTGGCAAAATGCGTCAAACAGAACACAGCCTTTTCTGTCCAAAGCAGTCATTTGCAGACCTTTTCAGAACACAGTCTGCGTCATGTCAATCCTTTTCAGAAAGATGTCAGGCGCTTTGCCAGGGGTTAACCCCTGGCAAATTGTGTACGAATTTTATAAAAAAAGAACGTTTTTATTTGTTATAAAATTCAAAATATTAAAATTTAATAATTAAAATAATTTTTAAACAGAATTTAAATTTTTTTCGAAAATTAATTCAATTTAATTATTAAAATATTTAAAATAAACGTTTTTAAATTGCTTTTTTTAAAAATTGTTTTAGTAATAAAAATTATTGGCAATTAAAGTAATAGCACACATAAAATATAAAATATTGTCTAGCAACATTGAAATTAAAATTGTGCAAATACTACATAAGTATCACAAGAGTAGGAATTGTGCTGGGAAGTATAAGAAACTTCCCCAAATTACAGACCTAGAAATGAATTAGATAAAGCCAATAAACTTCAATCCTCATCATGATCCTCATCATCCTCCTCATCTACCGGATAAGGGTCAACATTGGGACTTAAAAGCGGCGCACTAGTGTGGGAGGGACCTTGAGCCTGGGCTTGCCTAAACTGTGCCAGCTGCTCCTCATATGACCTTTGACGGTTAAGCAAATCTTGTATAACAGCTGCTTGACTTGCCATCTGTTGCGTTAATTGCTCTTGCGTCAAACGGTGAATAAGCTCCCGCATCTCTGGCGTCAGCTCAGGCTGCTGGGAGGACCCTTCACCATGATTGAGGGTTAGTCTTAGGGTTGATGCAACACTACCCTTCCGGTAGTTAGCAGCCAAGTTACCAAGACCGTATAGCTTTCCCTTCTTCTTGTCTCCAGCAACTTTTTTCCAAGTGTTGAAGGTCAAAGAATAATCAACAGTAGACCCATTAGAAATAGCCTCGGCAAGCTGCCGGTCATACTCCTCCTGTTCAAATAATAACAAAATATTTAAGGACAGAACTGGCAAGGATAATAACAGAGAAACAGTGTAAGGAGAGTGCAGTTAAACAGAGAAACTAATTTTGATAATAAACAAAATAAGGAAACTAATCATAAGAATGGCACTTATCATGTACATCAATTGCACACATTTGTTTATTTTTAGTTTTCTTGCAATCACATAACAGGTTTGGCAAGTTGTAATTGCTTATAGGATCTCTCAAAGAAATAAAATACGTATAAGCTTATGTTTATATAAAGATTAAGAACACATTGGCTGGTGCAACCTGTGATAAGTTCTAAATTCTATAATTATGTCAATGCTTATTATAATATCTAATATGAAAACTATATAGAATCAAGTGGCTTAAGTTAAGTTTCTATTATGCAATCATACTGCAGAATGCACATGGTCAAAATGAATAGAGTCAGCTAATCAGAGATATAAAATAGTACTATATTGCATAGATAAAAAAATCACAATCCTCCATGCTCAGATCAGACGCGGCTGTAACTCAATCCCACAAAACTGAGTACTAAGGTAAGGGTCACTCAAGCCTTATAATATCTATTTAGGCCATGTCTCTAGGCAATGAAGAACGGAACACATCCGCTCACGTGTCATGATGAAGGTGATGAATGATACAGAGGAAGTCCAAAGTTGCCGCAAGACATCTATAACATAAATTCATAAGCAATAACAGGGAAGATCCTTGTAAGAATCAACAAAGTCGATTAAAATTACCGCGGACAGATGGTTGGATGCAATAACAAGACTCATAAGTCAAATGACAATTCGAATTAAAAAAGTTGGGGCCAGACCACAATTCGAATTAAAAAAAATGTGCCAAATGACAAACAAGACAGAACTGGTACCAAACTGCAACAAAAATAGTGCAAAAATGCAAAACCAAAACTGAGAGATACGACAAGATTACCTGCACACTCCTAGCACGCTCGTCGCAGTATTGGCCGGACTTATTTTTGTGCGTTTTGTCGTGAAGCTCGTTAATAAACGGATCCCGACGTAACCTCCTAGCCTATTTGTCACAAGAAATAAAATTTAGTATTGATTTAAAACAATCTAAATTAAATGATATGGAAAAATAAATAAACGTATATTATTTTTACCATACGCTCAGCGTGCTCTCCGTTGCTTAAGCAACCACCAGTGTGAATGCATCCTCCCTTTTCCGACGCCCGATTCTTCTTTGCTTTGTTGGATTTTTCCTTGAACGCCTCAGACGCCCAATACTTAACCAATTCAGCAAAGATAGGCGGGCCAATCCAATGTGGCCGCTTTCTTGTCTCCTCAAACCGCATACGGGCTCTTCTAAGTAAATCCGAAAAACGTGCAGCAGCTCTGATATGAAAATTACGCTTCATTATATCATTATACACAGCTTCCCAAGAACACTTGGTCTGCATTATAACATATTAAACAAAATTAGTATACTATAACAATTATGCATATGAAATAAAATAAAAATTATGATATAGTTTTGAAGTAACCTGAAAGAGCCTAAACCAGCGCTCTTTTTCATTATCATCCACATCACTATATGTCTTCCAAAAGTGATGATAGCAGTTATGAATGATGGATCTGATTGCTTCAGCAGCCGGTTTGGAAGGCAAAAAGCTGAAACAATATAAACTCATAATTAAACATTATTACAACTTAAAATATACATAAAATAATTGAAATTGAACTTACGAGTTTCCACTAGGCCTTAAGATGAATCGACGAAGAGAATCTCTCGGATAATCTGGGAAAACATCATTAAACAACACCAGCTCTCCACCACCCTCTTCGACCACATTTTCTTGTTGGGGCTGTGGTGGGTTTTGTTGTTGTTGGGGTTGTGGTGGGTTTTGTTGTTGTTGGGGAACATGTGGGTTTTATTTTGGAGGGATTTGTTGTAGGGAAAAAGGTGGGTTTTGTTGTGGAGGGATTTGTTGTTGTTGGGGAAGGGGAAGGTTTTGTGGTGGGACTGAATATGGTGGTAAATGATAGGTCGGAGGAAGGAAGGTCCCATAAAGAGGTATGGTGCCATAATATCCAGGATGTACTGGAGGGCACATGTAAGTTGGATGAGGAGCAGAAGCCGTCGCAGGAGTAGCTACACTAGCTTGGGAGGACCCAGGTGATCCCTGGCTAGAAGATGCAGCAGATGCAGCAGATGCAGTAGATGCAGTAGAAATGACAGGCATCGGGTTTAATCTAGCCTCTGTCGCTGCGTCCACTAAGTGAGTATTATACCGCTTCCTGCTGTTGCCCTTGCTCTTTCCATCAGGTTTCGGAGGCATTTCTAGATAAGTATTTCAGACCAAAAACAAATTAGCTTAAAAAGCACTCTTTGGTAACAACAGGAACCATCGAACCATGATCTGTCCTCACAGAGAAGAAGCACCGAAATGGTAGTTTCAATTATGGCATGACTATATTTTTGTTTATAAAAGATCACTTTGTAGCAGAAGAAACAAAAAGAGCGAGAATAAAAGTTAATGCTCTATAGACAAGAAAAGATAATAACATTATGCTTTTCTAGTTTTTACCAACCAATGATATCAATCAGACTTAGTTTTCATTGCTCCAGAGTCAAAAAAATTGTTCACATGGTCCTAAGGTGACCTAACCATGATTAATATGAGACAGACAGATTAATACTAACTTTATCTTCCTATTTATTTTAGTTATATTATGCATAATCTTCAAAACTAACTAGCACACAAAAGTGTTTTCTCTACTCTATTATAGTACATCTTTACCCTCGAAATTATTAGTTTCAAATAAATTAACTGCATGTAAAGGTTTCAACAAAAGAGGATAAATAGCTGACATGCTAACATTTTGAAGTATTGACTTAACACAGTGATTGCAGAAGCATAGACAAAGTGACAAACTACTAGTTTAAACTAAGTGCAATGATTGTCTCAAATCATATTAGGCACCTTAATATTTGAGATTAGAGTAGACATTTATGCCATATCCGGGTTCTTAATATTTTCATCAATCATGTGAAAATAACAGCAAACACATGAAAAGAGTATAATTAAGAGAAAACATAAAGTTCAAAAGGCTGAATGACTGAAAGATTAACATTTAAATGTCATACAAAATTCTAATCCTAATTCCTAACTATCCTACATGTTACCAATTAATTCTTACACAACATGTGTTTATCCTACACAATCCACAAATATCCAAAATCAGTAGCTAAAGGAGAGAAATGAAGATAAGGAGGAATATAAATAGAGGGAATGTCAAAAGGAGTGGCTAAATATTAATTGATACAAATCTTATTCTATAGTCAGCTTGTATGAATGATAGTCTACTCTATCTTGTCTGTGGTGTCAAACAACAAAAAAGAAATTGAAGCTAAAAAGATTATTGTCACATACATATTCAAAATTGATTTTTTTTTGAAACAGCTTATATTTCAACAAGAGCCTTGCACAAGAAGTGCAAACGGCTGAAAGGATTACAAAGCCTTGAGGCACTTAGCTTAGCAAAGCCACCTAAAACGTGGGAGCCAAAACCAAGCCCAAAAACAAAACACCTTTACTGGAAAGCAACAAAAGTCTAACAGCAATCCTAAGAAAACAAAACACCAAACTGTCAACTGCAAACAGCTATCTATTAACAGATAAAAGGCGCAGCACAGGACCAAAACAGATGTGCCTCCAGTCACCCAAAAGCGGCTACAGCAGAGAAATCATTTTACGTTAAGCTAGCTTAATAATGAATAATGATCATAATTTAGATGGCTAAAGTTGTATGATATGTAACGCTTTGATCTTATCGCAATAGTTAGTTACCACTAATTCCCTTCCATATTAACAAGAGTCATCATTTTTAATATTCTTTTGACAAGACTTTTCAAAAGGTGCCTACCTTTAATTACCTTTCTTTAAATTATTAGATTAGATGTAATGAGAACATTGCAGTTTCATTCAAATTTCCAAATGAGTCCTGAAGTCTCAACTAACTCACTTTCATGTGTAACAGATCAATCAAATAATTTTATTGCCCCTAGTTGGGTGGTTGTCAAAAACAACAACATATTCTTGGTTATAATGGAGTGTGAATGACACACAATAAATCAAAAAGAACTACATATTAGAAAAGATACGCAAAAGATCAAAAGATAGAGCAACACCAATGTGCAAAAGATAGAGCAGCACCATTTAGACACACAACAACCATCTCAAAATAAATAAATAACAGAATGCTAAAAATTAACTCCAATGTGCAAAATTAACTACTTGTGTTAACATTTTACAAACACATTCTGAAACCTTTACAAGTAGGAGATTTGTGGTTGGGAGCAAACAATGTTTATAAAACAATACACATTCTGAATCAGCTAAGAAGAAGAATGGATCTTCTGAATCAGCTACTTGTGTTAACATTTTACAAACAAAAAACATGAATCTTATAAATCTTTGAACAAAATAAGAAAAAGAACGAGAAATTCAAGAATCTACACAAATCAAAGAGGAACAGATCTGATATATTGAAAACGAAAAAGAGATAGATAGATAGATAGATAGATACATACCTTAAAGTTGTGTTGTGATGTGCTTGGTTCTGTTAACAGAAGCGGTGGGTTGGATGCGACGGCGGGTTGTATTGAAAACGAAGTAGAAGAATGCGACGGCGGGTCGGGAACGTGATGAAAGGCAGCGGTGACGAACGACGGCAGCGGTTTACGGTGAAGGAAGGAAGAGGAGAGGCGCCGCTTGATCTTTAGGAATGAGACGCGTTGTAAGAATGAAGGAAAGAAGAGGAAAGCTGAAGCTTTCTAGGGTTTGATGAGAAATGTCCAAAATAGCCTTGTTTTGTTTTTTAAACCAAGGATAATCTTGTATTTTCATTAACGGTACATAGCGGTTCTAAACCGCTATGTATCGTTGCTCCGCTATTTGCCGCTATTAACTACTATGAATTAAACAACGACATATTCATTCATTTTGAAAATAATATCATTACAATTAGAACAATATAAAACTAATTCAACAATACACCAATTATAATAATCCAACAATACCTTAATTATAATCCAAAAACACTTTCATTGACTTGATCTCCTTCATCCAGATCCCCTTCAATATTGGGCTCTTCCAAACCAACATTATCCTCATCATTTTCATCTTCATTAGGAGTTAACAAAACAGCAGGATCAACATGATCCCCTTCAAATTGTGCATCGCGCCAACCTGTAACCGGCTCAACTTCAATTATCTCATTAACATTTGAAATTTCATCAGTTTGCTCAACTTCATCAGTTGGTTCTTCAGTCTCGATGCGACCCCTTGGTTTTGTTTTGATTGCAACTGACCATCCTCGTTTGCGTGGTTGAGTTGGGGGATAAGGAACATAGTACACTTGCCTAACATTATGTGCCATGATAAACGGATCATACACATTATACTTTTTGTCCACTCGAATGTCAACATTGTGGCTTATTTTGTTCATTTTTGTCCACCTAGGCGAGGGATCAAACCAGTCACAATAAAATAACACTACTTTATCCTGATTGTAAAATAACTCGTAAATGTGTTTGATGACGCCATAGAAGTCATCTGCACCTCCTTCCGTAACTCCTTTTACATATACACCACTGTTATATGTCTTCTTCCCCTCACTCCATGATTGGGTATGAAATTTATACCCATTTACGAAGTATGTATGATATTCAGTGGCACATTGTAAAGGACCTTGAGCTAAACCTCTTAAACGAAGTATTTGATCCGTTGGTTCGGTATCGAATACTTTTTGTTTAAACCAACCAGGAAAATATTCATGTATGTAACCAGGCGAATCATCACCAAATTCTTCATAAAAGGTATTAAATTCCCTATACCAAAATTAAAAACAAAGTTAGACGTGTTTTAACTTAATAAATAATATAATGGGAAAAATGTGTAATATTTTTGTTTTATACTCACTCAAGGTATGGTTTAACCTCCGCGCAATTAATTAAGACATGAACATGAGCTGATCGGTACTCTTTCGGATCTACCATCCAATGTTCCCTTGCCTTGCCAGAGTGGCGACCAGGTAGATTGAAAACTGATAAGGTCAACGGGTCTCTTTCACTGTCAACATAAACTTCATTTCGTGTAGTGGTTGGAACAAGCACACGGTCGATGAAGTAATGACCGAGAAAGTATGAGGTTTCCTTATGAACGTAAATAGCACAGATTGATCCTTCAATTTTAGCCCTATTTTTAATGGACCGTTTTGAATCTCCCATGAATCTTTCAAAAGGGTACATCCACCTATATTGAACAGGCCCGCCAAGCTTAGCCTCATATGCCAGATGCACCGGAAGATGTTCCATAGAGTCAAAAAAACCTGGCGGAAAAAATTGCTCAAGCTGACATAGTATGATTGGAATTAACTTGTCTAATTTCTCAAGTTCATCGACTCTCAAAGTTGAAGCACAAATGTTTTTAAAAAATTGACTGATCTCAGTGAGTGGATTTAACACATGGGAAGGCAGTGAACTAAATGCACTTGGGAGTAAGTGCTCCATGAAAACATGATTATCATGACTTTTCATTCCATTTACCCTTCCAGTTTTAACATCGGCACACCTGCCCAAGTTAGAACAATATCCGTCAGGCATTCTCAAATCTTTCAACCATTGACAAACTGCCTTAGCTTCTTCGGAAGTTAGAGTGTATATTGCCTTGGGTTTCAACAACTTTCCATTCGGTTGAGGTTTTAACTCCAAGTCCTTTCTTTTACAATACACTTCTAAGTCTTTTCTTGCTTTCTCATTATCTTTTGTTTTCCCTTTAACATCCATCACTGTGTTAAATATGTTGTCAAAAAAATTCTTCTCAATGTGCATTACATCAAGATTATGTCTGAGCAAGTTATCTTTCCAATAGGGGAGGTCCCAAAATATACTCTTTTTTGTCCAGTGGTGGTCAACTCCGTATCCTGGTATTGGGACAGTTGTGCCAAAATCAGTGACTTTAGGATAATCACTAACTCTTGTGCACACCTCTTCTGATGTGATTTTTGGGGGCGGGCCAGCTACTACTCTCGTATCCTTCAGGAAGCCATTCTTACTTCTTCTAAACGGGTGATTATGAGGCAAGAAACAACGATGATCAAACCACGAACTTTTCCCTCCATGTTCCAAAGTAAACGCCTTCCTATTTTCCATACAATGTGGACAAGCCATTTTTCCATGGGTGCTCCAACCAGACAACATGCCATACGCTGGAAAATCATTAATTGTCCACATCAAAGATGCTCTCATTAGAAAATTCTGTTTGGTTGAAATATCGTATGTCAATTCACCAATCCACAACCTCCTCAAATCATCAATTAAAGGTTCTAGAAACACATCTATGCCTGCTTTAGGGTTATCTGGCCCTGGAACAACACACGCCAAATACATGTACGGCTTTGTCATGCACATCTCAGGAGGGAGATTGTAGGGGGTTACAATGATCGGCCAACAAGAATAGGGTTTCGCTGATGCCTGGATATATGGAGTAAAACCATCAGAGCACAATCCAAGTCTTACATTACGCGGATCTGCTGCAAAATCAGGATATACTTCATCAAAGTGTTTCCAAGCTTCACCATCAGATGGATGTCGCATGACTCCAGGAATTTTGTTTGAATAATGCCACGTCATATGCCTAGCAGTTTTCATCGATGCAAACAATCTTTGTAATCTTGGTATTATTGGCAAGTAAAACATTGTCTTATTCGGAATCCTCCCACTCTTGGTTAGACGATACCGTGGACTCTCACAAAATTTGCATTCCACCAATGCTCCGTCATTTTTCCCAAATTCATTGTCATAAAACAACATGCAACCGTTTATGCAACAATCAATCTTATCAACTTTTAATCCCAACTTCATCACCAACCTCTCAGCGTCATAATAAGTTGCTGGCAAATTTTCTTTAAAAGGAGTCACATCCAACAACATCTCTGTAATTTCATCCACACCTTTATCAGCAACACCATAATTTGCCTTATGAGCTAAAAGTCTGACACACATTGATAACTTTGATTGCGTACACCCTTCAAACAGCGGGACATTACATTCACTCAACAACTGGTAAAATCTCTGGGCTTGCTCATTTGGGGGTTCTTCACCTTGTTCATCTTCACCATCATCATTGTAAGACAATTCCACACCTAAAGCATCAGCGACCATATCATTCATCATGTTGAATTGCTCATTGTCATCCACATTTATTCCACTACTTGAAGCTTGTGCATTGACTCCCGCCCCAAAATTTTGAAATTGTTCACCGTTATAAATCCAAACCCAATAATCAGGCATAAATCCAACTTTTTCCAAGTGTTTCTTCACTTCATTGGGATCAGTCTTTATATATCTACACGCACATTTAAGACACGGACATCTTATCCCTCCCTCATTTTGACAAACTTGTTGTCCCCATGCCCATGAAATAAATCCGTGAATTCCTTGGACAAAATGGGGTTTTAATCCTCTTCTTCCCGGAAACGTTCTGTCATACATCCAACTACGATAATGCTGATAATACTCCATCTTTGTCACGTTCAACTATAACATTCACATATTTAAAATATTAGTAATTAAACTATAACGTTCACATATTAAAATATTACTTAATGTTGTTTTTGTACTAACTAACATAAATTGCATTAAATTTCTTTACGCGCAAATCATATTACTAACTAAATTATTATTTTTACTAACTAACCTAAATTGCGCTAAATTTCGTTACGCGGTAATTTTTTTAACGCGGAATTGATTTTAATAAACAAATTTCTTTACTTAAGAAATAGTTTGTAGTTAAAAATTATTTTTTTACACAACTTTTTTTCCCTAATTTTAACAGCTTTACCTTAGAAATTTTTTCTTTAAAAATTTTATTACAGAAAAATTGAAATATATTTCAAAAAAAACTTGAAAATGAAAATATTATAACATCATCCATATCAATAGTATTTATACTAAATTGCGCTAAATTTCTTTACGCGGTAATTTTTTTAACGTAGAATTGATTTTAATAAACAAATTTCTTTACTTAAGAATAGTTTGTAGTTAAAAATTATTTTTTACACAATTTTTTTTCCTAATTTTAACAGCTTTACCTTAAAAAAAAATTTCTTTAAAAATTTTATTACAGAAAAATTGAAATATATTTCAAAAAAAACTTGAACATGAAAATATTATAACATCATCCATATCAGTAGTATTTATAAGTAGAAAAAACTACTAACTTGTTGAAGCTTGATGATAGAACAGATCCAAACAGCAACAAGGATGGCAAGGGAACAACAAGAGGCAATAAACTTGGACACTGTTGCACATTAAATAAGTGAAAAAAAATAAGTAAATAAGCAATCAAAAAATATAACATGAAATTATAACAAGTGAAAAGAGTTATACCTAATGAAATAAGTTTAATTAAGATGGGAAAGAACAAATTTTTTTTCTAAGGTTGAGAGTGATTTTTTCTAACTGGAGAGGCATTTTTCCTAAATGTGGAGAGGAGTTATGCCTGAATGAATGATACGGTGCTCATATTGCAAATATTATAGATCTGCAATTTGCCAGGAGCCCAGCCAGGAGCTACCCCTGGCAAATCTCGGTCACCAACTTCAATACATAGCCGCAGGCCTACAAAAAAGTTGTCAGCAATTTGCCAGGGCCTTCTGCATTTTGCCAGGGGTTCAGCCCCTGGCATGTCAGCTTTTCAGAATTTTGTCAAATCTTCTGCATAATGCAGAGATTCCCTTGACTATTGGGACTCAAATTTGAATTAAAATTTCCCGCCCAAAATTTGCCAGGGGTTACTGCGCTTTGCCAGGGGTTTGCTCCTGGCTTATTGTAAAGTTTGTAAATGCAATTTGCCAGGGGTTTCCCTGGCATTACTCTTGGCAAATTTGCCAGGAGCATCAGCTCCTGGCATTATTCCCTGGCAAATCGCAACATTTCTTGTAGTGGCAACAAGCTGCGCCGCTAGACCTTTTTGGATGACAAAACCAATTCTCATGAACACAACATTCATGGACCTAGGAGACATGACATTGCTATGCATGACCTTTTGAACTCTATGTAGAAGGTCAACAGCCTCTGGTGCTAGGAAACCAAAAGTGTTAAAAGCAAATGGTATAAAAGCATGTTGATTGTCAGAAAACACTTTATCATGTTTGGCCACTTTGCTTGACGCAGCTTTTAGGGCTGCCTAGGTATACACCGTCTTATTTTACCTTCGGTACCCACAAGGCTGGCTATGTGGAAGCACTTTGGGTTTAAGCCAATACAAGATGCTGATCGGAATTTTCTTTTCCAAGGTAACATTGACATCATAGTCAATTTTAAGGGAATCACATTGTGTCTCAAAACACTGAGCAGTTCTGAATATGATGATGACATTTAGGATTCAGTTCACAATTTTTGTTAAAATGGGTGGAAATGATAATGTTACCGATATTGCTCTAGTTGTCTAGGCTTTGGATATTGTGTTTAGTTTCATGTTATTTCATTCTTTATTTTCCTGTTTGATATCCGTTTGTGGTAGTTAAAGGGTATGTGTCTAGAAACTTGATAATGTTGTTACTACTACTGTGGTTTAAACTTGTATTGTGTATTCTGCAGTACCTTTGTTATTATACCTATTATCCTTTTACACTAAAGATGGCTGATATGAAAATGAGATGCATATTATGGATGTTGTTGTTGTTGTTGTTGTTGTTGTTGGTGTTTGTTTTGCATCTTTTTTTGTGATTGTGTCGGATTAAGTAAGGCTTGTGAAAATACAAGTGCCATGTTTTAATGTTACTACTCAAACTCAAAAGCATGAACATAATTTTCTCATTAAAGCTATTAATTTTGTAAAATTGATAATGTAAAAATATCAATCTTACTTCAATAATATGTAAAAATTATTTGCTTGGACATTAAGGTAAAAATTAATGCTTTTGAGAAAATTAATAACCTACTTCAATATTGTAAAAATATGTTTCTGGAACATTAAGGTATCAATCTTACAAGATGTCACATGATTTAACTATAAGTATTTGCTTGGACATGATCTGTGTCAATGTTCAAGTTCTCAATATCATAAGATATTATGTTTGGCAATGTGCAAAACATGTTTGTTGTCCGTACCGGTCTGTGTACCGTTAATCTCATATTCATGTCTCAAAATTTGCATCTTTGCCATTACATTGGTAAGTTTATTGAGGAGTGTAGACACCATTTTTTATGATTCTACATCTTTATTTCACGCAACAATCTTTCATTCCTTAGACATTGGTAAAACTCAATATTGAGGAGAAGATTTTCATTTTGAAATGGGCAAATATAACTTACTTACGAAATACAATTAGAGTTCCCAAAATTCTTTGCACATGTGATCGATGCATTTCTACAATATGACTATGGTGTTTTCATAGAAGAACTAAATCATTGATTGATGTGTTGTTAAAGGGTATTTCATAAAACAAAAAATTGAATTGAGTTATAGAGTAGGTTTATTGCTTTGTACAGTGAAAATGAGACAAAATTTAATTAAAGATATGGAAATATATTGACATTTAATTGTACTATATTGTCATTTAATTGTACTCATCTCCTACTATAATCAGAATATATATATATATATATATATATATATATATATATATATATATATATATATATATATATATATATATATATATATATAGGAAACATTATTTACACTTGAATAGAAGGCAAACGGGCAACAAGCTGCGCCGCTAGACCTTTTTGGATGACAAAACCAATTCTCGTGAACACAACATTGATGGACCTAGGAGACATGACATTGCTATGCATGACCTTTTGAACTCTATGTAGAAGGTGAACAACCTCTGGTGCTAGGAAACCAAAAGTGTCAAAAGCAAATGGTATAAAAGCATGTTGATTGTCAGAAAACACTTTCTCATGTTTGGCCACTTTGCTTGACGCAGCTTTTAGGGCTGCCTGTCCTACGGTAAAAGGTCTGACACCTATTCCCACAAGTGGTATGGTCTCTTATTAAATATAATACAACAAAGTCGAATATCAATCAAGAATGCGATCACGAACTGTTCAAGGAAGTTGCAGAAACGTTATGCTCCGGCTTTGATGCGGGAATTGAAAGTATGGTGGAAGACATGGTTCACAACAAAGAGGGAGAACACGGAGGGTTTTACACTTGTATAATTGAAAAGGAAGGAAAATGTGCCTCTGTTGCTGTTTTTAGGGCACATGCAACAAAAGGTTTTGTGGAAATCCCTATTGTGGCTACCGGGGAATCCTTTAGATCGCAAGGTCTCTGTAAATGATTGATGCATTAGATCGAGCATTGTGTAAAAGGATTAGGTATACACCGTCTTATTTTGCCTTCGGTACCCACAACGCTGGCTATGTGGAAGCACTTTGGGTTTAAGCCAATACAAGATGTTGATCGGAATTTTCTTTTCCAAGATAACCTTGACATCATAGTCAATTTTAAGGGAATCACATTGTGTCTCAAAACATTGAGCAGTTCTGAATATGATGATGACGTTTAGGATTCATTTCACAATTTTTGTTATAATGGGTGGAAATGATAATGTTACTGATATTGCTCTAGTTGTCTAGGCTTTGGATATTGTGTCTAGTTTCCTGTTATTTCATTCTTTATTTTCCTGTTTGATATCCGTTTGTGGTAGTTAAAGGGTATGTGTCTAGAAACTTGATAATGTTGTTACTACTACTGTGGTTTAAACTTGTATTGTGTATTCTGCAGTACCTTAGTTATTATACCTATTATCCTTTTACACTAAAGATGACTGATATGAAAATGAGATGTATATTATGGATGTTGTTGTTGTTATTTGTTTTGCATCTTTTTTTGTGATTGTGTCGGGTTAAGTAAGGCTTGTGAAAATACAAGTGCCATGTTTTAATGTTACTACTCAAACTCAAAAGCATGAACATAATTTTCTTATTAAAGCTATTAATTTTGTAAAATTGATAATGTAAAAATATCAATCTTACTTCAATAATATGTAAAAATTATTTGCTTGGACATTAAGGTAAAAATTAATGCTTTTGAGAAAATTAATAACCTACTTCAATAATGTAAAAATATGTTTCTTGAACATTAGGGGATCAATCTTACAAGATGTCACATGATTTAACTATAAGTATTTGCTTGGACATGATCTGTGTCAATGTTCAAGTTCTCAATATCATAAGATATTATGTTTGGCAATGTGCAAAACATGTTTGTTGTCCGTACCGGTCTGTGTACCGTTAATCTCATATTCATGTCTCAAAATTTGCATCTTTGCCATTACATTCGTAAGTTTATTGAGGAGTGTAGACACCATTTTTTATGATTCTACATCTTTATTTCACGCAACAATCTTTCATTCCTTAGACATTGGTAAAACACAATATTGAGGAGAAGGTTTTCATTTTGAAATGGGCAAATATAACTTACTTACGAAATACAATTAGAGTTCCCAAAATTCTTTGCACATGTGATCGATGCATTTCTACAATATGACTAAGGTGTTTTCATAGAAGAACTAAATCATTGATTGATGTGTTGTTAAAGGGTATTTCATAAAACAAAAAATTGAATTGAGTTATGGAGTAGGTTTATTGCTTTGTATAGTGAAAATGAGACAAAAGTTAATTAAAGATATGGAAATATATTGACGTTTAATTGTACTATATTGACATTTACTCATCTCCTACTATAATCAGAATATATATATATATATATATATATATATATATATATATATATATTCTGTCAAGCAATAAATTATTATTGATTTAGAAGTTATTTGTTGAGATTATCCTCATTTGACATAAAATCTACAATGAGTGTAATCTAAATATTTAACTGTGTTTTTGTATAAAAAAAACAAAATATTAGCAAATTACAATAATTTGTCCCTTAATTTAATCTCAGATAACACTTGCCTCCTCTATTTTTTTTGTTTTTTAATTTAATCATTTATGTTATAAAATGTCAATATTGTTATCCTTTTATATTCAAATAAATAAATCAAAAACTCAAAAATATTTGTTTATTTTGAAAATTAACTAATCCCTACATGAATGTTGATATTTTGAAAGTTATCACGAGTTTTCAAAATTTGATTACACCACAATAATGTTTATATTTTAAAAATAGTCATGAGTTTTCAAATTTTTATCATATCGAGTTTCTCATATTAGTAAATAAAAATTAGCATTTGTAAGTAAAATAAAATAAAACCCGCAACGGGTGTGTTGCAAAAAATTTAACAGAATTTTTCATATAAAAAAATATATTTAACAGAAGTATTACATTAATGTTGATAATTTTGATTTAATATTTTTTAAAATTTCATAATATTATCAATATAATTATTTTGTATATAATTATCACAATGTTATGGGGGTCGTGCGAATGCAATGGTCTTTTACTAGTTATGAAACAATAAAGAGATAATGGGAGTGAAGTTTGACTAAGTCATTAAAACCCACACTATAATAAAACAAATATATATGTATGTGTGTGTGTGTGTGTGTGTGTGTGTGTGTGTGTATATATATATATATATATATATATATAGGGGGCTGTTAACTTGCACCCACCTAAAAACACTAAGGTGCAAGTTAACAAGCTGCACCTACTTGTACTTTACTAAAACACCCTTTTGTCTCTATTAAACTTTATTTTAATTAAAAGGACATTTTTGTAAATAGCATAAATAATATTTGTTTATAATAGAAAAACATGGGTGTTTTGGTAAATAACTAGTAGGTGCAGCTTGTTAACTTGCACCTACTAGTACTTTACTAAAACACCCTTTTGTCTCTATTAAACTTTATTTTAATTAAAAGGACATTTTTGTAAATAGCATAAATAATATTTTTTTATAATAGAAAAACATGGGTGTTTTGGTAAATAACTAGTAGGTGCAGCTTGTTAACTTGCATCTTAGTGTTTTTAGGTGGGTGCAAGTTAACAGCCCCCATATATATATGTGTGTGTGTGTGTGTGTGTGTGTGTGTGTGTGTGTGTGTGTGTGTGTGTAGTGGACTGCTAACATACATCCATCTAAAAACACTAAGGTGCAAGTTAGCAAGCTACACCCACCTAAAATTATTAAGATGCAAGTTAGCAACCTACACCCACTTGATTATTTACACTCATTTTTATAAGTATTATTAAGGTGCAAGTTAGCAACCTTCACTAATATACACCCACTTTCATCATTCCAAATATTGTTTCCTTAAAAGTTTGTTTTTATTACATATTTTGTACCTTAAGCATGTCATTGTCTTTTTTGTTTCTTTTTTTAAGGATTTTTTTTAAACTAGTTACAAACTTGCCCTTCTATTTAAAATTAATTAGAATATTAACAAAAGGGTGTTTTAGTAAATTAAAAGTGGGTGCAGCTTGCTAACTTGCACCTTAGTGTTTTTAGGTGGGTGTAAGTTAGCAGATATATATATATATATATATATACTAGTTTAGAGACCCGGCGTTGCCCGGGTTAGATATTAAATAAGTTTTATAAGTTTGTGTGCACGAATACACGTGTCAGTATATTAGATTGAATTTATTTAAATTTACAATTATAATAATATCATAAAAAAATATAAATATTTCAAAAAAAATTAAAAATAAATATAAATGATGAGATGAATGTCCAATGCAAGAATAAAAAGTGTAACAAAATCAATAATGAATTAGTCCAAGTGGTAATAGTTTTGGGTCCCTTTAAACATGGACTATTACTTTCCCACCCTATTGCCTTCTCCCGCGCCCTGTAAAATTTCCAAAAATGCCCTTGTGCATTCCGGATTTTAAAATTCGAATTCATGTTTACTATTTCGGATTTTATAATCCGGACAATTCTTCTGTATAATCAGCCATCAGACTCTCTCACATTTCAACAGTTTTGAGTTTTGCTTTTAAAAACAACAAAAAAAACTAAGTAAAAAATGCTAAAAATGTAAAAATAGTACCAAAAAATTCTAAAAATCAAATAAAACTAAAGCAAATTTTTTCAGATTTTTCTGAGAATATGAAAAATTAATAAAAATGAAAAATGGGTCTAAACGATGGAATTTTGGATTTTGAGGGGCGGAGTCCCGTAAGAAGTCCCTTCTATGGGAGTGATGGTCCTTGAATTTTTTCTGATTTTCTGGGGAAGTTTCGGAGCAACCGATCAAGTAGCCCAAAAACCCGATTTTTGACTAAGAACAGGTAACAATGACCCAAAAACAAAAGGATGAGAGTTAGGAAGATTAATATTGTACCTAAAATGACTATCCATGTTACAAACATGTTTAGAATTTGTGCTGATACAGTTCGGATTATATATATTGAGAATGAATGTGGAAGTGACACGTGGCATAAAAAACCTTACTTTATATATATACTATTGATTGATTGATGTGTAGTTTGTTGAGATAAAAAATACTGAGTGCATAAGATCAAAAGTTTGTTGAGATATTTATGTTAAATAAAATATTGGTTTTTAAAAATAGAAAAAATAACAAAAATATTGAGAATGAATGTGGAAGTGACACGTGGCATAAAAAAACCTTACTTTATATATATACTATTGATTGATTGATGTGTAGTTTGTTGAGATAAAAAATACTGAGTGCATAAGATCAAAAGTTTGTTGAGATATTTATGTTAAATAAAATATTGGTTTTTAAAAATAGAAAAAATAATAAAAATATTGAGAATGAATGTGGAAGTGACACGTGGCATAAAAAACCTTACTTTATATATATACTATTGATTGATTGATGTGTAGTTTGTTGAGATAAAAAATACTGAGTGCATAAGATCAAAAGTTTGTTGAGATATTTATGTTAAATAAAATATTGGTTTTTAAAAATAGAAAAAATAATAAAAATATTGAGAATGAATGTGGAAGTGACACGTCGCATAAAAAACCTTACTTTATATATATACTATTGATTGATTGATGTGTAGTTTGTTGAGATAAAAAATACTGAGTGCATAAAATCAAAAGTTTGTTGAGATATTTATGTTAAATAAAATATTGGTTTTTAAAAATAGAAAAAATAATAAAAATATTGAGAATGAATGTGGAAGTGACACGTGGCATAAAAAACCTTACTTTATATATATACTATTGATATATATATATATATAAAATTAATAATTGTTATGCTGGATACCATATAAGAATTCGAATATCCAAATCTTTAGTTATGTGTGTGAATTTTCAAATGATTATTGTTACTTTATGTTTCAACCAAAATATTTTTTTTTAGTATAAGTAATATTAATTTTATATATAGGGGTTTGCTAGGATACACCCACTAGATTTTATTAAGGTGTGTTTTAGCAAAAATATAACTAAAAAGTTGTTAAATACACCTTAAGGTGAATGTTGCTAAAACACACCTTCTAAAAAATAAGTGGGTGTATGTTAGCAACTACTATAGGCATTTTCTAGGATACACCCACTTATTTTTTTAGAAGGTGTGTTTTAGCAAGTTATAACTAAAAAGTAGTTAAATACACCTTAAGGTGTAACTTGCTAAAACACTCCCACATAAAAACTAGTGGGAGTGTTCTAGCAAATCCCTTATATATATATATATATATATATATATATATATATATATATATATATATATATATAAATCATTATTTACACTTGAATAGAAGGCAAGTGGGCAACAAGCTGCGCCGCTAGACCTTTTTGGATGGCAAAACCAATTCTCGTGAACACAACATTCATGGATCTAGGAGACGTGACATTGCTATGCATGACCTTTTGAACTCTATGTAGAAGGTCAACAGCCTCTGGTGCTAGGAAACCAAAAGTGTCAAAAGCAAATGGTATAAAAGCATGTTGATTGTCAGAAAACACTTTCTCATGTTTGGCCACTTTGCTTGACGCAACTTTTAGGGCTGCCTGTCCTATGGTAAAAGGTCCGACACCTAATCACACAAGTGGTGAAACCCCAGTCAAGTCTACACAAGCATGTTTTCCACCTACCCATCCGTACACCATAACGTCTGCAGGCCTGAGTGTTGATCTTCTATCTAGTGGGTCAGTCAGGAAGTTCACAGGCGCTTCCTTCTTCACTGATATCCCCGCCCGTCTGAAAATATCAAAAAGGACATCCCTAACAAAGTCATGTCTGTACTTAAAGTCGGGAAGTTCCTTACAATGAACGACATGCTCCCCAAAAGTATTCAGGCACGCCTTACGATAAACAGGGCACACCTCATCAATAGGAAACAGTGGAATCATAAGACGATATCTAAGGATAGTACGATACTCCACTGGTGACATATGCTGACCTAACCCATCAACAATTTAAATAAAAATTAATAATACTTTATTTTTACCGAATCAACAAATGGCAGAATGAGAACAACAATTTAAGTCAGAAAAACAAAAATGAAAACCCCCATGTTACTTAATTCTGAAGAGAAGCAACATATATCCCCACTATCACACGCATAATCACGAGTTTTGATTTTCTTCTCAATTTGTTGAATTTTATTGACTTAGAAAATGAAAAAACATTCAATGTTTTTAGAGTATTAAAAACCATAGAGAATAATTATGATGTATATTGATTTTTAAACAATGAAATTTCATTCATTTTGGCTCTACTTTTTCTGGAGCTCAGAGTCCCTCCTTAAGTGAGTTTCAGATTTTGGTATTATAAATTTTGTTTCTAATAGTAGGTTGGTTTGGTTTATGAAAATGTTTAATTCTCCCTAAGAATCGATACTTCAAGTTTTAAAATATTATCCTTTTGATAAATCATCATCGACTTACTTATTAGCATTAACACCTCCTGAGCTTTTTCAAACAATAATTGTGTGATCTTAACACATATAAAGTATAATTTTTACATCTATATAATTTTTCACAATATATATTGAATCCACCTTAGTTTGAGAGAGAAACACAACAGCAGAGATGACAAATACATTTGTCCTGACTCCTGAGGTGGAAACAAATTATGGGATGAAAGAGCGCCTCCGAGTGGGTATAATGGCCAAAGGATCTCACAACATAGACAATAGCGGTAGGGTTTGGCGAAAGAGGTTATTTTTGTGGACACTGTTATTGTTAGGTACATCATACATACGTGTAAGCGGTTGAGTAAATATCAATTAAAATAAGTTTAAATATATGATTGACCACTGCAAATATCATGTAATTTATATTCACATTATATAATTTCGGAAATTTATTTTCAGATTGTTAATTTTTTATAAAATACAATTTTTTTAAATTGTATTTAAAAAATTACAAAAATCATTTTAATTTTTAAAAAAAAATTTGAAGATATATTTTCTAAATTTAAAATTTTTATTTTCTAATCTTGTGTTTTTTTTAATTCTGAAAATTAATGTCCAGATTACTTAAATTGTTTTTTTATTTTCGAAATAAAAATCTGAAGATAAATTTCCTGAATTTTTTAAATTTTTGAAAAACTATTATCAACTTTTTTTCTTAATTTATGAAAATTAATTTCTATAATTTTTATTTTCGAAAAAATTAAGTTCCAAAATTATTATTTTTTAGAAAAAAAAATCTATTTTCGAAAATAAATCTGATTTTTTTAATTTCAATTTTTTATTTCGAAAATTAATTTCCATATTTTTTAAATTGTTTTTAATAAATTTAAATTAATTGAAATGTCACGTCAGCACCACGTGGTAAAGAATACACAGTCCACGTGTGCCACGTAGGCACCATATTGCCACCTATCAACTTAAATGGGTCCAAGAACCATTTTAATAAACAATTTTTTTTGCAAAGACATTTTAGATTTTTTTTTACAAGGATCAAAAGCCAAATGTGTAATATTTGCAGGACCAATCATATATTTAAACCAAAAATAATAACAATCCTTCTAACTTGGGGAAACGAATAATCAGTAAACACTAACAAAAGAGAGGTGATGTGGCATTGTGTAGGAGTGTGTTCAAAGTTTGACAGAGATTTTGATGATAGCATTTAATAACATTACTCCTAACATTATTAATTAATGGGTCATGTTAACTTGTGCCTTTGTGCCCGAAGGACACATGCTAAAGAACCAAAAAAGAGCAATTTTGCATTAGAAAACAATAATATTTTAACTCTTTAGAAGTTGACTGCACGACGTTTGATACGTATATTTGCCTTGAGGGTTAACATTTGCCTTAATTAATTAAGACAATTGAAACAAGGGCATAATACAGACGATCCAACTATAAGAGAAGTGTCACACAAGTTTGAGCATCGAAAGAAAATCTTCCACTGTGCTTCCTAGGAATAATTCTTGGATTGACACAAAGATTTGGACCCTCTATTTGGTTACACACACAAAAAAGTGAACATGTTAAAATCATTTGAAAATTAATTATTATTTAATTATTATTTTTTCTACTTTTTCCTTTTTATGTGTGTGTGACCAAATAAAAGGTCCAAACCCTTGTGTCCACCCAAGACTTTTTCGCTTCCTAGTACTCACTTGTTTTTGTCAAATACCAAAGTAGTATTCAAGAGTTTTTTTTTTAACTCAAAGTAGTATTTAAGAGTTTTATCATAGTGTTTTTGGTCTATTAAGGTTCAAATGGGTATAACAGAAGTGTTAAGATTCATAGAATTTAGTATGTTAATTAGGATTAGTTAATAGTTAGTTACAAGTGAGAAGATAACTTGGAGAGCAAGTTACCTAGATAGCTTGGAGAGCAAGCAAGTTAGTTAGGAGTTAGCTCTATAAATAAGTCTCAACTATTGTACTCTTACAATCTTTTTGATCAAAATGTTTCTCTGATAATATTTTCTCAATCAAAGCCTTATGACTCTTTTTCATTCCAATTCTCCAAATTCTCATAAACTCAACATGGTATCATCGCCTCGGTTGCGATCTCGGGGATATCCTTCTTCTTCCACTGCCGTATCGGAGAAATCCTCCGTCGTTGTATCGGAGAAATCTTCTACTTTTCAGCACAAAGAAATCTTCACTGTTCTTTTCGATCCTCCATCTTTTCTAATGACATACTCCATTGTTTGTCATCTATGGAAGAAATCAAAGGTAGAAAAGAAGTTTTCGCCATTACCGCCACTTCGAAAACCACCGCAAGATTCTACAGTTCTTTCAACTAAAGCGGTTTCTTTCAATTTTGGAAGTTTTAATTCAGAAATTGTTCCTATCAAGCCAATCAAATCTGTTATACCAGCAATTGAAGGTTGCAGCATCAAGATTGGTGAAATCTCATGTGTTTTGAATGATCCTGTTTCTGCATCATCAGTATTGAATGCAAGTGATTTTTCTAATTCGTTCGATTTCTTATTCGAATCTGTAGCGAATTCAACAAAGATTGTTACGGAAGATCAAGAACCACAGAGTTTTCGAGATCCTTCCGTTGTTTTCAGTTTCGCCATCGCAAATCAATTCAGCGGTGATAATTTCTTCAAGGTTCTAATCAATCTTTTCATGAAGTTTGTTAACATTCTCAGAATTGTAATTTCAGCACCGCCTTGGTTCGCCGGAGGTGATGGTTATTCTCCATTGATTTTCGATCCTGGCGGTGTAACCGTAGTTCATGGTTCAATAAATCTGATTTGTACCTTAACCGTTTTTAATCGTAGTCAATTCATTGTATCTGTTTTCGATACTGGTCAATTCATCTTTTGCTACTGGTGGAAATCTGTGTGGTTTGTTCTTCTCTGTTCTGTTCAGAAGCATTTTTCAGAAGCTATTGGTATCACTCATCAGAATCGTTTGTCAGAAGCTATTAGGAATCACTCATCAGAAGTGTTTGTCAGAAGCTATTGGAATCACTCATCAGAAGCGTCCTTCAGAAGCTGTTACTCATCAGAAGCATTGATTCAGAAGCTGTTTTCTTTGATTCAGAAGCTGTTTTTTCATCAGAAGCTCTTTCGTTTCAGAAGCTGTATTCTTCAGAAACAAGTTTAGCATCAGAAGCAAGTTTAGCATCAGAAGCGTTTCAGAAGCATTATCAGAAGCATGTTTCAGAAGGTGTTATGCAGTTTGTGTTCAATTCAGATTCAGATTTCAGAAGCTGTTCAGAAGCATTCTTTGTTGTTCAGAAGCATACGTTGTTTTGTTGGTTCAGAAGCTGTTTTGTTGGTTCAGAAGCTGGTCATCATTCAGTTGTGCTTTGGTTCAGAAGTTGTTTTGTTGGTTCAGAAGTTGTTTTGTTCACAAGGTTCTGGATTCGTCGTGTGGGGCCTGGACATCATCAGCTTTGTTGGGCTACAATCTGAGCCTGCTATGTTTTTCTATCTTTTAAGTCATTTGCTAGTTTACCCCCCTTTTTACCTAGTTACTTCAGTTTGAATAATCATTGTAATTCTCTTGTATTCCAAACTCAAATTGGTGAATTTCCCCATTTTGAGTTTGAGGGAGGCTGTTAAGATTCATAGAATTTAGTATGTTAATTAGGATTAGTTAATAGTTAGTTACAAGTGAGAAGATAACTTGGAGAGCAAGTTACCTAGATAGCTTGGAGAGCAAGCAAGTTAGTTAGGAGTTAGCTCTATAAATAAGTCTCAACTATTGTACTCTTACAATCTTTTTGATCAAAATGTTTCTCTGATAATATTTTCTCAATCAAAGCCTTATGGCTCTTTTTCATTCCAATTCTCCAAATTCTCATAAACTCAACAAGAAGCATGTTCCAAACTCTTGATCAAAATCATAAACAGAATATGCTCAAGCTCGACGAAAGGATGATTTGTGCTCGTTACTGTCTTCGGAATGGAAACAAATGGAAGAATCAAGAAAGAAAATGCTAGGCAAGTGGTGGAGAAGCTTGGTTTGATCTATGGTTCTGATCAAAAGGAGAACAAAGCCTTCCAAGATGATGATGAAGAAGAAGTGGTTGTTGAAGAGGTGCTTGGTGATTTGGAAGATATGTCAAAGAGAAGTGAGTTATTGCTTGAAGCTTTCAAAATATTTGATGAGGATGGTGATGGATATATAGATGCAATGGAGTTGAAGAGAGTGCTTGATTGCTTGGGTTTGGATAAAGGTTGGGATATGAATACAATTGAAAGGATGGTTATGGTTGTTGTTTTGAGCTTCTGTGGAAAAGTTGATTTTGGTGAATTTGAATTGATGATAGGATAGTACTTTACCGGTCTGTTCATTCCTTGATTTTAGGATAATGTAATAATAATTATTGATCCCTCTCAACTGTAAATTATTAAATTGGCTTAATTTTCCACAGGATAATTCTATGATGAAAATGAAATATGAAGTTTTTTTTTTGATCATCTGATCACAGTCTTGATGCAATATTGCAATTTGCAACCAAAGGCTATATATACACATCGTTCTCATTTGTATCTCTAATTCATTTTCTTTTATTTAAGAAATTACATAGATTTTATTTGACGTGTATATTGTATATGCTGTCTGTGTATAGCATCATAGCTTTGTTTTGGAACTTCAGCATCATATAAACGAAAATAAAACAATAAGATAACGAGGTTATTTAACAAGGAAAAGATCTGAGCAAATTTGGTGAAACTTTACCTGATGATTGGCACGTGAATTCACTGAATGGGTGCAACTGGACCTAAAACAACAACAAAAATAATAATAATAATAACAATAATAATAATTAAAACAGATGAATAACAAAACATTACTTGTGTAAAAAAAAAAAACATTACAGAGTAGCTTTTTTTTTGGTAGTGGTTACAGAGTAGCTTTCTCCACGGGGTGCAGGTATGCTCCATTTATAAGGCTCCATTTAGTCCATTTACCATGATGGATGAAAGACACATGGCAAAAGAAAAGTTAAGGGTTGAGATTTAAAATAATTAAAAGGAAACAAATCATACATCTTATTCCCTCACGTTTTCTTCTTCACCGCTGCTACTGTTTGTTTCCAGGTCATATTCTTTTCTTCTTCCTTCTCGTTCTCCTCTTCACTTCTTCTTCTGTCAATTTCCATGGAGCTTTTTCATATTTTTTTCTGAATAATAATAACCACAGATAAACCTTTCAAATTTCACATCAGGTCATATTCATGTTATTATTAAGTGTGGATTAAGATCAGAGAGATTAGGGTTAAAAACAACAATCACTACAAAATCAAAGAACAACCAAATACAAATCAGAATTTGATTAGATCTCACAAATGAAAGAAAATAGTCCGCAGTAGTTTTGAATTGATGAACATCACAGAGATTAAAACTTTCAGGAAATATGCATCACTAATTATAAAAATTGATGTATGAATGATGAAAGATGGGAGAGATAATTAACTTGAAACGATTAAAAGGGGAGGCGATTACAAAAATGATTAACTGAGCGTGATTAAAAGGGGAGGTGATGGGAGGATGTGGGTGGTGGTGGGTGGAGGCTTACGGTGGTGATGAAAGATGGGAGAGAAAAACACGTTATAGGAGAAGACATAAGATGGGGGTAGTGTTTTGTTCTTATTTATTATTAAATAAATCTCAACCTTTAAATTTAATCTTGCCACGTGTCTTCCATCCAAAGCCTAAATGGATTAAATGGAGCATTACATAAATGAAGCATACCTGAACTCTCATCACGGTATTGTTGTTATCATCTCTAATTTTAAAAGGGAAATATTAGCCACACCGCCACACACAGTCTTTTAATATGGCGTTGTATTTAATGATATGACAAAGTGAGAGGTTATTTTTTCTCTCAATAAATTACTATAAGAAATATACAAAATGAAATACAACATGAGAAACACTATATTGACGGGCATAATAATAAAAGAGAAACCAAAGTAACACAATAACTTAATATACTAATGAAATAAACAAGACATGACATAATATAAAATTTGATCTAGTGATCAAGTGAAACCCTTAAGGCCAAATAGTTACACAACTCATAGCATTGCTTAGGACTCCAAACCCAACAAGATTTGAATTGTGTTCGACAACCGCAACACCACCGTAGGAGGCACTATTTCTCTGCTGGACATTTGATGGTTGGTGAAACATGTGGCATGCAGCGAATACTAATAGTCGTGTTGAGTTGTGGTGGTGTGCTCATTCGACATTGATTATGAAGAAACTGATTGTTTAGCGATGTGGTGAAAGAGCTTCTAGTGACTATATCCTCGGCTAACTTCACCTAACATAACTATAACATATGCTCTCCGTATACCTTAGCAGCAGTGGCGGATCTTGACTTATTTTCTTGGGGGTACCAAACTATTATGGAATATATATTAAAAAGATTCAGGTAATAGCTAAAGAAGTTAAGAGCTCTGGTGGTTTGTATTGCTGTAAGTAAACATGCGTGGTTGGTGCAGGTTTGAGTCCCTAGCTATGGGGCGTTTTTTTTGGATAAAAGATTAAAAATACATAAGAAATAAGAAATATATAATATATAAAAAAAGACGCTTACAAAGGGTCAAACATGCGACCTTCGGCATATTGAGGCACCACCTTTCCACTGCAGCTACTAAGAATTTATTATAAATAGAGGTATAATACTATATATATAGTAAATTTGGGGGATGCCATGGCACCTGCCTGCCCCTGAAGAGATCCGCCCCTGCTTAGCAGTTAGCTCTCAAAGCTTCTACATCTGATTTTAGCACTTGGTTATTTGTATCAGCCTCGTGAAATTGTTGACTAGTATCCGTAAACTGTTTGTATAGGGTTGCATTTTCCAGTTTTAGTTTTCAACCTAAGAAATTAAAATTAAAATGGGAAGAAAGTGATCACAACTTATGATGTTTAGCTGTTATACATCTCAAAATATTATGCATCAATTTGAAAAACAAACAAATTTAATCAAGAGTAAATTACACTCCCCTCCCCTCAAAGATGCTGTAAATTACACTCTCCTCCCTTCTAATGTTAAAATATACATTTCCTTCCACTCTTTTTCAAAACATATTTGAAAATATTTCACTCCCCTCTCTTGAGAGAAGCTTGAATTACATCATCATCCCCTCTTATGTGAAAATCTACGCTTTACTCCCTCAATATTTTTTTTATTTCTAATAATCTTGCAAAAAAAAAATATAACACACTTTGAAGAAAAATAGTATTGTGGATCCATTTTAATATATTTTTCGCTATTTTTTATGGTTATTTAAAAGTGAATTTTATACTCTAAATTATAAATAATAACAAAATATTTAAATTTAATTATCATTTACATTTAAATTATAAAGAAATGAATTTATTTTTCTTAAATAATCATTCAAAAACAGTATATATCATAAAAATATTTATTTATTTTAAAATAGATTAAAGTGTAAGGCATAGTTAATTATTAAGGGATGAGGTTGCAATTCAAGCATCTCAAAGAGGAGGGAGTATAAATTTTATGTGTATATTTTAACATAGGAGGGGAGAGTAGTGTAATTCAAGCATCTCTTAGAGGAGGGGAGTGTAATTTACTCTTTAATCAACAAAAGAAATGACTAATTTAGTCACTGAAATAGTAGGTTTCCTATAATTTGCTCAAATTTGCACTTGGTAATATCTTTTAGGGTCATGTTAACCAATGCCCCCAGGGCACTAGTTAAGAAAACCATAAAGAGAAAGTTTTAAATTAAAAAAGACACTTTATTGACTTTTAAGGGATTGACAACATAATTCCCAATGCAATATATACTATATTTGGTTCTTAACTAGTGCCGGGGGAACTGGTTAACATTACCCTATCTTTTAAAATAGTATCTGAAATTAAAAATCCAGCATGAGAAATTTAGATATCAAATTGTCTAACCTACAATTTTAGAAACTAAATTAATAATTTCCAAAACATTGATTAGTTACCTGAGACTCAAGTTCAGACAAATGCGCTCGTTTTCTCCGCCTTGATCTCCTGGCTGACTTGCGATTCGAAACCTTCCCGAAACCATGTCATGAATCATTATATGATTTGAAAACCATATATTATATGAAGTGCTGTATTATAAGTGCTTTAATTTGACAGAAGTACCTTCTAAGATGTTTCATATCAAGTGGATTTGTACTTTGTTAGTGATGTTGTCGACTTTCCTGCGCAAGTAAACAAACAAACAAACATGTTGCTTATGTCATGTCATTATTAACCAGTGACATATATCGTAATCAATAAGTTACTTGATTCCCATTATATACTTAGACAAATGTTTCTGTGGCATGATATGCTCGCCTAATTGGCCAATTATTTCCATAGATGCATTATCAGGCATCTGTTGAGAACCCAAGGCAATCTTAATTTGATTACTGGATAAATCAAGGGAAACCGCAGAGGAGACTGATTCATCAGAACACAAAGCAAGCAATGCCTACAAAGGGCACAACCTAGCATTATGCAGATACAATGAGAATAACAAAAACAGTACAGAATTCATATATATTCTTCTAAGCCACCAAGTGCCAATGCAACAACAGTAAATTCTGAATATGATATCCAGCGTATTATTAAATATAGGCTTCCGAGTTTCTAGTTAGAATTAAATATGAAGACCAACTTATCACTATACCTTGAACAGAGTAGTGTGAGGGAAAATTTTATATCTGTGAGATGAATCGGATGCTTTTGTCTTTTAGCGGCTGTAAGCATATCCATTCCACGACAGTCTTGTTCTTTCTCATCTGCTGAAAAAGGTGAAATACGGTCCTCTTGAACTCCAGTCATTGTTTCCCGAGCAGCTCTATCAGAGGGAGACGGTCTACAACTTTTTCTTTTCCTGTAAACATCTCTTGGAGCAGTTTCTTCAATGGCATATTTTGGAACCCATGAGAAACCTCTTGGAGCCTCTTTCAACAAGTTACTTAGACTGCTCCTAAGAGACAACCTTGGTGTAGTACCTGATCTTACCTTCTGCTTTGGTTGAGATTTTGAGCCAGATTACAGATATGTGATGTTCCCTAGGAGGCAAGCTGATATGTACAGCAATAGCGTTGGTTGCATATGTCTACAGAAATAACTTTAGGCAATACAAATGGTTGTCTTGTAAAAAGGAAAATAACTAATATCTACATTAATACAAAAGCATTCCTTTCGGACAAATTTACATCTTTCTACTTACGCTATCTACCAATAATCTTACATATGCAACTTTCAACCTATAATGGAGAAGAGCCTCAGGTGTTTTGTGCGATAAGAAAGTACCACTTAAGCTGAAAGGAAAGTTCTATCGGACAGCAGTCAGACCGACAATGTTGTATGGTACGGAGTGTTGGGCGGTTAAGAGCCAACAGCGTAGCGGAGATGCGGATGTTGCGTTGGATGAGTGGTAAGACTAGACGTGATAGGATTAGGAATGACACCATTAGAGAGAGAGTGGGGGTAGCACCTATAGTAGAAAAGTTGGTAGAAAATAGGCTTAGATGGTTTGGACATGTAGAGAGAAGACCCGTAGATGTCGTTGTAAGAAGAGTAGATCAAATGGAGGAGAGTCAGGTTAAAAGAGGTAGAGGAAGACCTAAGAAAACCATTAGAAAAGATTTAGAGGTCAATGAGTTGGATCCAAATATGGTTTTTGATAGAACACTATGACGTCATTTGATCCATGTAGTCAACCCCACTTAGTGGGATAAGGCTTGGTTGTTGTTGTTATGCAACTTCCAACCTATCCTATACACACCCACAAGCACACTTCGTTGCCAACAAATCATAGCATGATTTTGCATATATCGTAAAAATTAAAGGATAAGTTATTGTACGCAAACAAACAATCTCAAGATCGAGAATGAATAGAGTCTCGGATTTATTGGCGACAAGCTTAAGGCTGCTGCTATTGCACGCAATATCGTTCAAATAAATAAAAGTTGACATGTTGTGGCTGAAATCGTTGGGCACAAAGATGACAACTCCATGAACATTTGGTGCTTTGTATTTGTCTCTACGGATTCTGCACTCTGAATTATCATGGTGCTTAGTACTCTTGAATTCCGGATGATATAGTTAGCAAATTGAAACTCACAATTGATGCGACTATAATTTCGAAGGGAGCATGTTGTAAGATGAGATAAAAGGCATTCTGGAACAATTGTTGGGTCCTCCCAATCTTTGTGTCCGCTATTGGTTACCGTATCAGCCTGTGACAATAATAATAGACATTTGATTTATTTTAAAAATATATAGAAGTAGAAGTGTGAAAAGAAAAAGGGGATATACCTCACGAATGATAAGAGTTTGAAGTTTGGGGAAATTTGGAAGCAGTTGTTTCATTAGCCAGTTCCACTTGAAAGAGGCGCGTTTGGGCATAAAGTTGAATATAAGCTCAAGGTGGGTTAAGTTGGGAAACATGCCGTGTAAATAAACGGGGGCAGTCTGCATCATGAGTTACAAAGACATAAATAAATAATATTGGAGCAGAATGTAACAACTAATTTGGTCATCATATACATGCATACCTCTTGTATGCGGAGAAGATTCACGTTATAAAGCCAATCAAACTCAATGGAACCATTGGAAATGTTAGCTCTGACCAAATTGGATAGGTTTAGAACCTCTCTACCTGTACGAATCACCATACAACGTGTCGTAACTATTACATCCTTTGCTTCCAACTCCTCTAGAACGGGACAACCAGATAGAAGTGTTGTGATGTACCAATAATATGTGAAACTGACAGATTCTAAGTGAAGAACTTTTAGCAAGGGAAGATCAACGGAAGGAACTTGGTTCAATGTTATCCTCTTCAATTTGAGTTGGGTCAGGATTTTAGTAGTTAGGATGAAAGAAGGTAGTATGGTTTCGGAGTAACGGTAGTTTAGAAACTCTCCTCTATCTCTACCAATCACCTTAAAGAAAGTCGTAGTTATTGAATCATTTGCTTCCAACTTCTCTAGAATGGGACAACCAGATAGAAGTTTCATCAAGTACTCAGGACATGTGAAAGTGATAGATTCTAAGTGAAGGACTTTTAGTGGGGGAAGATCAACGAAAGGAACTTCGTTCAATGTTACCATCTTCAATTTGAGGGATGTCAAGGTTTTGCTAGTTAGAATGAAAGAAGGCAGTGTGGTTTCCGTAAAATGGCAGAGATTGATGCTTAGATTTTCAACTCTTGAAGTAATTACAGCATAAACCAAATTGTTGAAATCGTTCTTGTTGATGAAGCTATAGCGACAATTAAGGCGGAACGAGAGGATGGGTAGACTCTTATCCCGCATGCTCATGAAGGAGTAGAAGAATTTACGAAAGGCGAAATGGTATGTAAAGGAGTGGTCATCGAATTGGAGCATGAGCTGCGAGAGGAAGAGTGGATTCCACCTCTTTGAGAAGATGGTTGTGGCCGCCGCGTCTTTTCGTCGGAAGGAATGAGAGAATTTGATGAAGAAGTGTGTCCGGCAGATCACTGATTCTGTCTTTCCGTCGAAATGAAAGTCGCAACCGCCGTGACATTGCGGTGGATGGAGGCGTTGAGGGAGGAGAGAGGAAAAGATCGACCGTGGCGTGTAATAGTGATACTTATGATGATGTTATCTTAATCTTAATCTTAATCTTAATAATATACAAACATGAAGCCTGTTTTAGACCTCCAATCCAATGTGTCACAATTCTAAGCTACCTATGCCAAATCATCACTTCTTAAAGTCTCATTTTATCATCAAAAATAGTAACTAGGAGCAGAAAGCATGTAATCCATATTATTTCACATTTTTTAATTCATCAAATTTCAATTTATGGTACTAAAATTTGAATAAGTAGATTTCCCTCCAAGAAAGGTTGCTATCGGGCCTATTTCCAGCAAAACAACAAAAATCCAGTTTGAATAGAGGCCCATGTTTGCTAAGTCCAACACTCAAACTCAATGTTAGGCCCACCTCTTTTCAGAATCATTTAATGCAACACAATAGAAAAGGCAAAGCTTTCCAGCTCTCTCGCTCAAAAGGTGAATGCAAACCAATTTTCAGCTTCAAGACAAATCCAATTACACCACCTTTGTGCCACCCAACCAAACAACAACAACTTTTGTTCAGAATTCAATTCAATTAGAACACAAACTTCACTCAATTCAAAATTCAAAATCCTCACCTTTCAATTTCTCACTCTCTTTTTCATCTTCTCTCCTCTTTTCTTTATTTGTTTCTTCATTCTCAAATCAGAAATCAATATCCCCCTTGATTTCAACTGATTCAGATATATATATCAATCACAAGCCAAATGCAACTATGAATATGAAATCAATCGGAGTCAGAACATATTCGAATTTACAAAGAAGCACACGACAACGTCGGAGGTAAGAATTCCAATTCCATTTTCGGTTTTGTTTTTGCAGACTATAGAACTATTCTCTTACACTCTCTCTGGTTTGTTTTTCAGAACGATACCACTGAAAAAATGAGGCAGCTCCAAATGAATGGATGGTCTATAACTCAGGTGATGTTTTTTGAATCTGTTTCATCGATTCTTTTCTTCTTTTTCTCAGTCTCAATACTTTTACTTTCGTGATGATAATAATCATTAATAACCTTAATCATTATAAATTTGAAATGCATCTTTTTTATTGTAGGCTATAAATTGTGAATTGATGAAATTGTTATAATTAGTCTTTTGTTGATTTTATAAAATTTTAATGAACTGCAAATTTTGTTGTTTTGGTCATTTGGTCTTGAATTGGTGTTGAATCTGTCTTATTTTAGTGTTTAGATTAACAAATTTTTGTTAATATCATTTGATTTTATTTTATTTTTATTGTGAACTTGAGCACTCACAAAGTGTTTGAGGAACTAATAGTGATTTTGTTATTTAAAAGTTACAATTTTGTTGGTTATAAAGTTTCCATGTGTGTTTGAATCATTTCCTTCTCACTTTTGTTTCCACTTGATTTGTATTAAACTATTTAAAGTTAATGGCAAATATCTGGCATTTTGGTTTTAGTCCCTATAAAAATATTTTTTTGGTTTTAGTCCTTGCAAATATAGAATATTTGGTTTTGGTTCTTGGTATTTTGGTCCTTGTAAAATCATTTCATATTGAAATTGGTCCCTATAATATTCATTTTAGTCCTCATTTTGAGGGACTAAAATCAAATATTCTACATATAACAAGGACCAAATTCAATATGAATCAATTTTACAAGGACTAAAACAAAATACGAAGGACCAAAACCAAAAATTTTATATTTGCAGGGACTAAAACCAAAAACATATTTTTACAGGGTCTAAAACCAAAATGTCAGATATTTGCAGGGACTATTTTCATATTTAAGCCTAAAGAGAATTACTATAACTTTTCAATGCATATAGAAAGATAGGTAGGTCTTAGAAGTGATTCTCACAAAAATTAGTTATAAGATTATTTTTTTTCTATCATTGTTAAGGTACATGTTCTGTTTTAGTTATTTAGTATCTTTTCTACTTAGAGTCTTAGTGTTTTATAAAATGGTATTGGTTCATAAGATGGATTAGCGGTCATGCTTTTGCCACCATTGTGTAATGCAGTCAGTTCTAAAATAGCTATTTTGCCCATCCTGTTATCTGTGCAGTCTGAAGGGACTCAGAAACAATTGTGTCAGATGGTTAGAGGCAATTAAGGATCTATTAGGATATTCAGTGTAGAATTAAGCAACAGTGAGAGTCAATTGAATTACTTTACCTATTTGTTTTTCAGATCGGTGTGACTGGAAAAATGAGGCAGCTCCAAGTGAATGGATCGTCTACAACTCAGGTGAAATTTTCGAATTTGTTTTACAGTTTCTCTTCTTCTTTTATCTCAGTCTCAATTGTTTTACCATTTTGATGATTATAATTATTAATAACCATAATTGTTTCATGTTTATGATGAAAGTTTTAGTGTTTAGCCATAGATCAATAGATACAAATTATAGCATATTATCAATAATAAAGAAGAAAGAAGAATTGTGTACCTTTATATTAGGTTGATGAAGGAAAACCGCCGAAAAACATGAGAGGGATGACTACCCTCATTCCGTCTAGCTTTAGGTTTTCACAATGATGTTCAGAATAATTAACCGTCTGATGGGATGACGTTTAAATAGCTAAACGGCTGAGGGCAGGGACCTCTCATTGGGCTTAGCTAAATGGTCCAACCCATCACGGTCCATTTAGAAACAATAGTCCAATCACACATATCCATCAATTAATTAGTGCTTAACACAATAGACCATAATTTATGTTATAAGATTAACTTATAATAATTGATTATTGTCAATCCATAATTGATTAATTATATAATTAATCCTACAGTTTATTGATGTTGTTTCGGTTCTTGATTATAAATTTGAAATGCAACTTTTTTAGTGTATGCTATAAATTGTGAATTGATGAAATTGTTGTAATTAGTATTTTGTTGATTTTGTCAATTCTTGATGAAATGCAGATTTTGTTGTTTTGATCACTTGGTTTTGAATTGGTGTTGAATTTGTCTTATTTTTGCAAAGAAAAGCACAATACGGTCATTCTTGGATATCTTAGAAAGGGAATCAATGGTTGTTCTTGGTGTTTTCTACTAAGGATGTTCATACTTTTCTTTTGTTTGTGAATATAGGATCATTGAGGGATCTTCATACTAAGAACTTGCATTTTAGACGATCTTTATGACCATTGTTGTGATCGAAAACAAAGGGGATGATTGATCTGTTCTATGTCAATTGCTAAAGGCTGCACTCATTGGTGCGTTCATGATCATTTGACCTTTACTCATTTGTATTTTTTAACTGTTTTAATGCTTATACTTTTTGTGATATATAATGTATATGTCTAAACATAGCTAAATGGCAATTTAGTTTTCCCATGACAGTTTTCTAACTTATTCACCTAAACTTATTCACCTAACAAGTTAACTTATGTCCTACCAAGCTGTAGTTTTAAGGATTTTATAAGGCATCACATCCAATTTGGTCGAACATCAAAAAGAGATATTATATAATTTTGCTTATACTTGGTTCTTTTCATTGTCATTAAAACTTCAATGATTTCTAAACTTACTGAGTATTTCCTATAGAAGACCTCTGTTCATTAAACTTTTTTCTTTCACACTTTGTGTCTGTTTGGTTGTTTGAGTTCCTGTAGAAGACCTCGGTTCAGATTTTTGTGTTTTCTTTTAATGCTCATATCTGCATACATGTTGCTTGATTGAAGGTAACATCAATGTATAAGGTTGTGGATACTGAGAAAAGTTCACGACAATTGAATTCCTATTTTGTAGTCTCTTTCTCTTAAGTGTACCATATTCATGTACCATTGAAAAGCTTATTCATGAAATGATATACCTTATCTTTTTTTGTTTCCCTGAAATTTTGAAATATCAAAATGTGGTTTCTCTAGCTTTTTGATTTCCTAGGCATGTTCCTATGATTGTTGTGTGTTAGGGTTCACTCCACTTGATTTACTATATTCTATATGTGTAGGTGATTGAAGTGGGTGATAAAGTACAAGCAGAGTGAATAAGAGATAAAGTTCAAGGGCAATGTCAAATAAAGACTTTTCTTGATTAATTATCCATTGTAATCTATTGTAGGAAATATGAAAAAAAACTTCTAGAATCGATTCGTATGATATTCATTTTATTTATTATTATTTTGACATGAGGTCCCATTTTTGTGAGAATTCAAATCATGTGTGATGGTTTGATAGTTCTTACTTAGCTTTGCTTTATTCCCTTTAAATTTTATAGTGTCAACAATTAGTTAATTGCATACTACTTTAGAATTTGCCAGTTGATCAAATCATGTGTGACAATTGGAGCCATCAATAGATATTGAATCTATTTTTGAGAAGAACTTTTTTGATCAAATCATGTTTTCACCATGTGATTTTATGATTATTCGTCAATATTGTGTAATGAAATGAAAGTTGATATAATGATATGTTGTTGATTGACATTTTGATGTAACAACATACTAATTTTTATATTTTCCATGAGTTACATTATATATAAGTACTATGAATTGTATTTTTAGAGTGAACATATACAATACAACAAAAAATATTCATTTTGCCCATGCGTAGCACGGGTGGAAATCCGTGTGTGTGTGTGTGTGTGTGTGTGTGTGTGTGTGTGTGTGTGTATATATATATATATATATATATATATATATATATAGGACATATACGAGAATAGGTATCTTATATGAGAATGATGAGAATACTTGTGAACATTTAGATCAAACATGAATGGTCCAGATTAAAAACATCATTTTAAACAACCCATGTGACTCTCCCTAGCCTATCAATTCACGTTCATCTTCTCCAACCCACTTTCACTTCCGCCATTAACCTATGCGGTGAGATGGCTTCAATTGATAGCAAACAGGAAACAAAATTAGGGAGTAGTTGGTTGTGGTTCCTTTTTCAATACAAAATTAAACATCTTGTTCTTCAATTTCAATTTTATAAAATACATACAACTCAGAATTTAGGGTAACAAAGGAATAACCTCAATGGAGGAATTTTCTCAAATCTGTCTTGAATTTGCCGTTAGTTTCTCAAAGATCTAGATAAAAAAAAACAAATTGGGGATTTGAGATATGATGTAGGTGACAACCTAGAGAAGACGAACAGTGAATTGTTCGTAAAAATTGATAGGCTAAGGAGAGTCACATGGGTTGTTTAAAATGATGTTGGGTTGTTTAAAATGATGTTTTTAATCTGGACCATTCATGTTTTATCTAAAGGTTCACAAGTATTCTCATCATTCTCATATAAGATACCTATATATATATATATATATATATATATATATATATATATATATATATATATATATATACACACACACACACACTTTCACGTTTACTAAACAATCGATGTGGGACAAAAAACAACAAGCCCATAGGGAAAAAAACACAAAAGGTCAAATTTTGAGCATGACATTGCTCGTATAAATTGTGATTGCTCTTTGAGCCCTTTCATCAGAAATTACAATCCAATCGCAGAAAATTTATCAAGAATTACAATTATTGCATCCATATTTAACTCATACCTGAAAGTGTAAGCATATTTTGTTAGCGGTAACCTCTTATTTCAAGGTTCTACCCTTATCACTATGTATTGGTTCCATATTTCAAACATGTAATAAAATGACAAGCACACAAAGATTACAACAATGCAACTTTAAGTCTACAATTACATTCTTTAGAACAAATCACCACATGTATAGGTAGTTTAATAAAAAAAATTACGGATCAAAGAATATTACCAAGAGTTGTGACATATTACAAATCAAAATTAGCCTGATAAATTTACAAGTCATCTGATTTGCTACCGTTTGGGAATTTTGGAAAGAAAGAAATTACAGGTTATTTAAAGACAAAGAATGCTCGGTCACTAAATTGAATTAAAGGCAAAGAATACCGTCTTTTAGCCGGTATATATAGAGAGTCTTGTGCAACTAAACATTTAACACAAAATAGTCAATTACAAAATATGAAACATGTATCTCTTACCAACTAAACTGAATTTTGTGATCTTGATGAAAAATTGCAGCCACTCTTGCTAAAGATTTCATTGCCAAGTCAATTACTTTCAAAAACATTGTCGGTCAAGAAGTTGGCCCATCTGTGGCACTTCAAGTGGAAGGTGATCGTTCAACATTCTTTGATTGTGGAATACATGGTTACCAAGACACATTGTATGTGCACAAACAACCGTCAATTGTCCTCGTGAGTTTAGCTCAGCTGGTTGGGACAATGCATAAAATATGCAAGGTCCGAGTTCAAACCCCGACCACTACCAAAAAAAAAAAAAAACAACCGTCAATTCTACCGCAACTGTGAGATCTCTGGACCCATCGATTTCATCTTTGTGCATTCAACTACCTTATTCCAAAACTCCAAAATAATTGTGAGGAAGCCGAGTCCGGGCCATAGCAATGTTGTGGTGGTAGACGGAACAAAACAAAAGAATGTGCTCACTGGAATAATCCGTCAAAATTGTTCGATCATGGCAGATGTTGAGCTTTTACATGATAGGTTGACAGTGAAGACTTATTTGGCAAGACCATGGAAGCCATTTTCAAGGCCAATATTTATTAATAATGTTATAGGTGATTTTATTCAACCAGATGGGTATTCTGTTTGGGCTCCTAACGAAACACACACTGCACACTGTTACTTTGCTGAGTTTGGTAACATTGGATTTGGACCTGGTGCTAATGCTCAAGCAAGGGCTAAATGGAGTAAAGGTATTATCAGTAAGGATGAGGCTGCTAAATTAACTGCTGAAAATTGGCTTCAAGCTAGCACTTGGTTGCCTACCACTGACATTCCTTTCAATCGTGGATTTGAGTCTTGAAATTATGCATGCACATAAGTGCATATATTTATATATTAGTTTATTTTTAGTCTTGATACTTTAATTAGCATGAATAGATTTGAATTGTCACTCTTCGACATGTTTGATGAGTTTTTATTTTTTGTTACTGTTTGAGGTATTTGATTATTTTAGTACAATAATGATTATTATTATTATTTTGGTACAAAAGAGGGCAAAAGCCCATATAATAATGATTATTTAGTTGATGTATTTGTGTCGTTCTTGATTATGTTTGAAATATTTGACTTTCATTTGAGAATTGTCCTTATACATAGACGTTGTACCATGTTGTTAATCAATGGTTTAATCTATTAATATTTATGTTAAAATTGTTTATCCATCGACGATATAAGTCAATCGTGTAATTGAATAAGACTTTACTCAACTCTATATATTATGAACGTTCCTCCCTCCCATGCTTAGGTATGCACGCACGCATGTGCATGCATGCCCACACACACAAACATATACACACACTTTTGTTAGTTTCTTTTTTTTCCTCCTAATTATATACGTTAAATTATTTTTTTTACACCAATAATAAGTACAAAATGGTGAAAACTTAAATTGATTTTCTCTCTAATAGGGTACATTTGTAAAGTAATATCGATTTTCCACAAATTTATTACTACTAATTTTCTTGAATCTAAAATTTATTGAACATTAAGACTCATATTCAATCAGAGATGATGTGAGGGTATTTATTCCCTTCATTTAATTAACAATCAAGTTAGTGACAAACTCGTATTCAAGAGGTGTCATTTCAGTGGTTAAAACTTGATGTAACCTCAAGACTCATAGTTCAAATCACACTTCAAATAATTGTAATATTCAAGTTACTAGTTAGAAGAAAACTCTTAACAAGTCCACCATTTCTTAAATTTTAGAGAGAAAATGTGAGATGTGAAAGATGATAAAAATGATTGAAAGGGATCGGAATTAATGGGGTCAAAGATGATGAAAATGATTGAAAGGTATCAGAATGAAAGAATTTAATTAAGTAGTTGGGTATGAAAGTGATTGTAATTAAATTATAAGATTCCCCCATGCTGCCTTAAATACACAAGAATTTTTGAAAGAAAAAAAAAAATCCATTCAACTAAAACATGCAAAAACATAAAATGAAGAAGTTTTCTATTGTTCTTGTGTTCGCAATCACGATGGCTACTAGAAGCAATCTCTTCCCATGTGAGGAGGGTTGTTTCGCCGATGATCCTTCCTGTGCCTGCTTCCCTCCACAGCCACCTGTGGTTACACCACTGCCGCCTCCACCACCCGTGGTGGTTAAAACACCACCTCCACCACCATCATGTACCTGCCCTCCATCACCACCGCCGACTCCTCCACCATGCTCAGCAGACGACGACGCCGATTGTTAGGCGCCGTCTATAGCTGCAGAGAGAATTTCTTTTTTAGGGAAGCTGCAAAGAAAGATATATAAGTGCTAAATAAGGGCAAAAGTTATTATGCATAAGACATTTCCTTATGCACCCTGCATAAACACTTCACAACCATCAGATCTAGTGTACACGTGTAATAATCTTAGGCTTCTCAAACTACACCAAATCAAGGAATAAAGGAAAGAGGTATAAGTGACATGAAGCATGAGCTTCATCTTCTCCGACCAAACCTCTACTCCGGCGCGGCGGTGACCGACCCAAACGGGTGGCACCACCTCGTCGGAATTCCCAAACACCTCATTTTTAAAATCCAAACAGATCCAGACATCCTTTTTCACGTATAGTTCAAAAATTCACTTAGTTTTCCAAAAAAAACACACACAAGTCCAGATCTACAAATCAAAATACGAAACCTCTTCTTCGTTTCACGAATCCGATTCGATCCGTTCCTTTCTTTGCTTCGGACTATGCTTCTTTCCTTTTGCTTCGATTCAGATTTGGAGATTTGTGGACGATTTGTGCACGTACTTGCTTCTTCTTCTTTCTTTCTTTTAGATCCGTGTTGCTTGCCGTTCCGAAACAGATGTGAAAAATGGCAGTTAATGACTTAGTTGATTTGCACTTTGATTGTTGTTATTAGGTGTTGAGTTCGGAAACCAAAAAATTGATAGAAGAGAAGAATTCGAAATTTGTAGTATGTTATGATTCTGAAAAGTGTTTGATGGATTTGTAGTGAAAGCTCAAAAAATAAATTGCTGGAAAATATTGTTCATGTTGTTCTTGATGAACTTCATGAATTTTTTTATAATTTTTTATGTTTGATCTAAAAATTATGTTTGATAATTTTTTGCCAATTGTCAGTGTTTTGGAGTACAACTCACAGAAACCATTCCCACAACAAAATGGTTTCGGAGTACAACTCACAGAAACCATTTCCACAGCAAAATGGTTTTGGAGTACAACTCACAGAAACCATTTCTTTCCTCCTCCTCCAATTGTGTTAGTCCAAAACTGAATGATGGCAATGACTCTAGGTCCTTAGTTTTTTTCGCATGCTGGAAACCATTAAGTACATCTAATGGTTTTGGAGTACAACTCACAGAAACCATTTCCTCAGCAAAATGGTTTTGGCATAATTTTATACAAAACATACTATAATAAGGACATTTGTGACTGTCATTGAACCAAATCAACACTCTGAAATCATCATTGAACTAAAATGATGATTTCCGCGATTGTAGTGTTGTTTCGTTTTGTTTCGTTTGGTTTTGCTTGGGGGTGTAGGGAAGTAATTATGTTGGACTACCGGTTAATGTGCTGGGATTTATGCACGGTGCATAAGGATTTCCTTATGCATGATAACCGCACCCCAAAATAAGCTCTCTGCATTATTTTATTTTAATTAATATATATGTGTGTTGTTTTTCTTTGCTGGTCTTTGTGTTATCATAATAATAATAATAATAATAATAATAATAATAATAATAATAATAATAATAATAATAATAATAATAATAATAATAATAATAATAATATGTGTGTTGTTTTTCTTCATTAATAAAAATCATGTCATCGTTGTTAATAAAAATTCTCATTTCCCAGTAATAAAAACTAATGTCATGTAAAGAACCATCACCTAAAATTTATTACAACCACAAGACTAAAATTTATCTCCAATTAAATTCCATTATGCTGGAAATTATCAAAACTTAAAATTATCCTCTGCTAAAATTATATTACTTACCGGCAAGAAAAGAAAAAAAAAATCCTCTCATCTAAACATAGTGGGAGTGGTCTAGTCTTAGTGCCTGTTTGGCATCACGTTTTTCTCTTTAAAACCAGCGTTTTTTTTACCAAACGCCATTTTGAACTGTTTTGTGTTGTTTGGGTGACAGAAAAGTGCATCTATGAAACCCACATTTTGCTCCAAAACGCCGGTAGAGATGAAGCTGAAATTTGTAGCTTCTGCGTGGCAAACGTGATTCTACCTTTAACTTTTCAAACACAAATATACTTACCAATATACTCATACCTTCTTCTTTGATTTACTACATATAAATACCCTTCTTCTTTATTACTCACATCACCATAAGTGGTAAGCTTTTTCTCCCTCGTTTTTAGATCTATTCTAATTTTTTTCAGAATTGCAACTTGCAGATGAAATAGAAAAGAGAAGAGGTGAAAAACATAATAATATAACTTAAAACAAAGAAGATGAATCGAAAGATTGAGGACAAAAAACTCTGCAGATCTGTTATGAATAGGTGCTTCAATGGAGTACCCTTTTCTCATTTGTCGTGGTGACTAGAGTGGTCTTTCTCTTATGACTGTATGGATAATGGGTTAGTGGGTTAATCTTTAAAAAAAATTAACTAAGGCCTGATATAAATTTTTGAAGGCGTGATATATTTATATTATTAAAATTTATTTATTAGTTATAAATATAATTAAAACCCATTTTGGTAATTATACACTCAAAATCACTTTTGATTCAAATTATTCAAACAACATTAACTTATAAGAATCACTTTTAAAAACGTGTATCCAAACATAAATCAATTCACATCCAAACAACTTTTAACCAAAATCAATTCTCTCAAACTCAATTCTATCAAAATCAATTCTCGCCGCTGCCGTACCAAACACACACGTCTCAGACAAGCATTCTTTAATTGAAGAATTGAAGAATACTGTAACAATTACATAAAATAATGAAGAATAAATATTTTTTACATTTGATATGTGACCAATTAAGAACAACCCAAACCCAACCACCACGATGAGTGTGGGTGGGAGACGTTATTTTAGAAAAATTAAGGTTAAACCTATATAAATTAATTTAGAATTTGCTTAGTAATTAAACTAGTGTGTTAACCCGTGCAATGCACGGGCGACAAGTTAATGTGTTTTTATCTCCAAAAATGTATCATTATTAGTTTTTACTAGACCCTGACCCGTGCGATGCACGGGTATTTCTTGTTTGTTTCAATTTTTTTTGACAATATAAACATCAAATTAGATAAATGTATTTTGTATTAGATTTCAATAAATACTACAATTATATTATTGAATAATTCAAATTAAAATCATTTTCAATATCACAAATCAAGTTACATTCAGTCTAAAAAGAGTAGATAAGTAACTATTAAACATTCGAAAATACTTCTTTGTAAACTACATAGAAACATTCATCATTAACCATGACAGCAGTCCTAGTACGACACCATTCCAGTGTCTCCATATAGTAGGATGATTTGGATTTGAAAGTGTCAATAGTAACCATTACAATTTAAAGCATGAGTGTTTTATTACTTAAAGCCTTAAGTGTCTTATTATTTAAAGCATTGACAACCAAGGAAATTGACACAATCACAATCAATATAATCAATACAATCATAATAGGATTTCAAGCATCAATTTTCATCAAAACTGACACAATCATAATCCACAAAATCAAAATGAATAAAATAGGATTTATATCAAAATTATTTTAGTGATCATACCATTAATAAGTTAGTATGGACGAAATCTGCATTACAGTCACAATTTTTAGGAGAAATCGAAGGAAAAAAGGGAAGAAATGGATGGAAACCGTTGCCTTCTGGGTTGAGATAAAAGGAATAACGGTTCAGAACCGTTCAATGTTCAATTCTGTAAAGAAAGAAAAAGGGATTAATTAGTTTTTTTAATGAGGGTGTTTGGTATTGGATATGAGGTAGTGGAATCAAAATTATATCACAAAAACAATTATTGGTTTAGTGGTTGGAGTGCTTACATGGAACCATAATGTTGTGGGTTCGAATCCTTGGTTCCCCTTGCAAAGAGTTTTTTCATAAAGATTTTTTAAACCCTCAAAAAAGGCGGGATTAGGTTAAACAGTGGCGGGATTAGGGTTAATCAGCACTGTTTAACATTTACTAGACTTTTCACCCGTGCTGCCGCACGGGTCATATACAATGTAAATATAGTAAAGAAAAGCAAAAATACATCGTATATTTTCAACTTAATGTTCAAATGTCATAACTTTAAATTCAATAGTAATTGAGGTTTTCGTGTCTACACATTTTGGAAAATTTCTTTAAACACTACATTCGAAGTACTATCAATGCAAACACCATGTTCGTCTATTAGCAAATTTTTCAGACCGTTTCATGAGGTAACCCCTGATATTGATACATAAAGTTGACCATTTGAGAACACGATGTGGAAGGTATATACCAACCTGATTTAGTGATTGCCCTTAAATTTTGTTAATGGTCATTGTATAACACACAACTATAGGAAACTGTCTACATTGAACAAAAAATAGTAGGTGAAGAAGTTAAACTAAGTCCACCCTATTTCCTTTCAAACTCAGCAAATTCAAAGTATCCCACAGTGAGACTTTTTATCATACATAAATTGGCAAGTTAAAAACGACATTCATAATACAATAGAACATGAGATGTTGCATTTTTAATCTATATTCTTGATAACAACTATCACTTTTACAGAAAATATGGATTAGGACATGAAAAGATTACAACATGTAGCTTTTACATAACATATGGATTAGAACAACTGCAGCAGAACACAAACTCTAGCTGCCTCATACCAAAACGGGCTTCGAAATTATCTTCCGAGACCAGAAAATGTGAGTTGAATAGGCATTAGAACAACACCGCGGAAAAAATGGCCCAAAAACTCTACAGCAGCAAGTTAGCAAAACATGACATAGCATTAGTAGCAGACCTCTCAAATGAAAAAAGTACAGATATACTACCAGGAAAATTCTCGAATTCCAAAAAAAGAGTAGAACTCTCTTAATGTGCACTTTTGAGTAGAACTCTCTTAATGTGCACTTTTGAGTATTCATACAAAATTGAACCTTATTATGGCCACAAACATTGTACCAGCGTATAAGTTATTACAATATAAAAAGATAGTTAGAAATTCAAATCATAAACAATGTGGTAAATTACACACAAAATAGCACTAATAAGAAAATAAAAATCACATAAATTTGTAATTCTTGCAACAAAAAAATAAGTGTTGGAAATAGCTTTGCAAGATCATAATGAAATCTAGTCGTTCATTGAGAAATTTAAAGACAATAATCATTGGCTACAACTCATTTGTTCATTAAACTATCAAGAAATATCTAAAATAAATCTGAGAAACTGAGAATTTTCAGCAGGTAGTAGTCCGGTCTATCTAATTAGATACACCATTGATTATCTCAAATAGCTACAATAGACCCGTGTATATACATTCGCGACATTAGAGAGATCTAAAGACAATCAAATACTACAGAGTAAAAAATCAGCCACCTCTCTAAAAAAAAATTGCTACAAAGAGTATGACTTTAATCAATGCAATATAAAAAAAATAAAATCAATGCAATATGTTATCATCTCTAGAAAATATGATGTTCCACCTGAGTATGATGGTGATGCACAATTTGATATCAAATACTTTAATTAAAAAAACTTTTATTAGCAAATAAGAAACAGATATAGAAGATACATATACACCAATATAGTGACCTACACCACCACAGAAAGGCCAACTATCACAACTTAATTGTCCATAATTAAGATGAAAATATATGTCTGTTAATTAATTAGGCATCAGTTTGAACACATCTTGCTCTATCCTAGAATTTGAACAAATTTATTTAATGGACACAAAGAACTTATTCCAATCATTGATACGTTGAGTTACTAAATTGTAGTTCCATATGAAGTCATCTGACATAGTCACACATTGACCTAAATGTTCAAATAATTGATTTTGCAATTTTTCATAGGCATCATTCATACAGAATATGCAAATAAGAAACAAATATGTCAACAATGTATCAAGTTCGCGGCCATAAGTATGAGCCTTAATCAAGACATTAATAAAAATATAAAGATAACAGACTAAACAATCATTCATTTTGAAAAGTCAAAAGCAATTATTCAAAAGTTATAAATTCTATAGACATATGTATAGTTAGCTCCATTTCTTGCTGGACCGTCATCATATTCCTAAATAAATCAAATGATCCCAGAAAGACTCTTCGCATGTCATCATCACTTCGCCTTGTCCCAAGACTCGTGCTTGGGGGGCTGTGGACCGTCATCCCATTCCTAAGGGCATAGGAGCCCTCCAAAAAAGGCTCTAAGCCCTCCAGAGAGACCTGGGCGCCCTCTGGAAAGGCCTGGTCGCCCTCCAGAAGGATCCCTGAGCCCTGGCGTGCCCCCTGAAGGGCGCCGCCTCATTGAACTTCTAGAAGCCTCTAGAAACCGCCCAAAAGCCCCAAAAAATACACAAATACCCCTGTTACTTGGAAACCAAGCAACCGAAGCCCAAGCCCATAGCAGGCTATAAATACCACTCTTGAGAGCATTCTCAAGGCATCTAATCATCAGTCTAAAACCCTAGTATACGATTCTTAGCCCTAGAATCCTTACCGTACTTTTGCAAGTACAGTTGTGGACCGTCATCATATTCCTAAATAAATCAAATGATCCCAGAAAGACTCTTCGCATGTCATCATCACTTCGCCTTGTCCCAAGACTCGTGCTTGGGGGGCTGTGGACCGTCATCCCATTCCTAAGGGCATAGGAGCCCTCCAAAAAAGGCTCTAAGCCCTCCAGAGAGACCTGGGCGCCCTCTAGAAAGGCCTGGTCGCCCTCCAGAAGGATCCCTGAGCCCTGGCGCGCCCCCTGAAGGGCGCCGCCTCATTGAACTTCTAGAAGCCCCTAGAAACCGCCCAAAAGCCCCAAAAAACACACAAATACCCCTGTTACTTGGAAACCAAGCAACCGAAGCCCAAGCCCATAGCAGGCTATAAATACCACTCTTGAGAGCATTCTCAAGGCATCTAATCATCAGTCTAAAACCCTAGTATACGATTCTTAGCCCTAGAATCCTTACCGTACTTTTGCAAGTACACTTGCCAAAGGAAAGCTCAAATTTTGAATCCAATTTGATAGAACCAATGAGTAAGACAAATTATTACCTGACATAAAAGAAGTTCAAGATTTAATAGAGAACCACATGCTTTAGAAGCATAATAAACCCACAGCTAATATGCATAATCCTAGTGACTAATCTAATGGCAACCAAGAATGACAACAATCCTGCAAAGGAGGAAAAAAAGGGTTATTAAGTTAAAGAAGTTCTTAGCAAAATAATGTCAAGGCAAAAAACAGAGACTTTCAAGGCTTAACTGAAACACACATTTGTAACCCAAAAGAAAGTATGAGTGGTGAAAATGAAATCCAATGAGGCATTCCTTCAAACATTTTAAAGGGAAAGTAATTAAAGCCGAACAACATAATTTCCAGAGTGCTTTTGTTATCATCTGGTTTGATAAATGAAGTTCTAAATAATTTATTCCACACTGACTTCATTCTTCCTTCCAATAGTAATATAGTCATAACCTCATTTATATCATTCTCTTAAACCTAGCCAAAGTTACCTTGTTATAAAATGTCAAAAAAATTACACAACCTTTACAAAGTTACCATGTTAGCATACATATCAAAATAAAATTAAAATTCTGCAAGAGAAACAGGAAAAAAAACACTATATTCATACCTATAACTCAATTTTTAAGCTCGAGAGGTGGCAATTGATTTGGCGGTTGAAAGAAATTGGGGATAGAGGCTTGAAATTGGGTGCTTGATGAAATGAAAGAGAGGGACATAAAAATTGGTAAAACGGCCTAAAGATCTCTAGATTTTAATAACAAAGAGGTTGTATCAATGGTTGTTTTGAGTTTGTGTTAACCAAAATTGATTCATTAAATCTTGCACCTAACTATTGAGAGAGTTACTTATCCATCTAGTCTTCTTGCTTCCGTCAAATTTAAAGCTTTCTCAAATACCAATAGTTGATGGATCCTCTTGTTCTACATCATTATTACAGTCAAGCTATGCATTCCTCAATAAACACAATCCTACCAAAAAGGAAAACCTGCAAAAGTGAAGAAAAAATAGGGAGAAAAAAAATCAGAAACATAATTAGATGAGATAGAGAGACTGATACATCCAATCCAACCAATGAATATTATGAAAAATACCTATCTAGATCATAAGTGGTCATGACAATCACCTTCCGGTGAATTTTTAAAAATCACTAATTGCTTTTATCGATTGAATAATCACCCTCTGCCACTGTCTTCGATTCCTCCAATTCACCGTTCAAGAAATCTGACCAACAATTTCAATTAACACAGTTTAACTTAACTCCTTGCAAATCAAATCAAAATCAAAATTTAAACCGTTATGTTAAATCAAAAAATTGTATTTGTCATGCTTTTAATTTCCTTTGACTCTCAAAGTACAGCAGCAAATCATCAAAATATTCAAGTTACATCAATCACTTTAATTTTTGTCAATCCACAATATCAAAAGTAAGCATGAAATAATTTTAATTTGCTCGAGAAATTAGAGTTTTGATATTTCCTACCTAATTCAATAGTCATGAAGATTTCTAATCTGGATATACAATTTCTCCATATAAGCAACTATCAAAGACCTTTACATTTACTTCATACTACTGAGACCCTGCATCGATCAAACCAAAACATTAAATCTCAAAACAAAAGCACTCAATGCTTCAATGTAAATACCAAATGAACAAATTTAAACAACAAAAAACCTATTAACAAAATGAGTTTGGCATATTTTTACCGTAGCATAACCAATAGACGGATTATACTCATTACACACTACAATATCTCCATCTGCATACTAAGCAATCTCCTAGCCATGTGAATTTCCCTTGGACTGTCAAACACATAATACACGACACCTCAATCAAATAAACATAAACTACCATAACAAAGCACAAATCACTTACTTCAAATACAAAAATTGAACCGTCACAATTACATTCTCGTTATTTTTATGAGAATATAGCACAGTTTTTGAAGATGACGGCCGAATCATTTCAATCTCACCGAACCTACAACAATCAACAAATTTCAAAAAAAAAAATCAAAACAATTAAGTGTCACCAGCTGAAGTTTGACCCATGATATTAGAGTGCTAGGTGTGGGGTAGAAGAATTACTATTTTTTTAAATGATGAACAGAACATATAAATTCATTCCAAGCTTAGTCGACGTTTGATCTTTAAACCATGAACAAAACATATAAAATTATAAAATTTAGATGAAATCGATGAGATTTGGATGAGAAGAAATCAAACCTTTTTTGAATCAACAATCGAAAATGATCAGCGTTTTTGTGTTTCTGTATAGGAAGGATTCAAAATCGAACCTTTTGGACTTAGTGATTGAGGAGAATCAAAAGGTTGGGGGGAGAATGTGAAATCGCTAATGGTGAAGGATGATTGAGAATGGTTAATCCATCTGAAGGACTGCGAAAGTTGCTCAGAGCGAAAATGAGAGAGAAACGGAGATTCTGATATGAGCAAGAAGATGGGTCAGAATCAGATACGGCGGCGGCGAAGATGAAATGACCAGAGTTAGTGATGGTGGTGATACGGCTGCTGCGGAGATGAAATGGCCACAGGTGATGGTGCGGATATGACGGAGGTCCGCTAGATTCCGGTGGCAGAGGGAGATGATGGTATTCAGAGAATGGGTGTGAGAGAAAATAGAGAGAGGGGGTTAGGTCAGAGTGATTGTTTCCAGGGAAGAGAAAGACGCTTGTTGAGCGCGCGTACAGTTGTTTGGCTTTTTTTTTCTCTTCTTTTGTTACTATAGCTGTTTCGTAATTAAGGTTTAGGTTAGGGTTAAAACAGGAATTTTATTCGCTAGGGTTTAGGTTTAATTAGGGCGAAAATTCTAGCTTGGGGCAACTTTTACTAGACCATTGACCCGTGCTCCGCACAGGTCCTACCGACTAAAATATGTACGAATAAGTTATATCATAATAATGATAAAAAATATGAAATATTCACATGATAAAAATGTATTACATTAATCATATCATCTTGACATTAATATAGTTTGAAAACCGTACATTTTACATTATTCATCATACATTACGAAATACTATAAAAACGACATTTGAAGTGACATTAGTATTTTCACATTCATCATTGGTTATCATCAACCCTTTTTTTTTTTTTTACATTCAACCCATCTCTTAAAGTAACTATTGTTAATTGTCATTACAAATAAAACAAACAAAAATTGATTCCTTTGAAACTTGATCCAAGCCTTACACCAATTCCTTATTAAGTTTGTGCTTGTGTGGCAAGAGTTTGTAATTCCCCTCATTAAATCCTACCATGACATTATCTAGCTTATATGTTCCTCCTTCTTCAATCATTCCTTGAATTGTTGGCACCAGGAACTTATGAACAGTGGCATGGATCCGTCCTCGCTAAACAAAAAATAACATGTCATTAACATACAATCGATTTATATAATATACCTTCTCATCAACCAATATCATGTTCATGAAGATGATATCGTCTGGATTTTCCTTATCACGGATCAGCCATATATGGGCCACACGGACAATCAACTTCAAATCCTTCTTTCCACCTGTCACAGCTGAAATCAGGGTGAAAATGTTTGCCATATTAGCAAGTGCAAGAAAGAGTTATATTTGCTTAAATTTGCTTAAAGTCGAGAATGGTTGTATTAGCACAACTAAGTGGTATTTAAATAGGTAATTGACAATTCTCTTTGTTAGTTTCAAATGTGATTAATCATAGTCTTCTATTGGTAATAATTACTATTCAAAAGTTTTTAATTGCCATTACTACGTTCTTGATTGTCATTAACACTACGTCCTATTCAAAATCGAATCAACCTTGATACATGTTATTTTTTGAAATAAGTACGTCATAATTGCTTTTAATAGGTAGTAGTTGGTAGAGTGGTTAGTGCATAATGCATAAAAGCAATTAAAAGTAATTCATATACGAAAATATGCGACTTTCAAGTTTTTAATTGTCATTAACGATGTTTTCAAGCCATTAACTACGTTCTTAATTGTCTTTAACAGTACGTAATAATTACTATTCAAAATCGAATCAACCTTGATACTTATTAATTTTGAAATAAGTATGTAGTTAATTGCTTTTAATAGGTAGTAATCGGTAGAGTGACTGGTGCATAATGCATAAAGCAATTAAAAGTAATTCCTATACAAAAATATGCGACTTAAAAGTTTTTAATTGCCATTAACGACGTTTTCAAGCCATTTACTACGTTCTTTATTGTCATTAACAATACGTAATAATTAATATTCAAAATCGAATCAACCTTAATACATGTTAATATTTGAAATAAGTAGGTCATAATTGCTTTTAATAGGTAGTAATTGGTAGAGTGATTAGTGCATACTTTAGTGGTAAAATTCGAGGGAAATTTCACCTTGAAACGCATATCTTCCTATCACTCTATATCGGATAGCACATTATAGTGTAAAAAATGCATGCGTGAAACATTGAAATGTCAGTAGAATAATGTGATAGGAATTAGTGTATGCGTGAAACAGTAAAAAATGTATGCGTGAAACATTTTCAATTGCCACTTTCTAAGGGATGTTTATGTTATTTCTGATTAGCAATTAGTGTAGGGGAATTCGTTATTTCTGATTAGCAATTAGTGTAGGGGAATGTTGACCGACTTGATTAGGCTTTAATACGTATTCAATTGCATTAACGAAGTGAGAGAACTTTTTTCAAGTTTGAATAAACGGATGTGATCAAGTGCTTGAACGGATGAGATTACTCGAGCAATTAGTACATGTTTAGGAGGGAAAAAAGCTAGGGAATTAGGGCAAAGTAAGGAGGATTAGGGCAAACATGATAGCCAAGCAAGTCTAGCTTTTATAATAAAGGATATATAGTATGATATATATTAAGATTTATTTATCAAAGAAAATGATTTATCCTGTATTTTTATAAATTTGTCCATTTTTTGACGAATTTTATAAATTTGTCCTTGCTTTTTATGTGCAATGAAAAATATATGTCCTATATTTTTTTAGGTTTATTAATGATAAATATGTCCCGTGTGTTTTATTAATGAAAAATATGTGTTTTTTAACGAACTTAAAAGCATCACAACAAAGTGTGCCATGTTTTTTTAAACCAAAATTCAAATCCTCTATTTTTGAAGCAACTTAATTAACCTTCAAGAATTCCCTAATCTGTGAAAAACAAATTCCCCCACTCAAACCTAAAATTAATATTTTTACACCTCATTTGTAGAAATCACCATTTGTAGAAATCACCATATTTTCACACCAAATTAAGGAATTCTAAACTAAAATCTAAGTTACAATGGATGTGAGCAAAATGTCTAACCATATATTTCAATCAAATTGATAGTTAATCTGCTCTTTGAAATGTTTGTCGAATATTATTATGATTGATAATTTTAAATTTCGAGGTCATTTTCAAATTTCATTAGTTTTATGGATTAAATTAACACCAATCTACAATTTTTTGGACTAAATTAATTAATCACACCACACCAACAACAAAGGACCCTACTACGAGATTTGGTGGTGGTTCTTCTAATATGTTACTCCTACTTAATTTATGTAAGCACATTGCAGTATACATATGAGTCGGAGAAGTAAGTATGTTTGTGTATTTGTTTTTTATGTTATAGAAACCTATTTTATTTAATATTAATTTCGTTATTAACCTAAGCATACTTTCAGGTACCGCCTATGATCAAATTAACCTAAGCATATTCACAATATTTAAAGAGCGAGGGCATAAAGAGATCAATAGTTTTCATCTTCTCATCAATGCTACGGCCTTCACATTGAATCAAAGATAGGACATTCATGTTTACTGCACTTTCCTGTTGTGGCAAGTTCCTAGACCATTCATTGTCGATGTCTAATAAAGAAGGTGCTGACTTGCTTAATGAGCAACTTGGATTAGACTTAGAAGAAACTTAGACCGAGTACGACATGGGTGCTCAAATAACATTTAGTTGCTTCAAGAAGTCTTTTACAATGCACCAATGGTGGAGGCTCTTAGAAATCAACACAAAACTATGTGTATCAAAGCCTCCCTTACCTTATTGAATGCAATACCTTAAGTGACAAGAGTCGACAGTACATCGATGTAATGTACCTAAACTTCTTCCAGAACCTCACTACAATTAATTAGTGGTGTTGATAAAATTTCCAATTTTATGATTCTCGGCTCTACTGTTAGACCCATGCGGCACTATCTCCCGATTAAATCAGACACCATGTCCTAATGAGACCGGCTGGTAATTCCCGATCATGTAAAACATGTGCATTTGGGGCAACTTGGAGGGTCTATGGGCAATTTGAGGGGTCCAAAGAGCAATTTTAAATTTGCTATGCTAAATTTTGATAATCTAAAAAGTTCCCATGAAAGTATAGTATTCATAAATTGACCCTTAATGAAAGCGTGTTGACATTCGAAAAAAGACGAAGCAGAAAGTTGCGCGTGATTATGTTTTATGCAGCAATTCGGATATCAATTCCCCAAATTGAAATTCAACTCCCAAACTCAGAACCCTAACCCAACGCACTTTCCCTCCTCTCGTGTTCGTGCGTGCGTGCGTGAAATCTAAGCAACTCAATAATGGTGTTCTACTTCAAAGCACGCCCTGAAGCTGGCGATTACACCATCTTCATGGGTCTTGACAAGTTCGAGAACGAGGAGCTCATCAAATACGGTTTCATCGAAGACATCTGGTAAATCCGAATTCCATTTCCTATTTGCCAATTTCATGAATTTCTTCTTCATTTTCAGAAATTCTATGCATCGTGAAGAAACACACTTATGACCTTAGTCTGATTTATGATTTTGAGATTAACAATTATTAATTTGTTGCCAAATCGTTTTGTTTCAGTGTCTTTAGAAACTAGGATATTGGGATTAGACTAATTACTTTGGTGATGTTTATGTGGCTCATGGTTAGGTTTAATTAATAGTTGTGATTCAATGATTCTGCGGTTATTTCAATAATACCATGGCTATGATTGGCAATGCCAGATTTTGAGCTTATAAGCTCATATATGACAAAAACAGTCTAGTTTGACACCATTTTTGTTTCTCTCACGAGTTAATAGCTTATTTTTACTAGTTTATAGCTTATTTTGATTAGCTAATTCAATTAGCTTATATCTTATCAGTTTTTCTCTCAATTTTGTCCATGTCATCTTATTTGAAAAAAATTGAATATATCTTCTTATTTATAAGCTTGTTCAGCCGCTAATTTTACCAATCACTACAAATTCAATCAACTAGCTTATGTACTATAAGCTAGCTTATAAGCTATTCACTATAAGCTCATCCGTTATAAGCTAGCCTATCAACTATCTGCTATTGTATGCCAAACATAACTATGTTTACGTGTATCACAAAGAATGAGTTTTTAACCCCTGCAATATGGAATTTTCGGTCTACTATTTATTCTTTTCTCTTCCAGTATAGATCTCGAGGGGCTTGCTCTTTCTGGATGATAAAAGTCCCCTGATGCAAAATTTCTAAATCTCTCACTGTTTAAAATTGCGTTCAAATGATATTCTTATTTGGTTTTATGCTTTCGTACGTAGATTATCGTTGCTATTATTACTTTTTTGTTAGTTTTCTTTTTCAGACATTTAATTAATGATTGAATCGGTCTTTTGTAGGTTCCATGTTGATAAGATGTCTTCAGCCCATGTTTATGTCAGGCTGCACAAAGGTCAAACTATTGATGACATGAGTGAAGGTTTATTGGAAGACTGTGCTCAACTTGTCAAAGCAAATTCAATTCAAGGTAAAATATCGCGATTAATTATTCCTCTGGTCTATCCGCTTAGTTGACCCAAGGACCAAGGGCCAATTTTATGTATTCTTTCAAGTGTAGATGCATTTCAGTTGCATTTATAACTGGAAATCTGAAAGGCTAAGAGCATTTGGATATACTTTTTCACTAGACTTATCAGAAGAGAAATGTTTAATGAATCTTGCACAAATTACCAGTTTTTTGAACAATAGCTTCTGCCTTCTTGTATAAGTTGAAATTAGCTTTTCTATCATAAATCTGTTTCTGAAACTTTCTCATCTAACTTCTCTGTAAACCCTTTTTAAGCTTATGACAAATTTTTCTTAGGTGAAGAACTATAAATTTATTTTAGTTGCGAAATTGTTATAAACTAAATGCCAATTCAAACCTGGCCTAGTTCTCATACTAGGTTTTATTATACATAATCTAATTATACTTACTATTATATGCATTTCCTTCCATAGCCTAATTTTGTGCTGTTAGTGATTACCTTTTTTTCTTTATTCATGGCAGGGAATAAAGTAAACAACGTTGATGTTGTTTACACTCCCTGGTCCAATTTAAAGAAAACTGCTTCGATGGACGTTGGTCAAGTTGGTTTTCACAACTCAAAAATGGTCTGTTTTTACACTTGGATCAGTTGCTGTTTCTTTTTCAGTTATTTTTTTCTTCCTTTTTTTTTTTTTTTGCAGTAGTTGGGGTGGCTGGGTGAATGATTAAGCTTTCACTTTAGACTATCATTATCTGGCTTTTGTGCATTTTAGGTGCGAACTGTGAGAGTGGAGAAGAAGATAAATGAGATTGTTAACAGGCTAAACAAAACGAAGGTGGAAAGAAAACCTGATTTGAAAGGTGACTAATAAGTTTGCTATTCTTTCCTTGCCTTTATAGGTTTTTTTTAACATTTATGATTAGAATTTTATGGATGAAGAGGCAACTGTGTACTGTTTTTGTTTGTTATCATATCTAGCCATTTAGTCATTGTGGTGTCTAATGTACAATATGGTTGCCAATTTAATTCGACTCAGCTGATCTTGTTATCTATGCGGGTATGTGTTCTGCAGCTGAGCGAGAAGCAATTGCTGCTGCTGAAAGAGCTGAGAGGAAACATCAACTGAGAGAAAAAGTGAGCATTGCTTCTTTCTTTCTTACTTTCAAATTCATGCATAACCAAAGTATCTAAGCACAATATATTATGCAGACAAGATCAGATTCTACTAGTATAATTTAATTTTGATGTATTGTCATTGCAAAAAATCTGTACACTTGCATCCAGGTATACAACAATGTATTGTCACATACATCATGGAATATGTTAAACACCTCATGATATACTGTTAACTTATTTAAACACTTAAGATGACATTATATAGAGTCAGTTTGTTTAAAATTAATAATAGTGATTTTTACATTAGATTACTCAGGCTAGTGATTATTTTAGAGGTTTTATACAAAGCATAAGTGAATGTGTTTGTTTATAATCATACATATAATTTTTTTTCTTCTAATTCTCATATATTACACATTAAAATCAAATTATTTCTCAAAAGCTACTAAAAGTCATTATAATCCGGTGTTCTTATTCTAGTTGTTTCCCAATGCTGAAATAAACAGATAGAAAATACTAGGAAGTGATTAAATTTGAAACAAGTGAGTTCCATATCATTGTCAAACTCATAACATGTTTTACAGACTCTTTTATTAGATCTTGACCAATGGTTGTGCTTCGAAACAAATTGGTGAATGATTGATTTGTATTTTTACCGCTGTCTTTTTACCTGCCATGTTGCATTCTCTTCAGGGCACAGTTGTCTAAAATGTAATTTAAGTTTTCCTATGTCCTGGTGCACTGCTTGAGTTCTTTGAGTCACTTTCCATCTTGTTGTTCTTTAGGATGTTATGTTAGTAAACTTTGTTAAGAATTTTAGAATCCAGCCCAAGGTTCACGGTGTCTTCTTTGCCTGCTAACAATGAAATATCTTTGAAGCGTAACATTTCAGTGTCTTCTTGATCTAGTTCAATTGTTTTTTTCTTGAGCAATTACTAGAATTAAATCACATGTTTATGTGTGCAGAAGCATTCTTTGTGACTGCTATGTTGCATTCTCCTCGGGGCATAATTGTCTACTATATAATTTTATCTTTTCCTCTGTCCTAAGGCACTGCTTGAGTACTTTGTGTCACTTTGTATCTTGTTGTCCTTTAGGATGTTATATTTGTGAACTTTGTTGAGAATTTGAGGATCGGGCCTAAGGTTCATGGTGTCTTCTTTGCCTGCTAAAAATGAAATATCTTCTTTATCGTGTAACATCTTAATGTTTTCTTGATCTAGTTCAATTGTTTTTTCTTTGAACAATTGCTAGAATCAAATCACATGTTTCTGTGTGCAGAAGCGCCGTGAGGAAATAGAAAGACTAGAAAAGGAGAAACAATCAGAGCTTAGGAGCTACAAGGGTTTGATGGTCGCAGAAAATATGACATCCAACAAAGACATTGCTTCAGGAAGCAAATCATTCCAGGAAGTGGAGGAGGATTTCATGTAAACATTGGTTATTGGCTTATAGACAGATGACTGGTGGTCAACTTGCTGCCATGATTAAACAACCCAACTGGAATCTGAAACTGCATCATTGTCTTGGTTAAGGAAACCAAGTGGTGTGTGTACCCAATTGTGATTTAGGGATAAAGGAGAATATTAAATAGGGAGGGGAGAATGCAATGATTGATTTTCATACCTTGTGATGGTTATATACCTGATTTATAACTTTGCTTGTGACAATGGTTTTTATTTTCTTTTCTCACAGTCGAGTCAAAAACTGATGTTTCTTGCTATAATTTTATGAGTCTTGTTAGGCTTGTCAGGTTTAAACTTTTGCTTTTAGGAAATTGTTAACTATGCGAAATTATCAGGGCATTTTGAAGTATTCATGTTACTGGCAGAGAAGCTCTTTTATTTTATTTTTATATCACAAGACTAATGGTAGGAATAGAATATTATTTAGTGAGAGGCTGTAAGAGTAGCACATAAGCATACATGCACTAAGTTATGTATGTATGTAGGTATGTATGCCCTAACAGTGTGATGATATTTTGTTGGTTTGCACATTTCATCACGAAGCTGAAAAACCACTCTTGCTGGAGAGGTTATTAGCCAGTCATAAAGATGTTAGAGACGTGTTTTCAATTCATAGTTCAAACGCGATCCAATTTACTACACTTGGAGCTGAATTGAACAGGTTTATCGTTATTATGGTTGAGTCGTGGTGAAGATCCTTATTTTTTTTTTTTTTACATACGATTAGAAAGTCTTATATAAGTTGATATATAGTAAAGTCTCATCAGGCGTAACCATTGTAGATGCTAGTTTAGAAAGTCTTATATAAGTTGACATCTAATAGTACACTTTTATTGAAAGTACAGTGTTGATGCTAGTTTCATCAGCTGGGACGGGAACGACTTTGATAGTTGACACTAACACATGGCTAACATGAGAAATAAGAACAATGTTGTAAAATAAGAACAATTTATATAACCATAGGAGGGGTTGGATAACTCAACTAGTTTGAGTTAAGGAAAAAAGTCTTGGATCAAACCCGAGCATGCAGTAAAATATTGATCTAACAAACTAACTATTAACATTTGCTATTAAAAAAAAAAAACTAGGATCTATTCATTAAAAATTAGCTGACCTGGTTGATTCATTGTGACTAATCATAATAACAACAATATTCTGGTTTTTTCTGATGCTATAATTAGACATACTCTTCATGTACCCCATTCATCCTTGCTTGGCTGTAATCCACAAAACTGTCGTGTATTTGTTGTTTTGAACCCTTGGAGGAAGACTCAACAGAAAACACATATGTTGATTCCTACTAAATCCCATGTGGATGTGAACAAAAGTGTTTTAAGTAAAACTCGATGATTCGATCAATTGAGCAGAACTGTCGAAAGCAAAAGTCCAATTCTAATTACATATTTCGGTGAAGAAAAGAACAAAAACCGTCCTGGTTTGCCGAGTTTCAATGAATACGAGTTATTATATTATGTATTTTACATGGGGGATTGAGGGGATGAAAAAGACATTCACTAGGTTCAACTCACAATAGGGAGCACATGACTTTTTTAATAAATAAAATGATCTGAGTCATAACTCATAAGTCTTAATTTTTTTTTTTTTAAGAAATAAGTCTTAAGTAATCTTAATTCAATCTTGTCAACAAAAAATTAATCTTAACTCAATGATTCAAACAAAAATTCTTCTTAATTCCTCATAAATAAAAATTCAACTTAATTCAATGGTTGCAATCGTTAATTTTAATTTTAAAAACCCGTGTTTTTATATTCACCTAAAGAAAATAGATCTTTTTTTTTTCCTTCAAAAAAAAGATCTATTACCAAATTTGAATCATTTTTACTTCACATACATGATATATTGGCATTTTTTTGGGTAAATGATCTATTGGCAATCTTAGTAAATTAATCTAGTTATTATTTGCATTAAAGAAATTAAATGTTGTACCTTGAATTGAATTAAAATCCTTCAAAGTTGTTGTGGTTGGTGTTTCTTTTCTATTTTTATTTTTTATGTTCGATTGAAACCCTTTAGAAAGAAAAAAAAATAAATTATGCTATCGTTATTGAGATTCTCTTACTTCGACGGTTTTCTTAAAATATTTTAATATAAATTGTTTTTTTTGAAGGAATTTTAATATAAATTGTTATTTAATGAAATTTCACATATGGCACGTTTTAAAAAAGCTTTATACTCCATGCATTCCGACAAAGCACCGGGTCCAGATGGATTGAATCCGGCATTTTACAAGAGATTTTGGCACTTATGTGGAGTGGAAATTTTTCATGCAGCGACCTCATGGCTGAATAATGGTGAGTTTCCATCTCAAATTATGGAGACAAATATTGTTCTTATCCCCAAGAAAGATAATCCAGAAACTATGAAAGACCTTAGACCGATTTCTTTATGTAATGTTCTTTACAAAATTATTTCAAAGGTTTTGGCCAATAGACTAAAGCCACTTTTACAAAAATATATATCTCAAGAACAATCGGCATTTATAGAAAATCGTTCTATTATTGATAATGTTATGGCTGCACACGAGATCATTCACCATATGAAATGTAAAAGGAAAGGCAAGGTAGGCGAGGTTGCTTTGAAGATAGACATTAGCAAAGCCTATGATCGAGTTGAATGGGAGTATGTGAAGAAAGTTTTGAGAAGAATGGGTTTTCATGATAGATGGCTGAAATGGATGACTATGTGTATGGAAAGCGTTAACTATCAAGTGCTTGTTAATGACGAGAAAGTGGGACCAATAGTACCTAAAAGAGGGTTAAGGCAGGGTGATCCATTGTCACCTTACCTTTTCATTATATGTGCGGAAGGTTTATCTGCGTTATTACAAAGAGCTGAAGCGAAGGGAGATATTCATGGCATTAAGGTGTGTCGAGGAGCCCCGCTTCTCACACACTTATTATTTGTTGACGATTGTTTCTTGTTTTGCAGAGCGACTATTAGAGAATGCACAAAAATAAAGGAAATTTTACAAGCATATGAAGCAGTTTCGGGTCAGGCAATAAACTTCCAAAAATCAGAAATCTTTTTTAGCAAGAACACTTTGAAAGTGGACAGAGAGGCAATCAAGGATCTATTTCAAGTTACAAATACAATGGGAAGTGGAAATTATCTTGGTATGCCATCAGTAATAAGCCGAAGCAAGAGGGCAATGTTTGGTTACTTGCGGGATCGAGTGTGGAGAAAGATTCAGCAATGGTCCGGGAAGCATCTTTCAAAAGTGGGGCGAGAAGTTCTCATCAAGTCAGTAGCACAAGCAATTCCGACATATTGCATGAGTACTTTTCTTTTACCTACATCTCTAGGGGAAGAGATCCAGAAGATGCTTAACTCGTTTTGGTGGGGGTCGAATAGAAGGCAAGGTAGAGGAATAAATTGGCTCGGATGGGATAAATTGACAATGCGGAAGGAATATGGAGGTATGGGATTTAGACATTTGTTTGGCTTTAATTTAGCTATGCTAGGGAAGCAAGGTTGGAGGCTTCTTACTAACCAAGATATTATTGTTGCACGCATCTACAAAGCTAAATACTTTCCGAAGACTGATGTTTTGGGGGCTCGTCTAGGCCATAACCCAAGTTACATTTGGCGTAGCATCTATGCTTCACAGGTAATAGTTAGAGGAGGTCAAAGATGGAGAATTGGTAATGGAAAGAGCATAGCGGTGTGGGCAGATCCGTGGCTGAGGGAGGATGGAAATTCGTATGTCTCAAGTGAAAAAATTCAAGGTATGGAAAGTATGAAGGTGGCAGATTTGATGAGTGAAGAAAATTGGAACTGGGGACTGATTGCAGCCATATTTAATGAACAAGATAGGAAGGCAATATCCAAACTGGTGTTGTTGCATCGAGATAGAGAGGACAAGCGCATTTGGAAATTTAATAGTCATGGAGTTTATACGGTAAAGTCCGCATATAGATATGCAATGGAAACACTTGTTGATAATGATGAATACCGAGTACCGGGAGAATGGACTAGAATTTGGAGTTTGAAGATTCCACAAAAAGTTAAAGTTTTTCTCTGGAGAGCGTTGAGAGGTGTTCTTCCTACGCGTATGCGACTGCAGGACAAAGGTGTACCATGTACAGATTGTTGTCCTTTTTGTGAAACAAATTATGAGAACGACTGGCATGTTTTTATTAGATGCGACGAGGCGAAGACAGTTTGGTGAGCAGCTGGTTTATGGGATGTGATGTCTACTACTGTTGCTGTTGCTGAGAGCTTTGCAGCTTGTATTTTTTCTTTACTATGCAGGTTGACAATTGAAGAATGCAAGGACTTGGTAATGATGTTATGGTGTATTTGGAGACATCGTAATGACAAGGTATGGGATGGTGAGCTGCAGCTGAGTAACATAGCAGTCCAGTTAGCGCGTGAGTTGTTGTTTCAATGGCAAGCCACAAGCAATTCTGCTACTGCACACAGTCAGCATCCACCGCAAGATACAGCTACGTGGCAGCCACCAGCAGCGGGATTTCTGAAGTGTAACGTAGATGCAACCATCTTCAGGGCACAAAACCGGTTTGGGACAGGTATGTGTATTCGAGATCATCATGACAGGTTCGTAAAAGCTGCTACAACTTGGTATGAAGGTTGTCCCCCTCCTCAAGAAGCGGAAGCAGTTGGATTACGCGATGCCATTTTGTGGCTTGGACAGTTAGAATTATCAAATGTGCAAATAGAACTAGATTGTAAACTAGTGGTTGATAGCATATATGATAAGAATAACAACCAGGCAGAATTTGGTAGTATCATTGATGACTGCAGGTCACTATTACAACAATGTACAAACTTCAAGATAAATTTTGTTAGGAGACAAGCGAATGTTGTCGCTCATAGTTTCGCTAGGGTGTCAATATTACAAGCTCGTCACCAAGTCTTTGATTTGATTCCATCTTGTATTCCAAATTGTGTGATGAATGAAATGATATGAGTTTTTGTTGGTCAAAAAAAAAAACCTTCATCATCTTTGTTTCCTTCAAAAAAAAAATTTAAAAATCTTCTTTTTTTAGAGCATAATCTTGTTTTTTTTTTTGGGTAACTTGTTTTAATCCTGAGTAAAAATAGATAGTACAGTTGTGTTTATTTTTTTTTTGACAAATGTACATTTGTGTTTATTGTTTCTTATGTAGGAACTCAAAATAAAACAGGGAAAAAGGAAGTTTTGTAAATTGTAAAATTTTATACATGCATGACACTTTATATCATAGCGATAATTCTTTTGACAACACATAAATACTTAAAAATATATATTTAATTTTAGATTTAACTAGTAAACACCAGTGATACAAATATTTTTGACACATGCATTCAATCAAATCAATATTGATGCCACATTTGTTAGGTTCATTCTAAAATGTTTTAATATATATGAGTTTTTTTTTAGAGAATAATATATATGATTTAATTGCCATATATTAACAATGTAAAATTATTTTAGACATGTATCTAATGATGTCTTACAACGTCAGTTAATGAATATGAAAACACATGAGTTCTCATATTCATTAATTGATGTGACAACACATCGTTGAATATATGTATAAAATAATTATAAACTGACAATGTATACTAATTAAATGGACAATATATTTAGAATAATTTGATTGAATGCATAAGTAAAAAAGTTTTACATGTATAGATTTTTTTTTTTTTTTTTTATGAAAAGATACTTAGAAAAATATATTTTAAGAATTAGCATAAGTAAGTGATATACTATAAAAATAAAATTAAATACCAAACACACCAGCAATACATATTAGTAAACTCCAAAAAAATATGTGGAGGAAATTTGAAGAAAGAAAATAAAATATATGACCGTTGCACTTTTGGGAAGAAAAAAAAAAACCTCAAAAAAGTCAATAATATTGTTTGTGAAAAAAGGAAAAAAGAATTAATTTTCAAAAAAGAAAAGAAAAGAAAAAGAGAAAATAGTTTCCGCCCCTTTATGTTTGAATATTGAGAAGACCGTTTCCTTTAACACTTTCTCTCACTAAAACCTCTTCTTATTCTTCTCCCTACTTTGAACGTTGATGTCAAATTCTAGATCTTTCTTCAACATCTATCCATTCGGATTTGCATTTTCACACAGCTTCAATTTCCTCATCCATTTTCTCCAATATCTTCATTTCTGAAGCTCAATCTGGTCAGTGAACGCTTGCATTTTGATTTTGATTTCGATTCCTTCATCGTTAACTCTCCGATCTACAAATCATGTTTATGTTTAAATGTAAATTCTATTATGAGTTTTCAAATTACTTTAAATTTCAATTCCTTAATTTTTTTTTTCTTCCTTTTTTTTGAATTTTTTACTTTAATTGTTTGATTTTGAAAGGATCGAGTCTGTTAATATTTCTCTATTTCATTTGTAATGCTGCCATGTGTTTTATCCATGTAGCGGATCCCACTTTGTGCGACTTAGGTGATTTATTTGAAATTTGAATTAAATTTATATTGATTCATGTGTTTCTTTGCAGGAAGTTTTGCTTGCGAAATTTTATAAAGGTGGATTAGGGATTAGAATGATTTGGAGGACAAATCGTGGAGATAATTGCAGACAAGTGGAAATTGCGGTACACTATGGGAAGTGAGACCACAATTCCTGCTCTATCAGATGGTGTACAGAAAATTAGAGCATTACATGGGTAAATCTTACAATCATCTTTTGTTTTACTAACATGCTTGATATGCATTTGTTGCTTTAATCTCAGATACCCCTTTTGGAAGTAAATTTTAGAATCATTGATATGTTTAAGTTTGGAGTTGTTATTTGCTTTTTTTGAGCATGAAATGATTTATTACCAAGACCAAGCACTGGATCCTTAATTTCCCAATTATAGCTTATTGTATCCATCATTACAATTTTCCTTAAATTTGCCTTTATTCTTAGTTTCATCATAATTGTTTCTCAAATTTCTAACAATTGCTGCGGTAGATCTTTTAACTGATTAACTAAGAAAACACATTTTATAACCTTTTGAACTTTTAAATTAAATAATATTGCAAATTTAAAGAACAAACGCATCTTTTTACCAATAACAGAAAACCAAGATTATAAGCACATGCTAATGCCTTTTTAAGCTAGTTGAAAAGAGGTCTGAAAGAGTGGTAAGTGGTAACATTATACTTGTGACATTATCCTATCACATTTGTGACATTTTTCTGTCACATTGCTGTTAATTTGATTTGTTCAACAAAAGTCAAATAGATTTACCCGTCCGCTGTACACTCCAACACTTCCAATTGGTGCCACATTGCTGGCTTAACACCTGAGTGTGAAGTTGCACAAGAAAAGGCAAAATGAGGCACTCTCTAAACTTTCTCAACTTCAATGGGGTGTATCCACTTTAATCTCCAATTATTCATCAAGGTCACTATACGTGGTCAATCAATGGTGATAGCTTAGCTATTATAATGAGATTGAGCAGCTGCCAAACAAAATTGAAGATTATGAAAATTTTATATGCAAAAGGCAAAAGACATGTAGTTTATGAGGATGAGGATTTTAATACATTTCTACATGAAAATAATTTTGTGCAATCTATAACATGTCATTATATATTTATAAGCAGTGAAATGAGTTTACTCTTACAATAAAGCACGTATTTGCAGGAGGACTACTGGCCCTACAAGGCGCTCCACTAAAGGACAATGGACGCCTGAGGAGGTGAATTTTTAATACTTTAACATATTACATCTTTCTAAAGTTTGGTAATATTGCTCTACGGCAACTTTATTTGTCTGTTTTAGGAGACGCACAATAAAATTTTGTATCATGTGAAATTTAGCATCTATAGGACTTATTGTGTTAACTTTTTCACTTTCAATCATTATAGTACTACTAATAGTTATTGTGCAGACTTTGAAGATCATAAATGGATAAATAATGCAATGGCTTTTTTTTTTTGTATACATGTGCATTTAGAAATTTTACTTAATTTTTCTTTGAATTTCTTCTATGTAAAAAAGTATTATATGATCAAGTGAAATACATGAATTCTGTGTATGCAGGATGATATATTGAGGAAGGCTGTTGAGCGTTTTCAAGGAAAAAATTGGAAAAAAATAGGTAATATTTTCACGACATACTTCTGTTGGCGTATAGCTGCATAGTGGAGCATTGGTTGTGTTCAATTCTTCAAAAAACTAGCTTTTTCAGTTGGACCTTTACATGCTTAACTGAGGAGATTTAAAATGGGAAAAAGAACTGGTGTTTGTCGGGGAATCAATCTATATATTTGTAGTAAACTCAATTTATATTTTTCTGTAGTCTTTACACCTATTCAATATTGTTTTTTGACTTGTTATGACTGTACAATGTGTTTGCAGCGGAGTGTTTCAAGGATAGAACTGATGTACAATGCCTGCATAGGTGGCAAAAAGTCTTAAATCCAGAACTTATCAAAGGTCCTTGGTCTAAAGAGGTAATATCAACTTCTCATTTTTTGCCGGCGTAGATTATATACTTAACAATTTTGTGTTGGTTCTGACATGATAGTCTATTTTATCCATTTTCTGTTTGGATATCTGTTATTTACTTACCTACCAATCTGAATGCAAACAGGAAGATGAAACAATTGTTGATTTGGTAAACAAATATGGGCCTAAAAAGTGGTCTACTATCGCACAACATTTACCTGGACGTATCGGTAAGCAATGTCGAGAAAGGTATGGTTATTGGATTCCTAATAATTAATGTATGTTATGATTAACATACTTTATGTCCAAAAACATTAAACTAGAGTACAATGTATTTAATATTTATTCCGACTACATTTTCTTATTGCCAATTAGTGGGATAAGACTTGATTGTTGTTCTATTTTTTACGTATTGCACATATGTACAAATATAAATTAAATTGCTTGGGGGGTTGTAGTAGTCAATTCTCATTCTCGCTGATGATTTTTGAAAAATTATTAGGTGGCATAATCATCTTAATCCTTCTATAAACAAAGAAGCATGGACGCAGGAAGAAGAGTTGGCTCTAATACATGCTCATCAGATATATGGGAACAGATGGGCAGAATTATCAAAGTTTTTGCCTGGAAGGTAAATACACGTTAATTTGGTTTTTGCATTTCATTTAAATAAGGAACGAAGTTGAAAAGTGCATGCAACCATGCTCTCACTTCATTTTTGAAATCACAGTTTCTTATGTATTTTCTGGGGCTGATTGGCGTCAGGTAGAAAAAATATCTTTTTATCAAGAAAAATATCATGCCATCAGAATATGCATGTTTTTTCTGGGTGAAATTTAGATTCATTTTTCACTTCTGTTTATTAGTTAGCATTTAAAGTTGTGATTTTTCATTTTCTGATGTGGAAACAGGACAGACAATGCTATAAAGAACCACTGGAATAGTTCTGTTAAGAAAAAATTGGATTCCTACTTGGCGTCAGGCTTGCTTGCTCAGTTTCAAAATGTCCCACTTGTTGGAAATCCAAATCAACCTATTGCTTCATCCCCTGCAAGGTTGCAGTTTAGTGTAGATGATAATGGTCCTAGGGGCACGGAAGGTGTGGAAGTTTCACAGTGTAGCCAAGAGTCGGTTAACGCTAGTCACTTTCCATCTGGCAGAGAGTTGAGCATTGCCGTTATACAAAATGTGGAGGAGTACAGGCACAACGCAGAATCTAATCAAGCATCATGTTCAGAGCCATATTACATGTCTCTGGATGGTGTTACCCGCCAAGAGGTTTGCTCCTCTCAATTTCTTGAGCAAAAATATTCAAACAAACCTGGGAGTTCCTCCGCAAACGTGGACTGCCAATTTAATTTACATGCTTTGCCCGCCTCACTGGACTTTGGGCAGGAATCGATGCAGTTGCAAAATGATTCTTTAGCTTCTAGTGAAAGTCATGACATGATGATTGTTCCATATGAATATCAGCCTTCATCTATGGGCAATGCTAAAGGAGAACAAAACATGTTGATAACTGATGATGAATGCAGATTCCTATTTTCAGAGTCAATGAGCGATGAATGTTTTTCCTCTGGAGGAGTAAATAATGTTGACTTGTGTGGATACACTTCATCTCTTTGTCATTCGTCTTTACCATCTGATAGTAGGATGATAATGTATACTGCCGAAGCAAATCAGTTGGTCGGCTCTGAGGATCAGCAGTTTGTCTCGAGGGAAGATGATGTGAAAGATGATAGTTTAAAATTGGAGTCTGTAAGTAGTTCTGGATGTGGATCAGATACGATGCAAACTTGCTATCCAATTGATGAAAAGCCAAATGTGCATACACAACAGGAGGAAACAGGAGGAACTCTATGTTATGAACCACCCCGTTTTCCAAGCGTGGATATACCTTTCTTGAGCTGTGATCTTATACAATCTGGAGATATGCAGCAAGAATTTAGTCCCTTAGGTATCCGCCAGTTTATGATGTCTTCTATGAACTGTCTGACTCCTTTCAGATTGTGGGACTCACCTTCCCGCATTGATAGTCCGGACGCTTTGTTAAAAAGTGCTGCTAAAACTTTCACAAGTACACCGTCCATAATGAAGAAGAAGAAACGAAACCGAGACCGAGACCTTTTATCTCCACTATCAGATAGAAGAATGGAGAAGAAACATGAGATTGACATGACGTCAACTCTGATTAGAAACTTTTCCCGTTTGGATGTCATGTTTGATGACAATGAGACTCAAGGTATTGAAGATGATAAAGAAAATCGTGGACCAGCTTTTAAGGTGGAGGATAAAATTAACTCTAAGGAGAAGAATGAGCAGCCTCCGCTTGATGCCGATTCTAAGATGAAGAATGATATTGATACTACTGCTGAAATTGTAAGTACTACTTTTACTATTCGAGAACCACCATGGTCCTTGCCTGTTAAGAATATTAGTAGTTGTAAATACTAACTTGTCTGTTAAGAATATTAGTAGTTGTAAATACTAACTTGTCACTGCGCTCCAAAATGTTATTATTCTATTGTGGTCGATTGCAGTCCAAAGTTTGTAATATTGACTTGTTATTTTTATTGGTCAGGTGCAACAGCCTTCTCGAGTTTTGATTGAACATGATATGAATGATCCATCGCTGTATTCTCCTAATCAAGTTGGTTTGAAATCAGACATAGTTCTAAGTTTAAGTGCTCGAAGTCATAAAAAATCAGTCTCAAGATTTAGCTCTCCTTGTGTTCGATTAAAGGAGCACGAAAGACTCTCAGTTTCTGTTACTTGTGTGCAATCCGTCTGTTCATCATCAATCCCAGGAGAGAATATGGGCGATCAAACCGGAAATGATGATGGTTTTGAAACAAATAGCATGTACTATTCTTTAAAATGATTTTATTGTTATCTAATTTTTTTTCAAAGTTTTTAATGGATCACATTGTTTTTGAGTAACTTCTTGTTTGGTTTCAGTTTTGGAGGAACGCCTTTTAGGAAAAGCTTTGAATCACCTTCAGCATGGAAATCCCCTTTGTTCATAAACACCTTTTTGTCTAGTCCTAGGATTGATGCTGAAATTACTATCGAGGTACTATATGTTCTGTTGATTTAATTTACTGTTGTTCTGAACTATTAGTTTCTTTCTCCTCGATTAAAGAAGTGAGCATGCCTACAGGACTACGGATGTTTCTTTAGCCCGGGTGATAAAAGCGGCTATGATGCACTTGGATGGATTAAGCAGATTGGTGAACACACTGCTGCTCAATATGCCAATGCTCTAGATGTTTTAGAAAATGAAACTCCTAAGGCACTACCAAAAGATGTCTCTGGAGACAACCAGGAAAACAACGATCCTCATAATCAGCCTGGGAACCATTCTAAGTCACCTTCAAATGCTTTGGTAATTGTTTCCGTATTTTTTCAACAAAATTTCAATTTAGTCCTAAACTTGTTAGATTGAGAATAGTTTATATTTATTAGTTCAGAGACTAGTTAATAGAAAGTAATCATTTAGGAGTTTTTTTTTTCTAGTTTTTGTCAGTTATATATCTAATAGCATAAAGAAATATATTTGTTTTCAGGTGGAGCGACGCATGCTTGACTTCAGCGAATGTGGAACTCCAAACAAAGGTGATAAGGGCAAATCCTCAGCTATGAGTGTTTCAAGCCCTTCTTCGTATTTGTTGAAGGGATGTAGATAGATAGCTGCCTGTTCATTGTTATGGCTAATGCCCTCAGCTGTTTTGCTCTTTGATGAGTATACTTTATATATATAAAATGCCGTTTATTTATAGAAAAAATTATTTTGTTGTTAAGCTTGTAGTACAAGACTTGAATTTGTAAGTTTGTAACAACAACAACAAAAAAAATTATCCTAAGTTATGATGATTCTTGATTCTCCGGGTCCGTTTAGAACGTAAAAAGGTAGAGGAAAGATAAGCAGAAGAGGGAAGCGAGGAAATAATAGTTATATTTCTTCTTTGGTGTTGATAGGTGTGGCAAAGCGAGTAGAACCCATGTGTTTGACGGTATAACCCGCTATTTTAAGTGGAACGGATTGATGTTTTGAACTCGGCCATTCAAGTTGGTCCACTCTGTTTTATCTACCGCAAAAATGGAGCAGCGAATGGAGGATTGACCAGTTTAAAAAAACTGTTTTCCCTGATGCTTTTTAAATTCGAATCAGTGAATCCAGTAGTTGTAGAATTTGTGCAATGCTGAAATAGGGACAATCCTTGCAAAATAAAAAATAGAATGGCTTAAGTTGCATTTGAGGTGCTCAGTTCTCACAACATAACCTAAATATCTGATTTATTTTATGCAGTTTATGTATTAAGCTGCAAGTTATGGGGCGTTCTGATGCTATAAAATGAATAGCACTCCGTATGTAAAATGAAATAGGGAGAATTATTGATTATGTTTGTTTTATTTATTTATTTCAATTTTAAAATCATAATTCTAATTATAATTCTTCCCCTATAAAAAAAGCCCTAAAGTTGCAAAGGGTGAATATATGGATGACTAAAATTCCTATCTTCTCTATTAAGAACTATACTTAAAAGGTTCTAATTTTATAAGAACTAAAACAAACATATTTAAATTCGTAGAATATTAATAATATCAAATGATACTCATCCCTTCTTTTTTTTGGTTACAATGATACTCATCCCTTCTGCGTTCAAAGATCATACAAATTAATCAAGACAACACAAGGAATGTAGATTTTTCTTTTAAAAAAGAAGGAAAAAATAATTTAAACCTCTCCATAAGTTTCTTTTTCCTTCCATGAGTTTGAATCATGCTAAAAGTGTTTATGAAATTTAGCTCCTACCCTCCTACATTTATTTATATTGCGTATGTGTGTATAATAAATTGAATTGGAAGGGTGTACTAGAATTATTAGGGGGTGCGGATAGTTGAAACCGAAAAACAAGAAGTGGGCTGAAGCAGGCCTTTCCGTTGGCAATTCCAAAACCCTAAAAACCCTACTTCAAATTTCGGGAAGTTTTACCCTATACCCCTACATTTGTACCTTCACCCTTACAAATCACTAATAATTCCAATTTTATCCTTCTTCCACTTAACTTTTACATCTTCCTTTTTTGAGTATGACTGCACTCACCCCTACATATTTTCTGGAAAACTATCACTAACATTTCCGGATTAATATATAGTTTCAGAAAACTATTAAAAACTTTCATGATTTGTTTATAATTTTCCAGAAAACTCATATGTACATTTCCAAAATTAATACCATAAATCTTGTATGTTGTGTTTATTTGTTTGTAGCAAACAACTTTTCCAGTTTAACTTTCTTCTAATTGCGTCCAGAATTATCTCTCAAAGCTTTTGAATTATAATCTAAATAAATGGAGTAAATGAGACATTAATTTGAATATTTGTCATCGGTGAATTCAATGCTTGACTTTATTTGTCATCGGTGAATATCACTAACATTTCTCAAAGATTTTATTTCATCGATGTTAATGGTGGATATTGACGAATGAAAATGAAATAGTGGATTTCCGATGCCTCTAATAAACCGAAAATGTGAAAATGATTATTCCGGAAATAAATATGAACTGAAATCAACATCCATGAATTTTTCCGGAAATGCAAGATCTGAACTGACAACGTTTCTATGTGTTTTCCGAACGCTAGATCTGAATCAGAAATGTATCTTTTAATCTTTCGAACACAAGATCTGAACTGGAAGGGAGGCGTTGATGATTTCGGTATCAAATTGTAGTCGGAAAATTAAAACTGCATATTTTTGGTCGATTCAAGCAAACCAAAAAACTTTAATTAATGTCTTCCGGAATGAATCTCCATGATCACTCGTTCTCTCGAACATGAACGATGAAAGTTGGACATGTTAAGAGACAAATAAAAAAATGAAGTGTTTTAACTTTATATAGAGGGTAAAATAGGTAGTTCATATAAAATGTTGGGGTGAGGGTATAAATGTAGGGGTATAGGGTAAAATGTTCCAAATTTCGACATCGCTAGAACCTTCCATTCTGATCTAGAACCAGGGCCTCTAGTACCCTATTAAAACCCTAATCCATTTCTTGAATCTTATTTCCAGAAAAACCTTAATTTATTATTTAATCCGTCAAACCTTCATCAATGGCTAAGCGTTTGATTCCAACCTTCAACCGCATCCTCGTCGAGAAAATCATCCCTCCTTCCAAGACCTCCGCCGGTATTCTTCTCCCTGAGAAGACCTCCCAGGTTTGTAGAAACTCTCTTCTTCATTTTTTTTATATATGTATGTCTCTGTGTTAATCGATTTGGATTTAATTGATTCTGGTTTGAAAACAGCTTAATTCAGGAAAGGTTGTAGCTGTTGGACCTGGATCGAGAGACAAATCTGGGAATTTGATTCCGGTGTCTGTCAAAGAAGGTGACCACGTTCTCTTGCCGGAATATGGTGGCTCTCAAATTAAGCTTGATGACAAAGAGTTTCATTTGTTTAGGGATGAGGACATTTTGGGCATTCTGCGTGATTGATTCATGGACTAGTGTTTGTGTTTGATAAAGTGCAAATTATGATGATTAGGTTTATTGAAATAACTTCAATTTAGTGTCCAATCTAATTTGGTGCAAACATTTGAGAGGGATTTTCATTTTTATTTTTCCTGAAATATTGTGATTTATGCCTCTTTTATATTCTGAAATATTATGGCAATGAGGATACTTCTTTTTCTTGCAGTGGTTGTTATGATTCTTATTCTGATTTTCATTTCATTTTATCAATGGTCTATTTTACATATACCTTGTTCCAACTAGTGTAATAATATTACCTAATTAGATCCAGAGACCATAGGAAGAAATACTACTATTTAGATTGTGACAATTCAAGATCGTGAGAGGATAACTTGTGCTCTATTTAGATTGTGCAGCGGATAGTGTGTAGAGAAAATTACACAATTACATATGTAATTCTTAAAACACTAGATAGTTGTGTTGTATATCAATCCATTGTAGCCTTGGAACATTCATTAAGGTCACTGTACCAGGCCAATCAATGGTGGTAGCTTAACTCCTATAATGAGATTGAGCAGCCACCAAACAAAATTTAAGATTTTTTCAAGTTTTATATGAAAACATTCATCAAGGCACCTGACTTATCAATAGTGTTGCTTAACTACTACAGTGAGATTGAACAGCCACACAGAACAGAATTGAAGATGATGGAAGTTTTATATCCAAAAGACATTTATAATGATGATGATACTTTGTGAAGAATATTGTTTGTGCAACCCATAGTAAGAAGTCATTCATTGTTTGTGCAACCCCCCATAGTAAGTCTTTGTTAGAGTTGTAATCATCTGGCTGGACTACGAACATTTTTTTTTTTTTACATCTATTAGACTTTATTGGTGATTCTTTTGACTTGTTTTTTTTTTTTTTTTGTCTATTAGACTAACAGCTAGAAATACAACATTCTTAAGGTGAATAAGTGAGAAATTTGGGTTATAAGGTGAATAAGCGAGGAATTTGGGTTCTAAGGTGAAATAGTGAGGGATTTAAGTTTGAACCCTAACCCAAGATTGAACTATGTTTACATGACTCTTTTGACTTGTTTACTCGATATTTATTTTTCTTTTACTCTGTTATTTCTTTTGCAATTCTCTTACTTTCGTTAAGTGATGAATCATGACTTTGACAACCTCGCTCAGCTTCACATCGTTAGGAATGGTTTAGAACAACAACGTAATCTTCAGCTTTATACAACATGAGAATCTATGCCTCCAAATAATCACATGGCATTGTAGAATAGACACACCTCAGAAAAGGGGAGGATTATCGGAGCTTGACACCCTCGATGCGATCCCTACACGTAAAAAGTTTCTAACTCATAGTTGAGGAACTCAACAAATTGCAAAGATACCTCGACAAAAAACATGCAAGAGGAGCATAAACGCAGTGTGAACTTTACTTTGGAGACGACCATTTTAACTTTTGTCCACCTGAGGAAGGTGTGAGAATACCAATATCAGAATCAATACAAATAATGCCGAATTAGTCCTTCGTTGCTTGGAGTTGTATACAACATACACTGACACCATATGTCATTGTTTATATATAATAATAATGGATGATTAATGACGTGTAAATATTTGCTATATGTCATTGTTTATATATAATAATAATGGATGATTAATGACGTGTAAATATTTGCTAAATTTAGTTCATTAATCATGTGGTTAATGAATTGACAATTTTTTTAACAGGATGTGAAGTTCTGTTTGGTGAATTAACAATCAAAACAATCCAATAGCAAGGGACGTAAATTAGTTATGAAAAAAACATTAGATAAAATTCAAGATTAAATTACATTTAATTGTAATAAATTGGTTTTTAAGTTTTTTTCCGTACCACTTGCGTTTTTAAGTTATTTAAATGTAACAAGTTAGTTAAGTATTTTTCGTACCACTTACCTTTCAAAAAAAAAAGTTAGTTAAGTATTTTTTTGTAATACTTAGATCTTTTAAGTTATTTTAATTGTCACTTTTAGACTCCGAATAACTTATATGATTTTTAGCAAAACATATATGATTTTTATTGTCATTATTTAAAATAATTTACATTGTCGACAAGAGATGTGTCTAAGAGAAGTAACTACACTTCTGCAATGTAGAAAACTAATGTTCGAATTTTAGACAGAAGGTGGACTCTCGTTTAATGTACGACGCACTTTAAATTAGAAAATCTTTAGCAAAAATAACCTATGAAAAATAAATAACTACACCCTCTGAACCAGGGTCCTGGCTATGCCACCGTTATGATGTATCTATATTTAATTTGTTAATTAACGGTTGATATTGTCCACTTTACATTCTAAAGTGAGTTGCTCACTTCAGACGAGTTGGATCAAGTGTAATTACCTTTAATTCATTTGTTATGTATGTGCATATGTAAGCATCAATTTATTAATACCGGTGATATTAGTTACTTTACTCTCTAAAGTAAATTATTGACGCTTAATCCTTTTACTTTTGAGTGGATTGTGAAAGAAAAGAAAAAAAACTTGTGTGAAAGTAGCATGACAGGACCCAAGATTCTATTCTATCCAGGTATGTAAGTATCTATGATATGATGATTGTATTAAACTATTAATTGATTGATTGGCATTGTTTGAGTAGTGTGAAGGAGAGGGACGAACTTCTTCTTTATTGGAAGTAGGTTGCTTGTATCGTTCAGGTGAATGTATGTGCATTGCATATGGAGTATTGGCATGCTTCGCTTTTAGTCCCACATCGCCTAAATATTTCATGGTTTGAGTGTTTATATAGAAGAGGCAGACATCAGGGCTTGTCCCTTCGGGGACATCTGATAAAATTGGAACGATACAGAGAAGATTAGCATGGCCCCTGCGCAAGGATGACACGCACAAATCGAGAAATGGTCCAAATTTTTTTGGATTTTTTTTTTTCCGATTTCTTCTTCGTTCAGGTACGTTCTTCTTCCATTTTTCTGCAAATTAATTTCGTTTTCCATTCGGTGGTTCCTCTTCTCACTATTTGATTTTTTCGTTTAGGGTTTTGTTTAAAATTTTGAAATTGGGGGTTAAAAAAAAGAACCCCCAAAAAATTGGGGGTTATTGTCTCCTTCTACTTCTTTCAACAACCTGTATTTCCATCAAAGTATTGTAATTCTTGTTCTGCTTATTTTGTTGGATAGATAGATGGGTATTACCATTGGATTGGGGATGGTCTTATTGTTCTGTCAGTATTGCATTATGCATAGATATTTTCGTTTCAGTATGTCTATTCAAATGCCTCACTAATCCATATACCATAGCTTTCAATTAATTATTCAATGAATTTTCTGATATATGTTGAACAAACAATCACTCGAGTCGAGTTGTTGAAAAATTGTGTCATCATTCATGATTTGACAAATATTGTTACTCAGTACTCGAGTCTGTATGTCATTCATTTAGACAAATTCTCACCCATTTTCCCGATCATGGGAAAAGGAAAATTTACAAGTGTAAAAAAAAAAAAACGCCTATTGTTCAAAATGTTATTCCTAATCTATGTCACTCTCTTGCAGCTGCAGATTTACAGCCCATTGAAGCGAGAAGTGATATGCAAAAAAACATCTTCTGTGCAAGGAATTGTGAGGCCACCCATTGGATGATCATATCCGAATTCTTCCTCTGCTCGACTCAACAAGTCTTGTAATGAAGTTTGGTTCAAGTAGGACATAGGGATCACAAACCGCTTCATTTCCTCTCCAACGTACACTGCAAGATAGCCCTTTGGCACATTTGTCGCTTTTGTTGATGCTTGGCTACTGCTAAAGGAAGCCCTTCTTATAGCTGCTGGTAAACGGAAGCCCATTTTAAATGTTTCAAACAACAGACTAAACCTCTCAAATTTAAGGAAAATAGTATTTATCTTTTGATGCTTTAGTATGTGAATGATTTGTGATGGTTGTGATGGAAAGTAGTAGTGTATTTATGGGTTCAAGAGTTTCTTCAAATCCATTTCTTTGAGAAATTAAATTATTGTTAAAGGATGGGCTCCATGAGATGAGGGAACACATGCTATTGTCTTTTGACGTCTCTCCATAAATCAAGGCTCAACAAGTTCAATAAGAGTACATATATAATAAGCCCCACCATTTGAAAGAAAGGCCAGTAGAGTACCCACTTGGAAGTCAAATGAGATGGCTAGATTTAAATTAAATTTCTTTTATGGATTGTCATATTTTTTAGACATGCATTAGACATGTAACGTGTGTTCTTCCTATTGATTGCGCGGCTCAATGCCGACATATAGCTAGCTACCAAAAATTTCTGTTGTAGTGTGAATTCTAAGGTAATGGCTAGTTGGCTCATAAATGTTAGGAGAGAACTTGGAACCTGTATCAAAGTCTTGGTCAGCAGTCAGAAGATAGTAGTACATGTTTGAACCCACAAATAGCAGAAAAGCTGTACTCTGAAAATTGGATTTTTAATTTCAACATCCGTATATATTTCGTTTTAAATAATCGCAGTCTTTTGAAGAAAGCCTAGGAACAACTGCTTTGACACGATTATAAGGAGGACTATAGATCAAAACTTGAACTTGTACCAAAGTTTGTCCGATGACTTTTTCTGCATATAAGATAATTAGCCAGTAGAACCTTGATTCATGAAACTGCATTAAACTGGCATGTAATGTCTTCTTCTGTACTACTATATAAGCGATGCTTTCTAGATGAACATGTTGAGTTGTATTTAATGTTCAATAATATTTTTATTTTTCTTTTCCTCCAAAGAAGGCCTGATGGTTTTTGTAACTCAAGTATCAGATCCAAATTACCGTACAGTTGATGATTTACTGCTTTAAGTGTCGAAGTTCTCCATTTAAAACTGGTTAACAGATATAAGGAGGCAAGAGATCACAGTTTAGTTTGGGTGAGTTTCTAGCTTTAAAGAATTGAGATGATTATTTGACTCTTGGTTCTATTTTTGTATGTTTAGGTTTGACTCTTAGCTAACATACACTTTTATGAACAGTTGAGGCTGCAAGGAATTCAAATTAAAGGATTTCCGTTGAATGTGTGTTTTAGGACAACAACTTTGACGAGAACTACATGTGATTATGGTCTCCTCCACCTTCTTCCAGCATCACAAGAAGAATCCAACTTAATAAATAATTGGTAAGAACTAAGACGTTTTATTATGTGGTATATTCTTTTCGTCATTTTAATTTAACTTCTACTGGCCTGTTTTCAAAATTATATTATGTGCCAATCAGGTTGATAATCTTTATAGGTTAAAGAAAGGGTTTTCTTTAAATATTTATTTGTTTCAAGTTTTGTTGTATATCCTTGTAATATATGCCAATTTTGCATCACCATATCAATGAGTAAGTATGTAATAAACAGTATCCATAAAATCAGCGCATGGCTTGTGTTTGTGCAATGCAAGTATTTCAGGTGACACAAAAAACAATAGCTAAATTCAAAAGAATATAGTTTTGTAACATTCTCATTTCTGATTTCCACTTAAGAGGAAACATCAAAATAAACAAAACAAAATTGTGATATACAAAAGTTGTCTCAACTAGTCAATCCTATTGTGTTATGTTATCGTTAAGCGGTATGAATTTATTTATAGGCTGTTCAAGCGGGAAGTTGTATGTAAAAACACATCTTCCTTGCAAGGAATTGTAAGACCACCCATTGGATGACAGTAACCGAATTCCTCTTCACCTTGGCGCAACAATTCTTGAAATGAAGGCTCATTCAAGAATGACACTGGAATCAAAAACCTCTTATTTTCCTCTCCAACATACACTGCAAAATAGCCTTTTGGGACTTCCACTTGTTTGCTAGATGATTGACTTGCACTAAATGATGATTGTCTAATACCAGGTAAGCGAAAACCCATTCTTGTTTTGTTTCTTGACGACTGAATGATCTCGAAGAAGTAGTTGAAAAAATAAGTGAACTTGAATTATGATGCTTTGAAGTAAGAATGATTTGTGTTGTTTCTAAACCCAATGATGTGTATATATAGACTTCGAAAACCAATTGTATGGTGAATGAGTTGTTCAATGGGTTTAGTTGGAGACATAGCTCATTAATAATCACATGGCACTGTCTTGGAGGTTTTCACTTAGGATTAGGCTTGTGAAACAGACCTGTTTCAGACAATCTGTTAACATATTAAGTATTTTGTCCTTGGGGATGTGGCAACTGGTTGCTATTATTGCTTGAAATTCAATCAACCATGAAATATACTTTGAAGCTGTTGCCAATCTTCATATGGATATAATTTCTTGCAACATGATTGAATTTTAATCTAACAGTCAAAAGATCCATCATGTTTCGAGTTTTCACTCTTCCACAGAACTAGCTGGATTTAAAATATGATATGGTTTGTATTCTTTGCAAGCTTTACTGCATTGTAAAGGTAGTGTTCCAATTAACTAGGTTGTTGTTAAATCTGGTTCAAAATTGATGAGGAATTTTTTAACTTTATAGCTGCTTACATTGAGTTGGATCCAAATATGGTTTATGATAGGACACTATGGCGTCATTTGATCCATGTAGCCGACCCCATTTAGTGGGATAAGGCTTGGTTGTTGTTGTTGTTGTTGTTGTAAGCTGCTTACATTGTAGAATCAGTTTTTGTATTGGGATAAGTCAGCTAAAAAAACTTGAGCTTATAGCATTTAATTCTGATCGGTGGACTTGCATCCTTGTTATCTCAGTACAATTTTTTATACATTTTGCACGGAAAATGATCATAAATTGATAATTCATAAGGTATTTTGGTAGGAAATGTGGATCTAACCAATTAGGTTTGCATCACAAAGATGAATGGTTGACACCTTGCCTCAAATTAATTTGATCAGTATTATCAGGAAACAACAGATGTCAATTTTGAATAACGACAAAATCAAAACTTGGACTTCTATCCTCTTTTTGCAGTCCCTTACAATTGACCACAATCATTGTTGTCTATGTCTGCTAAATTAATTTTGTAGGCCACCTACAGTTTTGTTATCAGAATTTTTTAGCCTTTGTAACAACCAACTCTCTCAAGTCTGAAGCAATTATTCAGTATTGAGAAAGACCTCTTGAGATGTATCATGTGATATCTTGTGAACCAAAATCTGCTTGTGTATTGTCTCCAACATGTCCCTTCAAGATCTAAATAAAGAACAATAAATATGCACTGTTGATAAATATTATATTTGTGTATGACTAATATTTTTCTCATAATTCGTCAGGTTTCATCAGCATTGAGCTGTGTCATCAATGTGAAGATAACATGTGCCATGTCTGATGCATGTCTGAAATGAAATGAGTAGGCACTATACAAGCATTGAGTTTAACATGAACCTTTCATTCCAAAGGTGGGGTTTTCACTCTTATTGAACTTACTGATCCTTAATAGTGGCATCTAAGACAACCCCATGTGATATCTCATCTCATGGCCCCCATCCCTTTAGCAATCATTTCTCTAACAAAGGGATTTCAAGAAACTCTTGGAAACTATAAATATTGTGTCCTCCTTCACAACAATCACAAATCACTCAAGAAATCAAACTTGGATACTTTTATCTTACATCTGAAAAATTCATCTTATTTCTTCAAAACATTTGAAATGGGTTTCCGTTTACCTGCAGCTATTAGACGAGCTTCATTTAGCAGTAGCCAAACATCAAAAGTATTGAATGTGCCAAAGGGTTATCTTGCAGTGTACGTTGGAGAGCAAATGAAGCGGTTTGTTATCCCCATGTCATACTTGAACCAAGCTTCATTTCAAAACTTGTTGAATCAAGTGGAGGAAGAATTCGGATATGATCATCCAATGGGTGGCCTCACAATTCCTTGCACAGAAGATGTTTTCTTGCATATTACTGCTCGCTTCAATGAGCTATAAATCTTTCAATAAAGGAGACTGACATAGATTAGCAGGGAAATTTTGTACAATAGTCATAATTTAGATTTTGTAAAGATTTTGTTTCATTTTCCTACCTCTGGAATGGGTTAGAATAATTGTTATTATTTATTTCTATTTTCTAATCATAATGACAGAATACATTCAACAACTCCAATATGCTTCTCTTTATAAATTACAAAACTGGTGATTCCTTGGCAAAAAAAGAAAAAGAAATTATGAAACATTATCTAGATTTTCTTGGTTTACCATAATGATGACATAAGAGTATGTGCTGTAAGCAATTTCGAGCTCGAATATTCCTGCAAATTTCTGACCTAATAAAACATTCAGCCAAACTTTAGTAGTTGATAAGTTATCCTGGATCTAAGCTCACAATTTTTTTTACATGTATTGTGCTTCTATCAATTGCTTCTTCATCTAGGCAGATGAATTAGGCTATCATAAATAAGAAAGCTCCTCCAACTATTCCAAGTCCAGTGAGATTCAATACCCAAACTCTGAAAGCAAGCTTCTGATGATTAGAAAGGATATATTTCTACTGGGAAAAACCCAAACCCCACATTGAATAAAGAAAAGGTCAGTTTAGAGTTTATAAAGAGTGACACCCTCACCTTATAAGATAGTTTTTTTAAGGTTGAATTGGGTCCAGCGATGGTGCAAAAGAAAACTGTATAATCACTTATAACTTTTTTATAACAATTTATCTTAACATGCTTTATTTTGGTAAAGTGGAATTCTGCACTGAGGTAGCAGAATTTGTTTGCTGAGAGGGTTGAGGGTGAATCAGGGCTTCCACAGATCATCACAACAAATTGACTATACTCTTCTGGTAATCCCTCAAGTACAACATTAATTTGATCCTGTTCAGTTATAGAATCTCCAATTATAAGCAAAAAATCCGCAATCATTTTGATCTGAAGCAACTGCTGTAACTTTGTATGGATAGGCTACTTCCACATTGTTGATCTAGCTGTAAAAATGGCCGATATATCAATCGCAGAATGAGAAGGATCATACCACGAAATTTAGTTCCACAATTGAGCCAAACATTAACTAAAAACAGTTAAAAGTAAAACCGTATTCACTAGTGATTATAAAGTTTCATTTTGTACCATCCATCCTTGTAGCAAAAGGAGTAGAGAGATTGACCAAAATAATACGTAAAATGGTAATAAAATATACCCTTTATAATCATCACAATCTATAATAACCACTCCGTTCAATTATCCTAAAAAAACTACTCCCTTCAATTTGTTTCATTTTTTTCTTCTTTGAATAAAATATGTTTCAAATTTTCACACAGTCTGTATATTCGCAGCATATTCGCCTTCAACACAAGTAAAATAGGACAGATTTGACTGAAATTTGAATTTTGATGAACGTAGTATACTTATTTTTATCCCAAACAATCATTAGTTTTGTAACTTATAAAATAGAAGCATATAGAAGCCCTTTGAGTTGTTGAATATATCATGTCATTATGATTAGAATTGGAAATAAAGTAAATAATGACATACAATCTCTTCCTGAATTTGTCATTCAGATGGACATTGCTAACCCATTCCAAAGGCAGGAAAGGGGAAAAATTCTTTACAAATCTAAATCATGACTTTGTACAAAATGTCACTTCTAATCTATGTCAGTCTATGACAGTTTTAGAACTATAGCCCATTGAAGCTAGCAGTAATGTGCAAGAAAACATCTTCTTTGCAAGGAATTGTTAGGCCACCCATTGGGTGATCATATCCAAATTCTTCCTCTGCTTGACTCAACAAGTTTTGAAATGAAGCTTGGTTCAAGTATGACATGGGGATCACAAACCGTTTCATCTTGTCTCCAACATACACTGCAAGATAGCCCTTTGGCACATTCACAACTTTCGATGATGCTTGGCTACCTGTAAATGAAGTTCGTCTAATGGCAGGTAAACGGAAACCCATTTCAAATATTTTGAAGAAAAAACTGAATTTCTCAGATTTCAGCAAAATCTTTCTATATTTGTTTGCTCGAGTGATTTGTGAAGTTGTGAAGGAGGGACAGTGTATTTATAGAATTCAAGAGTTTCTTTGAAATCCATTTGCTAGAAAATGGTTGTTAAAATAATGGGACCCATGAGACGAGATCACATGGTATTGTCTTTGATGCCTCTGTCAAGGATCAATAAGTTCAATAGGAGCGCAATATGAATGGCCGATAGAGTACCCGCTATATATCAATGCCTACTCATTTCTTTTCACACAAGCATCAGACATGGCACATGTTCTCTTCATATTGATAATGTAACATGATGTTTGTTGATGAATGACCTGAAGAATTATGAGAAAAATATCAACCATACACCTAACACATTATTTATGAATTGTGCATATTTATTTTTCTTGACTTAGTTGTTGAAGAGTATAGTTGGAGACAATCAAGCTATGGTTCACAAGAGATCACATGATACTGTCTATAGGTATTTCTCAAAGATTGAATTATCGCTTAACACTTTAGAGAGCAATTAAATATATGTCCCACCTTATTGAGATTGACCCCATCGTGGATGTGAAAGTGCCTAAAAATAAAGCTCGTAATGAGAAGGGCTTTGCAACAGCTTCCAAGTAGATTTCATGGTTTATTGATAGATTTTTTCAAGCATTAACAGCTACCAGTTTTCCTGTCCTATAGAAACAACGACAAAATATACTTGATAATGATTTGTTTAGAGCTTGTCTGAATTCTGAAAGATTTGAAACAGGTCTCTATCACAAGTCTAATCCTCAATGAAAACCTCCAAGACAGTGCTATGTGATCATTAATGAGCTATGTCTCCAATGAAACCCCATTGAATTATAACTCATTCACACCATACAATTGGCTTTCAAAGTTATATATATAACCATCCTTGAGTTTACAAGCAACACAAATCATTCTTACCTTGAAGCTCATAATTCAAGTTCGCATATTTCTTCTACTACTTTGTGATCATTTTGTCGTGAAGAAAAAAAAACAAGAATGGGGTTTCACTTACCTGGTATTAGAAGATCAACATTTAGTGCAAGTCAATCATCTAGCAAAGAAGTGGAAGTCCCAAAAGGCTATCTTGCAGTGTATGTTGGAGAGAAAATGAAGAGGTTCTTGATTCCATTATCATTATTGAATGAGCCTTTATTTCAAGAATTGCTTAGCCAAGCTGAAGAGGAATTTGGCTACTGTCAGCCAATGGGTGGTCTTACAATTCCCTGCAAGGAAGATGTCTTCTTACATACAGCTTCTCACTTGAACAGACTATAATTCATGTACAAGTGATAACATAGGATAGTAGGACTGACTAGTTGAGACAAGTTTTGTACATCAGCAATTTCTTTGTCAATTTTGATGCTTCCTCTTAAGTGGAAATCTTAAATGAGAACCTTCAGAAACTATATTTTTATGAATTTATGTGTTATTTTTTGTGTCATCTCAAATAGTTGCATGGCATGCACCAAGACTGGTAATTCTTTTGCTAATATTACGAGGCCATACAAACCTTTCCATGATCTTGACATGGACTTATCGTTAAAGTTATATTATAGAAAGCACACAATTATGAGAAGTCTACCATTGCCAGTTCTCTAGGACCAGCCATAATCTACAAATAGAATAGAAGTAAAACATTAATTTCAAGTATCAAATAATCTCATCTCAATTGCAAATTTGAAAGTTCCTAAAAGATAGAATCATAGAAACTCATCCAAACATATACTACTCTTCTGGTCATCATGACTAATGACCAAGCTCTACATAAAGGTTCTCTTTTGCTTCCTATCTTTTATGATTAGTAGCCAACAAGTCAATATATACTTTAAACTTCAAACTAGAACAAGATTTCTGGTAGCTAGCTATACGTTGGCATTAAGCCGCATTATCAATATGAAGAGAACATATAAAATGTCTAATGTATGTCCAGAAAAATATGAGTATTATCCATAAGTCAAGCACAAAGTTTAACCTGGCCATCTCATTTGACTTCGAAGTGGGTAATCTCTTATTGAATTTACTGATACATGCTAGAGATACATCCATGACAATACCATGTGATCCCTCATCTGATGGACCCCATTATTTTGCAATAATTTCTTAAAAAAAATGGATTTGAATTTTGAAGAAAATCTTGAAGACTATAAGTGCACTACCTTCCTTCACAACCGTCACAAAGACAATACAATGTGACCTCTTATTGAACATGTTGACCATTGATTTATTGAGAGACATCAAAAGACAATAGCATGTGTTCCGTGTTCCCTCATCTCATGGAACCCATCCTTTAACAATAATTTAATTTCTCAAAGAAATGGATTTGAAGAAACTTTTGAAGACTATAAATAGACTACTACTTTCCATTACAGCCATCACAAATCATTCACACACTCAAACATCAAAAGATAAATATATTTTTCTTAAATTTGAGAGCATTAGCCTGTTGTTTGAAACATTTATATTGGGCTTCCGTTTACCTGCAGCTATAAGAAGGGCTTCCTTTAGCAGTAGCCAAGCATCAACAAAAGCGACAAATGTGCCAAAGTGCTATCTTGCAGTGTACGTTGGAGAAGAAATGAAGCAGTTTATGATCCCTATGTCCTACTTGAACCAAACTTCATTTCAAGACTTGTTGAGTCGAGCAGAGGAAGAATTCGGATATGATCATCCAATGGGTGGCCTCACAATTCCTTGCACAGAAGATGTTTTTTTGCATATCACTTCTCGCTTCAATGGGCTGTAAATCTGCAGCTGCAAGAGAGTGACATAGATTAGTAGTGACATTTTGAACAATAGGCATTTTTTTTACACTTGCAAATATTTTTCCTTTTCCCGTGACTGGGAAAAGGGGTCAAAATTTGTCTATATGAATGACACACATGCATACTGAACAACATTATTTCACTCATTTCTATATTTGTCAAGTCAATTTTATCAGTCATGAAATTTGACATTTTCATGTTGTAACAAACAATACTTATCTTTTTAAATGACATAAACAATATATATAGTAAATATAATATAGATTCTTATTAAACAATATATATAGTAAATATAATATAGATTCTTATCTTTTAAAATGATATCAATCAGATTGCATTCTTTAAAGATATAATTGGAACTAAAAAAGACACCCCAAAAACATGTATTCTTTTATAGATAGTACATATAGATTTATTAAAAAAAACAATTACATTGTATTACATTCTTGTTAAAAAAAAAAAAATTACATTGTATTACATTATTATTAATTATTTTTAGCTAGATTTTAAGGAATATGTGTGACTCACTTGTACCAAAAAAAAGATTTACTCTATATTTTTAAATATATTTGAACCCTAGTATAATTTTTGGCAGAATTTAGACTCACAAGAATTTGATGTTCTATCTCTCTTTCTCTTCAAAGTTATGTCCCTTTAGTGAAGAGAAACAACCCTTTGGAAGAGTATGTTCATGAATGGTTACATTGCTTCAAATGTCAAGCATTACACCTTTCCTCCAAAAGGTCTGTATTTAACCATTGCAACTTTTCAAATATTTTGGAAATTTCTCTCACAAAACGCCTATAAATGAGAGAAATGCAATTCAAAGTTTCAACCAGTCTCACAAACAAATTTCTAATTCAGAAGCGATTTCACACCTTTCCCCAAACACGATCACGATGTCTTCATCCACCAAGAAGATCACTCTCAAGAGTTCCGATGGCGAAACCTTCAAAGTTTCCAAGATGGTGGCACTTGAATCGCAGGTGATCAAGCATTTGATAGAGGAAGGTTGCACCCATGACGCAACCCTCTTGAGAACGTCACCGCAAATATTTTGGAGATGGTGATTGAATACTGTAAGAAGCATGTGGATGCCGATGGAAAACCTTTAGAAGATGATCTTGAGAATTGGGATGCTGAATTTGAGAAGGTTAATCGGGGTACGCTTTTCGAACTCATTCTTGCTGCAAACTATTTGGAAATCAAGAGTTTGCTGGATCTTACCTGCCAGACTGTGGCGGACATGATGAAAGGGAAGACACCAGAGGAAATTCGAGAGACTTTCAACATCGAGAATGATTTCACTCCGCAGGAAGAGGAAGATGTTCGCAGGGAAAATCAATGGGCATTTGAATGAATCAAACTTGGCTGCAATGTTGATTTTGAGTGATTTTCTAGTTTGACCCATGATCATGATGTGTGTTTTATCGTTATTATATTCGTTTGTCAAAAGAAATTAGGCTTAATTAATGATTTGGTCCCTTAAGTTATTTGTTGGTTACATTTTGGTCTCATAAGTTATTAACGTTACAATTTGGTCCCTTAAGTTACTTTTTGGTTTCGTTTTGGTCCCTTAACTATTAAAAGTTTCGTTTTGGTCCCTTAACTTATTTTTTGATTTCGTTTTGGTCCCTTAACTTGTTTTTTGGTTTCGTTTTGGTCCCTTAACTCTTCCTCCGTCAACCACTTTGGTCCTTTACGTTAGAATGAATGTATTAGAGTTAAGGGACCAAAACGAAACCAAAAAATAAGTTAAGGGACCAAAACGAAACCAAAAAAATAAGTTAAGGGACCAAAACAAAACCAAAAAATAAGTTAAGGGACCAAAATGAAACTTTTAATAGTTAAGGGACCAAAACGAAACCAAAAAGTAACTTAAGGGACCAAATTGTAACGTTAATAACTTATGGGACCAAAATGTAACCAACAAATAACTTAAGGGACCAAAAGAGTAATTAAGCCAAGAAATTATTTTGTTGTATCTTTGACCTTTATTGTTATATTCGTTTCTCAAAAAAAAAAATAGATATTAAAATCATTTATTTATTTAAATTAAAGAGCACAGAAAAATAAATTTGAGGGTGATTTAGGGCAAAAGGGTTGAAGAAGAGAATGAAGAAAGGAGAAGAGAAAAAGAGTTTTTGGAACGCCGGCTAGTTGATTAATGTCCAGATATTACAAATTAATCTTGGTCATTTTTCTTCTTCTATCACTCATAAATCTTAATCTTCTTAATCTTTTTTACTATCTTAACATTTAATGTCTAAATCAAATATTTTTAATAATCTTGGTCATTTTTCTTCTTCTACCACTCATAAATCTTATTGAATACGAATTTTCTGATATATGTTGAACAAACAGTCTCTTGAGTGGAGTTGTTGAAACATTGTGTCATCATTCATGACTTGACAAATATTAAAATATGTTCCTTTTAATAAATAATAATTGTTGTTTTCAATAAAAAAAAGTGTCTACTTTAGTCATTTTAACATATACAATATTTCACATGTTAGATAAACTCAAAAAAACAATGCACTTTTAAGTGGTTTTATAAATGGCAAAACGAAAATTTTTACATTGAAAATATCATTTTTTACATTTTTAATGTTTTGCCCGAACAAAGTTTAGGATATTTACAATCGTTTCTTTAACCACTGACTCGAGGACACTAGTTAACATTTTTCTTAATAAATATCTAAATGTTTGTCTTGGACTTTTTATGTTTGACTCAAGACCAACTTTGAATTTTTTTTAAAAATATTTGAAAATTCGTATTCAATAAATAATCGAAAGCTATGCTATTTGGATTTGTGAAGCATTTGAATGGACATAACATAATATTTGAATGGACATAACATAATAGAAGACTGAAATAAAACTATCTATCCATAATAATAGTGACAATCATAAATAAAATTATCTATCTATAGCAAACTATGAAGCAAAACACTCCTAAGATTAGGCGTTGTCCCGGTGTCATATAGGTATCGTGTTCGAAACGGCTTAGATACATATGATTACATTGAATTATGTCATTTTCTTAAATTATTACTGGGGTTGACCTGTCCGTGTCTATGCTTCATAGATAATATGCAACAAAATAAACACAACAAGTTAAAAAAATTGGACCATGATCGATTTGTGCGTGTCATCCTTGGGCAGGGGCCATCTATGCTAATTTTCTCTGTACCGTTCCAATTTTATAGGATGTTTCCAAAGGGTCAAGGCTTGTCGTTTGCCTGTTCTATATAAACACTCAAAACGTGAAATATTTAGGTGATATGGGACTTAAAGCAAACAAGCAAGCAAACCTAATACTCCGTATGCAATGCAACCTACTTCTAACAAAGAAGAAGTTTAGGTCATTACAACAATAAAGAAATTTTCTCGAGGTGTGCTAAATCTTACCCCCCCAGTGGGAAGATAGTTATATCCACAATTTGGATTGAGCGTTCTCCTTGTTTTACAGTTGATTAGATGGTTTTAAATTATAGTCGCAGTTACACTGCATTTGATATTGTAGTAAAATGCGGGTAAATGTGACTGCAATTGCAGTTGTAATGTTTTTGTGGAAATATCTATAAAGTTTTATTTCAAATTACTAGGTAATTTTTGCAGATAAAGTCATAAATCATAATTAATGCTCCTAATTCTGGAAGTTGATGTTCAGAATATCCTAGAATCTCTTGGTTCAGAACATGGTGGGAAGGTGAAACTTGCTAGGAAATATCATCAGGCATTCCAAAGGCATCAATATCTAGGTTTGTTGATAATGGAATCATTTGTTGCATGAGTCACAGTACAGACGGATTGTACGGTAAAGAATTCTTTACAAACTCAAGTGAATGATTTTACCGAACCTCCTCTAGGTTTATACATTAATATGACTTTATTTTAATGAATTTACTTGCTGGAGTTCAAAGCGTTCTGTTGTTATTGGAGCTTCAAATGGTTTCTGGCAAAGAGACCCTGCATCTCACACAATTCACATTGTGTCATTTTTAAATAAATAGCAGTTATGTAATTGTTTGTTGTCATGCTGAGTTGTGAATGATTGTCAGTGTAAAACAATTTTACATTGATGTTGCAAATCCTTTAATCTTTCATATTTTAGTGTTGCACACACAACCGAATTAGATAGATGATATCTTACCTTCTGATTTGTAATGTTTTGCAGTGATAAGCCTGAACACCACAACTTTAACCAAGGATTTCTTATTTGTTGATCCTGCTAGAGATGGAAAAAGGTAAAAAAATCCACAATTCTCTACGTACCTAATATACTCAATTGACCAGTTGATATATATATTAGTCTGTTCTTTGCCCATGGATTTTGTTATTGCATTCTTCTAAAGATACGGAACATGAATGACCATTCTAGAGTTGTTGGGGTATTCAATTGTCAAGGAGCCGGTAGAAAGAAGAATCTTATCCACGACGAGAATCCAGGCAAAATCATTGGCATCATTAGGGCTAAAGATATCGACTATTGGTCAACGGTTGCAGATGATAAATGGACAGGAGACACCACTTTTTCTTTTGTATAATTGTTTCTTTGTTTATGATCGATATTGATTTGCAGGTGAAGTAGTCTACCTTCCAAATGATGTTTCCATTTGAATTACCATGAAATCCTGAGAATACGAACTTTTTAGGATAGTCCCTGTCAAAAAATTTCCTACTGGTTTAATCAAAACATGTTCAATTCAGGAGGGGCTGTCAAAGAGTTCAGTACTGGATTTAAGGGAGTTGCAAATGTTTCTATGAAAGTGTGCTGGTGTCAGTGGTGTGACCTATTCAGTACTTATTCATCAGCTTTGCTGGAGTTGATTAATGTTGATTCGGAAGAGGTGGAATTCAGTTACGAGGAAGAATCAGGATCGGTAACTATTGATTTGATTGTGCCAGAGAAAGAGTTATATTAATGGAACATATCTATGGATTTATCAAATACTTTTAGGTTGGTCGTGGAAATTTGATGAGTCTATGTAGACCTGTAGCAGGAAATGTTGGTAGTTTCTAGTCCTTCTAAATAACTAGAAATAAAGGAATGAATATCAATTTTTTTCTGTCAACTTTTTCACTATGACTCATTTCTCTCCGCGTCATACAGAATTTACATGCAAATAAATACTTTTAAATCGTGTGCCAATTTGCTAGCAGGTTACAATCAATATTTATCAAGTCCAAGAAGTTACAATCATTTAATTTAAAGGGAATATTTATCATCCAAGTTCAGACTTTGAAGGTGTGTGTACACGCCTTCGTACCTCAACTTGGATGAACAATGGCTGAAAACCTTGAGCAGTGTATAAGAAATCGACGATGCCATTGTTTGCTTGTTGCAATTTGAGCAACAACTACTTGTTTCGCTTCTCTCATATTTGAGAAACACGCTCCCATTATTATAAACCCAAATTTGAAGCTTTATTCAATCTCAATGAAACAGTTATTGAGATCAAGTGAAGCTTTTAACTTGTGATTTATTTATATCAACGGAACATTTCTATTGATTTATAAATCAAATACTTTAGGTTGGTCATGGAAATTTGATGAGCCTATGTAGACCTGTAGCAGGAAATGTTTGTATTTTCTAGTTCTAATGTATAACTTGAAACAAATGAATGAATATCACAATCTTTTCTATCAACTTTTTCACGACGGCTTATTTCTGTCTCTCGGTCTCATTCAGGCCTCTTACGTTTTTGCAAATGAAACGAAATCAAATCAATATATAGAAAGCATGAGCGCTCGCACACAGAGATAGAGAGAAAATGTATCAAATGAGAACTATTTGTTTCAAACGTTGGATAAAATTAAGATATGAGATTAAAAAACTTAAATTAAATAGTCACGTGACTTGTGATATCTTAGCGCCTCTGTCATTTTTCTCTATCAATATGTCTGTATAGTTGCTTCCATTCTTCCAGATTTTCTTCATACTATCATTGATCAGATCCCTCTTTCTCCAACTTCAGATCCATCTATCGTATTCCTCTATCGGATGTGTGTATAGTGTTGCTCCAACCTTTCAAGCAAACAAATAATACAATTACTTCCGTTTTGCCTTGCCTCAAATAAGAGCGGCGAGCATCACCACGTCAAAAACATTGTAAATATATATATATATATATATATATATATATATATATATATATTATTATTATTATTATGTTACCTTATTCAGCATTTTTTTGTCTAAACATAATTAATGAATTGTAGAGCATCATTCTCCGATATAACATTAACACGGCTGACCCTGTTTTTATGTGTCACTCCATATATCTTGTTGGCAACTTTCACTATCTCTGGACGGAATGTTGTCGTGATAAATTGAGTGTTTCCTTCATCTGCCAGGCGCTGGATCATTTCTATGGAAGTCAAGGATCTCCAAAGGAACGACGGTATATATAAGGAAATATAGATGTCACTCAGAATATCACATCCATTGACAAATTTTAATTTTTTTTTCATGCATGTGTTCTAAACAGAAGTACTAAATGCAATAATTAACTCATGTTATGAAGTATTTTGTTGGCAATAGCTGAAGGACAGAACAGAATCGGTTAAGTACGGTTCAAAGCATTTTATATGCACCTTGAATGAAACAAACAAATAAAGTGAATTTCAGATATTCTTATCTTCAGATTCTTTTTTTTTTTTCAAAAAGTAAGTTATATTTTAAGATAAAAGCTGTTAAAAAAAAGTTCTAACAAACAAGCCCTTGTGAAGTGGTAGATGCAGCATGCGGTAAATATAGATGAAGAAAGTGCAAGAACAGACATTGGACATGACAATATAGCATCCAAACTGATAGAATGGATACTTCCAACAGCAGTTCTGTACTCTGTATCTAATGCTGCATCAATCTCGTCGAATAGATAAAAGGGAGCCGGATCACATTTTTGTATGGCAAAGATAAGTGCAAGGGCGACAACAGTTTTTTGACCCCCCGATAACTGCTTCATGCTCATTGTCTTCCCTTGCTTAGTAAAAGAGACCTGAAAGGTATAAACATGTCTACGAATATCAGGTAGGAATGCAAACCTTCGACTTTTTGGAACAATGCCAGAGCAACTGAAGAAGCACACAACCCCAACCAAAATGTGGTAGAAAGAACACACGTGTCGGCTTTACAATCACTAAAGCGTCGAGGAACAAGACACATCTTTGTTGAATGATATCAAATTTTGCTTTTATTTGGCTGTGCTACCAATTGAATGTAATTTCTCTCTAAATGCCAACCAGAACAAAATGACTGAATGCATTTGATTTGCTGAAAAATAAGGGATTGGACAACACAACTCTATTCGTATTATGTTTGATTTAACTACTCTCTCTCTCTCTCTCCTCTCTAATGATGTTTATATTTTTAAAGGGTTTCACCTTATTGCAGTAAATTTCACCTTATTTTTTATTGTGTTGTTTGTTGTCCACCAAATATCGTAGATGACAAAATTGTCCAGTATCTTAAAGGCTTGTTTTGTGTTGTTTTGTCTAGAAAATTTCACCTAATATCTCTAGACATGAATATTAATATATACACACCGTGCCATTTCTGACTAAAAATAAAATTGAAAAATAAAGAAGCAAAAATCAAATATACTTGCCTTCACTTTCACTCCAATGTACTTGTCTACTCTCCCCTTTGGATTTGCTTCCCGATGACCACCCTCATCTTGATCATCCTCATCATCATCATCATGATCACCATCCTGAGGGAAAGGAAACAAAATATAGAAATACCATTTTCATGAGTTACAATAACAAAATTAAACATCAATTTGCATTTGGAGAATCCTCACAAATTTTGTAAATAAAATAGAAATAAAGCAATGTTCAACCACCACATGCAAACAAGAGCAAGAAAACAGTTTGATAGGAAAACATAAAAAAATTAATGAAGCGAAAATATTGTTGTCGAAAATATTAGAAAATTCTTAGTCTTTATTATTAATATTAGTTTTTAGGCTTAATAGCAGTTTTCGCCCCCTAACTTTCACGAAGTTGCGATTTTGGCCCCCTGAGAAAAAAACTACAAAACCGCCCCCTAAGTTTTGCAACTATAGCAGTTTTTGCCCCCCAAGGCAAAAAAAAATAAAAAAAATAATATGTGGCACCTCACTTAGGGTGCCATGTCAGCGTAGACCGAGTCAAAATTGGTCTTGGGGACCAAAAATGCCACAGGTACAAAACTTAGGGGGCGGTTTTGTAGTTTATTTTTCTTAGGGGGCCAAAATCGCAACTTTGGGAAAGTTAGGGGGCTAAAACTGCTACTAAGCCTAGTTTTTATTTTATGTTTATATCACTCATTAATTTGGGAGTTTATGTATTGCTTCTATAAAAGGAATATTAGCTTCTCAACAAAAGTGCATTCTTGATCTCTTGTAGACTGGAATGAGTGGTTGAAGGTCAGATGATACACCTGTGAACTCAAACGAAAATCTTGGGCAAAAAGGAAATATTCTGGTTGATTTTCGGAGATACTAGAGGTTAGCTGGAAAATTAATATACTTGGCACATACTTGTCCCGATGTTGCCTTTCCTGCAAGTGTTGTCAGTCATTTTATGTACTCTCCTTATGAAGAGCATCTTGAGGGGCTGTCTACAAAATTTTGAGATAGTTAAAGGATACCCCGGAAAAGGGTATATTCTTTGAAGAAAAACCAATCATAACAATGTTGCTATTTTTACTAATATAGACTAGACAAGTTCTGTAAAAGATAGGAAGTCTGCTTTAGGTTATTGTACCTACGTGTAGTGAAACTTGATAGGTTGGAGAAGCGAAAAACAAAGTGTTTGCAAAATGTAGCACGAAATCTGAGTTTAGAGCAACGATCCACGGAATTTGTGAAGGCCTGTGGATTTATAGAGTCCTAAAGGAACTAAAGATGATGATAGAATTTCCGTTGAAGTTTTCATGTGATAGCAAGTATAGCCCACAATCTCTTCCAACATGACAAAGCATATTGAAATTGATCGTCACTATATAAGGGAAAAATAGACTTCGAAATTTTATGCTTGTCATTTATGCCTTCAAATCAACAAAAAGCCAACAATTAAGTTAGAGTTTAACAAGACCGGCGTTTGAGCATCTAATAAGAAAGTTGGTCATGATGTATATTCATTTTTAGGCTTAAATGCACTTTCGGTCTTCCTATTTTGACCGTAATTAACCTGAATTCCCTCATTTCTAAAACCAGGTTTTTGGTCCAACTTTTGGGATTTTTTTGGTCGCCCTCTATTTTTTATGATGTGGCACAACTCTGCAACCTCCACCACTCCACTAAGCTCCCCCAACACTTCGTCCCTGATCTTCTACTCTCGAAGAAGCTTTGAGATCCCATGGTTGTTGAGCCTCGGGAGTTTGATTTCGCGAAGGTAGCTTAGTTCAACGTCGAGATCCTCAACTCGGTTGCGTCACATCATCAAAAATAGTGGGGGGGGGGGGGGTATATCACTCCTTAATTTGAGAAGTTGTCATAATGTATTCCTCCTATAAAAAGGAGTGCCCTTCTACTGAAATAATAATTCTCTCTTGCTATAATATTTTCAACACATACCCTAAGTCTGTTGAGCAGGCTGAGAGGGTTCAAGTGTTGCAGGAGTAACATCTGAATGTGCTTTCTCCTATTAAAATGGCCATTCCTGTCACAACTTATGAAGAGTTAGGCCCAGACAAAGGTAAGGCTCATGTTATTAGTGGCTCTAAAAATGTTACTGCTGCAGCCAAGAAAAGTGTCCAAATTCTTAGTAAATATTGGGGGGATGTGGTGGACTCTGACCACACAACAGATGACACTATGGACCATGACAGTGACAATGAAAAGATGAATATGCACCCTGTGGCTTTGAAGTTCTTGGAGGCACAACCAGATGCTCTTCATCAAACTAAGCCCAGCAGGAAGTCAAGAAAGAGTAGCAGCTCTGCAAGAGGCAAAGACTCTGATGGCACCACTAGTAGTGAGCACATCCAAACTCGTTCCAAAAAGGGTGTAATAAAAAGCAATCCCAAATATGTTTCTTAACAGGTGCTAGTAGCTAGTTGTTTGGCAGCTTATTCTAGCTAGTTGATTGCTTCTTTGCGTATATGTTGTTCGAGTTAGGTTTTGTTTTAGTTGAGTCTGGTCATAACCGGCCTGCTTATATGTTGTAATAAGGTTCAGGCCTTCTCCTGTTTTGCAATTTAATTTTTCTAGCTTTGATCAAAAAAAAAAAAAAAAAAAACACATATGCAATATGAAACACGGATAACAAGCTATAAAGCGTCATCTTTTCCTATCCAATGCAATCAATAGAATTGATGGGAGAATCTAAGACATTATTTAATAGCCACAAACCTTCTTCTTCCTTATCATAACAAGATCAGCATCACCCCCCTTTACACGCTCAGAGAATACTTTTCGAAAATGGCTAGCAACACCTTTGAAAGTTCGTTCTATTGATTCATCTTTCTGATGATCTAGCGATGATATTAGCTCTCTTATATCCTGCAATTATTTAATAGAAAAAAGTCAAACAATTTAGCAATGTTGCATACAATACAATCACAAATTCAAAAGTTGGCATTGAGTCAGTCCTACACTCAAACCCAATCTTAATACCAAAAATCACATTAATACTACATTACAGGACATGAAACATCAGAAAATGTAAACTCAATAAGAAAAATAACACAAAAATATGTTATTCCAGATGCAGGTAAGTGTTCAACAATACCGACTTCATGGACACAGATGCGACAACTTTCACAGCCAAGATCAATTGTTTGAAAAGCGATATTAAAGTACAGAACCAGCAAACAGGTCAGGCAAATTTGGCCACCAAAGACTTATGTATCTTCGTAACAAGTATAAAGAACTTCCTTAACTGAAATGACAGTATACCTTCTCTCCAACAACAAGTTCAGCTTGTCTTTTCTGAAGTTCTTCTCGCTGTTCTGTAAAATTTATGTACTGATCGAGCGCTTTCTTGTTAACATGACTAAACTGTTGCAATTTATCTTTGCACTTGTGCAGCCTTTTTTTCAAATCTTTAATACTCCTCTGTTTGTACCTATCATGGCCGATGATAAAAGGAAAAGAGTCAACTAAGTACAGAGAAAACAGTTAAGTGACACTGGAGTCAAAAGGAATATGCTTTTCAGGAAAATGTGGCTTTGAAGAGAAGTTAGGAGTATTTGTAAGAGCACAAGGCTTTCTTAGGAAGCACATGCTATCAACTTTGAAGTGAGAATGAAATGTGGCTTTAGAGCTTTATAATTTAACTATCATTTCTTTTCTTTTCAGAATATCATCCTCTTTTATCATATCCCTCTTAAAAAATAAATCTTCTACACACAAAAGTAAGAAAAGTATAAATATGCTGCAAGGCAAGCAATTCCTCTAATTCTTTAGCTTCTTCCTGATGTTTTCTCTCATACTCCTCCTCCAAAGTCTGCAGATATATAACTTCGTCACTATGGACAAACAACACATAACAATCAATCAATTTAAAAGAGAAATACCTTCAATTTATTCATTTCGTCTTTGATCTCTGCAATTTTGTTGGTTCGATTAATTATACGGTCAGAAATACCTGAGGAAGAAAACTTGGTCAAACAAGGAACAACAATTTGAGCTTAGATGTATAGATAAAAGACAACATTGGCTGAAGTACTCACTTTTAAGCTTAGCTGATGCATCATTAACCAATATTTTAGCATCACTAAGTTCCTGCCTCTTCAATACAGCATCAACAACCATAGAGTCGGCATCAACAGATGATATCACAGCCTCCAGGTCTTGTTTTCTTCTCTTGAGATTAGTCCTTAGATTAGTCTCCAGCTCCGTTTTTAGTGCTTCACTCTGCAAAATTTGAAGTTAAAATTGAAACGATAGCACTTTTCATATTATGAACATCAATACAGTTCACTCAATAACCTCAATGCGATCATTCTTGCAAGAAACAAGCTTCTCTTTAAAGTCTTTGATTTCAGGGTTCAATTCTGACATAAGTTTTTTTTCTTCTGGCGTTAAATGATCAATGAGGTCTGTGCCCATCTCATCTCTTTTCCTATCAATGCTAGCCTTAAGCTGTTCAATATGATTCTGGACATCAACAAGTGATTTATCCTACAAGCAATTAAGGAAAAGATAAAAAGCAATTAGCAGTGACCAGTCTCACAAGTAACTCAATAGAAAGGAAGCTCATGAGTGATTATTGGGTATAATCTGAGAAACTCAATGACACCTTCTTTGCAAGTGCTTTTGAAAATGATTGCTTATCTTTGTTAAAATTAGCAATGTCCTGCTTAAGGTCTTCTATCTGTGATTTGTTATGAGCACATTGACCATCGACCTTTTGCTTCTCAGTAACAAGTTCATTAATCTTTTGGTCTATCTGTGAGACCAGCTCAGTGAAAACAAAACCATAGGGAAAATGGCTTTACGACAAGGAATAGCATAGGCATTAGAGAATGAATCAAGAAACTAATGAATATGTGGTTTTTCATGTTATCTTGTCAAAAACAAATCAAGCACTTCTTAAAAAAATTAGTACAAGAAAAAACAATGGATAATGTAAAAGGAAAATCAATCATCATCAATGAATGAACTAAGTGTAGAAAACCATATAGAGTCGACAACAAACACCAAATATGTGCGAAGGCTTATTAAACCAAGGAAGTGCAGTAACAAGCAAGTTCTGCCCAACTTTACATGTGATAAAATCACAGGTAGAACTCTTGTTTCCTTCACTCGCAAGTAAGCAATATTACCATCCTTGATTACCAAATATCACAGGTAGAACTCTTGTTTCCTTCACTCTTAGAGCTGTTCTTTTCAAACTTGCGATGGTAATCAAGGTCATCCGGATTTACTTTGTTTTCTCAGTTTCCCCCTATATGTCTTTCATATATAGTACTGTTTATTAACTAACATTAAAGGATATCTTGTATCTTAAGTTTAACTTGCTCCAATTCTCCCTCTTTAATGTGAATACTATCAGTACTCTTGTTAACGATATTCATAAACTTCAATATTGATTGCCTGTGATCAAAAAATCCTCCGGTCATAGTACCATTATTGCTTACTTGATCACCTGTAAAGAGATAGACTACAATTTGTCAAAACAAAACAATTGATCATCCACACTATGTAGACACATGCACAGAGCTAGGAGAACCTTCCGGTGTTATGCAGTTCAAACCATTTGTGCGAGCTACCTTTGAAGCCACATCCAGATCCTTGCAGATAACTGTTCCAGCAAATACCTAATAGAAATAATATCATAATTGATGTTAAGGAACATAATGCAACTGCATGACTAAGAGGATGACATCACTGATTAGACAAAGTAATATTCAGGTTTGAAGTGCTCCCTTGGAAGGATATTCCCTTGAAAACCTGAATACCCCTTTAGGTATAGAGTGCTACTATGCTTCAAACTTAGACACTCTAATTAATAATGGCTTAGATATGTTTCTAATCCCCCAAAATATACTAAGTAATGCTTTTAGTCCCCCAAAATAGTGTCTTGTATCTGTTTTATTTCTAATTGCTAAGAATTTTTTTTTTTAAATATGCATAATCTATAATAAGATCGTTATTTTCTCTGCGGCCATACCCACTTTTGGACTATTGAGAAAAATCTATATCCCACACTGAAAAGAGATAAGGCCTAAAAGAATTTATAAAAAGTGGCACCCCACACCTTATAAACCAGTTTTGTAAGGATAAGTTAGGTCAAGTACAAAAACCTAAGATAATATCAGAGTTTACCTGTTCAGACCAGCCACCAAATAATCCACGCACCAATCTAATAGTGTTTGGGCATGAGAAGGTGTATTAGAAAAAACTCAAATCCTACACTAGAAAGAGATAAGACATGAAACAAGTTTATAAATAGAGGCACCCTTTACATTACAAGTTGGTTTTGTGAGAATGACATGGACCCAATATAAAAACCTAAGATGGACAAACCAGCAGCTTACGAGAAAGAGAATTTATATTCGTGTTTTAAAATAATTAAATGAAACTTACAAAACTACCCCTTATTTTAAGCTGGTTTAGATTAGTAAAAAAAATGTTTTCTTGTCCAAAACATATACCTTCTAATTTTGAAGTCGGTGTAAATTTATTTAAACAATATATGCATTTCACTAAAAGAATAGAGTTCCCAAACAATCAAGAGGAAGAAAATCAGCAACTATCATGAATTCTTAGGATCCCACAAAATACTTGGGATTCAATTAAATAATTCTATTAATACCAACAATCTAAATAACAAAAGGAGCCTAAAGGGTACTTATAATCCAAGGATGATAAGCACCCAAGCTCCTGGGAAACCTTCCCTTAAAAATCAGTTGTCAGAGGGAAAGAACCAAACTAAACTACCCTCTAGCATCCCATACTACACGATGCGCCAATTTTAATATGCTATGATGAAACCAGATAAACCATTTTAGAATTAAGCTAATTTTAACATATCACCCGAAGATACCATGCCATATACCCCATATGCAAGTAAGAAACAGCACTTGAGTAGAAACTAACCTTTCTGAATGCTGGAGTATAGTCATCTTTAAAATTCAATTTATGTATAAGAGGCGTGACATCGGATCTCTGTGGATAAGTGACGTTGGGAGCACGTACTCTGTTAAGTGGAATAAATGTAACACGTCCACCATTTTCTTGATTAAGATGTTTAATTATCTCGGTTGACTTGTCATCATTTTCAACAACCACATGAAATAAGCTGTTAAAATCAATTTGTTAAATTAAGAAATCAAGCCAAATATGAAAAATTATAAAAACCAATAGAAGATTCAGCTAAGAACAAATTTTAAAGTTGATTAAAAGAAAACTACATGCTATGGATGTGCCGAATCTACCCCATTCCCATATCCAAAACAAAATACACTCTACGAATGTGACACATTTATTCAAAAAATTACAAGGCATACCTGATTCCTGCAGTCATTTCAACTGCGGCGAAAAACTTTTCATCACAGTTCAGCAACTCAATAACTGGACCATGAACACCAGAAATGTTGTGACTTTTGCAGATCTTCCGAACTGAATTCAACCCTCTTCTAATTCCCTGCACATAATCGAAAGATACTTATATAAACACCTAATGGAATGGAAAAGTTGAGAGTATTCCTAAATTAGTAGAATGACATTAATTTATATCTATGATCAAGTGTTGTGTTATTTCGGACACGGTATCTACAAATCATTAAAACTATATACAATAAACAAGCATAGAGTACCCCACATGTAGTGAGAGGTGTAATGCTTAGGAAATACCACAAGGGATCTAACATTTTATGCAATGGAAATACAACGTTAAAAGAAGTTTTTAAGATAGTTTACTCACACCAGGAATTGCACGATGAAGATTCTTTTCAGCCTTTTCAAGTTCTACTTTCCCTTTATCAATTATAGCCGTAAGTTCATTCTCTTGAGTCCATAAGGACCTATAATATAACAATACAAAACTATAAGAAATATCTCATTTACTATGAAAGTTAAGAAATATCTAACTTTCTTCAATTTAATGACTTTTTTTCATCCAGAAAAAAAAAACATCTATACACATAAAAAAAAAAAAAATAGACAAGATATACGAACTTCCTCTCGTCTTGAAGCTCATCTCTCTTTACTTTATAATCATTAGAGCCTTTACGTAACATGGCAGTCTGAGATTCCAAAGTAGTAATATTTGTTCTACGGCTCTTGATATTCTCATCACGGCCATGGATTTCATTATTAAGCCGTGCAATTTCTTCCATCAGATTTTTCTCCTGTTGCCAAAAACAAGAATAAAAAGAAAAAAAAAAATCTGTAACAGTACAAGACAACATAGTAAGGGGTAACGATCAGTGTTACAAAACACGGATAGTAGAGCATAACGGCCAACCCCAAAAATGCTATAAAATGATAGTGGAAAGCGGCATGGCCATTATCTTGACACTTTTAAACAATTTATATCATTTATACAATCTAATTATATAAATAAAAACTTAATAACTAGATGCGATGGTGGCACTATTTTGGTGTTTCAAAATTGCATAATTCCAATAATATCCCAACAAAAAGTCTTAATGCTTAAATCTTAAAGGGATTTTTTGGAATTTTTTATCTTATTCTGAGGTGTGAAGCTATCTCAGAATATAGCACAGGGGCCGCTCTGCTATGGCGCTATAGCACAGTATTGACTACAACTAAGTTAAAGGGGAGCATGGAACTACTCTTACTCATACACTGCCGATTGGAAAACATGCAGGGTTTTACTTAGAAATGTTGAGTGAGGAAAATGCCTCTTTTTTATACCCAAAACGGCGCTAGTTTTAGTTAAGTGCCAATGAAATTTATTTAATGTTCACATCAGGGATTAATACTCCAAGTTCCACTACCTTCATAAAATACTCGGTCAGCACAATTTAATATGTCAATCTTAACAATATAAATATCACATGGCTCATCAGCTAATAAGAATTATGAATATAATATAAGATTTAGGAAGTGGGAAAAAAATGAAAAATCTATGTACATAACCCAATTCTTAATAACTAATCTACATAAAAACTCCCATTAAGAAGTTAGAGATTACTTTTATATAATATGCTTCTAATCTTAGTAACAAATTTCAAGTGTCTGACAGAGTGCTGAAAAGCCTGCTATAAGAAATTGGTAGCAGTTTAGGAGGGCAGAACTTGATAATCAGAGGCAAAAGTTAGCTGGCGTCTTATTTTTGTTTCTTAAACAATAATAAACATAAAGCTTTATGAAAAAACTTAATTGGATTTCATTGAAGCATATATTCCCCAGACCCCTTAGTGGGATAAAGTCTGGTTGTTGTTGTTGTTGTATATATTCCCCGAGAATAATAAGAAGGGTGTAATTAATGTGTATTATGTATGAATACATTCAATGTTGAAGTTTCATATTCCAATGCAAATTGCAATAAATGTATCCAGATATTTGTTAAGAGTCTTATATTTAGGAGGAGCAAATGTTCATAAGGGGTCTTATAATTAAGGATAGAGGGAGTAATAGAAATCCATTATGCAGAATGATGTGTATATAATGGATCTCAAAGATGCGATTTCTGTTTATTGAGCTAAAATTTATAGAAAACGAATTAACAGCCCGATGAATAGCTGATAACTTCTTGTGGAAAAGAAAAAACAGTATTTTGTCCACAATTCAGAATAACTTATGCCATTAAATGAACACTTGCCTGCATTGTGATTGAAGAGAGCACCCGTTCAAGATCATCAATCTCCTTTTGAAGCCACTTATCACGCGCAGCTTTACTCGAAAATTGTGTTGCACGCCCTTGCTTTTGATAAAGTATACTGAGTTTTTTCTCACGCTCCATGATTCTAACAATTCATAATTTTGTAAGAAATAAGATTTGAATAAAAACTGTACAAATATGTGAAAGATAAATTATATTTCTCTATCATGTAACCAAACTACTTTAATGTTTATTTTTAAATGAGACACACACACACACACACACACACACACACACAGAGCAACAAAGAAAACGGGATGTCAAAATGTATGCACCGGGCGAGTTAAATACATTATACTTTATTGAAGTATATCAGTAGACAAGTACAACTACAACATACCGCTTGGTAATGTCTTTTTCTTTCTGAACTTGACCATCATATAAAGGAATGATTTTGTCTAGTTCATCCATTGAGACTTGAATTTCATTCTCAAGCATCTCCAGTTGTTTTGTGGCATCTTCCTGAAACCATTTAGGTAAAATATAAATCATGAACAGAACTACCCCATTCAAAAGAACTCATAACATGATATCTTCAGAATAATACTTTGGCATGGATATTTCCAGAGATCTTCTCTTGTAAGTCTTTAACATCAAGCTCAAGCTCAGTGTGCTTCTTTAATGCTTTTGTTTGAAGATTTTCAATAACTTCTTTTTCTTTGATAAAGTTTTGATGTTCCTTTGTTACATCTTTCAAACTATTCTCCAAATCTTTGGATTTCTCACGTGCATCAAGAAATTCGTCATGCGACTTTGCTGATATTTTGGAAACCTTGGTCCGATACTCTTCTATCTAAAACAAGGAGTCAAGAATATACCTTTATGCATCAGAAATGTAATATAGTAAAACCAGAATTAAAAATATCTAGAAAACTAGAAAAAAAATAAACTTGACATGTTAATTTTTAATTGATCTATAAAGATCAACAACAAAAATTAAGTGTGCAATTATAAACTGCAAATAATTGCATTGAATACTGGAGAGGATTCTACCCAAGTTCATAGTAGGGATAAAAGGCGTCAAGGATGTTAGGCAGATTGGTAATGGACGGGGATGAAACTGAGATGAGACATTTGCAGGAGAGAAAGGGAGGAGTGAAAGACTAGCCAATTGCCAGAAGACTAAGAAGTGGAAGATTTGGGTATGAATGAGGTGGAAGACTTCCCCTAAAACTTGCTCTGAGAAACAGATGTTATTATTAATCTGGTCTCTCTCTCAAACATTACAAATTTAGAGATGTAAGCTAAGTTGGAAGGTCATTAATTTGCTACTACTATAATGAAAGTGAATTTTACTCTCTACATGATCTAGCTCATGTGTTGTCAAAATACCGGCCACTGTGAATTGCAGCGGCGAATTTTTTGACATCCACTATGGAAAATTAGTGAAGGACAGTCACACCATGGCGCTTTTATAGCAGAGAAGGCATCTTAAAGTGCCAGATTTTTGGCATAAATGAGGTCTTCATAAGAACTTATTATAACCATTTTCGTATTATCAAAGCATTGGTTTTGAATCATGCATCAAGAATTAACAAAATCAACATATCATCACAAAAATGGATGTCATTCAAATAATTACAAATGTAGAAACATTTTAATGTAAATAACCTTTGCAAGGTTTTGCTTAGCATCTTGAACTGCTTTGTCCAATATGGCATATTCCAATGACTTTCTTTGCTTGTCAAGATTATGATATTTTCCAAGCTCCTCTTTCTCCTCATCTAGTTCCTTCAACCTCTCATCTAAATTCTGTACAACTTGGTCAATCTGTTTTCTTTTGTTATCTGCCTCACAGTAAAATACATGACAATAGCAACATCTATAACAAGAAATGAACATAAAAAATGAGAAATCTTAAAATTAAAAAGTAGGAAAGACTTGCCTGTATCCTGAATTATTTTGAAACTTTCACGACGCCTCTCCTCATAAGTTCTAGTACCGCCTATTTCCTTCAGTAAATCCAATCGTTCGGAGTTTTTCATCAAGGTTAGGGCTGCTATCTAGAGAAAGAGCAAGAAATGAGCAAGTTTAGTAATTACTTCAAAGTTTATCAACAACATAAAATTTTTAAAATCCAAATCATAGCACCATCAGCATGCACCAATACCTTTCCTTGTTGTACCACATAATATGGATTTGAGCGAGAGAACCCAGCACTTTCCAGTAAACTCATCACTTCAGTTTTCCTGCAAATTATTTATCATCTTTCTTTAAGACATACCTAAATAAAATACTCAAATAACTAGAGAGCATAGGATAAAATGTCAATTTTATCTTAAAATGAATGTATCCTACATTCTCTATGTCTTAATCTATTATACTCACGTTATGTGTTTTCCATCTAGAAAATATTCATCCTTTTTCAAACTAATTGTCCGGCGTAAGTGCACTTCCTCCTTGTCAACCTATTCACCCACAAAAATAGATACCAACATAATGTACATGTGCAAATTTCGCAAATAAGTGGTTATCAAAGATAAATCACTTAAATAATAAAGAAAGGAAAAAGAAAGTTATTCAGGTGTGTTGTTATTTTGTAAAGTTGCAGTGGAAAATATTAAAGGCAGTTGCTAGAACAAGTGGAAGAAGAGTAATACTTCAATCAATTCCAAAGTACAAATACATAATAGAACAATAACGGCCCACTCAGATCATGTTCCTATAAGTTTGGTCACAGTAGAATACTAGAAACAAACTGCTGACTGAAAACTAGGAAAAAACAAACTGAAATAGAAACTAGGCAACATATTTTAAATAGGGAAATGTTGTTCATCGCGAAAGATTGTATCCCAAAGCATCACGACAGTAACATGACCTATTTATAAGTAAATTAATTCTACAACACTAACTCCCCATGTATGGTTAGTGGGGGCTTTTAAATAGTTGCTCTCTGTTCGGGATAAATAAATTCGCTGGATATTTCTTTGCTATATATAGCATTGTCCTTTTAAATATTCAAAACAGAATGAGAAATAAAAGGAAAACTAAACTCTGCAAACGTGGCAACAGTTCTTAACACAGTAGCTAACAGGGTGCAATGTAAAAAGAGGTACATCGCCATGCATCGACCGAATTTTTTTGCAGACAACATATATAAAAAGGATATTCAATATCCAATAAGTTTTGAACAAATGACATTGCATCTGAAAGTGTATCAAATAAAAATTTTGGCCAACTCAGAGAACTATATCATTAATCAAATTACTTCTAAACTTGAGGAAGATAGTAGGCAGTAGGTACAATAAAAACCCCTGAGAACAATGCCCTTAAATTCTAGTCAAAACAAAGGAAGAATTCCCAATAAATTCCCTATTCCGGTTATTGATGAGCTTTCAGTTGAGTTGTGGGATGTCGTTCTCTTTTCTAAATTAGACTTGAAGTCGAGGTATCAAATTCAGTTGAAGTAGAGTGACATTCATAAAATTTTAGGACACAAAAATGCCCGATCTACTTTTCAGGCACTCGTGGATGAGATTTTCAAACCTTATTTAAGGAAATTTGTGTTTGTTTATATAGTAATTTTTTAAATCTAATTCACAAGTGCTTGGAAATTTCATCTGTTAAAGACCCACTTGTGGAGGACACGATAATATGAAACTACAAGCTAACAAGAAAGGATGGCCATGAAGTATGAGGTGAGGGAGCTCAACCATATCGGTTTAGGTCCTTAGCTAGCAGACCCAGTGAGAAATAAGCCCTAGATTTAATGGACCTTTTGAAATAGAAAAGAAGATAGGAAGGAAAGCTTATAGGTTGGTTTAAGTTACCGGTATACGATTAGTAGCAAAGGAACTTAGAGAGGTGGAAAATCATCTTCCTTTTCTATTAATAGAAATGATATGAAATTGTTGTTTTCAAAATATTACCGGTATACGATTGTCTGAATTATCAAACACGATCTCCACAAACGCAGATAAAACCTGGTGTCCAGCCCCTTCCTGTAAAGAGAAAAATTCATTTAAGATTTATCAAATTCTACTATTATTGATTAGTTCTGGATATGAACTGTGTCATACATGGAGGAGTGCATGCTTATCCTCACTGCCTAGCTTCTGAAAGAGATCACTCAGCACAAAACGAATGGCTGGAAACAAAAGAAAACGGGAAAACGTGTCAAATTCAAGGCGAGCAATTTAGTTCAGCTACTTCACAAAGAGTAAAAGCTGATCAAATAATAAGTACAGTGGCACAGGAAATGGCAATTTTCTTACCATAGAAAAAATTAGTTTTACCAGATCCATTAGCACCAACTGCAAAAAAGAAAAGAATGAGCAAATAAATACTATTGATGTTACTAAGAAATACAATCATGGCGCACTAATTTGACCTAAACGAAAGATGCAAAATGACTTTATGAAACAACTTCAGATTAAATTAGATTGAATAAACAAAAGGAAGAATCTTCAGAGCATAAAGAGGTAATGAAAATGAAGAGAATGTAGTGAACAAAGAATGTACTTCCCAGATAGGATCATTTTCGCTAAATCCCCTCCCACAAATAGTTTAACAAGTAAATCTGCTTTTATTTAAACCTACTCTCAAACTCATCTTCCAAATAGGATTCCTTTTAGTGGCCGTTAGAAAATGGAATAAAAGGTTGTTCTAAAGTGAAGTCTTTCATTTCACATTGTATCAACCTGCCATCATGGCATGTCATGAATGAAATGCCTACAACGTTCTATTAAAGAATTATGCTAAATCAATAGATGGAATCATCTAAAAGCTTTTCAATAAAATTATTACCAACACAATTAACTTTAGGACTGAAATCCTCCGTGTCAAATTTCTCTCTTGAAACCTTCGATCACAACCTTAAAAATACAGAAAAATAATTTAACCAAATGTTAGTTATATTACAGGAGAAGTAAATGCAAATTAAAAATTAAATTAAATAAATAAATGTATCAAAGAACAGTTACCTTCTTAATGTACATGTTGAAACTATCATTAACTCAACCTACAAGAGTAAATAAATAAACTTCCAAAATATGTAGTTCCAAAAAAAAAACTTCCAAAAGCATGATGATATAAGAAACACAAACCAAAATGCAACACCTTCTCAAATAACAACAGCGGTGTGTATGTGAAGACAGAAATAAATTCCTTCATGATATACGTATATAGCATTACGGCTATGAACAACTATGAAGCACCAACACCTCTGATTAAAGATTGTCCGACACCGGCACATGTGATTACGTTCCATTAGTTCATCTATTTAAAATGATCGCCGCCTCGCCGGTGTCATGTTGGTATCAGTTTCATATCCGGTGTCTATGTTTGTGTCGGTGCTTCATAGATGAATAATCATGCTCAAAACCATGAAAAAATAAGTTCATTGAAAGTGAGAAGAAAACATTACAGATGATTACGAGAGAAAAGCATAAAGAATTTAAAGCGATGAGCGGAGTTGACCTAAGAGTAGGGTTGGATAGAGAGAGAGAGAGAGAGAGAGAGAGAGAGAGAGAGAGAGAGAGAGAGAGTTCAGTAGCAATTTTGTATAAGCCGTGCGGCACAGACAACGTTATTCGAGGGAATGGGTATATATACGCGCCAGGGTAAGGTTTTTAACAAAAAAACAAAATTCTGGTCCACGCTCAACCGCCAAAAAAATGCCGAAATTATTAGGTTGGATGTTGTGATTGGGATTCAAACCCCGACTTCTTCACTTGTGTGTGTGATTATGAATCTATTCTCTAATTATGAAACTTAATGTCTACCAAAATTACAATCTTACCCCTTCTTAATTTTTTGACATGTCATCAAAATTATATCTTTTTGTGTCTTTTGTTTCAACCTCCCTCTATTTTTTCTCTTTTATAAACAAACTAAAACAAACTCTCACTCGATAAAACACACTAACTTAATCTTTTTTATTAAAGTTGATGTAGTTTTGTAACAAAAAATCCATTTTTTTATAGTTGTATCCAAACAAATTAAATTATTTAAAACATGTGATTTTAATTACAATAACCAAACAAAATAAATCGTGATTTGTTATATAAATTCTCTTAAATAATAGATATCAAAATCACTTTTATTTTCATTTGTAACAAAACGGGTTCGGAATTGTTCTTTTTAAAGAGGTAATTTTTTTTTTTTTGGTACAAAAGAGGGCCAAAGGCCCTAAAGAGGTTGTTTTTATCATGATAAAAATATCTACAAATTATTGAATGACGTTTTTTTATTTCGTAACAAATTTGTCATATATTTAATTTACATTTACTAAAAATAAATTATATGACACACGTGTGATTTTATCTCATCGTGTGTTTCTAATAAAAAACATTAATAAATACATTTCACTTATGAATAATATAAAAAATATAGGAGAAACATTTTATACCGATACTTAAAAAAACATGGAAAAAAAGAGTAAATAAAAAAGAAAAAAAACACAGGACTTTTTTTACAAAAAAAAAAAAAACATAGGACTATTTCTCACTGATACATGTTTTTACATCTATTTTTTTTTTTTTTTGGCACAAATTTTTACATTTAAATTTATTCAAGTATATCCAATTGAATGAGCACAAATAACATAACTATAACATAACTTTTAGAGAGTTACAAAATCTTTCTCATTTATAATTTATACACAGGGTTAGTATTTATTATGAGAAATACAACTACCTTACATAAAATTACACATCTTCAAGATTACTTTTTTTGTATAAATGATTTTCATACGTTTTTTGGTTTATCTTAATATCATATAAAATTATTATTTTTAATCGTTATTCATTATTAATCATTATATCCTTTCAAAGAATGACTATATAAAAAAACACAAGACAACTCTCTAATTAATTAGACACTAACTAATATTGTTGTACAAATCATACATGGGACACCAATCAGTCACATTAATTAATTAAATTGATTTTTTTTATGTATTGTATCTAGGCATGACAACAAAACTCATACCCGTGAGTACCCATCCGAACCGAACTCAATTTGATGGATTTTTCCCCTCTTTGACTCGGTTTGATTTTTCCTCGATTTTAAAACACGGGTACGGGAAGAGTAACGGGGAAATAGGTATACCCACCCTAAATCTATACTCAAACTCGTCCCAAATGTAGAAAAACATTTTATTGCCCCCTTTTATATAAAAAGAAACTCAAACCATAAATCATTTCAGTCACATAATCAAAGTCTCAGTCTATCAAATGATACTCACTTCTCAGAGTTCTCTCTATTCTCCATCACCATAGCCATGATCTATCGTCGTCATTTCTTTGCAGGATAATGCATTGCAACATTGCGTCTGAGGCAGAAAAATACTTCTCTTTTATTAAAAAAAAATATCCATTGCGGGGATGGAGCTGAGATACCCGAACCCATCGAAGACAGGGATGAGATTTGATTTCTCATCCCTGTTGGGTATGGGTAGGATAGCGGGTAAGTATATGGTAGTAGGGTATGGGGACGGGGAAGGTAAAACCTATCCCCACCCGCCTCATTGTCATGTTTAATTGTATCTTCTAAATAATAGTGGGAGTAACTATAATATACTAATTATATTTTTTTTGGTTACATATACTAATTATAATTTGATATAATAATCTTGCACGATATACATATTCATTGTTTATGAATTCATATAAAAATAAAAAAATGCTAAAAAAATTACAAATATTTTTCAATGATATATAAAAATCACTGGGTTTATTAAAGTCTCCGTTATCATTATTGTGATTTTATTATTTATAATATTTTCACATATTTTTAGTCTACCACTTTATATTATTTAATAAAAAATATTTCAATATTTTTATTATTATCTTCATCTTTATCAATAATTTTTTTTCTTATTTCTCAATGTAAATAATATTGTAAATGCGTTTTGACGCATAAATCGTGATTTAAGGAGCAGCCCGTGCGGAGCACGGTCCCGTGCTTAGCACGGGTCTGTTGCTAGTTTTCAATGGTTATTGTCATTTTGCCTACCTATTAAAAAAGATATTTGACTAGGCCACGAGAGAAAGTGGTCTTAAATATAAATTGGTCTTAAATATAAATTTTCCTTCTTACTCTAAATTCACTAGCAAGTGTCTAATTTGGTTTAACTCTCAATGTTGATATCTTCTTCTGAGTTTGAATCGAAAATCTTACAATTGTGTGATTGAATTTTATATGATAAGCCTAACCTTTTTTTTTAGGGAGACAAGCCTAACCTTTATCTCACACGGCATTTCATATACTCCCTCCTGTCACTATTATAAGCAAAAATCAACTTTTTAGGTTCATTCATTAAATGATGTATTTAGTCTATATTATTGACTAAATACATCATTTAATGAATGAACCTAAAAAGTTGATTTTTGCTTATAATAATGACCGGAGGGAGTAGATCTCTTGTAATTGTGCACATGTTTCCGATAAAAGTTTTATTGTTTTTACTTGTTATTTACTTGATCTCTTTATTTATTTTTTTAGATTGCTCATTACTATGACAAATGAGTAGTCTCTTTTTGTCTTGGGATCATGGAAAGTAGTCATATGATGAATTTTTTCAAAACCTCATTCTTTTCTTTTGTTAAGGGAATTCAAAACCTAATCTAGTCCTAGTGTGTTTAAGAAAATATTAGGCATCCACTTTAGTCGAGAGACAAAGATGTTGCTGAAAATTTAAGGTTAGGCACAGGTTTCGAAGCATGAGAATAGCCTAGGAAATTTTATGATGAAATCGGTAATCAGACTTATATCATTAAAAGAGAAACAAACATCTGATTCTTTACATTAAAAAGTTTTATATGTATGAGTTGTTATATGAATTTTTTTATCGGTGGAAAAAACTTGGAGTGAACTGGTTTATTTTAAAAAAAGGTTAAAATTTATATTTTTTATGATTTGTAGGGATATATAATTTTTGGGGTGAGGAGTAAATTATTCCCATGAAACGATAAAATTTCTCAATCCATATAGTAAGGTTTGGGCCTTCTAGAAGTGGACTTATTTGTCCATTTAATTACTTGGCTGCAGTCAAGGATGGAGTTAGAAGGGGAACCAACAGAGGTCACTGTAACGCCCACTTTTTCATAATTATTATTTGAGTGAACTATTGCATTTTATTAGAATATTATTATTATTATTATTGTTATTATATTTATATTGGTGGAATATATGTTAATAGTTGATAATATAAGTATTATTCTTAAGTGGGGGAGAAATATTATTGTTAGTAGAAATAATTAATTAATAGGGGAAAGAGTAGGATTGTGGTGAGAAGAGCAATTAGGGAAAGAATAAAATCTGTAAGTGAGAAAGAAAAATTAGAACGCGTACAACTGAGAAAAGAGGAGAGAAAGAAGAGAAGTCAGAGAGAACCCTAAGAACGAAGAACGCGGCTGTTGGATTTCAGGAAGATAATCTAAGGTAAGGGTGAGACTAACTCTCATTATTAACAAGTTTTGATTCATAGGAAGTGGTCAATTGTTGTAGGTTTAAGGGATTGGGATTAGGGTTAATCTTATGTTGATGTTCATAGTTTTGGTTGTTTGAGAAATTAGATTTTGAAGATGTGCTGGGTTGTTAATAGAGTAGAAAATTCATTGGAGTTGTGTTAAATTGATGTTCAGGTCTTAGATTTATCATAGGTAATGTTCCCTATCAAATTTGGGGTTTGGGTTGATGAAATTGGGGTTTTTGGAGTGAAAACTGGTCTGTTCCCGTAGAGCTGTTCACGTTCCATCGTAGTACGATGCTGGGAAATCGTACTACGATTTTTCCAGTAGCAAACAAGACTTTTTCAGCACCTTCCATCGTAGTAAGATGCATTCCATCGTAGTACGATGTAATAGTGACAGCATCCCCTGTTTTCGCATTCTTGCGTCTTTTTCACCCGTTTCTGTTTTGAACTGGCTCTTGGTGTAAACATGAGAGTTGTAGATAATTGAGGTAGTTTTCTAGTGGCTTTGGTTTGACGTGAAAATGTGTCTTAGTTTTTGAGATATGATGAAAACACTTTAAGGAGGTCTTAGTGAAATTTTATGAAAACTAACCCAAAACTTATAGATTGTCTCCAAACTTCAAAGCTTGAGTACTATGAGTGTAATTAAGATGTTTATAAGTATTTAATCTATGTTGTGATGAAATCCTTGTGAGTAATTATTAATGAATTTAACATGAAAAATGAAGTTGTTGCATTTAGAGTCGAGTTGATGCATAGTCAGCGATGGGGGCTTAATGCCCGACAGGTTCTTTATGACCTTAGCGATGGGGGCTTAATGCCCGACAGGTCCAAATATGACCTTAGCGATGGGGGCTTAATGCCCTGGTGGTACCACATGCATGTTGAAGTTGTCTAAGTTGTTGTTGGATTTGTTGTTGCATTGTAGAGTCATCATAACTTATGATAAATGATGAATGATGTGATGATGTTGCTGTCTTGCCGTTGTTGTTGCTGTCCTAACGTTAATAAATGATATAAATGATGAGTTATAAGAATGAATATGTTGCTTTTGGTAACTATGAAGTTGTTGACTACTTAGCTTTGTTAAATGATGTTAGAATGATGATATTAATGTTAGATATATGTTGTTGGTTATCTTTTTATGAATTATTATTTGTTAATTAATGAATGTGAAATCTCACCCTTTCTGCTTGAAAATGTTGCCCTTCGTATGGGTAACTTGCAGGTAACCAGGACTAGATGTGTTCGTGAGTAGACTCCTCACATCGTGTCTAGAATGCTCTGATACGTAACGGTATGGGGATTGTCTGATGCTTGTTTTTCCTTGTTACGTATTTTATTTTAATAATGTTGAAGTATTTTATGAAGACTAATTGAGATGTTAAGTTGTGGCCTTTTAATGCCAAGGATTTTATGAGATGATGTAAACTAAATTCCGCTGCATTTGATTATTGAATTTTATAAAGACAGGTCGCTTAAATAAATAGTATTCCTATTACTATAATTGTTGGAAATGATGTATGTGATGCTCCGTTATGTTGATAAACTCTGATAATTTTTGTGAAATTTTTAAGTTGGGAAAACCGGGTGTTACAGTCACTGTCTCCCCAGATTTTTATAAAAAAAAAATCATATTAATATGTTATTATATATTTTTGTCACTATAATTATTTTCTTTGAACTTTATATGATTTTGTATAATAAACTTTTTTTCACTCAATATTTTTAGCCTTTTACACGTAACTTTCAAACTTTAATTGCGCGAATTCCTAACTAGAATGCATAACATTGAAAAATAAAGTGAATTTTGTTTGCAATGTACATAAGAACCTTAACAGGCTTGTTGCAATTTCACTCAGATTTTTTGACTTATTGCATGTTGTGTCGTTTGTGCACTCTTAGTCACTACCAACGATTCACTCCTCATGATATAATCTTGAATTTCTCCTCCCACCTTTGCGTTCGAGATGATTGTTTTTATGGGTGTACATGATGAATCGTGTTTTTCTACATTTCTTTTATAAAATTTGTCATATTCTAATAGATGATATTCGTTAAATCGCTAGTTACCCATGGTTTTATCGTTTCCAGTTGTTTTGGTTTTCCTTGTGTATCAGAAGCATTTGAAAGTATATGTATTCAATCCTCGTGTCAAATCGATTAATGGTATTACAAAATTCAGTTTTTACCATGTCTGTCAAGTTAATTGATTTTTGTTCTAAAAAAAATTGATTGATTTACTCATCAAATCCTTCTAGAACGATTTTCAACCAAAATCCATCTTTTGCTAACCACTTTCCACCACCCATCAGATGTAACGCCCTCCTTTTTATTTAATTATTTTAATTAGTTTTAGAATATATTTATATATTTATATGATGTATATGAGAGATATATGATTTGTTGAGATTAGATGTCTTTTTATAATTTAGTTAATATATTTTGTTATGTTATATGTTGGTATTTACTAGCATAATATATTTGTTAATTGTTATAGATATATATTTGTTATTTGGTGTATTATTATATATTTAGTAGAGAAATATTATTTATTAGAATATGAGAATTATTAGTGTGAGTAAAATTGGAGGTTAGAATAGAAAGAAGAATAAGTTGTTGGGCCTAAATAGATTTGGGAAGAATATTTTAGTATTATAAATAGAGAAGCTTATGTTAGAAAGAGTTTACCTTAAACCGCTTTTTGGAAAAGAGGAGAACAAGAAAGAAGAGAAGAGAAGAGAAAAGTCAAGAGAAGAAGAGAATACCTTAGGAAAGAAGAACGTTGCTGCTGATTCAAGAATTAATCTAAGGTGAGGGTGAGACTATCTTGCATTAATATTAAGTTGTTAAATCATTAGATTACATCTAACAAGTTGGGGAGAGTTTGTGAGAATTTGAGAATTAGGGTTTTGAGAGAGATTTGATGATTAGATGATGAAAACTTGTTGAATTGATGTAGAAATTGTGTACAAACCTTAGATAATCATTAGAATGATATTTAGAATCAGTTTTGAGGTTAGCACCATGAGATTAGGTGAAACTTGAAGAAAATCTGCATTCTGCCCGAATTTTGATATTAAAACTGGTATTGATCGGTGCGGAATTGGTCTTAGGTGTAAACACGAAAGTTGTAGGTATGAATGTTAGCTTTCTAATGCCATTGGTCTCACGTCAAAACGATTTATAGAACTTGATTTATGGTCAAATTACTGCACGTAGGTCACAGTGAATTTTTATGGACTTTCAGCACAACTTTTCCGAATTTAAAATGAAAACTGGTATTGATCGGTACAGAATTGGTCTTAGGAGTAAACATGAAAGTTTTAGATAATTTTGTTAGCTTTCTAGTGGCTTTGGTTTGACGTGAAAATGACGTTTGGTCTTTGAGTTATGATGAAAATACTACAGGGAGGTCTTAGCAAAATTGTACGGTGACAGCATTCTCTGTTTCATGTTTTTGCGTTTTGTTCATATGTTTCTGTTTTGAATTGATCTTTGTTGTAAACATGAAAGTTGTTGATATTTGTGATATCTTTCCAGTAGCTTTGGTTTGACATGAAAATATGTTGTGGATAATTTATTATGTTTTTACAAAGATACATAGTGAATTATTGTCGATGTTTAAATACGATGTTATATGAAGTTGTTTATGATTGATGAATATGATGTTTTAAGATGTTGTTTATTATCATTTGATATTGTTATATTATGATATGACATGAATTATTTATGTGATCCATATGTTGTTAAGATGCTAAGATGTTAAGATGTTAAGACGTTAAGATGATAAGAGTTGTTAAGTCGTAGAGTCGTTATGAAGTCATCAAGTTGTTAAGATGTTATGTTGTCAAGATGTCAAGATGTTAGGGTGTCATAGATGTTCATGAAGTTGTCTAAGTTGTACGAAAGTTATGTCGTTGCATTTGAGTTGTGTCGTTGCATAGTCAGAGATGGGGGCTCAATGTCCGACAGGTCCTTTATGACCTTAGAGATGGGGGCTTAATGCCCGACAGGTCCTTTATGACCTTAGAGAAGAGGGCTTAATGCCCTGGTGGTACCACATGCATAATGAAGATGTCTAAGATGATTTAAGATGATTTGAGAAGTAGAAGTTGCATAGTCGAGTCGAAGTTGTTAAGATGTTGAGATGTCAAGTTGTCAAGTTGTTAAGATGTCAAGTTGATAAATTATTAATGAAGAGCTATGATGAATGAAGACGAATGATTTATGATAAGATGTTACGTGAGTTATAATTATGTTGATATATGAAGTTGATTACGAATTTGATTATGAAGTTGTTTTCGGTAATGCTATGTTTTGATAATAATACTTATGTGAAATTACATGATGATGCTTATGATTATATTTGATATTAGGTGTTGATGCTTATAAATAATGTTTGATGAAATGTGGTAACGTTTGTGATTAATATTGATGTTATGTGATGATTGTTGGAGACTATTATTTGATGTTATATGATGATGTTAAGATTAGTAATTGATAATATATGAAGATGTTTATGATTAGTATTAAGATAGTTTTACGACCAATATAAGAAGATTAATGACACTAGTTAAGGAAGTTTAAGTTGTTAGATATGATTAATGAATTATAAGATGTTTAAGTTGTTGAATGTACTTTATATGATTTATATGCTTAATATTATTGTTTGAGAAATCTCACCCCTCTGCTTGAAAATGTTGCTCTTCGTATGGGTAACTTGCAGGTAACCAGGATTAGTTGCGGTCGTGAGTGGACTCCTCACAAGTGTGTCTTAGGTGCTCTGATACGTAACGGGATGAGATTATGTCTTCTATTTCTATTCCTTACGTATTACTTATGGATTATTATGAATAAATGTTGAACAAGACTTATGAGATTTTTATGTTGAGGCCTGCGTGCCAAAGATTATTTTTATTGTTGAACTAATTTCCGTTGCGAAGTTTTGAATTACTTATGTTAAATGATCTTGAAGAATAAATTGTTATTCATTCAGTTTATGAATTTTTAAGAAGTGTAGCATTCCGTTTAAAGTGAAATACTCTGATTTTTAATTATGAAATTTTTTTACGTTGGGAAAACGGGGTGTTACATGAGAGCTTTATAAGGGGTTTTAGCATCAGAATAAGCCTAGTGAAACTCAAACTCCACTTGACTTGTTCCATAAGATTGGAGGCTCGAAAACTAGTCTAATTAAACTAGCAAGACCGAAATCAAAGTAGGGATTAGGCCTCAGTAAACTAGCATCATTAAACCTCAGTAAATTAATTTTATAATAAATGTCCATTGTTGAGTTATAATTAATATGATGTATAATTTTTAGAAGATACTAGACTTGCAAGACTTGTTTTTTTTTACCACAATGTCAAACCCTTAAATTAAGAATACATTCCTGCTCAAAATCATTCCTTATTTTTTGTCAAAAAAATGATACCTTTTCTTTTGTAAGAGGAAACTTAAACCCCCAAAACCATACAAAGATTTGAGACTCTTCATGAAATTAAGAAACTAAAGTACATGCCAAATCCTACGACAGAGTCGTTTTTTCTTTTTCAATATGTCCTATGAGAACTTAACGGCTCTCCCCAGCAACAGATGTACAAGGAAAGTTCTCTATGGGGGGAAGGCATCAGGAAGTTGTTTGTAATTCTCACATCATATAAAAGACTTGATCGTTTTTGACAAATAAAGGTTTCATTGTTGATGGGACACTTATTAGACAAAAAATATCCACCATCACGGGGATGAATTGATAACAAACATTGAAATTTAAGCAACTCGGGTTACAACTGCATGTATTGCATCAGCCAGATGTGGGACTGTTTTGGAGCTCAAACCAGCCATGCTAATCCTCCTGCACAATAAACAAATGCATGTCTTGAGTTATGTGGAATTTCAGCATAAATGAATGATTACACATAAGGGTTATCAGAAATATATATCCATGCTGTAGGTAGAGATTAACAGCAAGAGACAGCAGAAGCAAATAGTTACTGAGACAGCATCATCTCTCATAGTCCTTAAACTAAAAAGAATGCAACTCAAACTAAAAAGTAACTAAATACCACATCAAACAGTACATACTTTCAAAAATCTTTGGTTCAAGAGTTTGTTTATAAGAATTTATCTTTTTATAAATGAACTATAATCTTTTTTTAAATGAACTGTAAGAATTTATTTAGACTTCAAAAACCAGCCTTAATAACAAAATAAATTCTTGTTATAAACAATGAGCATGATGCAGAAAACACAAACATATGTATGATGACTTGATTAAGAGAATAATGGATTCTAAACTTTAGCCCCCAACATGTTGCACATTGCAACTTCATATTTATTAACAGCAAAATAAATTGGACAACAGCATGGTACGCAAGCTATAGGCACCATGTTCACACTTAACTGGAACATAAAGAAACAAAAGAGAATTTGCATCCTACTCGTCTGAACTAATTGAATAAGTCAGAAATAAAATTGTCTTACCCATCAGATGTCAGGTATATATGGTACTCTTTAGTCAAGATGGAAACTTGCTCAGGATTCAACCCTGTGAAAGTAAACATTCCAATTTGCTTGATAATGTGACTCCAATCACCTGGTGTACCTATTCAATTGCAGGAGAAATAAGTACAACTCAAATAAATGTTTCATGGATATAAAATCCTTGAAAGATTCTCGCAGGAGAAGATAGACAGAGATTAGAAAGAATGAGCAAGCAAAAGCAAACAAGAACTTCTCGCATACATGTGCAAAACAATGATAAAGAACTGTACAGAAAGGACAAGCCAAAGGAATTGCAAAAGATTCTTTGTAGAGACCAACCTCTAGCACGTAAAGCATCAAAAAGTTGTTGGCGCATATTGATAATGCGATCAGCCATTGCCTTCAACTCAATAGTCCAGTCATTGTACAAATCCCTGAAAGAGGAGCAAAACAAGTAAGAATACATATGTCCAAGTCCAGCCAAGGGAAGCAGAAGTATATTGTCTCACTACCTGTCCTTGAGAATGGCGGCCACAATGGATGCACCATGAATAGGAGGACTTGAGTACATGGGCCTAATCACAAGTTTCAGTTGGCTCTCAACCCTGCTTGAAACATCCGCTGACTTGCTGACCTGGGGAGCATTTATTGTAGAAAAGGAAAATCAGGGAAACTCGTCAAAAACACATGTTACTTGTGGCCAAGCTTCTTTATGTAGAAAAATCTAAATTTATCAATCACATTATTTGTGCTAAAAAGATAACATGATTCAAATCATAAGCAGGGAAAAAATCATATTGAATGGGATGAAATACAAGGCCAGATCACTAATCACTACAGATGAAACCCATAAAATTGTCTCCATTTAATGCTTTGAAATGCTTACAATGCTCAAGGCACCAACACGTTCACCATAAAGACCCATGTTCTTCGCATAACTCTGGGCTACCAGCAATTCTCCACCATCAGCAACAAACAAACGAACAGGCTGTGCATCTGCATCTAGACTTCCACTGGCAAAACCCTGTTGAACAAAAATAGATGTGGCTAAAAAAGAGTTTTCAATAAAAGAATATGCATTGGAGATATGGTAGAAGTATATTCTTGTGTGGACATTATTCACCATGGATTATCCCAAGAAATGGGAAGCTTCAAGATTCAAGAGATTAGAAATGGTTGGATTTGTGATTTTGAAGTAAACATTTGTAGATTATGTCCACACACAAGTTTCTCAATGGTAGAAAACAAAAAGCACAATGTTATGCAAAATGCTTGCCTGATAAGCACTGTCAAAGAAAGGTAACAAAGATTTTGATCTTATCAGCTGTCTAATCTGCTCCCATTGTTCAAGCGTTGGATCAACACCAGTAGGGTTATGTGCACATGCATGTAGCAAAACAACAGATCCAGATGGGGCAGAACCAAGATCCTCAAGAAGTCCTGTAAGGAACAAGGAGGGGGAAATACCATTAAATGAAATCCAATTATGTTATTGAGTATTGATCATGATGCATATTGGGACACATGAACGTTGATACAAATGCGAAAATAAGGAATGAACATTTCACAGCTTGATAGAATAGTTTCTAACCTTGAAAGTCAAGCCCTCGTGTTGCTGGAGCATAGTAGCGATATGTTTTGACAGTTAAACCTGCCAAGTTGAAAACCTTTGTATGATTGCCCCAAGTAGGTGTTGGCAAGTATATAATGCGCTGAAAAGATCAAGGCAAACAAACACGGTAAGCCCAACGATATACAGCAATATTAGTTAAAAAAATATAAAGGGGAGAGAAAGTTAAGGATAGATCACTTTACTTGATGATAGTGTTTAGCTAGAAATTCACCCCCAACTCTTAGCGAACCAGTACCAGATAAGCCTTGAACAGTGGTAACCCTGTTCTCTTGAATAGCAGGGCTATGTTCAAAAAAGTGGGCAAAAGAACAGTTAGGAACTGACTGATAAGAATATTTTTTTTTTTTTGGTGGTGAACCTCGGACCTTGCATAAATTATGCATAACTGAGCTAAGCTCACGGGGACACTGATAAGAATATTTAATTGCAAACAAGAAATTATTGATTGAACAAGAAAAGTTAATATAATAACATCAAGTTTCAATTATTAACCTGTCTGCACCAAAAATAAGCTTAGCACTCAATTTGTTAAAATCAGCGAGCCCAACAATTGGAATATACTCCTTGTTGCGTGACCTAAAAACAATGCAGAACAGAAATTTATATAAAGACTGAAAGAAAAAAATTATCTTCGCAAATGAGCAAAAAGAAAGTATAGTGAATCAGGTACTAACATGTCATTCAATAGTTGGCGTTCAACTCGCCTCACAACATCCAACACAAGGGGTTTACCTTCCTGGTAAGTATCACAGGCCATTAGTAAAACTCACAAGTCACAATAAGTAAGTATATTTTTAAAGCTTATCTTGACACTTTAATTGAAGCTTTCATTGTTCATTACCTTATCGATCTATCATTCCTTAACATGCATTTTCAATGACCAAATTATGCAAAAGATGATTATGCAGTATAGGTCTGTTTGGATTGACTTATTTGAGTTTATCTCCTAACATAAGATTTGTGATATTGTTTGAGACAGCTTATAAAAACAGCTTACAACACTAGCTCATAAATTGTTCTCAGCTTATTTTCATAAGTTCCCCAAAATAGTTTATGAGAAAACAATATAACTCTTTCTTTACTATCAAATGGCTTAAACAAAAACGCTGTAATCATTTCTGCTATAAGCTGCAAATAAGTTGTATATCCAAACAATGCCTATATATTTCAGAATGAAGACGTGTTGAACTCCAACACTGACACATGTGATTTGCATTCAATCACTTCCATTTTTTAAATTATTATGCATTGGTGTTGTGTTTGATGTTCATATAGATTATGTCACAGATTATGCAATAGTGTATCACATAATACTACCACATCCCAAATAAATAAGATTCTAACCTCAGTTCGGTAAGCACCAACACCCAAGTTGAGCTTAATTGGGCTTGGATCCTTGTTGTAAGCGACAGTTACCTATTTTTCAAACACAGACACAAGAAATAGACAAAAAAAACAGAGGTAAGATAACAGAGCAATCATCGTTAACAAAATTTTGGAATGAAATTAAATTTATGTCACTATCAAAGAAGCGTAAGCTTCGCAAGTCACAACACAAGAAAACAATTGCGATACGTAACATAAGAATCCATCAGCATCAGAACCGTATCGCTTTGAAATTCAATCATGCGTAATTTACAATCAAAATTGCATAATAATCTCATCAAATAAATACAAAATAATTAATAAATTGAAATTGTGCAGATAAGATCACAGACGAAACGATCTTAATGAGATGACGAAATTGGATCATGAAAAAGCATTAAAAAAAAAGTAAATAAATAGTGATCTGATGATCGAAGAGAAAGAGAAAGAGAAGAAAACAAACATACACCGAGGATAGGATCTTCAGGAGCACGAACGAGATGAGCGAAGACGGAATCAGAAGAAGCGGTTGGAGAAGGAGTGATGTTTTGAGAAGCCATTTGATTTTGATCGTTAACGTCGAGAAAGTGTTTTGCAATAGTGTTTAGCCTGCGATCAGGTGAAGAAGAATAAAAAGTGGTTGTTGATTCGAGAATAACCGGTGGGCGCATGCTGTATATATTCTATGTATTATTTCCTTGGTTTTGGTTCCTATTTAAATTTAATTTTAAAATATGTAGAAAGGTGGTATACTCTCGTGAACTTTATGCGGTTTGTAACAAGAAAGAAAGAAACTTTATGGTGTTGAAAACTCTCTCTATATATGGAGTAATGAATTTGTTTGGTTGTGGTTTGATGAAAACCCCTTCTTATTGTTATCACGTGTCATGATCATGAAGCAAAGCATGTATAAATATCATGTACTAGTAGTAGTCGGCGGGTTATCTATCTATCTTATTGCATTCTTACCTTGGTTTTCGTTCTTCTCTCTTCAACTTGTTTGTTGCAACAAAAAACAATGCCGCAAGTAAAGGGTATCGACTACCTTATACAGTTACCAAAATTTAATTTGAGGCCATGTTAACTTGTATCTTAGAAAACAAGTTAACGAGGTAAATATAAAACAAAAACACAAATTTTAAAACGGAAATATAAATTTTTTAAATACACATCTTCAAAAAGATATTTTTATTTTATTCCTTGATGTTTGTTGTAAGAACACGAGCTAATATTTTTTATATTTTTAATTATAATTAAGTCAGAGTGTACGCCATTCATTGATAAAGTTCCTTTCAAAAAGAAAAGACAAAATATGGAGTTGAATGATGAAGTATATACATTTTTATTAACCAAAAAATGCTAGACATTAGTAATTTATTTGACAGTTACAAAATGATTTAAGTAAACACACATTTCATTAGTTGCTTACAAAGTTAACAATTCAATTGCGAATCATCAACCATTTAAAATATTTTTTTTGAGCAACCATTTAAAAAATATTTTATCAATTACTAAAATGAAATACTCTAAGTCGTTAATGACTTATCAATGCACTTTAGTGGTTAATGACATACATGTTAAATAAGTGATTAATTAACGCCCTAAAAAACAGAAAAATTGTACTAAACCTTTGATTTCTAAAGGAAATGAACCTTAAAACCGCCAAAAATTGTTCCCGTGAGAAATCAAACACATTTGTGTTCCAAAAAATCATTGTAAAAAAAATATTTGTGCTAACAATATATTCTAATTTTATCTATAAAAAATTTAAAAAAAAAAAATCATTAACAAAATATTATACGTCCAAACGTACTTTGTCGAGTATTTGTACCAAATTTATATGTTCAAAAACATTATTGGACAACTGATAACAAACTGATAGTGAGCATCACATACTGAGTAAGGATAAGCACAAAGGACAGCTAACGGAGTTTGCGACTCCTCCGCTTTTGAAAGGCCCAGCCGTATCATTAATCTACATATTTGCACTGTTAAGTGATAGATGCTACAAACTAGCCATTAACAGCGTTCAGCAATAAACAAGGAACAGAAACGAACAACGCATCAAAAGAAACATGGTATTTGTCCACAAAAAAAGGAATATTGAATCTTTATGCCCCCATTTGAAAACATAAGTGGGTGGGTAATACCTCTAAATAAAAGACAAGCAAAAAATAGTATTTGGTATTACACGTAGGAAGCTAACTACATCTTCCCTTCAACAAAATGTGAACAAAATTCTGCCGGCAAAGCAAATTAAAAAGGGGAACCGATAAGGGTGCCAAGTACATCAACTCACTCCAGCTTTATACTGTCCATCTCGTTGATCACCTTTTCAAGCTGCAAACAAGACAGACGGTTTACATAAGAACTAATAATTACTTCGTAACAAAATGCAAGCAATGGGCTCCAAAAGTCAAATGTTTTTGTCTAAATTTTAGAGAGAATACTCTTGACAAATCTAAATAATATGGACCGCAAAGGAGACGCAACCATACCTTAACAACCTGACGCAAGAAGTAATCTCCATACCGTTTGGAAGGTTTAGACTCCACAACATGAATTGTGTCCTGCAATAAATGAAAACATCATTAAAAAATTGTTGCAGCATCATTCGAGATAAATATTGCTATACAGTTCAGTTCCTAAAGCCTGATTCTCGCCTTCAAGCTAGGACAATTAATATGAATTCCTGACCAAGAAGCGAGTTAACAACGGTCTTAGCTCAGAGTTACTTGATCATCAATTTCATATAGATTTTGAGAACAACGAAATGATACTACTGTTACCATCAAGACACAGGTTTAAACTCAACAAAATACCTGTGTTTATGTGGCCCAGAAACTATTTAAAAAATTTAAAAACTGTATTTGAAATATGAATCTCTTCAAAGAGAAAAGGATTAGGCAAGAGGAAATAGTAAGCAAACTTACATCATCAATATAGAAATCCACATCAGCATTGGATATTACTTTTCCAGCACTATCAACAGCATGAGTCTTGTGCTTGTATGTCATCAAGATAGTCCTGCCAAGCATCAAAATGGAAATGCATAAACAAACTAGTGTCCAAATATATATTTAATAAACAAAAAAAAAATATTGATCCAAGGAAATGCTAGATTAATTAGAAGTCTTGCAACCTTAAAGTTGGTTCATCTACTTCCATGTAACTTGCAAGTTTTGCAAGGGAGATTGTTGAATATACTTTCAAGAAGGTCCGGAGACCTGATAACAACTGTTGTTGCTTTGCTTCATAAAGGAACAGTTTCAATTGAAGTCTATACGCATCCTGGGGAAACAAATAACTTTAAGTAATTTATATATTAAAAGGGGGGATTGGAAAGGAGCAAAAATAACATCTAAACAATGACAGCTGATGGGTTGAGTGACTTTGTCAGATCATTGCAAACCTCAAATAAAGCCATTAACATAGAAGGCTCAGAGTCAATAGAGGTCTAAAAACAGATATGTGAAAATAAATGTCGATAAATGAGCATATAACTGTAGAAAAAGAAGAAATATGTACCCCATAAAAAATCAGGTAACAAGCATGAGTCATTCTAAATGAAATTCAAGAGAACTTGAGTTTCAAAAAGTCAAAATTATTTTTATGACAGCTCACTAACTGCTCATCTGATTATAGATTAACAGATCATTTTCTCTTTCTCTTTATGCAGCTTTTTGGGAGATGGAGCTAGGTACTCCAAACCAGATTTATTTCAATCTAGAAGCAAAGATGATTACTCACGACTCACGAGTCACAAGTTAAACAATAGAGAGAGAGAGAGAGAGAGAGAGAGAGAAAACAAGGACTTTGAAATTCAAATTTGAAGCTAATTGGAGCTAACTTCAAATTTGAAATGTTTGGGTCTATGCACTCACTCAAAATGCTCTATGGTCCAGAACCAAGATCACAGATGGAGTCTAAGATAAGATATACCTGGTTGTAATTTACTAGAGGCTCTTCAAAACTGGGCGCTGAAGGGGTAATAAACTTGGGGCATGCATATGAGAAGAGCTCATCGTACATAGCAAAAGCCTCATCATCATATCGTTGCATTCTACTCATCTTTTCGCCATACTTCTCTCGCAACTGAGAGTTCACAGTTTCATCAACAAGCCTGCTTTGGGGGCAGAGCGAGAGGGAAATCGCCAGCAACGCATACATTTGTTCATTCTTCTTCAATATCTGTTCATATTGTGGAGACTTCTGATGGTACACCTTGTACTTAAAGATGTACAAGAGAATTTTGTTGAATTCACGAATTGCATCCACGTATCTGTAGAAAAGGCTACATTTCATGCCATGTAATGTAATAATTTATAACCCATGAAGGGAAAGCACACATAAAAAATAAAAAAAAAATTAAAAAAAAAACATCTTTTGAAATAGAGTAAATTACACTCCCCTCCCCTCAAAGATGCTTGAATTACACTCCCCTCCCCTCTTATGTTGAAATATACACTCCCCTCCCTTGAAAAGTAAAATTTATACTCCCCTTCCCTATAAGATGCTTGAATTACAACCCCCTCCCTTGAAAAGTAAAATTTATACTCCCCTTCCCTATAAGATGCTTGAATTACAACCCCCTCCCTTAATAAGTAAATAAGGACTACACTTTAATCCATTTTAACATAAATAAATACTTGTATAATATATATTAATTTTGCATCACCATTTAAAAAATATAAATTCGTTTCTTTATAATCTAAATGTCAATGACAATTAAATTTAAATATGTTGTTATTAATTTTATAATTTAGAGTATAAAATTCACTTTTAAATAACCATACTTAATCGGCTTTAATAATTTTTCACATATTTTAATTTTATTTTGGGTTGTTTCATATTTTATAATAGAGTTTAAAACTATATGTTAATGAAATTGTGAATAAAAAATAGAGAAAGATATGTGTTCAAAATTTGATTATATTAAAATGAACCTACAATGCTATTTTTCTTTGAAGTGTGTTGGATTATTTTTTTTGTTAGATTATTATAAATAAAAAAAATTATTGAGGGACTAAAGCATAGATTTTATTTTAACATAAGAGGGGAGGGGAATGTAATTCAAGCTTCTCTCAAGGGAGGGGATTGAAATATTTTCTAATATGTTTTGAATAAAAGGGGAGGGAAGTGTATATTTTAACATAAGAGGGGAGGGGAGTGTAATTTAAGCATCTTTGAGGGGAGGGGAGTGTAATTTACTCTTTGAAATATAATTCTACAATGGAGATGCCACACCTTCAAATGATACTCAACTACTTGCCAATTTCTAATGAATCCTAAATGTTCAATTGTAATTCATAACCTAAAAACCCCAGAAAGAACAGAGATAGAAATCCCATTCCATGTGTGGATATGTGCAAGATATTATTCTATATAAGACAACACACAATGAACACTACCAATATTATTTGAGCCTGTGGACATGAACCATACACTGACAGAATAGAGACGGCCATTCAAGTGATACAAGGCAAAGCTGCCTCAAATAAATTAGTTTAGTTGGTAAAATTATTTTAGTTAGTTAAGACACATGAATCGCTAACAACATGAAGCTATTATTGAAAGAGCTACATGTCATCATATACACACAAAACAGCAAGCAAGCAATTGATTAGTGGAAGTCGTGACCTGCGGAGCATAAGATTGGCAAAACCATAGTGGTAAATGGTGGTAATGTGGCATCCAATAACAATGGTGTAAACACCTGACTGACTAATATCAATAGGTTCCAAGCACTTGAGACCAGTGTGATAATCACCCAAGAGACAATGAACCCTCAGCAAACCAACCATACTGAAATACCCCAAAACTTTCAAGACATTGCTACCACCATTGTAATCATAGCCATCGTTTGCAGTGAATTGCTCAAGCCCTTCCTTCTCCTGCTCGAGTATCTGAATAATTGTTGACTTCTCAACTAGTGCTTGCAAGAAGTTCAGAACACCAAAAACATTCCAAGCCTAAGACAGCAAAAGACAACATAATTAAGACCCTTTTTGGATGAACAGCTTCATTAAGTGCTTATGTAAAATATATTTCTACTACAAAAGATAAATTAAGTCAAAATGATTTCATATAAGTTGTAAGTTGTTTTCATGAGTCAAGTTGGAAAACTTGTGGAAATAAGGTAAAAACAGCTATGGAACACATCATAAGGTGTTTACATAAGCTCTAGCATAAGCGCTTATTTACCATGATAAGCGCCTAAGTATAAGCTATTTCTATAACAAAGGATAAATAAAGTTAAACTGTTTTCATATAAGCTATATAGCTGTTGTCATAAACTATCTTGGAGTGCTTATGGAAATAAGCTTAAAACAGTTTATGAACATGTCATAACCTGTCTTCATGTGTTCTCTCAATCAGTGTCACAAGTGTTTATGCCAATGGATAAGCTCAAATAAGTCCATTCAAACAGGTCCAGAGTCTCGTAAGTGTTTATGCTAGTATATAAAGGGCTTGTTTGGATAAACAACATATTTGCAACATGTAGCATAAGTGCTTATGTATAAGCTTGCATAAGCTGTTGTTATAGCAAAAGATAAACTAATTTTAAATTGTTTTTGCAAATGCTATAGGTTGTTTTTACAAGCTATATTGCACAACTTATGAAAATAAGTTGAAAAAAGCTTACAAAATTGCCATAAGTTGTTTCCAAAAGTTCTACTGAACAAAAAAGTCAATCCAAACAGACCCAAACTCAAATAAATCAATCCAAACAAACCCTACCTCCGATAAAATAGATAATAAAAAAAACACAAAGACAAATCAAATTCAACATTACACAATGAATTACAATAAAAATGAGCTAATTATATATACCTGATCGAACTGTTTCAAGAGAGCAATTTCTTGTTCAGTTTTGTTCTTCATTTTAGCACGATACTGACAAAAGCTTTGAAACTGATAAACAAACTCATCAACCATATCCCAAAGCCATTGATTCGGAAGCTGCATATTGACAACACCATGAAGAACCACCTGAAAGAGACTGCAGTAATTATCCCACGAATCGATTCTCTGACGAAGCGTAGGAGTGAGACGAGCATAGAGGTGGCGAAACCACATCTCACGGTAGAGAAGACAGAAGACATGGTCGTTATCGACGTATTGAGCGACAGCGTCTACGGAGGGCCATGGTGTGTCCTTGAAGAAACGGTCAGATAGGGTTTGGAAAGAAGTTTCGTACATTTGGTGGATCTCGTATACATTCTTCTCTCTGATGTGACGGTAGAGGTGAACAACGAAGGTTTTGACTGGATCGGGAACGAAGTTGGGATCGTAGCCTAGGTCTTGAGCTTGGAGACGTTCTTCGTCATTCGCCATTGTCACAGCAGATTCAGAGAGAGTGAAGGTAGCTTACGGCCGCAGTATCCAAACAGATTAGGGTTTTTGTTGTTTCACTGCGATTCATTTACCCTCATTTTTTTTTTAGAAATAGTTTTTTTTTTTAAGTTTTTATTACACTCTAAAAAAAATGATTTCCCTTACTCTTTAATCTTATTAGGTTTGTAACAACTAAACCTAAAAAATCTTATTTACTAAAACTTAACCCGTAAAGCTAACCCTAAACCTAATTTTTTCCCCCCATTTTTTCATCCACTTTTCTAAACCATTGGATCTTGCGCATTTAGGCGCCATTCAATTTTAGCCATTGATCATATTATATTTATCTCTTCTATTTTCCGAAACAACTATTTCGTATTTATCTTTTCTATTTTCCGAAACAGCTATTTCATATTTATCTCTAATTATAATTTTGGTCATATCCGAAATTTGTTATCAATTCACTTAAATCCGAAATTTGTTTTCCTATAGTTTTGGCCATCCGAATCCTTATTTATTAATTAACCTAGCAAATTTCCCTTTCAAAAAAAAAAAATTAACCTAACAAATTTCATTCGTATCCTCCTTTTTTTTTTTTAAACAAATATTTTCTACACTTTTACGATTGCAATTTAACATAACAAATTCCATCTAAAAAAATGCATCGCACAAATTTTATTCTTATCCTCGCCTTTTTTTTATGAAGCAAATATTTTGGTTATATATACGAAGCCCTAAACCTGTTTCTCTCGATAAAAATAAACCCTAAACCGTGGTAAATGCTTAATCCGTAAAGCTAACCCTAAACCTAATTTTTTCCCCCATTTTTTCATCCACTTTACTAAGAACACAAAGGTGTTGTTTGTTACTTCTTTCTTTCATACGGTATAACTATAAATACACACGACCATGGCTGTGAATGTCACCTTCATCCTTGAATTTTCTTATCCATGAAAAGGAAGAAGAAATGGTAGGTGAGAAAGCATGAGTGTGGCCTGATAAATTCTTTCTAAAGAGGACCATAGTTTTTTTTTCTTTTGATAATAAGTGGTTTGTTGTTGTTCATGTTGTAAGATGTTGAACTGCTCACATCGTTGTTTGTGTTTTAGATGAAGATTGTCACATGCGCCCCTTCCCATTACCTTTTTCTTTTTTGTTTCTTTAATTATAATATACACATGTGGCTTTTTCTTTTAAATTTAATTGAAAAATAATGCATGTGGCGTCCAACTCACTTAAGTGATGAGCCACGTGGGCGTTGATAGAGTCAAGATTAAGGGGACCTTAAAGTTGAAAAAAAAAGGGTAAACTTAGGGGGTTAAAAAGTGGTTTTTTTAATAGGGGACCAAAATTGCAACTATGATAAAGTTAGGGGCCAAAAGTGCGTTTAAGTCTTTTAAATAAGATTTGGGTAGAAGAAAATCCAAAAGAAATTTGGGATCCATTTCCAATTAATATAATCCTTCTTTTATTTTTCAAAAAAATATATAAAATCAATTCAATCAAACTCAATTTTGGTCACCGCATAATCAAACACATGCATAGTAGCTTCTAAAATTGTTTAGTTTAAGTCGATTCTCCAACATGGGTATAATCCGTTGTCGCCCTTTATCATATTTATATTCATGATTTCATATTACTATGATATTTAACTATTGTTATTGTCACACTAAATATCGTATAAGAAATTTTCCCTTTTCTTAACCATTAATTAAAATAATATTTAAACGAATTTAAAAAACACGGTAATAAAATATAGTATATATAGACATAATTATATTTTTAATTTTTAATTTATTTACATACTTTATATTTAACTTATTACAATTTATAGTTTCTTTATCTATATCTAATGAAATTTTATGTTTATAAATAAATATGTTTAGTTCCTATAAAATCACGACATTTTTAAGTTTACTCTGAAATTTTAAACGGTTACGTGACTATTCATTTGTTTGCTAACAAATCTGTGTGCTGGTATTCTCCTAATATAATTTTTGGTACACTTTTTTAATTTTATAATTGAAACTATGGTTCCCTTACTAAATTAGTTACTAATCAATCAATGTATGGTAACTGATCTGTTCGGTGAGGAATCGATGGAGGCAACAGTGGTGAAAAGTGTTCTGATACAGTGGCGATGAGTCTTTACGGTGGAATGGAAGGTGCATGCAGGCACGTTAGCTCTACGAGACTAAAGTCAGTAGAGAAACAAATACAATTAATAACTCCGACGATGGATCTGTTGTTGAGCTTAGTGTGGATTGTGCTGCGCCAAACAATTCAAATGTTCAGATGGTAATTATTACATTAATCTTTCATGAGTCCGTAAAGGTTTAATCCGTAACACAATTGATCAAATCTTATTTACTAAAGCTTAACCCGTAAAGCTAACCCTAAACCTAATTTTTTCCCCCCATTTTTTCATCCACTTTTCTAAACCATTGGATCTTGCGCATTTAGGCGCCATTCAATTTTAGCCATTGATCATATTATATTTATCTCTTCTATTTTCCGAAACAACTATTTCGTATTTATCTTTTCTATTTTCCGAAACAACTATTTCATATTTATCTCTAATTATAATTTTGGTCATATCCGAAATTTGTTATCAATTCACTTAAATCCGAAATTTGTTTTCCTATAGTTTTGGCCATCCGAATCCTTATTTATTAATTAACCTAGCAAATTTCCCTTTCAAAAAAAAAAAAAATTAACCTAACAAATTTCATTCGTATCCTCCTTTTTTTTTTTTAAACAAATATTTTCTACACTTTTACGATTGCAATTTAACATAACAAATTCCATCTAAAAAAATGCATCGCACAAATTTTATTCTTATCCTCGCCTTTTTTTTATGAAGCAAATATTTTGGTTATATATACGAAGCCCTAAACCTGTTTCTCTCGATAAAAATAAACCCTAAACCGTGGTAAATGCTTAATCCGTAAAGCTAACCCTAAACCTAATCTTATTTACTAAAGCTTAACCCGTAAAGCTAACCCTAAACCTAATTTTTTCCCCCCATTTTTTCATCCACTTTTCTAAACCATTGGATCTTGCGCATTTAGGCGCCATTCAATTTTAGCCATTGATCATATTATATTTATCTCTTCTATTTTCCGAAACAACTATTTCGTATTTATCTTTTCTATTTTCCGAAACAACTATTTCATATTTATCTCTAATTATAATTTTGGTCATATCCGAAATTTGTTATCAATTCACTTAAATCCGAAATTTGTTTTCCTATAGTTTTGGCCATCCGAATCCTTATTTATTAATTAACCTAGCAAATTTCCCTTTCAAAAAAAAAAATTAACCTAACAAATTTCATTCGTATCCTCCTTTTTTTTTTTTTAAACAAATATTTTCTACACTTTTACGATTGCAATTTAACATAACAAATTCCATCTAAAAAAATGCATCGCACAAATTTTATTCTTATCCTCGCCTTTTTTTTATGAAGCAAATATTTTGGTTATATATACGAAGCCCTAAACCTGTTTCTCTCGATAAAAATAAACCCTAAACCGTGGTAAATGCTTAATCCGTAAAGCTAACCCTAAACCTAATTTTTTCCCCCCATTTTTTCATCCACTTTACTAAGAACACAAAGGTGTTGTTTGTTACTTCTTTCTTTCATACGGTATAACTATAAATACACACGACCATGGCTGTGAATGTCACCTTCATCCTTGAATTTTCTTATCCATGAAAAGGAAGAAGAAATGGTAGGTGAGAAAGCATGAGTGTGGCCTGATAAATTCTTTCTAAAGAGGACCATAGTTTTTTTTTCTTTTGATAATAAGTGGTTTGTTGTTGTTCATGTTGTAAGATGTTGAACTGCTCACATCGTTGTTTGTGTTTTAGATGAAGATTGTCACATGCGCCCCTTCCCATTACCTTTTTCTTTTTTGTTTCTTTAATTATAATATACACATGTGGCTTTTTCTTTTAAATTTAATTGAAAAATAATGCATGTGGCGTCCAACTCACTTAAGTGATGAGCCACGTGGGCGTTGATAGAGTCAAGATTAAGGGGACCTTAAAGTTGAAAAAAAAAGGGTAAACTTAGGGGGTTAAAAAGTGGTTTTTTTAATAGGGGACCAAAATTGCAACTATGATAAAGTTAGGGGCCAAAAGTGCGTTTAAGTCTTTTAAATAAGATTTGGGTAGAAGAAAATCCAAAAGAAATTTGGGATCCATTTCCAATTAATATAATCCTTCTTTTATTTTTCAAAAAAATATATAAAATCAATTCAATCAAACTCAATTTTGGTCACCGCATAATCAAACACATGCATAGTAGCTTCTAAAATTGTTTAGTTTAAGTCGATTCTCCAACATGGGTATAATCCGTTGTCGCCCTTTATCATATTTATATTCATGATTTCATATTACTATGATATTTAACTATTGTTATTGTCACACTAAATATCGTATAAGAAATTTTCCCTTTTCTTAACCATTAATTAAAATAATATTTAAACGAATTTAAAAAACACGGTAATAAAATATAGTATATATAGACATAATTATATTTTTAATTTTTAATTTATTTACATACTTTATATTTAACTTATTACAATTTATAGTTTCTTTATCTATATCTAATGAAATTTTATGTTTATAAATAAATATGTTTAGTTCCTATAAAATCACGACATTTTTAAGTTTACTCTGAAATTTTAAACGGTTACGTGACTATTCATTTGTTTGCTAACAAATCTGTGTGCTGGTATTCTCCTAATATAATTTTTGGTACACTTTTTTAATTTTATAATTGAAACTATGGTTCCCTTACTAAATTAGTTACTAATCAATCAATGTATGGTAACTGATCTGTTCGGTGAGGAATCGATGGAGGCAACAGTGGTGAAAAGTGTTCTGATACAGTGGCGATGAGTCTTTACGGTGGAATGGAAGGTGCATGCAGGCACGTTAGCTCTACGAGACTAAAGTCAGTAGAGAAACAAATACAATTAATAACTCCGACGATGGATCTGTTGTTGAGCTTAGTGTGGATTGTGCTGCGCCAAACAATTCAAATGTTCAGATGGTAATTATTACATTAATCTTTCATGAGTCCGTAAAGGTTTAATCCGTAACACAATTGATCAAATCTTATTTACTAAAGCTTAACCCGTAAAGCTAACCCTAAACCTAATTTTTTCCCCCCATTTTTTCATCCACTTTTCTAAACCATTGGATCTTGCGCATTTAGGCGCCATTCAATTTTAGCCATTGATCATATTATATTTATCTCTTCTATTTTCCGAAACAACTATTTCGTATTTATCTTTTCTATTTTCCGAAACAACTATTTCATATTTATCTCTAATTATAATTTTGGTCATATCCGAAATTTGTTATCAATTCACTTAAATCCGAAATTTGTTTTCCTATAGTTTTGGCCATCCGAATCCTTATTTATTAATTAACCTAGCAAATTTCCCTTTCAAAAAAAAAAAAAATTAACCTAACAAATTTCATTCGTATCCTCCTTTTTTTTTTTTAAACAAATATTTTCTACACTTTTACGATTGCAATTTAACATAACAAATTCCATCTAAAAAAATGCATCGCACAAATTTTATTCTTATCCTCGCCTTTTTTTTATGAAGCAAATATTTTGGTTATATATACGAAGCCCTAAACCTGTTTCTCTCGATAAAAATAAACCCTAAACCGTGGTAAATGCTTAATCCGTAAAGCTAACCCTAAACCTAATCTTATTTACTAAAGCTTAACCCGTAAAGCTAACCCTAAACCTAATTTTTTCCCCCCATTTTTTCATCCACTTTTCTAAACCATTGGATCTTGCGCATTTAGGCGCCATTCAATTTTAGCCATTGATCATATTATATTTATCTCTTCTATTTTCCGAAACAACTATTTCGTATTTATCTTTTCTATTTTCCGAAACAACTATTTCATATTTATCTCTAATTATAATTTTGGTCATATCCGAAATTTGTTATCAATTCACTTAAATCCGAAATTTGTTTTCCTATAGTTTTGGCCATCCGAATCCTTATTTATTAATTAACCTAGCAAATTTCCCTTTCAAAAAAAAAAATTAACCTAACAAATTTCATTCGTATCCTCCTTTTTTTTTTTTTTAAACAAATATTTTCTACACTTTTACGATTGCAATTTAACATAACAAATTCCATCTAAAAAAATGCATCGCACAAATTTTATTCTTATCCTCGCCTTTTTTTTATGAAGCAAATATTTTGGTTATATATACGAAGCCCTAAACCTGTTTCTCTCGATAAAAATAAACCCTAAACCGTGGTAAATGCTTAATCCGTAAAGCTAACCCTAAACCTAATTTTTTCCCCCCATTTTTTCATCCACTTTACTAAGAACACAAAGGTGTTGTTTGTTACTTCTTTCTTTCATACGGTATAACTATAAATACACACGACCATGGCTGTGAATGTCACCTTCATCCTTGAATTTTCTTATCCATGAAAAGGAAGAAGAAATGGTAGGTGAGAAAGCATGAGTGTGGCCTGATAAATTCTTTCTAAAGAGGACCATAGTTTTTTTTTCTTTTGATAATAAGTGGTTTGTTGTTGTTCATGTTGTAAGATGTTGAACTGCTCACATCGTTGTTTGTGTTTTAGATGAAGATTGTCACATGCGCCCCTTCCCATTACCTTTTTCTTTTTTGTTTCTTTAATTATAATATACACATGTGGCTTTTTCTTTTAAATTTAATTGAAAAATAATGCATGTGGCGTCCAACTCACTTAAGTGATGAGCCACGTGGGCGTTGATAGAGTCAAGATTAAGGGGACCTTAAAGTTGAAAAAAAAAGGGTAAACTTAGGGGGTTAAAAAGTGGTTTTTTTAATAGGGGACCAAAATTGCAACTATGATAAAGTTAGGGGCCAAAAGTGCGTTTAAGTCTTTTAAATAAGATTTGGGTAGAAGAAAATCCAAAAGAAATTTGGGATCCATTTCCAATTAATATAATCCTTCTTTTATTTTTCAAAAAAATATATAAAATCAATTCAATCAAACTCAATTTTGGTCACCGCATAATCAAACACATGCATAGTAGCTTCTAAAATTGTTTAGTTTAAGTCGATTCTCCAACATGGGTATAATCCGTTGTCGCCCTTTATCATATTTATATTCATGATTTCATATTACTATGATATTTAACTATTGTTATTGTCACACTAAATATCGTATAAGAAATTTTCCCTTTTCTTAACCATTAATTAAAATAATATTTAAACGAATTTAAAAAACACGGTAATAAAATATAGTATATATAGACATAATTATATTTTTAATTTTTAATTTATTTACATACTTTATATTTAACTTATTACAATTTATAGTTTCTTTATCTATATCTAATGAAATTTTATGTTTATAAATAAATATGTTTAGTTCCTATAAAATCACGACATTTTTAAGTTTACTCTGAAATTTTAAACGGTTACGTGACTATTCATTTGTTTGCTAACAAATCTGTGTGCTGGTATTCTCCTAATATAATTTTTGGTACACTTTTTTAATTTTATAATTGAAACTATGGTTCCCTTACTAAATTAGTTACTAATCAATCAATGTATGGTAACTGATCTGTTCGGTGAGGAATCGATGGAGGCAACAGTGGTGAAAAGTGTTCTGATACAGTGGCGATGAGTCTTTACGGTGGAATGGAAGGTGCATGCAGGCACGTTAGCTCTACGAGACTAAAGTCAGTAGAGAAACAAATACAATTAATAACTCCGACGATGGATCTGTTGTTGAGCTTAGTGTGGATTGTGCTGCGCCAAACAATTCAAATGTTCAGATGGTAATTATTACATTAATCTTTCATGAGTCCGTAAAGGTTTAATCCGTAACACAATTGATCAAATTGTTTGCCGCCAATGTCTGCAGGATGTACCAGAGGCTGAGGACTCATGCAGCAATACATGTGTGATTGACACACCAACCACCAAAACAGGTGCTAAGAGGTCCTCTAAAAGCATTGAATATGTGGCTGTTGATGATGATGAAGCTGGCCAGACGTCGGCCACAAAACCTACCAGAGTTGTTCGTGTCAAAATTGAGCACAAGGACGACAGAGATGTTTAGCTTGCTCGAATGCTAGAGTCGTTTGCTTTGTTATCGAATTCCTTCAATCTGCATAAATCAGACATTAAATAATCTGTGTTTTTTCCTTTTGTTTTTTACAGTTTGGTTTTTAATTTTCTTCAAGTTGCTGTGTCGTCTATATTTACTTAGCTAAGGAAACTTTTTCCAGTCCACCTAAATAAATTTATTCATTGGCATAAGTATTAATTCAACAATTTATTATCATTGTCTTTTATTAGCGCTTCGACCTCTAAATGTACGAAATTTATTTTTAGATTTACCTCCGGAAGGTGTTAATATTTTTCTGAATGTTAGATAGTCATTCACCAAGTTGGTATGCTTGATGAAGAAAACCCAATACTGATTTGGCTTAAGTAACTAGATCCCACGCATTCACATGTTAAATTAAAAGTACAGATTGATAAAACCAAGTTAGTCTGCTTGCCTTTGCTTAGTATGTGTTTAAGCGAAGGAACATTTTATAATGTTTTAAACAAGTATGTAACAGATCATTAAAAAATTTAAAATTTTAAGCATAATTAAATAAATTTTAATTTAATAGGGACTAAACTACGTGCTGAAATTTTTTATAGAAACCAAAATCTATCAAAAAAATTTACGAGGACTAAAAACTAAATTTGATATATTTATAGGGACTAAAAACTTTATTAATTATTCGTTTTATAATGTATCAAATTATTCCTGCCCGTGAGACCCGTGCGTTGCACGGGTCGGCGTTCTAGTTTCTTTTAAATGATCCGCATTAATTGCTAAGTGCTAACCTAATTATGTATTTCCTTCCAACACTTCGTCAATTTGAAATTCAAAAAAAATTGTTAGGAACGATGAACTGCATTAAATTACATCTATTGTTATACCCGTTGGAAAATACACAGCTCTTCAACCAAGAGCACACACATCTTCAAAATAATTAATACATTGTATAAGATCTCTTCTATTATTAAATTCTATGATATATGCAGATATGATATGTATTTGGTTGGAAAAATATATTATTACTTTTAGTAAATATCAATTGTAATTATTCTTTTTAGAGTTGTACGTGTGATTTAAAATTTCTATTAATTGAAGTGACTTTGTTTTTCATGTTAGTAGAAATTTAAAACAATTATTACAAGTCAATTTTTGATGTTTAACTATAAAAGTAATAAATAAAATTGACTCGTGCAACAATATAATATTAAATTCTTTTTTCTTTATAATTTTTTTTTAAAAAAATGATAAGATAATGCCCCAATAATATATTTTGATAAAATAAAATAACAGTCTTTAATTGATCTGTTTTCCAAAACTAAAATGTAAAATTTGATAAGATTCAAGTGTCATTGAAGGACACAGTAAGACAAATTTGTTTTTAATATTGTATCTCTAATAATCTAATTTGTGTTTATTGATCGACCTATGATCTTACGGGTTAAAGATTATTCATTGGTCTCTATTATAGTCGACAAAACTCGTGCGTTGCACGGGTCAAAATTCTAGTTTTATATATACATTCAATGGTGTGTTACCCCCATTTTGTCACACATTTTAAATGTGAAAAATAGGATGTTTGAGGTTCGAACATGGTCTCCACATATATTATAAATTGTTTTTATCGATTAAGTTAAGTTCACGAGGACCCTAATCTCATCAGCTAATAAATATGACAACTCACGTGTTTTTAAACACGTTAAATATTCTAACAATATGTTATTTGAATATATGTGTAAAATAATTTTACACTAACAATACATACAAATAAAATCCATTTTTTAGTTTTATTTTGAAAATTTAAATTCGCTTTAGGCTGAACTTAATTCAAATAAATTTTAAATAATGATTTGTCTATCAGTACAATATTGCATATGTCAAGACAATTAAAAATGGTAAGTTTTTATTAAGAGAAATTGTTTATTGTAAAATTATGTGAGAAACCTGCATTGGACGATTAAACTCTCTCTCTCTCTCTCTCTCTCTCTCTCTCTCTCTCTTTCTCTCTCTCTCTCTCTCTCTCTCAAGATATTTAATAACGAGACATTCACAAAGTTGGATGTCTCTATAAGACCCTTTAAATTTTATGAATGCGGTTGGAAGGGGAGATCTCACGAAAAAGTAGACAAGGAGATTCTCCTACAAAAATTAGTTATCGTCAAAGTGGATAGATACTTCACATCAATAAATAAAGGAGAATGCTAACTAGTGTTCTTGGGACATTGGTTAAAGTACTAAAATAAGTAACTTTGCAATAATGAGTTGTTGTGCAATATAAGGACGTCAAAGTTAATTGAAACCGAAGTATTGATTAAAAATTATTAGTTCCAATCAATAGTCAAATTAATTTTCATCTCTATTTATAAATAGGGCAATGCAATTATTCTTTACGGTTGCGTCAATACAGAGTTTATGAAAAAGGAGAATGTTAACCAATACAAGTAAGTTTTTATGAAAAAGTTGTGTAATCATTTCTTGATCAACAGTAACATGTTATATTTCCAAGACAAAATTTATATTTGGAGATTTCTTAACCATTGCCCTAAGGACACTGATTAGCAAGACCCTTAATAAAAATATCCCCTAAATGTAGCTCAATTGGTAGCTCCCAGAGACATTATGTCCATGGGTCGGGGTTCGAACCCCAGATTCCCCCCACTTCTCCACCATATTATATGTGAATCTAGCCACTAGCTTACTTGAAGAAAAAAAAAATGCTAGATTGCACTTAAGGTGAGAACAGGTCAAAATTGTCTGGAACCTACCTCAGATTCAAATTATGCTGAGCTTCTTTTTTTTTTTTTTCAAATAGAAAATATTTAAACATCAAGAAATTCATTATCTTAAGATATTGACTACTTGCCAAGTGCCAAGCACAAAGCTGTGGAAAAATGCTCAGCGACAAGCTCCCAAACGTGATCTTTTGAAGCTTCAAGATTACTCTATGGCCTATAACTTCACGCAAAAGTAAAAACCACTTTATCTATTAAGTAGCTCCAAATGAAGCACACAAACCATGTAAAACAAGTGAGCACGAACAGAGATTAGCAAGAGTGCTATGCCATCCACCTCAGGAAGACAAAGCTTGGTCATTAACAAATTCATAAATATTAACAAACTAAACTACCTAGATCCCTAATATATGAGGTGAAATCCTCGTCCAGAGGAGCATCAAGTTCATACTCCTTTAACCAACATCTGTAATTGTTATCCTCGTCCAAAGGAGCATCAAGTCCATACTCCTTTAACCAACATTTGTAATTGTTATTCTCGTCTTATGATACATGCTGAAACAATTATTTGTCCAAAACTGAATTCCACCCATCATAGCATTCTTCAATTCATGAAAGGCTTGAAAGATAGTGCCAACTTCTTAGAACTGAATTTATCGAGTTCACGGTATTTGCCTGTTTGAGTTAGTATGTGTTAAATGAGGTGCCTCCTCATAACTGTCGGGTTCATCTTCTTCATCAGAAGAAAGAAGGGACGAACCCATCCATGCTTTAAAACCTTCATTAACACGTCTTTCCACCTCTGGTGTGACTTCCAGGGGAGTCGTTTCCAACATTTCGAGACCTAGATTTCGTCCACTAAAGCTCCCCTCATCAAGAATCAAAGCTGCCTTTCTCCTAAGGAAGAAGGCAGTGCCACCGTATAGAACAGCCAGTCCCCACGATGCAACTTCATAGCACCAAAACAAAGGTGTAGAGCAGTTGCTCATGAATGTCAAGAGACTTGAACCAAGAAACAAGGCAAGAAGACCAAAGATGATGGCAAATATAAGATTCAAGATGGATAGACAGCGGACGCCACCTGTAGGTTATCCAATATAAAACTTCAATTAATTGAACCAAAAAAATTCTCCAGTGTCAGATGAAAAATGAGGCCTTAACTGAAAGTGCACAGAAGGACATAAGTGAAAATATCAGACAGTAGAGGAATCATACCCCGTCTTGAGGCACAATAATTATTGTCAACCACCTTCAAGCATCCATGCCTTGTTGGAGCAGAATAAGCTACAGTGATACCTGCAAGATAATTATAATATAAAATACTAAAACATCGGCAAAGGCAAAAATATATTCTCCATAATTATGGCATAAAGCTTTTGAATGAAGTTGACAAGTCATTTTTCACACCAAAAAACAGAATTACCTTCTAGTTAAACAAGATAATATACCAGGAATATAAAATAGGTGTTTATTTATAAACAATCAAATAATACTGCACTACTAAAGAAGAGAAGTGTTATAAAATAGGATGTGTATAGTACAGTAAAAAACAAGTTATGGATCAAGAGGGGAAGTACAAAATAGAGAATGGAAAATCATTCTTTAAATAAATATTTGGATTACAGTTTGCACATTAATTTGCAGTTTGGCAAAATAAACAGCAACAACCAAGCCTTATCCCACTAAGTGGGGTCGGTTAAATGGATCAAATTACACCATAATGGTCTATGATACACCATATTTGGATCCAACTCATTAATCTCTAAACCTTTCCTAATAGTTTCTCTTAAAGTTTTTCTAGGTCTTCCTCTCCCTATTTTGATCTGACTCTCCTCCATCTGATCTACTCTTCTTACTACAACATAGGTCTTCTCTCTAGTCCAAACCACCTAAGCCTATTTTCTACCATCTTTTCTACTATAGGTGCTACCCCAACTCTCCCTATTGGATTGCAGTTTGCACCTTAATTTGCAGTATGTTTGGCAAAATAGATATATGTTTTCCTATTGAATAAAACCATAGTTAGCAAACTTATATTCAAATATGCTCTTAGCTGTTGGCACCACAAACCATCAAATATGTTCAAGATCATCAATTCAAGAAGACAATTAAAAAAGGATTAGTTCTGGCAACAACTTAAGCTATAGATTAAATATAGTCCAGAGCATGATAATGTGGCTGGCAATCTTAAAATCACGTTATTTGAGAAATCTGTAAAAGGAAATTACATGGTTGGAACTGTCCTGTTATTGAAAAAATCCAACAAGGTCGATTGTACTGAAGTACAAATGAGAAACAGAAACAGTCCAACATAACAGAGATGGAATTTGTGCAACTCTTGAATTGACAAATTGGTGCAGGCTGCAGCTGGTATCGGTTGCTTCTCTTAGGTTGAAAAAGTAAAATTATTTGATTTGGATGAAGCAAACTATATGGTTATGTAAAGTTGTACATCCAAGATTTGAGAATGTGGCACTACTCTACTCTAAAATTGACACTTCCCCTTCTCGACTTTCATCTTAGAAATGAATCAAGTGATAAAAGTTACACAAATGCAAGGAAGATTTCCAGAAAAGCACCAAGTGGTCAAATTCTCTAATAATCCTCTAGAATACTATAAATCTTAGATTCAAATTTATAAAGAGGACAATCGCATACTTCTACATACAGCAAATAACAAGATCTATAACTATAGTTTGTCTTTGCATTCTAATTTCCAAAAATCATAAACTAGACAAGTTTATGGAGAAATCAAGACAATTTCCATTCTAAGCATCACGGCTCTCTCTCTCTCTCTCTATCTCTCTCTCGTTTAATATTTTATTGACATTAACCATCTTCATTAGGCTTTCTAATTTCTATACTTTTAATTCAAAGCTTTTTCCTTATAGCTGTGATTTCACCATGAAAAGGATTATATCTACAGTTGAACTCTCCCTATTTTCTACCAGCACACTCTTGAAATTTGTTTCAATGCCAAAAAATCCTCCGTCTCAAAGGAACTGCAGTCTGCTACCTATATTGTCTTATTTATTATATCACATTGCAACTATAAATATTTTCAAATCAAAACTCTGAAAAAATTACATGCAATCTCATCTCTGGGTAGGTGTAGACCCTGGTTTTACAGAAGCTCAAAAAATGTAGCTTTTGTAAAATCACTGTCACTGTGATTCAACTCTGAGATTCTGTTAAACTCACCGTGAATCCAAACATACGCTAATATCCTTTTATTTTCTAGCTACGCATGGCGATAATAATCAGATAAAATTAAACACTCATAGAAAGCAAAGATAAAATTAAATTTCTTACCAGCAATGAGATAGACACCGGAAAGGACGAAAACGATTAAAGAAGGAATGAACACGACCATCCAATAATAATCAGCAATCTCTTGATCAGTAAGATAAAAAGCACCAGGAATCAAATCCGAATAAGAGCGACCTTTCATTCCGATTTCCATCGATTGAATTTTCCGAACGCAGAACGGTCTCTTCCTATCGCTAGCGGGAAACACTATCTTCAAACTGATAACGGTAGAAATAATGATTGCAAGCCAAATTATAGCCACAAATGAAATTGTCACTGGTCTTTGAAGCTTGCCCCATGCTTTTTCTTCTTCTCTGAGACTCTCGTACTCGCGCTTCGGCATAAACGCTTGCCGAAGCGCGTCGCTGATGATCGACATCGACGGAAACAGCAACCGGCTTCTAAATTAGGGTTTCCAATTTCTTCCAGATTGGTTTATTAAAACCCTAACTCTGATGAATTTAATCACTGAAATCTGTCTTGCGGAGTGAAAGTGGTTCAAAATTGTAATTGAAGGATTAGGGTTTGAATCTCCAATTAAAAATGATTAAACGGTGGAACTAAACATGAATGAAATGAATGTTTTTTCAATTTTATTAATTTTTTATACAGGTGACGAACAATATTTTTTAGTAGCGGTAATAGTCACTTTAGTCTCTGAATATGTAATGATTAGTCATTTTAGTTCTTCATTGTATCAAAATTTCAAAATAGTCCCTGATTGTGCATTCTGTTAGTTAAAATAGTCCTTGACACTAAAAATAACCTCTCAATGTTAACAGTAACTCTTTTCATATAGGGACTAAAATGACAATAAACATGTACTGCTTATAAGGAATAATATGACAATAAGTAAGTATATTGGAGGACTAATCTGACAATATTAATGAAATATTTTAACATTAAGGACTATTTTGACTAACAAAATGCACAATCAGGGACTACTTTGAAGTTTTGATACATTGAAGAACTGTTTTGACTACTCATTACAATTTCAGGGACCAAAGTGACTATTACCCCTTTTTAGTACTAGCCAAAAGATTATGCATGACAATGAAGCTCAAAATAGTACTAGCTCAAAAGATTATGCATGACAACGAATCCAAACCTTGCATATATTATTGGATTATTCATATCTTGAGGTAAGCTCACAAGACATAACATCCTTACAAGTTACTACTTTGGATTTTAATTTATTGTAATGTAATTAAAAAAATGTGGAGGGAGGTCTACGAACTTGCTTTAATTGGCAGAGACAAATGCATAATGTATGCATGGTTGGTGTTCGAGCTCAGACACCCTGTATATTCACCTTATAAAATATAAATATGAATTTCTATCTACGACGCTACTTGACAAAAAAATGGTGAAGGATCGCCAAAAATAATTGGTATGTAAAAGGTGAATTTATGGCATGCTGCTTAACAAAAAAGAGTGGAGGATCGCCAAAAATAACTGGTCCGATCGGAATTACCGGATTGTTTTGATCATTAAATTGGGATTCGGATCCTCTAAATGATTAAAGTTTGAGGAAGATAAAATTAAGTTTTTTTTATAAGAAGTTAAAAATATTAGGTGATGTTAATTTAACAAATTCATGATTTTGTTAAGGGATATTTTTCAACTTAACCGTAAATCTTATTTCTAAATTCAATCATGATAATACAAATCTTTCATAAGCGTGTTATCCACCGTTGTCCTATTCAATTATGGCTTATGTTGCATGTAGAGGATATTTGATGCGAAAAAAAGCATGACTTTATTTCAAGAATTATTTGATATTATGATATAATTGCGGCATCTACTCTTATTTTGTTAAATAAAGATATGTTTTCGAACTAGATGATTACATATTTTTTTAAACTAACATAACTACAATCGTTGAAATCCTAAAATAATAGTAATACAATCCAAAGAATGGTGAAGTATGTCATCCGCATCCATAACTTGGGATGAATAAAAGTGATTAAAATGGCTGGCTAGATACACACTAATTATACATAAAACAAGTTCATAAGCTAATAAAGCGTTGACAAATCAAAGGTTCACTAAAATACTAACAACAAATCTAATTTCTTTGCCAAATGGTCAAAGGTGGGTAAAAATTTAAGATGAACGGTATTTGACATTCAGCTGTGGAAAAAATATATTTGCAAGTGTTCACTAAAATCGACCATTGATAGTCTCTAAGATGACCAATTTAATCACTTGTTGACAAGTCGTATGTGCCAAAATCGGTGATACACATCGTTAGCCTCATCCTCAAAATATGTTGGTGATAAAACATGTATTTCTCAAGTATTTCAACAAACATGTGGAGTTCAGCTTTGATTATAATTGAGAAAGGAAAAACACAAACAAAAAAGCATAACAATGAAATCATAAAAACACTAACAAACGATGAAGTGGTCAAACCACTAAGTTGTCGTGGTGGCTTTTAAATAAGCGGTCAAAAGTTATTTCAACAAATGACAAGACATCGATGGCAGTAAAATATACACGAGGTAGAGGGTGATTAATCGCATAAATGATTGCAATGGTCGAGAAATCGCATAAATGATGAGTTAGAATTTCAAATATGGTCGAGAGATCACTCACACAACCAAAGCGTTGTAAGGAAACATGATTGTGGTTGTGTGAAAACCCGAGCAACACTACCATAAATTGCAACATAGAGGAATATTAGGGAACACTGTAATAATTTGTATGGATTGAAATGAGTGGTGATGAAAACAACACAAGTAAATCGATTTAGGGGCAAGATAGAAATTGTGTGAGAAAACAAGAAGGATTGATAGGGGATCACAATTTAGACAAATTAATATAAACATTATACATCACTGTATCTAAAACCCTATGGGCCAAAACATCGCAATGAGGTAAGAACATTTATTTGTTACATGTGTTATTTGTATTTAAAATTAAGGGTATTTTTGGAAAGAAAAAATTCAACCCAAAAGTGCTGAAAATGGTATTTTTCTTTATATATAATATAAATATAGTATAAATCTATTTGTTATACGTGTTATTTGTATTTAAAGTTAATGGTATTTTTAGAAAGAAAAATCTAACCAAAAAATGCTGAAAGGTGTAGTTTTCTTTACATATGGTATAAATATAGATTTTAATTAAAACTAAAATTTCATATAAAAAACCATTTATAATTTACATGCGTTAGTGTAATAAAACTGTTCATAATTTACATGCGTTAGTGAAATAAAAAGAATGAAATGACTAAACTTGAAAGTCTCAATTTTACAGGAGTAAACACATATTTAACTATTTTAATGTGTCAAAGAAAAATAAAAAAATAAAATTAGAAATAAATAATAAATTGGTCCATGATTATCTTGGATCAGAAAAAGTCCAAGCCCATTATCATAAACCAAATATTTCCTTTCTTCTTCAACTTTCTTCTTTTTTCTCTACTCGTCTCTAGCAGTGTTTTAGGGTTTCTCTCCGTCAATTTTTCATCGCAACCATCCCGCAAACGTTACAGCTGCTACTCGATCATGGTAAATTTTAATCTCAACAATCAATTTTAAGCTCTAGATTTTTCCCTCTGTTAAATTGATCGGATCTGCGAATTATAATATTCATTGATCTATTGCTTCATGATGAAATCGTGAGTTGTATGTGATTTGATTAGATAGCTATAAAAAACTGAATCCGGGCACAAACACACGTCGACAGTGATAATAATTTGAGAAAATGATATAATTGAATGTAATCAGTTTGTCTCGGTGTTAGATATTGACACGTCTTTGATTAGATTTGGTCATGAGTGCCAGTGCTACATAGTTAAACAGTGAGGAGCAAAGCGGAAGATGGCATTCTGACTTATATGCGGCCGTGACCTTTAAAGCTTCTTCAATTGTGTAGATTTACTTAAGAAAATATTGTCATTTTTTAATTTTTAATCTTTTATTTTCATTTGAATTTTGGACCACATTCATCTGGAAAAATCATCATGTTGTCTTGATCTACAACGAATCAGTGTTAACGTAGTATTATGTCATTAATCAATGTACTAAGGGATCTTTCTGAATCATTTTAATCCTAATGACCACTGCGTTTCCCGATTTTACTAGGTTCTGCTACAGTTAGATCCGTTTCTCAATGAACTCACCAGCATGTTCGAGCGCAGCACTGAGAAGGGCACTGTTTGGGTTACTCTCAAACGATGTATGTTTTAATGTTGTTTTCATTTGGGGTTAAATAAAATATGTCTAGTCCATATAGATATTTATAGGATCAAAAACATATTTAACCATTTTATTTGCTAGGTTGAGTGAAGGTTTTGGTTTTATATGTTCATTAACTTATTTTTGTATTTTTGTTGTTGTTGCGTTTTCTTCTATCTTCCAGCATCCTTGAAATCCAAAGTTCAGCAGAATAAATTGGTTACTGCTGGTGAAGCAATTGAGTATAGATGCCTTATACGTGCCACCAATGGGAAAAAGACAATTTCTACTACGGTATGTATCTTTGAGTTTGTTGTTTTCACTATGCTTTTAATTAAAACTATGTTGTTAGATGAACTCTTGCAATATTTTACTAGGTTACTTAGTGAAATACAACCTTCTGGCTATTTAGGCATTAAATTTTTAGGCACATTTTGATTGGCTTCTAACTTATAGGAGTTTCTTAATCAAGGCTAACGGGTAGACAGAGACTAATGTGCCCATATGTCCGCTTTTTTATTGTGCATATGTATATTTTATCGTGTTTAATCATCAAACAATGTTCTTTTTAAATTAATTCACTTGTTGCATAATATATATTTTATGTGAATGTGGATTTATCTAAATTTCAGTTTTCATGTTGTATTTGTCTCATTCCAAAATGTAATTTTTGCTTTGCTGTTAGTGTTGGTGAAAAGCCCTTGATTAGAATAGACTGATTTTTCACCACAGAGAAATAAATGAAAGATAAATAAATAAAGATTCACTGCATGGCTTGCATATAATAAATCTTTAGCGTGCTTTCCAAACTCCAAAAACAGGATAAGCAGGTCAATTGGAGGTGGTTTCATGATCTTGTATGTTTATTACTTTCTCACACTTGAAAAACCAGTTCTTATTGGAACATCATTTATGTCAAAACGAATTCAAATGTAAAGAAATAAAAGTTTCCATATTTCTCTTTCTTCCTATATTTATACTAATTCTGAAGTTCAAAACAGGTTCACAAAGATTTACATTTACTGAACATTTATACTAATTCTGAAGTTCAAAACAGATTAACAAAGATTTACTGAAAAATATTTGATATTGAACTAGTTCTAACTTCTAAGCCATGTTTTATTATAAACAACATGAATTCTGTAAAAAACTTTCATAGGGATTTACAAAACTGGTTATACCATAAATTATAGTTTAAATATGCCAAACATCTCCTATCAATCTTTCCTGCATCAGTTCTTTTGGAGATTTCCTGATCTTTGCTTTTATTTATTGGACCAGACAATTGAGTTGGAGATATAATTCCAGTAGAAATATTTCTCAACTTTGAAAATTGTTTTGTGTATTATGGCATGCTTGTGCGGAATATTATTTAAAAACTAATTGTAGACCAAACCATGAAAATAAAGTGAAACAAAATGAACAATCTCTCGACTCTATTTCATTTTGCTCGATAACACCTCAATAATCATTAATGGTGTTATATATGTATATTGTACACGGGTTACAACCAACCATGGCTATACTTTTGTTGGTGCAATTTGAGCTTAGGCAATTAGGCTTGAATCTTGACCAATTCATCAAAGATTGTTGTCTAGCTTGGTACCTTACTTGGTTTTGTGTTCCTAACTTCCTATACTTTTCAGGGTCAAGCTGGCTATATTAAAAATTATGCAGATTTTTCTGAATAACTCTGCAAGTTCTTCCTTGTGACGTTATAAACTAGTTCAAAAATAAGCTTTGTTTTGAACAACATGAATGAATTTCTTAAAACTAGTTCAAAGGGATTTATGAAACTATTAATATCATGAATATTATGGTTTAAATATTCCAAGCACCTCCTATCAATCTTTCCTGCATCAGTTCTCTTGAAGATAACTTCGATCTTTGCTTTTATTTATTGGAATGGACATTTGAGCTGGAGATGTGATTTCAGTGGAAAAGCTTCTTGAATTTGAAACATGTTTTATATGTTATGGTACAACCTACTTTTGTGGAAAACGTTGCAGTTAGTTTATGCTGTGAAATGTGTTGTCCTAATATCTACCAATTTTTTTACTGGTAGATCTTTTGGTTTGTGCTATACTCTGGTGACTACATTTCACTTGAATGGATTCCCTGTCTCCCTAAGCTGATTTTCGATGTTATTTAGGCCCAGAATAGCATGTAATTATTAAGTCGTTTTTTAAAATATCAGTGACCGAATATTATTTTTCATACACCATCAAGAATATTAGCACAATTAGTTTTAGGTAAGGCATGAAAATGAAGGGCAACAGAAGGGATCATCTCTTGACTCTGTTTCATTTTGCTGTTTGGTAATGCCTTATCATAGATGTTATCTTGGCTCTGCTTATGTTAATGCCATTTGGGTTTATGTAATTAGGCTTGATCAATTAATCAAAGTTTGTTATCTAGCTTGCCACCTTACTTGGTTTTGGGCTCCTATTAACACTTTAGGGTCAAGTTAGTTATAAGCTACACTTTAACCTTTGGTTATATCTTTAAGATCCTTTATTTTCTTATCCTCAACATGTCAAATATCACTTAAAAAGTTCAATTATGGAGATACTATCACTCATTCAAAACAGAATTGAAGTTAGGTAAGTGAACATCACACATTCTTGCTAAATCTTCAATTTCGGTATGACTGTCCAAATTAGCAAATCTTTTTGGATTCCTTCCACACTTGATTCATGTACATAATTTATGTACATCTAAGGTTTGTTTTCATAAGCAATCCTTGAGAGTTTATGGAAATAAGTTGAATAGCTTGTCACTGGATAAATTATAATAAATGAATACAAACATGCCCTAAGTGAAGAATTCTTGTTAGTTGCCTAGTTTATGTAGATTTTGTTTTTGAATTGGATGAAACATCATGCGCGAGTCCCCCCATATCTCTTTGGCTATTTCTACTCTTCCCTTCTCTCCATGCTTTTCATGTTTATGTAAGTTTTCTTTTCCACTTCTAATATTTAATTTTACTGGATTGTCATTTGAAAGGTTGGCCCAAAGGATCATCAACGCTTTCAAGCTTCTTATGCAACTATATTAAAGGCCCACATGACTGCTTTGAAGAAGAGAGAAAGGAAGGATAAGAAGAAGTCTGCAGAGATCGACAAAAGAGAAGGAAGTTCAAAGAGGCCGAAGAAGACTTGAAGTGATCTCTGCCTTTTCTGTTTGGTATTCTGCACAAACTTAGTTTCCTGCATCCTTTATTTTCATCTAAAGGATGCTCGGCTACACATACTTTTTGGAGTTGCAGAGTGAAGGAGTAATCGAAATGGGTGGAAAAGATAACTAAGATAGTTAGGTAACTGTTCATTGAATTGGGAATTTGTGAAAATTTTCCTTCAGTTCCTTCGGAGGTTATAAATTGAATTTTCTTCAGGATATATTTCTTTTCCCCTATTGATATTATTTTGAGGTAGTTAATCTTTTGGTCCCAAATATCTCATTGAACCATGATTCCGTTTATGATTGTTGCACCACAGGTGTGCAGTTATTGATATCTTTTTTCACCAAATAAATTACCAGTCCCAAATTGGTTCTTAATTCTTTAAAACTGTTGTTTATCATCCAACAAAATATCAACATTAACAGAGGCAGTAGATTTTAGCGTTCTATGGAAGAAACAGTAGAAGAAAGGTAGTTTATTCGTGCTGATAAAGGGGTCAACAACCCTAACTAACAAACAAACAAAACAACCAAAACAAGCCAACTTAGAACGGACATGGCTTTTCTGTTTAATAAAGAGAATGGATGACATCCGTGTACAAAAGGTGATGATTTTTTTTTTTTTTTGACAGGATATACAGATGAAGTTGACTTTTGACTTTTAAGCAAATTGGTTAACCATCGTAGTACTTACAAGCCAATATTTCTTTTTTTAAACTAATTGAATAATTAATGTATCTGATTTATAATACACTATATGAGCATCTATTATTTGATATGTACATCTATTACTTGATAAAACTAAAAAGGAATATTTATTTATGATAATGTGGTTGTTAACTATTAGTTACTCCATCCGTCCCGGAATAACTGACACATTTTCTAAAAAAAAGTGTCCCAAAATAACTGACCCATTTCAATTTTCAATACAACTTTCATCATTCCCAATACAATATAACACTAAATAATACTACTTTTATAATTCCCAATACAATATATTCCACTTCCCCCTTTATTTATACATTTTTCTTAATATGTGTGAAAAACAAAATTGTGTCAATTAAATTGGGACGGAGGTAGTACTTGGTTTTCTAGTTATGATTTTGTAAAAATAAGTCATCCCTTTACTTTTTTCAAGAATAAAATACTTATATTTAGAATTATTAAATTTAAATAATTTTCTGGTGATAAAAAGGTAAAAACAACTAAAAATCTAATTTTTTCAGGGTATTTAACAATAAACTTTTTACGTAAAAAAGTGATGTAATTACAAGATAAGGATCTTAAAATAGAATGAAACAATAAATATTGTATTGAATATATAAACTTCTTTTAAGGTTATGAATGCACAATAAATAATTATGAATGTTTATTTCCTAAAAAAATAAAGAGTAATGATATTTTGACATCCATTTGATGACAACTTTGTTGACAACCTTGTTTTTCTCACTTCTTATTGGTCAAAAACAATGGAGAGAAGAAAAGGAAGAGAGAGGATAACAATATCATGTGAGTATGAGAGAGAAAGTTGTCCAAAAGTTGTCAAAGAGTGGTTGTCAAAATATCATTTCTCAAAAATAAATTATGAATGTTATTTATGATCTAAATCAGAAAAGTAGTACTTTGTGTTAAAAATTAAATGAGAAAGGTATATATTGAAACTTAAATACTCCCAAAATAGAAATAGAAGATTCGAAAGAAGAAGAAGATCCCAAAATGTTTCTTGTTTTTAAGTCAGGTGTGGTGGAACTGAACATTCGAAGCTGCATGCCATTATTTGCTTATTAAATAAACTTGGTCGGCATAGCTGGACAAACACGTGGAGTGTTGTTATTGGTTGATAAGTAACATTATTCTTCCACCCTTGCAAATTTACCTCAACGGAATTCAGTTGAGTTCACCATCTTCTTTGTGTCTGTGCGTGTGTTGTGAGAGATAGATAGAAAGAGAGGAACCGTTACGTTTTTTTATCTCTGCTGTATCACTCTTTCTTTGATCGTTGCAACGTGGTGAAGTGTTTGATCGATTCTCTTGGTGAAACTGCGATGGTGAATCCTTTGGTTGAACGTGCCACCAGCGACTTCCTCATTGGTCCTGATTGGGCTTTGAATCTCGAGATCTGTGATGTACTCAATCGTGATCCCGGGTACGAAACTACCAATTGCGTTGGCATTTCCATTTCAAATCTTCTTCTTCTTTCTTGCGTATTTTCATCGAATACTTGTTTTTCTTGCAGAATTAACACATAAAATAAAATAAAATTAAAGACTGAATTCCTTTGATTTTCTTGTATGGATGATTCATGACAGTTAAGTTATTGACTGGAGTTTGTGTTGATCGCTGTGATAAACATTGCAATGGAACAGAGAAAATTAGAAATAGCAAATTTTTGTTGAATTTGAATTTGAGTGCTATTTTTTTTTTTTTAGATTGTTTGATCAATCAGGGAATAGGGATAGTACATGGCTATTTTGAATTCTGCAAATTTGAGTGTGATCCACTTGTGTAGTGAGGAATTGCAGGTTCGAACACATCATATCAAATGTCATGCATGCGTTTACCATCTGAGCTGTAATTACAAGACACCATGTCTTTTGTTTTTGGTCGCTGTATGATAGGCTATTATGAATTTTTTTTGTGAAAGAAATTTTCACTTTGTCTTCGTTAAACATTCATAACTGCTGGCTATTTATCATCGAGGAAGAAATATTTGCACTTGAACATTACATTTTTATGTTGAAAACATAGTTAATTGCACGTGCGTTCACGGCTACATTTTCTAGCTTCAATATAATACCATTATTAGAGTTGCTTTGAGGCGCGATAAATGTGAGGCAGACGCCGTTCCAAAAGGACCATTAGAGCATTCGTTCAGGTACCAATAGTTTCGGGTTTGTGTATATCAAGTTATGTATCAAAGTTTGGGAATCCCATGTATGAATGTAGTATTTCTTTTGTTTTATGTCTTCTACTATTGGGAGAAACGGGTGGTATGTCCCAATTTTTACATGTTCACGTTTCTCTACTCTTCTGTATATACAGTTTGGAGCTGAATGTTTATTTTCTTTGGTTTTTTTAATTAGCAAGAGTGTTTAAGTGGAAATCTTATATATAATTTTTTAGTTTTGCTTCTTCATAGTTTGAGAACTCATTGTGGTTATGATTTTTCAGGCAAGCAAAGCATATTGTTAAAGGTTTAAAGAAGCGGATTGGACACAGAAATTCTAAAATTCAAATTCTTGCGCTAACTGTGAGCTCATATACTTTACTATAAGTATTTTCAGCCCAGATCTTAACATTGTTCAATCAGCTTTTGTATATATGTATTTTTTGACCTTCTTTTCACACTGCGGTTGTTTGATTTAATGTTTCCTGTTACTTTCTGAAATAAGCATTCCACTTTAAACAACCCCAAGCATATAGAGAGAGCCGACAATATATATATATATATATATTATTTTTTATTTGTGATTGACATTCTGTTAGGAGAGAAAAGGCCTCTCAAATGCCTTAGTGAGATTGTATTCATCTTGTATTCTTTGTGGATGGGTAATACACATCATTTCTTTTGAATCACCGGTCTAACAGCCTCTATCATCTTTAACAATTAGAATACTTTTTTTATTGGTCTGTTTTTGTTATATTCTAGCTGCTGGAGACAATCATAAAGAATTGCGGGGACATTGTCCACATGCATGTTGCCGAGAGAGAGGTTCTTCATGAGATGGTGAAAATAGTAAAGAAGAAGGTATTCATATTTCTTTAATGTTTCAGTAGCCTTCCTATTTCGTTACCCGCTTTCATCATGCAAAATATGTTTATAATATTTGTCACGCCAATTGTAGCCCGATTATCATGTCCGAGAGAAGATACTGGCTCTTATTGATACTTGGCAAGAAGCTTTTGGAGGAACAAGGGCAAAATATCCACAGTATTATGCTGCCTACCAGGAACTGCTGGTACGTTATCCTTGCTCTCTACCTGCCATTATGAGTAGGTAGGAAGGGAACTGTTAGCTGATGTTGAAGCTGCAGGGTTTTAGATAAAGAGGAAAGATAAAGAATGAAGACTTAAACTCTTGAATATGGTTTAGGATTCATGATATGATGTGATACAAAAAGGCGTGGAAATTAATTCTAAGAGATAATCTAGGATACCCCAAGATTGAAATTAATCTTATGAAATGACCGAAGACATTCTAAAAAATATCAAGATATTATAACATATTCTTGTTGCTTCTAACGATCTCCCTCAAGTTAAAGCTTATTACAATTTACTTATTATAGTTGCATCTTTTAAAAGACAAAAATGGCCAAATATAGCTGTCGAGGAGACCAAATTTGGGATAAAATCGTACCAAAGTGCGGTTAAAGACAAAAACCAACACCAAATTGTGACTGGGACAAGATCAATGCCAAAGACCGAGTGTCTTTAAAGAAACACGTCTTATTTTAGGATGGATTGAAGGAATAGGAGTATATCTTGGAAGATCATGTTGAGGGGCCACAACAGCTCAATGCAAATGGTGGCAAAATCAATTTGAATGTGAGACCCACAAGCTAAAAGGGGTCTTACTCTCAACATAACCAGGAAGCACTTTGGACCAAAGGTAACCAGCGATACAATGAGTAGACCACATAAAGGTACTCTGGACCTCACATGCCGACAAGAAAAGCTTTGGAGTCTCGAGACATATGTATGTGACTATCCGTGAGACTCCTCCGGTGACCGTGTTTGTGGGAACACCCAATTGGCAGGCTCTGTACCAAACCATGTCATTTCCTTGGACATATGACAACCAAATTAGAAAGATCAGCCTCCTTGATGGAAGACAGTGATGGCCAAGAAAGGTTTTTGAATACAATTATTATTATAGTAGAGTCCCCCTAGCAATAGGGAGGGTTACTCTGAATCTATGTGAAGTTGTAAGATTTTAGATTAACAGGGAAAAGAAAGAATAAAGAGTTTCAATGATAAATATGTTTTTATATGATTGACGCATTAAGATTAAACACCGACCTTTATTTATTCAGATACAAGACTCCAAATCCTAATTTAAGAGAGGGAAACAAATCACAATAATATACTAAATAAATATGGAATCTAATTTAAGCAGCAATCTAATCTTGCAAGAGCCTCTAAGATGAAATGAAATAACTTGTCCTATGAGATTAGATAATCTAAGATACTTCAAGACAATACCAAGGTACTAAAAGATATTTTCATATCGTATTACAGTTGAGATGCATTTGGCACTTTTTTTGAGGATATAATGCTCTCTAATCTCATCTGCTTGCTTATATAGGTTTTGGGAATGAATGGTTGCACCCAGAATATTTGCATAAAACTTTTTTAAATTAATATCTTTGTACATCTCTTTAATTCTATAAATGGATTTTTTTGTTAGCATGCGGGGGCTCCGTTCCCTTCAAGATCTGAGCAATCTGCACCTGTATTCACACCAGTACAAACACAACCATTGGGATCATACCCTCAAAATATACGTGATTCTGATTCTCGGCAACCGGAAGCTGAGTCCTCAGTGGAGGCTGAGTTTCCAACCCTTAGGTACATCTCTCTCCGTGTTATCATATAAAAGGATGCTATCATAATTGTTTTCATTTCCTATTTTCTAACCCTCAAGCTATCTTCATATTTCCTATTTTCTAACCCTCAAGCTATCTTCATATCTTTATTATATGGAATTTGTTAATTATACTTAATTTTAGTGTAGTACATTATCATAACCATATTCATTATCTGTGTAGATTTTCTTTTAAGCTAAAATGCCACCTTTTAAGACATGTTCTGTTTCATTTTGTATTTGGCATAGCCTTGCATATTATTTTTTCAGTTAAGATGTTTGTTACATCATAGTTTTTCTATACATTTATCATATGTTCCTCCCCTTAAATCACTTTGTCACTCCATTTTCATATTTATTGTTTGTTTGTTTGTTTCTTGATCTATGTAAGATAGCTTGGAAGATCAATATGTAATTGGACTTTAAAGCTTTCTCTTGTTTCTCGATTTATATGATCGCTTAAGAAATGCTTGTATATGGGTACATTCAACAGTATCTCGAAATTTGTAAGACCAACCCCTTCCCCCGCCCTAAATCTTTTTTTGAACAAGCCCCCCACCCAAAATCTAATAACTTAGGGTCTGTTTGATTGAGTTTTCAAAAACTGTTTTTCAGTTTTTAAAAATTAAAAACTAGAAAACTTGTTTGGATGTATGATTTTGTAAAATTGTTTTTAAAAACTTTTTTCCATTTTGCAGTTTTTAAAAGTAAAAAATCAAAACAGCAAATATGGGTTTTGCTTTTCACTTTTGCTTTTCTCTTTCTACAAAGATTGAAAACAGAAAACATGGAGAAAATGTACAATTTTCATTAATGGCAGTTTGGTAATTAAGTGGAAGTTTGGTAATAAATTTATCAAACAAGTTTTTTCATTTTTCATCTCTAAAACCGTTTTCAAAAGCAGGATTACCAAACAAGATTTTTTTTCTTTTTCTTCTTAAAAAGACTTTTTAAAAACAGATTTACAAAAGAGTATTTAAAAACTAAAAACTAAAACACAATCAAACAGGCCCTTAACCTTTGGGAATTTAAATGGATTGACATTATGAACTACGATAAGGCTGTTCAAGAGTAGGTTATCAGTAATAACTATTAGAGGAACATCTGACAATTTTTACAACACACTATTATTGGTCAATTTCATGTTGGTCCCACTACATAGAGAGGACCTAGGTTTTTAAGAGGGAAAACTTACCGAATAATATTGAATGTTTTGAGAAAAGTCTGTTGTTGGTATTCTTAACTATTCTTAGACGATGATAAACATTATTCTTTGTGGTACAAATTACCATATCTGACTGTGCATTGATTTGTTCTAATTGAGCTTTTTGTTGTCAGTTTGACCGAAATTCAGAATGCACGTGGTATTATGGACGTTCTTGCAGAAATGCTCACTGCTTTAGAGCCTGGTAACAAAGAAGTAAGATGTTCAATTTCAGCTTTCAAATTATGATGTATCTAGTATCTAGATAGAAAAATATCATGTGAAACTTGAGGGTTTTATCAATGGGGGAAGCACCGTTTTTTTTTTGAATATGTAGCATTAGTGCATTACATGTATGACCATTACTTCTATGTTTAGGGGCTCCGGCAGGAAGTTATTGTTGATTTGGTGGAGCAATGTCGCACATACAAGCAAAGAGTGGTACACCTTGTTAATTCAACTTCGTAAGGCCTGCTGTTCTTTTTCATGATGACCACATCATCATATTCTTTACATGTTAAATTCATTTTAGTGTATTCTTGACGAAATTTCTTATTTAAATCCAAAGAAAAAACTAGTTATTATTTATGGTTTAATTTTCTCCAGGGATGAGTCACTTCTATGCCAAGGACTAGCGCTTAATGATGATCTGCAGCGTGTACTTTCCAAGCATGAATCCATTTCTTCGGGAGCTGCTGTTCAAAATGACAAGCATGAATCCATTTCTTCGGGAGCTGCTGTTCAAAATCACACTGAGAAACCAAATCCTGAACCTAGTGGAGCACTTATAGATGTTGATGGTCCTTTGATTGATACTGGAGATACTAGTAAACAAACTGATGCGAGGTAGTCCAATGTCTATTGCCGCTCTCCATTTCTACTCTCTGCATTCATTAACATAGGATACTATTGTTCTTAACTCTTACCCAATTATAATTCAAGTAATTCATTTTTCACCCTGTTATAATACACATGATTCTTTTCTGTTTGCTATTTTCTTCTTGACACTGATTTTTCTAATTCAAAATAAATTAAAAGTTATATTTGCCAATGATACTGGGAAACTTTATTATATTGTTTCTAGTGTCTGATCTCTTTGCTTTATGGGGAATTGAAGATGAGTTTTGGCTTTAAAGCTAGGGCTGTGTGAAGTTCTGTTCTAATTTATTTTGGATTGTTAGGGCTTGTTTGATTGTATTTTGGTTTTTAGTTTTTAAAACCAGTATTACCTGTTTTGATTTTCAAGTTTTAAAAACAAGAAAACAAGAATCATTTTTGTCAAACAATTTCACTAAAAAGTTAATCAGACAAGGTTTTCAATTTTTATTTAAAAACTGAAAAATGAATTTTAGTAAGGGAATCAAACAGACACTTAGTTTTTTTCATTCTTCTTATTTGACCTGGGAGCATTATGTGTCACAGGAAGTCTCCATTTATGTGTTCTACTATATGTCGGAGCAATGGATCATAGGCTTAGTTTTGGCTGCAGATTTGTGTATATTAAGTATAAACATGCAGAAATAGATTGGTGTCGAAAAGCATTTCAAGTTGACTAAACCTGTCTGGTGCCTTTTGGTTATATTATATGGCTCTCAAGTTAATGTTTTTTTGCAGATCATCTTCTAGTGCTGAAACAGGGTCTCAAACATTTAATCAATTGTTGCTTCCTGCACCCTCTACATCAAATGGTTCAGCTCCTCCAGTGAAGGTTGATCCCAAATGGGATCTGCTCAGTGGTGAAGAGTATAACTCACCAAAAGCAGATAATTCACTTGCCCTTGTTCCTGTAGAACAACAGCCTGCCAGTCCTGTGTCTCAACAGAATGCCCTTGTTCCTTTTGATTTGTTTTCTAATGGAAACATTGTGCCAACTCCTGTTAATACCCAGCCAATAGCTCCCCAATTTCAACAACAAACTATCATATCTCAAGGTGTATTTTACCCGAATGGAAGTATGCCTAATGTGGGGTCACCTCGGTACGATCAATCACTATATACTCAAAACACAGGTCCTGCCTGGAATGGTCAGGTTGTGCAGCAGCAACAGCAACAGCCACTTTCACCTGTTTATGGTGTGCTTAATGCTTCTTTTTAGATTTAATTCCTGTCTAGCTCAAACCCTTTCACAATTATGTTCTATTCTTTTTAGTAGTTTCTATGATTTCTGATCTCTGCTTTTAAGTTGGTTCATGAAAAATTTGCAAATCTTTGGTGTTTTATTTTCCAACTCAGTAGCAGTAACCTGTTGAATTTTGAGATGTCATTATTTAGGATTTCTGCTCTCATTTATGTTGGACTTTTTTTTTATTCTTGCATACAGGTACACACAGTGGCGGATCATTTCCCCCTCCTCCTTGGGAAATTCAACCTGCAGACAAAGGTAGTCCAGTAGCTGGCAGTCAATACCCGCAGCCAGTGCAAGTCACAGTACATGTACAAACTGCTGCCTTTCCTCAAGGACCTCAAGCAACCGGGTATGACCAGGCTGCTGGAATGTATATGCAGCCAAATGCTAGCCATTTCTCTTCAATCAATAACCAGGTTCAAAGTAACCAATTGGGATTGCAGCCTCCGTATATTCAGGGTGTTGCAGGTCCTTATATGGGCATGGTTCCGCATCAAATGCAAAATGGTCCTGTGGCTTCCATGTATCCTCAACAGATGTATGGTAACCAATTTATGGGATATGGCTATGGTCAGCAACAGCAACAGCAACAAGGGCCTCAATATATCGAGCAGCAAATGTATGGTTTATCTGTGAGAGATGATAATGCTTCAAGAAATCCTTACCAGGTTTCTGCTGCATCTTATGCGCCATCCGGAAAGCCGCCTTCCAAACCAGAGGATAAGTTATTTGGGGACCTTATTGACTTTTCAAAAGTGAAACCAAAATCCACTCCAGGCCCGAGCTGATAGCCCTTACAAAACTATGATTTGTTTTTTGCCTTTTTCACTTGTTTGCCATTTTTTTTCTTCATTATTCTTTACATTTTACTTTCTTATATAGTATTAATATGTATGTATATTTTTTTTGTTACCGTTCCATATTGTTTTGTTTCTCTGCCAACCGGCGATAGATTTAGGCTATAATAATATTTCTTTTTTTATCCCTGTAATATATACCTACATTTTTTCAAAAATATACCTACATTTTTACTTTGATCCCTGATTTTTTATTTTTTTGGAGTGATCTCCATTAAATGTATTCGTTTCAGGTGGCATTTAGGGTGGGTGAGGGGAAGAATTTCCCACCATAGGAAAGTAGATTCTGACCATTAAATTAAAGAGGAACATAGATTTTATTATGGTCCATCCACACAATATCTTTTTGTCACTTTGTCTTCAACCTTAGAATTATCAATAAAACCTTTAATCCGGAAAACTCTTCCTCCACTAGCCTAACAAAACCAGCACCCAATCAGTAGCGACAGGCAGCCAAAAAACATACTGCAGGGTCCAAAAGAATGCAAAACACCACACCAGTCAAGAATCACCAGTGCCAGCCGCAAACAGCCACAAAACAACGAAAACCCAGCAATCGTGTATACATCTTGCAACCCTTTTACAAATAACTTTGGGTATGAAATCATAAGAATTTGTTCTTGTGTCCAAGATAAAAATCACAACCAAACAAAAACATGAAAATATCACTTTCTTTTTCTAATACCCTCTATATTTAGATAATTTCCAAGATCAAGATAAACAAAAATCAAAACTTTAAACATATTTACAAAAATAAATATTTTGCAGTGATTAAGAAATTCACAAAATGAAACCATTGAATCAAACAAATCACATAACAGTATCGTTTTTTTTCCTTCTTAAAATTCAATGGTGATTTGATTGTAACAATTTTATTTGAAATGATGAATGAGTAAATTGAAAGGAAACGAACGATTGGAAGGGAGAAAGAACTGATTAAAGGAGATAGAGAAAAATGAGGAACCAGAAGTTGTTGTTGCTAGTGGTGGTGGGTGAGTGTGGGAGGAGAGAGAAAGGGAGATGGAAGTGTAATTTAGTGTTGGGAGTGTATGGTAATAGGGTGCTCTTATTTTGATCTAATGGTCAAAATAATACTTTTCCATGGTGGGGAATTCTTTCCCTCACCCACCCTAAATGCCACCTTCGTTTCATTACGATCCTTGTTATACTCTGGGTTCCTGTTAGTTTTGTTCCCCATCATTTTTGTCACTGTTTTTGAGACATGGACCTTTCATTTTTTGATTTGTTGAGGTTCACCAATGGTTCTTTTAATTCAGGGTCCATACTAGGGTCACGCTTGGTTTATGCTTAATTAGTTCCATATATGATAGTGTCTCGACCCGAAAAATGAGTTTGAAATGGGAAAATGTATATTACAGAGACTTAAATGAAAAATAATATTATATGGATTAAAGAAATAACGAGGACCAAAATAATAATATAAGATTGAATTCTTATAAAAAAGTTAACATTGAAATGGATACCAATTATACTTGATTTGTGTACCCTAATTATTGAGAAAATGGGACATGCTCTAATTTACCCAATTAGTTCATATTCACTAAGGTTTTTCTTGGAACTTGTGCATTCAATGTCTTAAAAGTTGCAAAAGTTAACATGACCCTTATAATTATTTAAATTTAATGGTGGTGGGTCGACAGTTCAAAGCAATTTTGTCACACAACCAATCAAAACATTTTAAATTGCCACATTGATTAAAAATATTAATTGATGTGACGATTCGAAATGTTTTGATTGATTGTGTGTGCAAAATTGTTTTGAATCGTCAACTCACCACCATTAAAGTCTTATTATTTATCAAATTAGATTAAAGAAATATAATATGTATCATTAGAGTAAACAAGTTTTGTCCTCGTGAGCTAAGCTCAGTTGGTTGGGACAATGAATAATATATACAAGGTCGGTCTGAAGTTCAAATCCCGGTCACCACCAAAAAGAGTAAACATGTTTTGAATGAAAAATTATAGTTATGTTAGTAATTTTTCCTTACTAAGCCTTAAACTAAAAGAATAGAAAAATGCAATTGTTTGTTAGTTTTAAAAGATGGTTACAAGATATATCTATATAACGAGATGAAGTGTGTATGATGACGATGGAAAATTATTTTACACGATCATCATCACTAATCTCTTAAAATTATAAATTATTCAATATAATTAAAAAATAAAAAAATTATAAAAAAAGAAAGCCAGCTGGAATCCAATCCCCTAGTGCATTTTTGTCTATTTTTACAGTCTATCCCGTGCAATTCTCCACCGTTGTATTAATCCAACGGTTGATTCACAAAAGGGAAAAGTAGCAATTAGATGAGAGAGAAACGAATGTAGTGTCAATTTTCTTGGATATTTTTTTGAGATTTCTTCACCCCTGTTGCTGCTGTGCAATTCTTGAATCATGCAGGTTCGTTCGTTAATGGATTCAATTCTTAGTGTCTTTAATTAACTTGTATTTGTTTGTTGGTTAGGAGTTAGGGTTATGCAAAATTGGATTTGTGTTATTGTAATTGTAGCAAGCTTAGCATTGAAATTGGATTTGTTTGTGTTTTTAACGCAGGCATCAAGGGCGAGGCTGTTCAAGGAGTACAAAGAAGTGCAACGAGAGAAGACAGCTGATCCTGATATTCAACTCGTTTGCGATGATTCCAACATTTTTAAATGGACAGCTTTAATCAAGGTATAGTAGCTAATAATCTCGAATTTTAAAAGATTTGAATTTGAACGAACCGGTCTGCGATGATTTGAAATTTGCTCTGGTTTATTTTGTTCAATATTAGGGACCTTCAGAGACTCCATATGACGGGGGTGTTTTCCAGCTTGCATTTTCTGTTCCAGAGCATTATCCTTTACAACCTCCTCAAGTTCGCTTTTTGACTAAAATATTTCACCCCAACGTGCATTTTAAGGTACGATGGATCCTTCTGCAGGTTACTATCAGATTGTTGTTTGCTGATGCTTTTCACTTTTAGAACACAATTGTATGATAAAAATAGGGTAAATTGCATTACATTCCCCTGAGATATGTTAAAATGTTACACATACACCCCTCTAGTTTGCCAAAGACACTAACCTCCCCCAACTTTAACACTGTTACCTTGCTGTTATAGACAAAAAGAGAAAAAGTTTTTGTCTGTCGTCTTCTTCATTTGGTGTCTCATCTATGAAACTGGCTTTCTCAGCCTAAAGCTCCTATGCTTGAGGGTAATAATGGTGTTTTTCTGAAGTCTGGTGTGAGTGATGGATACACCCCGTGACTTTGCTTTTTTCAGTTTGGTGTTTGACTTCATATATTTTGTCTACAAAATCAAGAACACGATGACAATAGCTAATAATATATCAAATTGGTTGGTCTATTTTCATCTTGGTTTGGCTGGCAAAACTTAATTATCTCTATGCCAAATTGAGCAACTAATATACCAAATTGGTTGGAACATGGCACCACTAATATGCCTCACATGATTGGGGTATTGAGCCATTATCTGGATGTCCGCATCCTGTATGCCACTTGTTGTCGGGTTAACAATAAGCCGACCAATTTGGGTGAACTTTATGCTCTGTCAATTTCATTGAACTTGTTGAAATATGGATTTTAATTAGCAAAATAAAATGTACCAGTAAGTTAATGTTAATTCGGCAACACATGGTAATTCAGGTGCTGTATTTTAATTGTGATGAAAAAGGTAGATTTATATTAAAATATAAATCGTTACAAATTTATTACTTATAAATACATATACTAAATTTATTTTTAATTTGATAAGTCTTGAAAGTTTAAGTTATAACAATTTAGTTTATAGAAGTTAAATGTTAGTATATACTTTTTTTGAAAAAAGTAGTAACATACGTATTAAAGCAAGTAATCTAACACAAGAAAACTAGTAACATATATATATATATATATATATATATATATTTATTTACAAGTAGAAGTGATAATTTTGCAAGATTCCACGTTTTCCCAGCGGTTAAGGATGTAAAGTAGTACAAGTGTCTCAAGTTCTACTCCTTAGAGATCCAGTGCCATTTATTTAATTTTTGATGTAACTACAAACCAGTTTAACTTTTGAATCAAACCGGTTCAACCGGTTGAACTGGAAATCAACCGGTTCATATGCATATCTGGTCCAACACCGTTACTGGACCGGCCATGGGTCTGGTTTCCGGTTCGGCCTGTCCGGTTTTTAAAACTATGGTCTGAGGAATTTTTGTTTTAATGGATGGCAAACGATGTTAATTTATAAGGGAGGCAACTGTCACCTTTAAAATTAAACGAGGATAGAGCTTGATTTAAAAATAGAGGGGATGTTTGTGTTATTTGAAGATATCTCAGGGAAGTCATTGTAATTTGCACTTAAAAATATCTAGTAGTTGTTCACATGAAGAGTGAATGGGATCTGAACCATCAGTGTGAAATTAGGGATATTCACAAGTTGGCTTGTTTCGAGTTTGTGGTATAGGAGGATCCAAACATGTTGCATGTGATTAGATCGGTTTTAATTTTTTTTCTCCAGCCAATCTGAATCAAACGGTTGAATTAAGATTTAGACTGGTATGGTTGTCTTGACTGCCCTCTCTATAATGGGAAAACCAATGATGTTGATAAGTTAGAGACTAGTAATTTCCACTATTACGCCCCCTACCCTTTGAGTTTCATAAAAACTTGTTGGAAACTGACAACAATATTGATTTGAAGTTGAATTCCTAGTCAATTATTTTTGCTTTCCTTTTGTTCTTTATAAATTTGATAGATAACTTCATTTTATTCAATTGGATTTGTTTTTCTTGACATTTTTTCATGAATACTTTTTAATCTTGTAATAATTTTGCAGACCGGAGAGATTTGCCTAGATATCTTGAAAACTGCTTGGAGCCCCGCATGGACTCTGCAATCTGTTTGTAGAGCTATAATTGCATTGATGGCTCATCCAGAACCTGACAGCCCACTGAATTGTGATTCAGGTTGTTAAACTTTCTCTGTTCCATATCATTTTTTTCTTTCTCTAATGCCATGGAATGGAAAGAAGTTATATCCTCCTCCCTCCAAATAAATAATAAAACTGCTAGAAAAAGAAACTTGTATTCAGATATGGATCCCATGTAGTATAGCTTTATTGATTATAGGCGATCAGATTGAAACTGGACTTGAGGATTTAGAAACTGCAAAAGATTTGCCAATTAACTATTTTTAAACATCATCATGCTTATCAATTATGCTCGATAGAATGGGTGTGGTGGTCCACTAGGATTTGACATTTCACTTAATGATGGCCCTTCTGTTCTTTAACTGCGTGCTATTTGAATTTATATGCATGCTTCCAGATTTTCGTTGTTCATTATAAAATTTCCCAGCAGGTCTTAGCATATCAGTATTTTTTGGAAGATAAAGGACTTCAAATCCTTAAGCCCGCAACTCATTCCAAAATATATACACCTTATTTTCTTTGTACTGAAACAAAAATAATGTGAACTGAAAACTTGTAATCTAGTTGGAAAGAATGTCATTTCTCACTTATTTTCTGTTGGCGGTGCAGGTAATCTTCTACGTTCAGGTGATGTTAGAGGCTATCAGTCCATGGCAAGAATGTACACTAGGCTTGCAGCAATGCCAAAAAAAGGCTGATTGATTTCTGATCATTTATGTTCTATGTTTGTCTAGGTAACAAGTTAGCAATTAATATAGCAGTTCATTGTTCAAATCTTAAATTGTTTAAAATGTATACGTTTTCTGTAAGAATGATTTTTGTTGTTTTAAGATGTGTATTGAAGTGGTGACTTGTACAGCGTTTGATGTGATTTTATGTATCTGTACTTGGGCTAGAATTGAGCTCAATAATCAACGTGCTTGTATAACATTTGATTGCTTCCATTTTTATTAAAGTCGTATTTCGAGGTTGACATTTAGCTTTCTCCTGTGCTGATAATTTTAAGTACGGTGGAACGTAGTGTGCCAGCCCAATTACTTCCATGGTTTGATTAATGGTGTGATAATTCTTGATTCCTTTTGGAGGAAGCATTGGATTATTGACTACACCATTTATTATCTATTAATGGATTCACTTATCTATCTGATGGTCTTTTATCTCCAAGGAAGAAAGACGCATTACATGGAGGTCATAGTGTATGGTACACATTAACATTTTGTTTGAAATTTTTTCCAATCTGGGATGAGGATAGGAGAAACCACAGACCATGGATTACGTCCACATAATTAGTATCAGAACCAAACTTGGACCTTATAAAAAACCTCCTACGTTTCTTGATGTACATTTTTGGACAGCATAGAATGTCTAGTCGTGTTCATTCATTATAACAGAATTAATGTCTGTATCCGAACTCGTGTTGGGCGTTGGAGAAAGTTTTTCCTATTTTCAATCTAGCTTCTAGGTCTTCCCACACCTTCCCGTGAATTAATTTTTGGTTTTTTATTTTGTTCTTTCGCATGTTTATTCCATTGGAGTTAATTCTCTGAGTCATGTCAGTATGTCACACTAAATGTGGATACCACTTTGATCCAAACTAGAGTTATGGGGGGGTCTTAGCCTTTTTTTTTTTTTTTTTTTTATTAAATCCAACTTCAAATAAGTATTGATTTATTCGGAAAAAAGAAGAAATAAGTATGAGTTATTTATGAAAATACAAGAATGCCCCTATTTAGTATCAATCAATATTAATTTATTTGAACTCAATTAATTTAATTATTAATTTGATTTAAATGAAATTACTCAACACTATATATGAATATGTTTTTTTAGTCAACATTATATATGAATGATTTTATGTAGGCATTGTTATCAATGCAAAGAGCCAAAGACATGCGAGAAAAAAAAAAACCGAAAAGGTAAGAGCTCTCCCTGCCACTTTTCTTCTCATCTATGAAGAAAAATTGGAGGGCCACACCCTCTCCCCCGCACCCCCACCCCATTGGTTTACCTTGCCAATCAAGAGAAAATGGCCGTTTCTCTTGCTACACTTCACCGGTATTTCCCTTAACCAATCACACTCTAAAGGCGTGTGCATCCTAAGTAGAAAAGAATTATGTCCCCGGCATAAGTCAGATTGTCAGACACATATAGAACTATGGTTCTACATTTTTTGTGATAATAACAAGGACTAGAGGATACATTAAACAGAGAATCACAACACGACATACAAACAATCATACAAAGGTAACTGGAATGTGAGTTTGTTTATAATTTTACAATCCGGGTACATGTTGAGGCTTTAGAAACTTGTTAGAAACTTGTCAAACCAATCAGATGACTCTTTCACCATGAATTTCGTTATTTGGTGCTCAATTCCAGGTTCTGCAATAAACTGCATATCAAAGCAATCAATTGCAAAAATTTAGTTCAAGCGACTTGATTACCATTTCTATTATTACGAGTAGTTTAAAATTAAATGGTGCAACATTGGAAATAAAAATTGCAGGTTGCAGCCAATGTTAACTCTAGGCTTTTTTTCAAATTGACGAGGGAAGTTCACATTTGGCAGGCGTGAGATTTTTCAACAAAGTGATGTTGAGCATACAATATGAGTACATACCTGGAAATTATCTGTGCGGTGAAAAACTTCGTATGCCTGGCTTGCTTTTGCCCTCGGAATTTCCAAGCCGGCAAGGGGACACCTAGGATCTTCGGCACCTAGAGTTAGGAACACCCAAGTGAATGCTTCAATTCCAAGTTAAAATCAAAACCCCCAAAAGTATCTAAATTGACTAATACGGATGGATAGGTCTAATAAGTAATTGATATATTCATTAAGAAGTGCAAAACTTTTATTGCAGTGCTTTCAACACATCAATTTGCATATGAATATTGTTTCCAACTACAATTTGGAAATGTTGAATAAACAATAAAGACAAGGATCTTACCATTGAGAATAAGCAGAGGACGTGGTGCAATTGATGGAATTGAGTAGGGGGAATCAAATTGGGAAGCTAAACCAGGAGCAATCCTGTCCCACACCTGATTCAGAAATATCAACTCTTGAGGTTAGTATCTACTGCAAAACACTTAAATTCATATGGAGTCTCGAGACAATTATAGTTGGAATTGTAAAAATTTAGCGCACCTTCTCCACCACTTCTTTGTCAATAGCATCTTTGCCCAAATCATCACGAGCCACTGCAAGCATGAACTCAAGAGCATTAGGATGTAATTTCCAGGCATGTTTAGAATATTTGCTCAGTCATTCATTGCTGGTAATGCTTGCATAAGTACCCAATAGGACCGAGATTCATACCATTACATAACCCCCTTCTACACACTTTTCCAACTTCACCATATGATTCCATAGGCAGTCTATCATAATTATAAATAACTGATCGTAAATGAGAACATTAATCTTTTTAAGAGATTGTTTGAACGTTACATATGAAATCCAAACTATGATTTATGAAATCATAATACACAAAAACTGGTATGATTACTGGGTTATATGACCAAAACAGTTATTCCATTTTATATAAATCTGAATGAAGTGGTAGGAGCAATAACTAAAGCAAAAGGCAATAATAAACACGTGAAAGACAAGGAATTTCTCAAACAATACATTATAATACCTTCAAAAACAGGCTTTATACTTTCAACTCGAGCCTGCCACTTATCGTTGTCAATGGCCCATCGAAATCCCTACAAGTATATGATGCAAAACATGTGAAGTTGTCGTCTCAGAAGCACATCTTTTAAAATGTAAGCTTCATTCAATAATACAATGTCACCTGAACACCAATCAGAGGAGATATCACAGCATAGCGAGTATCAGCTGCTGCAGCAAACCATGCATGCATTCCTGAATCAAAGAATCATGTAAGTGATGAGTCACAACAAATCTTGTAACTGACATATTCCTCTCAAGTGTCAACTTCTCTTAACCAACCTCCAAGGGATATTCCAGTAATTCCTATCCTAGAGGGGTCTATATCTTCTCTCTGTGTTAGATAATCTGCCAATTTAATCAAGTCCCATACCTGCCAGATCAAGGAATAATACACAGTTTCTGAGTCAAAGTTAATCGTGAGTTCAAACTGCGCTAATGCCACGAACTACAAAACTACATGTCAACCAAATAATTTAGGGCATAAAGTGGTCTCAGTTAAACAACAAAGCAGCATAATACACAAGGAGGGGCTATACCGTGTCATATATGAATGGCATTGTGTCTCCAGTTTTCCATGCGGAAATAATAGCCTGTTTTTTTCACCCCGAGGGGTAACCAAGACAAAAGTGAAAAATAAATTACCAGAGAGTTATTTTCTATAGGGCAACTTTCATTCAGTTTATTCAGAATCACTACGATGTCAATACAATATAATTTATATATGAAATTCCTATGTTTGGAATTCATTACAACAATAAATGAGTTAGTTTGTAAATCAAAATCTATTTTGGAACTAAAAATGTACTGAGTAACTTATTTTATTACCATTATTTTGAATATGCCCCACTAATCCAATGATTTCAAATCAAATCAATTTCTAAATTTTGTTGCTGTGAATAGATTGAAGTTTGAACATAAGCTAAATCTTTTCCCTAAATAACATAGTGCAATCCATTGGACATAACCTATGCATCACACCCATTTTAGATTGAACACGAGTTAGCTGTCGTACATGTTGTCTGACATATGTTAGTATTCTACACTAATTAACACGATACTAACCAATACATGTAGTTACATTTACTTATTTTTAATTTCTATAATTTTTATCTCTGCTTATGTGTCATGTCTGGTGTTTGTGCCGGCGCTTCATAGATTAGAACTAAAAGAAAGTTAAGTGAAGTAAAGAAAGCAAATCAATACATACATCACGATAGGTGTTTATGTCCTTCGCACGTTCACCATGGTAATGAGAATCAACTGAAATTGCTATATATCCCCGCGAAGCATATGCCTGAAACAAGAAGCACAAAAATAGAAACCAAAGACAAATTAAATCCACAATATAATAATTAAACAATCACAAATCTTATTTCATAGGAGTTGAACAAAATGAGCGATGAGTGAAGCAGTGAAAATGCAGTATAACAACCTCAAGCAACGGACGCAGAGATTCTTTATGCGAATTTGTACTGTGAAGGAAAACAACTGCAGGCCTTCTTCTTTGCTTATCACTTTCCTTTAAGCTCAAAATCAACACCGGCAGCCATCCTTGATCACCTTCCTTCAAAATCAACAAACATAATTATTCTCTAGATATTAGATACAATATTAATCATACTAGTTAGTTAGACTAATTATAATTAGTTAGTTAGTTAAACTATTAATTGTTCTGATTGCTATATAGGCTTTATTACTGTATGTAATGACAATTCTCTCAATTAATCAATATACTTGTCATCTATGAGTTCCATCAAGAATTATAATACTAGACCCAAAAATCAAATCCAAATAACGAAAATGTCGATCCAAAAATTCAACTCTAGAGAAATCAAATTAATTAGTTAATTAATTATAATTACCTCTATAGTTAGATAGAGATTCTCCTCCTTGAGCAAATCTTTGAAGTTCACAATGACTTTCTTTGGACAAGACTTCAAAATCTCCTGCTATAAAATTGTTAATGGATTGAACAAGCAAATGAAGATGAAAATCGAAAATGAGTGTTGAAACTTGAAAACCTCGTCCACTGATGGAGGAGAGTTATGCACAACTGGTTTTGCAACTTCGACGATCAACGGAACTGAATATAACAAACGAATATCATTTCTAGAAGAAGAAAAAAAGAATCATTGCATAATCAATACATAGCTATCGAGATTGTAATAGTACCTTGAGGAGGTCTTCTGCTACGGAGGATTTGAAGAAACTCTGATCGGAACTTGCTCTGAGCTTCAATGGCTTCCTTTTCATCCATTTTGGAATTAACTTTTGTGACACTTATTTTCTCTTTGTTTACCAATCACTCGGTCCCTTTTTATAAACACTAGTTGCATGTTTTAAATATATTAAGAAAAATTAATAGTATAATTATTAAAACGACACAGAAACTTGACAAATACATCTATTAATTTAGTTGGTTGCTTGTTTATCATGCTTTTGTGTTTCCCGCCATTACTTTGACTTTAGTATTTTTATTGGTCCCAAACACATCCGTGTGCTTTTAAACAAAATATTGTTGTGCCAAGTAACACCGTTACGTATATGTACTTCATTATCTAAAAAAAAAAAGTATAGATGTACTTCATCTTTCCCACTTAACATAAAGACTCTTTTCAAAATTCTACATCCATTAGCTCTCACTTGTTGAAAAAGCTATTCCTAAGATTGCCCCGGTATAAGGTTAAAATATGAAGGGTCTTGCTAACGAGTGTCTTCAAAACACACTTTAAACATTTTAAATTAAGAAATTATTCCATAAAAAAGTTAAATAGTTCAATTTTTAATGCATTGAATACATAAATTTTTATAAAAATTTATGATTTAAGACACACTCGTTAGCATTACTCAAATATGAATAATCCAAAATTTGAAGTTTATTGATACACTTGTTTTTAAATCAATAAATTCACGATCATTTTCATGAAATAAATAACTATTTATCGATTTTATATTTTAGTAAATATCATTTCATAAGAAAAAACATCATTTTATTATTTATAAGAAAATCATACTAATTTTTTTACATTTAATCCTAAAAAAAAGAAAAGAGAGAGAAGTGCTAATATCTCTTGCTACTGCTGCGCATATCTCTTGTTACAGCCTCGGTAGCTCCCTTAACCAATAACACTCTAAAGGCGTGCGTGCATACAGAACAGATAGGAATCATATCTCTTGGCCATAAGTCAGACACACATAGAACTATGGTTCTACATTTTATTGCGATAATAACATGGACTAGAGGATACATTAAACAGAAAATCATAAAACGACACACATACAATGATACAAAGACAACTGGAATGATCCAGAGTGAGTTCGTTTATAAGTTTACAATCCGGGCATAAGTTGAGGCTTTAGAAACTTGTCAAACCAATCAGATGACTCTTTCACCATGAATTTTGTTATTTGGTGCCCAATTCCAGGTTCTGCAATAAACTGCGTATCAAAGCAATCAATTGCAAAGATTTAGTTCAAGCGACTTCATTACCATTTCTATTATTATGCGTAGTTTAAAATTAAATGGTTGCAGCCAATGTTATATCTAGGCTTTTTTTTTTCAAATTTATGATGGAGTCCACATTTGGCAGGTGTGAGATTTCTCAACAAAGTGCTAATATGAGTGCATACCTGGAAATTATCTACACGGTCAAATTTTTTGTATGCCTGGCTTGCTTTTGCCGTTGGAATTTCCAATCCGGCAACAGGACACCTAGGATCTTCCGCACCTAGAATTATGAACACCCAATTGAATGCTTCAATTCCAAGTTAAATCAAAACCCCCAAAAGTATCTAGATTGACTAATACAGATGCATAGGTCTACTAAGTAATTGATATATAATTAAGAAGTGCAAAACTTGTATTGTAGTGCTTTCCACACATCAATTTGCATATGAATATTATTTCCAACTACAATTTGAAAGTGTTGAATAAACAACAAAATACTACCATTGAGAATAAGCAGAGGTCGTGGTGCAATTAATGGAATTGAGTACGGAGAATCAAACTGGGAAGCTAAACCAGGAGCAATCCTGTCCCACACCTGATTCAGAAATATAAAATCTTAAGGTTAGTATCCAGTATCTACTGCGAAAGACGTAAAATTGACTTACAAAGACAAAACTCTATATGGAAATTCTGTCCAGTGGATGAATAACTAGATATTATAGTAGATTAATGTACCATAGCACCAACAATTGTCAAGCATGCTTTCTTAAAGTAGTAAACATATCAAAGCATATAGAAATTCATTTGAAGTCTCGAGACAATTATAGCTAGAATTATAAAAACTTAGCTGACCTTCTCCACCACTTCTTTGTCAATAGCACTTTTGCCCAAATCATCACGAGCCACTGCATACATGAACCCAAGAGGGCAAGAGCATTAGGATGTACAAATTACCAAGGCACATTCAGAATATTTTTTTAGTCGTTCATAGCTGGCAAACTTGAATAAGTACCCAATAGCACCTATGTTCATATCATATTTTCCTTCTAGGTCTTACTCTTAAACACGATTCTAACTTCACCATGTACTCTAATCCATAGGTAGTATATTATAATTTATAAATAATGAATCATAAACGAGACCATTTCTCTTTTAAGAAATTGATTGACATTACATATGAAATCCTAACTATAATTTATGAAAGCACTACACATAACAAACCGGTACATGGTTACTAGGGTTATATGAACAGTGACTTCCATTTTATATAAATCTAATGAAATAGTAGGACAATAACTAAAGCAAAGCAAAAAACACGTGAAATACAAGAAATTTCAGAAACAATACATCACCGTACCTTCAAAAACCGGCTTAATACTGTCAACTCGAGCCTGCCACTTATCGTTGTCTATGGCCCATTGAAATCCCTGCAAGTATATGATGTGAAAGTGTTGAAATTGTTGTTTCAGAAGCACATCTTGTTAAATATAATCCTCATTCAATAATTCAATGTCACCTGAACACCAATCAGAGGAGCAACCACAGCATAGCGAGTTTCAACAGCTGCAGCAAACCATGCATGCATTCCTGAATCAAGGAATAATGTAAGTGATGTGTCACAACAAACTTGGTATCCAACATATTCCTCTCAACTTCTCTCAACCAACCTCCAAGTGATATTCCAGTAATTCCTATCCTAGAGGGGTCTATATCTTCTCTCTCTGTTAGATAATCTGCCAATTTAATCAAGTCCCACACCTGCCAGATCAAGGAACAATAGTATAATACATTATTTCTAAACCAAAGTAATCATGGTTCAAACTGCGCTAATGCTTTCATCGATGGAGCTACAGGTCAACCAAATCATTTGGGGCACAAAGTGGCTAAGTTAAACAACAAAGTAGCATGATAGACAAGGAAGGAATTTACCGTGTCATATATGAATGGCATTGTGTCTCCGGTTTTCCATGCGGATATAAGAGCCTGTTATTTTTACCCCAAAGGGTTAACCAACAAAAGTGAAAAACAAATGATCAATTTTGAATTTATACGGACTGCTTATGTTTCTCTCTGTGAAGGATCTCAAGTAGTAATATTGCAGAAAAATAGTTTTCAGTCAAAAAACAATAGTTAATTTCTTTTATATATAAAGATGTGATGAACAGAAAAACATAAATATAAATGACAAATTACTTATTCTAAAGCTTAGATTCTATAAGGCAACTTTCACAACTTATTCAAAATCACTAAAATGTCATTTTGTTTTAATTTAAAAATCAAATTGCTATTCTGGAATTCATTTTCTGAACTAATAATTTACTTTATGTGTAATATATAATTTATTTCAGCTACTTTGAATACTTTGAATAAGTTGCAGTTCATTTTCCTGTGTCCGTGTAAGTGCTTCATAGATTTTTTTTTTTTCTTCTCTGAGTAGATTGAAGTTTGAGCATCAGCTAAATCTTTTTCCTAAATAACATAGTGCAATTCATTGATTGAAAAATATATACCACCAACATTCGCGGTCTGACACAACACTTACGGTGACTTCTATTTTCTCAAGTTATTATCAATATCTATGTGTCAGTCTCGTGTGTCCGTGTAAGTGCTTCACAGACTATAACTAAACGTAAGCAGAGGAAAGCAAATACATACATCGCGATAGGTGGTTGCGTTCTTTGCACGTTCACCATGGTAACGAGAATCAACAGAAATTGCTATATATCCTCGCGAAGCATATGCCTGAAACACGAAGACCAAAGGCAAAAAAAATCGATGATTATAATAAATCATAAATCCTTTTTATTATAAGCTAATCAATCATGATAAATCCTGTTTCCTAGGAGTAGAACAAAATGAGTGATGATTGAAGCTGAGAAAATGTAGTAAGCAACCTCAAGCAACGGACGTAGATATTCTTTATACTTGTTTGTACTGTGAAGGAAAACAACTGCAGGTCTTCTTGTCTGCTTATCGGTTTCCTTCAAGCTCAAAATCAACACAGGCAACCGTCCTTGATCTCCTTCCTACAAAATCAACGAATATTTCAATTTCAACGTCCCTATGAAATCAAATTAATTAGTTAATTATTATAATAACTACCTCTATTGTTAAGTAGAGATTCTCCTCCTTTAGCAAATCATTGAAGTTCTCAATATCTTTCTTTGGACATGATTTCATAATCTCCTCATCGGTTGATGGAGGAAAGTTATGCACCATTGGTTTTGCGACTTGGACGGTTAACGGAACTGAAACAAACATATATAACAAACGAATTTCATTTCTAGAAGAATGGTGAACAATCAATACATAGCCATCGAGATCGCGGAAACGTTGTACCTTGAGGAGGTCGTCTGTTACGGAGGATTTGAAGAAACTCTGATCGGAATTTGCTCTGTTCTTCAATGGCGCCATTTTCTTCCATTTTTGGAGATTCTATGTGAGTGTGAGCCTCAGCGATTATGGCAGGTGTTGCATGAGTTTTGAATTTATAATTAAACAAATTAGTAGTTGTAGCAGCAGTTAGAGGAAGGCACGTGTGGCTTAAAAGAGTTAGCACGTGCAGTTTTGGGAGTGGGTAAGCAGGTGTGACTTTCATCATTTAGCTGCTGAATGCAACCCAGAAGAAGATACGGTGGGTGGTACTAGTTATGTTATGGGTAGCTTCCTCCGATTGTCTCGTTCCTTAATACTATGCAACAAGACAAAAAAACTTTTAATTTTTCTCTCTACTTATTTATTACTCTTCCATTATTATTCTCCTAAAGATGATTTTGGTGTCTATAACTATGTTAACTTTTCCTCTCAAAAAAATAAAAAAAAAAACTATGTTAACTTTTTGTTTTAATCTTTCTAAAAAAATTCTTCAACTTTTAATCTTCTAAAATTTTTTCGTCTTTACTTTTTGTCCATCTTTAAAGTAAACTCATGTGTAAAATTCATTAATAAAATTTTGCAGTTTTTTTTTTTGTGTACGGGATTCGAACCTCAGACCTTGCATATATTTTGCAGAATTTTTTTATAATATTATAAGAATATCTCCAAAAAAATATTAGAATTTTTTAACAAAACATGAATTAAATATGAATTTTTATATTTTTGTCTCTTAAAAATTCATATTTAATTTATGTTTTGTTAAAAAATTCTAATTTTTTTGGGAGTAATATTTACAATATTCAACACATTTCTGCACAATTTCATTAAAAAATACAAAAAAATTACTTAAAAATAAGGACCAAAAGTAATGATTGAAAATTTTATAGAGATTAAAAGTTGAAGGAAAATTTTAAAGGGACTAAAACAAAAAGTTAGTATATTTATAGGACCAAAAACATATTTAACCCTATAATCAAATATTATTTTTTTCATTAGATTTATTGAAAAACCAACATATCTGATTTATTATAATTTATATATGTAACCAAGCAATTATATTTAAATGGTTAATGAACGTTTTTTTAGGGAAAATGGTTAATGAACTTATCCATAAAACAAATCAATCAACTTTATTTACATTCCAGTCGAACTTTAGATTATCAGGGTTTTTGAAAATAAAAAATATATAATTTATATATGTCAATTATTAAATGAATCTGAAAAAACAAATTTTATTCTATAAAAGTGTTTAGAGGGAGTATATATTAGTGTGAGTTCTACTATGGTCCACTTTCGTATGCGGTTCACCATGGATCATTATTTAAAATTATTTTTCGTTGTTTTAATCAAATTGATAACAGTTTAATCGTTATCTACTTCAAAAAACAATTAAATCACTATTCCAATCGTAAAAATGAGAAACGACCACGACATCTATTCCATCAATTTTATTTTTTATTTTTTTTTACTCTTAAAATATATTCAATCAATTAATTTTTAATTGGTATTTAGAGCTTTCTATTAACATACAACCAATAAACTCTTTACTATATTTTACGTAACTATAATTTTTTCTTTTTATCATAACCTTAATTATTTATTATCTTATTATATCTATTAAAATACAACAGTTAATATGTGGCATTGTAAGGATTACACCTCGTGCTCTTCCTTTCTATTTAATAATATTGTTTTTTTTTAAACATGGTATCTTTCGTGTGCAACCGTGAAAAATAATCTCTCAAGTCTTATAAGACTTAAATGGAAGGGAAATGTTTTCTAAGAGTTTTAAAATTGTTGCATAACCATGTTTGTATTCAAACTTAGGACTTTGGTTAAGCTAAAAGACACTCATGTCGTTTCATCGAAATCAGTATTTCTTCTAACGTATTTATATTATTCTACTTTTATTTCATGACAAACTAACATTTTTTAAATAACTGTTCTAAATTTTTTGTTATTAAAAAATAATCATCTCGTCGTTGAGTCTTTTATCATCTAAACTATATATAAATAAAATTAATTTTGACCTCGAAAGATAGATAATTCATTAATATATCCATTTTAGAGATCAAATTTATTATGCTTATTGCTTACCAAACAAAATAATCATGTCTTCTACTGAGAATACATAACAGAATATAAACGAAGCTTCAGCTCATGGCTTTATCATGATCAAATACTATTACTGTGTTCTTTGTTACAGTAGTACTTTTTTTTTTTTTTAAGGATTGTTACGGTAGCACTTATTTGTCACAATGTTAACACTTAACAAGATGATAACACATAATTGAGGAAGCGTTATTACACTCCAGAGAGAGAGTCTATAACAAATATGTATCAATACTCAATATGATCCAAATTCTAAAGGAAGATGTCTCGAAAAATATTAAGCAAGTGGTACCAAGATATAGTGAAAACATGTGAGACCCCACCAATCACCATTTAATGTTTAAACTCGTATGATTCCATCAACTTGAAGATACACAAGTGAGTTTTAATAGTGAGATTTATCACCCTGATGTTGAATTCCGACATGAAATGATATGAATGTGAGTACATGTGCCTTACAGCGGCTATATTTCGGAGATAAGTTTCTAAGACCAAAAATGGGTTTTCGGTGGACATTACATAGTGTTATCAATATCCTTGAAAAGTTGAAAGTAAACACAAAAGTTATCTGTGTCCATGCCAAGACTTGGTTATCAACGTCACTAGAGAGGTTCCAGTTACATGCAGTTGAGTCAAGTTGATAGTTATTCCAGACAAAATATTTGAAAGAGATTGGGACCAACATCTAACTATATGCACATGAGCAGCATCACTTACGGGCTGCACAAAAAAACTGGTAACCTTTTCTTAACTCCAATATACAAGTAAGGTCACTAGGAAGTCCTTCACAATCCAAATTCAGTCCTGTCAAAAGAAAAAGGAAGTCTTTCACGATACACCAGATTACCACTTCCGGTTGTTCAATCCGCAGGCAACCTCAACGAAAGATCAGTAGTATCATGTCCATTAGTTCTTGCATAGGTAGCCACTGGGATGGAGCAATTGGCAGTGCAGTTGTTGAGAAGAATTCCCTTAGTTTCAGCACCACTATCACCATTGTTTTTAGGTGTTTTCTCGATACTCATATCTTTCTTCACTGATGAAGAGTGCATTGTTTCTACAAATTTAAAGATAGCTAATATTAGTAAATGAAAATTAGTGAATTATATTTCTTAATATAGAAGTTTGATGGAATAAAGGAACAAAATAGATCATTATTCTTGCAGTTGCCCAGGTTACTGATGTTAAATAAAAAATTAAAGCTACTTTTAGGGTCACATTAATCATTTCAAAGTATTATAGTATCAATCAAACATATGGCTAAAGATGAACTGAGGAAATAAAAAAAATTCAGGAACCACCAGCCATTCTGGGAAAAAATAAAAGAAAGTGAAGTGCTTCTCAACAATTGATCAGAAAACACTAGAATATAGGCATCTGTTGTTTCTATGCCATTTTTATTAATTTAATCGTCATTAAGGAGTAAGGACAACACACTTAAAGAATACGAAGGAAAAAAAAAAAACTAACTCCCCAAAGAGAGAGACAGAACAGAGTGTCATTTATTTCTGTTCCCACTTTCTGCTTCTGCAATCTGGCTTATGCATGAACAGTCAATCTCTTTAAAATTTATAATTTAGGGATATTACACTAAGAATAGAGAGATTGTTCATTACCTCAATCACATCACATATTTAACCAAATAACAATGCGCTTCCTTGATTTTTCAGTTGTGGAAAATTTATAAAAAAAAATAAAAAAAAACTTAACATCCTAAAAAGAGGTCTCAAAAACAAAGCAAAAAAATGGCATGCTGTTTATAGCAATGATACAATGTATTGAGTGTGTTGGGCAATTTCACTTGAGAATATTGTAAGCTGAAATGCAATATTCTGTATCGAAAAAAGTAGCAGAAGAGCCTAAGCTCTTTTTTGTCTAATATAGAAAGATGTTCCTGGATAACTATCCTAAAGGTTTTGATATCGATAATTTTGAGGATGATCTTTTTTATGATAGAGAGGGTACCATTTACAGTCTTTTACCTAGGAACGAGGATAGTTGCTATAGTTTGGATACATGCATACAAATGATGAAACCATACTTATCACCATTTTCTTCCTTGGTGACCAGAATTGCTTCTTGATTCAGATATAAGCCGATGCATGACAACAAGGTGACACTGCTATGGGTGAATATATGGCTTCATAATTTTTACGTTCCAACTTGACGTTCTTAATTTCATGAATATGATGATGATGCTACAAAGTAAGCTGGATAAGACAAATGCTAGAAAGCGTAATGCATCATAAAGAGGCCAGGTATGGGTGTACTACATGGTCACCTCAGCTGAATCAATATGCCCATCTCACCATGCAAAAAGATTCTTGGCTCATGAGGATAATGTGAGTGAGACAAAAAGATGGTCTCTTCCGATATAAAGCAAGAAATCTATAGATGGGTCACGGGTTAATTATCCTCTTTAATATAAACCCATTTGAATCAAGTATTTTTCAGCTATGTCAAACGAGGCTTTTCACAATGACTTCATAGAATACCACATGTATATTTAAGACAGGAAAACCTGAGTTAATTTTTCCCCCAACAATGTCAAAATTGCAAAGGCTTCAGCATCATAATATGAAAACCTAACCTTTAATGCTACCAATAATAATCAGTTCACCAAGAACATCCCTGAACTTGGTCAGGATAAGCCTTTCCTGCTCTGCATAAACAGCAGTGTATCCATCAGAGTTGGAAGACTTTTGAATCATGTTCTGATAAGTATTGTCAATTGCAACTCCATTTGCAGAACCATTACCGAAAAACATCCCATCCTGTTCATCACACATCAATTTAAGTGTTTCTGGTGACAGTGGCCTATTATGAATGTCAATATCAACTGCATCTGCTACATCTTTATTTGCATGATTCTCCGAAACAGGCTTGGCAACATCTCTACTGTCTTGCAGCAATTGAGATGATGAAGCAATAGAAGCTTCATATTTCTCGGTCTCTATTTTCCTAGCAGCTTTCCCTCTCATTTCTGGAAATTTGAAAAACAATTACAATGTCAGTCGGTCTCACAGATCAAATGTGTGAAAAAGTAGGGGACGGGTGAAAAGCTAGAGAATAGAAAATAAAGACAAATATTGAAGTTCAAAAGAACACTTATGCTTACTTAAATAAATGTCCTAGCAGCATAAAATTTGGAAAGTTTGCAAATGAAAACAAAAATATTCTCAATCATCCACCACAAAATAGATGCATCAAATTACTATAAGATGAATATAGAGTGTTCATCCATGTGTTAGTCAAAACCTGCATTTGTCTTTGCAGCTTCTTTGGAGAGAACAACTAAAAGTGAACAAAGATTTTTCACATTCTGTGTCTGGAGGACATCAGCCAACACAGACCTTCAACATGAAATATTGTTAATTCCGGTTTTTTTTTATATTCATATTTCAAGCATAATATAAACCGCTCACCTAATGATTGAAAAAAAATCACATACCTGAATTTAGGTCTTGAAATTATTTTATAGGCAGTGTCGGAAACAAAGGAAGCTGACAGGGATAAGGGAGATGAAGCTATAGGATCAAGTTCCTGATTAAAATTCAAGATAGCGTAAAAGATATTAATTACAATCGGATGTCAGAGCATGGAGAAAACTGATATTGATAGCTAAATTAATAGGGAAGTAGCAAGGAAATTGATGGTTCCAAGGGATTAAAACAGAACTAAGAAGTTGATAAATGCGGGGTGCAGTGACTATTTATATGACAATGTTATAACCTTATTAGTTTCACATTGATTTTAAATCCAAACATAGTGAATTTGAATGGTGACCCTACAACAGAAAGAGTAACTAAATGATTATTAAATAGATCCAACGACACCGTATCAATAATGCAAAGAAGCACCTGTTGGTGTTGAGCAGTCATGCCGACAGTTTGATCTGTGAGTGATTTGCCAGAAAAACTTTCCTGGATTTTTCTCTTCTTGGGTGTTATATGGGTTCCAGAGATGGAGGGTCCAAGTCCAACTGCTCCATTAATGGCAGCATTAGTTGCCTGTCTGATTTGAACTAGACTACACTCTTCTTGTAAAACTATTCTCCATTCGTCACTTCCTTCAAAATTCTTGCAGTCAATGCATTTACAATTTTCAGAGCAGAGGACGTTGGCATGGAAACACTCACAATACTTCTTAAGGCAACCTTTCTTGCAGTGACATCCTTTATTGTGCCTTCCTATTAATTGAATTTCAGACACTTCCTCCTGAGTTTGTTCAAGACATTTAAATGGCACCACAAGTAAGCTAAAATATCAGCTGACTCCATAATAGTTATTAACAGCACCAAATTTTAGCTCACTGATGCAAAACGCCAACTATAAATACATGAGGGAGTTGAATTGAACTACTAACCATAGAAACTTCTGGTTTTTGCGGACTGCTTGCAATTTTTGGTCTGAAAGCATTTGGATTTTTTTCCAGTGTCATTCCAATTGCCTCCTTTCGGGCAGCCTCATTGTTCAGATTATTATGACAATTTTGACAGTTGCAACCATCACAATAGATCCCAGCTGCATAGCACTCACAGTACCTTGCAGTTGCAAAATTAGCTATTGTTATAAAGAAAGTGCACGGTCATGTGATGAAATATCCTTGATGAAAGTTTTTCATACAGCAAAGCTAAAGTACTTACAATTTAAGGCATTTGGAATTTTTGCAGTTACACCGTTTTTGCTTCTTTAGAGTGTTGTCCTTTAACCCTGCTTTATTTTGAGGCTGTGATCTAGGGCTAGGAGACTCGTTTCTGAAGGAAAACAAATGCATTCAAACACAACAAAATGCAAATTAGTAGAGTAAGAGTTCTTACTGTGAAGCAAAATTCAATCATAGAGTAAGAGATAAAACAGTCTTTTTGAAGGGGACCGTATAAAATATAAATGGACAGATGAAATGATCAGTATATTTTTATTGGCAAGTTTAGGTCACTTTTCTTTCCTTTTATAAAAACTAATAAGATTTGGTGATTGCCTAGTTTAGTGGCAAATTTATAATACTTTTTTTTCCCAAAAATGCAATCATTAACAAACCTCGGAATGATGCTCAGATTGCATTCAGATACAAGCAAACAAAGTTCTATTTTTAAACATGGAAGAAAAATATAAAAAACATAAATGATTAGTGAAATGAATTATTGACTTAAATTGGTAGAAAATCCAGACTTTCATCCCTGATGCTCTTTACATTAGTACTTATGTGGCCATCCATATCTTTAAAAGTTCTCCAAGAATCATGCTTTTCGCACATCTAATCAAATTATAGACAAGAGCCCTTGTCTTCAAATAGAAGCTAACATCCAGCATAAGCCTTATGTTTCTAATACTAAAATTCCAAACATACATCCCTAATACATCCAATTCTGCATTCTAAATTATGTAGCATTAACACTTCATACGATTTGTCAAAAAAAAAAAACACTCCATACGAAAAGTGTGTCCGGTGTTCGATATGCATCAACACCAACACAACGTGTGGTTAATTAAATTTCTTCATTTTAAAAAAAAAACAATAAAATATCGATGTCAACATGCTTTCCATACACTAACATTCTTATCATTAAATTAAATGCAACACAATCCACAGGTCCTAGCTCAACCGTCAAAATGCCGAAATTGTTAGGTCGAACAACATGACCGGGGTTCGAACACCAACACCTTCACTTGTGTATGGTGTTTTTTTTTTTTTTTTGTGGTGTTCGAGGTTCGACACTCGGACCTTGCATATATTATGCATTGTCCTTACCAAAGCTAAGCTCACGGGGCCACTTGTGTATGGGTTTATAATGACTTTGTCATTTCGTCTATCTACCAAAAATAAATAAAATGCAACACATTCAGGAAAAAAAAAATCAAAACGCTATTTTTCACTTTTCTATTATATTATCATTTATTTTTTAAATTCAATTCTTAATACTTACAGCGCTTGAAACCTCTTCACCGGAAGCTTTGGTGTGGAGTACGGTAATCGATGAATCATCGAAACTAACTGCGGGCGCGGTGATTGAAAATGCGGCATCACCGGCGGAGACTGTGACGTTCTCTGCTGCTGCCACTGTGGTGGTGATTGTTTCCACGGCCGTCTCACTGGTGACTGAAAATCCAAATGCATTTGCGCCGGAGGAGGCAAATCCGACGGTGTCGGAGGTCGTAGAATGGTTTGTGACAGTGACTGCGGCGTCGGTGGCGACAATGTCAGGTACGACGGACCTCCACATGCGGCGGCGAAATCCAATTGCCGCGCAAATTTCCGATTAGCTAAATCCAGCGTCGTTTCGCTCTTCTCCATCAACGTTTCTTCTTAAACCTGCAAAAGACAACTCAACGATGAACCAAAAATGATCTCGTTAAGCTTCGATTTCAAATCACAATGTGTGAATCTTAACGAATTACCGTTTCGAATTGAGTTTTCAAAACATATGAAGAAAAAAGAAACTTTACCTATGCGTTACGGATTGTAATTCTTGAAGCAAGAAATCGACGGCGATTCTGAGAGAAAATTATCGTAATCGATGAGACGAAAACATGCAGAGAATGGAATTTCCGGTGTGACGAGAAAGATTGACGGCGGAGAACGATCGCCGGAGAGTTTGTTGCGGTGAATCCACCGTGGGAGTGGTTAGCGTCACTTGTTTTTTCTCGAGGTTTTGAAAATCTACTCTATATATATGAATACAAATGACTACTAAAAATATTAAACTACCCCTAAACTAATTATTTTGTACTTCGACTTTTTACAACTATAAAAGGTAAAACAGACATTTTATAGTGGTAACAAATATTAAACTACCCCTAAACTAATTATTTTGTACTTTGATTTTTTACAACTATAAAGGGTAAAACAGACATTTTATAGTGGTAACGACTTAAGATCACTCCATTTTAATTTAGCTAGTTTCTTCCATGTTCGTCCAAAAGTCAACACTGTGGTTGGTGTCCGTTTCCTCTCTACCTTTGCACATGCTTTCCTCACTTCCCTTTTTTTCATATCCCTCTTCTCTCATCAATTTTTTTTCCTCTCATATTCACACGATTCGCCATCTTCTTAAATAATCATCAATAAGAAGAATTGTCTTCTTCCTTTGGGTTGGTAACAAACTAACAATCTTCACACTATTCATCAATTCTCACCGGGATACCAACGAAAATGGCTTAATTTTGTTAACATATTTCAATTCGATTTTTACTGCTTTATATTTTGTTAGTTTTGTTCAATATTTATATTGGTTATCTCATGCATATTAATTTCATTCTCATATTTAGATGTTTCAAAGTAGACTTAACTTTCCAGATTTATTTCGCAGTAAAATTTTATTCTACTAGATATGAAGTTCAACAATTTCCTTCGCGGTTTTGGATTAACTAATTTAAAAATTGATATTTATTCGCCGCAGTTGATATTTATTCGCAGGAAATTGATATTTAAAAATTCCCTTCGCGGTTTCGCAGTAAAAATTGATATTTATTTTATATGATAAGGGAATCTGACAATTACAAATGAATTTAAAAAGTATATTTATTCAAAAAAATGTGTACATAAAAAAGATATTATTATTAATAATATTTTTTTTAAAATGATGTACTCATCATTTTGAAAAATGTAGAGTGAAAGATATATTTAATCAAAATAAATACATATATAATATTAATTTGATGATGTAATTGAAAAAAATTGATTAATATTAAATTGACAATTTACATTGAAATTGAGAGTGAGTGATGCATATAGTCTTGAGAAAGACAGGGTTTAGATTGTATATCTTTGGTGACTTTATCTCATCTCTTACATAACATTTTTTTCATGCATCTAAATAATTTATTTTAATCATCAATTTATCTATAAAATACATTTTTAAGGTAAAGAAAAAATATATTAAATAAAAATAAAGATATGGAAAGATTGTGGGGACATCAGACCTGACCCAGGTACAACCCAAAACGGTGAATACGTCGAGACCTTAAACTATCCTAACACAAATCTACTTATAACGGGCCCAATCCAGCAAACCCGCGTAAGGGCATGGAACCAAGTTACAAAAAAAAAAGATTAATGAATGTCTGATGAATGAACTGACTGACAACACGGAATCAGAATCCAAGTGTCAACTGCTCGAACAAAGCAACAAGCTAAAAGCTCTTTCGAGCGTTACCGTTATGAGAACAATCAATAAATGACACAGAGAACCACATGATACCCGAGTGGAGACAGGTGTGACACATTGAAACCTGCAGATCTCAACAGATCTGAAACATCAAATAATCGAAGAGGTTAGACCACCAAACACTCCAACAGATGCGTAAGAACTCATATCGAGGAATGAGTCAAATATGTTAGTAACCATACCTTATTGGGTTAACAGAACGAGACGCTTGCGAGTTTTGAAACCAACCAGGCCCTTTTAGGTTTTGAAACAGGACCGTAACAAAAAGCGCCCACATTTTAAAACCACTTAATCAGTCCCTGATCAAGAACAAAACATAAAAAACATTTACCAAAACAGTTGGAAACCAACAGTACTAACAATGACACACATACAATACACCCGACGTCACAACAACACATCGACACCATGATTCCAGCGGACTAGATATGAGAAACCAAACCATAAAGCAAGACAAAAACCAAAAGCTCCAGCTTTGTGTAGCGTCGCAACCTCCTCTGCCTTTTCTACCACATCGATTGGAAACAGGCAGATCCGAACAAACATTAGCTAGAAACAGCAACTGGCAACGACATAATCAGACAAAATCAACGACGGAGAAAAAAAACATACAAAAGGCGATGAGCAACCCCAAAGTTGAAATGTGATGGTGATGCCGCCATGAAGGCCAAGCATACCATCACCTGCGTTGGATCTACATCTTCAATAAACAAGTTTGAGTGACTAAAGTCACAAAATAATAAAAGAGGAATGATACCTGAACATCTCATTTATACAACCAACAACTTGTTTGTTATTTTTTAATACTTGTTTACTAATTTCGATTTGCATGTTCTTCACAATGTTATATATGGTGTTGCATTAGTTGTCCAATTTTTGTTGTAAAAATAACATAGCTCATAATAATAAAAAAATAACTAATCCACTCAAATTGGCTTCGGGTAGAATTTAGACATTGGAGAAGAACACATTCCAAGATCTCAAGTCAACATCATCAAGTCAACCCAAGTAGATTTTCCATAAAATTGAAAGTGACACATATAATATTTCATCCATATTCAGTATCATTTCCCTTGACTCTTACGTTTAATAAAAACAATGATATATACTATACACGGAGGGAGAGCTACTTTAGGGTTGGGGTGGGCTACAATCCATCTAGAGAGAAAAATTCATAGATGTACCTTGACAAAAAACTGTTTTATTTAGTTGTTGAAATATGAATAACCTAAGAGAAGTTCCTACACTTAATTAAAAACCTTATAGAGTGATCATCATTCAAATTGCTTCGTTTTTAGAAGTTGATGAACGTGGATGAATTGGACAATTTGAAGAGGAAGATGAATATGGTTGTTGTTGCTTAATTTATTATGGAAAATAATGTAAGTAGAAATGGTGGTTTTACTATAAAATCTTTATACAAATTCGTGAACTTCTACTTTTATGAATTACCGAATGAACTTGATATGTTGACATGGAGGAAATTGATTAGTAAAAGGCAAACCATGACGTCAAGTTACCTCTATGTGATCCCTCGATCAGGTTGTTGCAAGGAATTATACAATATGTTACATGATCATCATATGGCATATGAAATATTTCATAAGAGGAATGATAAATGGACACAAATTTTCAAACACAATACAGACACCATGTTAGAATACGGTATTTTTTTGTTTTTTATTTGTCTTTTTCCTCTTTCTCTTTCTTCTCTCCCTCCCCACTGCTTCCTTTCTTTCATCTCCCACCACCACCAACCAACCGCTGCTCCTCTCTCCGGTCATCGCTCCAATTTCCGTTCATATCCCCACCTCTCAACCTTCTTCTAAGATCCATCTCACCCACCGCAACCACGGTCATCATTGTTCTCACCGCCGCCGCCTGAGCACTCGCCAGTCATAGTCTCTTCTCCTCCGATACTCTCAGATCTGACCACCACCGCCTCCAGCAACCATCACACACATCTCCTCCTTCGATAGTTTCATATCTGACCACCACCACCAGCGAGCTTGTTCACCATCGTCGCCGTCTCCTACAACAACAACCTCCTTCATCGTCATCCTTTCCACCTTGTTTCACCACCGCAATCGAACCTCTCATTTCCTTCGCCTTCACTGCAACTAGACCAAGGAGAGAGAGAAGTCAGGGAACCAGAAAGAAGAACAATGAAGGAGAGAAGAGAGTTACGCGTTCCTACTGCTGGAAAACTGGAAAATTGAGAGACGAAATTACGATTTTGTCCTTGCACTTTAATTACGATTACAATAATGCCATTGATGTCAATTTTATGTCTAAACTTATGTGTTTGTTTATCATTTCTCATTTCATAATCATCATATGACAAATTGTTTAAGAGAACTTCAGTTCGATTACTAGTCGAATAATTCTTTGGTGGATTGTACTTACCTTCAATCGAACGTCGGATTGCCATCCCCTTTTCTATGAAAAAACGGATTTTTTTTTTTAAAGATTTATATATAGTATATGATATATATGATTTAAATGTTTTTATAAATCGGTCCCCAAACAAAACAAATGAAACATACCAAAGAGTTAATTTTAATCATAGAAAATTGTTAGACGTCGTTAAAACTTATCTCACTATAATTTCAAGATAGTTGTTAGCGCAAGTGTATTTTTTTTCGTGATGTATTTTTATGTGTAAGTGCATATTTGATCAATGAGTTTTGTGTCGTCAACGTTACAGATCCAAATACATGAATATTCTGAAGATTTAAATATAATCATACATGTAGACATAAGTATTTTGTCGTTTTATGTTATTAACATAAATGTTGTTATTTTGTTCGCAAATTCATCATTTTTGTTTTTAACAAGTTTAGATTTGTATTATATTAATATACTCTATCAATTTAAATAAATAAATATCGTTTATTTTTATAATAAAAAAATAGCATCTCTCTGTTTTTTTTTGACAAGAAATAGCATCTCTCTTGATCATATCGTTTTTTTTTTTATAAGCAAGAGATGTAATATTGAATGGAGTACAAGGGGTACTCTAACCCATTACAACAATACAAAGATGATAGGGGGAGTTAACCCCATTACATAATAAGTTATAATTATTGACTACAGAGGCGTTCTAAAGGATTATCCAACCAGTTTGAGAATACAGAATCAGATGCCATATCCCTCTTGCTAATTAGCCAACTCCATGATAGAGCTTGGATTTTGGCCTTTAGATTTTTAAAATCAGCCACAGCCCCATGGAAAATTATAGCATTCCTCAACAGCCAAATGTTCCAAACTGTAGCTAGCCAAATCAAGAAGCGAGTTTTCCGGTATGCCTTTCCCTTCAACTGCTGTCCATGTTGTAGAAAGTGTTCTATGCCAACAATGTCTTCATGAATAATGATTCCCATCCATTCATGTATCTCTTTCCATAACTCAGCAGATTGCCTACAAGAAAAGAATAAATGAGAGCTTGATTCTACATGTTCTGAGCAGAATACGCAAGTAGCGTTTTGTGAATCATCGAGAATTCCTCGATGCATAAGTGTTGATTTGGTTGGGAGTCTGTCCAAGAAAAGTCTCCACCCAAACATGTTGATCTTTGATGGGGCACCACTCTTCCACAGTTTGTTAATCGCTTTCTTTTGGCTTACTTCTGGTGAAGAAGAAGATGCAGACTTCTGCAGAATTTCATAACATGTTTTGACTGAAAAACCTGTGATTTTGTTTGGAATCCAACTCCACGAATCTGCAAACTCCTTCGATGGTGTTATTCCTTGTAGCACTGCTTTCATATCTGTTAATTCTTGCACAACTGTTATATCATTATTGACAGCCCAGCTCAAATTCCACCTCCATGATGTGTTTTGCCAAATTCCATTGTCCGCAACCATTGAAGATTCTGCAGGTCTAGACAAATAAATTGATGGAAATAAACTGCAGAATGGTTCATTGCCTAACCATTTGTCCTTCCAAAAATCTATCTCCAATCCATTGCCCAAGTTACATTTAATGTTGTTTGGAAACCATGCTTCGCTCGCCATGTTTGTTGTGCCTGCAAGTAAAATGTCTTTCCACCAATTCGAGTCCTTTCTTCTTATCATAGGACCATCACGGCTGAGTACTTTACGAGCTAACGAACCATATTTGAATTTTAACAAATCATACCACAATGCATTTTTGTCTATAAGACACCGCCACTTCCATTTGTTCAAAAGAGAAATATTGAAAAGTTCCAAGTCTTTGACACCTAACCCACCTTTATTCTTTGGCAGACATACTTGTTTCCAACTTACCCAACATGTTTTATGTTGTTCTGAGCACCCTCCCCACAAGAACATTCTTTGTATTTTAATCAATTCATTCAGGATTTTTTTCGGTGCTTTGAAGAAGGCGAAGTAGTATAGAGGTAGACTACTTAAAACTGAGTTGATGAGAGTTACTCTGCCTCCCACGGATAAACTCCTCCCATTCCATGATGATAGCTTCTTTTTCATTGCATCTACAACCGGCTTCCAAGTATCACAACGCCGCGGATTTGCCCCAACAGGTAGACCAAGGAAGCGAAACGGGAATTTATCAACACTGCAAGAGAGGAAGGCAGATGCAGCATTAAGGAATTGATCTTCAAGGTTAGTTCCATACAACTTGCTCTTGTAGAAATTGACTTTTAGTCCTGATACTAATTCAAAGCCTCTGAGAATCGACTTCAAGCTCCATAAGTTTTCCCACGAACCTTCACCCAAAAGTATGGTATCATCTGCGTATTGTAATATATGGTGTAGTTGTAACGCCCGTCGTAATTATTTAACTATTTTGATGAGTTTTAACATATATTTATATGATTTATGAATTTAAGTAGTTTACATGATTTATAGGTAAATTGTGTGATTTTCAAGATTGATGTGAAGTATGTGATTTTGTGAAGTTATAATGTTGGTGTGACTTATTTTATTATTAAATAAAATAAGATATGAAAATAAAATAAAAATATTAGAATTTGGGCTGTGATGTGAAAAGAGCATTTTTAGAGGTGTAAAGAGAAATTAGAGTGAGGTTATAAATAGAAGGAGTTAGATTGAGAAAAGTTTTTAGGCAGAACGTACGTTTTTAGATAAAAGGGAGAAAAAGTCAGAAAGAGAGAAGAACAAGAGGAGACTATCGATTTTCTTCAATTACCAGGTAAGGGTGAGACTATCTTTCACTAATATTAAGTCTGTAGATCATTAGATTGCATCTAACATGTTTTAGGATGAGTTTGTGAGATTATGAGAAATTAGAGTTTGAGTGAGAATTGATGATTAGATGATGGAAAACTGCTGAATTGATGTATGGGGGAGTCTCTATTCACCATAAGGGTTGTATGAACATATGTGTAGTGAAGGGCATTTGTTTTCCATTTTTGTTTACGATCTATTGATAAATTCATGTTAAATTCGTGTTCTAATTTTATTGCTGTGATTTTGATATATTCTTGTCTCTAAATTCATTATTTTCTTGTGCTAAATTCGTCGGTGATTCATGATTATGTTATGTTTGATTTATTAGTAACTGATTGAGAATTATTAGATTCTTGTTCGCTGAATCCTGTTTGTTTTTAGTCGTTTGTTGGTTTCCGAAATATGTGAATGAATTCCATCTTATATTTTGTTTTTAGTAATTGAATTCGATCTTATGTTTTTGTTGTACACTTAACCGGCTTGATGGAGATCGTATGTTTTTTTTGTTCCATCGCAAATCCAGCATGTGAAATAATTGATCAAAAGGATAACCTAGTAGGCAATAGTGCATATGCTAATGGTATTAAATTCAAGACTACCCTTTTTGGTTATAACATGAAACTCTAGTAAGTTAAGTATTTTTGGTTCGTTTTTTTTATATAACTTAAATTGAAAAGATAAGGGTTTTAAACAATTTTTTTCTATGCCTATATGTGTGTTTCAATTGGCTTCCATGTGACCTTTACATGATTTGAATTAGTTTAATAAATTGATTTCAACTAGTCTCTCTTAATTGCACGTTATTGATTCTTTAGGCATTGGACATCCTTGCTTTCGGTTTTAGTTTCCAAATATTGTTCTCCTTTGCATAATTTTATGGATCATATCCTGACTAAATTTTGCGTCCATGAATCTAGATAATTCAGTTTGGCTTGCTTTTAAGATATCAATTTTTCATCTAGATTGTGAACATATCACAAACACGTACGTTGATATGTGAAGGATTACTACTATATTAGCTAAATAATGAGTGTATTTGGTTCATTTGATCTCTTGAGTAGTAAAGCTTAGAGTATAAGTTTTATTATATTAAAAGGAAGTGTCAAGGTTGTTGTTACTTTAATACTATAATATTAATAGAGGATCTAGAACTGTTCTTTGTGTGCTTTATTTAACAAAGTGTAATTGATGAATTATTTGACTATGTGTGATTCAAAGAAAGGTCTTATATAAAGATGTGTTATTTGGAAGATGTGTGATTTAAAAATGTGTTATTTATGATGCTTAAGTTGATGTGATGTTTAAGATGTTGATGTTTATCGTTTGATGCTGTTGACCATTAATGTCATAAGTTGTAAGTGTCGGTCTAAGTTGTGAAGTCGTAAGAAGTTGTCCAAATTATTGGATATAAGTTGTTTAAGAAGTTCAAGATGTCTAAGTTGTAGGAGTTGAGTCCATTGCATACTCATTAAAGTTGGGGGCTTTAGGCCCGGCAGCCTTTGTGCTCATTAAAGTTGGGGGCTTTAGGCCCGGCAGCCCTTGTGCTCATTAAAGTTGGGGGCTTTAGGCCCGGCAGCCTTTGTGCTCATTAAAGTTGGGGGCTTTAGGCCCGGCAGCCCTTGTGCTCATTAAAGTTGGGGGCTTTAGGCCCGGCAGCCTTTGTGCTCATTAAAGTTGGGGGCTTTAGGCCCGGCAGCCTTTGTGCTCATTAAAGTTGGGGGCTTTAGGCCCGGCAGCCTTTGTGCTCACATGTCGAGAGCCTAATTACGCTCATTTACGTTGCTGATTGGTACCACATGCATTTGCATATCAAGAAGTTTCACGATGGTTTAAAGTTGTTAAGTTGTTAAGTTGATAAGAGTTGCATTGTCAAGTTGAGTCGTGTTGTCGAGTCAAGTGTTAAGTTGAACATGATATTTAATGATGATGATATATGATGATGGTATTTGATTATGTAATGATAATATGCTAAATGATAAATGTTTGTTATGTTAATAATGTTTTATGTTGCTAAATGCATTTTAATGAATTACATGCTTAATTTATTGACTGTGAAATCTCACCCCTTCTGCTTGAAAATGTTGCCCTTCATATGGGTAACTTGCAGGTAAAAAAAGACTAGAGGCGTACGTGAGTGGACTCCTCACATTTTGTCTAGGTGCTCTGATACGTAACGGGATGGGGGCTTGCTTTTACTTCTGTTCCTTACGTGTCTTTATGAACTTTTTATGAATAAATGTCGAACTAAAATTATAAGATTTCAGATGAGGCCTGCGTGCCAAGACTTTTAGTATGTTGAACTATTTTCCGCTGCATGATTTTAGATTTTTGATGTTAAATATTGAGAGATAATTCTTATTATCCATTTTATGATTTTCAAGAAGTATGTGACATTCCGTTATGATTTAAAATACTCTGATTTAAATGAAATTTTTAAGTTGGGAAAAACGGGGTGTTACAATTGGTATCAGAGCAGGTCGGTCCGTCCGGCCAAGTAGTGAGTCGAGTTGTGTCTTTAGCAGTTGGAATACCATTATTATGTTATTCTAATTGTTGTGTGTTGTGCAGAGAAGAGACCTGGAGGCTGCGAATTTTATCTGTTATAAGAGGACTAGAATGGCTGGAAGAAATGATGCTGCGATTGCTGCTGCTTTGGAAGTTGTAGCCCAAGCTGTGGGACAACATCCAAATGCTGGTGCTGGTGCGAATGCTGATGTGAGAATGTTGGAGACCTTTCTGAGAAATCATCCTCCTACTTTCAAAGGAAGGTACGACCCTGATGGAGCACAGACGTGGCTCAAAGAGCTTGAAAGAATTTTCAGAGTTATGCAATGTACTGATGATCAGAAGGTGCGTTTTGGAACGCATATGCTGGCTGAGGAAGCTGATGACTGGTGGGTGAGCCTCCAACCTACCCTAGAGCAGGATGATGCAGTTATTACTTGGGCTGTGTTTAAGAGAGAGTTCCTAAACAGATATTTTCCTGAAGATGTTCGCGGAAGAAAAGAGATCGAGTTCCTTGAGCTGAAGCAAGGAAACATGTCGGTGACAGAGTATGCTGCAAAGTTTGTGGAGCTGGCTCAGTTCTATCCACACTATACTGGGGACAATGCTGAGTTCTCTAAGTGTATCAAGTTTGAGAATGGTTTGCGTGCTGATATTAAGCGAGCCATTGGTTACCAACAGATCCGTGACTTTTCTGCTTTGGTGAGCAGATGCAGAATCTATGAAGATGATAGCAAAGCTCATTATAAGATTATGAGTGAGAAGAGGGGTAAGGGCCAGCAAAGTCGTCCAAAGCCTTACAGTGCTCCTGCTGACAAAGGAAAAGGAAGAGCTAATGATGAAAGAAGGTCAAATAAGAAAGATGCTGGTGCGGAGATTGTTTGTTTCACTTGCGGCGAGAAAGGCCATAAGAGTAATGTTTGCACTAAGGATATTAAACGATGCTTTCGTTGTGGTAGTAAAGGACATACACTTGCAGAGTGTAAGCATGGAGACGTTGTGTGCTTTAACTGCAATGAAGAGGGTCATATTGGGTCTCAATGCAAGAATCCGAAGAAGGCTCAGACCAGAGGGAAAGTGTTTGCTTTATCTGGTACTCAGACGGAGAGTGAGAATCGTTGATCTGAGGTAAATTTTCGAGGACGAAAATTCTTTAAGTTGGGGAGAGTTGTAACGCCCGTCGTAATTATTTAACTATTTTGATGAGTTTTAACATATATTTATATGATTTATATGATTTATGAATTTAAGTAGTTTACATGATTTATAGGTAAATTGTGTGATTTTCAAGATTGATGTGAAGTATGTGATTTTGTGAAGTTATAATGTTGGTGTGACTTATTTTATTATTAAATAAAATAAGATATGAAAATAAAATAAAAATATTAGAATTTGGGCTGTGATGTGAAAAGAGCATTTTTAGAGGTGTAAAGAGAAATTAGAGTGAGGTTATAAATAGAAGGAGTTAGATTGAGAAAAGTTTTTAGGCAGAACGTACGTTTTTAGATAAAAGGGAGAAAAAGTCAGAAAGAGAGAAGAACAAGAGGAGACTATCGATTTTCTTCAATTACCAGGTAAGGGTGAGACTATCTTTCACTAATATTAAGTCTGTAGATCATTAGATTGCATCTAACATGTTTTAGGATGAGTTTGTGAGATTATGAGAAATTAGAGTTTGAGTGAGAATTGATGATTAGATGATGGAAAACTGCTGAATTGATGTATGGGGGAGTCTCTATTCACCATAAGGGTTGTATGAACATATGTGTAGTGAAGGGCATTTGTTTTCCATTTTTGTTTACGATCTATTGATAAATTCATGTTAAATTCGTGTTCTAATTTTATTGCTGTGATTTTGATATATTCTTGTCTCTAAATTCATTATTTTCTTGTGCTAAATTCGTCGGTGATTCATGATTATGTTATGTTTGATTTATTAGTAACTGATTGAGAATTATTAGATTCTTGTTCGCTGAATCCTGTTTGTTTTTAGTCGTTTGTTGGTTTCCGAAATATGTGAATGAATTCCATCTTATATTTTGTTTTTAGTAATTGAATTCGATCTTATGTTTTTGTTGTACACTTAACCGGCTTGATGGAGATCGTATGTTTTTTTTGTTCCATCGCAAATCCAGCATGTGAAATAATTGATCAAAAGGATAACCTAGTAGGCAATAGTGCATATGCTAATGGTATTAAATTCAAGACTACCCTTTTTGGTTATAACATGAAACTCTAGTAAGTTAAGTATTTTTGGTTCGTTTTTTTTATATAACTTAAATTGAAAAGATAAGGGTTTTAAACAATTTTTTTCTATGCCTATATGTGTGTTTCAATTGGCTTCCATGTGACCTTTACATGATTTGAATTAGTTTAATAAATTGATTTCAACTAGTCTCTCTTAATTGCACGTTATTGATTCTTTAGGCATTGGACATCCTTGCTTTCGGTTTTAGTTTCCAAATATTGTTCTCCTTTGCATAATTTTATGGATCATATCCTGACTAAATTTTGCGTCCATGAATCTAGATAATTCAGTTTGGCTTGCTTTTAAGATATCAATTTTTCATCTAGATTGTGAACATATCACAAACACGTACGTTGATATGTGAAGGATTACTACTATATTAGCTAAATAATGAGTGTATTTGGTTCATTTGATCTCTTGAGTAGTAAAGCTTAGAGTATAAGTTTTATTATATTAAAAGGAAGTGTCAAGGTTGTTGTTACTTTAATACTATAATATTAATAGAGGATCTAGAACTGTTCTTTGTGTGCTTTATTTAACAAAGTGTAATTGATGAATTATTTGACTATGTGTGATTCAAAGAAAGGTCTTATATAAAGATGTGTTATTTGGAAGATGTGTGATTTAAAAATGTGTTATTTATGATGCTTAAGTTGATGCGATGTTTAAGATGTTGATGTTTATCGTTTGATGCTGTTGACCATTAATGTCATAAGTTGTAAGTGTCGGTCTAAGTTGTGAAGTCGTAAGAAGTTGTCCAAATTATTGGATATAAGTTGTTTAAGAAGTTCAAGATGTCTAAGTTGTAGGAGTTGAGTCCATTGCATACTCATTAAAGTTGGGGGCTTTAGGCCCGGCAGCCTTTGTGCTCATTAAAGTTGGGGGCTTTAGGCCCGGCAGCCCTTGTGCTCATTAAAGTTGGGGGCTTTAGGCCCGGCAGCCTTTGTGCTCATTAAAGTTGGGGGCTTTAGGCCCGGCAGCCTTTGTGCTCATTAAAGTTGGGGGCTTTAGGCCCGGCAGCCTTTGTGCTCATTAAAGTTGGGGGCTTTAGGCCCGGCAGCCTTTGTGCTCACATGTCGAGAGCCTAATTACGCTCATTTACGTTGCTGATTGGTACCACATGCATTTGCATATCAAGAAGTTTCACGATGGTTTAAAGTTGTTAAGTTGTTAAGTTGATAAGAGTTGCATTGTCAAGTTGAGTCGTGTTGTCGAGTCAAGTGTTAAGTTGAACATGATATTTAATGATGATGATATATGATGATGGTATTTGATTATGTAATGATAATATGCTAAATGATAAATGTTTGTTATGTTAATAATGTTTTATGTTGCTAAATGCATTTTAATGAATTACATGCTTAATTTATTGACTGTGAAATCTCACCCCTTCTGCTTGAAAATGTTGCCCTTCATATGGGTAACTTGCAGGTAAAAAAAGACTAGAGGCGTACGTGAGTGGACTCCTCACATTTTGTCTAGGTGCTCTGATACGTAACGGGATGGGGGCTTGCTTTTACTTCTGTTCCTTACGTGTCTTTATGAACTTTTTATGAATAAATGTCGAACTAAAATTATAAGATTTCAGATGAGGCCTGCGTGCCAAGACTTTTAGTATGTTGAACTATTTTCCGCTGCATGATTTTAGATTTTTGATGTTAAATATTGAGAGATAATTCTTATTATCCATTTTATGATTTTCAAGAAGTATGTGACATTCCGTTATGATTTAAAATACTCTGATTTAAATGAAATTTTTAAGTTGGGAAAAACGGGGTGTTACATTGTTGATCATTACTCACCATATAACCTTTAAAACAACCACTTCGGATGGCATTATTTACAAGACCTGTGAGACCTTCAGTAGCTATAATAAACAAGAATGGAGAAAGCAGGTCTCCTTGCCTTAATCCTTTGCTCACCTCAAAATCTTCTGTCGGGCTTCCATTCACCAGAACCGACATTGAGCTTGAGAAGACGCAAGCCCTCATCCATTTAATCCATTTCTCATGGAACCCCATCCGATTGAGCATATATTCCAGATATTTCCAACTGACAGAATCAAATGCTTTTTCGAAATCTACCTTTAGAAACATGCACTTATCTTGCCTTTTCTTAATTAGATCAATTAACTCATTCAGCATAACCACTCCATCTAAAATTTGTCTGCCTGGAATGAATGCTGTTTGGCAAGGCGAAATGACTTTTCCCAGCACCTGCTTCAGTCGAGCAGCAAGTATTTTGGATAGTATCTTGTAAAGGCTACCAATTAAGCAGATTGACCTGTATTCAGAGAGGGTTTGAGGATGATTGTTCTTTGGGATCAGCGCCAAGAAAGATGTTGTGATTCCTTTTGGCAGAATTGCATTTTGATGGAATTCTCCAATGAATGATGACACGTCTTGTTTCAATAAATCCCATTCTTTTTTGATAAAATTGAAATTGAAGCCGTCAGGGCCAGGACTTTTGTTGCCATCGCTGTTCCAGATTACTTCCTTTATCTCCTCCTCAGAAAATGGAGCCAGCAAAAATTCATTGTCTTCTTCAGAGATGGATTTGAATGGTACTCCACTCAAAACTGGTCTGTTAAATTCTTTTTCTGCAAACAGATCCGAAAAGTGGATTTTTACCTCTTCACATTCTCAACGCCTTCCACCCATGTATCTCCTTTCTTGAATGAAACCAGTTGATTCTTTCTCCTTCTTTGTTGTAGACTCGCGTGAAAAAATCTTGTGTTGGCGTCCCCCTCCAAGATCCATTTATGCCTTGATTTTTGTCTAATTAAGCTTTCTTTGTGTCTAACTTGCTGCCAAAATTGAGCTTGTAATTCTTTCCTCTGTTGTATATCAGGTACAGCCCCCTCCCCCACCATACTATCAAGTTCATTCAGTCCTTTGACAGTGTTATCAATTGATAAATCAACCCATCCGAACACCTCTTTGTTCCACACTCTAAGCTTCTCTTTTAGTAATTTCATTTTTTCCTTAATAACATAAGCTTTCTTTCCATTCACATCAAACGAATTCCAACATTCTTTCACGAACGGACTGAACCTATTATCATCAAGCCAACAATTGTTGAAGCGGAATGGTTTAGGGCCCCAATTTTCAACGTTGCAATCCAACCATATCGGACAATGATCAGAGATATCTCTATCACCAACCCATTGATTTGTCACTCCCCACTCTTCAATGATTCCCTCCGTGATAAGAAATCTGTCCAATCTGCTTTTTGACTTTCCATCTGAACTAAACCAAGTAAATTTTTTCCCCAGTACAGGGACATCTATCAGCTCCATATCTTTTATGAATTCAGCAAACTCCTCCATTTCCTGGTTGCGGTTGTGAGACATTGTTCCTTTTCTTTCTCTATTTGTTAATATAGCATTGAAATCTCCTCATAAGTACGTCCAATCTTTGAATCGTTAATGTTATTCATCGCCATTCCATTCGCCGACTAAATATACTCAAAATCACCATATGCCAAAGCATGTGTTGAATCGTTTTCAACTTACATCCTATGTAGCGGATAATGTTCATAACAAGATGTTGGAAGAACCATAGATATTTTGATGCAATTTTTATTTAGAAACGACAATATCTAACAAGGAAAATAAATAAGACCTCCAAAAACTACAAGGCTTTTGGTAAAAAAAAAAAAAAACTCATAAAAAGAAACTCAGGTTAAGTGCAAAAGAAGAAAAAAAATTATCATAAGACTTTTTTTTTGGTGGTGTCCAGGGTTCAACTTGCATATATTTTAATTGGGTGGAATGAATATTTACTTATCTTTCAGTCGAATTTTGAGTTAGTAAAATCATTTTCCTCTTTAATTGGAAGGTCAACAAAAAAGATAGAATACAAGTACAAGTGATATTCTTAAAAAAAAGTATAAATGATATAATAAAATCCAAATACTGTTTTAATATAAACAAAAAATTAAATATATTCGATTCAAATTTAAATCAAATAAATTTAACTTTTTGTGTACATTTAAGATATTAATTTAATTTGTATATACTATCGGTGTACAGTTGTTTTACACATACATCTAATAATATGTTGTTGTCATATTAATTACTTCATGAATATGAAAATGGGAAATGCTAACAAAGTACCCAAAGACGAAACTTTTATTTGGAAAATGTGCATTCATTATATTGAAATTTTAAAAGGAAACATTTTCTACATAAAATTTACAAATAATATATTTTCTCTTTTGATTTCTTAACAAATACCTTTAGAACACTTGTTAACATAACCCAATGAAAATATATGACAACACCCTTATTAAATACATGTGTAATACAATTGTACACACTAATTAAACTTTTAAGATAGGAGGGGTGTCTTTATACTTAAGCATCATTTCAATTGGAATATGTATCTTCTTTGGCAAAAAAGTTTGTTTTACAACTTACAAAAGTAGCGATGTCCCAAATTATAAAAAAAAAAAAAAAAAAAAAAAAAAAAAAAAAAACAAGGGTCCTCCTATTCCTCAGCTTTTCTGGTACAAACTGGAAATTCATCTGATAAGAGGCTTGTGAATTATTAACGACATGAAAACGACATGACAGACAATGAAAATTCATAAGATCAGATTTCTTTGCTATATCCATGGGTTATCGATCCCCCTTTATTTGTTTCCCTTTCTCCGGTCAAACTAAATGATAAAAATAAAATCATTGAATTTATTGATTTCATCCTTAAAACAATGTGATTAGAGAAGTTAGAATTTGCTCCATCAAAAATAAAAACATTTAGATAAATGATGTTTATACCACTATATTTTGTTATAATTTTTTCATACTTTCATTGTATTTTTATTCTCTTTTCATTGCTTTACTTTTTGTGCCAATACCTACATTTCAAATAGATTTGTGTTATTTGAATATTAATTTATATGACAATTTTTAAGATAATCAAAATTTTACAAAGAAAACGAGGTCTTTGCACAAAAACTAAAACAATAGAGAGAGAAAGTAAAAACATAATATAAATATAAGAGAGAATGTTGTCACAAATTGTCAAAAAATGGTTGTTCAACTTCAAATATCATTACCTCAAAAATTTAATTAGAATTAGAAATATTCAGAAAGAACCTTTCCCAGACATTTCTTTCTAGGGTAATCTTGTATGCTTATTAATTTCTTCTAAGTGAATGTATGGATTTATAATAATCTTCTGGTTAACAAGTAATACCATGAGTATAAAAAGACTGCAGAGACTTCCCTCAAAAAAAAAAAAAAGACTGCAGAGATATCATGGGTGGTGTGGGTTTAGAACCTGTAGTATCCAACTTCTCATAATGTGTGTGAGTTTTTCCATTGACACTTTAGAAATGAAATAATAGTTATAAAGTTGGATCTGGGCGAGAGTACTAATTTTCAAATGGTGTACCACAAGTGCTTCATATTTTTATCTGATGATTCATCGATCAGGATCAATAGTAGTTAGGAAAATCAAGTATAGAGACCCAAGCCTCTAATTCTCAAATCTGTTATGCAGATCAATAAAAGAGTCTAAACGAATCCGTACCAAGAAAAATAATAATACAAACGAGTCGTTTTTTTGTTACAATACAAATGAGTCGTTTGGACATGAATGTTGTAAGAGAATCTTTAATGGTTTATTTTGTAAATAATTCATTTTAGATTTTATAGACCACTGATTGGTGGCCCAAAATGCTAGGTCATACGTATGTAATTCATATTAGTTCAATGGTAAACAATTATGCAACTCTTAAACAACTCAAATTTTTTATTTCTACTAAATGGTGTTTCAAATTTCAATATTGATTGATTACTGACCTAGTTTATTGTCTCACATCACATATATCAATCTATAATTTTGACTTTTAATATTTTTAATTATATTTTTTTGGAAATAATATCTTTAATTACATATTAGCAAAAAATTTATTTTAAAATATTTATCGAAATAAATCAACAAAGTCTTATATGCTACAATTTATCTTATTATATTATTAAAAAAATATGGTTAAAGTATGTTATATAAAGTACATGTAGTCAAACAAAATCAATCGTTTTAAAACCGAGGGAGCAATTTTGTTGGTTTTGTTTAAGACACTTCAACAATTAATTGACACATATACATAGGATTAATATTAATAAGGTCAAAATCCTACATCATTATAAGAACATTTTACCCAACTTCTACGAAGAACTACAAAGATGGCTCACAATCACTTGTTCAAAAGCTGGACTAAATTAAGATTAAAAGGTTGTTCTATAATATTAATAAGGTATTAATTTTATTTTTTGTGATACTTACACAGTACTAATTGTACTCTCATTTTTTTTAACTATTCTAACTTCTTTTTCACATGCTATGCTATTGAAAGGTGATTTTGTAATGCTTCCGTGTAAAAAAAAAAAAATTATATTTTTATTCATGTATTGTTCTCTGAACTAACTCATAATATGTGGAACAATGGGATAAAAAGAAGTAAGAATATATGCTTAAAACAATGACTTGAAATAAGTTCTAAATGTTACAATTTAGTGGATTGTCTCTTAGGACATTTTATGTTAGATTTCAGGTTTCATCTTGAGCCACTACACTTTTTCTTTTCGTGTGCGTATAAGACTATGTATTGGCAACATAAAAAAAGCGACTTAAAAGAAGAAAATCCTCAAATTAATGTGCCAAAAAAAAACCATATATAAATTCCTATTTTTATTCACTCGTTTAATGATGCAAAGCTTTTTTACACATGTAGTATCTAATTAAATCTACGATAGTGCCACTTTTATATGTAGTTTTTGAAATATCTTCATAAATAATTATGTGACATGATTTAAATTTAATTAGATGCATACGTAAAATAAGATGCATAAAAATTAAATCATTAAAAAGACTCTTAATTTGAGTGTATGACAATTTTTTGAATAACCATGAATTTACTAACAAGATATTGACAAAAAAAAAACATAATGTAAGTATGCAGTCCTTCCTTAAAATAAAAAAAAGTTGCTATCCTGTCAAACATCTCCTCACCACCAGCACTGTCGTACTGAAACTTGTTTCATCCCGTTCATAAACTAGCCAACAAGTAGCAACTACATCTCCATCTCCATGAGTTCATGAATTCTATATAATTAACTAATCAAGTGAAGTGTAATTTTCTTTTGATGTAGATCTACAATAATAGAAAAAATAACAAGTAAAACATTTGTATGAAATAATCTTATAAATAATTTGAGTGTTAATTATTTGCCATAGATACATATAGAATTTGTTTAATGAAATGATTTTAGTTTGTCCCGTAAATATAATTTGCATGATTAAAAGTTTCATACTTTCTAAAAAAAAAGTTTCATAGACATTGGGATATGTTGGGATATGAATTGTATGTGTAAGTAGGGATGAGAATAGGCCAGACCGGCCTACAGGGGCCTACGGTCTAGCCTACGACAGGCCAGGCCAGACAAAACTTTTTTCTAAAATAGAAAAGACCTAAGCTTTTTTTAAAGTCTATTTAGCTTAAAAGGTCAGGTCATAGACCTCTCAAAAAGCCTCTTAAACCTATTAGGCAGGCCTATTTAAGTAATATGAATAATATTATTTATCATCATATTATATTTTGTACTTTGAATTAAAATATAAATTTGTAAACTTGTTCAATAATTTAAGTTTTATTAGTTTACATTATTTTTTTGCATATATAAATGTATTATTATAAACTAGAATATAAATATGATACAATATATAGTCGAATTCCCTAAAACCTCATGTTGATTATCAAAATAGAGTTTAATCTAATTGAACTATTAGTTTGTTAGTCCATTTAAACTTAGATCACATTGCTTATTTAAAGATGTTCATAAAATATAGGCTTTTAAACAGGCTAGCAGGCCTTTCAGAAGGCTAGGCTCAGGCCTAAAAAGTAGGCCTATGACAGGCCGCAGGCCAGACTTGGGCTTTAGAAAAATATGACAGGCTAGACTTAGGCCTTACAAAGCCTAGCTTGGCCTAGCCTATTCCCATCCCTATGTGTAAGCTTCAGTATTAAGCTCATAAAAAAAATTGAGTTTAGTTTTATTTGAATTGAAATAACGTATAGTGAGTATTCCAACTCAATTCAACAAAGTGACATAAGCCACCAAAAAGCAAAACCAAATAAAGGAAATAGGAACCACAACAAATGAAATGGCAAAAAAAAAAAAAAACATAGGAGAAGACCTAGATAAGCAAATAAGTAAAAAATATAAATAAAAGCACGGTAAATATTTAATTAACACATAAGTAGATCTGACATTCGACTCGAAAAAAGACCATGAAAACCTATAAGCCTCGTCAAACCACCATTTTTAAGAAGAAGAAAAAAAATCGACATAGTTCATTATTTGCTCACATATGACCCCCTTATTGAAGAACATAACATGATTATACAACGTTTAGATCACCCATGCTATTGAATGCCAACCTTTGCCAAAACTCAAAAGAGCACAAAATCGATAACAGGATGAACGTTTGATAGAACAACTAGCTTCTACCCAAAATCCCCGAACACACTACACCAAATACTAAGAGCAAGGTTGCAAACAAAAAACAAATGACTTTTTAACTCCTTAAAATTAACGAGCCACATAACAAACATCTATTTTCAGTAGAGCAATGCTATTTATCAAGAAAAAAAAACATCAAGAATTCTTCAAGAATAAAGAGTAGCAAATCACAATGCACTATTTGCCACAATTCAAGGAGGTGTGGCTAAAAAATAGGAAGTGGACAAATAAATCATGCAATTAAAACTTGCCACATGTGTCTTGAAAAATTCTTGATGCTATTTTTCTAGATAAATAGCATTTTCCTTTTCAGTATATTGAGGTTTTCCTTACCAAGCAAGAGATTCCAACAAGCCATAGCCTTATTAAGCAATGATTGTCATGAGAAGTCAATAACGTCAATTGTAATTTGCAGCTCAAATGGTGATGGTCCGACACTGTAGGAACCTTAGTAGATAACGACAGTCTCAGTGGATAGAATATTGACTGTTGGCATCTTTCACCCAAAGACCAAGAATTTGTGGTTAGACATGGATACATAATCTAACTAGACCCCCGAATATGACATCAATTCCCCTTCCTTAACAAAAAAATGACATCGTTGGTTAATGTCTCAAGACCACCTCTACCTTACCTAATGACATGTTTTACCAATCAAAGAATTTTGTTAATCTAGCTAAAGAAATTTTTTGAGAAACCAACCACACTTTAGTGTCTCCCTAACCCATGTACCATACCAAAAAAATGTATATAAATTTAAACCATTCCCTAATAGGAACCAACCATAATCAAAATCCACCATAAACCCTTACAATAATAATAATTTCCACCAAACGGAGAAAACATGAAAATATGGCAAGGACAACTACCATGAGGAGATGTCGTAACTTGATTACCATATCTAGAGATTAGAATCTCCGGCCTTATAACCAATGAGGATTCTCTCTAGATCTATTTTCCAAAAGAACGAGATTGAAAATCCACATATGCTACATTCTAAGATCTCCTTTAAATGCACCCCCAACAAAATCGCCTTTTAATCCATGATATAGGTTTATGAACCTTGACTAACATCTTTATGAACAAAAGATTAAAAAAAAATAGGAATAAATTGTTGAGCACAAAGTCAAGGAGAACAATTCCTACACCCAAAAGACAAACAATTTGTTGCTCAAAGGCCCTAGCGTCTTGTCAAGGGTTTTGAGCAACAACTCCCACGTTTATAACCTTTAACGATTTTCCTCAATTGAAAGACCCACATATTACAAAGGGAAAAGTCTTACCTTATATGGTGCAAAATTAAACACTATCATGTCCAAAAAGGGGTCCCTTGACGATCATCCAAGTAGTTGAACTTTTTGTGTAATAAAATTGCAAATCTGAAAAAAGATCGAAGTAGCAAAGAATCACCATAATTGACCACAAGTTCTCCACACTAGCCTCTATGATAAACAAAGTATTGTCGTATACTATAAATGAAACACAACCCTAACATTTTGATAGTCTTTAAATTTGCAACTCATTTTGACAGAGAGTCGTTAAATTTGTTTAGATCGACCCACCTACGTGATTATACTGCAAAGACCTAAAGCTACTATTAAAAAATGAAACATATAAAAAAATCCCCTTAATAAAGACCCCTGTGATAACTCATGATCTTCCGTGGAGCTCCCAATAATTAGAACCAACAAGCTCCATAAAAAACACAAGATCAAACCCAAGATCTCTGTTTATCAACAACATTAAACCTCTTCGATTTTTTGAAGAGAAAATTGAGCAAACAATTAGATGGTTTTGGACAAAAAGAGAACTTGGAAAGCAATGAGGTTGGTCCCCAATCGGGTCAGTGAAGTGGAAAGAGAAGTAGGGCAAAACTTTCTTCCAACCACTTTATCGAGGATGTCTTGAAAACCATGACATATCTATTACTCCCTCCGTCCCTTAATGTAACCCCCCTTTGCATTTTTCACATTTCTTAAGAAAAGTTGTCAGTGTAATTAATGTGTCTGTTATGTGTATTAATATTACTAAATTGTCCTTTGTTTGTATGTGTATTAAATTTGACTATTCATATTTCAAGACAAGTTAGAATTATTAATTAGGGGTATGTTTAGGAAAAAAGTAATAAATGCATCTAGTAATTTGAAAAGGGGGTTACATTTAGGGACAAAAATAAAATCAAATGGGTGGTTACATTAAGGGACGGAGAGAGTATCTCAAGCAGACTTTCCAAATCTAGCGGTTGCCTTCTCATCTCCTCCTCTAAATCCATTATTTTCAATAATTTTAGTAGTTGTTGGTAACCAAATTAAATATATTTTTCTATAGAGGTTACTCCCTCCGTCCCGTTTTAAATGACCTAATTTTAAAAAGTATGCTATGCATATAACATGCTTTGAGCTCATTTTTCTATTAATATATAAATACAAAATATAGCATATAAGATCTTATTGGATTCGTCACGATGAATTTTTTCAAAATATCAAATTTTCATACTTTTTTTCTAATAGATTATTAAAGATATTCAAGTTCAAAATTGTGCATTGGCATACGTGACAGGGTCAACTAGGTCATATAATATGGGACGGAGGGAGTATAAAACAAATTTAAAATGTTCATATTTATTATAACAATAAGGCTTAAATAGGTTTTTGACGTAGAATTTGTACATGTCATATAACTATGTACACGTGAGTATATATAGGATCGTTTTCCACAGGGAGTTGCGTTATATCATAAGCGTTTTCACAATCTTTCACGTTAAGGTATCATTTATAAAATGTTTGTTTGTAACACTATATCCATAGATGACATAAAAGTAAAAACGAGAGGAGATCGAACTATTTCGCTTGCGGTATAAGATAACGAGCAAGCATAACAGTAGCAATCTCTCGATCGATTAATAGACTCTAGCTTTATAACCAATATTATTACAATCATTTCTACAACATCCTTCGTGTCCAAAGTGACATCGTTATTTCTAAGTTAGCGTTTAAACATTCGTGTCCAAATCCCTTAAACGATAACAAAGTCGATCGGATAACTTAATCGACCGTGTCCAGCCTGATTAAGTATCCGAAAGCATTAAAATCTTGATTAAAAGTAATTATCAACGGTTTACAAACTTGTCAAGAGTGATATAACATAAGATAGATTGTTATTCTAGTTCTAGATTCAAGAGTTTGTGTCCAAATCATCTTGAATCTCTTTGAAAGCATTAAAAGCAAGAATAACAACAATATTGAATCATTAAGCTAGAACCTAATATATTAAAAGATCAAAAGATTACATAATAGCTTGTTTGTTACCTCAATACTACAAAGAAGATGATAGCTACACATAGACATGTATACTATGCAAAGGATGAAGGAAAGATGAAGATTCTATGTCAAGATCATTCGTGTCCAAAGTGATCTTGAGTTGAATCTACTCCTAAACACCTTGCTTTGTGTTTCTCTCTTGGAAATAGCTCTGACCTCTATCTTAGAATGTATAAAAATATCAATGGAATAGTGAATGACCTAAAAGAGAGGTAAAAATGCTATTTAAAAGGCCTGTGTTTTTGTACTTACGCTAATAGCGCAGATTACGCTAATGGCGTGGTATGTCGGCCTATAATCTGGCCAATGGGCTTGTGCCATGTTGGCCTTGCCCTGCTTCTACGCTCCAGCTACGCTAATGGCGTATCCCCCTGGAGCTTTTACGCTAATAGCGTAACCCACGCTAATAGCGTGTTTCTTCATGACCAGCTTCGCTCCAGGTGCGCTAATGGCGTAGCTCCCTGGAGCCTGTACGCTAATAGCTGAGTATACGCTAATAGCGTACTCTTCAAGAGTGCTACAGATCCACGCCCCAGGTGCGCCATTGGCGTATCTCTCTGACCTTGGGCATTTCTTCATCACGCTAATAGCGTAGGACACGCTAATGGTGTATGACTTTGAACTTTGACGTTTCTTGCTCCTTGCTTGTATTTTCCTGCACAAAAAGGGTAGAATAAGGCTCAAAAGCATAAATGACATATTTACACAATATTTGGAGTTTTCCATAGAGAATCTTGCAAAACAAGTCACTAAAATGCCTAAACTCCTATATGAAATATATCACTTTTAAACACTTATCAGTTTTTCGTCCCTGCAAATATAGGTCATTTGAATTTTCGTCTCTGAAGTTACTAATCCTTCCAATCCGCCACTGCAAATATTAATCATTTGACTTTTGGTCCTAATTAAGTTTTTTTGCTGAGGTGGGTTGTCATTAGCGACGTGGTGCCCATGTGACAAGTGATGATTGGGTGATTGGTTGCTTAAATAGGTTTTTCGTCCCTGCAAATATAGGTCATTTGAATTTTCGTCCTTGAAGTTACTAATCAGATGTAATTATGACCATTTTTCAAATGGTTAATATTTACAGTGGCAGATTGGAAGGATTAGTAACTTCAGGGACGAAAATTCAAATGACCTATATTTGCAGGGACGAAAGACCTATTTAAACCTAACAATAATTACTAAATCCGTTTTATATAACCAATATAGAAAATTATTTTTACAACCTACCAATAATTACAACTTGAAATCCAATATCTTCCCTACCAATAATTACAACCTTTGGTGATTAACAATCAAACTAATAACCTTAACAACTTATTCTATTTTTGATTTTGTACTTTATTTTTCTTCTTTTTTCTTTTCTTTTCTTTTCTTAATCAAATGTACAACTTTTTCTTTGATTCTATGTTGTCAGGTTATTCTAACAATTTCACCACAAACTTGACATATAATGCCTCCTTTTTCTCCCCAACTTGAATACAACAAAACTCTAATTGAATGTTCCCCTATCCTAAGGCAAGGGACAAAGTACAAAAAGGTTAAGGGTTCAACAAAGTAAAAATATCAAAGTCCTATAAGATTCAACCATGAACTGGATTTTTGAAAAATTTCAGGCAAATTCAACAAGCATTGTGCTTATGAATATTGACAGTTCATGTTTGAGGACTTGATTCATTTGGCTCAGATTGGGGTATCAGATACTCGCTCTTCTCACAGGTAGGCTTTATGTGGTCAAGTAGGTTACTCTCAATTCAAAAAGTGCCTTGATCCATTCCATGCTTTCAAACAATTCAAAATGATTATCAGATTTAACATAACTAAAACAAGTTAGACGGTGATTATCGGTCTCCAGCATATATACAACAGATTGAAACTACCTCACATTTATGTTAAGTACTAAGTGGTTCAAAAATATTTATGTTTATGAAAAGAATTAAATGATATATATTTTGTGCAAAGTACAAGTTTCAAATTCTTATTAAAAACCTAGAATAACAGGAAACCAATACCTTGGTTTTATGCTTTCTCACAAGTAATATCATTATCACTCACCTGATTTTGCTCAAACATGGCTCCATGGAGCACTTTAAAATTTATTGTTCATGAGCAATTTTCTTTTGAGAGACACAAGCAAGATTTAAACAAAAAATTCATCCAAAACATAAGTTAAAATCCACAAGATAAGTTATTAAACCAAATGTAAAGTAACAAAGTATCAAATCAAGCACCAAAAACCACAGTGCTTGAAGAGTACAGAATACAACCAAATAACATAAGTTTCAACAATAATAAAATAATAATAAAAATAACATAGAGTTCGAAAGCTAAATGAAAAACATCACTAAAAACTCATGATCACATCATTGATCATCATCAGCATCAGCATCATCCATCTCCATATCCTCCTCCACATCATCATCTTCACCTCCAGCATTTTCAGGCTCAGGTGTAGCCTCATCATCAACAGCATCTGCCACCCCCACATAAGGACCTGGCCTGCCCTCAGGCCAGTGAACATAGCTCTGGTATTGGTCAGGTGTCATGACCGGGTAATCAGCATTTCCCGGATACATGTGAGCATTGTAGAGGTCCTGGTGTATGCCCATGTTGCTCCTCCAAATTGCCTCATTCTGATCCATTAAGAAGCTGTTCTGGTCCCTCACATACTGGTTATGCATCTGCTGCTCCAGCATGAAAGTCTGCAAACCTAAAAAATCAAAGGAACCAGCGCCCTCAGATGGGCCACCCTCATCATCAGAAAAGTGATTTTGGGCACATCTTTGCTCTCTCTTCTCCCAAGTACGAATAGAAGTGTCAGTAATGGTCCCCTCAATATCTTCATCAAAGGGTCCAGTAATAGCCACTCCATGGGCCTTAAGCAAGGCCATAATGAGTCCCGGGTAGAACAATGCCACCTTCTTTGCACCTGTGGCAACCTTCAACGCCACAGCTTTGATTTCATTAGCTATGATGCGAGCAATATCAACTTTCACTTTCTTCATAATACACCAGATGAGAGGTAGTACAGCCTTTGGGGCATCGGATGTATGGGCTCTAGGTAAAGCATTATGGACAAGAAATTGGAACACTAAGCAGGCCTTAGCATTCATTTCTTAGGTGAGTGCATGCCTTATCTCTCCCCTATCATTCTTCACAAAAAACCTACCCTTATTCATGATGTCCCTCTCAATTTGCTGATAGGTCCAGTTTCCTTGAGCATTTCTCCTAGCATACGTGCACAATGTAGGGTCAGTTGGGTCAGGTGAGGGCTCATGGTGTAAGGGATTGCCAAGGAATTCATTAATTGAATCCCTATCAAATGGGATTTGCTTTCCTCGGACATAAGAAGTCCAGGAGAAAGCATCAGCAAGGGTGGTGGGTGAGGCATCAGGAACTGCATTGCAATAGAACTCCTTGACTAGGTCAGTGTTAATTTCAGATGCGGGAACAAGGAGTTTGTGCCATTTGCGATCAGTGAACATGTGGAGGAGATCTGAGTGTTCACCATCTGGGTGAATGTCAAATGTTTTCTCATGCCAGGTTTTGTATTGAGCCATCTTTTTGAACCTGGCAGAGTGGGCAGGGGTGGGAAATCTGTTAGGGTTCACAGGTGTGGCTGAGGTCGAGGCAGCTTTGCCTCTTGGACGTTTGGTCCCGGTAGTTTTCTCAACGTTTTTAGGTGCCATCTGCAACAAAACCAGGAAAAACCAACATATTGCATAGAAAATATTAGCACAAACTAGAGTTGGTCATTTAAAAACATCAAAAACTTTGAAAATTTGGGCAAGTATGAAGAACCACGCTAATAGCGCCTGCCACGCTAATACCGAAATTTTCTGGAAAATTTTTTGCTATTAGCGTATTTCTTCGTACCTGCAATTTTCAAATTTTCAAAATTCTTGTTCCTGCAATTTCACAGCACATACCAGTAATTTTCAACCCTAGGTTTCATCCTATGTCTCTACAACACAATATAATCATGAAAAGGAATCAAAATCACAACATTTGCAAACAAATCATTCAAACCCTTGTTTTATTGAAAAATTTACAAATGGGTCATAGATCCAAAACAGAATGTTTGTTGCATGTAGGTTATGATTCTTGTTCCTTTTCAAACTATAATCAATGAAGAACAACCTCTAATCACAAATCAAAATTCTAACCCTAACCCTAACCATTGCTAATCATTTAAAAACATGTATTTTCCAATTCAAGAACAAGGAAAGGAAGGAGAATCAAACCTGTTAGTGTAGTGATTGGATGCAAGAAAGAATGAATGATGTAAAGATGAATGCTTGGAACCAATTGAACCAAAAGAAAAGGATTTTGATTTTTAGGGTTAGTGTGTGAGTGAGAGAAGTTTTTGTGTGTGAGAGTGAAAAAGGGAAGAATGAAACCGTGAGAATGAGAAAAGAATGGGTTATGGGAAGTTAAGGGGAGTTACTCCCCTGGGGCCCACAATTTTTTTTTTCCCCCACGCCAAACTTACGCTATTAGCGTAGCTTACTGGAGCTTCCACGCTAATAGCAAAAATTACGCTATTGGCGTGAGGCTTCAGGATCAGTTTTTCAAAGTTGTTTCATTTTTGCTTTCAATGCTTATGTACTACTACTATATGCAAAAAAAACATAAAAATACTTACAAAACTGGGTGTGCCTCCCAGCAAGAGCTTGTTTTACATCATGAGCTCGACGCATTTTGAAGAAATCATGGTTCGATTAGTGAAATCGTCAACAAACACCGATCAATTTCACCACCGAAGTAGGGCTTAAGTCTCTGCCCATTCACCGTCCAGTTGGCTTTTGTGACTGGATCCTCAAGTTCAACAGCTCCATATGGTTTGACCTCTTTAACCATGAAAGGTCCGGACCACTTAGACTTCAATTTGCCTGGAAACAGTCTTAGTCTTGAATTGAAAAGTAACACCATTTGCCCCGGCATGAATTGTCTCAGAATGATCTTCTTATCATGATACTTCTTGGTCCTTTCTTTGTAGAGTTTTGAAGATTCATAAGTTTGATTTCTCAATTCTTCAAGCTCATGCATTTGAACTTTTCTTCTTTCACCGGCCTTCTCTTGATCAAAGTTTAGGAACTTCAATGCCCAAAATGCTTTATGTTCGAGCTCGACCGGTAAGTGACAAGATTTGCCATAGACCATTTGGAAAGGAGTGAGGCCTATAGGAGACTTGTATGCAGTCCTATATGCCCACAGAGCTTCATCAAGTTTAACCGACCAATCCTTCCGAGATGTAGAGACCGTCTTCTCAAGAATTCGTTTGACCTCCCGGTTGGAAACTTCGGCTTGTCCATTCGTTTGCGGATGATACGGTGATGCTACCTTGTGCTTGACTCCATAATGATCTAGGGCTTTGGCAAGTTGTGCATTGCAAAAGTGTGACCCTCCATCACTAATAAGAACTCTTGGTGTACCAAACCGGGTGAAAATATTCTTCTTTAGGAACTTCACTACCGTCTTGCTATCGGCTTTAGGCGATGCTACGGCTTCCACCCACTTTGAAACATAATCAACAGCGACCAAGATGTACTCATTGGAATATGAAGAAGGAAAGGGGCCAACAAAATCTATACCCCAACAATCGAACACTTCCACTTCAAGGATGAGTTGTAGAGGCATCTCATTTCTTTTTGACATTGATCCAGTTCTTTGGCATTCATCACAATGCTTGCAATGTGTATTGGCGTCTTTGAATAGAGTTGGCCGATAGAACCCGGATTGAAGTACCTTTGTGGTGGTTCTTTCCCCGTTGAAGTGACCTCCATAGGGTGAATTGTGACATTGCCATATGATCTTCTTTGCCTCTTCATCATCCACACACATACGCAAGAGATTGTCCGCTCCAATTTTGAACAAGTAAGGCTCATCCCACGCATAGTGGTTAGCATCATGGAGGAACTTCTTGCGTTGTTGCCATTCATAATCTTCCGGAATGAACCTGGTTGCTTTGTAGTTCACCATGTCGGCAAACCACGGTCTCACTTTGATTGCAAGCAACCTTTCATCGGGAAATTCTTCACGAACTTCTGGTTCATTCTTGGTTACCTCATTGTTTATCAACCTTGAAAGGTGATCAGCTACAAGATTCTCCGCGCCTTTCTTATCTTTGATCTCTAAGTCAAACTCTTGAAGCAACAACATCCAACGGATGAGCCTTGGCTTTAAGTCGGACTTAGTAAGGAGATACTTGATAGCTGCATGGTCAGTATAAACAACAATTTTGGAACCTACAAGGTAAGAACGAAATTTCTCCATTGCATAAACTATTGCAAGTAACTCTTTTTCAGTTGTGGCATAATTGATTTGTGCCTCATTTAAAACCTTACTTGCATAGTGAATAGCATGAAAAATTTTGTCCTTACGTTGACCCAAGACCGCACCAACAGCATAATCACTTGCATCGCACATTAATTCAAAATTTAAATTCCAATTAGGAGCAATGATTATTGGTGCAGTGGTCAATCTTTCTTTCAAAGTTTCAAATGCTAAAAGACATTCATTATCAAAAATAAAAGACTTATCTTTGTTGAGCAAGTTGCTCATAGGCTTTGCTATCTTTGAGAAGTCTTTAATGAATCTCCGGTAAAATCCGACATGACCAAGAAAACTCCGAACACCTTTGACATTCACCGGTGGTGGAAGCTTTCCAATAACATCGACCTTTGCTTGGTCTACCTCAATACCCTTAGCAGAAATCTTATGACCAAGGACAATACCCTCGGTAACCATGAAGTGACATTTCTCCCAATTGAGCACCAAGCTAGTTTCAATACACCGCTTCAGCACGATATCCAAGCTATTCAAACACATATCAAATGACGAACTGAAAACTGAGAAATCATCCATGAACACCTCCATGCATTTACCAATAAAGTTGGAGAAGATTGCTTGAACACACCGTTGAAAAGTTGCGGGTGCATTACACAAGCCAAATGGCATTCTTCGATAAGCAAAAATACCAAAGGGGCAAGTGAAAGCCGTCTTCTCGTGATCATCTGGATTCACGGCGATTTGATTGTAACCGGAGTAACCATCTAGGAAGCAATAAAAGGATTGACCGGAGAGTCTTTCAAGCATTTGATCCATGAAGGGCAAGGGGAAGTGATCCTTCCTTGTTGCTTGATTGAGTCTTCTATAATCTATACACATCCTCCATCCGGTGACGGTTCTAGTTGGGATCAACTCATCTTTATCATTAGTGATCACCGTCATTCCTCCTTTCTTGGGAACTACTTGAACCGGGCTTACCCAAGCACTATCTGAGATAGGATAGATCATGCCGGCTTCAAGCAACTTCACTACTTCCTTTCGCACCACCTCTTTCATGTTTGGATTTAAGCGGCGTTGTGGTTGTGCTACCGGTTTGTAGTTTTCTTCCATCATAATCTTGTGCATACAATAAGATGGACTTATCCCTTTCAAGTCGGATAACTTCCACCCTATCGCTTCCTTGTTGGCCTTGAGGACCTCTACCAACTTTGTTTCTTCATTGATGGACAAGGAGCTACTAATGATCACCGGTTTTGTACCATCTTTCTCAAGAAAAACATATTTCAAATTAGATGGTAAAACATTTAATTCTACCTTGGTGTCATCAACTTTTGCTTCTTTCTTGGATTCTTCTTTCAAATCTTCAAGTATGGCTTGATTAGGAAGAATCTCCTTCAAGGAATCTAGCTCCTTCAAACACTCTTCAATAGCTCTTGCTTCGTCTTCATCAATCGCATTGAGTGCGTCCACCAAAGCACTCTCAAGGGGTGTTCTATTGTGCAATTGCTTCCGAGTAGTCAAGATGACTTCTTCGGTTGCATCCATTTTGAAACATGCACCCTTGTCTTTTGAGTACTTCAAGGCTTCCCGGATGTTGAAAGTAACCTCTTCATCATTTACCTTGACCTTCATGATATTATCATCCAGATCAATCATCATCCGAGCCGTTTGCATGAAATTCCTTCCCATTAAGATAGGCACATCCTCATCTTCTTGGACATCCATAACCACTTTTACAAGAACATCTTCGGCTATACCTAGTGGTTTTGCAAAGGATTTGTCGGCCAATTGCAACATCATCCTAGTCAGCTTTATACAAAGGTCACCAACTCTTTTGGCAACGGACAAAGGCATGAGATTTATGCTTGATCCAAGATCAAGTAGTGCTTTACCTACATGTGTTGTGCCAATAGCTACCGGTAGAGTGACTCTTCCTGGATCTTGCTCTTTCTTAGGCAACATTCTTTGAATAATAGCACTACAATTGGCATCAATTTGGATCGTCTCTTCATCGTTGACTCTTCTTTTCTTGGAAAGGATATCTTTCATGAATTTCGCATAGACCGGCATTTGCTCCAAGGCTTCTGAGAATGGTATATCAATTTGCAACTTCTTGAAGAGTTCAAGAAACCTTGCGTATTGCCGCTTTTTGTCTTTCTTCGATGGAGCATGTGGGTATGGTAAGCGTTGAGCCACCACTTGCTTCTCAACTTCTTGTTTCTTCCCTTTATCTTTCCCCGCATCTTTCATCTTACTCTCCATCTCCTCTTGTTCCACTAGTTCTCTTTTTTGATTTTTTTCTTTTCAACTAATTCTTCTTTATTCTTTATATACACTTCCTTCTCTATCTCTACAACATCCTCCTCGAACTTCTTTTTATCCTTCTCATTGACAACTTCATCATCCTTCTCTTCAACAACAATATCTTCACCTACCCCTTTACCTACTACTCTACCACTCCTTGTAGCAATAGCTTTTGATTGCTATGCTTTGTGATGCTCCTTAGGGTTTGGTTGAGTGTTAGCGGTGAAAGTTCCCACTTGCGGAGGACCTTGAGCCATTTGTTGTGCTAACTGACCAACTTGCGTTTCAAGGCCTTTGATGGACGCGTCGGTATTTTTCTGGTTAGCCATGGACATTTGCATGAATTGCTTCAAAGTTTCTTCGGTGCTTTGGGAATTGTTAGGTTGTTAGGGGTTATTTTGTGGTGGAAATTGGTATTGATTATTGAATGGTTGTTGGAATTGAGGGTACGGTTGTTGGTAGAAATTTGATTGTGGATATTGGTAGTTATTGTTGTAAGGTGTTCTCCAAGGTCTTTGTTGGTTTTGGTTGGCCGGATATCTTCCTTGGACGTTGGAAGTACCCGGATTTTGAGCTTGTTGGGAAGTTCCGGCTTGTTGTGGTTGGTTGGGTCTTTGTTGGTTTCCCACATAATTTACCTCTTCTTCAAAAGAACCGGGTGTGGGACAAAAGCCGGTGGGATGATCTCCCGTGCAAAGCTCACAAGCATTAACCTGAGATGTTCCTCCTTCTTGCTTGAGAGATTCGAGAATTTGTTTTGGCATAGCTCTCATCTCCTTTTGCATAGCTTCTATTTGTTGAGTGAGAAGCTTATTTTGAGCCAAAACTGCATCATTTGCTTCTAGTTCAAGGATACCGGCTTTCCTTTGATTAGGATTCCGGTTGTGAGAAGATTTTCTAGTGTTGAGAGCCATTTGGTTAATGATTTTGACAGCATCAGCTGGACTTTTCAAAGCAATAGATCCTCCAACACTTGCATCTAGCATCGTCTTGGACATGTCTTGAAGCCCTTGACGAAATAGGTAGATTTGCATCTGGCTATCATAACCATGCTTAGGACAGCTCCTAAGCAAAGACTTGTATCGCTCCCAAGCATCACATAGAGACTCACTTTGACCTTGAGAAAAAGTTGTGATTGATGTTTTAGCTTCAAGATGCCTATCCTCCGGAAAGAACCTCTCTTGAAACATTTTCTCCAATGCAGGCCAATCTTTCATCAAAGAAGTAGGTTGATCTAAGTACCACTCCTTAGCCTTACCAATCAAAGAGTGAGGAAATAATTTGCAAAACATTGGTTCTTCCTCATCTTCCCTCATACCAAGAGTACCGGCGGTAACATAGAAATTTGTGAGATGCTTATAAGGGTCTTCATGATCCATTCCAGTGAATTGGTTATGAGTTATCAAATTTATCAACCCCGATTTCAACTTGACTTGCTTGGCATTTTGATTACCAAGGTTAGCAAGCCTTCTTGGACTAACCCAACTTGGAAGAGCATTTTCATCTTCATTAGCCATAGTTACAATAGTTTCCCTTTCCGGCGATGATGGTGGAGTTGTGTGTAGAGAACCACCCGGAGATAGTGTCTGAACCGAACCCGAAGGAGAGTGAATAGAACTAGATGATTCCGGCTGAGCCAGCCTGGCTAATCTCTTAGCTTCCTTTGCTTGCTTCTTAAGTAACCTAGCAGTTTTCTCTATTTCTGGATCAAATTGAAGGTCTTCTTTAGAAACAGTACCTCGCATAAACAAAGTTTACCAAGACTATACCAGGTGGTTAGCATAAAAAATAATGAATGATATAAGTGTATAAGTATATGCATGAAAGAATTTTGTGCAAAATTGACTTAACATGACAAAATTATTTCAAAACTTATAATATAAAATACGCTACTCCCCGGCAACGGCGCCATTTTTGATGTAGAATTTCTACATGTCATATAACTATGTACACGTGAGTATATATAGGATCGTTTTCCACAGGGAGTTGCGTTATATCATAAGCGTTTTCACAATCTTTCACATTAAGGTATCATTTATAAAATGTTTGTTTGTAACACTATATCCATAGATGACATAAAAGTAAAAACGAGAGGAGATCGAACTATTTCGCCTGCGGTATAAGATAACGAGCAAGCATAACAGCAGCAATCTCTCGATCGATTAACAGACTCTAGCTTTATAACCAATATTATTACAATCATTTCTACAACATCCTTCGTGTCCAAAGTGACATCGTTATTTCTAAGTTAGCGTTTAAACATTCGTGTCCAAATCCCTTAAACGATAACAAAGTCGATCGGATAACTTAATCGACCGTGTCCAGCCTGATTAAGTATCCGAAAGCATTAAAATCTTGATTAAAAGTAATTATCAACGGTTTACAAACTTGTCAAGAGTGATATAACATAAGATAGATTGTTATTCTAGTTCTAGATTCAAGAGTTTGTGTCCAAATCATCTTGAATCTCTTTGAAAGCATTAAAAGCAAGAATAACAACAATATTGAATCATTAAGCTAGAACCTTATATATTAAAAGATCAAAAGATTACATAATAGCTTGTTTGTTACCTCAATACTACAAAGAAGATGATAGCTACACATAGACATGTATACTATGCAAAGGATGAAGGAAAGATGAAGATTCTATGTCAAGATCATTCGTGTCCAAAGTGATCTTGAGTTGAATCTACTCCTAAACACCTTGCTTTGTGTTTCTCTCTTGGAAATAGCTCTGACCTCTCTCTTAGAATGTATAAAAATATCAATGGAATAGTGAATGACCTAAAAGAGAGGTAAAAATGCTATTTAAAAGGCCTGTGTTTTTGTACTTACGCTAATAGCGCAGATTACGTTAATGGCGTGGTATGTCGGCCTATAATCTGGCCAATGGGCTTGTGCCATGTTGGCCTTGCCCTGCTTCTACGCTCCAGCTACGCTAATGGCGTATCCCCCTGGAGCTTTTACGCTAATAGCGTAACCCACGCTAATAGCGTGTTTCTTCATGACCAGCTTCGCTCCAGGTGCGCTAATGGCGTAGCTCCCTGGAGCCTGTACGCTAATAGCTCAGTATACGCTAATAGCGTACTCTTCAAGAGTGCTCCAGATCCACGCCCCAGGTGCGCCATTGGCGTATCTCTCTGACCTTGGGCATTTCTTCATCACGCTAATAGCGTAGGACACGCTAATGGCGTATGACTTTGAACTTTGACGTTTCTTGCTCCTTGCTTGTATTTTCCTGCACAAAAAGGGTAGAATAAGGCTCAAAAGCATAAATGACATATTTACACAATATTTGGAGTTTTCCATAGAGAATCTTGCAAAACAAGTCACTAAAATGCCTAAACTCCTATATGAAATATATCACTTTTAAACACTTATCAGTTTTTCGTCCCTGCAAATATAGGTCATTTGAATTTTCGTCCCTGAAGTTACTAATCCTTCCAATCTGCCACTGCAAATATTAATCATTTGACTTTTGGTCCTAATTAAGTTTTTTTGCTGAGGTGGGTTGTCATTAGCGACGTGGTGCCCATGTGACAAGTGATGATTGGGTGATTGGTTGCTTAAATAGGTTTTTCGTCCCTGCAAATATAGGTCATTTGAATTTTCGTCCTTGAAGTTACTAATCAGATGTAATTATGACCATTTTTCAAATGGTTAATATTTACAGTGGCAGATTGGAAGGATTAGTAACTTCAGGGACGAAAATTCAAATGACCTATATTTGCAGGGACGAAAGACCTATTTAAACCTAACAATAATTACTAAATCCGTTTTATATAACCAATATAGAAAATTATTTTTAGCAAATTTGAAAAAGTATTTTCTGCAATAGTACTATCTCTTAATTGAGATAATTTTTTTTTCGAACAAGTCTCCTAATTGAGATAATTGAATTTTGCCTTTTAAATTTTTGTATACCGATGGGAATACACGTTTTATTTCTTTTAGAGCCCGTTTGTTATAGCTTTTTTAAGAAAAAAATCACTTTTTTTAAACAAATAATCACTTTTAAGAGTTTTGCATCCGTTTGTTATAGATTTTTAAAAAAATCAGAATCTAAAAAAAATCTAAAAACAGCTTCAAATGAGAAGCTGTTAAGAGCAGCTTCTCAAAAAATAGATTTTTTTAGAGGAGAGGGAAAATATGATTTAAAAGATTGAACTAATTTTGTAACATAAAAATCCCTTTTATATAGTTGTATCCAAACAAACTAGATTATTTCTTTAAAAAAAGTGATTTTTGTTACGGTAAACAAATCTAAAATAGATTCTGATTTTTCACAAAATCTCTAAAATATAATCTCTAAATTATTTTATGTCAAAATCACTTTTATTTTAATCCGTAACAATTTATATTTGCTTAAAAAAAATATGTACTATATAAAATTAACGATAGTAGAAAAATAAATAAGGCCCTGTTTGTTACGGATTAAAATAAAAGTTATAATTTTCTCACTCATACAATTTATATTTATTGATTAATGTCACTCATACTAAATATAGTTATAATTTTCTCTAACAAACAAGAAAAAATAATACTATCTTAAGGTTTCTTATATACCTGTTGTATTTAAAAAATTAATATTCAAATTACATTCCTTGTTCGCTCAAAAAAATGTACCTTATACTCGGTACCCCTAGCTTTAAATTTATGGCTTCACCCATGCCACTGGTTATCATATATCGAGTTTGTTTGTATAATATTGATCTCCCAAAAATGTCAAAGATCAAAGAAGAACCTTTACTATTTAAAAAAAAACAGTGAATTTATAAAAAGGGTAAGTGTTCATTTTGGTACAAGACAATGAGACATATATGTTCATATTTTTTTTTTTTTGTTGATAAAACATATAGGTTCATATTAGATGTATCATGTATACATTAATATTGAGCTCCGTATTTTTAAGTCTTTAGACCATTCTCAGAGTTCCATATTTTTCTTTTGGTACAAGACAGAACTCCATATTTGATTTATCCATTAAAAAAGGTAAGTGTCCATTTTTATAAAAAAAATTATTTTTATTTTTTGAAACAGGTTCATATTAGATGTCTGCATTAATATTAAATCTGTCAAATACGAACCTCCGGTGTAAATATAGTCCTTTTGTTTTACTATTCTTTAGTAAAATTGTAGTCTTCCTAGGTTAATTTATATAAATGATTTAACTAGCTTGTATTAGGTTAGGTCATATATACATATATGTTTGTGGTTTAAATGAGAATCATCAGAAGCAAAGTTGTACAAATTAAAGTTGACAGACGGGGAAAAAGCATAAGATTCCGCTATAGGATAAATATAAATTAAATCAAGGACAAAATAAATGAAACTTTTGGGTTATATGGATGGGTCGTTTTATTTGGGTATAATATGATGGTACGCGGGGTAGGTGTGGAGGTTTTGGACAAGTGTGAAAATTTTGTACAGCTTTCTTTAATTACATTGGTTTCATTTCATATACGGGCCACATGGGTCAGGGTCATGCTGCCACTTACTTGTACCTATGTGTGTGCACATTTCATTTTAAACATAAAAACGAAATTCTACTAACATTCTCCATTTTATACACTAAACGGAAGATAGATTCCAGTTTTGACATTCATATAATAGAAGAGAGAAGCCATTCAGTTCTCCATCGTAAACTATTATACCCTTTCGGTCTCCTCGTAAACTCTTCTACCCCTACGAAATTTGATTTCTTTTAACAAAACGAATTAAATACAAAAAAAGTGGATATATAAACAATTACTCATAATACCAACAATACAAATTAAAAATGGTACCAAATTGAATATTATTTGACGAGTTTGGATGTCCTTTTAAGAAATCAAACGAAACTGAATACACATATATTTTAATAGTTATTTTTGTATTAATATGATATATTGCATTACTCTATTATTTGTTAGTTTTTAATTTTTTAATACTATTTATTAGTTTAATCTAGTCCATTTTTCCACTATTTCTTTTTGATTTAAATATAATCTATCATTATCATTCCTAATACTAATTTTTCATTTATTACATGTTATATTTTGCATCAAGCAATTATTTTATCATATCTATATATTATTAAACATTAATTTAAAATTTAAAATTTGCAATTTAAATATCCAAAAATTGATCAAAATTACTTTGCTTTAAACTAAGTCAGATCAGATCTTTTAAATTAGTCATCCAAAATAAAATCAAATGTAAATTCATCTTTAAAATAAATGAGTTTTTGCTTCAAAACCGATCCAAATTATCTGTGAACACCGTTACTATATCCTTTCCAAAAATCATTTCCATGATGTTTGAAACATCTCGACCGAACGTAATTTATCAAATGTTGGGTGAGTTATTTTCCTGTAGAGAAAATTAGAGTCGTTTATAAAAAAAATGTAGAGAAAATTAAGGTGATATGTTAGCGATTTTATGTGAATAGTCCTACAAAAAGAAATATACCTGTATTTGTTTTTATATAATTCGTTTAATTCATTTAATATTTTAAGGGATTTTTATTTTTTTTATTTTTATTTTTATTTTATTTTATAAAAGCTACACAATTACTGATTATTAGATAGTTGAGTGTCAATGTCACGCGCAGACGAAGCTTCCGCTGGAAATTAACAGAAATCTATTCCTTTTTCTACTTTTTAATTAGCATATCAACGCTTAAATGGTAAGAAACTTTTGGGTGATGTAAACTCTCTATATACTGAGGTAGCACATACTTTTTTTTATTACATACAACAAACTCATCAAGAGCTTACATGATTATGCATGGTAATCCAAGTTATATCCAGCTCAGGTAAATAAAACCCCAAAAGAAAAGTTAGACCTATGTCGATGACATACCCGAAATTTGGAAAAATGTTATTTTAATTTGGAATATACAATAAATGTTATTTAATTTGTCTACATGCCATTAACTTCAAGAATCAAAACAAATCCATTAGTTATATGGTAATTTCATTAATTATTTTATTGAGGTAAGATAATCTTTTTTTTTTTTTTGGTACAAATTGAGGTAAGATAATCTATGAATTAGGTTATATGGGTATCTTAACCGATTGATTAGTTTGTCACACCGATTGATTAGGTCATCTTCTTCCCCTATTTCTTACCATGTGTATCTTCTTTTGTATTTGGATTGGACGTGGTAATGCATCATACAGTTACTCGTTTTAGCTGTAAATATGATATTTACAGCAAATATTTTTTACAATTAATTTTATTAATGTGTAATTTGAATTGTTCGATCTTCAATTAACTGTTTATCGTCATTACAATGTGTATGCGTGCCGCTTAACAGTAGCAATCTGGGTCCGTATCTTGGCACAGTAATAATTTCGAAAATTTTGAAACATGTTGCCTATGTGATTATGATTTAAGTACAATATATATATATATATATATATATATATATATATATATATATATATATATATATCACAAACTTGTTTAAGTACAATATATATATAGTAATTATGATTTAAGTACAATATATATTTTCTTACATAAAAAGCTTACTCGAGAATATCATCATATCATAATATTTTTATTAATCGAAAAAAGCAATAACGTTTTTTCTATTACGACCACTACTAGTTTAGGACAGAATGGAGATGTTGTGTGCTGTAACATGTTTAGGGTTAAACGTGCCTTAGCCTCCGTTACCCTCCAAATAATAATAACACCAAAATCTTAGGGTTTCAAATAACGCTCCACTCTCTACCTAAACCTACTCTCCCAAACAAAACGTGCAAAACACGCACCAATCAAAAACATTTAATGTGCAAATGGCATGATCAGTACCTTTAACCTTAGATGACACGACAGGTACAAAATTAATAAATGAAGCGCTGAAAAAAGAAACGCGTGAGATGAACGCGCGAGTACTGTATACCCTTTTTTTCACCCCTCTATCTAGGGTTTTCTCGCCGTCCACAGCACAAAGCCCATTATAAATGGTTAGTGATAAGAGCCGCACATTATTGACACGTGGATGTTTCTCATTGGATATAATTTTCTCTCTCCTAACATTCTCTTTCGGTATATTTTTTTCTTTTCTTTTTTATTTAAATTTTTTATTTTATTACAAAAATACAAAGACATCTTCTTCCAACGACAAGAAGATAAAAATTCTCTCTCATCTATATCTAATATCTTCACTCACTCTCTCTCTCTCTAACTCCGAAACAATCGAAACCCCTCTCTCTTTCTCTCTCTAGGGTTTGTGCGTGTTTCGCGCTTAATTTATACCGACGCAGTAGCGAATCAAATCTCCGAGCTAAGCTTTTTATCTTCGCCGTCGAAAGCTCTGTCAAACGGTGTCGTTTCTGTCCAAAGCCGTTGAGAATCGGTTAAGCTTCTGGGAGAGATCGTGTGCGGTGATCCACAGGTGAGTTCGCGTGTACCTTCTCTTTTTAGATCAAGCGTTTTCTCTTCTTATATATAATTCAATGAACGTTTCCGTGTTGATCGGAATCTTGTTCTCAGATAAATCTGAAGATTTTTTTGATAAATATTATTAAGCTCTCACTGTACTGTTTATGGTGTGTCCACTTCAGCTTTTACTTTGCATTTTCCTTTTTTTTTTTTCTCGCTTTATTACTACCGTTTCACGCTCTCTTTTTTTATCATTTTTTCTTTTTTTCTCGAGTTTTCTTAGCTGGTTAATTCGCACCGAGTTAATTCATGTTTATCTATTGATGTGAGAGATAAATTAATTTTAAACGGCGAGCCCTAAGATAATTTAATTGTGTTGATATTTGTGCATCGTTTCATCATCATCTTGTAAGGTGAGTTTCTTGCCACGCATTAAATCATATAATTCGATGATATTTTAGCTGTAAGATGACAATTTTCTCCTCCATTTTTTTTTTGTTATAAAAAAACCCTAATGTTTTGCTGGGTTTTGTTAACTGTCTCTATCATTGAACTAATTGTATGGATGACATGGTTACTGGTTATTGCAGTTGCGTTTAAAATCATCTATTATAAAGTATGAGAGTATTTTTAGTTGGTTTTATTGAATTAGACCTAGGGTTTAGCATCTTTCATAATTTTGGATGTTATGATTTTATGTAATTAATCACTGTGTTTTGAGTTTTTATTGCTTCTATATTGCTTTATATTGTGCTTTGACTTTGTCGACCTTGTCTTTCCTTTTTATTTGTTACTAGATTTGCATGAACCCTAATTGTTTTCTTAAAGCTTGATTAATATGTTATCATATGATAGTAGTGCTTTCCTTACTTTGTACATGTTTGCAACTATTTGTTTGATTAATAATAATAATTTGACTTAAGTGTTGGATATTTTGACCCATTATTTCCATTTTGAAATTTAATCTGAGTTTAATATATTTGTGAATAGGAGATATTATTTATTGGTACTTCTAGCTGCAGTTACTTGTACTGTGATGTGCTTGCACAACAGTGGATAATTATTTGCAAGGTGATTCTAATATATTGGCTGAGTTCATGGGATCGTCGTATGTTGAGATTGACTCGATCTCTATTGATCTTAATACCACTATTGACAAGAGCGATGCAGGCAAATGTGAACATTTTTCAATACGGTAAGCGTTGACGCCACATACATATTCTTAAGAACCTACAATACTTCAGTTATATAGTTTACACCTTCCTTAATGCACACTCCCTCCGGTCACATTTATGAGCAAATGTTCCTTTTTTAGATTCATTGAATAATTGATCTACCTTAAGTATAATAAAGTTTAGATACATCAATTATTTAATGAATCTGAAAAAATAAAAGTTGCTTATAAACGTGACGAGAGGATTATTTTTCACAGCTAAATGTTAGTGGTTAATTTATTCAGGTGGGAGGTAATATTAGTAGAAGGGATCGAACACCGAACCTCCTAGATGTAACTCTTTTGGTGTCCCAACTCATACCATTGGGCCACACCTTTAGAGACTATTCCTAAACTACTATCTTGTAATATACCTGTAGTTGATTACACTGTCTTAATTAGAGGAGTTTCTGTTATTTTTATTGACTATAGGACACATACTGCAATTAATGTGTTTGTTTACAATAATATTTGAAGTTGGAACCCTTTCGATTTTTAAATGCATGGGAATAAGGACTTTATCGAGAGGCATATGATTGGTGTTGCCTAAATATAGAAAGTTTTGAATATTGCAGAATTATTTTGAGAAGTGTTCGGTTTTGTAATTAATTTGAGAGGGGCTGATATCAAACTTTCTCTTCAGAATTAAAAAAAAAAAAAAAAAAAAACTCTAGATTATATTTTCTTATATGTAATCAACTGTCTTTTGATTCCCTTTCAGATTCTTTAACACTATCTTAATTATTGTTAGTGCAGTGAATATGTCTCAGAAATTCGGAAAAAAGATTGGAAACTTTGTTGGCCATTTCCAATAGATGAGTCTGACAAGCAACCGTCATTTCCACCGCTAGATGTGCCAAAACACAGATGTTGCCATTCTCCAAACTATGAACAAGAAAATGCGGCCAAAGACATTCCTAAAGATATCCAAACAGACTTTAATCGTGTTAGTACCGGATGCAGATCTGATACCAACTGCACTAATGCAGCTCTCAAACCTTGTATTCAGAAAGATCCAATATCTGACATTATTGTGAGAAGAGACATTGATCTTAATGCTAACCTGAATAGTGTCGATTGTTTCTTACCAATTACTATTGAGAAAGAAAAGAAAGCCGGAGTTGGACTCGGCAGCGGAATTGGTAACTTTCAATCAGTTATATATTATATATGAGTATCTTTTTTGTTGTTTTAATTGGGTGTTAATTTTGTTGAATTGCTTCCTCCAGACCTTGAGATCGGATTGGAGGATAATCTCAATCACCAAGTAACAAGTGCTCCATCGCCTAAAATTTATCCAGACTTTCCACAAGAAGTGAGCACAACTAAAAGAGGTAGTTTCATCTGAATAAGACATTTTAATGTCAAACAGCAGCACTCTTATTTATTTTTTTGTATTATTGAAGTGACAAGTTTGTGTATATTATAGTGATATATTCTTAATTTCAAAATGTACAATTCAAGTAAAAGGTTCTTTTTTATTGGGACAGGTGGTGAAAGTAATGGAGTGTCTTATGTTCAGCTTGCTAAAAATCTTAGACTTAAATGCACGGGTAAGAATTCTGCTGAGATTTTTAATGGGGGAACACCTGCAGATAACCAATGCCGGAAAGATTTAGTAACAACAGCCATGGAATCAGATAATAAATATGATCACACAACTGGACCACCTATTGAATCCCTTGCTTGTAATCATACTGTGCCTGCAGTAAGTACAGACAACATGGTTGACGATGATTTTCAAGATCATCATTCAGAAAAGTCCACTGGTTTGTCTCGTAGGAAACCTCGAAAGGTGCGTTTGATGACTGACTTGTTGCGTGAAAATGGTGAATCAAAGACTGAAAAAATTGCAGTACAAGAATCCCAATTCCGTGGTACTTCCAATATTTCTGCAGCTTCACAGGCACGCTCAAATTTCCCAGGAAAGGTGGATGTTCAAGGAGATCTGACTTTAACAAACAAGGGTCAGAGTAGGAAAAGGAAAATTCTCCCGGATGAAGTACGGAGTATGGAAAGTATGGCTTTTCAGAGAGCTGGAGTTGAAGCTCAAAACTTAGAGGGGAATGCAAAAACAACTAGTACGGTTTTCAATAATAGATCCAATTCCAAAAATGTGCTAGAAGGAACATGTTTACAATTTGCTGAGAAAGGCAACTGCAGTAAACCTGGACCTGAAAGAAGCCAAATCATGGGTAAGAAGAAGAAGAACAAAAAGAATCAAGTTGGAGACAATTATTACTTGATTCCTGAGCCACAACAAGGACAGAGAAGAGAAAATGAGGACACCGTGTATACTACAGATAAGGCATATGCATCTAAAACTGTTTCTTCTAGATTATCTCCTTCTGTGTTCACAGGGAAAGGGGTGGATGATTTTTCTTTCCACAACCTAAGAATAGAAAATGAGTTCAATCCATCCAAAGAAAAGGGGAAAATGCTGCAAACCGATGGAGAACTTAATTCTTTATCCTACCACAGAAATGACATGCTTGGCAGAGATTCTTTTGCATATTCAGGGGTAAAAATCAGGTCTAGTGTTGCTGCAGATGTTCCAGTTCCTTCAGACCAAGGGGTGATGAATGGAAAAGGAAAGGAGGAGGGTTTGCATCTTTCTTTGAACAGTTATATGTCAGAACATGGTTACAACAAAAAATGTATCCATCAAATAGAAAACCGTCTTCCCTTCACATTGCCTTTTCAAGAGAGCACCTCAAGAGTTCCTCAGTTTAATAGAAACGATAGTGAAACCAATGTTTTTGGAGCACCTAGCATTCCTTGCAGGCACACGACAAATAATATTTATGGAAAAGGAGTTCACTGTAAAGTAAGTTGCCACATAAATGTTCAGAGAATACTTTTCATGATTAGGTGAATAAGTATGCCTATCAAATAAAGATGAATTAATTCCTCTGACCAATTAATGGTATTATGTAATTTTCCCCTCGTTTGTGTGAGCATTGAGCAGAGTTTAGTATTTTTAATCAATGTTGCATTTCTATTAGACTTTCAATTTGAACAGTTTTGACTTCTTTAATCAAGTTTCTAGAGTGATCATCATTTCCGTTTTGCAGGAAAATACTGGTGCAAGAAAAACTGTTGAAGATGTGGAACAACTAGGTATTAAAAACAGATACAATGAACAAGCAGCTGAGGTGTCTGAGCAGGGAACATTAGATGGTATACCCATGGAAATTGTGGAACTCATGGCAAAGAATCAGTACGAGAGGTGTCTCCCTGACGTAGAAAATAGATGCTCAATGTTTGAAAAATCTTCTACCAGTAGGAACACACAGATGACAACTGCTGTTTATGGCAAAGGGAAGATGAGCTTGTTAAAAGAAGGGCAGAAGGAGAAATCAAGGGGTAGACCTAAGAAAAATAACATGGTCACAAGAGGAGAGAATGTGAAGCCTAACAAAAGAAAGCCAAATCATTACTTTTCTCCATTCAATGGAAGTAATTTGGGAGTGAACAATCCGTATCCACCTCAACCCTCCTTCGGATTTGAAATTCCCCAGTCCCAAAAGTTGTCAAATGGATTCCAGTTTTCACCTATGATTTCTAACCAGCTTGGTAGTGCGCGGAATATCAAGTTTAATGGGAGTCTCGAAGAGCGCGCCCCCTCTAATGCTACTTTGCAATCCCTGGGAGGATGTAGCTTACACAAGAATATATTACAACAGGATGATGAAGCTTCTCACATTTGGGCATCCTTGGCCCCAAATCACGCTTCCATAGGGTATAATGGATTGCAAAAGGTTGTTTCTCAGCCTAGTAGTAGCAACATAGACAGAACTTCACTCCAATCTGGTGCATTACATAAGCAGAACATGAGGAGGGATATTGATCTTAACTATACAAATATCAATGCTACAGGCCAAGAAAAGCATAGTAGAAATACAGGTTCTGGAGTCTTCAGCAGGGTGAATGGAGAATGCTCAGTTCCATGCAAACATAATGGAATAGAGCCTCATCAAAATGTGAGGGGCTCTTTGGATTTGTATTCTAATGAGACTATACCTGCCATGCATTTACTTAGCCTTATGGATGCAGGCATGCAGTCACGTACACCCTTCAATGTTGGTGTTAATGCTCAAATGCTCAAAAGACCCTCATATCCTGGTGATTGCAATACCAAGTTGGAAATTGGTGCATCTAAGGCCAATGGTACCCTGAAAAGGCAGCCGTCTGATTATTACAACAGAAGTTACTTATCAGATAAACCACATGGCTGTTTCATTGGCTCTCCAACCTTCGGTGCATCTTCATCAGCCCAGCATGGTAATAAGTTTACAAAAGATGATGGTTCCAATGCTCAAAATTCAACTAAGTTTGGAAAGAAAGAAAAGATGAAGAGCTCCAACTCATCCCTGCAGAATAGATTTGTTAAGCAGTGTAGCTTGTCTTGTAACGAAACAGAAACTTCACTGCAACGCAGATTGGAAGTTCATGGTGCTCACACCTCTGTGCCGTTAAAGACCACATCTGGCATCTCATGTACGGTGAATAGAAACCCAGCTGAATTCACCGTTCCGGAAACAGGGAATGTCTATATGATCAGAGGAGAGGATCTGAAATTTGAGAGGAGCATTCCCCAAAACAAGCATCTTTTCCCTATTCATTGTGGACACAAGCAGCAGAGGAATTTGAAGGGAACTAAAATGAAAGAACACTCAAAACATTGAAATCCTCCATTATTCTGTGATCTGGTAGCTCTTTAGGATCTCCTTAATTTTACTTTTTAGCTACAAACTTTATAATTAAGCATTTCTTTGATAAACCTTATTTTTCCTGTCTTTCTCAAATATTTCAGCAGGTGAGTCGTTCATGCAACGTGAGAATAGCAAATGACTTTCATCTCAGTGTAGAAGGTGATCTTTGACTTGGAACCTCACATCGATCGACTTGGGAAGGAGTTAGTGAGATGCCACGTTGAAAGCTGATCAGAAGACAATCGTGCATCTATTATGCAATTGTTGTAACTATTAAACTTACGTACTTCATATATATTATGTTGGTGTCATAAAATTTACGGGGAGCCTACATGTAGCCCCTTAGAATTAAAGGATCAGTATGATGTCATAAAGTTTATGGGGAAAACTCAAAAATAGCCCCGTATAAACTTAATATATTATTGTTACAATTCATACAAGTGCCAAAACCAATGTAAAAGATCCAGTTTGCTACTGAGATGTTTTTTTTCCTACAAAACCTACAAGGAAAATACTATTTGTTTGTGACCAAATTTCACTGGTAGTACGTGATTGATCTCTTTGATGAAGTTTATCAATCACTTGAGCTCAATTGATTTGTTCGTGATTGATCTCTTTGATGAAGCTTATTAATCACTTGAGTTCAATTGATTTGTTCGTGATTGATCTCTTTGATGAAGCTTATTAATCACGTGAGCTCAATTGATTTGTTTGTGATTGGACTTTGGCCTATTTTAACTCGTACCTCGCAAGATTTTTCTTAAGACTGAATTCAATGTTGATTCTCTATTTAAAAACATTACATGTATAATTAAAGAGCAAGACTGAATCTCTAATTTAGAGTCTTTTGTTGATTGTTTTTAAAAAAGTAGTTGTAAAAAAAAATCTTAGGAAAATCGATGCATTTCGTGCGAGGGGACAACCACTTCGGTTCATGGAAAATTAACATTATTATGTTGCATGTCCTCTTGCGTGTGCGAGTTATATTCCCTAGCGCTTCCGAAGGGACATTAAAAGACACTCTTGAAAAATGATCCCTTTGAGTGTGTTTCTTTCCATATCTAAAGTTTGAATCCTTTAGACGCCAACAATTCTTTCATTGAGTTGGTCTATGTCTTTATTCAATTTTCCATTGTTTATTCTAAAATTTCATTTTTTTTCTTTCAATTTTTAGAATAAGAAAAAAAAATCATAATTGCTTTATTTTCATCCTTTGTTCTTTTTTTCCATTCCTTCAAGGCTTAATTTTAAAATGGCTACGGATTTGTGAATAGAGACTTTTTTTTTTGAAAAGGCTAAAAAGATATAAATAAAACAATCAAAGTATAAGGAATGCTACAATCAAAGGATTATACATTTTACAATTACATTACAAAAGCAACGGTGTCTCCAAAGAAGAAAAGCTGAAAATTGTATTACAATAAAATCACTACTAGACATCTGTAAGGCTGAGTGCTTCATTGATAGAAATCATAAGTACAATTACAAAAACAACGGTGTCTTCGGAGAAGAAAAGCTGAAATTCGTATTACAGATAAAACCACTCCTAGACATCTGTAAGGTTGAGTGCTTCATTGATAAAAATCATAAGAAAAATCTTTAACTCTGAACTTGATCCATGACCAAACCAAAAGTTGTACAATGTCCAAAGGTGTTACGAGCTAAGCAATCCTGGTTGCCAAACATGACATAGTTACGGTGCTTCTAAATTGACCAAATGCATGAAAATATTCCTTCAATTTCTTTCATTGAGAAATCAAACCTATGAATTGAACCACATGACAAAAATAATTATTTGACATTACACAACTAATTCTTATCCAAGACAACATACATCCATAATAGAAGCTAAAAAATCAAGCAAATGTTCAGTTGTTTCATTCAAATTACAACTACCCAGACATGAAAACGATGTAATATTTTGCACCCCTCTTCAAAATAAATTATCTTTGTGGGATGACAATTATGCAGTAATCTTCAAGCATAGAAATCTTCAACATGACTAAACTGTCCAAATGACCTAATATAAAGGAGAATTCGTTATATCTTCAAAGTTAGTTATCAATTCATAAGCATCTTTAACCGATTACATACATCCGGATTAAGATCCCAAATCCTAACCCTAGATTACATATATTATAAGAAAGATTCGAAGTATATATTTCGAGCGAGCTATATGTCATGTCCTCGAAAGGTTTAAGATTTGAAATTTTTTATTCGAATAAAAGATCAATCTATGAAACATCCAAAATTACTCAATGAAATTCAAACCACATGACCATAAAAAAAACATGGTGTTGCAACAACATAGGAGTTAGTTTATTTTTATCTACAAATCGTAAGATCAAACTCTATGCAAACGAGTTCATTTCTGTTCGAAATAACAATGTCAGCTAGAAACACATTCGTCCCCACAAAATACTAACCTTACGGACGACATTTAAAAAACGATGTATGAAACTCACATATCTTAATATATATTTTCCGTTTTCGCACATTTGTGCATTTGTTTTTCTATATTTATTTTTCTTTTATGCCTTATTGAAAATCCGTACGTTTCTACGATTCATAACTTTACACTTACAACTTTAAACTAATCAACTAGGAACTTTGTTAAGGATCAAACTCATGTCCTAAATTGATCTATCGATTCATTTGTCATGCTGAAATGTTTTCGAATCAACAAACTGCCACGCCTGGAGAGACTCTAGTTTGATATAATTTGTGTCAAGTTTTTAGTTATCAAATACGTATACAAAAATATATAAAGCATGACTCCTTCCAAAAGAAGAAATGTTAACAAAAATAACAATTCAAACAAGAAGAACAAGATATAATTTCATTTTATAAAATGTGAATTCAATATGTCCAATTTTGTTCGCGCTTGTTAGAATCACATTACATTTTTCGTTCATACATATCATTTTACTTGAAAATAAAAAGAAATATTCTTCTGTTATTGATAAGATTGTATGTTTTGTTGATAACTTAGTGAATACTTTTTTTTTGTTTTGAAAAAGTCATATTTTTTAAATGTTATTTATTTTTTGACAATTTTTTTTAAAAAAATAAATTTTTAGCTTTAAAAAGGTCACATCTAACCTAAGAATTAATATATTTGTTTTAGAATTAAACAATTGTTAATTTGGAGTGCAAAATGGAAACGAATATATAAAAAAAAAAAACGTATATATGGAGAAGAGAAAACTCTAATAAATGGAAAAGAATAGATAAAAAAAAGAGGAAGAAAAAGTGCATAAAAAAACAAGAAATTAGAGTGCAAAATACAGTAACTTATATTATTTGGCTAATGCTAACATGTGCCCTTGGGGCACATGTTAAGGAATTTAAATAGAAATAATGGTCTTAAAAGTTGTGCATTCAACCTTAATCAATTTTTTAAAGTCAAAATTTTAATGTTTTCTATGAAAAACTTATAATTTTGGATTCCTTAACTTGTGCCCTTACAAGATAACAAGACCCATATTATTTTATCTAAAATAAGAGTAGAAATACAACAAGAGTTATTCTTGCATGAACTCTCACCCAACACATCATTCTTACACACAACCAATAAAAATATGACACATGTTATTAACTTTAAAAAAAGTGTGTAAGAATGGAAACATAAATAATGGTGGGTGGTTCTTGTCGGTTAAAGAAAGTGGAAAAAAGAGAGAGAAATATTCTGATATTAATTCCTTTTATTATTTTAATGAGGTGTTTGATTTTAATTGGATGGGTGTAAGAATGATATGTTGGGTAAGAGTTCACCTAAGAATTTCTCAACAATAATTGTTATAACTTAAAAAATGCAAGTTTTATATAAAATATTTGCTGTAGAAGTATGTTTTGTCATGATGAAAGTTCAAATGATCATTTACAATAAATCAAAAACAACCATACAAATGAGTTGAACATGGTACGATGAAATTAAAGTTTTAACTCAGCCGTACTTACCACAATAGAATGAATATGCATAGAAAATAATATAGGATATATTTTAATCGAGTAAAGAAAGCTTAATTGAGAATTAAATAGAAAACGTCAAAATTTTGTTGGCCACCAGTCAATTATTTCATGACATCAATTATCAAAAACTCAAAGCACCAAAACAAGAAAACTAGTTGCAGGTTTTGGGAAACAAACGTAAGAGAGCAAGAATGATTATATATGTGATAGAAAATTAGAGATAGATCTATGAGTTGTAAAAGAGGGACAAGATTGATTATACCCAAAACGACGACATATTATATATAGTGGCTTGCTTGGCTTTGGCCCTTTTTTCCTTTTTATATCAGCTTTAAATTAAACTGAAGGAAAATAATAAGTAGGTCATATCTGAACCCAGAAATAATAACAATAATAATGAAACTTTTGTATTCTGGCCGTAATTAAGATTTAAGATTTAATTAGGATTTAATCATAAAATTAAGATTCAGGATTAAATGATAGATTAGTTTTGATAGAAGGAGTAACGTAAGATCCTGCAGACACAGCACAAAGGCGCGCTTATGAACATTCATTCCATTTCTCATGCAACAACTCGCTTCTTCAATCTTTCTTCCAACTCGATCTTCAACATTCCGTGGGACCCATTTGTTTTGATGTTCCTCCTGGTTCGTCTTTTCTTTTCATTCTGCACATTCAACAAGTTTTTTTTTTTTTTTTTTGTCACACATGAAAAAGGCAGATTTTGAGTGTTATTTTAATACCTGTCTTGATGTTTTTGATCAAATTTATTAAAAAATTTAGTATTTATCTTGTGTCTGGCTTTCGAGCACATGATTTGATGAAAGCTTTGCAATTGCAACCCTTCATAAAAAGTTGAAATATTTCCCTTACTATAATGCGGATAAGCTCAAATTGACTAAATTGTGCTTGTGCTATTGTTGTAAGAATTGACCACCCCATTACTCCTTTTAATAAATTCTTTTTCCGTTTTTAGAAGAATTAAATCTTTTGTTTATAAAAAAAATTGTGAAAATTTCGAGTTTAACTTGGAACATCTTATGGATATGATTTGAATTTCTAAGGATTAGCAAAATTTATTTATGTAGTGAAACAACACAGTTTCACACAACATTCTATTAAAGTCCTTGGGTCGTTATTTGATGGTACATATTATTACTTTATCAAATCATCTAACGCTCTGCGTTGTTTTTTAAGACACTACATCCACATGCTAATGATAATAGATGAAGTAATAAGTTTTTTTTTATCAACAAATAAAGGTAGTTCGTGTTTTGTTGGTAGATATTCGTCACATATATATTTTTTTTATATTTTATTATTTAAAAATAAATTTAAATTTTGAATCAATTTTGTATTACTATTATCTAACAAAATTTTAGAACATTAAAGAATTTTCTATTACTAATAACATGCATTGTGCTCATGTAAGATAGACTAATTCTACTTGGATTTTTTTTTTAAAAGATAATTTAGTGAATTAACGCTTAAAATAAAACTATGTGATTCTCCTCGTTCTAACAATTGAGTGCAGATGGCAATGATTAAAAAAAAAATGCTATGAAAAACAAATTCGCACATCAAAACTTAATTCATTTATTATCTTAGGTTTAGTTGAAGCACTGATATAATCATTATCTCACTTTTAAGAGCAAGACAACACAAATTTACTATGCCTGTTGAAGAGAAATGAAATGATGCTTGTCTTCAGGAATATTCCTAGCTAGGATATATATACCTCTCCTTTCATTGGAGCCTGACATGAATTTTTCAGCTCATGGTTGGTACTGTATTTTCTAGATATATCAAACAATCCTCAAATTCAGTGGGCCCAGTGCCCTTGGTCTTTGCTTATTTTCTTCCTTGATGTGAACATCTTCACAACTTAGCAGAACCGAAATAGAAGGTTGTTACCCTTTTCAGCCGCAGAGACTGAGAGATAGAACAACAGTGAGTTATAAGTATGTATATATATATAGAACATAGCATACGTACATATTCATAGTCTCTACTCTCTATCTCATGCAGGCAAGTCTAATGTTTCTATATTGAGCAAGACTTGAATACTCACAAACACAAATGATTTGGATTTAGCCACATGTATATATATATATATATATATATATATATATATATATATATATATATATATATATATATATATATATTTTTTTTATCAAAGCACTAAAATAAAAAGACAGGAGATGACTGAACCAATACAACAGAGTCAGAAAACGTATAACCTGCGAAAAGAAAGACTAGATCTATCCCTATAAAGGATTTAACCACATATACAATTGATAACAAATAAAAGCATATATATATATATATATATATATATATATATATATATATATATATATATATCTTTTTATACTTTTTATCAATTGCGTATGTGTCTAGATCCAAATTATATTATATTTGTGACGACAAAAATACTTTCATAAGATGAAATGTAAAAGTATAAATAAACTTTGACATTTTTAAAGAATAATTGCTTAATTTAGAATGCTTAAAGAGTGTCCCGGGACACTCGTTAATAAGCCCGGTTTTTTAATATTATTATTATTATTATTATTATTATTATTATTATTATTATTATTATTATTATTATTATTATTATTATTATTATTATTAAAGTAACATTTATGACAATTTTACAACCGTTTTTTTTCACAGAAAATAAACGATGTTCATTAATTCAAATTGATAGAGTATATCAATACAATACACATTCAAAGTCGCTAAAAACAAAAAAGATAAATATGCGAACAAACTCACAATATACATGTTAAAAGCTTAAAACGGCATAGTACATATGCCTACAAATATGACTACATTCAAGTCTCCAGACATTGATATATTCAGGCCCGGCCATTGGGGTGCGCAAGCAGCTCAACCAAGCCGGGCCTCGAAAACCTATGGGTCTCAAAAAAATAAATTAAGTCTAATACCACATCCCACTTAAATAAATAAAAAATATGTTACTTATTTTTCTTTCTTCAGTACATGTTTGAGTTTTTTTTAGACTCTAATTCTCTTTTTGACATAAATCTGATGCTACCAAACCACCCCCAATTTATATAATCACTCAATCAGTCAATTTGGAAAGCTATTTCAATAAAAAAAAATCACAACAATCATTTCTTTTTCGCACAAACCATTTGTTTCCCCTTTCCCACAACGGAGGAATGATAAATCCAAATGACACCGTTAGGTAAATTTCACCTCTCTTTCACTTAATTTTTTTTTATTTCGTTTCATGTTTAGAAGTTCTTCTAATTCTGATTTTTTTAATGAGGTTTAGCTACAAAAAAAAAATTATGTTTTTATTTTAGGGGGCCTATTTTAAAAAGAGAGCCGAGCCTCCTATTTTATAGGAACGGCCCTGGATATATTTAAAATAAATGTACATTGATATATTATACTAATTAAACTCTTAAAAAAATATGTTGTCATGGACCGTGTAAAAAGAGTTACAAGTGTAACTACACTATTCTGCATTAGTTTTTTTATCCACGCATGATTTAACAAAACATGCTTGACAATGGTTGGTCGCATATATGCTTCTTTAAGGTAGAATCGTAGGCCAAAGCCAGAAAGGAAAAGAGATGAGCCAATATATATCAAGTTAAAATTAATGATCAATACTTTACTTTCATAAATAGAAAATTTTATCGGTATTTTTCTTTTAAGAAAACAAGTGAAATTAAAGGAGCTGGGTGTATACAATTTCTGAAAACGCGAGATAATTTTCCTTATAAATTAAGTAATTGATCATGCGAACCCTAAGAAAGCCTACGTACTCCAAAAATGATGATGATTATAGTGTTATTGGTAAGAATTTTAAGAGTAATAAGTTTTTGGATTCAGCAAATTAAAGAGGACATTGTAGTTGAATGCAATCAAGCAGCTTTAATTTATACTCTTTCCTTAAACAGTACTATCAGTAAGTGTCAATATATAATTAGTTCAGATTCTAAAGTAAAATCGGAAATGCACAGGTGCAAGCAACTAGTAAATCTTTGCATGATCCGGTTTTCGACATTAATTGTTGGTCAAACGTCATAGGATTATATTATATGTTTTGTGAGTGACCAGAAAATAATTAAAAAACTGTGTAAGAGCATCATATTATTGAAGAAAGTAATTACCTAGCTATAAACTTTACGACTAGCTTTGTTGTTGACAAGACCTTGGATTGGAAGCAAAAATGAAAAATATAACCACCCATTTATGGGAGAACACCAATGTCTGTCTTTTTTCTAGAGTCTATTAAAGCACATAAATCCTTCAGTTTTGCCTCTCATAATTCTGACAAATTAATTAATTAAGTGATTAGTCAACACATTTTGATGATCCCTATTTAATTTGTTTTGTTTAGAATGTAACCTTGTTTGGTTAAACTGCAATTGCCGCACGTACACAAGAGCCAAAGAGTGCTAAGTTATTGTGAAAAAGTAACGGAACATATACTGTATAATGATCAGTTACCTGTTGGATAATATGGAATGGGGTACCCACTAGCTAACTACTATGGTAGGTCATAATATTCTTCAACCCACAATGCGAGGAGAAAATCTTGTGTGGACCAGGATCAAAAATTTTGGTTTGGTCACACACAAAGAGAGAAGAGAGAGAAGAGAGAAGAGAGAGAAAATGGAGAAGAGAGAAGAGAAGAGAAAGAAGGAAAAAACTTGTGTGTGTGACCAAACTAAAATTCTTGGTCCTGGTCAGAATGCCCCAAACTGGTGTGCTTAATTTTCTTTTTTGAAAGGAAAGTGATATGCTTTATTTATGGATCCACATTCGCATTTCAGACCATAAACATCAATTTTACAATTATATTTCTTTTCAGATGGGATATTATAATATATGTTAAAATAAGAACAATCAATGGCAAGTCATAGATTAATTAGAACAATACTCCCTCCATCCCAAATTATAAGCCAAAAAAAAAATATCACATTTATTAAGAAAACTAAAACATGAGAATTTGGAGTATAGTTTTTTGTGTTTTCTTTGGAAAAAGTTTCATAGGAAGATGTAAAATCAATTTTCATTGGCCATTGGTTATGGAAAAAATGAAAGAGAGAAAATTGAATGTAATTTGCATTTAATTTTATGAGAATAAACAAAAGTTTTTCTTGAAAAATAGATTTTTTAGAAAAACAAGATTAAATAGGATAAAAATGTGTCTTTTTTGCTTATATTTTGGGACAAAGAAAATGAGTTTTTTTTGCTTATATTATGGGACGGAGGGCGTACATGGCAAGTTATAGATCATAAACGATACTCCCTCTGGTCACTATTATAAGCAAAAATTCACTTTTTAGATTCATTCAATAAATGATGTATGTAGTCTATATATAGACCACATACATCATTTATTGAATGAACCTAAAAAGTCAACTTTTACTTATAATAGTGACCGGAGGGAGTATGCTTTAAGGGTCCATTTTTTAAAAATGCTTTGAATATGAACTCTTACTCTTACTACTCCGGCCGTTCCAAATTATATATCACTTTAGCAATTTTATATAGATTAAAAAATATAATTAATGTTGTATAAAAAAGAGTAATTATGAACTATTTATAAAAATATCCGTCGTTAATTGTATGGAAAACATAAATTAAAAGAATTAGAAAAAAGATAATGTTATAAATAGTAAGGGACATAATAGAAAAATAAAGATTAATTATTTTTTTGAGTAAAGAAAAATAAACATTAATGATTTTTTGATATTGTAAATTGACATATAATTTGAAACAACTTTTTTACTTAAATTACATTTTATTTAAAACGGAAGGAGTATTTTTTACTAAATATGGTCTAAAAGTGATTTTTGGACCATTTTTAAAGGATCAGTATTAAGACACATCGGTTCAATTTTGATAAAATTTACAGAAAAATAAAATTGCTTTCTTTAAATATAAAAGGCATATAAAGGAACCAAGCGGCGTCATTAAATAAAAGCCCCATGCATCCAACAAAAAATTGTAGCTAGGCTCTTTTAAATTAAGTCGATGTTGACAATCCAAAAAACCTATCTAAACGTCGTTATTATTAAATTGTGAATTTTTTTTTTTTTGACTCGTTGATTTTAGTAGGGACTGGAATCTGTGACAATCCAAAAAACCTATGTAAACGTCGTTATATTAAATTGTGAATGCTTCTTTTTTGACTCGTTGATTTTAGTAGGGACTGGAATCTGTATACGGATGACCAAGGGAGTTTGTGTTGGCTCGAACCGAGTGTTTAGACACGAGTGATGCACTATGACTTCTATCTGCTATGAAATGGGTTAAGAACCTTCAGCTCTGGAATATGGATTTTGAGGTGGATTCAAAGACGGTGGTAGATAATGTCTACGGTAAACAATTAGGCGTGTCAAACTTCAACTCTATTATTCAAGAATGCACGCGCCTGTTGTGCACAGATCTTGCAAACTCTAATGTAAAGTTCATTAGGAGAAGGGAGGTTCCATCTTTAACTAGTTTCCATATTTTCTATGGGATTTCTACATGCATTGAAACTATTCTTATAAATGAAATGCATTAAGCTTGTTTACGTAAAAAAAAAAAAAAGAATACAGGTAAGTATTAGTGTATATATACAATACATGTACGATAATAAATAAAGGAAATAGGTGGACATAATATTATGGCGAGAATACAATTAGTTATAATCATATTTTGTCAAAAAAATAAATAGTTATAATCATATATCATTAGTAACAATTTGACGGGATTCTGGTAATTCAACCTTTTTTTTTTGGTGGTCGGGACCCCGGACCTTGCATATTTTTATGCATTGTCGGTTTGAAGTCTTGGGTTCAAACATATATTATATATATGATTAAATATTAATTTAACAACTTACTATTAATAGTATTCCCTCAAAAAAAACTTACTATTCATAGCAACCTTTAACACTTTTATCTGATACACTGATGAATATCTGCAAGTGATTTTGTTTTATGGGAATGTTGTCATGTTTGACTTCGTTTTCCCTGCATATTTTGTTCTTGATTGTGTGTTTTAATTATTCCATTTTGCCTTTTAATAAAGAAATGAAGGCATAAAAAATATAAGGGTAAGGGGGAAATGTTCCTTTTTGTTCTATTCCCTTTAGATTCAGAGGTACATGACATGATATGATATGGTATCTTTGAGTATTTATAGATATTTTTTTAATGTACAGAAGACATTACAAATGATGGGCTTCTACATAATTGGTATTCGAGGGCTCCTCCATCCATATATATACTACCTGACAAAAGCAAATTGTCTAACTCCCCATGTATATCAGATTTTAATTGCTGCTACTAGAACACCTACCAATCTAAAACATTCCAGAGGTCCTCGCTACCCAACTCATCATCATGTGGGGAAGTTGGTCACAATGAAAGTGTCTGTATTTCCAGCTACCCTCTTAGCTAGCATTTGTTGTACTTTTATTATATGTATATGGTGATTATGGTTATAAGATAATTAACACATTTTGCTCTATTAACAAATAAAAATAACAGGTATTTATCCATTGTTGAATATGTCAATTAAATTGAGTGAGTTGATCACCCTAGCTGCCAAGCTAAATTGTATACTAGACTAGAAGCTGTAGGGGGTGCATTTTTCGGGTCTTTTGGTAGGGCTTAAGTAGAGTTTGACTTTGGATGGTCCGTTGGAAAATACTATTGAAGCAAAATTGTGATTGTTGAGCGATGGTTGATAGAATAAAGTTCTCATATATCTTAGAAGTTATTTAGGGATGAAGACCTCATATACCACTCTTATACTTCTTTTTAAGAGGAGGTAGGGTCTGGTGATTATGTGTCTTTCTGTTGGCCGTTTCATTTTGTCTGTTTTTCCAAGTTTTTGGTGGTTCTTCTCTGGTAAGGGTTGTCCATCTTGTACTCTCTTATTTAATGTATGTATTTTAACACAAAAAATATTGTGAAGAGTGACACAATATAATGTATTCAAGAAGGAAATGATATGAGGTAGATTTGGATTTGTTGTACTAAACAATTTCAAGCAATGATGTTGTTAGTTGTTGGTTGTTAGATCGAGATCAGAGTCAAGAGTTAATTTTAATTTCTTTAAAATGTAATATCAATAGATCATATATACATTTGTAAAAAAAAAAATCATATATACAAGATAAGTTGGTATATCGAGATCGGAGTTAATTTTGGAGTCTATTTATAATGTTTTTTGAGTTGTTGGATTGAACAGATCGTATATTTATTAAATAATAAAATATATGATACATATGTACATGTAAGATTCACTTAAACACTTAAAAGTAAAAGATCTATCGTAGATGGTTTTAGTGAGTAGTGTAAACTTTCAATATTGTAAAGTTCAACTACTATTCCTTTTACTTTGAGTTTTTAATATATCAGTCATTAAAAAAACCATAGAAACAAGTTATTCTTTTCTGAATTTTTGTATTAATCTGCTAAAAAAATTTAGGGCTAAATCAATTTTTTGATTTTTGTAAACATTTTAATTTTCTTTTTGGTCTTTTTAAAAAATTTCAACATGTAGATTATCAGATATTTTCTATCACGATTTTTGGTCAATAAAAGAAAATGTTAACCGATGCTTCAGATTAAACAATCAAATATAGTAATATTATATTGGAAGTCATGCAATCAATTTATCAAAAGTCTAAAAGTGACATTTTAAATTTAAAACTTTTTTTTAATCTCTTTAACCATTACCTTAAACATTGGTTAGTTTGTCCTCGTAAGCTTAACTCAGTTGGTAGGGACAATGCATAATATATGCAAGGTCTAAGTTTCAAACCTCGACAAAAAAAAACATTGGTTAGTTTGTCCCATTACCTATTTTCTTCTTGGAGAGGAAAAGAAAGACATGGAGAGAGACCAAATGGGAAGAAAATATTCACGTAAATTATGGTATGATTAACCAGTCCCATAGGGTGCCACTTATTATGTTACCATGTGGTTGAGGAAATGGAGCCATCACTCTCTCGCACCATATATTATTCTCTGATATATCTCTCCCAAATCTGACATATTTTCTGCAGAAACAAACTCCTTCCAACTCATATTTTCAGCAATTCCAGAAACTTAACCCCACTCCACGTGAATCTGACACGCTCAATTTCAGGAAATAAACCTAAATTAATTACATTAAATTACCTAAACTTTAATTTCGAATTTTGAAATTATTTTACTACATATCACATATGTTGCCCCGTCAAGCCACGTATATCTCTTCATAGTTTATATAAAGAAGAGGTAGACATGTAGTAGTAGTAGCAGTTCATATAAAAGTATCACTTCGAATTCAGGTTAGAAGACTGCCCACCTTACTTAACACTATGTTTCCATGTTCAAATAAATAGGACGGATCCAGCTCAATATCGGACGGCTTGTTAGAATTTTATTATGCAGCAGAAAAAAGTTGGTCGAGTGACTATGTTAATGTGTGGAGTTTGGCATAATCGCAATATATAATTAGGTATGGAATTATGAGGAGAAAGTAGTTATTAATCAGATTGATGTTCATATTATTTGACTGTGGGAAGAATGGCCAAGTATAAATGGGCGGAGTTTGATTCAATTGATTGGATTAATGCAATGGGAAGCTGTTGCCTTCTAAACACGGGTGCATTTAATTTGGACCACCAACTCTTTGGCTCCAACTTGGACCACCTAAATGACTTACAATAGGAGGTGTGGATCCGGTCAAGAAGCTCACACCATAAGCACATGATAGTATCAATTCCCTTTACATGTTTTAAAAGAAAAATTTAAAAGGCATATTAAATTGTAGTGTGGACCCGCAGAAGTGAGTTGTTGTCTCTAATGAATTAAAATATATTTGCTTGAAAGAATTAAAATGAATGAAAACAAAATTGTGTTCAGTAATATACTAATTAATCAACCAAATTAAATGCAAATCGTTTTAATGAATTTATTTTTTTAAGAACGTTTTAATGAATTTATAAATAATATTCCCTAAAAAATTATACATAATATATAATATTTATCTCCTATACCATATATTCAAATATCAAACATAAATAACTGAAATAAAAGTATATGCAAAAAAATAAATACTCAAACATGTTATGGTAATTATACACTCAAAAGCAATTTTAGTCCAAACAATAAATATTGTTTAAATCACTTTTTTAGTGAAGGTATCCAAACATAAATCACGTTACATTCAACCAACTTTTAACAAAAATCAATTATACAGAATCAATTAATTCAAAATCAATTTTCACCACCGCCGAACCAAACACATGCGAAGAAGATCTCGGTGGTGGAGAAGAGAAATGAGAAAAAATTGGATTTTTTTAAAATTAAAACATTAAGGGTATTTGGGTAATTTCATAATATAAAATTAATTTTTTGGAAAACTATTATAAAAAAATTATGTAGTGACGTGTTTAAAAAAATAACTAATAAAATAATAATGTATCAGTGTCACGTCAGATCCGTTAGTATAAGTTAACAGTAGAGACTAAAAACACCAACGAAAAATTTTGTATCGATTAAAAAGCGTGATTTGTTTTTATAGGGACATTTGGAACTAAAAAAGTTTAAACAAACTTAAACCCTGACTTAAAACTAATCTTGGGATATTTGGCACTAAACAAGTTCAAACAAACTCAAACCCTAGCTCAAACTAATCTTGGAACTAAACAAGTTCAATCAAATTCAAACCCTAGTTTATGTCTAATCTTGGGACATTTGGGACTAAACAAGTTCAATCAAAATCGAATCCTTTATTGGGACAACAAATAGATTGTAAACTTTGGCTTAAGACAACTAATAAGCATCAAACCCTAGCTTAGGTCTGATCTTAGGATATTTAGGACTAAACAAATTCAATCTAACTCAAACCCTACCTTAATATTAATAATAACATCAATAATAACTAGTAACAACTTTCTTCGACATGATAACAATTGCAGTAATGATAGTAATCATATTAATAAGGGTTAATTATCTTTTTGGCCCCAATAATTTTTTCAAATTTCAAGTTTTTAGATAAAAAAAATTGATTTAAAAGCTTGAAATTTGAAAATTTTACATTGGTCAAAAACATATTTAATCCATTACAATTGCAGTAATAGTAGTTTTTTTTAATTATTTTTGCTTATTGATTGAAATAATATCTTTAAACTAACATCCTATAAATTATTAATTTCTTCATAAGCCAAATCATAGCATCAATTTCTAATTTAATATCTAAATTATTTTTTTCTTTAAAATTAAACCTTAAAGAAATGTAATTACATTTCTTTAAAACATCACATTTTTGTTAGGGATTGAATTATTTACCCATGTACATTATTAGATTCTTTAATTACATTGTTAAAAAAATCTTTTCTATGTTCAACGTAATTTAAAAGGCCTAGAAAAGATTTTTTTTGTTGAACATAGAAAACCCATGCAACAGTAATTTATTTATTTGAACGTAATTTATTAGAGACAATGTAATTATGCTTCAACATAATTTATTTGTTTCTTTTCAAAATAAACAAATAAATTATTTGTTTCTTTTGAACGTAATTTATTTGTTTCATGCTTCAACGTAATTTATTTGTTTCTTTTCAAAATAATACTACAAAAGCCCATGCAACACCATAAATAAGAGAGCCCAAAAAATTCCATGACAAAAAAAAAAAAAAAACTGTAGCATGATCTATGTAAGCTTGGAATTACAGTAAACTTGTTTGAAGGGTTGTCAACAATAAATCTGGTCCGTTCCAATATATTAGTAATAAATCGATGGTCAATATTGAAGGGGTCCAAGTTGGACCTAAAGAGTTGGTGGTCCAAATTATACGCGACTTCTAAACACTATCATTTGGATATTATTCAATTCACAAAAACACCAAGCCATTTTTTAGAGTGAAATTCACTCTCATCTAGTCAGTATACTGTAATTCAGTTTTTTAGTTTCACAATTAAAAGTTTGATGTCGTTATACATCCAACAATTTGATTGTAAGTTAATTAAGTGGCAAATTAAATATGCAATTTAGCCTCACAAGAACAAGGAAAAGATGGTTGCATCACCACTTTGAGGCTTCAATTTCAGTTCAAGGATCAATCAATGAAGTAACTTTGAATCCACGAAGATGGTCTGACTCAAAATGGAAAAGGATACTTAAATGGTGCCTGCAACTGCATAAAACGCTCTTACCCCAATTTAATTCATTCATTATTGGTTTGTACTTTCTATGTTTTTTTATTTCAAAATTTATACTCTGTGTCTCGCAAATAAAAAAATTATACTCTGTGTCTCGCAATAGATGACCCATTTGAAAATGTGTAATTTTGACCTAACTTACTTTGACCATATTTTTCTACTAATATACAAAGATAAATAATATCATATAAGATGTCGTTAGATTTGTCTTGATGAGTATTTTCAAAATATCAAATTTTCATAATTTTTCTAATATATTATTCAAGATATTTAAGCTCAAAATTATTCATTGGCATGCGTAATAAGGTCAACTGTGTCAAGTATTATGGGACAGAGAGAGTAATTTATTACTCGTACTCGTAGTATACATACTCCTTTTTATTTAATTTTTAATGAAAAAAATATCAAATCATAATCGCCATAAACAGCATAAGTAGTAAGTACTACTACTAGTATTTCAAAATACAAAGGCCTGGTGATACAATTACAAACATGATGCAGATGCAGCAATCGATAATGACAGTAAAGTTGAAGTGGTAAAACTTGACAGTAAATACATGCATTATTATCTATTTTTTAATTGCGAGTGAACACCACGCTGCAACTCTAACTTGTGTCATGCGAGTGGGGGTGAGAAAGATGTTGCAGTGTCTTCAAAAGCTGGGCCCCTTTTCTCTTTCCCCTAGCACTACACTCTCCTTGAAGCGCCAATTCCACTGCACGCGCCACCTCTTCTGGCGGAGCCGTCTGCATATCCCCCGTATCACCGCCGTAAATCACAGCTAACACACCAATAGCATACTCTTTCCCACGCGCCCCCGTTTTTCCCATGACAGTAACCATCACTGGAACCGCTAGCGCGTGAGCTCTCACTTCCTCCGCACCTTCCGGCACAGTACACATAAGCTCTAAAGCAGCAAGAGCTCTCTCAGCTGGTGCACCGTCAAGTTCAGGAGCAGATTCTACGACGGCGCCAACGGCGCCAGCTTCAACAGCAACACGACGGTTGGCTTCTGAGAGACAAAGCGCGAAGAGAATCTTGGTGGCGGGTTTTGATTGACGTAAATTTCGTATGAGTGCACGCATGAGGTTAGGTGGACATGGTGGTTGGTCTTGTGGAGGGTTGGGAACGAGGGAACGTTCTAGAAGGTTAAGAGCAGCGTTAAGGTCTGTGGTTGATTGTAGTTCTGACACGTGGAAGAGTTCTTGAAGGTTGGGGATGGTGGAAAGAAAAGGAGGAAGAGGTGGTGGTGGTGGAGGAGGAGGGAGTGGGGGTGTGTTTGGAGTGGAAGTGGGGGTGGGAATAGAGAAACGCCACTGTGTGAAGCTTTGAGAAGTGGTGGCTGAGTTAGAAGAGGATGAAGTGGAAGATTCGCATGTTGTTGAAGTGTGAGTTTGAGTTTGAGTTAGAGGGAGTGGTGGTGGGGTGGGACCGGTGGCTGTAGGACTAAGGACTGTTTGGCCGCAGTGTCGAAAAAAGCCACATGAGAATAGTTGAGTTTTAAGCTGTTTTGGTTGATGGCTTTTCATGGTTGTGAATAGATTCAGCTACTTACTTGTTTTTCTTCGAGTGAGAGACTGTGAGGTGAAGTGATTCTTTGTTGTGTTTTGAAAATTGTAACAATGTTGTGACTTGTGAGTACTGTGCAGTACGGTGTGGTTCTTGCTTTCTGTCAACTTCGTCAAAAACAATATAGGGAAAACTATCACGGTGTGGTTCACTTCACTTTTCACAGAGTTAAATAGTGAAAACTCAATTCAATTTGGTATTTTTGGAATGGAAAATGATTACTGTACACTAATACACTCCATTCCATTTACATCTTGCGAGAAAATAAAAATAAAAATGATGATATGATATAAGAAAATGTTTGAGAAATGATATTTAAACCACTATTTTTGATAACTTTATGTCATATTCACATTATTTTTTTACTTTTTTTTTCTATTGCTTTTGTTTTTGTGTCAATATCTCGTTTGCTTTGTAAAATTTTAATTGTCTCAAAAATTGTCATATTGTGTCAATATCTCGTTTGCATTGTAAAATTTTAATTATCTAAAAAATTGTCATATATATGGATGTTCAAATAACACAACTCAAAATGAACATTGATACTTGAACACAAGAAAAACAACATGTATTGACAACGTACACCATTTCATGTGGATCATGTACACCCTTTTCTCTCAAAACACGTATCCCAAGGTGCACAAAAAGTTGAAGAGTCCACTATCCATACAAGTATGAGAAATGGTCGAACAATTTTGTGATAATTTTGTATAACTTTCTCTCTTATACACTCATTACGTTCTTACTCTCTTTTTTTCTTTTTCTTTTTTTTCATTTGACCTTATCTCTATTGTTTTTTATTAATAAAAAAAAGATTAAAATAATGTTGTGCCAAAAGTTGTCGCAAAATTATTGTACAAATATCATTACTCTATAAATATACACTGTGATGTTCATTTTGGATGTACATATAAGATTATTGATAAAATAAATAGGAAAAAAAAAGGTGTTGAATAATGTTGGAGAGTCTAATGTTTAAATACAATTTGAATCTTGCTGTTTTCACATTCATTGTTTTCTAGAAACACATGGAGTGAGTGTTTGGATCAACTTTGGGACACAAATATCACGTCCCAATGCAATTTCAACTTGGACATTATGAAGCTACAAATATGAGCTTTTGCTTTGATGTGGTTTTTTAACGTGATTTTCTTTGATGTGCCGCATTACCAAACAAGCTAGGAAATGACCAAAAAATCTAACGGTAGTTAACTACCGCCGGTTTCTAATTATAAGTCAACTGCAGTTAACTACCGCTGGAGTGTTTTTGGTAATTTCCATGTGTTTCTAGGAAACAATGGATGTGAGAAAAGCAACTTTCTATTTTCATGTCACTTGAAATAATATAGTTCGGTCAAATTGCACTTGAATTCTCCCAAAAGATTTATTTGAGTAATTATATCTTAGTCTCCTAAAACAACCAAGGTTTTAAAACCAAAATAAAATTAAAGAACAAAGATATTTTATCAAATGATTCATGATATCAATTTTTTTTTTTTATAAATAAGATGCAAATTATCAATGACTCGTTGGATTAGGAAAAGATTGGTCCTTCGTTTATAGTCACATACTTCGTGAAGAAAATCAATGTTGTGTTGACATGTTAACTAAGATGAAAGCAAAGTATTTGGAAGTCGTTTATTGTCATGTATGATTCTCCCCGTCGATGGGGACGCGCTCTATTAGCATGATGCAAATGGAGTTTATTTTTTGAGACTTTGTTTTCCTTCTTTGAGGGAGATTATTCTGTTAAATTCGTCAATTATATTTCGTGCATGTCAAAATTGTAAAATATCAAAGCATCTAAAAAGAGGAACTAAAGTCATACATAAATCCGTAATTTAACTAAAGAAAATGATTGGAAATAAGAATCTATTTTCTGTCCACCTCATGGTTGTAAACGTGTAACTGCAATTAGAATAAGGAGCAAAATATTTCATCAAATGCAGCCTACCCTATTTGTTTCACAAAGCAACTGCCTTCTGAAGTACGTGTTTCTCCTATCTCAATCCTCAATTTACAACATTAATATCCTCCCCTCCATTCAGCCTCAAACAAAGGAATGTAATGGAATTTTACAGTTTTGTAATTCAAGCTACGAGATCTCAACGAAGCTCTGAAATGAACTAATAAATAAAATAAGAAACTAAGACCTACTTAATAGTTCAAAACTTAAGAAATTACGCGTCCGATATGGAAGACAGATCATCTCCATTTCTCTTCTAGATCTTTCCTCTCCGATAATACATAAGTAACAAATAATGCTGCTACAAGTGCAACAATTGTTAGCAGAAGTAGAGCATAGCTGAAATCTTCAGTCAGTGAATCGTAAGTCCTAGAAGGAGCAATCTGAGTAAAAAATAGATCTACTCCATAGGCAAAGACGAGGGATGTAGACTCCAATTTGGCAGGCACTGTTACTATACCTCGCAGACCTTCTACTTTTAGGGAATGTGTGATATAGGACTGCATAGATTCAAACATAATGTGTGAATTTCATGTTAAGAAGTATAGTAAGCTTAAAGATAAGCATGAGACCAAGTTGGTTTCAAATGTTTATCTAACTAGTATGCATTTGCTCAAGCAGATCTACTCTAAACCGAGGAAGGACGATATGCAAGTGCAGGCCATAGCAAGTAAAAACAGGGCTCAAAGTCATTTCTCCATCCTCCTTATCATTTTCCAATTACTAGTTCTCATAATGGATAGGAACAAGTTATTAAAGTTGTAATTCATTACTGTCTAACATATGGCTAATCCCTCTGGTACAGAGAAATTCCCCCGAGAAAAAGGAATGGGGGGTTATATATATAGTTAAATCAGAAATTAATCTCACACAACATGCATGTGGGCATGGTTCAGTTTGGGATGAAAACTACCAAACTGAACTGTTTGCTAAATTTAAAATAACTGAACTGTTTCAAACTGAACTGAACCGAACTGTTATTAGTGATACCTTTGAAAAAAATTATGAATAAAAACAAACGAAATCGAATTTTAGTCACCGAACTGAACCGAACTGTTTTGAACCGAACTGAACTGTTTCAGTTCAGTTTCAGAACTGTTAGTAATAGTTCAGTTTTTTTTGGTTCAGTAAAGTTCAGCAGTTCAGTTCGGTTTTTTGGTTTTTTTGCCCACCCTTAGATATATATTGCTGGCTATAACTTGGCATGTTATCTACTTTGCCGCTAAATATCTAAAGAATAAAGGTCACAGCCCTTCATCAGTAGATAATTCTTTGTCATCCAAAATATGTCCCCCCAACCCATCCCCCCTCTTCTCAACGCACTGTCTCCCTGACCAGAAGCAATTTCATATTTATTGTGATAAAAGAAATTTGTAAACTTGCTGATGTTTTTAATCCTTTAAAGACTCAACAAATTTCTTTTGAGATAATGAAGGATTTTTTTTTGCTTGTATTAAATTAAGGAAACTTCAGATGAAAATATACCTGAGAAATGATCGGTAGTGAATCAGTAAGAGGAATAATTCCTTCTTCTTTCTCAGCTTGTGAGGGATTGAGAGTCCGACGGGGATCCAAAAATCGTTTATCAAGTGCCAAAACCTGCAGCAAACAAAAAAAAACAGTAAGAATGTCATTGAAGAATCCAATTAAATGAGAAAACAACAGAGTGTTGCTTTTGATCTCAAGTATTCATGTGGGAAAACAGTCATAATAAATTCCTACCTGATCACCAATTGTTCCGATAAGAAGCTGCTTAGAGGTTATACCCTTAGCAGTTGAAGTCACTTCAATGGCTTTCACAGAGTGAGTAAAGAAGTATGATTGTGATTTTGCTGAGATTTCTGGTCGGTAATAAGAAGAGATGGGTGATGTAAGATTATGCTTCCCAAGTACAAACTTCCAAATATCTTTGTTATCCTGTGAAATATATTCCAGCCATATATCACATTAGAATGAACAAAGACAACACAAGAAATAATGACTGGATGAACACAATAACCATGTAAAAAAAGATTAGCAGCAAAAAATTAGACAGAGAGAAGAATAATCAAATAACAATACACAAGTTGGCTGACATACCGCCCGAGACTGGTCATAGACCTCGATGACTGACATCTCATGTCTGTGAGCCCTGAGATTAAAATAGTGGTAGACAACCCAGTTTTCACTAAATACCTACAGAAATAATATTCATGCGATGTGAGAGCCAGATTCATATAATACATCTTAAGAATGAGAAGGTAGCTCAAAAGCTTACAGCATGAACAGGACCCTGGCAACCGTGGTGGGTCATGCGATGCAATATGCGACCAGTCACAGTATCAATGATATAGATAACCAAAGTTGCCTCCTCTGGTGTTGCTGTTCCGATTTCCCCACTGGCTTTTGGTGCTGCATTTGCGACAAAAAGTATATTCTTCGATATATACTTGTACATGACATCGTGGTCAGTCATAACTTTTGCTTGAGTATGAACAACCTAGATGAAACAAAAGAGAATAATAATTTAGAAAGGAAGGAAGCAAAGAAATGACCAAAGACTCGATGAAAGAGAGTCATTATAATATTTAAAGTTTAAGTGCGTTGAAAATCTTTAATTGTCGTATTATTTATGATCATTTGTTATATTGAAATATAACTACATATACAATTCAAACGACTTCGGAAAAACTAAAGGCACGCTGATTTGGGAGCATAACAAAACTTGGATATTAAGATTAGTAAATATTACACTACCAATCAAATCACCTCTTACTCGGAAAAAAAATCACCTCAAGACTAAAAACTTAATTTCATTCTTTATAGTGACATTGATTTATTTATGATAAAACCCAACTCAAGCTGTCGAGTTGAGCACATACTCATTAAATTTAAAAGAAAAGTATTTCGAGTAAGGCATGTTTATATACCTCAGATGGGAGACTAATATTTTTAAAACATAAGGTGATCTGTATTAGATGAAGTAGAATATAACAAAAAATGTTCTTTTAATTAAAAACCTCAAAACCAAAGGCACCATACCTCATTTGATTTTCTTGTAACTGTTGCAATAATCTTTTCTGATTCCGATGGGAATACAATTGACCATAAGTCCCTGAATACAAAGCAGTATTCATCCACTACTTCATGAATGCAATTGCTCTTTAATGCATGACCTCTAATAACACCATTATCAGTCTCAACCGAGTACCAGTATATATTTGAAAACTCACGTTTCAGAATCTCAATAGCTTCAGGAGTTCTTGGGTATAAATATGCATGTTTGTTAACATCTATAATAAGATGCAGACGCTGTTCAGTTGAATCAGTATAAGGCAGTGGAATAACTCGAGCAACGGTGTGGGCAAGACTCAGAGAATTGAGTTCCTTCCCTGTGTATGCATCAAGAAAAGAAATAACAGTTGGCGCAGTCACACTTGGTCCACATCGCCCAATTACAAGAAGAGATGGATTCTCATCCAGTGCATGATGATGTGGAACCTGCCACTGATAAATGTTAAGCCCAACTGGATGTTCACAATCCTCTGATTTACGCAAAGTATGAAGTGTCGTAGACCAAACTATGCGTCCATCCCCGGTATGCAAAGCAAAAACCTTTCCTGCCCTTGTAAGTACTATAAGCAACTTACGAAAACCATTATGATCACGAGTCATTTTGCTTTTCTCAGAACTCCTCAACCTAAGCTTTTGAATAGCTATTTTCTCCTCAGCGCTTGCGATCATTAGAGTTCCTTTGAGTTTCAGCAAATGTCCCTTCATGAAAGTTCCACCATTAGAGCAGCAGTTAATGATATCCACATAAAAATCATAATTCTAACATTAAAACAACAGAATATATACATATAGAGAAGTATCAAGCGGAAGTGTGAGAGGGTCTAATCTTGATGACCACATAAACATACACTAACAGTCAAAATTGTTTACTTCAAGATAATCTTGATCATATAATTATGTTGTGTGGTCAAGATTAATTCTTCAAATGAGATGTACTCTCAATTGACACATACACACGCAAAAACATAAATATCTGTAAAAAAATAGACAGTATAATGTCCTTGTTAAACATATCAAGGGCATACCTTAAGCCATTCGAAGAGGTTCTGTTCTACTTTTGCAACAGATACACCTTCCTTTTCCACAGGTAGTTCTGACGTTGTTACATCAATAACTGAGGCAAGACCGTCCTCTCTACTCCAGACAATTTCTCCTTGTTGAACTAATAGAAGTGAATGATCCTCCATTACCATCAATGCTCTGAACCCATGAGATCTATCTGTTCTGACATAATTGTTTATGAAAATCTTCTCAATATTTCCTCTTTGATGGTCTATTACCAAGTTTTCCTTCAGCAAAGCACCATTCCAATCATTAACATCCTTTACAGAGAGCTGAATTTTATTGTCTTCATATTGAACAAAGGCAAAGACATGTTGATCCTCTGAAATTGACAGAGCATTGCTAAAGGCTGCTGTATTGTCGATTTGGTCCAGCGCCACCAACTCACCTTCATTTGTAACTTTAATTAAGAGAACTTGGGAATTGATTTTTAATGCAAACAGTCCTGGAAGCTTTGATGGTAATATTACTGCCTGTCCAGATGAATCCTTGATGAGGTCTGAAACTTGCTTCTGGTTGTAGTTAATATCTCCATTGTTGATGTCTATTGTTACTATCTTTGACCTTACATCATCCAACACCACAAACTTATCACCTGAGACTGATAATGATTCCCCAGAAGTTGCAAAGGGAAGTGCTACATGATTATTCTTTAACAACTCCCCGCTCTTTGCATTCACTTCATAAACATAAAACTTTAAAGAACCAACAAAACCAGCTACATAAATCACATCAGGAGACTGTATAATATGGCTAACTTCAATGCTGCAAATATGATTAAGATATAAAAAAAATCAATGGTACTCTTTCGCTTAAGAAAAAAATATCAGGCTTATCCAACCCCAAATTTGTCATACCTCTCACTAGCAAAATCTTTCCTCCAGAGAACTTCACCGTCTATGCCAGAAATGGCATGAAGACACCCTTTACCAAAAACAAGTATCAAATCATCCTTGTCAGCTTTCAAATTTTTCTGCAAAAAGTAAAAACTGCAATTAATTACAGGTGTACGGAAAAATACAACAAAATAAACCAAGGCCAACTGCAGTAAAGGGGGTCAGTGCAGGTTCATAAAGATGGCAATGCAGACTAAACTATTCTGCCCCACCATCAACCAGCCAATGAAAGGGCGGGTAGGTTAGCCCATTTTAGAAAATGGGTTGGTTGAGCGAACACACTGCCAATGAAAAATTTCAATAAAATAAAGACCTTAAGGCTCCGCTTGGGGGTTTAGAACAGGAGGGAAGGGCTTTGGGGGAAAGGAAAGGAAAGGGAAAAGAGAAAGAGAAGGAATGTCTCCCAACTTGAATGGGGGTTTATTTTTCTTCATAATACCAAATCCCCATAATATGGGTGAGCTCGATATATTGCAGAAAGCTTTCTGAGGGTTTAAAAAAATTCTTCAGATCATTTCCATCCTTTTATAATACTCTTAAAAATATATCAATCATAAGCTTTCTCTTCTCATTCTCTACAAAATGACTCTCTTAAATAAGGTGGGAGATTTCTCTCTTCCCCCCTCCCTCCCCTACAAACTCCCAAACAGTGCCCACATAGCAAAGTCACCCATAATATGGGTCGAGTCATGGCACCTTATTTGCTTTGGCATTCATCTTAATGCATATATTAAGGAGGATTTCTCTAATTATGTTCGAGAGAATTAGAAGGTCTATTGTTTTAACTAGTTCAATCTATTATTGAGTTCTGTTTGCATCTCCAGAGGATGCTCACTTTATGTATGTGTCCTTTTCACAGCTTTGGAGGATGTTATACCTTTTATATCAGTTATTGTTTCTTAACCTTTTCGTAATCTTCTTACTTTATTCAATAAGAAACCACATCACATTCATATGTATATAACAAAAGATATGGTACTTAGAAAGAAAAAAAAAAAAACTTACTGGAATGTTTAATATTGACTTTGATTCCTTTGATCCCTGAAGGGAAGACTCCCAAACCATCTGCCCGTCAGGTAAGTTCCATGCTCTCAGTATACTTCCATCAGAGGAAAGGGTGATGACATCTGCAACATTTAAAAACACATTTGTGAACTCAATCACTAATATACACTAAAATTGAAACAAATCTTGATGCATAAAATAATTCACTCCAACAAAGTATTAAAGAGAGCACAGAAGAAATGACAAATTAATGAAAAATCACTGTTAAGTCTTTTTACTAGTGCATGACATCCTTTAACTTATTATATTATATTTGAAACAATGAGACAACAATCGCGAGGAATATCATTGCTTTACGAGATACAGATAGCCAAATGAGATTTTTGGACAATAGACACTTGAAAGTGGAAACGAGGTGGAGTGAATCTCAGGCTAACTTTACTCTTTTATGAGAAAGATGTTTACTCTTTGATATATTTATGCAATTAGAGTGAGACTGAGACGAGCATCAGATTGATTCACCAAAGTTTTAGATCTACAACCCCAACATCTTCATTTGCAACCTCGTATGAGAATTGCAACAGAGAATGCAACAACAGGAAGACTGTATTTATGAGGAAATATATCACATATATTTGTTATATTTTGGTCAATAACTTGTTCTTCGTCAAATATGTTAGTAGAAGAAATCCAAACAAATATATTTTCAAAAGAAATACAAATTTCAAATAACTAAACTGAGTACCAAAAAAGGAATAGAAAGGGATCGTGGTAACAAGAAGAACCCTGAAAATTAATGTCACATCCCAATGTCGATATATTTTTTATGATAAATTATAAAACTACAATATAACTTTTCTGCAGTACAACTAAAACTAGAGAGCATGTAGTATCATTCTGCGTGAAAAGATACCAAACAGAAAAAGGTTAGACATCATACATTTTCCAAGGGCAATGTCAATCCCATCAACAACATCATTGGTGCCAAGAACATGCCTCCAAACTGCAAGCAACAAAAACACAATTCATCATTTTCTAATTCCAAACAAAAGAAAACAAACAACTAAGCAAACAACCAATGGTTATTGCTTGGAAAAGGCTTGATTTACTCCGAAAACGATTCAAGACTATTAGGCTCAATATTATATTAACCATCATAAGCCATAACCTATGGCAGTATCAAAAACAACACTCTCCTAAATATAACAGAAATTTGGGTTTGGACTAGATACATCAACTTTTGTTGACCCAAATTTCTCTTATATTTAGTTCGGATAACAGCTTAATTAATATACTGAAAAAACAGTAACACAAATTAGCCATACAAATCTCTCCATGGCGAAGGTCGAGTGAAGCTACAACATTCTCTTCAGTGGACACTAAAACACGCTTTCGCCCCGTCTTCTGAGTATGGAACACAGCATGCTTCACCTTCCCAATATACTGTTGGTGCCTGCAATTGGCAGCCAAAAACATAATCACAATCCATCAATTATAACTTCCAAATCATAAAAACAGATTGAATTTGATTATAATCACTTTTAAAGTCACACATATAGAATAGATGAGATTGATTTGTTGATGGTGTAAAACTTTTCACACCGTGGTGCATAATTAAAAGGCTAATTTATGCACTAGAAGTTTATTTTTCCGTGTAAAATTGATTATCCTCAACGATTAAAAAAAAACCGATCAACATCAGTTAAGGTTTAGATTAAGTAGCAAGTACTTGTAACAACATCGATGAGTTTGAAATTAGAAATAAAATCAATGAAAATAGATCGAGGTTTTAAGGCGATGATTACAACAAGGGAATAATTAAAACAAATGGAATTGTGGTGTGAATAAGGGTGATAGAATTTACCAATCCATGAGACCAACTTGATCTTCGTAAAGAGAAGAAGCGAGATTGGTTAAAGAGAGGAAAAGGAGAAAAGAGAGAAAAACCCTAATCGCCATGGCCATGGCGATGGATCTGAAGAGAGAAGAGTGAATGTGTGAGTGATGGGTATTGTAATCTTCGAGTTCCACGGAGGAAGATCGAAGCTGACTTCTCCAAGAACGCAAGTGTTTGTTTATTTATTTTTGGATGAAAATTAGGTTGGTCTAATTAAGTTATTTATTTATTTTGAAAATGGCCACTTTATTATTAGTGAAAGAACAACATTAAGCAAGTTAGCAGCTGTACTTTTTTTTTCGGAAAAAAATATATTCAAAAAGAAAACACTCTTAAAAATATCGTATTCGTTTGTTATACAATTAAAAAAAAATATCAAAATCGAAAAAAATAATTCTTTAGATAATTTTGTAACAAAATCGTTTTTATTTAGTTATATATCCAGATAAACTAGATTATTATTTTTTTAACAGTGATTTTTATTATGGTAAGACAACACAAAAATATTCTACTTAGAGTAAAAATCATTGTTTTTACTAGCGCATTCAGACGGATATTTCGTGCTAAATCCTATTTTTATTATGCTAATGTGTATAAATTATGAATAATAATTTTTAAAATTTTTTAATTATAATTAAAAGTATTTTGATTAAAAATATAAGTATAAATATTTTGCAGTTTCATAATGTAACAAATTACATTACCTTTTTTTCAATAACACTAACAATATAACAAACTTAATATAATTATGTTGTAAACATAATGTAATTTTTTTTTTGTTGAATGACACTAACAATATAACATTTTTATATGCAAATTTGTTTAAAAGTATAAGTGTAAGTAAAAAAAGTCATCCCAAAATCATGTATTCCCTTTTTTACATGGTTTCGAGCCGACTTTTTCATTTCCAATTATACCGTTAAACAAATTTCTTTGGTTACATACCCTTAAATAAATTTGACCATACAAATGTTATTTTGTTGGTGTTATAAAAAATATAAGAACTTATGTTATATTTGTTATATTGTTGATATCATCGAGAAAAAAATAAGTATAATTTATTACAATATAAAAGTGAAAAATATCAATTATCTACCCTTATAATCTTAATCAAAATAACTTTAATAAAATTTTTATAAAAAAAATATATTGTTCATAATTTATAGGCATTATCGCAATTGAAAGAGCGGACGGATGGATACGAAGTACCACTTGAACTCTAATATATATATATATATACTATAATTTTTTTTTATGATTAAGTAATTGATTGAATATATGTGATGTATTTAAGTTGAGATATTAATGTTGAACACTCCAACAAGATAAAAATAAAACTACCTTATCAAAACGACGAACAAAACAATGCAAAGTACCAGAGGATAATCATATCCATGTGAGCATAGTAGTAGTAAATAAACGAATAAATGATTTAGTTGGGTGATTCCAAGAAATTAGAGAGAATGTGGAGTGAAAAGTTTAATAGGTTCGCCTAACTCTTCTACGTTGTTGGAGAGTGCTAGTCAATGTCCGATTAAGAAACCAAAAAGTTAAGTTTTTATAAAAAAAAAAAAAAAAAAGTTTCATTAAAAAAAAAAAACTTACATTTCTAAAGCAAAATTTATCTTTGAGGATTCTTGAACGAATCCCCCGGTTAGCAAGACCCTACTCTATTTTCTAAAAAGTTAAAGAGTTGTTTAATTGTTTAACTTAATAGAAATTAAACTTTTTTGTGTGCTTCACCATAATAAAAAAAAATAATTGTGTGCTTGGAACGCATCCCTGGTTGTTGACAAGCACGTGAGGAAATAGTGTGCAACTCGTTTGTGATAAGGAATCAGGGAAAGAAACATATCAATTACTATCATTTTCTGTCTGTCCCTTTCTAAATCTATATTTTCACTTTCCGTTTTTTCCCCCTCCGAGGATTTTAGTTTTGAAGTTGCCTCCTTTTAGATTAGATCTCTAAAAACCAACCACCGAATCCCGAATCTCAATCTCCCAGTTCCCCTCATTTCATATGGCACTGTCTTCTATGTTCAGTACCACTTGGTCGCAAAGTTGGAACAGTCATGCTCCTCCACTCTGCTTCGCTGTCATTTAGGTACTTTATCTTGTTCCACTTTTCATCCTTAACTTAACTTGCTATATTGGTCACCCGAAACTCCTTGCTCAATAATGAATATCCACTTGCCATTTTTGGCTGGGAAAGACGAGTAGTTTTTATGACCACTTTGTTTACATTCATGCCATACTTGTATTCATTTGGGGTGAAGGTTTTTTTGGATAGTCAAATGTTGCTTGGTTATGTTAGTTTCTAGTTTGTATCCGGAACCTCCTAGTTAATACTCTTTCGTTGTCCTTCAGCTCACCAACCAAACTGTCTACCTGGGACCTCATTTGGAGTTAAGTAAGTTACTGAACATTATTGATTTGGATTTATTTCTATGAATGGCATCAATTAGAAGAACCTTGTCTCCGGTTCCTCGAGCCACAACTGCAGGAAATGTAGATGTATGTTCAGTATCTTCCCCGTTATCTAAGTCCTCTCCTACCCCCCAGAAGTCTATGCCATCCGATGGATTGTTACCTTCTTCATTCACCTCACTGGACTCCAGTGCTTTTTTGCTTGGTGTTTTCTTCCCAAGATCTTTGTGGAATATTGAGAAATCAAAACCTAAGGGTCAGCTTTGGAGAAAGGTGCTTTTCCATTTTTTCATTTGTTTCATGGTTGGTGTTTCTATTGGCCTCATCCCGCTCGCATCAACCAACTTGTCCTTGAATCTCATGTCAAGAAATCAAGGTTTTTCTTTTGAGGTCATATCTACTGTAAAAAAATTCCAGTCACTCGAAAATGTGAAGATAAATGAGACACCGTTAGTTGATGAGGCTGTGAAGTTTGATGCTACTTTGATTTCTGCAGTACAAGAACAAGAACTAACAGATGGTGTAACGTATAATATATCAGATAGCCAATTCAGTGATGAATCATATTTGGAGTCTCAAAAGCTTCTCATAATTGTCACACCAACTTACAATCATCTATTTCAAGCTTATTATTTGCATCACTTGTCACAAACTTTGAAATTGGTCTCCCCTCCTTTGTTGTGGATTGTTGTTGAGATGAATTCTCAATCTGATGAAACTGCTGACATTTTGAGAAGTAGTGGGATTATGTATAGACATCTCATATGCAAAATGAATCTAACCAACACAAGCCATAGGAGCCTTCTTATGAGAAATCTTGCAATAGCTCACATTGAAACTCATCGCCTCAATGGAATTGTTTATTTTGCAGACAATGATAACATCTATTCGATTGACATCTTTCAGCAAATGAGAGAAATAAGGTATTTTAGTTCAAACAATGTTACTCGGTGTGATAATTTCTGTTATTCACCTCTCACTCTTGGATCAACTTGTGTTATAAAGAAAATCGTTACATCATATCGTTCTTTCCTTCAATATTTTTGCAGGCGATTTGGAACATGGACTGTTGCAAGATTATCAAAGGATAGAAGCGGCATTCTCTTGCAAGGGCCCATTTGTAATGGAAGTGAAGTGATTGGATGGCACACAAATAATGAATCAGATGGGAATTCTAAACGGTTTCATGCTGAAATGCAAGGCTTCGCCTTCAACAGTACGATACTATGGGATCCAAAGAAGCGGCACCGACCGTCTCATGAACCTATCAGGCAGCTCGAATCAGTCAGGGAAAATTTGTGGGTTGGTAACTTAGCATATTTTCTTCTTTGGAGTATATCATTTTCTGTATTCAACTGAACCTGTTGAAATTGGTCTGCAGCTGAAATGTATAGAATTTCTGATTATGTAACATTTGTCCTTTGCGGTCGGGTGATGTTCTACATACTCTCATGTTATGGCTATCCTCTCCTGGTTGAGCGAAACAAAAATATATAGCTTACTGATTGATCAAACCTGAAATGATGTTTTGATCAATTGTGAATTTATTTATTTTTTCGCTATATGCAGGTTAGCACATTGATTGAGCAGATTGTTGAAGATGAAAGTGAAATGGAGGGCCTAATGAACGACTGCTCGAGAGTTATGGTTTGGAATATTGATCTCGAGTCATCTTATTCCTTCTATCCTAAAAAATGGATTACAGAGAACAACCTAGACATCATTTGGAATCTTCCCCTTGTGTGAAATTCTTCATAAAGAAGCGGGAAGCGCTATATTTTCATCCTGTTGTGAGTTAAAACTTCAGTCTTTGTACTTTAGTTCCTTCTATAATTGAATTGAATGTTAAGAATTATAGGTTTAGGAAAGGGAAGAAGGATCAGAGAAAGATGGCTCAAGTTAATGAACCAAAAATGTTATCGATAGTTACAATGTGTTACAAAAGACAAAGCACCAACCTTTGCATATACCAATACTAAACTCTTAATCATAGTTAAAATTAAAAAGGGAAAAGTAGACAGGAAATATAAAGAAATATGCAAACTGCTACTTATAAACCATTTTAAGTTATTTTAAGATATTCTAAGATACTTTAAACACCTGTATGTTTTGTAAGATGTAAAAGAAGGAGGAATTATTGTTTTAAATGTGTTGTCAATTTGTCATATACTCAATTTATACAGCCTTTTTTAACTTTTGATTTAAATTGTTTCAGCATTCTGTTATGCACTGCAAGGAAGATTATAAAGAATTGGAAGTCATCATGCTAGTGCTTTATTGTTTATTATCATCTTCTCAAATGGCTACGCCTATTCGGATATCCCATTCGCCATCACAGTGACTTGCGATACCATCCCTACGAGTCCATTGATTAATAGTGCATTTTAATCTTTAACAGCCTGTGCATTATAATTAAAAACCAGGTTCCTTCTGATCTTTCAAGAGGCAGATGTTTCAGTTGTCCAGTTGGTCCTATCATATACTTTTTGTTTGTTTTAACAATTTAATGATGTCTCTCATGTAACATTGAGATGAATTTTGAATGTCAAATAGTAATAGTAATATTTAACATTTGAATGCATACCTATTCATCATTTTCATTTAAAATTTAATGTAATATTATCTCTAGAAAATTTGATGTTAAATTTTACAGTTAAATAAGTTTTTCGTCCCTAAAAATATAGCGAATTTTGATTTTAGTCCCTAAAAAATTAATCACAATGTTTTCGTCCTCACAGATTTTTTTTATTTTTTTTTGTTCCCTAATGACCAATTTATGTTAATATAAATGTCAAGATTACGAGTCTTTTATGTTCAAAATGTGTTCATGTTTTTTGAAGGAAAAATGTGTTCATGTTATACTTATATCCGTTTATTATGTTCAACTTTTGTATATTCATATTATGTTCAAAAAATTTCAAGAACACGTCAAAATTATATTTGTTATGGACCAAAAACAAAATAAAAAAATTTGTGATGTTTTCATATTTGTTAGGGACCAAAAACAAAATAAAAAAATTTGTGATGATGAAAACACCTTGTTTTATTTTTATAAGGACTAAAATCAAAATCTGTTATATTTATAGGACTAAAACCAAAAGAACTACCATTAAAACCAAAAATAAAATAATAAGAAATTATTTTTCGAAAAAAAAAGGTCAGCCGTTCATGTATTAAAGACAATAAATTAAATAAAGAATTATGATATCTAATAAGAATCATAAAAAGACAATAAATTAAATAAAGAATTATGATATCTAATAAGAATCATAACATTCTATTAGTAATTATTCATATTACTAATAGCTTACTAATTATAAATTGGAAGAGTGGGGTTGTTGTTTGGGGGAGGACGCTTTTTTAATCGAGGAAGTCACTGATTCTGGACAAGAACAGCCTGCCCCAGAAGATGTTGAAGGTTTGGAGAAGGTACAAGGGGAGTGGGAGTTGGACGACTTGGTTACTCGATTTACAAAACGAGTGGAATCAACATGATGGACAGAAGGAGGGTCGGCACAAATCTGAAGCGAACAATTTTGTTGGGAAAAACAAAGCTGTCAACGTTTTGGTGCAGCAGCTGCAGCCGGTTTTGGAGCCTGTAGAGCAAGCAGTCAGTGCAACTGCTATTCATGCCAGCAACGTTCAGCAACAGAAGGGTGATGATGCAAACAAACTTAAAGGAACAATACCATGGAGTCTTGATTGGCTGGCCCATTTTCATTCACGTGATACTAGTAATGATGGATCCTTGAATTGTGATAAAATTAAAGTTGTTGATTCTAATGTGCAAGTGGCAAAACGTGATGATAAATTGCCAAAGCCATCATCTCTTTCAAAGAATTCTTTACTTCCCAAGCATTCGGTTGGCTTTTTAAAAAAAGTTGCGCGCATGCCGGACATTGAACGTAAACAAATTTTAAAAGCTTTGAAAAGGCAAGATAGAAGTAAAAGGAAGCGTAAAGGGAAATTTATTACAAATGCAGCAGGTACTTCTAACTCTGATTCTTCTAAAAACTCAACCTCGTCAGTTAATAATGATTTGGGTAAATTGGGTCTTGGCTCATGAAAAACCAAAAGCTGTGGCGGAAGATGTTAAGGAGATTGGGAAGGTAGTGGGTGTGAAATTTAATTGTGACACGGAGAATAGTTTTAATTTGCTAACAAAAGAAGGGAGAAGAGAATGGAGGGCTTTCAGTGGTGGTGAGAAGGCGAGTAAGTTGTTAGGGGACGGTGAGGGTGTGGAGGAGAGGTGTTGAGGGCGTGGGGTTTGGTGACGGTGGGGAGGGTGGAAGGTTTAAATGAAGATTTTGACGTATAATGCGAGGGGGTTAGGAGGTGGTGAGAAGAGGGAGGAGGTTCGTCGGTTAGTTTGTGACAAACATCCTTCAGTGTTGTGTATACAAGAATCTAAGATGTCCGTGGTTACTGATTTATTTATTAAATCCATCTGGGGGAATTCCCCTTGTGACTATTCTTTTCAACCGTCATTGGGAGCTTCGGGAGGTTTGATTATTGTGTGGGATTGTTCTAGAGTTGTTGTTTGGTCCACTATGAGTCTTGATCATGTTCTGGTAATCAAAGGCAAAGATATTCATTCAGAAGAAGAATTCGCTATTTTTAATATTTATGCACCTTGTGACTTGGCAGCTAAAAGCGATCTTTGGGCTAGACTGATACCTCTAATTGTTAGTAATAATGATTTATGCTTATGTGCTTGCGGGGATTTCAATTCTGTCCGTGATTCAGATGAGAGGAAAGGAAGGGGTATGATGTTCAGACAGGTGGATGCGGATGTTTTTAACAAATTTATTGATGATGGGTCTCTTGTTGATTTGCCTATTTGTGGGAGGTTGTTTACATGGTACCGCGGAGATGGTGTGTCGATAAGTAGATTGGATAGATTTTTGGTGTCAGAGAAGTGGGTCGAAGCTTGGCCTAACTGTGTTCAAGTGGCTTACCCAAGAGGCCTTTCTGATCATGTTCCTCTCATGTTATATGTTGATAACGCTAATTGGGGTCCTAGACCGCTTCGCATGTTAAAATGTTGGGCGGATTATCCAGGTTACGAAGACTTTGTCCGTGAAAAGTGGGCCTCATTCAATGTTACCGGATGGGGCGGTTTTGTTCTTAGGCAGAAATTGAAGTTGATGAAAGAAAGTTTAAAGGAGTGGCATGTTCAACATTCTCAGAATTTAGATGGTAAAATTATGGACATTAAAAATTGAATGGCTTTTTTGGATGACAAAGGTGAGACTGGGGCGCTACTGGAGGTTGAGGTGGAGGAGATTCATGAATTATCTGTTAAATTACATTCCTTGGCTCGAGTTCAAAATGGTATCAATTGGCAGAAGTCGAGAATGCATTGGTTACAGGAAGGCGACGCCAATTCAAAATTCTTCCATGAAGCTATGTCTAGTCGTCGGCGTCATAATGCGATTAACATGGTGCATGTTGGGGGTATTAATGTTGAAGGGGTACAAAACATCCGTGCAGCAGTTTACAATCATTTTTCCACTCATTTTCAACCTTTATGTGCTGCTCGACCTTGCTTGGATGGCCAACATTTCCGCAAGTTATCTTATGGTGAGGCTGGTAATTTGACTAAACCCTTTTCTCTTGAGGAAGTAAAGCAAGCGGTTTGGGACTGTGATAGTTTCAAGAGCCCGGGACCGGATGGAATTAGTTTTGATTTTATTAAAAGGTTTTGGGATTTACTAAAGAATGATTTCATTAGATTTTTAGCGGAATTTCATCGCAATGGGAAGTTGTCTAAAGGAGTGAATTCTACATTCATTGCATTGATTCCAAAGGTGACTAGTCCTCAACGCCTTCATGATTTCCGGCCTATCTCTCTGGTGGGGTGCTTGTATAAGGTTTTAGCAAAGGTTTTAGCTAATAGGTTGCGCGGTGTGATTGGTAGTGTGGTTTCTGATTCACAGTCGGCTTTTGTTAAAGAACAAATCTTAGACGGTATATTAATAGCTAATGAAGCGGTTGATGAATCGAGACGTATGGGTAAGGAACTTCTTTTGTTTAAAGTTGACTTCGAAAAGGCCTATGACTCCGTCGACTTTAAATACCTTGACTCGGTGATGGTAAATATGAATTTCCCTACTATTTGGCGAAAGTGGATCTATGAATGTATTGGGACAGCAACAACATCGGTTCTTGTCAATGGTAGTCCAACAGAAGAGTTTCCTATTGGGAGGGGTCTTCGCCAAGGGGATCCGCTCTCGCCTTTCTTATTTTTGTTGGCAGCTGAAGGCTTTAACGTCCTAATGAATGCCATGGTGGAGGCACAATTGTTCCACGACTTTGGTGTTGGCCGAAGTAGTGAGGTGCGGCTTTCGCATCTTCAGTTCACCGATGACACTCTAATCATTGGTGAAAAGAGTTGGCTAAATGTGCGAGCTATGAGGGCGGTGTTACTTTTGTTTGAGGAGGTGTCAGGCCTAAAGGTGAATTTCCATAAGAGTTTGTTGACAGAAGTTAATATATCTGAGTCTTGGTTAGCGGAGGCGGCATCGGTTATGAATTGTCGAAGAGGGACTATCCCGTTTGTTTATCTGGGGTTACGTATTGGTGGGGATTCGAGGAGGTTGAGTTTCTGGAAACCAGTTGTTGACCGTATAGTGGATCGCTTGTCGTCATGGAAGAATAAGTTTCTCTCATTTGGTGGTCGATTGGTTCTTCTGAAGTCTGTCCTGTCCTCGCTTCCGGTTTACTTTCTTTCCTTTTTCAAAGCCCCTGCAGGTATAATTTCTTCTATCGAATCTATTTTTAAAAAATTCTTTTGGGGGGGGGGGGGGGGGGGGGTGGTGAGGATAATAGGAAAATTGCCTGGATTAATTGGGATTTGATTTGTTGTCCTAAGGATGAAGGGGGTTGGGGGTTAGGAGGGTGGGAGCTTTTAATTTATCGTTGTTAGGGAAATGGTGTTTGCGTCTGTTGGTGGATAGAGACGAGTTGTGGTATCGGGTGTTAAAAGCTCGATATGGTGAGGAGGGGGGGCAGCTTTGTGAGGGTGGTAGACAGTCTTCGATGTGGTGGAAGACTATATGTAATGTGCGTGAAGGTATAGGAGAGGGGGTGGGGAACTGGTTTGAAGAAAACATACGTAGGGTAGTTGGAGATGGGAGGGACACTTTCTTTTGGTATGATACGTGGGTGGGAGACGTTCCGTTGAGATTAAAATATCCTCGATTGTTTGATTTGGTGATGAATAAGGAGTGTAAGGTGGCTGACATGGGGAGGTTGGGGTGGACGGTTGATGGAAGGGGGTGGGAGTGGAGACGTCGCCTGTTTGCGTGGGAAGAGGAGTGTGTGAGGGAGTGTAGTGTTCTTTTAAATAACTTTGTTTTGCAGGATAACGTTGATGACAAATGGAGATGGTTGTTAGACCCTGTAAATGGTTACTCAGTAAAAGTCTTCTATAGATACATTACTTCCACATGTCATATTTCAGACAGGTCTCTGGTTGATGATGTTTGGCATAACCATATCTCGTCAAAGGTTTCTGTGTTGGTGTGCCGCCTCCTTCGCAATAGGCTTCCTACAAAAGACAACCTGGTGCATCGGGGGGTTCTTTTATCGACAAATGCAGCGTGCGTAGGTGGGTGTGGTGATTCCGAATCCGCTACACACCTCTTTTTACATTGCAACGTTTTTGGTTCACTTTGGTCTCTTGTAACAAATTGGCTTGGTATTTCATATGTGTCTTCTGCTGAGCTTCGATCACATTTTATTCAGTTTACCAAAATGGCTGGTATGCCAAGAGTTTCTCATTTATACTTCAGGATAATTTGGTTTGCAACTATTTGGGTGATTTGGAAAGAAAGGAACAACCATATATTCCAAAATACGGTAACTGCTCCTTTGGTGCTCATTGACAAAATAAAGCTTCATTCATTCCTTTGGTTGAAATCTAAACAGGTGGATTTTGCTTATAATTACTTAGATTGGTGGAAAAACCCGTTGCTTTGTATGGGTGTTCTTAGGTAACTGTTTTATTTTCTGGATGGTGTTTTTTATCACCAGTTGATGTAACTGTGTAAATATGTGCGGTGTTTCTTTCTTTTGCGCGCCTTGTGCGAGTGGAAACACCTTGTGGTAATATATCTCATTTTGATTTCTTCAAAAAAAATTATTCATATTTTCATGAGTGTCCGTTTTCTGCTCTTTTTACTGCGTTAAAGTTTGAAAATTATGAACGGTGTTTTTTTATGAAATTTTGATTTTGATTGAAACTAAAAATACAAATGTTTGTTACTTTCAAGTTATAACAACAAAAAAAATATAATCTAAATTCTTTTTTTTTAGCGACACCAACAATCATCTTTATTATATAAAAAGTTGTTTAAGGTATAATTGGGATAATGAAAAGGTATGTATAAATACTCATCTAGTTTGTTACACTTTTTAAATGATAAAGGAAAAAAACCAGATATATATATATATATATATATATATATATATATATATATTCATATCGTGTTTGTTACATTTGTTTTAATATTTAAATTTATTCTTGAGCAATGCTATATATCAAGAAAGATTTTATCAAGAAATTGTCCCGAAATTAATGTTAGCCAATAAAATCTCAGCCTGGCCGGAAATCATGGGGTGGTGGGTTTTATGTATTTTTTTTTATGAAACGTTAATAAATAATATTGAAATCTAAAGGTGATTATTTTGCCATGTCATTCTTGAATTCATCAAGAAAATCCATTCTTGATATCTAGCATTTTCCTTTATTCTTATATGTTTGTTCCATGTGTTATTTGTATTGAAAATTGAGGGTATTTTTGGAAGGAAGTGATGAAGCGGTTTCATTCGCCCTAAAAAAATGTAAATATTTCCATTTGCTCACATGTTCATCAATATGGCCATTTTTCGGATGACCATAGAATATTCATAATACTTCCATTAACTTGGAAATAAAATAAAATACACAAAAATAGTACTAATGTTGAACTGTTGATTTGGTAGCACAAATTATTTATACACGACATTAGTTGTAGTTTTAGAAAAAGTTTATAGTGAAAAATACACACTTCACTACTATTTGTGACAACCCTCTCTCTCATACTCTCATTGTACTTTTATTCTTTCTCTTCCTTTTTCTCTCTCTATTATTATTGTCCAATAAAAAGAGAGGAAAAAAGTTGTCACTAAAAATTGTTAAAAATTGGATGTCAAAATATCATTGCTCTTACATTATATTAGAGAAATGATATTTTGACAACCACTTTTTGACAACTTTTGGACAACTTTCTCTTTCATACTCACATGATGTTATTCTCTCTCTTCCTTTTTCTCTCTCCATTGTTTTTGACCAATAAGAAGTGAGAAAAACAAGGTTGTCAACAAAGTTATCATCAAATGGATATCAAAATATCATTACTCATTATATTATTACAGACACCGGCGTAGTTGTCAAAGATTCAGGGGTTCTTGAACACCAAACTTTGATCACAAATTGGATGCTACAATTATCTCTTGTTCCAAGACTCAAAAGACAAAAACTGCCGAACCTTAAAATATCTTTTCTTTGAAGTACATGCAAATTTTGTGCCTTGTATATTGCTGAACTTGTAAATAAATAATCCTCACATAAATATGACTAAATAATAACCACGTAAATGGCAGAACATGTCTCTAATCTTGAATGCATAGTAAAGAAAAACTATTCTTACGCATCCTCTATTTTTCGTTCTCATGGTTTCTTCTTCCTATTCAAAACCAAAGCATAAAATCAGAACCTAAGAAAACAAAACATAGAATAAAAAAAAAGTTTCCTACATTTGTTATATTGGAGGCAAGATGTTTGAATTCCTACATGCAAGAACAGTCCTGCAAAAAATCCAATAGTTGATGCAATTGTTCTCAAAATTAGCTGAGGCACATGCTTAGATGACAGCTCTTCTCAATTCGAAAGATCACCATCTGCCACCGACTCAACGTTCAAGAAATCCATTCAATTATCACTCGGTCTCCTTTGATTCTGCTTCGTTATATATGTTGTCGTTGTTGCCTCAAAGTTTATCGGGTTCGGGATGCATGCACATTGCAGTGGGAAAGCACAAAATCAGCCTGAGTTTTTGCAACAATTAAATATCAGCCTGAGTTTTGCAACAATTAAATGACAATGGAATTATAAAGAAAAGCACCTTATATATGGAAAAGTATGGACAGCTAGAATATTTGGGTTCGAAACAAAGTAAATCAATTAGGAGTAATAGATCTAAAATAAAAGTGTCAAATAAAAAGCTTACATTTTAAGTGTCGAGTGAGTGGACACATAAGTCCATATCTTGAAATCATGCTACAAGAAGAAAAATCATAGAAATGATTGTCAATGATTAAGTGTCGGGACTTAAAAATACTTACCCACCCTGTTCTTGAGAAAAAAAGAGAAACAACATGGAATGTAACAAAATCCCTTTTTTCTTCTGAAAATGGAATTTGTTATGTAAAATAGCAATCATGACTGTTGTTTTTTGGATTTCCAAACTGTTGTATTTGGATTTCCAAATGCTATTATCTACCGAAGTTGTTACTAGGTTGAGTCACGACCAGGTCGCTCTCTTTAAGACGTTTCGTGGCACTACCCAAAATTGTGCAAGGTAGACTATCAACCACGCCGCCTCCAGGATAAAACAAGTCCAGCTACAACTGTGCGGTTAACTACTGCACCGTAGAAAACCGTTCGACAATTACACCTTCAAATATGGTACTAAGACCACTCTTTAATACTGAAACCACTTTAATATGGTATTATTACCATTCTATTATGGTGCCAAGACCACTCAAATATGGTGTTACCACCATTCTAACGTTAATTTCTCCAAAGTATCAATATGGTACTATGACCACTCAAATATGGTGTTACCACCATTTCTCCTCAAATAAAATTATTGAATAATTTTTATATACCGTTAAGATCATTCTTGATTCCGACGGGACATTGTTTATTCCAAATAGGGACTATGATCTTAAAAGCACTCTTTATTCCGAAGGGACATATATTATCGAAGGGACTATGAACTTAAGACCATTCTTAATTCCGAAGGGACATTAAACCGAAAAGGGGCTATGGTCTTAAGAACACTCTTAATTCCGAAGGGACAGAAAGGAGTAGAAAAAGGAGAAGGACTTGTCAAACAAGTTGAAGGAGGGAGAAGAGATGAAAGACTCGTCAACACAAGTCAAAAAAGGGAGAAGAGAGAAAGAGTTCCCGACAACTCAATGAAACTCTTTGGTGTGTGGAATGCACTGTGTGAGCTCTCTATTTATAGAGAAAATTCTCAACTAATAAGTGAGAAACTTTGGGAACAAGTAATATGAGAAACTTTGGGAACAAGTAACATATTACTTTGCGATTAAGTAATTCCCATATTAGATCTAGTACAAAAATATCTTAATTGAGTACCAAAATATATTATATTTAGTACAAAAATATATTATATTATGTACCAAAATATTTTAGCAAAACTTGGGGACTAAGAAAGCACTTTCTAATAATGATTAATAAATTAATTATTTAATTTATCATTTCCAAATAATAAAATATATATCAATATATATTTTTCTCTAGTGCTTATGTACCCCCATTAATTAGAGGTACACCCCCACTATATAAACACTACTAATGTGTGTGTTCCATCCGACGTGGGACTTCCACTTTTTTCAATTCACACAACACTAGTTCTACCCAACATGAAAATTTGTGTTTAGTCTTTTTACTCAATTTCCACACATGTTCCAACAATGACTAAGAATTTCGGCTTGTTCATAATTAGTTCCACAACAAAATAAAAAAAGGGAAAATCTTGGGTGAAGAGTGAGAGAAGAAAAAAAAAATTAGAAAAAGAAATGAGGAAAGAAAGATGTGAAACATAAGAAAGGGGTGTAGGAAAAAGGTAACAGAGAGGATTAGATTAGAGAAAGTAAAACCAAATTGATGTGACGAGAGACGGAAGAGAAAGAGAGACTGAATTGAGATTTCTTGGAACGGATTGATATGTCAAAGGAAAGAGTATTTTATTGGGAATCAATGCACATTAACTACCTTATTTTTTAGTAGGCAGTTTAGAGTCAAGAGATCCACTTTGGAATTAGCGATGAGTTGAATATTGCAATTAGTGGGTCAATGAGTTGTTAATTAATAAATTAAGAGGTCCACTTACTTAGTTTAGGAGGGAAAAAAGTAGGGTTTAGGGAAGGAATACGGAAAGACTAATATGATGATGATGAAAAAAAAGTGGGATACCAACTGTTTTGATAAAAAAAACTTGATCCAATTGTCGTGATCCAAAAATCCCTTTCCCTTTCCTTGTAATGCGAAAAAAGTCTCTCTTATTACACTCTCACTTTTATCAATTCATAAGATTAACCTAAACTTAACCCTATCCCCACCGCACGTTTTCAAACCCTTACACACCTGCGGCACCACCTACATATAAATGAAAATGAAGAGAGCCTCCCTCAAATATTCGCATCAAATTGTTTCGTGCACAAAATCAACAATGGTTGCAACATATTTCTATTTACCTGATGACTGTTGGGAATATGTCTTCAAATTCCTCATCATCGACGGTTACCGTCTCCACTTGAATTCTGTTTCTGTTGTCTCCAAACGGTTCCTTTCCATCACCAACTGTCTCCGATTCTCTCTGTCTATCTATGGTATAACATACCCTTTCCTCACTCGACTCTTTCTTAGATTCACCAACCTCACCTCCCTCAACCTTACATGCTACTCCTTCGACCTCAACAACTTGCTATTCGAAATCTCTAGTTTCCCATTGAAACTTACTTCACTCAATATCTCCAACAAAAGCATTATTCCCACAAATGGATTGCGAGCTTTCTCGAAAAATATTACAACTCTGACCTCTCTCACCTGTTCGCACATAAGTTGTATCAACAGCACCGACTTGTTGGTCATCGCTGAATGCTTCCCTTTACTTGAAGAACTCGACCTCAGCAGCCCTTTAGAATGTAACAACGACCAATTACTTGATGAGTTAGAGACTCTCTCATTGCAACTTTTCAAACTCCGCAAGGTTAATCTCTCTAGTCATTACTACATCAACGACCAATTGTTTTTTCACTTGTTCAGAAATTGTAAGCTTCTCGAGGAGGCCATCATGGTTTGCTGCAATGGTGTAATCGGCACAGGTATTGTTAGAATGATTGTAGAGAATTCTAATTCTTTGATGGGTTTTGTTGTAAGACCGCAATTAAAGTCTCTCTGTTTGGATCACAATCCATGGTTAAGAGATGAAAGCATCATAATGATTGCTTCCATTTTCCCCAATCTGCAGCTTCTTGATTTAACTCATTGCTATGAGATATCGGAAGGTATTTGTCAAGTTTTAAAGAGATGTTGTAAAATTAGGCATTTGAAATTAGCTTACTGTTCAAAACAGAAGTTACTTGGAATGAACTTTGAAGCTCCCAAACTGGAGGTGTTAGACTTGTCAAATACAATGGTTGATGATGAAACACTCTATGTGATCTCGAAAAGTTGTTGTGGGCTTTTGCAACTGTTACTGAAAAATGGTTATCATGTCACAGAGAAGGGAGTGAAGCATATGTGGTAGAAAAATGCACAAAACTAAGAGAGATTAATTTAAAGGGTTGTTTTAAATTGCAGGCTAATTTTGTTGCCTCAATGATATTTTCAAGACCATCATTGAGAGAAATAACAGCTCCACCTGGTTTTGATTCAAGCGAGAAAATGAAACTCTACTTGAGCCACAACTGCTTTGTTTGGTAGCCTGAAACATGAAACAACTCTGCTGAAGTATAAACTCTGAAATGCAAAACTTGTTTGTTGTTTTCGGATTCACTTATATGAGAAATTAATTTATTTTATAAATGTTAACTTACAAATTTGTATTTAATTATGTGGATGATAATTCCCTATCATAATATATCATCGGTTTTTTTTTTTGGTGGTGGCCGGGGTTCGAACCCCGGACCTTGCATATTGTATGCAATGTCCATACCAACTGAGCTAAGCTCACGAGGACTATCATCGGTTTATTTATCCCTTTTCTGATATTATATGCTAGACTAGATGTTTTTATTTGTGTGTATGATGGTCTTCTTTGGTTGGAATTGGAAAGGTAACAATTTAGTTTAGCATTTTAAACTCGGTTTTTATTTTGATTCAATTTGCAAGCTGTAAATTTTTGCTATGGTTTGGTGTTAATATTATTCTACTACACATTTAATTCTTGATTATCTCTTTCATTTTTTTAGATATTTGAGAAAATATTATCTGCTAATTATCCATGTCCATCGGTGTTTGAACCTTATTTTTGTGTTGGATTGGAAGTTAGAATGCATGCTTGAAATGTGTATGTCTGTAGTTCATTTCACACGGCAAATAAGGTACAAAACAAAATGAAACCTACACTAAGAGTGTGTTCTTCTCAAGTCTCTGGTTTGATCCCCTTCGGTGCCAATTTTGGTGTTAGTTTGACTTCCTCTTAAAAAAATGTGAAACTATCTTAAAACTAATCAATATTCTTCTAATTCCTCATCGTGTTGAAAGTTCCATCGAAAATTGGCATCTTTCTGCATACGCCTGCATATCATGTTTCTTATTTTGAAATTATGCTATGTCTGATATTGGTTTTTGAAGCTATTGACTGACTACTCATTCTTTTCTGCGTTGATTCGAGTGTTTAATTAGTTTGGTGTACATTTTGTTGTTTCTATTTAGTTTTTGATCAATTTTTTTTGTTGCTTAATGATTCTGTTTGTGGTGACTTGATTATCGAATCCAAGTCTCTCATATATGCTATTTTTTGCGACACTTTCAGCTCACCTCCTTAGTATTTATGTAATTTATACTAGGTATTTGTTTAATCATTAAACAATCTATTATTGTGTGCATTTTGGTTTAGCCTTGGGTAAATTGGAGAGTAGTATAATTACAATTAAAGAACAACTATTGGGAAATTGACCGAGACTAACTTGAGCTAGCTTATAGCTTGTTGAATTAGCTTATAAGCTTGTTGGATCAAAACATAATGTGTTTGGTAACGAGCTTTTCCTACAAGCTTATAGCTTTTCTTGAGAAGCTATTTCGAGTAGCTTTTGAGCTTATAGCTTTTAGCTTTTTACATTTTGTTCCAATTATAACCTTATAATTTTATTTTTGTTACTTTTTTATCCTTTTGTAAGATGAAATAACTACCCACTACCTTACATCAAAATTGCACGGTACTCATACTCCACTCCACCCAATTTTCTTCGTTTTGGATAAAACAGTATGCTCTCATGGTGAGTGCTGCAATTTTAAATACAATTTCAATAATGAAATCAACCGAAGAAGCAATTCTTATCGGGTTAATCATTTTTTAGAAATCCCAAAGAGAAAAAAGACAATATGCATAGTTAGAAGGACCAACAAGTATGTAACTGCTCTCTATCGATACGCTGTTTATACGAGATTCTATTTTTCTTTCAAAAATCAGGTCCATTTTTTTTATTTCGTAAAAAAAGAAAACCATTTTTTAATGTTTTTATATATTTAGAATAAAATATATTTATTTAATATAAAAAATATTTAAAATTAAATGGTTGTGTACTTTTATGTCATTTTATATTTACAATAGCTAAATTTGCCAAACACTTTAACTTAAAATGATCAGCTTTTCAGCTATAAGTTATCAGCTATAAGCTAGCTTTTCAACTTTCAGCTAGCTTATAGCTTAATTTTACCAAATAGAGCCAATTAGAGAATAACTTCTCCCTCATTAAACCAAATCAGTGCATAAGCGAGGGCTCATAGGAATCAAGAGAAAGAAAGAGTAGAAAATGAACAAGTCAAGGAAGGAAGACAATTCTATCTTCCTCAATCCTCTCTAGAAATCCATAACCTAAGTAAGTACTCTCTTTGCATGTGTGGATTTTCTGGGTTAGGTTATGAAGGATTGTGAGTTTTATGTTGAAATTGGAATTCGTTTTGCTCTTGCTTAAACTAATTTTTCTTGAAGTATGAATATGTCATTGGTGTGTTCTTGTTGTAATTGTTGAGTTATATGACTTGTTGTGTGTTGACTTGATGCTGTCGTGAATGTTTTTGAACAACCAAAAATGAAATATATTAACTAAACAAAGAGTTCTACCAAAAAGAGTGCAATGATAGAAATCAAAAGTGCAAACAATTAATTACAATACCAAAACAAACAACTGAAAAACCAATATATCAACAATTAATTACGATATCAAAACAAACAACTGAGAAGCCAACATAGATTATAAGCTAAGTGACAAAACCCAAACGCATAATAGGATTAAGCAACCAAAGATGAAAAATGTGATTGCTCCTTTTCTTCCTGTTGTGAATTCGGACAAAATCACACCAATGAAAAACAAAGATGCATGGAGCAAAGGAAGTGGTAATCAATGGATAAAGTGTCTTCAAGCAGCAGCAGCAACAACAACAACAACAAACAATCCTAAAACTAAGTGTAAAGCAACATCATAAGCATAATCAAAGAAACAAAGATAAGAAAGCAAGAAAGAAAAAAACACACCAAGATGGTAACCCAGTTCGGTCCAATATGACCTACTCTAGGGGAGAGAGCAGCCCTCCAATCCACTAAGATGAAAGTGATACAAATGAGTTACAAGAAATTAGCTTAAAAGCTCACAAAAGAACAAATCCTAATTTCTACCCATTTTCATGTCACCCACACTCACAATGAATCCTAAGAGAAAACACAAAAGGAAGCTTTTTTATCCTTCCAACGGTGAAATCTCACTACCCAAGGTGTTTACAATGTTTCCCAACCCAAGAGAACCTCAGTACAAAGACACTCAACCCTAAAGTTACCTCCTTTGTAATCCAAGTTTCTCTCTCTTCAAGCTCTCCTTCAAAATCTAAACAGAAACACTTATATAGCAGTTAGACACTGACAAAATCGTGTCACGATTGGCCAAATCGTGTCACGATTGATGCGTACGACCCAAGGTACGACCAACCTTATCCTGAAAACGTGCCAAGCATGCGAAAAATCGTGTCACGATTGAACACCGGGAAAAACCATGCTCACTGCCAAGAAAATCGTGACACGCTTGATAAATCGTGTCACAATTCTGTACAACCTCAGAATCACAATTTGAAGCCAATTTACAACACTTCCAAATAACCCAAACACAAACTAACCAAATTATTTGCAAAGAAGATTGAATAGCTCTTGAAACGGCTCCTAAATTACCAAATTGCACAAGATGATTAGACAAGTGTATCAGATTCGTAGAATGCACTCATTACGTAACTAGACCCTGAATACTGCAAAAAACGTTGCAGCCCGAAAACAAATGGTCAATACTTTCTGGCATCCTACATCTGCTTACACACAAAGTAGCATTAGGTGGAATAATTCCTCGCCTAACCAGATTGTCCTTTGTAAGGATCCGATTGTTAATGAGGTCTTGTTTGTTGGCTTGTTAAAAAGTATTAAAAAAAGAGGGATTTGAGTAAGAAATTATTTATGATAGATTTGGTGTTTTCATATGAAAGTTAATGGGTTCAATATTTAGACTTGGTAATAATGTAATATGTTATAATTTATGTTCTGGTTTCAACCCAATGCAATGTTGAGTTGTAACTGTATTTAGAATGCGAATTTTTTTTCCAAATCATATTCAGCATGATTGTTGTTTTTCCAGGCAGCTTGGGCATTTGGATTGGCGCCTAGTGCCTTAAAGACCAAAATTAGAAGTGCATTGTATTTTCATGTTGGGTGCCTTGTGCTAGCTAAAAATATCCTCAGCAGGCGTCAATCACACCAATTTTGGCCCTTTGTGCTATGTTTCCCCCTTCGAACTTCTTGCACTTAGATGCCATGTTTGGGAGCTTTATGATTGGTTAAATCCTATTGTGACTTGATAATATGTTAGAATTGATGGTTTAGTTGCAATCCAATGCAATGTTGAGTTTTGGGTTGTTTATAATGTGAATAATCTGTCAAAATCATATTTTCGCATGATTATTGCTTTTCCAAGCAACTTGGCGTTGTGACGGGTGCCTAGTGCCTGAAAAACCAAATGTGATTAGACATTGTCATTTTTTCAAGTATAAGTATTCCTTTTGTTTATAAGACCAAACTAGGTATTTAAGATTAGAAACTGTGATCGGGTTACCTAATCCCAAATAGTTCATCCCCTTTACTCTCTTTAAGGCCATAGTGGAAGAGGAATTAGTGATGGAAACTCAAAGCAAAGGAAGAGAATACCAAAAGTTGTTGAAAGAATTAGATTGTGAACTTCTTCCTAGGTGCTGATAGTATTTTTAAGCATTGGGAACATTGAAATATGATGACAGGTCATCTTACGTTATTTTTAGCATATTTTTCAGTTATTTTTATTTAGTTTTGATCCAAATTAGAGGAGTTTTAAAACAATTGGCTATTGTTTTCGAGACATTTTGTAATGTTTTCATTTTGAATCATGTAATTCTAGTTTTCCCAAAACCAAGCAGTTCTAGGGTGTTTTTAATGTAATTCAAGGGAACATCATGCAAATCGGCAAAACAAAGCATTTTATGAGAATTTGGGAAGACAATGAATGGAGATTCAAGAGGCCTTTGAAGATATTGCAAAAAGGAAAAATTATGTTCCAAGTCCCAAGACAAGTTCTATTGAAAAAAGCACCCCAAAAGACGAAGAAACAAACGATTACGCGCGGATAAAGCACTCATGCGCCCCTGGTGGGCAAAAACACGCTTGTGCGCCCCCGAGTGTGAACCTGGCAACCTCGTATGCGCAAAAATACACTTATGCACCCTCGGGTGTGGTATGCACACCCCCGAGTGTATTATTTCGGGAAATAACTGTTTTTTGCTATTTTTTTCATGGAAACAAGTCTATAAATTCAACCCATCTCATTCACAATTATTCATTCAGAACGAAGTGGTTCAAGAGGAAAGCAAACATCAGGAGCTTCAAGGGAGTAATCTCTCTCCTCACTCAAGTCTTTAGGGTATGTTTTATTTTTTTTGTAATTTGTCTTTTCAAGTCTTTAGGGTATGTTTTATTTTTTTTGTAATTTGTCTTTAGTCACCATGAATAACTAAAGGGTTTCCAGATGAACCTCTATTTTATATGTTGGATTTATTTAATTTAAATTTTTTTATTCAGTTATTTTATGTATTTAATTTTATTATGCAAAAGTCTTAAAGCTTTCACCTGAATTCAATACATACCTGAGATAATGATAATCCCTCATATGATACTCCACTTGTCGCTTTATTACTTGGTAACAATTTAATACACTTGTATAAATTGTCTATCAAATATCTTGCTGCCTCTTTGATAAAATATTTTTGCACTCAGTCAACATATTTTTGCATACCATAATCTTATTGTTGCAAACAATAAACATATTTTTGAATGCAATATCCATGTGTGGGTAATCAATAAATATATTTTTGCACATGCCATGAACTTATTTTGGCCGTCATTAAACTTATTGTTGCAGAAAATATACATATTTAGGAAGCCGCCAAGTTTTTTTTTTGCAATCAATAAATTTTTGGCAGTCATTAAGCTTATGAAAAATGCTACACCCTCCGGTCACTATTATAAACAAAACTTTACATTTTAGATTCATTCCTTAAATGATGTATGTGGTTTATAATAAAGACCATATACATCATTTAATAAATGAATCTAAAATGTAAAGTTTTGCTTATAATAGTGACTGGAGGGTGTATTTCTCTAGAAAAATAGCATCAAGAATTTTTCAACAAGTTTTAATTGCATGATTTATTTGTTTACTTCCTATTTTTCAGCCACACCTCCTTGAATTGTGGCAAATAGTGCATTGTGATTGGCTGCTCTTTATTCTTGAAGAATTCTTGATGTTGTTTTTCTAGAGATATAGCATTGCTATAAACTTATTGTTGTAGAAAATATACGCCAATTTTTTATTTTTTTTTTGCAATCAATAAATTAATTTTTGGTACCCATAAACATATTATTGCAACAAATAATATTTTCGCACTCAATCAACATAGTTTTGCAGGCAATAATCTTATTATGACAAACAATAAACATATTTTTTAATGCAATAACCATGTCTGGGTAGTCAGTCTTTCAAAAAAAATGTGTGGGTAGTCAATAAATATATTTTTGCACACAATAAACTTATTTTGGTAGTGTCCCGTGAGCATAGCTCAGTTGTTAGAACAATGCATTATTATATGCAGGGGCCGGGGTTCGAACCCCGGACACCCCACTTATTCACCTTATAAGGTGAATTCTAGCCACTAAGCTACCTGACAAAAAAAAAAAACTTATTTTGGTAGTTAATGAATTTATTCTTGCAGAAAATAAACTTATTTAGGAGGCCAATAAATTTATTTTTACAATTAATAAACTTACTTTTGGTACCAATAAACATATCACTGCAACAAATAATATTAATAATATTTCTGCACTCAATCAAAATATTTTTGCAGGCAATAATCTTAGTGTCGCGAACAATATACATATTTTTGAATGCAATATTTTAAGAGGTCAGTCAATAAATATATTTTTGCAAACAATAAACTTATTTTTCCAGCAGTATTATCATTCTTGGAAAAAATAAACTTATTTAGGGAGCCAATAAATTTATTTTTGCAAGCAATAAACTTATCTCTAGTAAGCATAAACATATTATTGCAGCAAATAATTCAGTCTCTCGAGTTAAAATTTAGAAAAATAATTTTTTTTTGACAAAGAATATTTATATCTTTTTTCTTTTTTTTGGAATATTTATATCTTATCCCTGATTCTTTTTTTTTTTTTACAAGCTCTGATCCCTTGATTCTGTCTCATTTTTAATATTGTTCGTATAAGTTTAACCTAATCTTAAACTTGCAAACCCTCACAGATAGCGCAACTATCACCAGCAGCAACAACATCAATATGAAAAGAAAGAGAAGTAACTCTCTCAAATCTTCCCAACAACAATTGTTTTCTTCTTCCACAAAAATGACAACCATTACAGCAGCATATTTCTATTTACCTGATGAGTGTTGGGAATGTGTCTTCAAATTCTTCACCGATGGTGACGGTAACATCAGCAACAACTACTACTTGAAACATCTATCCGTTGTCTCAAAGCAGTTCCTCTCAATCACCAACCTTCTCCGATTCTCTCTCACTATACTTGCTCCAAAGCACTTTTGTTTCCTTCGTCGTCTCTTCCAAAGATTCTCCAACCTTAACTCCCTCAACCTTTCCATAGACTACGGTAATGATATCAACCTACTTCTCATCCAAATATCTCTTTTACCATTGAAACTTCGATCACTCCATCTCTCCAACACACCCACCAATCTTGCCAATGGATTGCGAGCTTTCTCTCAAAATGTTACAACTTTGACTTCACTCACTTCTTTCAACGTAAATTATAGATCGCAACGACTTTTTCTTCATCACCGATTGTTTTCCCGATTTGCAGTCGCTTGATTTTAAGTATTGCCATGAAATATGCAACAAAGGTATTGGTTGTGTTTTATGGAGATGTTGTAACATTAGACACTTGAACTTAACCGGTTGTTCGAGAGTGAAACTGCATGGAATGAACTTTGAAGTTCTCAAATTGGAGGTGTTGAACTTGTCCCATACAAGAGTTGACGATGAAATGTTGGATTAATTATTTAATTAATCAATTATGGATTGACAATAATCAATTATTATAAGTTGATGCCATAATATAAATTATGGTCTATTGTGTTAAGCACTAATTATATGATGAATTTGAGTGATTGGGCTTTTGTTACTAAATGGACCGTGATGGGTTGGACCATTTAGATAAGCCCAATGAGAGGTCCCTGCCCTCAGCCGTTTAGCTATTTAAACGTCATCCCATTAGACGGTTAATTATTCTGAAGATTGGTGAGAAAACCTAGAGCTAGACGGAATGAGGGTAGTTACCCCTCTCATAGTTGTCGCTGTTGTCCACGGTTATCCTTCATCAACCTAATTCAAAGGTACACAATCTCTTGTTCCTTTTTTTGTTATTGATGATATGCTATAATTTGTATCTATTGATCTATGGCTAAACACTAAAACTTTCATCAATTGGTATCAGAGCCACGTATATACAATTTATGGCTATTGTCTTTGTACCTTATTACGTGTTTGGTTGATTCTTTCAATTAAATATACTCTGTAATATGTTTCGATATACACCATGCCATATGTGAGGTTTTGACCATAATTGACAATTTTCAAATTAATCAAATACCTTGAGTTTTGTTTTTAAACGATAATTCAGTTTGAAAATAACCAGACAATAGATGGTTGGCTAATTCTTTTGGTGTATGTTGTCGATTACTAGACCCGAATTTATTTTTCGATTTGCAATTTTTTTTTTCTTTCTCTAACTGGATCAACGATTCTGAACAAATTATAAAGGGTTTTTTTCTCATCAAATTTATGGAGTTCTTACTACCTAAAAACCAAAGTAAATCGTTGGGTATTCTATAAGAAATCATATTGATTTATATTCGGATTTTGTCAAGAACCCTAATTTTTTAATCTCTGATTGAGTCAATAATCCACAAAATTGATATGTGGTTTCCCTTTGTCTCTCAATCGCGATTTCAAATCGAATTGAATCGTCAATTTTCGTCATCTTACGAGCAAGATCGAATCGGGTTAATCACGGGTCATTTCGACCCGTTTTCAGTTATCCGGGCGAAGAAGAAGCTCTTAGGCGCGTGTTCCACACGCGCGCGTATTTTAAAAAAAAATTATATTATTTTAAAATTCCAAATGTCATTTTATTTTAACCAGATAAATAATATTTACCATTCTAAAATTTTGGTAAATATTTTTTGGAATTGTTGACATATACATATTTGTTCTAATTTTATTTGGGGATAAATTATATTTTAAAGTATCATATTCTTATTTTTGTGGGAAGATTTCTTACTCGTTTATGACACTTCGAGAAAATACTCATTGAGGTATTTTTAATCCCCAAACTAACTAGTTAATATTATATTATTTTGGGATAAAAACATAATTTCTCTTGTACCCAAAATATTCAGAAGATTTGATTTATTTTATACCTTAAAATTTGGGATTTTAAATTACTTTTTGAAATCTCTAAATTTTTGATGTAAATTGATATGAAAATCATATGTTCTTTTAAATCATGCATTCTTTAGATTTGAGTCTAAAATATAACACTTATGTAAATTATTCTTTTAAAGTGTTAGTATTGTGAAGAATCTTTAGACTCAGTCTTATATTATTGTCTCAAATATCTTGTATAAACTAATATATTTTTGAGAATTGTTGATATTGTATTTTTTTGATGCATGGATTTCAAAATTTTGTCAAATCTTGAAAAGATCATATATCGATTAAATTGAGAATAATTTATTTCAAATCATGTATTCTCAATATTTGAGCTTAAACTGTTTTTGAAAATTCTCTCTTATATTTACTATTGTGAATTTATAGAAGGCTCAATTTTGTTAATTTTAATGCCAAGTATAATTAATTTATATTTTACGATTTTAAATATTCTTGGCATTATAAATATTCTAATGTAAGATATTCTTGAATTCATATTATCTTAGCATAAAGATCCAAAGTTCACTAATTGATCATTCTTTTCGCAACATATTTAAACTAAGACACTTGTCTTCGATTCTTGTCACAAATTGTTTTGAAGGGTCCTCATAATATTTTGTTTTCAAAATGAGTATAGTGAGTTGTATATATATGTCATTTATATTAATTGAATATAATATTGACATATTTCTCTTTAATATACATTATGCTTTCTGCTATACTCTCTAATCTAGACCCGTAATTTATTACTCTAAATTTTGTGATAAATACTATTAGTGTGTCTTGTCGCAATTAAATATTTGGATCACAATTATGTTAAACTATGTATTTTTGTATATAGTAAATAATGCATTATTGCATTTTTTATGCTAAAATTATAATGATGAATTAAAATTTGTAAGCCTCTTTGTTGTTTATCTGTTAACTATTATCAAAACAACTTATTAAGAATGGAGGCAATTTTTGAAATATGTATCATCCTTACATCTGAATTCTTATATAAATCATATTGATTTATAATTAGAGTCTCACTTATGCTTATTTATAATTGCTTATTCTCTATTGATGAATATTTTTGAGATGACTATATTATAAGATATTCTCGTTAAGTCATCAAAATTCAGTGGCTCTAAGTATAAGGATGAATGTCACACTCTGCGAGGTAAGTTGTTATTTAATTATTTTATCCTCTTGTGACTTATTGCTTATTATTGCACATATGAAGAAATTTTGTTCTTCTTCTCTTTTGTTGTGCAATTATGATATCCTATATAGAAGTGAAATCCTTTTTCAGAATATTCTAAACAGAACTCTGTTGTTATATACTATTTTCTTACTATAATGCTCCATTTTGTATTTGTGTTTTTTCTAATTTATAGTGGGAGTATTGAAAAAATTTATTCTAAGAGTTCTTTTCTGGATAAATTAGAAAACTATTTGACACACTTCTATTCCAAATAACAACTTTTGTTATTATACTACTTCATATAAAAGAAATTCTAAAGTCATATTTATGATGTGCTAATTTAAAATATTGTTAAGCACATTTTTCTATCATTTGAATATGACCGAAGTTGAGTAAATTTAAGTATAATTGTTTATGCATGATATTATTGTATCATATTCTCTTAAGCATAAACATTATTTATTTGTATAATTGTAATCTCACCTATCGTGGGTACAATTATGCAAATTTTGTTAAATAGATTAGCATTATATTGGTAACAGTCATACCCTATCGGTGTGTTGTTATTAACATAATTGTTATTATTCAATGTACCTAAAATGTTTATACTTATGTCAATTATAATTAGAATACTCTATCAATGTTTAAATTTTGTAAGACATAAGAATGGTACATTGTGATGATATAGTTCTTACTTATTATCGTTAAGATCCTTGAATGAGATTAATATAAGTAAGTTACTTTGTTAAAAGACATGTAGAAAATTGTATAAATTTTGCAATCCAATATTATTACATTTTGAATTAAATTTCTACCTAAATGTGATTTATATATATATATATATATATATATATATATATATATATATATATATATATATCGGATTGCTACTATCCCTTTGTTATGTGAGTGACGGACATACCCTATCGGTGTGACGTTACTTAACATATCATTTTGTGATAGAGAAATAGTTGAATATTTTATTTAAAATATCTTTCAAACCTTTTTAATTCAGCTATCATTGTCTATTCTCTATCAAGTGGGAGAATCATTGCTATGTATTGTGTAACGTGATGGACATACCCTATCGGTATGACATTACTTAACATAATCATCCTTTTGTGGGTAAGATAGTTTAACTATCATTCTTCAACAAGTGAGAAAAATTCTACATGTCAACTAACTATATCTCATAAACAAATATATTTATTTGTTTTCATATTTTAGATATGAAATAGAGACTTATATTGAGGATATTAATTATGTTATTGCTATTCTTTAATACTTATGGAAGCTTATGACTATTTTCTCTTATATCCTCAATAATAATAAAATATAAGTCTTGTGTATTTCCGCTGCTTGTAACCTAATTGTTTCTCAAATTTGTGTAAGTATAATTGTAGCGTTTGAGTTTTGAGTGAGTTATTAAAATTGTGAAAAGAGTCTTATATCCTATTTTTAGAGACTCATCTCACTCATAGGATGATAAATTTTTTATATAATCATCATACTCTGTCATATAACGGTTACTATGTTTATAAAATTCTGTGGAATTTTAATTGTGAAAAGGAGATCTTGTGTTATAAAATTCTTAAATGAAAATTTATGTTCTCCTTAATTGTAAATGCATAATATGTGGTTAACTACGAAACCCAAGTCTTGATAATATCTGCCATTGATAAAATATGTATTTATGGGGTTTCATATTATCTTTGAGTTACCACTTGTGTTAATAATTCTGCTATGCTCATGTGCAAAATATGTGGTTGAGTTCATGAAACTCTATTGGCTAAAATTATATAACCACTTATGTTGATGATCTTGCACTAGTAATTGAGTATCCCACTGTTGAATATTACATTATCATAATATTTTGTATCAGTGATCACTAATGAGAATTCCACTTACTCTTGTTTATATATATGTGGGATCAGTGGGAGTGTGTACACAATATTATATATTATGAGCTCAAATGAGAAATCTCACTTTTGTTTTATATATATGTGAGATGAAGAGAAATGTGTACACAATATTATTGTCGTTATCGCCATATACTCTTGTGCACACTATAAAATATGGCATAGCTTAAGAGACTTTAAACTTTAGTCTCATTCTATTATATTGAGATATATGTTAAAATTCTATCGATCTCAATGAGCATCATAATTGGATGCTTAAGTCAATTTTGTTGGAATATGCACAATAACTTCTTGGCATGCAAATATACATTGTGTTTCTGTTTTACCAACATTCCACATTTTAAGGTCATAAATAGTAAGTACAATGTATAACATCAATACTCCTATCGAGTATGATATTGTGTTCTTGTGGTAATTATAATTTGAGATAATCATAAATGTTCTTTTGTTATTGACATTCTAGTGGCCACATTAATCCACATATTTTTCTTTAAACTACGTGTCTATGTTAATCCAATTTGGGGATTATTGAATTTCCTATTTTGCTTTTATGGATTTTCATAGTCACATTTTTTTATAAAACTTGGATTAATTGAATGTCATTGAACATTTATCGACTTTGACTAAATGTAATTACTATCTCTTTATAGGCTATCCCTATAAGTAATTACTACTCTTATACCTATGTGGATATATGACTTTTATGGAATTGAAAACTCATTGGCAGAACCACTAACCACATACTTATATATGAGTATTGTAACTCATAATGATTTGATTAAGTCTATGTTATTTTGGGTTAGTGGGAGTTTGTTATAGCATTTATAAAATGCTTGGGCTATTCTTTACTGACATATTCTTTTAATTCAAATGTGTCACTATAGATTCATCATTTGTTAGAAAAGTGAGTCTTTGATCTGTATGATTTGTTTTCCCTATCGGATTCAATTTCTGCAGCATTAAAGCTTACTTCTCTTTTGAATGATTAGTGCTTTGACCATACATGTAATTTTAAATTTTTAAATTCTTTATGACAAGTGAATTTTTTTATTTTTTCAGTAATTGAGTATTGTCATCCAAGTGGGAGATTGTTGGATTAATTATTTAATTAATCAATTATGGATTGACAATAATCAATTATTATAAGTTGATGTCATAATATAAATTACGGTCTATTGTGTTAAGCACTAATTATATGATGAATTTGAGTGATTGGGCTTTTGTTACTAAATGGACCGTGATGGGTTGGACCATTTAGATAAGCCCAATGAGAGGTCCCTGCCCTCAGCCGTTTAGCTATTTAAACGTCATCCCATTAGACGGTTAATTATTCTGAAGATTGGTGAGAAAACCTAGAGCTAGACGGAATGAGAGTAGTTACCCCTCTCATAGTTGTCGCCGTTGTCCACGGTTATCCTTCATCAACCTAATTCAAAAGTACACAATCTCTTGTTCCTTTTTTTGTTATTGATGATATGCTATAATTTGTATCTATTGATCTATGGCTAAACACTAAAACTTTCATCATGAAAAACTATATGTAATCTCAAAGAGTTGTCGCGGGCTTTTGCAACTGTTTCTAGAAAATTGTTTGTATGTCACACAAAAAGGAATGAAACATGTGGTAGAAAACTGCACACAATTGAGAGAGATCAACTTGAGGTATTGCTATAAAGTCCATGCTGATTTTATTACCTCAATAGTATTTTCAAGGTCATCATTGAGAAAGATATTTGTTCCTTTCCCTTATCATTTCAAAGATAGAGAGAGGGAACTCTTTTCGCGTCATGGTTGTCTTGTTTGCTAGCATTCTGAAGCTGCTCTGTGGAAGTTTGAACTTTGAAATGTAAGATGTTTTTTGTTTTCAATTTATGTCTCTAATTACTTTTAAGAAAAGGATATGCTCATTAGGTTGTGCGTGATGATAAACGCTCCAGTTATTTTGTATTGCAAGGGTGTTATATGCAGCCTTACATTGTGTAGCTTTTCGTAGCCTTGCCTTGAACTGTATTACTTGGATATTTATTGTAGTTCTTGGCAGCATGAGTATTGCATATATACTTGCTGTAACACACATTTTTCTGCTGTTAATTTTATCTGCTAAAGTATTTTTCCTTCATAAGATCAAATATACCAAACAATGGCGTGTCTCATTCTATAATTTTCCATGCTTATGGTTTAGATTACATTTTGATTACAACATGTGACATAATATACTAGACCCGATCTTTTTCTTTGGAATATAGACCAATCAATATTCAATATTGATTACATATTCTCCCACATATGATCAAATCTACCAAACAATGGAATGGAAATATGCATAAAATTTCCAAACAAGGGAATGAAATCTCTTTTCCTTTCCGTTCCGTTCCATTCTATTTCATTCCGCTCCGTTTCGTTTTGTTCCAACAATCCAAACAGAACCTAAGTGGTATATATATTGTACTGACTGGTTAAAATTTCAAAAGTAAGTTCTTAGTGGTGATACATTTATGAATATGGATTTTGTGATTGGCTTCAGGTCATAACTCAGTCCATGTCTTTTATTTTTTTTTACTTGTGGAATTCCTTTCACTTGTGGAATGTTTGAGGCAATGTGTTTGTTATGTTATGATATTTTTTTTGAAAGTATATAATATATGGAATGTTAAACAAACTCCAGATCATTACTTTATGATGATTTGTTAGAGAATGTTTTCTCCTTTGCATAGCGATTGTGTTTTAAATGTCTTGCCTTTTCACTTTGTAGGTAAATGTTTCAGAAATACTTGCAGGTCATAAATCATGCTTTTCCCCACAAGACTAATGCTACAATACTACTCATCATTCATTATCAAGTGAAGTTACACTAACAAACATACTTGGATGACGAAAAATCAAGATTTAGAAAATGAAAAAACTTTATATTTTGGAGACGGTTTTGTTTTTGCCATTTTTAGTAGGTAATAATTAGGCTAAAGTGCACTTTTCCCCTCTAACTTTCAAAAACTTGCAATTTTGATCCCCTAAGTACAAAAACCACAATTTTGCCCCCATAAGATTTAGCTTCATTGCAACTTTGGTCCTTTTGACCAATTTTGACCTAGTCAACCCTAATTTGGCATACAACATGTGTATTTTTTAATTTTCTTTTTTTTTTAAAGCCACATGATCATTTTTTAAAGGCTAAAGTGCACTTTTCCCCCCTTAACTTTCAAAAACATGCAATTTTGGCCCCCTAAGTACAAAAACTACAATTTTGACCCCCTAAGTTTTAGCCCCTTTGCAGCTTTGGTCTTTTTGGTCAATTTTGACTTATTCAACGCCTACGTGGCAGGCCACGTGTGTAATTAATTTATTAAAAAAATTAAATAAACCAAAAAAAACAATTTTTAAATTAAATAAATTAAAAAAAAGAATTAAAAAATAAGAGAAAAAAAAAAACGAAAACTCTTCGTCATGGTCATGTCTATCTTCATCTCTTCCAACCCAACCCAAACAAACAAAAATTACCAACTCATTCAATTCAAAATCCAAAAAATTAACAACCCAAATCAAAATAGTAGAACCACTATTATCCTAACAAGCAAACTCTCCTTGTCTCAGTATTCCTATCCACCAACCTCTCCACCATAGCCACCTCCCTTCTCTATTCTCTTATCCTCTCCCACGAACTCAACACAAAACACTAAACAACAACACTTTTATCTTTGTTACAAAAACTCAAAAAAGCACCGTACATAGCTTTTTATTGCTTGCTTATGTTGTCCTTGCAGATCTTACAGAAGATTCAATTCAAGTCTTGTTTTTCTTCATTGAACTTGTTCCTGATTTTTGTTTGATGCAGGTGTGATAAGGTTTTTCTTCATACCCTTTTGAAGTTTTTGTTCTTGGATTTGATTGGTGGGTTTTGTCAAGCTTGTTGTAGTGAAAGAAATGCTAGAATTGATTTTGAAGGTGAAAAAAGTTTGAATTTTGAAGTTGTTTTGGTGATTTTGTTTTTGAAGAAGTGAAAAAGGTCATAATTTTGAAGTGTGTGTCGCTGGAGAAGAAGAGAAAATTAATTAGGATTTTTTTTTCTGATTTTTTAATTCTTTTTTTCATTTATTTAATTTAAAAATTGATTTTTTGGTTTTTTAAATTTTTTAATTAATTAATTACACACGTGGCCTGCCATGCCACGTAGGCGTTGAATAAGTCAAAATTGACCAAAAGGACCAAAGATGCAAAGGGCTAAATCTTAGGAGGCCAAAATTGTAGTTTTTGTACTTAGGGGGCTAAAATTGCAAGTTTTTGAAAGTTAAGGGGGAAAAGTGCTCTTTAGCCTTTTTTAAATTAGATAAATGAAAAAAGAAATTGAAAAATTAAAAAATCAGAAATTAAAAAAAAAATAGAAAAGAAAATGAAAAAAGAAACATCATGATTCAAAAGAAAAAAGAATCGTGGAGAAAGAAAAGGAAAGAAATAGAAAAGGAAAAGAAAAAAGAAAAAAAAATGTGATCCAGGTGAGAACTACGTTACCCTCTCTTGTTTAGGGGGTAATTACCCTCTCATAATATCAACCAATCAAAATGTAATATGCATAGACAACATTAAATGTCAAATAAATGAATCAATTTTTTCTAAAAATAAAAAAGTTCATCTTAATGATAAGGTAACTTTTAATACTTTTAATTTTTTATTTAGAGTAAATTACACTCCCCTCCCCTCTTATGTTAAAATATACACTTCCCTCCCTTTAAAAATAAAATCTACACTCCTCTCCATCTAAGATGCTTGAATTACAACCCTCTCCCTTAATAATTAAACATGTATTACACTTTAATCTATTTTAACATAAATAAATATTTTTATGATATATACTAACCACCATTTAAGAAAAATAAATTCATTTCTTTATAATTTAAATATCAATGGTAATTAAACTTAAATATTTTGCTATTAAGTTTATAATTTATAGTATAAAACTAATTTTTAAATAACCATATTTTACTGTATTTAGTAATTATTGTAATTTTATTTTTTGGTTGTTTCATATTTTATAATAGAGTTTAAAACTATATGTTAATGTAATTGTGAATAAAAAAAAGCGAAAAATATGTATTCAAATTTTGATTATGTTAAAATAGACCCGCAATATTTTTTTTTTAAGTGTGTTAGATTATTATTATTATTATTATTATTTTGTTAGATTATTAAAAAGAAAATATTGAGGAAGTAGATTTTAACATAAGAAGAGAGAATAATGTAATTCAAGCTTCTCTTAAGGGAGAGGAATGAAATGTTTTCTAATATGTTTGGAATAAGGGAGGAGGGGAGCGTATATTTTAACATAACAGGGGAGGGGAGTGTAATTCAGGAATCTTTGAGGGGAGAAGAGTGTAATTTACTCTTTTATTGTAATTCAAGAATCTTTGAGGGGAGAAGAGTGTAATTTACTCTTTTATTTAATTATATTAAGGTGTTCAATCTTAATTAATTTACACTACAAGACTTATAACAAATCAAATTTTTACATCAAATTTCTTTCATCTAGATGTCCTTAAATTCATCACTTACATTCATAAAATTTCTTCCATTCCACAACCCCGAACGTGAGAACAAAAACATCTCCTTCATTCAAATTTCTTCTTTATTCTTCTCTATTGATCAATTCTTGTTTCTTTTTCGTTTTCTTCCCATTTTGATTGTTCAATTTTGTCGTTCCAAAGTGCTGCAGTTTCAAATTATAGTGAGAATTGTCGTTGTTTCTAGAACCGCGTCAGGTATCGTGATTTTTTTTTTTATTTAAGCAGCCAACCTAATAAAATATGCTAACACGCATAGACCTGCCTCACTATCAACCAAAGCCTTTAAGTCCAAACAAAAGAACAAAAACCTCATGACATAACCATTTAAGCAGCAACCGAAAAAAATGCTAGCAAACTCCCAAAACATCACAGCGGCAACACCTGCTAGCAATCCTTAAAGTATAACGGATGACTTACTCAATTGTTATAATTAACTACCTCACAACCAAGAAAAATCAAATCAAAAAGAAAAATCAACTCACCATATCTGACGTGGTTCTGGAAATAACGGTAATTCTCACGATATTTGGAATCAAACAAACGACGACGATTCTCACGAAAATTGAAAAATGCGGCAGTTTAGAACGACAAAATTGAACAATCAAAATGAGAAGAAGAAATTTTATGAACGTAACAGATAAATTTAAGGACATTTAGATGAAAGAAATTTGATGTGAAATTTTAATTGTTCTAAGCCAGTCTTGTAGTGTAAATTAATTAAGATTGAACACCTAAATATAATTAAGGCAAGATTTCATTTGAGGTTCTTTATCTTTTTTTTTTGTGATAATTTGGTCATTTATCTTTATTTTTTCCCGTTTGGGTCCTTTATCTCTCTTAAAAGCACATATACATCTTTTTTCTCATTTTTTATTAAAAAATACATAATTTTATTTTTAAAAATATATTTTTATTAAAAAGGAAAAAAAAATCCAGAAATATGATGAAGAAGTTCATCATCTTCATCTTCTTCCTTTGAATCTTCTCCAACTTCTTTAAATAATTTTTTTTTTACTAAAATATATCTCCAAATATCGTGGATTAATGTTATATTCATCTCAAATCTTCTTTTAAACACAAAAATCAAAACATTAATTTCACAAATGTTGCAAGGCGGATGGTGGAGGCTTAGTCACTGGCGGAAGGGTTAGGCTTTACAAAAGTTAAGATTGTTCTGGAAACAACAAAATTGATGGGCAAAGCTGCTCTCAATTTTGGGGTTATTTTTATGTCGGGTTTGAATATTGAGTTAGAAAATAATAATAATACACGGTGTGACAATTTATAACTATTTTTTTTAAACTAAATCTCTTTTCTATAGGGTTTTGATTTTTGTGTTTAAAAGAAGATTTGAGGTGAACATAACATTAATTCATGTTATTTGGAGATATATTTGTGTAGAATTTTTTTTGATTCAATGAAAATGATGAAGATTCAAAGAAAGAAGATGGAGATGATGAACATCTTCATCATATTTCTGGATTTTTTTTCATTTTTAATAAAAATATATTTTAAAAAAAATAAAATTATGTATTTTTTTAATTAAAAAAAATGAGAAAAAGGATGTATATGTGCTTTTATGAGAGATAAAAGATCTAAACGGAAAAAAATAAAGATAAATGACCAAAGTGTTACAAATAAATAAGATAAAGGAACTATAATGTAATCTTGTCTATAATTAAATAAAAATTAAAAGTATTAAAAGTTACCTAAAATAGATTTTTTTTTTTATAGAAAAAATTTACTCATTTATTTGACATTTAATATGTATATTACATTTTGATAATACTGTACCCTCTAAACAAGAGAGGGTAATCTAGAAAAAACCCGGAAAGAAGAAACAATCACTGAGAAATAAATAATCATGGAAAAATTCAGAAACCCATAGATTGAAAAGATAAAAGAAAACAAGATGAATCATGGAAAGAAGATCGGTTTGCTATTGTTGTTGTGCTGCAATAACCTAGCCTCAAAATCCAATCCAATCCAATTCAATCCTTCTTGAATTTTCAATCTTTTTGTTCTTCTTTTTGAATCGATTCGATATGAAAATTAAAACCAATAAGAGAATTGGTTTCAAGATTTCAAGCAAGGGATGAAAACCAAAAATCGAAAAGAAGCTTGGAGAATCGCTCCTCTTGCGACACCGGCATCGACGTCGTAAAGAAGCTTGGAGAATCGTTGCTTTCTGATCTGTTATGGGGTGTTTGTTTTTTATGCTTTCGATGGTGAATGTTATTGAGATAAGATTGTGGATGTTATCTTGTGGGAGTAAATCTGCAGCTCATGCTGTTGCTGTTATGGCTATTCTTGTTTCTTCTGTTGTTGTGGTTTATATTTCAACTGCTATTTATGCCTTTACACACTAGATTTGGAATTGAAATCTTGTTTGATTGTTATGTTTTTTGATATATGAAATGGATTGAATTGGATTTAGGAAAGAAGAAATTCTTGGTGTTTTTTTAAGAAGAAATTCACGTGTCATTCCTTTTTTTTATGGAAAGAAGAAGAATCGTTTATTCCTTTTTTATTTTCCTTTTCTATTATTTTTTTTTAAATTTCTGATTTTTTTTAATTTTTCAATTTCTTTTTTCATTTATTTAATTTAATAAATGATTATGTGGCTTTTTAAAAAAAGAAAATTAAAAAATACACATGTGGCATGCCAAATCAGTGTTGATTAGGTCAAAATTGGTCAAAAGGACCAAAGTTGCAATTGGGCTAAATCTTAAAGTGGCTAAATTGTGGTTTTGGTACTTAGGGGCCAAAATTGCAAGTTTTTGAAAGTTAGGGGGGAAAATGCACTTTAGCCTAATAATTATTGTGATGTAAGACTTATATTGCATAGTTCCTTTGATTCTTTATCATTGTGTAATGTATTTTATCATTTGAGCATAACTATATTTTGTGCTTTTATTAGTTTAAATTATTTTCTCCAAAAAACTGAATCAAATATGTATGTTATTTTCTCCACTAATTCTGGGCAGGATACTGAAGGTGAGAAAAACACAAGAAGGGAGGTTGAATTGTGTTTTGAAAAATTCTTCGTTTCTCCTAAAAACTGAACACACTGATCAGAAGCTAAGTGAGACAGCTTCTGAAGTGATAATCAGAATCTAAATGCAGCGGAATAAAACAGAGAGAGAGAAGAAGAACGACACAAAGCAATTATACTGGTTCCTTCCACAATCCGGAAGTAGTCCAGTCCCCCTTGCACTTCCAAGGAGATTTCACTATGAGTAATATCTGATTACAAATGCTCAAGCACACAAGCAAGAGACTTCCTTTGCTCAAGCACACAAGCTAGAGACTTCCTTTGCTCAAGAACACAATCAAGAGACTTCCTGCTCAAGCACAACTGCAAGAGACTTCCTAACTAAACAAAATTACACAGAAAATTGTTTAAGGTTGAACACTTGATATACAATCAGAGGTGCTCTCAATACAAATCAGATACAGACTCAATGGACTTAAGAATTTCTAAGATATGACTTTTAGACACAGAAATTCTAAGTGAATGCAGAACAATTTCAGCAGAGATTTGGCACTTGTAAAAATGTTATGAGTCTTTCGTTTAGCGTTCTTGCATTGCCAAATTTCTAGGTCTTCACTCCTTTATATAGAGGTGTGAAAGAGACGTTGTGAAATTGCCAGCACACCAAAGAGTCGTTGTTGAAGCTTGATCTTTCACCAATGATCTTTTGTCTGATTTGGTTGTTGTCCTATGAAGAACCAATTTGAAATCCATTCCTTATCCAAAGGAACATATATGCAGGCGAGACCGTATTCTGGAGCTGTTTTCTTGTCTTGAAGCGTGGACACAAAACAGAGTAGTGGAGAACGTGGCTGTACAATTCGTACAATAGTACAATGTCAACGCTTTCGTCCAAATTGCAAGCACATGCCTTCAAACACCTTTGAAATGGCCGTTGCAATGTTCCACTGATTTTCTGCTGTGTTTTCGAGACCAATAGACAACTTTTGCAATGTAGATCCTTCAATCTTTGAATGTTTTGCAAATCCAGTTGATCTTCAGCTTCTGGTGAAATGACTTCTGATGAGGCAGCTTCTTCAGCTTCTGATGATGTGGCTTCTGGACCTCTTGTCTTCAGAAGCACTATTCTTCAGGAGCAGCTTTACTTCAGGAGCGGTATTTCTTCAGGAGCAGCTTGACTTCAGGAGCAGCTTGACTTCAGGAGCGCTTTGCCTTCAGAATCATCTAAGCTTCATTTCCTTTTGCTCTTTATTTGCTCATTCAGAACCAACCAATGATGTAACTTTTTAACTGTGGTCCTGTACACTTGAACAAATATTAGCTAGTCCAATTTACAATTTTTAATACCTTGTTATCATCAAAACTCTTTAAGGTTCATTGTTAAACACATTTTGTTCCAACAGATACAACGATAAATCTACTTAACTCATTGATGCTTTCTTTTGTCATAGTCAACTTGTTGAAGCATACTTGCGTATGACAAGATTGTGTGTAATCATAATGACCCCTGTTTATAAAGGGTAGTAGGGAGAAGCTACTATTAGATGCATATGTTGAACTCAATTATGAAAGCATGAAAATTTGATTAGACGTAACAAACTTCAATCCTCTCTTGTAGACTAGATTTGCCCATATTCTTCCAAATCCACCATAAGATAATGTGTATGTTTGAGTTTGTCGTATAAAAATTGATTTTGTAAAATTGATTGATTAAAAGTGAATTGAAGGAAAATAATTTATGTTTAAAATAAAAAACTATAAATTTTAACTTCAATTAAAATCAATTTTATTCGAAATCAATCAATAGGGTCTCATTCAACTTTCCAACTGAAGCTGAAAAAGAACACGCATCAAAAGTTACTACACAGCGGTATATAAGATAAGATTGTTAGTTAATTAGTTAGTTAGATGAGTAAAGAAAAGAACGTGTGATGTTGGTTTGAATTGAAGATGACAACAAAGTCGTAGTGTTTCGTCTACAATCACTCGTCACTGAAATAGAGAAAGAGAGAGAAACAAGAATCATCATTCATCCATGGAAACCAAGCTATTGAATCCACCTTCTCTTATTCACTTTCCTTCCTCCTCTGTTTCTTCTTCTTCTTCTTTATCCACACGCACATTCTTCCCCTTTCATCACTACCGTTCTTTCAAACTAATCATCGCTCACAATTCACATACCGAACAACAACAATCTCAATCTTCCAAACCCATTTACTCTCCTACACCTCCCAATCGTCAACTTCGCACCCCTCATAGCGGGTAACTATCTTTCTATCTAATCTTTTTCATTCTTATTTTCATTCAATCTTTCATTTATTCAATTTATGTGTTTAGGTATCACTTTGATGGAACTGCACGCAAATTCTTCGAGGGTTGGTACTTCAAAGTTTCCATTCCTGAAAAGAGACAAAGCTTTTGCTTTATGTATTCTGTTGAGAATCCTGCGTTTCCCAAGGAATTGACAACTTTGGAATTGGCACAATATGGACCTAGGTTTACTGGTGTTGGGGCACAAATTCTTGGTGCTGGTGATAAATACATTTGCCAATATACTCCCCAATCACACAATTTCTGGGGAAGTAAGCAACTATTATATGCACATTATAATAAAGTTTGTATTTTTATGTAATTCTAATAAGGATGATGATCACATTATAATTTTAACTTACAAGTTAATTTTTTTGAATGGTTAGGTAGGAATGAATTGATGTTGGGTAACACTTTTGCGGCTAAGCAAAATTCGAAACCTCCGAACAAGGAGGTTCCTCCTAAGGTAGGTTTTATGTATACAATCTTTCAATCTAATTGTTTGACTCTATGCTATTTATCAGTAAATTAACTACTAATATTTGTTACTCCTGTCGTCATGCATATTTTAAATTTTGAGAAATTGACTTGTCTCATGAGACATGTCTTATGATAATACATACACCCTTCAGTTCAGTAGCTCAATTACACTCACTACAAATTAGAGAGGGTCTGTCTGTCATTTAAACATACATGAGGGTAGGTGAGTACACTTTTCCAATGAATAAGTAGGTGGTGAGTGTTGGGTTTGTGTGTGCGTCATTTAAGCATACCTTGGGGGTCATTTTCTTCTTAAGATGCTTGACTATTAAGACTCTATTTGGATAAGCAACATAATTAAGTGCTATTAGTATAAACACTTATCATGCAAGTGCTTATGTATAAGTTATTTCCTTTACAAAAGATAAAGTAAAGTTATTAGCTATTGAAAATAAGCTGAAAGCAACTTATGGACATGCCATACACAGTTTTCATAAGCTCTCCCAAACAATTTCGCAACTACTTATGCCAGCAGATGAGCTCAAATAAGTCAATCCAAATAGGTCCTAGGTGTTAACTTCCCTGTTACTGCTGCATCTTTGCTGAGCTATATAAGTGATTACTTTTGAATGACTCTAGTTTTGTTTCTTTACTGAACTAGTTTTACTTATTTCATTGGTAGTCGTTGACACTCTTTCAAGGGTAACTTTTTTTCTTTAATTTCCAACAAATTTAGACTAATCAGACAAATGGTTTATTTTCTGTCACAATTACATTACTGGTTATAAGAGTGGCTTCCAGAAATAATTATTATTCTTTATTTTTGTTTGCAAATGCTTCTTATTTGGTCACTTTCCATAGGAATTTAATGATAAAGTGTTCGAAGGTTTTCAAGTCACTCCCCTTTGGAATCAAGGTTTCATTTGCGATGATGGAAGGTAGAAGTTACATTTTTTTTTTTTTTTAAATATTGTTTTCTTTGATTGATTACTTTTGTTATTTGATACAAATTATAATTATAGGTCGGATTATGTAGAAACAGTAAAGACTGCTCGCTGGGAGTATAGTACACGTCCTGTATATGGTTGGGGTGACGTTGGGTCTACACAGAAGTCAACTGCTGGCTGGCTTGCAGCTTTTCCTGTTTTTGAACCACATTGGCAAATATGCATGGCCGGTGGCCTGTCAACAGGTATGTGCTGTCATGTTCTAGTATCTGCATTTTTTATGTCTGAACTGAAACAGATTGATTTGATCAGTTTATGTGAAGCTATTATGGCTGTCCACTCATGTAATTTGCCAAAGTGATTGGCATCTAGCCACTTGATATCTACAAAATATTACATGCCAGTAGAATTGTGGTATTGGACATATATAATTTTTTTGAACAATTGGACATATATAATTATTGCTAGAGCCATGTGGTGAGTCAGGAATAGGCGAGTGAAAGTATGATAATGAACATTTACAAGGTCAATTTTAGACTAAAACTGAAATGATAGGATGATGCTTGACAATTAGTTTGGGAAGTATGGTGTTGGCTTGGGGCCTTGGAATGTGCTCCTCTTAAAGTCTCATATTCATTTCTCGCCGGTGTCAATTTCGGTGGGCTAGTTTGGCTTCTTGAAAAAAAAAATGTAGTTTGTGAAGTGCATTTGTACTTTAAAAGTTATTCACACTTGTTGGTGTCATATGTGTGTTCTCTTTCATTTTTCTTATATTAACAATATTGAATCTCAGGTTGGATAGAGTGGGATGGCGAGAGGATTGAGTTTGAAAATGCCCCATCTTATTCAGAAAAGAACTGGGGTGGAGCGTTCCCGAGAAAATGGTTTTGGGTAAAAAAACTCTCTTTCTTCACTGAAGTATGTGTCATAGAGTTTATCTGCACATCGGTTTCATGGCTTGCTATGATACTTCAGCTGTAGCTAGTTGCATGAAATCAATTGCGAGCCTTCTTGTATTTTGATTGAAAATTATGGCCAGAATGTTGCTTTTCCTCGTTTTATGGTTACTTGAATTTTCCAGCAAGTATTGTAGATTAATATGCTTTCTTATTGTTATTTTGATATTCAACTATTCTCACCAGTGTTTCGATGAGTGTTGCATAATTTATTTATTTTTTTGTATCTCACATAGTGGAGTGGATGTCTCATGCAGGCTCAGTGTAATGTTTTCGAAGGTGCTAGTGGAGAAATTGCACTTACAGCCGCTGGTGGATTGAGACAAATTCCGGGACTAACTGAGACATTTGAAAATGCTGCATTGGTAACTTCATATGGCAATATCGATTTGACTCATTTCATAAATCTATTTCACTGACTTTATGTAATATTGAAGATTACATTTGAAATAAATGTTGATGATAATAGGAATGGCTAAAGGACGGGGATGTAAAGCAAATTCTATTGTTCTTTTTGTTTTGGTTAAAATAACATGTCTCTGCTCATGTTACTCTTTGATTTGACAAAATCTATAGTGAGGATGAAAGTGCTTGAGTTTTTTAGTGTCTTCAAATAATTTATTGCATTACTGACACTTCAGGAAAATATGTATTCTCTGCTTAAAATCATGAATGATGTGGAGTTATGTTAAAATTTATTGTCGAGTGGCTCAAGTAGGTTGATATTTCTTTTGAAGTGTTCTAATTTGAATGTCTAATGGCCGTTAGTGATTTCATCTGTTTCAAATTGTGGTAACAAGGTGTTGCTCTTGTGTAGGATTAGTTTTGGGTCTATTTGCCTTCTTCTGTTGGTCACTACATGCAATAATCCTTTCTATCAGTATATTATATTATTGTTATTATTTTTTATCTTAACTTATAATATTTATTTACTATGTTGCAAATTAGCGCAGATTGGAATTCACTATGGTGGAAAGTTTTATGAATTTGTGCCATGGAATGGTGTTGTAAGCTGGGAAGTAGCTACTTGGGGTTATTGGTTTATGTCTGCAGACAACGGAAATTATGTGGTAAATATTTCTCTCCAATTACATTATGTTTTATGTTGATGGTTACTTTACAGATGTATACATCTCATGAATCAGAAATGATCTGAACATTTTGATGAATATACAACTCATACTTGGGGTTATTGGTTTATGTCTGCAGAAAACAAAATGAAAAATTATGCAAATTCGCGATTAAAAATAAAAGCAGAAATGTTTTCTTAAAGTAAACATGCTGGAATTCTGGCTAATGACAGGCTCAATTAATTATATTTTTGCAGGTTGAATTAGAAGCAACAACAGAGGATCAAGGTACTACATTGCGTGCTCCAACATCAGAAGCTGGCCTTTCTCAAGCTTGTAAAGATACATGCTTTGGAATACTAAAATTAAAATTGTGGGAAAGAAGATATGACGGCAGCAAGGGAAAGGTGTTTTCTTATATTCACACAAATAAATTGTTCACATACTTTGTCTTTGATTAGATTAATGGAACATGTTGATGAATGTTATGTGAAAATGGCAGATAATATTGGACGTGACAAGTGACATGGCAGCTCTAGAAGTTGGAGGAGGGCCATGGTTTAACACTTGGAAGGGAAAAACATCAACTCCACCTGTTCTTAGCCGTGCTATTGGATTACCGGTAGATGTAGATGGCCTCTATAATCTGTTTCCTCTGTTTAAACCACCTGGCTTGTAGTATGTTGTTGTTTTAATATCCATGTAAAACTTCTCTCTTGGTACAGAGTTTCATGGTAAGTACAAACTTTTGGAAGGGATTCATGATTAGAAAAGTACCATGTTTATACATAGAAAATATCAAATGAAAAGAATTGTATGTTTAATTAATGTATGTTTAATGTATAAGAATGTTCATGGAATTGTTAACGTGTGTTTAGTTGGAGGGGAGGGAAGAAATTATTTTAGATTTTAGTGGCTTAGTTCGTCTTTTTGGAGGGGAGGGAAAGGTACGTGGGGGACTAAAATCCCTCTTAAGTTAGTTTTATCTCCCTTTCAAACGTGTGGGGATTTGGAGGGGAGAAAAATTGTTTAAATTTATACTTAAATTTCCTTATATTGAGTGTGGGGGGAGCCCCTAATATGAACTTCAATTTAAAGTAACTGCTGGTGGACCTTAGTTAATTATTGGGTATAACCGGATGAAACCAATCAATGAAAATGAAAAAAAAAAAAAGGCATAAATTTAAAGAGACGTTAATAATTGAACACAATTTATTTATTGATCAATATTTTATAATACATTTACATTAAAATTAAAATAATGCTTATTACAACAAATTATTAGATGCCTAAAACTAAATCTTTGGGACAAAAAGATGGAGAGGGAATGCGGGAAGGCTTGTTTCCTCTCGCACATCCTCAGAAGGAGAGGAGGGGAAGGTTTGTTTTCTCTCGCACATTCTCATGAGGGGAAGTTGGAAGAATGAGATTTCGATGAGCAACCCCAGATTCCGATGAGCAAATATGCAGAGTGGGACATCGCCCTTTGACCATTCATATTATCCCTACAAAATTAGAGGAACCTTTGTGTGAAATGTCAATGGTAGAACATTGGCATCATGAACATTATAAAAGAGAACGAGAGAATGTGAGTTGGAACGAGAATTTGTGAAGAATGATTGGGTATTTATAGGGGAAATGTTGTCATAGAGTGTAACGATCAGTCATTGGAAGGGGAAACATATGGTCAACAGAGTCTGGCCAATCAATGGAAGGGAAAACACATGTTAAATGAATCAGCCTTGATGACCAAGCCATCGTCCACATTTTGAACTTGTTCGAATTATATAATCTGGACACTTCCTCGGTCAGATATTTCCAAGATATTAGGAAAATTTTGATTCCACCCAGGACCCAAGAAGAAATTAGGGTTTGCATGGATGGATCAGGTGATGATTCATGTTTGGTCGATCCATGATATTTTGTGTGTTTTATTATGTTATTTAACACTGTTGAATTATGTTATTGAATTTTTCATGTTTTTGAAATTGTTATTTTTAATGTATGTTGTTGAAATTAAATTTCTTGTTTTTTAAACTCCATCAAACCCTCCAAACCTCAAGTTTAACACAGTATGAGACTGGTTCGGATTATATAATCCGAAGTAATTTGGAAATGAATTCGGATTACATAGTCCAAATCATCCCAAATTGTGGATTGCAGTGTTGCAAGCAAGGTTTGGACAGTTTGTGATGTGTTAATTCAAAATGTTTCTTTCATATTTAGAGCAACATCTGTCTGCCATGTATTTCATCTTTAACCTTTTGAGATCTCTCTCTCGTCCATCTCAAATTCTGAAACTTTGTGTGTTTCGTCCCTTCTGCGGGTGAATAAATAAATCTCGATCACCCCTATATGTAATCATCAACATGTATATGTGAGACTTTCATTTGTGTTTGTTTCTATTTTAATTTTGATTTGCTTCTACGAGAACATTATAGTATAATCACGGTTGCTATAACATAAATGGTTCTAGATGGATTCCATGTGTATGCATAATCTTATTTTAATATTAGTACTTAATAAACACTCATTCGTTTCATCTGAGTAACTGAAAAATTTATTAAATGATTTTCAATAATAACTTTATATTATTACATTTCAATAATAATCAATTTGTTAAATAATAATTATCTTATTTATGATATTTTAGATTATAAAAATTATAAATTTTATTTGCACAACATTTTCATGAATTGTATTTTATTTAAAATGAGGAAAGAAGTTGTATATACTTTGAAAGTCGTTGCAATTGATGAAAGAAGTAGCTAATTTTAAATGAATTTAAGCACTTTTTTTTTTGAAACATGTTAAAAGAAGTTGCATATACATATATTAGTTGTTAATTTCTCTTCTTTTTTTATATTTATACGAGATGCATACATATATAGAGAGTAGAAGCGTTTTATCTTCATACCAATCTCTAAAGAGTAGGGTGTCATTTTTTAAACAAGACCTACAGAGGAGGGTCTCAAACTTTTTTAGGCTTAATTTCTAAAAAACAAGAAAATTGGCTTCTAGCGACATATGAAAATTATCACTAAATGTCAATTGTTAGTAGATAAAAAGCTCATTGATATTCAGGCCGTTTGAATGTTTAGTTTTAAATCTAGCTTCGGTTTTGTCTGTATGTAAAGGTTAAACAAGAAAATGATGGCTCTTTTTAAAAAAATTGTGTTTCGGTATATGTTATTTTCAATTTGAATAGAGGATAATTTTTTTTTTTTTAAAAAAAAAATTAAGTTTTTTTATGAGGTGTTCATTTTTAATATTTGAGCATAGCCTATAGTTTCATTGGACCGATCATGAGAGTAGTTAAAAAATCCTACATGTTATTAGACAAAAACATCTTCCATTAAAGTTGCTCTTAAATGTTAATAGGAAATTTCATTGAAGGTGATCTTAAATATTACTAAGATATTATTTTTTGACTATGATATTGAATATTAGAAGAGTGAAAAATATAATTTTACATTTGCCTCCATGACTCAATTTAAATCTCCCCATCCTCTCTTGAGACTGAAAAAGACTTGAGATCAATTATGTTCATCTATTTTGCATTTTTTTAATTACAAAGAGAGCCAAAGCCCGATCGTTTTTGCAATTTCAGTGAAGTTTAGGTGTATGTGTGTGTCTCTCAAGAAAATCCTACCTGTTTTGCTAGTGTAATATTCGCTTGGATTTTTTTTTATCAAGTAACTTAATGACTAAAAATTCACATTTTAAAGTGATTAAGTGACGTGTTCGGAGTTCGAACATCAGCTCTGTGTATATTCGCTTGGATGCTTTGTTATATATAGTTAATTAATACTCTTCAATCACGTAAAAAAATGTTCACCAGAAATCAAAGATTTTCCTCAACATATTGATTCAATTTACATACTTTTTTTGGTTACACATACTTTTAATTGAAGTGTATTTTGTTTCAAAAAATTTAAGAATGTTTAAAGTTAAGTTGATCCAAAACTATGGTTCTCTTAAACATAAATTTTGAATTTTGACGTCCTCGTCACCTGATTGTACGTTAGGTTTATATTATTCGAACGTGTTCCACGAGCCTGTACTGCGCCTGCTAGGCTGTTACTATCGAAAGGGACTCCACTGTCGGGACTTGGGGACAGAATCTAAATTCTTCATTTTATTTGTGGTTTGAGGATATTTGCTTGCTTATATGTTTACTGTAAATTGTTACGTTTTTCTTTTATTACATTGACATAATACTTACTCTCTTGGATCATTATTATTATTATAAGATGAAAATCTTCAAATCTTAGAGGGGAATAGTGAAGTCTACAACAGTTAATGTTTTTGTTAACAATTGTAAGCTGAAGGCGAATCAAAGGTTCTAATGGTTAGTCTTCTACTTTACAGCACAATAGTGACATGTTAATGCACAACTCTCATAAATTGTGTCACATCGTCTCATTTCCCATTGCTGAACCGATGATACAACTTAGGGGAGACTTGTTTACGTCTACAAATAATGGTTTTGTTGGTCGATCTTGAAAAACATGTGATTGTACTATTTGGTGAGGAAGCCTCCAAAACGAGTGAATGATTATCAATGCTAGAGTAGCAGAGTGAGGGAGTTGATTCTTTCTTGAGGCTACTAATTTATAACGTGGGTCTTCAGAGGTTAGGAACTGAGTAAAAACATAATGGGACTGGACAATGACACGAAAAAATCAAGTTTTTCCGCAATTTATCCCTTTATCTTTATGCTTTTATTTTTATATATTTCTTAGTGTAGCTTAAATCCAAAAATAATTGTACTTAATGCTCTATTGAAGAAGTTAAGGAACACATAATCGAGGAACAAAGTTTCTCCCTCAGCGTCAATCGCTTGAAACAAATGATATCGCAATTGAGAAGACTCAGTCGACCTCGGCAATTTCTAGTTTCCATCAACACATAACATTGACAATTTCTTTGTAGTTGCGTTTGAAACCAATTAGAATTATTTTCCATAGCACAAATATTCCATCGCAACAATGTAATCGCCGACAACACCCCATCCTCTAGATTTAAATTCCCCACAATATGTGATACATACTTTTCGACTGTAAACTCTTTCCAAAACTCTGTCTTCTGAGATAATAATTTTCATCTTAATAGGCTAACATTCACTACCCTCATGTACCTATTCTTCAACTCCCTCCCTTTTCGGCTTGTAAAAATCCCCTCATATAACCTAGTTGATAATCCTATTCTTTCGTAACCCAGATAAACTCCTTGTAATTTAACTGACTCCCCTCACACCTTTCTGAAGCACCAACATATATGAAAGGCAAAACAATGGAATCACACTTAGAACCGAATTAGGAACGGTCCTCCTCGTAAGAATGACATCTTAGTACCCCAAGAACCAAGTCTCTTCCTTAATACCAATCCTACAATTAAGAAAATATGATGTTATAAACATAAATTCCTCGTGCACATTGATAGATACAATGTGAAGGTCCTATGAAGTTGTTTTATTTTGTGACGATAAATCGGCCATTAGTATTGCACATAATCTTGTTCAGCATGACATGACAAAACACATTGAGATTGATTGACTTCATCAAAGAGAAGTTGGATAGTGGATCGATAACTACAATATGTATTCCTTCTGAGCATCAGCTGACATGTGTTATCAAAAGGTTTACCAACCGAAAAATTTAGTCAATTTACTTACAAGATAGATATGATAGATATCCAAATATGATAGATATTCATTCACGAGCTTGAAAGGGAGTGTGGTAAATAACAGTGTAGATAATAATATGTTTAATTACTTTTATTTTTCATATGTGGCTTGTTAAGTAAACTCGTTAAATTTAGATTATCTATTTAAACTCACCTCTTGTATCATTTTGAATCATTATTGAAATATATCCATCCGTCTAGTTTTCTACCTCTTGTATAATAGTGTTTTCATTTTTTTACCAAAAAAGTAATGTTTTCATTTTGGTACAAGCGTGCTACACGTGGTGAATTAAACATTTTTTTTTATTTTATGAATAGAGGAATCAAACAATTCCCAGCACATAATACTACCTCCGTTCCTTTTTAAGTGTCACTTTTTAACATTTTACACAAACCAAGACACTCAATAAATGTTACTTTTTCTTATACAATAATCTATACTTTTACTATAATAGCCTTAGTCATTTAATATCTTATTTCATATATTTCTCTCTCCACAATAAATAACTAAGGGTAATGTTGGTAAAACAACATTTATTGTTGCATTGAACTTTGAAAGTGACAGTTAAATAGGAACAAAAAATTTCTCCAAAAGTGACACTTAAAAAGGAACGGAGGGAGTAACTCGTACCGCTGCTTCTGCTTGTGTGTTTGTGCTTTGTAGCCCGAGGGTGTGGTACGTATGGCGAGAGATGAAATCTTATCCATTGACAAGATAATGTCGGTTGAGAAGACAAACAATGATTGTGCCACGTATAGAAGAAAATTTTGTTACAAAAATGAATGATCATTTTCATTGGAGGTACATTTATGATTTATGTTTTGTCTCTACAAAAAACAGATTCAAAATTTAATGGGTGATTCAAAACACTTGTTAAGGTAACTAATTAAATAACGGTTTAACATTAGAAACAACAATTTTTAATCTTTTTACAAGTTGATTTGAGAACTTTTTACCACTTTTCAGCATAATATTTATATTTCTGCTTCCTTAATCAATGTCATAAGAGTATTTTTTAACATTTTCCTTAATTTGATTTACAAATGCATATTTTTGTTACCCAAGTACTTCATCCGGCTACCTTTATAAAACAATTTTTTAGATTCATTGAATAACTAATGTATCTAGTCTATATATAAATCAAATAAATTAGTTATTCAATGAACCTAAAAAATTGTTTTTTGATTATAAATGTGATCAGAGAGAATAGTTCATAAATTATATGAAAGTAATTTGTCCTCCTGTAAGTTTCAACTCAAAGGGAAGAACTTGAATTTATAACCTCTCATTTGTAACATTAGTTGTAAAATGTTTGGACGCAAGATAAAAAAACTAAATATAAAAAAAAAATTGTTTTGAAAATTATATATTCAACATCTTAAAAATCTCAAAAGTTATATTTTTAATGTGAATCTTATTTTATACGAATAGAAATGACTAAATTGACATGTTACATATACTATAAGGGCTGCTATATATGTTTATATAGTTTAAGAATTTATCTGACTAAATTGATGATTTATAAATTGAAGAAACTTATTAAATGTTACCTTGATATTTTTAAATGACAAATAATTTCAGATAAATAAATATTGCAAATGAGGTACTAATTAATAATGACATATTTTTAAATTACGAGAACATCGAATAATTTAGTACTTTAAAATTATAAAATGAAATAATAATTTAATATCTTAAATGAAATTTTGAATCAATTTATTCATCTGTAAAAATCTATTCAGACAACAGTCATCAAAATAAGTGATACCGTTAAAATTGCGATGATAAATTCTAAACAATATACTAAATATAACCTACGTTCTTTGATTTAAAAGCTAAATTTCCATTTCACAAATCTATAATATTAAATTTTAAAAATAATAAGTAGACATCTCTTGACCAAAAAAAATAAAATAAAATAATAATAATAAGTAGACACCTTTAATTTTCCAACATTCATTCATCACTCAACTTTCTCTTTATTTCTATCTTCATATCTCATCACAAATTTATCACATACAATATCACTCTCTTTATTTCTTTCTCTCTTAAGGTGTCAAATAGAGATTTGAGTGTTTGCAAAACATTTCTCTAAATTGCCCCACCTTGCAATTTAAAGAAAGATAAAGATACATTGATTTTTTTTTTTTTTGTTTCAATCCCCTCATATAAAGTTATCTATTTAAAACTCTTAACAATTAGATATAAACACATCTCTCAACCTTGCATATATTATGCATTATCTCTATCAACTGAGTTAAGTTCACGGAGATAACTAGAACAACGTTTACGTGGTCATAAGTCAAAATATAAAATATTCAGACAAACTCGTATAAATAGATTTTTTTAAATATTTTAATGATGTATATATTTTATGTGTGCGACTAAATGATTAATATTTATGGTTGTCATCACAGAAAATACTAACTCCTACGGCCTAGCCAGACCAAGCCAAGGGGGTTACCCTTCATTCTATTCTCTATAAAAACCAACCCATTAGGTCCTTCATTTCTTGTCTTCCTATATTGCGTGTGTCTGGGTGTAGATAATAATGGCAGCTACTCATGGGAGAATAGTCTTGTTCATGTTTCTTGCAGCCTTTATGTTGTTTAATACCCAAAATGCATTCGTGAGTTGTGCTTTAACATCAGAGTTACAAAACAAAATTGCTAAAATCAACGAAGAGGGTCCTTATTTGGGTTTAATCATACCAAATTCTTTTGAACTTGACCCTCTTCTTCAAAATCCAGGCTATACTGCTAGTGACAACATCATAGATTTTGCAGGTAAGTGCATGCGTCTATTCCGGCCCATTTAAAAGGACCAAGATTAAATTATACATATGAAAAATCCAAAGTTTATTTTAACTAGAGCTGCACCTAGTAAACAAGGGACCACCTAATTTACAAATCTTCACTGATTTCTAACACCATCAACAGAAAATAACAATGAAATTAATTAACTTTGCAAGGAAATAAGCAATAATCTATTAGTAATATATAGTTTTTAATTTTCCTCTTTTTTTTATGGCTAATAACGAAGGAAGGAGATTTCGTTTTGGATCCATTGGCGACAAACCAGTTATACTAGTCATGACGGGATTGAGTGTGGTACGTATGGTTTCATAGTTTCTGAGATTATTTAATATTAATTATTGGAATTACTTAATTAATGTGTCTAATATTTTTGTACTGATGCATGCATGAAATGTAGATAAACGCAGCTATAACAACACAGCTTCTGTTAAGCTTTTTCAAAGTAGATGGAGTTGTTCATTACGGGATTGCTGGAAATGCAAACCCTTCCTTGCATATCGGAGATGTTGCTATTCCACATTATTGGGCTCATTTGGCACTTTGGAGCTGGCAGGTAGTACAGTCCACAATAATTCCCAGGATACAGTATTTTCTACTGAAGAAATAATGAAATAATGAATATACTCAATAAAAAAAATAAAGAAAAAATTAACATGAAATAATGAATATATAGTAAAAAAAATACTACTGAAGAAATCATTTATAAAAAATAAATCAAGAAAAAATTTAGTATTTTCTATATCTCAAGCTAGCTTTTGGCTTTTTTTTTATTTGTCCAACAAAATCTCAACTATTAAATTTAGATATAATATATAAATAAATTAAAGTTGAGTTGGGGATTACAAAGCTTATTATTAATTAAAATAATATTAATAAATGTTTTATAACTATCTTCGAAGGACTTTGAACATCATCCCTTCGAATTAAAATGTTATACTATTATCAATGGACTAATTAACACCTTTTTTTCTATTACAATATATAACATTTTGGTGGTGTGAATTCCGGACCTTGCATATATTATGCATTGGTCTTACCAACTGAGTTAAGCTCACGCAGACTTGGCAATATATAACATATAATATAATATTAATGTGATCGTATATTGGAACATTTTATCACTTTATAATGCAAAATAATACGTGGAGATACAAAAATTATTCTTTTGTCAAAAAAAATTAAAAAATTATTCTTACCCTAGTCATTATAGACACCAGCAACAAATAAAGGTTTAACTAATATTGTTTTTTCCTTAAATTAATATTACCAAATGTGTGTTTAAAGGAAACCCCACTATTTTTCCACAATAAACCAAAAGTAATTTTATTAAAACAGAAGTCAGGCGAGTACTCTAACTCAATATAAAATGATATGGATGTGTGTGTGTTTTTGTACGTGCACTTAAAAAAAAACTAGATATTCAAGACAAAGACCGATCAATTCGAGAGTCCAATCTCAATGTTTGATTACGTGAAGTCCAATTTAAAGTAAGAGTAAAACTTTGTATGAATTATCACATCCAAATTGGTAAGGGAGAAATCGAACTTGAGATATTGAGAGAAACACACTTCACGGTTCTAATTGGGTGTTCATATATATACACACCTATAATTTATACTTTATTACATGAATTTAAATTTATAGTTACATGCATATTGGGTATGTAATTGTAGAATTTTGCGGTTAATTTTAACTCTTCAATTTTTAAAGTAAAAGTATTGAGAGTAAGAATATCTTTAAAATTATAAATTTAGGTAAAGATTTTTTTAGATGGTAAGACTTTATTGAAATAAAAATATTACCATAAAAAAGCTTTTCTTTTTAACCAAGAAAAAGAAATTGCATATTTGATTATGCCCTAACACATAAAATGTCTCTTTAGCAAACAACAGAGTTGTACTTAAAAGATACAAGATGGTTCATACAATGTAGTTTTTTATTCAAATAACCTAATCAAATTACCTGTAAATATTTTTTTTTTTTACAAATCATGTAGTTTTTTTTTAGGGATACAAATCATGTAGTTGAAAACAACATTAAAGACCTGTTTGTTACTAATTATAAAAAAAAAAAAAAAGTAATTTTTCCTTAAAAAGAAAAGTAATTTTAATACTCAATAATTTAAGATAACTTTTTAAATGTTTTTTTTAAAAGACATACCTTATTTTGTGTCTATTAACCATAATTAAAATTATATATATTTTTTAAATAGTCTTACAAACTTTTTATTTAGAAATGATTTTTATTATCACGAAACAACTATAAAAATGATACCCCTTAAAAAAAAACTATCAATATGACACATTTGTCCAAAAAAAAACACAGAAAAATGACGTTAGTGCTAGGACAAATGTCTGGTCATGTCGTCTCATAACTTACCTCTCAGGCTCTCACGTCGTCATTGCTAGGACAAATATCATGATTAATATATACGTGGATTCTTGACTAAGTTAATTAATTAACTATGATGGTGTAAAATACTTTTTTTTTATTCATTTTTGGATTTGATTGCATAATTAATTACTTATATCGACAAGATAGATTAGCGAATTGTATATTAACGGTGGGTGTGTTGTGTAATTCTAATGTGAATAATATTAATATATGCAGAGGTATGGGCAAGGTGCTGATGATACGTTACCACTAGAAAACAATGGTGACTACACAAGGGACGTAGGGTTCTTGAAATTTTCAGATTTTACCTCAAACATAAGTGCTGCTGACAGTGTTACAGTTGACAATCATCTCAACAACCTTTGGTACCAACCAGAAGAGATTTTTCCCGTTGATGGTATTCCTGAACAAAGGCAACATGCTCTTTGGGTCCCCGTTGATTCCAAGTACTACCGTATTGCCAAAAAACTCGAGGTATGGTCTAGGATTCCAACCAGTACCATATATGTAAAAATTCAAAGATATCAACTATCAATAATTCAAAGATCCTTAATTATACGTAAAAATTGATCAATAAAAATTAATGTTTTTGTTCCAAATTTTGGACTAAATATGTCGATTACCTTTGATTAAATTTTACTTAAATTTGAGATCGGATCAGTAATTTTTAATGTTTTTTTATAAAATCAAAAACAATTTTGTGTTTGTTTACCATAATAAAAATCGATATTAGTTATCCAAAAATATGATTTTTTTTATTGAAGCTACTAAAAACACATTCAAATTTAAATAAGTTTTTAGATTATAAAATTCCTTCAAATTTTCATTAAAAAAACTGCAATAGAATGTCTAAAAGTAATAATTTTGTTTAAAAAAGTTTGTCACAATTAAAATATTTTTTTGTCAAATTTTATTTACCCGTCAACCAAATTTTCGAGATTACTCATTTCATTACCTTGAGAATGAGAGTTATTTATTTTATTTTTTGGTCAACTAGCTTAGTGACTAGACCTCACACATTTTAAATGTGGAGAAGTGGGGTGTCAGGGTTAGAACCCAACCCCTACATATAAAATGCAATATACCAAATGAGCTAAGCTCACAGACATAGAATGAAAGAGTTATTGGTACATAAAATAATACAGCATATTGGCAACCACTCAACGAAATATTTTTACTCAAATTATTGTTGTTTATACAACTAATTTACACGTTCGTTGTCAATCACACATAGATTGTGTTTTGACGTTTTTGGCACTGCCTAATTATTTAATATACTCCTATATACAAATATAAATCGTGTTTTTATTGGCCGACCACAAATAGACAATCCAACATTTTTTTTTTTATCTCTTAAAAACAAAAATAAAATTACACGGTTATGATTTTTTCGAATATATATTTTTCAGGAAATGAAGCTAGATGCGTGCATAGACTCAGACACATGCTTGACAACGACACCAAAGGTTGTGCTTGTAGACAGAGGAACAAGTGCAGGGTTCTATCTAGACAATGCAGCATACAGAACCTTCATCTACAATAAGTTTAACGTGAGTCCAGTGGACATGGAAAGTGCATCAGTGGCTCTTATATGCTTGCAACAAAGGATTCCCTTCATTGCTATCAGGGCTCTTTCTGATTTGGCTGGCGGCGGCACGGCAGAGTCCAACGAGGCTGATACCTTCTCACCACTGGCCGCAACCAACTCTGTTGCTGTGGTCATTGAGTTTGTGAAGCTATTGTCATCACACCACTCCAAGTGGTGAACTATGTTATGATGATGTTTGCAATAATCCGTAATTAGTGCAATTATATGCACATAGACAACAACTTTGTTCTGGTTGGTTGTCCGGAATATAATAAAGCGTAAATAAATGCGTTGATCTTCTTTTTTTTACTTCTCAATACTTTTGTTTGGATGAAATAATAGAAAATTTCATTGTCATCGTTTTTGGGCAAATTTTATAAACTTTAAATTTTTTAGGTCAAATTTGAAAGTTGAAATCAGGGTTCAATTTGTAAATTTCAAAAAATTGAGGTGTCAAATTGTAATTTTTGAAAATTTTGAGGGGTCAATTTACAATTTTTGGAAATTTATTGGAGTCAAATTGAAAATTTTGGAAAATTTGAGGACCAAATTGCAAAATTCAAAAAATTATAACAATGAAGAATTTTGAAATTCAAATTGCAAAATTCTTAACTTTTAGGTGTCATTTGAAATTCTCTAAATTTAACTTGAACAAAGTACTTCGTAAATTTCCATCATTTTGAAAATTCTTCAAATTATTATCCAATTTTATTCTCTCTATACTAATGAAATAAAAAAAAATTACATAAATAATCTCTTAACTTAATTTCAAGTAATATTTTAGTCTTTTATCCTTTTTTTTCTCAATTTAATCCTTTACCTTTTTAAAAAATTACTAAGCTAACCTTTAAGTAAAGATTTTCTTTTAAAAAGTAAATTCTGTTAGATTTTCTGTTAAAAAAAACCCCAAGTTATCTTCTTTCTCCTCCATGTCAAACAGCAAGAACATGCAACTTAAAATCTAACTCAAAAATTACAATCAATGGCTTCATCACTCATAGGAGGCTCACACACCCAATCTTTTTCTTGTTCCTTCGCCTCCGGTGGAAATTGCCAGCCACATGAATGTTTATGTGGGTTAAAACCTATTGTTTGAACAGTGACGGAAATGGGTCCCTATAGGGGTTGTAGGAATTTTGTGGTACCTTTGCATATGTATTATGGGTAACTAGTATTTCCATCCGTGCAACGCACGGGCGAAAAAAGATTTTTTGTGACGTTAACAAATTATTACTCTGAACGTACCACCAAAATAAAAACATATAATGCACTTATTAAATAAATCAAATGTTATTGTCTTCATGAAAATAAGGAAATAAAATAGGCAATAATTTAAATATAAACATCATGTTACAAATCAGAAGGACTACAATTAAATCTACTTTACATTCATTGCATAATATTGTTGAATAATCATCAAATCACCACATGAGTTATAACTCTAAAAAACAAATAGTAAACTTATATCATATAATCCATATAAAACTTACGATGAATAGACAAATTATTGAAATCCATGTAGCCTATAGGTGTTTGAGAGATACAAAGTTTTCCACATAAAGAAATATATTTAGCCTAAAATATAAAACTTTGAACTAAAATCAGATACATGTAGCCTTCCGTGTTTCTTTAAAATATAAAACTTTGAATTTAAATCAAATACATATTAAAATCTCATGTTTATGTTAGGTGTGAATAGTAGACACCTAAGTATTAATATTATGTTTGGAAATAACACGGAAATAAATTAATACTTTTTTTTTTTGAGAGAAAATAAATAATAAATTAATACTCATAAACCATAATAGAGTAGTTAATAGTTCATACACACGATCCTTGTAAAACAGTTCAACATGATAATAAAATACCTAGATAAAGCATGTATTTTGAAAACTATATAAATAAATTCCAAAGTATCAACCAAAAAGGCCAAGCCAAGTAACATTCATTAGTCTAACATTGGTTGCCAATACAATACAGGCCACAAATTAGTTAGATATATAACCAAATTCTTAGCTAAAACTGCAGAGTGGTTTTGAATAGATTGAGACATATGTTGATGTCTTCAAATTCCTTCTCATCATGAGAGCCACTTTTTTGATGATGAACCAACATCATCAAGTCCAGCTCCCTTTCCAATAGCAACATCAGCAAGTCCAACTTTTTATATCCAATAGCAACATCATCAAGTCTAGCTCCCTTTTCAATAGTAACATCTCCCTCAGTGGTCAACTCCTACATAGTATTTTGTCAAAACTGGTTAGTAATGTTGCAACAAATTCATCATTTGAATAGATAGGTCACGAAGAAAGAACCAAACAACAAACTACGGAATATATTTGTTCAATTAAAACCTGCTTAAGGCAAATGATTTTCTTACGTATCATATTCAACTGTGAATTTTGTAAATACTTCAATAGTCCAAACTACATTTTTGGGTATTTCAAATATGCAACCTTAGGTAAATCTTAAGAGATAACAAAGCTTCTCAAATGAAATAGTAGAAATTGGAGAACCAAACCTCAACCTAAAAACACCATATAAGAAAGGTGGGCTTAAGTTAAATGGAGTCTAATCTTGTTCAAGATTTCCTTTGTCCCCATGTGTATATAAAATATTGTTATCAATAACTATTTCCCTCGTTTTTCATACAACACCAATAGTATGTAATCTTAAATAAGCAAAATATAGCAAATACAAATAGTATGTAATCACTGTCTAGTTAACATTGGAGATTAGACACAGAGGATAAATAAAACAATAAGATGAGGGTAAAGTTCATTACCCTCTTTCAAACTGCTCTTTAGCCAACTCCATGAAAGAAATTGAACATCCTCAAGAACATTTTCAGCTGAAGCATTAATACCAAGAGGAAAGCATACAACATAATCATCCAATTGTAATTAACTTAAAGAAAAAAGGGAAGATAATAATATAAGATAGACATAACTTAATTCCGGAACATAGGAAGAATCACTAAACTTGGGTCATCTACAACTACATGTAAAAAAGAATGAAAAGAATAAAAAAAACTCGTTATCAAGTTAACAGATTTGAAGAGTTAAATATACATAAATTTGCATCTTAGTCAAAATGGCTTAAAGAATAAAGATACTAAATAACTAAAACAGTACATGTACCTTAACAATGATACAAAAAATAATCTTATAACTAATTTTTGTGAAAATCACTTCTAAGATCTACCTATCTGTCTATATGCATTGAAAAGTTATAGTAACGTCTCTTTAAGTTGGACTTTTGTTATTTAATAGAGCAGCGTGCACAATGTGCATGTGTGTAACTCAGATGTGTGTACAATTATATTCAATCAAAGAATACCCTTTTATAGAAAAATATCATACAGAGATTATCAAAGAAAAAACCAAAAGAAAGAGTCATATTTAGATCAAATTTTGAACTTCAACATTATGCAAATATATAAATATTTGGCTAAATCCCACTCTCATGAAAATGGTAAAAGATTCTAAACTCAGTGGATTAACTTAATGCAAATCACAAACATTCAAATTAACTTTGTTAGGCCTATAAATACTCATGAGGTTCATATTATTGATCTATTTGAAAATTATGAGTATGTGAATCTGGCTCTAAGATTCACATACTCATAATTTTCAAATAGGTCAATAATAAGTCAGTTTCATTGTTGCTAGTAGTCCCATGAGTTAATTTGCAAAAACAGCATAATCAATTTGCAAGGTTTGATCCTTTATTTTTTAAGAAAAACTATGTCAGGAAATAGAGCTTGGCATTATTCATGTAGTGAGGTCAACTTGTTTAGGTCAAATTTAAAAACACAATATGAAATAGAGTTAACAATATCCATTATATACCTTTGAACATTTATAATGCATATTTAACATAAAGACTTCATTTTTAGAAAACTATATGCATCGGCCAGAAGTAGCCACACATATATGTAAACTATATAAAATATAGAGTCGAAAAAATTGTTGAACAATAAATCTCAAGCCATGAATAAAAACCATCAGTTTGATACCTTCAGTTTGATTGCATCTCCAATGTCATTTATTTGAACTCTTTCAAACTTGATGCATAAAATCTGTCACCAAACAAAACCAGAGATTGACAATTGAATAAAATTTGTCATCATATACATTTTACTCAAAATAGCATGCCTTGCATATCCAGACAGAGAGTAATTGGAACAAAATAATAAACATCTTTAGAAACTAAGAAAGTTGATTTAAAACTCAGTTTCAAATGACCGTTTCACATAATCATCAATTTTAAATAGGTTTTAGAAAGTCAGTTTCACAGTGGCTAGTAGTCTCTTGAGTTTGATAAGTCAGTTTCAAACTCAAAAGGATTTAAACTTCGATAGATATAAGATACTTTAGTCATGACAGTCAACTTTAGATAACAATTGATTAATAAGTTGAAAAACACTTATAAGCATCCCATATGCAATGTAATTTACATTAGTTGAAGAAAGCTGTTAGCTCCTACCCCATATTCAGTCGTAATAGTCTGATATCAAGAAAACAATACCGATCATTAAAAGTTCAAAAATACGAAGCAAAGTATGAACTAAAAAAGCTAGACCAAGTAAATTAAGGCACATAGTTTATCAAAAAGCTATTATCTCATGGGAATCTAAACTGAGAAAATTCAAATGTCAGATAAACAAATGCAAATAGGGTACATCTAAACTTCCAAAAATCAAATTTTGAACATGAAATGTCAGAAGATGGCATGAACAAAACCATCTCTTTCCTTTTTCTATCTCTTCAATATTGGGCCGCATGCTTTATTAATATGATATCATAAAATTAATGAAAAGAAACTAAATTGAATTCAATTGATATAAAGGAGAATTAGACTACTACTTGCTCGGCACACTCACTAAGCTTGCCCGAATTCTGACTCTCTACTTGTTCTCATCCAAGTACAGCTGTTAATTCATAATTTATGGATTGTTTTACAAATTAAAAACAGACAACTTCCATACTTTCATCACATTTCAGAATCATAACATGAGTATTCTTTCTACTACTTTAAATAGTTTATTTCAAATCAAGTGGAAACAAAAGTGAGAAGGAAATGATTCAAACACATATGAAAACTTTATAACCAACAAAATTGTAACTTTTAAATAACAAAATCACTATTAGTCTATAAGTTTGAAGACAAAGAGCTCATTAGGATAAATCTGAAATATGTGACTAAAATAAGATAGATGAAAACACCATTTCATGACCAAATGACCAAAACAACAAAATTTGTATTTCATCAAAATTTGATAAAATTAACAAAATACTAATTATAACAATTTCATCAATTCACAATTTATAGCCTACAATAAAAAAGTTGCATTTCAAATTTATAATGATTAAGGTTATTAATGATTATTATCATCACGAAAGTAAAAGTATTGAGACTGAGAAAAAAAAGAAAAGAATCGATGAAACAAATTCAAAAAACATCACCTGAGCTATAGACCATCCATTCATTTGGAGCTGCCTCATTTTTTCAGTGGTATCGTTCTGAAAAACAAACCAGAGAGAGTGTAAGAGAATAGCTCTATAGTCTACAAAAACAAAACCAAAAATGGAATTGTAAAATAAATTACCTCCGCTGTTGTCGTGTGCTTCTTTGTAAAGTCGAATATGTTCTGCTCCAATATAAGAAATGAACTACAATATAAATATGAGAATGAAATGTTGTTAGTAGTTTAGAGAGATTAGTTACGTGGTTAATTATTTTGTATAGTTTATTAAGTCCCGTATTCATGTTTTCATTTAGCTTTTAAAGAACTTATCACTCAATTTCTCCAAACCGTGTCCATATGTAACAGATGAAAACTTGCAGAATACCAATTGATAAAAAAAAAATTGAATATAAATCCAAACACAAAGATTATCAAAGAAAAAACCAAAAACAGCTAGTCAATATGTCACTCTTTGTATCAATTCATGTCGTGAAATCTTACCTAAAAGATTTCAAGCAAGTGATCATAAAATATAAAAAAATAAATTAAAACTCTCAAACCAATATGAAGCTACTACCTTAACAAATCATTTACAAAAATAAACCAAAAATAGTTGATGTCAGCGCATTCATTAGTTAAAATAAGATTTAAAAGAATGGATTTTTATCTTCCCTGCCATATAAATCTGTTAGGCTACTGATGTGAGAGAGTGAAAATTGATTTTGTTTGACTCATTATTGTCCCTTTTTCTTTTTGTGTAGCATGTGTGATGTAAGCTCCGTGTGTGTAATCATATCTATGTTTGAATTTCAAATTGATAATGAAGAGAAAATTTGAATGTGTGTTAGAACAATAAACCAAAAATTCAAATCAAATAATTAAAATAATCATCATTTCATAAGCTAATAACCAAGTAACAATTCAAAATCACATAATTATGCAAATAAAGCTTAGTGAAGTGAATCTGAGTGTTTACAAACATGTGAATTACAAAAAAATAAACTAAAATCCACTATTAAAATTACAAACAATTAAAAAAAACAAATATTATGAATAAAAAACTAATAATAATCAAAGATTTACCTTCAAACAACTAAAGCCAGCTTGATTCTCAAAACCATTTTGTTCATCTTCTTCAACGTGTTGCTGCTACACCAAGTTTTCAAAAATCAAAACACCATTTGAAGTGATTTTGATGAAATAAATTTACGAATTTCAATTTTGTTACCTTTCGATGTGTTTTGAATGATTGGTCGATGATAGTTTTGAGGTCGGTGAATTCGGGTTCAGCGGTGATATCGATTGTCTCAAAACAATACACTTCAATTATAACAAAACAAAATGAGAACAAACAAAATGAGACACAGACCAACTTAGAACAAAACAATCCAAACAATCATGACTGATATTTTTATCCAAATTCTAACAAATCAAATTAAACTAAAACAAAACACATTATTAACAAACTTCAGTACCATGCAAAACTAACAATATAGTCATTTTTTTATTGAGACATATTCTCAAACACTTTGTGGGTGATAAAATTCACAACAAAATAATCAAAACCAGAGGATAGGAAAGGAAAATTATGACTATTCTGATAATCAACCATCAAAACTTAATAATCTAAAATATAAAATCATAAAAACAATCTCTTGATTGAAGTTAACAAAAAGCCTCGACATTTCAATGAAGGATAGTCAAGCCTTTTAGAAGTTGGAATCATTACCTATTAGAAGTTAATCAAAAACAAAACAAACAAAAAAAAAATCATAGGAAAATTAAGGAGTATAAACAGTACCTTATAGTTCGACATTTCAATGAAGCCAAATTCAAATTTTTGATTGTATGTTGCCGTTTTCACCTATAAGAACAACAACAAACCAAAGGGAGAGAGTGAACAAAAACATTTCTGCATAAACATGGATCAGGAACTCAAAACAATAATAGTATTTAGAATCATTACCTTAGAAGTCGTCTTGCAATTTTCAGTAGTACTGGATTTGTCCCGGTTCCGATTCATTTCGTAGAAAGGAAGATGAAAAAGAGAGACCAGGAGATTAATTCGTAGAGAGAGAAGAAGAAAGAGAAAGTGAGAGATTGAGTTTGAAGATTTGAATTTTGAATTTGAGTGAGGTGGGTGTAATGAGATTGGGAGATGAAAATTTTTCACCATCAAGGTGAAGAAGAGAAATTGAAGCGTGAGGTCTCAAGTCAAGAGTGACAGAAAATACATTCCCTTTTTGTTGCCTTTGCATTTAATGGTTTCTAAAAAGATGAGGGTTTGAGTGTTGGACTTAACATAATTGGGCCTCATTTCAAATTGAGTCTTTGTTTTTTTCTTAAGAATTTTGCTCTACACCCAGCACATTTCGCTCGCGCCCTGCAGCCATTCCTAATATGCCCCTGCGTTAGTTAAGTCACGCCGCATGAGTTAACTCACGCAGCGTGAGTTAAGTCACGCTGAAAACAACAACAAAAGTTTGGTTATCTTCTTCCCTCTCTCTCCTTCCAATTTCATTCAATCCATCTCTTCTTCCTTCTCTCTCGTTCCATTACAATTTTGAATAACATTACAATTTTGAATAAATCATTTGTGCCAATGATAAGGGTCCCTTATACATTATGAATAAGTGGATTATTTGTGCCAATTCTCTTCCAATTTCATTTCTGCTCTTCTTCCTTCATTTATGAAATTAAGAACAGCTGGGTTATTTGTGCAAATTCACTTGAAATCTGTTTAGCAAGAGAATTATTTGAACAGCTGGGTTATTTCTTTATGCGGTTAAGGTATACCAGTTTTGAAATGAAATTGATTTTGATTTTGATTTGTGAAATTGATTCAAAAAAGATCTTACCGTCTAATGAGATTTGACATAGGATTTTAGCAAGCAACAATTGTAAAATTGATAAGGTTGTTTGCAATTCAAAATAATAGGCAAAGATGCAAAGAAAGAAAGAAAGAAAGAAGAAGAAAGGAAAATAGTAGAGAAAAAACCAGTGAGTTACGTTACTTAAGTCACGTAATTCACTTCACTTTGGGTCCCATGCGCCTTCTGTGTATGTTGGAGCAATTCATATGACTTTGAACTAGCGTGAGTTAACTCACGCAGGGTGCGTGAGTTAACTCACGCGGCGTGACTTAAGTCACGCAGAGTTTATAAGGTATGTTAGTTAAGTCACGTTGCGTGACTTAACTAACGCAGAAATTAACACTTGCGCAAGTTAACTTGCGCAAGGGTATTTTTGGTAGGCTTGCAGGGTGCGAGCAAAACGTGCTGGGTGGAGAGCAAAATTCTTTTCTTAATACTACACCTGAAAATGACATTTCTTAGAGGGAAATGAACACATTTAAATTTTTATGAACTAAAATGATTTTTTTTTGGTGTAAATTTGAAATTGTTATGGTTTTGTGGTCCCTATTACTATAAGTGATGATAAAATGAGATTATAAAATATGATGATTTATTGTAGGAGGCTTAGAATTTTGACACATTGGATTTGTGCAAATTTTTTTTCTATTTGTGGCTTCACATTTGTATATTATTAAGATTAAGATTAAAATTAAGATAAGATTAAGATATGTGTTGTATCCTCTTTCATTCTCTTTCATCTCAGTTTGCATATTGCTTAGATCCATTTTTTCCGTTTTATAGATTTTTGTGTTTATTCATTGTGTAGGCTTCTGACATTGATTGTGGCTGCAATTCCACATCAACAGACACAACAACCTTGCATTGAGTGCCTCCAAAAGGAATTGGAACAAGGACTTTTAGCAATGATATGTTGAAGATGCATAAGAACCATAACTCAACCAAAACCATGATGAAGATTTTGGTCACAATTTGTGTTTTAAGATGGTGTTTCGTAGTTTAATGGATGTACTTCTATCTTGAACCATTAATGTATTTCTAAATATGTAATCAAAGTATTTCTATCTTGTCTTGAATTATATAAACTTCATTCATTGATAAGTCATAATATCGAGTTCTTTCATTACATATATATTAATATATATATATATATATATATATATATATATATATATATATATATATATATATATATATAGGGCTGTTAACTTGCACCCACCTAAAAACACTAAGGTGCAAGTTAACAAGATGCACCTACTAGTTATTTACCAAAACACCCATGTTTTTCTATTATAAACAAATATTATTTATGCTATTTACAAAAATGTCCTTTTAATTAAAATAAAGTTTAATAGAGACAAAATGGTGTTTTAGTAAAGTACAAGTAGGTGCAAGTTAACAAGCTGCACCTACTAGTTATTTACCAAAACACCCATGTTTTTCTATTATAAACAAATATTATTTATGCTATTTACAAAAATGTCCTTTTAATTAAAATAAAGTTTAATAGAGACAAAAGGGTGTTTTAGTAAAGTACAAGTAGGTGCAGCTTGTTAACTTGCACCTTAGTGTTTTTAGGTGGGTGCAAGTTAACAACCCCCTATATATATATGGGGTTTGCTAGAACACACCCACTAGTTTTTATGTGGGAGTGTTTTAGCAAAGCTACACCTTAGGGTGTATTTAACCACTTTTTAGTTATTTACTTGCTAAAATACTCCTTCTAAAAAATAAGTGGGTGTATCTTAGCAAATGTCTATAGGATTTGCTAGAACACACCCACTTGTTTTTGTTAGAAGGTGTGTTATAGCAACATACACCTTAAGGTGTATTTATTAACTTTTTAGTTATAACTTGCTAAAACACTCCCACATAAAAACTAGTGGGTGTGTTATAGCAAATCCCTATATATATATATATATATAATATGCCAGAAAATTGTCATTACATAAAACTAGATTATAAATCATAATATGGAACTTAGCCATTACAAAAGTCAACCAAAATATGGAACATAGCCATGACCCTTCCTAATTGTATAGATTATAAGCAGTACTAGGTCTGTTAGTGTAAAAACTCACACTTATGCGTTTTCCTTTCTTGTTTCTGGGTTTTCCAGAATGTGTTTCTAATTTGTGTGAAAGATTAAAGCGTAATTGTGAAGAGAAAATAGAAAAATAAAAGAATAATATAAATTGTGTTTTTTTTTTTAAAGGAAGTGTAACGGAAGGCTAACCTTGAAATTATTTAAAAAGATAAAGGACTAAAATGGAACGAAAAAAAGATAAAAGACTAAAACGTTATTAAAAATTAAGTTAAGGGACTATTTATGTATTTTTCCCTAAAAAAAATATCTCCAATGAAAAATTTCAATCAATTTAATTCATCTATAAAAACTTCATCAAAATAAAAAAAATACCTTTGAAATTGTGATGTTTAATTATAAAAAGTGACCACATATAACTGAGATTCTTTCAATTAAAAACCACACCTTTAGTTATCAAATTTATAAGATTAAATGACCTTACAATTTAAAGAAAAGACACCGACTATTTAGCAAATAATATTTGAGATCCTCTCAACACTAGATGTAAACACCTCTCATCACATTGTCTGAGACTAACTTTTTCACTAGATAAAAAAAGTGATGAACATCTTCATCATCAACCCATCCTTCTTCAATCCAAAAAAACACATAAAAATCCTCATAATCTTTTTCATCATCATCTTCAAACACACAAAAATCTCATTATCAAAATTCTAAATTTCCAAATTACATTCACTAAAGATCAGAACCCATAAAATCCAAAATTCTAAATATCTAAATTTACTAATGACAGATTTAAGACAAGTAATTAGATTACAAGTGCAAGACATTAACAATATCATTTTTTATGAACACAACTTTAACAGTTTCATGAAGTTACGTGTATAAGTATAACTCAAAGCATCTTACGTATGTTGAATATTGGAGATCAATAACAAGTGACAAGACAACCCAAAATCATCATATTCACCTTCTTGAGCTCCATTTCCCTCCATATCGAGGACATGCGCCACCCCATATCTACATTAAGTTAAAGAAATTAACAAAATTGGAGATTTAGAATTTTGATTTTTAATGTTTTTATGGGTTTTAATCTTTAGCCAATACAATTTGGAGATTTAGAATTTTGATAATGAGGTTTTCGTGGGTTTGAAGATGATGAAGAAGATAATGAGGTTTTCTTTGGGTTGAAGAAAGAGAGGTAGATGATGAAAATATTCATCCTTTTTCTAGTATAATGTTTTAATTATTTAAAAAAAAAAAGAAATAGGATTATTATATGTGGCATAACAACTCAACATTTTTTAATATAAAATGAAAAAAAAAAGATTTATTTGTGCATGTTTTGCAAAATAAAGGATTTGAGTGAGAAAAAACGAAGATAGAAGACCAAAATGTTACAAATAAATAAGATAAAATAACTTTGAAGTAATTTTGCTATTTTTACTATTTGAGTTGAACGTTCTTGCTTATCGGATACATTTTCCTCTCTTTTCTTTTCTTTTTTGGGTATAAAGCACATATACTCTGCCTATTTTCTTTTGGGTGCAACACTCTTCCTCATTTTATTCTCCATAAAAGCCAACCTATTTGGGTCCTTTATTTCTCAAATCCCACGGTTATTGCCCTTCATATATTGCTTGTGCGTGAGTGGATAAAAATGGCAGCCACTGACGTTAGAATAGTCTTGTTCATTTTTCTTGTGGCATTTATGTGGTTTAATACCCAAAATGCATTCGTGAGTTGTGCTTTAACATCAGAGTTACAAAACAAAATTGCTAAAATCAACGAAGAGGGTCCTTATTTGCTAAAAATGTGTTCTTAATAACTCTATCAAGTCAATTTGATGTTGTTGACTTGGATCATTTTAGTGTGTTCCTTTCAAGGTCTCATGTTCGATTCTTTTCTGTGTCAATTTTGATGGACTAACTTGCTTTCTTAAAGAAAAAAATCTATCAAATTCATGTGCATGGGTCGTTTATCCCAACAAAGTTAGCAACTGAGAAGTCACTCATGGTCGTACTATGTACTCTCAGACTTTGTTTTTTGAAGGGATGTCCTCTCAGACTTTTGTTTTTCTTTTTAATTTCCCGTCTATTTTTAACTTAGAAAAAAAATCTAACAAAATTACTAATCGCATGGTTGATTTTTTTTCCCAAAAATTTGTCATTTTCCATGTATCTGCACATGAGAATGGGATAAAATTAGTATTTTTTATTTTTTTCGTTAAGAAATAAAATTAACCTCAACTGAGTGGTCGTTTTACTCACGTCTCATTTGTTAAGGGCAAATACACTAAATTTGAATTGTTGACTTTTTTTATTAGGCTAATTAATATGATTAGGGCTGGGCCAACGCTTAATTAATAACTTTAGAGCATCTTTATTAGAAGATAGTATTTTGTTTAATAACATGCATAACAAAAATCCATTTTATAGAAACAATTTCCTCAAAATCAATTCTTGTAAAAGTTGAACCTAACATACACTCGACTTGATAGATTAACGAATTGCATATTTGGCGAAGTTTGTAATAATCTGATGGAGATTAACGATTGTATATGTGCAGAGGTATGGGCAAGGGCCTGATGACACGTTACCCTTAGAAAACAATGGAGATTACACAAGGGAAGTAGGGTATTTAAAATTTGCAGATTTTACATCAAACTTAAGTGCTGGCAGTACATTTGACAACCAACTCAACAATCTATGGTACCAACCAGAAGAGATTTTCCCCGTTGGTGGCATTCCTGAACAAAGGCAACATGCTCTTTGGGTCCCCGTTGATTCCAAGTACTACCTTATTGCCAAAAAACTAGAGGTATGTAATTAATTAGGCCTGGATTCAAACTACTATACCATAAATATATCTTAAATGAAATTTTGAATCAATTTATTCATCTGTAAAAATCTATTCAGACAACAGTCATCAAAATAAGTGATACCGTTAAAATTGCGATGATAAATTCTAAACAATATACTAAATATAACCTACGTTCTTTGATTTAAAAGCTAAATTTCCATTTCACAAATCTATAATATTAAATTTTAAAAATAATAAGTAGACATCTCTTGACCAAAAAAAATAAAATAAAATAATAATAATAAGTAGACACCTTTAATTTTCCAACATTCATTCATCACTCAACTTTCTCTTTATTTCTATCTTCATATCTCATCACAAATTTATCACATACAATATCACTCTCTTTATTTCTTTCTCTCTTAAGGTGTCAAATAGAGATTTGAGTGTTTGCAAAACATTTCTCTAAATTGCCCCACCTTGCAATTTAAAGAAAGATAAAGATACATTGATTTTTTTTTTTTTGTTTCAATCCCCTCATATAAAGTTATCTATTTAAAACTCTAACAATTAGATATAAACACATCTCTCAACCTTGCATATATTATGCATTATCTCTATCAACTGAGTTAAGTTCACGGAGATAACTAGAACAACGTTTACGTGGTCATAAGTCAAAATATAAAATATTCAGACAAACTCGTATAAATAGATTTTTTTAAATATTTTAATGATGTATATATTTTATGTGTGCGACTAAATGATTAATATTTATGGTTGTCATCACAGAAAATACTAACTCCTACGGCCTAGCCAGACCAAGCCAAGGGGGTTACCCTTCATTCTATTCTCTATAAAAACCAACCCATTAGGTCCTTCATTTCTTGTCTTCCTATATTGCGTGTGTCTGGGTGTAGATAATAATGGCAGCTACTCATGGGAGAATAGTCTTGTTCATGTTTCTTGCAGCCTTTATGTTGTTTAATACCCAAAATGCATTCGTGAGTTGTGCTTTAACATCAGAGTTACAAAACAAAATTGCTAAAATCAACGAAGAGGGTCCTTATTTGGGTTTAATCATACCAAATTCTTTTGAACTTGACCCTCTTCTTCAAAATCCAGGCTATACTGCTAGTGACAACATCATAGATTTTGCAGGTAAGTGCATGCGTCTATTCCGGCCCATTTAAAAGGACCAAGATTAAATTATACATATGAAAAATCCAAAGTTTATTTTAACTAGAGCTGCACCTAGTAAACAAGGGACCACCTAATTTACAAATCTTCACTGATTTCTAACACCATCAACAGAAAATAACAATGAAATTAATTAACTTTGCAAGGAAATAAGCAATAATCTATTAGTAATATATAGTAATTTTTAATTTTCCTCTTTTTTTTATGGCTAATAACGAAGGAAGGAGATTTCGTTTTGGATCCATTGGCGACAAACCAGTTATACTAGTCATGACGGGATTGAGTGTGGTACGTATGGTTTCATAGTTTCTGAGATTATTTAATATTAATTATTGGAATTACTTAATTAATGTGTCTAATATTTTTGTACTGATGCATGCATGAAATGTAGATAAACGCAGCTATAACAACACAGCTTCTGTTAAGCTTTTTCAAAGTAGATGGAGTTGTTCATTACGGGATTGCTGGAAATGCAAACCCTTCCTTGCATATCGGAGATGTTGCTATTCCACATTATTGGGCTCATTTGGCACTTTGGAGCTGGCAGGTAGTACAGTCCACCACAATAATTATTATTTATATAATATATAGTCGATCAAAAATTGAAATGAAAGTATAAACAGTTAATTAAATATTACCAAAAAAATCATAATATCATATAAAATAAAATAATTGAATCAAAATTTCTTTTATGGTAAATAATTTTAAAATAACAACAACATGTAAAATAAATAAATAAAAGTAAAATAACGACTAAAAAGCAATGAATGTGCATGGTACTTATTTCTTTATCTTTATCTCAAGTCACCTTCATGCTTTGTTTTTTTTTTTTTTTTTTGAAGGATTCATGCTTTGTTGTTATCGACGGAAAACTCATGAATTATATTAAGGTGAATTCTACGGTACAGTCACCCAAATGACTTTTTCAATAAAGTCAAAATTTTTAAATCAGTTTATTCAAAAACCGGCCTTAAAAGTTTAAATTTAAAAATGGAATTTATTAAAGGACCAACAGGGAAATGTATTTTACAACCCTTTATATTATGTCCAAACTATCAAGATATTACATTAGTTAAAGCACAAATTAGATGGTGCAATACAACGGCTGAATATTTTTTAGATAAATATTTATATGAAAGCCATGAAAATATAGATCATTTTTTATATAATGAATATAAAGGATTAGCTCAAGATTTAAGGAATAAACTTAAAGAATTAGCTAGATGAGTGAAGAAAATAATACCCTCACAACTAGAGTTAAAGCTTTGCTTGACGAAACCAAGAAATTAAATGAGAGATTTGAAAGACAGATTTCTTTTCTTGAAACCTTACCTCAAATCTATAAACAAAATAATTTGTTTACAAAAGATTATGAGCAAGGATTAGAAAGACCCCATGAAACTTGGGTAAATATGGAAAAAGATTTTCCGTGTTACAATAAAAATGAGAATAATAAATATCCTCATATATATCATTCTTTTAATCCTCAGTTAAACAATATCACTGATATGATTAATTATCTAATAAAAAACTGTTGTAAACAACATCTTTCTCTTCAAGAAGGGGGGAAGAATAAGGAAAAAATCGAAATCGAAGAAAAAACCTTATTTGCTAATTATAAAAGATGAGTATAGAAGAAAACATAGAGTATCAACTCGAAAAATTAGATCAACTTATGGCTACTTTAGACATAAGTGAAAAAGATTCCATTAAGGAAGAACCTGAACCTAAAGATCTAGAAGATTTTGTCTACGACTTTAGTTCTGATGATGATTCAAAAGACGATGGAAATTTCGTTAAAATAGAACAATTAGAAATGGGCGAAAGCTCAGGAACAAAAAGAGGACCCTCTTATAATTGGAATGCAGAATTCCATAGGGAATTTTCCCAAGCTAAATACCAAAAAATTCCTATGAGTTATATTCCCAAACATAGTGTAAACGATGGAAGTGGAATTTTAAATATTGATTGTGTTGACAATCTTGTCCAAGCCATAAGAAATTGGTATAATAAAAATACTATCCAGATACAGTTAGATAGCGACTTAAAAGGTCTAAGCCCAAAACAAATTTTTAATTATCTTTTGTGTAGAACAGAAGGTAATGCATATAAATTTCTAGCCGAAAAACCTGAAGAAGAACAAACTGCAGAAAATAGTATGGGAATGATCAATAAAATCTTTGAATGGCTTTTAAATGAATTCAAAGGATGGCAAGATACGGTAGATTCAAATACCGCCTTTAACACTGAAAAATTATGGAGAATAATGAATTTATCCATATGTAATCCTTGTTACATAGAAAATTATATTTGCGAATTTTCACAATTATATTATGACTTAAATAAGGATACTAGAGAAAACCAAAAGGTTGTCGAATTATTTTACCAAAAATTACCTATGTCAATGTCCCAAATAATTCAAACTGAATTTAACAGCGCAGTATCCTCAGGAACAGTTAAAAATACTTTAGGAGCTAGAATTTCTATTCTTAGAAATTAGATGCAAGAACAATGCCTAAAGAAACAATCAAAACGAGATGCACGAATAGGTTTGTGCTGCGATAGAATCCAAGGAAAAATTGGAGCATATGGTTGTGAAAAAACTAGGAAAAGAAGAAAATATCCTAGAAGAAAGAAATTTAAAAGATTTTCCTATGATAAAAAGAAACATAGGAAGAAAAAATTCTATAGAAGAAAAAGAGAATACCCTAGGAAAAATAAAACCTGTCCTAAAGGTAAAAAATCATGTACATGTTGGTTATGCCATGAAACAGGACATTATGCTAATGAATGTCCAAAGAAAGTTTCTAAAGAAAAGAAACAAGTTTTAAACATGATCTATAGAATAGGTTATGAACCAGTAGAATCAGACTCAGATTCTGATTGGGAGCAACAAAGTTTCTATGAACTTTGTACAGATTCCGAAGATGAGCAAAACCAAGATTTTGAGTAAAGGAAACCCTAGTGCTACCTTTATTAAAATAAAACTTCGTAAGAAGGAGATTTTAGCCTATCTAGATACAGGCGCAACATTATGTTTTGGAAAACGAAACATATCAAGAAATTGGGAAAGATTAGGAAAACCCAAAGAAATAATTGTTGCAGATAAGTCAAAACATCAAATATGGTTTGTTTTGAAAAACATCTCAATTACTATAGAAGGTCATGAATTCTTCATACCAACAATTTATCTCCATGATTCAGGATTAGATTTAATCATTGGAAATAACTTTTTAAAGTTATATGCACCGTTTGTGCAAAATGTTAAAACTATTTCTCTACTTTGGAAAAATTTAGCAAACCCCAAAGAAAAGACAAAAGTTATAACAACAAAAATTATAACTAGAAATGAGATTATTCAATTAATTTCTGAAAATCTTATAAACCTAAAAAGTATTTGGGAAGAAGGAAAATTCTTTTTAAATCTTGAAGAAATAGAACAAAAACTTGATACTGTATGTTCAGAAGATCCTTTGGATAATCTGAAAAATACAAATCATGAACTTGTTACCATCAAATTACGAGATCCTAATAAGGAGATTAATGTAAAATATAAAATGCCTTATTCAGTACAAGATAAATTAGAATTTCAAAAGGATATAAAAGAACTTCAAGAAAAGAAGTTAATTACTCCATCTGCAAGTCCACATTCAGCACCCGCTTTTTATGTGACAAATCACAATGAAATAAAAAGAGGAAAAGCTAGAATGGTGATAAATTATAAGAAACTCAATGATGCTACAATCGGAGATTCTTATAAATTACCACGAAAGGATTATATTTTGCAAAAAATAAAAGGATGTGATTGGTTTTCATCTTTTGATGCAAAATCAGGATACTATCAAATCAGACTTTCAGAAGAAACTAAGCCTTTAACAGCTTTTTCATGTCCACAAGGTCATTACCAATGGAATGTCCTTCCGTTTGGACTAAAACAAGCACCATCTATATACCAAAGATTTATGGATAATGCTCTTAGAGGATTAGAACATATATGTTTGGCATATATTGATGATATTTTAGTTTTTACAAAAGGAACTAAAGAACAACATCTTAAAGATGTAGAAATTGTTTTAAATAGAATTTCAGAAAAGGGAATTGTTATTTCAAAAAAGAAATCACAATTAGCCAAAAAGGAAATCGAGTATTTAGGCCTTATTTTTAAAGAAAATGGCACCCTCGATTTATCTCCACATGTTCAGGAAAAGATCCAAGCTTTCCCTGATGAATTGAAAGATCGAAAACAAATTCAAAGATTTTTAGGATGTTTGAATTATATTGCCAATGAAGGATTTTTCAAAAATTTGGCAACTGAAAGAAAGATTTTACAGAAAAAGATATCTGAGAAAGTTCCATGGTCATGGACTGAACAAGATACTCTAACTGTAAAAACTATTAAAAGAAAAATTAAAGTTCTACCCAGCTTATACAATCCAACAGAAAATGATTTTTTAATTGTTGAGATTGATGCTGATAAAACAACCTGGGCAGGTTGTATGAGAGCTCTACCTAATGGTAAAGCGATACTGAATCTTGATGATTCGGGAAACTATGTTGGTGATGTAACCCATCAACAAGGAATGAAAGATACTGGAGCAACCCAGTACGCTAAGTCTAGTAGCTCGAAAGAGAAATTGGACAAACTCTCTAATTCATCAGAAAAATTAGTATCAAAAGATACTAAGATTGATTATTCTTATGAAAATATTAAAAATAAGATAAAAGATGAAGATCTTTTACTTTGTAAATATGTTTCAGGATCATTTACAGATACCGAAACAAGATATCCAATTCATGAATTAGAAACATTGAGTTGTGTTAAAGTTTTAACAAAATGGCAAATGGAATTAATTCCAACCAGATTTTTACTAAGAACAGATTCCAAATATGTAACTGGATTTTGGAAATATGACCTTCGCGTCAATTATAAATATGGAAGACTTGTAAGATGGCAGATGAAACTCCAACTGTTTCACCCATATATTGAATATATAAAATCTGAAAAGAATTGCTTTGCAGATGCATTGACAAGAGAATGGAAGCAGCTATAAAGACATTACAGAATTCTCTCAGGCAAAAGCAGGAGCAAATCATTCATATCCAAGACCAGATACTTAATCAAGATTGGCATTTCAAATCATTCATATCCAACAAATGATGGAAGAGATGTAGATCCAAGACCAGAATGTTTTCTGCATCAAATGGAAAAATTCTATGATACTCTCATCAGATTTGGAGTAAAATTACCAAACTTCAGGGTAGTTACTGCAAAGGAAAGCTTTCTAGTCTATAGTGACTCAAGGAAGCAAGCAAGAGAAGAACACCTTCAGCAAATTCTAAAGTTCGAAGAAAACTTTAGCGGGCTTGAAGCTGACTTGGGCCGTCTACCCGACCCAATCCAACAGGAGTGCTGCCGACACTTTCAAAAATACAAAGAACACCAATGCAAGTGGTGTGCAAAAGACATAAATAACGTGGCAGACAAAGAATCGTTGTATGACAGTGACGTTTCACCAAACAACGAAGAAAATGTAGAAAATTAATGGGCATGGGACCCATTTAGAGATAAGCCTTATCTCTAAGGCAATTATGTAATATAATTTTCTTTGTTGTTTTCTTCTTTCTGTCATGTCATTTCTTTTCCGTGTGCTGTAAAGGAAAGAGACGTTGTGCCAACTATGAAGGCCAACTTGTGAGTCTCTCATCCTATAAATAAGGGCCTCGAAGCTCATTTGTAACCACCATGTTTTGAAGCAATATAAGTTATATCGTTTGATATGAGCTTGCCTCTTAGTTTTTAGAACTAGTGGTCCTATAGTGGTAAAACACTATAGCTGAGAATTCTTGAGGTAATACTCTGGAGGAATTCGCCCTGAGTTGGGATAAACTCAACACAAGCAGAAAAAACTGCTGAAGAAGATCAGATTGCTGAAGCAAAACAACCCATATTTCTGAAGAAAAATCAGGTATGAATTTATCAAGAATTATTATAAAATATGTCTGAAGTTTCATATTTTGAAGGAACATCTAGTTATCATGCTGATAGCATAATAGATAATAAAATTGAAGAAGCAGATTTGTCTTTAACTGCTGAAGAAAATTTTAAAAGAAAGTTTAGTAAACTTAAGGAATTTCTGTCAAGAAAAAATATTCTAAAATTCGGAATAATGGTAGGAGAGGAAGCAATTCCAATTGAAACAACTAATGGAAAAATAGTTATATCAACTATAGATAAACAACAAATCGATAAAAGACTTGGAAAATTTTCTGAGAACGAGAGAAAAAAGATTGGTTATATTCATATATCAACCATTCAAATTCTAATCAAAAGTACCTTCATGAAAGGTATTGATTCACCTCTAGAAATAGCTCTAGAAGATTCTAGAATTAGAAATAAAAAACAAGCAGTAATTGCAAAAGGAAATTGTAATCTAAAATATGGAAAGATAAAATTTGATATAAATTTACAGATGGGATTATCCCTAAAAGATATAGATTTGAATAAATCTATAGTTTTTCATTATAAACTAAAAGATTCAACATTTATGAAAGAAGGTAATCATCCTTTTACAATTTACTACAGAATTAATTATGCTTTGAGTAATTCACATCATAGCATAGAATTCATAGGAAAAGAAACAATTCATATTGATGAACTATTTACACCATTAATTACTTTGGAAACACCAATATTTAAAGATATCACGAGAAATAGTTTTTCTTTGATAGAAGCAGAAAAGAATATGTTTGAAGAAACAGAACAACCGTTGTTTAGAAGCCAAAGTCTTCGAATAACATCACCGAACAAAGATCAAAAAGATTTTAGCAAATCATTAAGTTCTCAAACTATATTTGAAGATGATACTTCATCCTCATTCGAACCACCTAGAAAGGATTTCGAAATAAGTAGAGAAAAAGAGCTTAAGGATCTTCATGATTCTATAAAAACTCTATCGACACAGGTTAATAAGATTAATCAAAGACTATAAAAGGTCAAAATGCCTGGATTAAATCTAAAAACAGAGTTACAACTCTATAAGCAAAAACTAGAAAATATAATTTCTGAAATAAATTATCAAAATACAAGAATTATGTTAAATCAAATTCTTTTTGCTTCACAAGATTTAATAATCTACCATGTAGATTCTATTTCTAAGTTATTAGAAGAAATAGAAGATTTGAATACTCTTACAAGTATTCAGCAAGAAAAAGCAAAAATGCTTTTAGAACCCTTTCAAGGCTTAGCAAAAATCGAAAAAATGTTAAAACAAATAAAAACTGATCAAATGCTAGAACAAGAAAACCTCCGCTGGAGAATCAACAATTAGATATGCCTAGACTAGATCTTATAACAGAATTAAGACTCTTCAAGAAAAGGCTAGAAGACATAGTCTCTGAAATAGAATTGTATTATGAAAAAATTGTTTTTAAACAAACTCTTTACAATTCTAGAGAATTTGTTATATATCATATAGAATATATTGAAGATCTATTAAGAGATACAGAAGATTTAGAAAATCTTACTCAGATACAAAAACAAAGAGCTAAAACACTCTTAAAACCTTTTCAAGGGTTATTTAAAATCGAACAAATGTTAAAAGAAGTTCGTGAAAATTCCGCTGAAAACCCCACTCCAAACCTGGTATCAGAGCAGGAAACACAATCCTAAGGGATAAACATGAAAATAAAAATAAAAAAGAAATTAAAAAATATTTTTTATATAAAACAAAAGCTTTTTAAAATCGTTTTTCCAAATAACCGATTTAAAAAAGACATCCACGTGGCACTCTCCCATTAAGCCACATAAGCGACTTTTTCAGAAAAGTCATAAAAACAACTGCACCATAGCAGTCCCCTTATATTAATACTTGAGACAAAAATAATTCATACACGTAGTCATTGTTGACTATAAAATATTGTAGGGTCCTTTTCGAAGGGTGTTTGGTAAAAATAATTGATAACTTACTAGTTTTTAATCAATTCATAGTTGAAAACTTGTTTTATTCAAAATTTTGAACGTAACTTATTGTATATTTTGATTTCCGTTGCAATCATACATACCTTTGAGAGCCCGTAGTTGAACTATTTTTTTCAAAAATAAAAAATAAAAACACAATAAATTTTAAGGCTTTATGTCACCTTTAATCAAGTGGTTGATTTTTTTTTTTTTTGATCAATCAAGTGGTGAATTTAAATGGTTGATGAATTTTTTCAAAAATAAAAAATAAAAACACAATAAATTTTAAGGCTTTATGTCACCTTTAATCAAGTGGTTGATTTTTTTTTTTTTTGTGATCAATCAAGTGGTGAATTTAAATGGTTGATGAATTTGTGTTAATAAATCTTTTTGAAGAATTCTTGTTTGAGTTCTAACTTGAATGATCTTTAGTCAAACTTAACTTATTTACTTTATGAACAACTTTTGTGCTACTAACACCCTTTTCTCTGAAAGTCAGGTGGTGAAGACAAAAGGAAGACTTTTAAAACTTTTTGTATGTTTATTATAAATTAAAAAAAATGAAAATCTAAAAAATATAAAAAGTATTTTGAATGAGAAGTTGTTTTTATAGCTTCTCAAAAAAATCTTTTTTCATAACTGATTTTTTATTAAAAAATATTTTCATTATGGCTAACAAACACAATTAACAAGTTGAGGTTAAATTCTCTGTCAAAAAAAAATTGAGGTTAAATTCTTTTTTGTATAATCTGCCTGAATAAGAAATATTTTCCTTTAAATTAATTAACAACTACATATTTTTTTGGTGAAGTAGTGAACACTTCATCTATTTCTTGTAATGGTCGCTTATATACAAAAAAAAATGTGTTCTTAATAACTCTATCAAGTCAATTTGATGTTGTTGACTTGGATCATTTTAGTGTGTTCCTTTCAAGGTCTCATGTTCGATTCTTTTCTGTGTCAATTTTGATGGACTAACTTGCTTTCTTAAAGAAAAAAATCTATCAAATTCATGTGCATGGGTCGTTTATCCCAACAAAGTTAGCAACTGAGAAGTCACTCATGGTCGTACTATGTACTCTCAGACTTTGTTTTTTGAAGGGATGTCCTCTCAGACTTTTGTTTTTCTTTTTAATTTCCCGTCTATTTTTAACTTAGAAAAAAAATCTAACAAAATTACTAATCGCATGGTTGATTTTTTTTCCCAAAAATTTGTCATTTTCCATGTATCTGCACATGAGAATGGGATAAAATTAGTATTTTTTATTTTTTTCGTTAAGAAATAAAATTAACCTCAACTGAGTGGTCGTTTTACTCACGTCTCATTTGTTAAGGGCAAATACACTAAATTTGAATTGTTGACTTTTTTTATTAGGCTAATTAATATGATTAGGGCTGGGCCAACGCTTAATTAATAACTTTAGAGCATCTTTATTAGAAGATAGTATTTTGTTTAATAACATGCATAACAAAAATCCATTTTATAGAAACAATTTCCTCAAAATCAATTCTTGTAAAAGTTGAACCTAACATACACTCGACTTGATAGATTAACGAATTGCATATTTGGCGAAGTTTGTAATAATCTGATGGAGATTAACGATTGTATATGTGCAGAGGTATGGGCAAGGGCCTGATGACACGTTACCCTTAGAAAACAATGGAGATTACACAAGGGAAGTAGGGTATTTAAAATTTGCAGATTTTACATCAAACTTAAGTGCTGGCAGTACATTTGACAACCAACTCAACAATCTATGGTACCAACCAGAAGAGATTTTTCCCGTTGATGGTATTCCTGAACAAAGGCAACATGCTCTTTGGGTCCCCGTTGATTCCAAGTTCTACCGTATTGCCAAAAAACTAGAGGTATGTAATTAATTAGGCCTGGATTCAAACTACTATACCATAAATATATATGAGTAGGGTTTCAACAAATAATTTACTATAATAATAAATATATTTTTACATTTATATATTTTTGAGAGGATCAATATTGTATCCATTTTTTTTGAGGGAGCAATTATGTAGACATGTAAACTATATTTTTACATTTATATATTACTACATGATACAAATTATGTGGTTATGTTTATTCGGATATATTTTTCAGCAAATGAAGCTGGAGGCGTGTATAGACTCAGACACATGCTTGACAACGACACCAAAGGTTGTGCTTGTAGACAGAGGAACAAGTGCAGGGTTCTATCTAGACAATGCAGCATACAGAACCTTCATCTACAATAAGTTTAACGTGAGTCCAGTGGACATGGAAAGTGCATCAGTGGCTCTTATATGCTTGCAACAAAGGATTCCCTTCATTGCTATCAGGGCTCTTTCTGATTTGGCTGGCGGCGGCACTGCAGAGTCCAACGAGGCTGATACCTTCTCACCACTGGCCGCCACTAACTCTGTTGCTGTGGTCATTGAGTTTGTGAAGCTACTGTCATCACACCACTCCAAGTGGTGAACTATGTTATGATGTTTTTAATAATCCGTAATTAGTGCAATGATATGCACATGTATGTAAACAACAACTTTGTTCTTGGTTTGGTTGTCTGGAATATAATAAAGCATAACATTTCTTTCACGTGACTTTAAAAAAAAAAGAAGGGATTTTAGATATTACTTAAAAAGGTTAAAATATAATTAAATATTAAAAAGGAAATCTTAAATGTAGTAATTAGATATTTAATATATTATGCATAATAAAACATTCAACAACAACGATGTGTACATCAATTAATTTTTTACAATTGTTCAATATCTTTTTTTTTAATCTTTTTATTCATATTACATCATCAATTTATCACATTTATTACATCATTTTTTCATGTCTCTTTCTCTCTCATAATCTATACAGTTACTTTCAAAGGATTTACATAAAACATTTTCCTAAAACTTTATGGATATGGAAGTGGTTATCTTTTACTCCCTCCGACTCAAATTATTATATGTCGTTTTGGTCATTTACACAAATGAAGAAATATAATTAATGTTGTATGGAAAAGATATATTATAATTCATTTTACAAATTTATTCTTCATTAATGATATATGAAAGATAAATAAAAGAACTGAAATAAGAGAGGGCAATAAATAGTTGAAGGTAAAATGGAAAAAATAACATTTAATATTTCATTATTATTGTAAAACGATTTATAATCTAAGACAAAAAATTTCTCCAAAGTAATTTATAATTTGGGACGAAGAGAGTAACAAACACCAACTCGCGCTTTTTGCGCACAACTTTTATGCAACACTTGAGGTGATAGAAGGTCATGTGAGTCTTGACGAAATCCAAGGCAAGCTAAAACAAGTTCTGAGTTTTATCATTGACTCATTGTATGAAAAAATTTGTTAGAAGGGTAGAACTCACCTCTTATTTGTCATACATATTTTTTTTTTATAGAGATTAGTCATATTGTTAAACGATAATGGAAATTTCTTACTTATGGTAACTAAAAAAAAAAACCATTACAGAAACTAAAATAAATGAGGAACAAAACATGTCTAAGAGTAAAGCTAAGATAAAACACAACCATCGCGACATAGGGACATGCAACCTTACAATAATATTTTGTTAATATTTTAGGGAAAAATCTTTTTAGGTATATGGTTGTTGTTGATCATAGTGGTCGTACCTTATGTGTGTTATCTAGGGTATGGCCGTATGGGTAAAATCAAGAGGAAGACTTGTTTGAACACAAATACGAATAAAAAAGATTTGGGTACACTCACATATGTAGAAAAAAAATAAATGAAAAAAATTTAGTCATATCATTCAATTATTTTTTCTTTAATTTTGTTTAATTATGTGTGTGTGTGTCTAAACACTTTTTTACTTGTGTTTGTGACTAAAAAAGAATTTCTCTAAAATCAAATATTCATTTGTTTGTTGCTTGCATCTTTAGGTAAGATCATCTCCATTTATTAATCTCTTCATTTCTTTCATTTGGAGAGATAGAAATAGGGGATAGAGATAAGGCTAGGATTAGACTAGATTTGATTTTGATCCCACATTCTATTGTGTGATCCATCTAAAAACACCCCACTTATAATCTATTCTTGTGTTCGGTCCGGGTGATTGTCAACTTTACTTATCGAGTTTTATAACTTATAAAATATTATTTCATAAAAAAGCACAATTCCTTTGTTTACAAGAATCATACGAAATCTTTTATATTTTATTGTAAAAAATAATCAATATTTTCTATTTATAAGTAATAAAAATTATGAAAAACTAAATTTTATTATACCACTATTTTTGGTAAATAAAATTTAGTTATTGTAATTTTAAATGATAAAATTAGTTAAGAAAAAATTATTTTTTATCATTTACAATTAAAATAACTAAACCTCATTTACCAAAAATAGCGGCAAAGTAAAATTTAATTTTTTTGAATTTTTATTACTCATAATAGAAACCGGTTCAAAACCAGTTCCTTCTGTCTGAACCGATTTTCTGCCGAAAATCGGGTTTACCCGAATAGTTCTTTTTTTTTTTTTTTGCCTACTAAAAACAGTTTTTTTTTTTTGCCTAAATTCGGTCATCACTATAAAAAAAGATTTTTTTTTAAAAATAATAATTTATTAATAGACTTTAATATCAAAAATATTCTCAGTCAAAGCATTGGCCTTTCTACTCCAAATAATTAATCAAAACAAGACTAATTTCATAAAGAAGTTGTGAAGAGAATCACGACTGAATGAGTGAATCAGTTCAAAGATAATCACGTTTGAGAGAAGTTGTGAAGAGAATCGCGACTGTATGAGAGAATCAGTTCAGAGTGAATCACATTTGAGATAAGTTGCGGAGAGAAGAGGTTGTTAGGGTTCTGTTGTGTTCTTTTGGCTTAGTGGCTCCGGGTCAAAAACCGATTATTCAGAAAAGTTAACCTACTTTTTCCTTTTTTTTTTTAAATGGACCAGGAAATTTTTAAAAGGTTTGGGATTTTTTATTTGGTTAACATGATTTATGGTTATGAATCAAGTGAACCTGTTTCTATGCACACCTCTAGGTTTAACTATTATTTTGAATTTCATTTTGTAAGTTTTTGTTTGTAAATTTCATTCAAACAATTGAGATCTTTTCAAAAGAGTTAAGTAATTAACGCTTCAATTTTTATTTTCATCCTCTTTTCAATTTTTGGGTTATTTGTTTTGTTTACTATGTTTTTTGTTTCTTAATAGGGAAAGTTAACTTGCTTGTGAATGAGGTGCAAAGTGGCAATAAACATCAACTCATATTTTTCTCTTTCGCCTAAGTCCATATGACTGTACCTAGAGGTGGCAATATGATCCATCAAATTCATATCTATTCAATCTATCCAGTATTATATCCATCCAAACCATCCACCGAACAAAAAAAAAAATTACTGGATCGGGTTAAATCCATCCATTTAAAATTATGGATACATCCAATTCATCCACCTTATTTTAAAAATCCAATGGATTACCTAAAATATTAATGATAATCCATTGGATAAACAAATATTTTAAACATGATTTAAATTAATTTTGTTAATAAATAAAAACAAACTGTTTTTTTAATTATGGGGTCTAAAAAGAATTCTTCTTATTTTTTTTCCTCAAATGATTGGCCCATAAGATTAAGCCCACTCCATTAAAAATAATCGTCTTATTCTCCTTGATAAAATAAAAAGTCAACATCTATGGCTACCAGAGTTCTGCCACAGTCACTTGACAGCCACCACCTAATGCTGCCAACTTGTCCGATCTCCGTCGTGGCTCACTGAAAAATAGCAATTCCTGACCATAGCACCGCCGCGTGCAGCCGGAGCTCTGTCGGTCAATTGTGGTGGTCGTCGGTCAACGTCGGTGCACCACCACCTTTTATTTATTTATTTTATTTCAAAAAGAAAATTGTTTTGGACTTGATAAAAAAATATGTTTTGGGGCTTAGACGAAAAAAATAAGCATTTGACTTAATTAAAATTTTATTTTGGGCTTAGACAAATAAATATTGAGTTGAATGTTTTTACTTTTTATACCAATTTATAAACAAAATAATTATGTAAAATAAATTTAAAAAAATAAAGAGTGTAGCTATATACAACAAAAATCTGTTTTGCGAAATTTCATTTTTTTTTTGAGAGAAAGATAACTCATTTCATTTCATCTAAAATATTAGAACGAATACAATCGGGAGGATGCAAGAAAATACTGGGACTAACATGTAATATAGATGCTCGAGCAAGGTTATGAGCGACTATATTAGCTTGTCTCCTAATAAAAGCTAGAGCATAACTAGCATTAGATAGAAGCAAAGTCCTACAATTAGAGAGTAAACTTCCTAATTCATTCATATATGAGCTATTATTAAGAACTGCATTCACAACTAGTTGACAATCACTTTCGAATACTACCCGATTCAGGCCAAGGTCAAGAGCAATTTAGAGGGCTTGTTGTAGAGCTGTAGCTTCACACTCAGCTGCGGTAGTAACAAAAGGAAAGACCATAGAGTTAGCTTGGATAAGATGTCCAAGGCTATCTCGAAAACAGATACCAACACCAAATTTTCCTTCAGCTTCGAAAAGGGCACAATCAACGTTACACTTGATCCAATCTGTCTGCGGTTTAGACCAAACTGAAGTAGCAGACTCCACATCATCATTGAGACGGTGACACCACATGTAATCGCGAACCGTATCAAGGGCCAGGACACAAGATGCATGTGCATTGACAGGTTTTTGCTCCCATAAACAAGCATTACGCGCGCGCCAAATACTCCATAAAATAGCGACAAATTTAGCACGATTATCCACTTCAAGCGTTCTAAGAATGGAAAAAATAATAGATGAAAAACTACCGCTTGACATCATGTAAGACTCTAGCTTGCTCCATAAATTGGCCTCTTTCCAACAATCAGTAGCAAACTTGCAGTGCATAAACATGTGCATTTCATCTTCTAGGTCATTATTGCAAACCACACAAACTGATTGGCAATTGACTCCGCGACTTTGCAAGTTAGACCTCGTGGGTAAGCAACTACGAAGCAATCTCCAACAAAAATGTTTAATTTTAGGCGGAACACGCAATGACCATATTAACTTCCAGTCACCAGAGACATGATAGTTTGTTCTTTGGTCTGAAATACCCAAACACATCTTATAGGCAGATTTTACTGTGTATGAGCCATTAGGAGATGCATTCCAAATAATTGTATCAGAATCAATTTGAGAGTACAAAGGAATTTTACAAATATCGGATGTATCTTGTGTGTTCATGATAGAATCAATAAAGTCTCGATTCCAAGTGTTGGTTGTTGGATTGAAAAGTTGAGAGACAGTCATGTTGAGAAGATTGCTTGACGGAATTGAGGAAGGCTGCAGATTATGACGAGTGCGGATCCATCGGTCTTTCCAAACATTAATATCATTACCATCGCCGATTTTCCACCTATAACCAAGAGACAACATCGGAATAGTGCTCCAGATACTCCTCCATGTGAAACTTGGACTATGACCAATATTAGCGTCCAAAAAACCGCTTCTAGGGAAATATTTAGCTTTGAGAACTCTAGTGAGGAGAGAGGAGGGGTTTGTGAGGAGCTTCCATCCTTGCTTACCAAGCATGGCAAGGTTAAAACCTTCAAGGTCACGAAAATTGAGACCACCTTGATCCTTACAAGCAGTCATCTTATCCCAATTTAACCAATTTATACTTCGGCCTCCATTCTTCTTCGATCCCCAATAAAATGAATTCATCATGCGCTCTATTTCCTCCCCAAAAGAGGTAGGGAGAAGAAAAGCACTCATACAGTAAGTAGGAATAGATTGGGCTATTGATTTCAGAAGCACTTCTTTACCTGCGCGTGAAAGAGATCGAGCATTCCAATTTTGGATATTCTTCCAGATGCGTTCTTTAACAAAAGAGAATATCGATTTTTTGTCTCGTCCTACCATAGACGGGAGGCCAAGATACTTACCGTGCCCCATAAATTTCACTACTCCCAAGAGATGAATAATGTTGCTACGAAGTGAAGGATTTGTATTACGGCTAAAAACAATGGAGGATTTTTGATAATTAATAGCTTGGCCACTAACAGTCTCATAAGTATCCAGAATATTCTTGAGGGTAGTCACTTTCAGAGACACTAGCCTTGCAGAATAGAAAACTGTCATCTGCGAAGAGGAGATGAGTAATAGATGGACTCCCTCGACAGATGCGTGTGCCGTGAATAAGGCCTTTATTCTCATGGTGACGGATGTAAGAACTGAGACCTTCAGAACAAATAATATATAGATAAGGCGAAAGGGGGTCCCCTTGACGAAGGCCACAAAGAGGAGAAACAGGTCCCACACGATCATTGTTGACAAGCGCGTGATAGTTAACAGATGAGACACATTGCATAATCCAATTAATCCAAACATTTGAAAACCCCATTTTCTCCATCACCGCTTGAAGATAACTCCACTTGACCCTGTCAAAGGCTTTACTAACATCTAGCTTTAAAGCAATGTTTTGCGAAATTTCATGAAACAACGAGCATGGCTTTGTTTCTTTTTCTTATAACGTGGACCTATTTTTAAAACATTTTAAATAATTAGTAAAATGGAATAGGCAAAATGTTTTACTAATATATAGAAAGCAAATTACTATAGCTGACCAACAACCAACAACAAACAGTTAACTGTTTTGTAAAAAAGATCTATTTATTTTTCTCTATCTCTTTCTCTTAGGGTCAATTTTGACCAAAAAATCACCCCTCCGAGTTGTTTTTCCTTCTATCCTAATTGAACAAGTGATTTCACATATTTTCTGTTTTCTTTCGTTTGTTTTTGTGATTTCATCATCTCTGAACGACTTTGTTTTTTTATTTCCCGTCTTTATGCGGTGTGTTTTTGATTTCCCGTTCTAGTGCGGTGTTTAATTGATTCAGGTTGAAAGATTAGCTTTGAGCAAGTGCAGATCCGATCAATGACAATGACTTTGGCGTCGTCAACGTTGCAGATTCGGAGACATGAGTATTCCGAAGACTTGAATATAGTCATATTTGTCATATTTGTAGGCATAGATATTTTGCCGTTTTATGTTATTAACATGGATGTTGTGAGTTTGTTCACAAATTCATCCTTTTTGTTTTTAGCGAATTTGGATTTGTATTGTATCGATGTACTCTATCAATTTGAATGAATGAATATCGTTTACAAAATAAACAAAATTTACAATGCTCAAAACACATCGGTACTATCTTAACAAGTGCCTTGAGATCTTCCACTTGATCAACTGTACAAAGATTCCATGAATTTAAAGCTCTTCCAGCCGGTGTTAGATCTTCCAAAAGATTTCTCATTATGCATGCTTTGTTGAGAAACCTGTTCAACAAGTTACCGCTTTAGCTTCATCTCTTGATTCATTAAAGGAAGAATATTTTACAGGATTATCCAAGTCAAACTATGAACATGACAAAATATATCTCATTATACAAAATAGGTTGAATTATGCTCTTACTCCCCACCCCACAAATATGCCATTTTTGAGTTTTTATATACTGTGTAATTTTATTATTTTTAATCTTTGCAAATATACCATTTTTTTTGCTTTTGGCCCTTTTTGTTTGTTTTTTTGGTTCAAACCTTTGTGTTTTGTTTTAATATTTTAAAAAGTGATATATTTGCAAAACTAAAACAAAATATTTTAAAAGAGACTAAAAGCAAAAAATTATATATTTGCATCGATCAAAAACATTTAAACCTATAAAATATGTCTTGATTGTATGCAATTAGATATACTATATGTTTAGATCAATAGTGAACGTATCATTAAAATAGGATGATATCCAAAGAATGATAAATGAGAGACTTAAAAATAATGTACCTTAATTTTTCAGTTGGAGCTAGGAGATTGGAATTCTTGTCATGGTGATAGATGCCATTCTTCACATCCTCTTTTGGTAACTGCAGGAATCTGTTTCTGTAAGAAGCTACAATGACATGTGCTAAACCACTTAGCAATTACTCTTAGGCTTTGTTTGCGAGTTTGGAGGGGAGGGGAAGGGAAGACTTTGAGGGGTGGAAAATATGAGGGAAAATGGAGAAATCTTTCAAAAAATTTAAAAGAGTAGTTTTTTAGAGAATGATAAATTAATGCATATGATTAATACATTTTTAATTTTAAAAATAATATAACAACATAGATTAAATTTGAAGAATTCATATAAACCCTCTAAAACCCCCCAAAACCCTCCTCCAATACAATTTTTTAGTTCTCCCAAATGAGGAGGGTTTAGTATTATGAAGAAAAATTAACCCCCCCAAATCCCTCCCCTCCCATTTTCCTCTATTTCTTCCACTTGCCCATTCCTTTTTTCCCAAGCCTTCCCCTCCCTTCCCCTCCAAACTCGCAAACAAAGCCTTAGGCTCAAGCATCACATAAAATGGAGTAGCTGAGAAAAATTATAGAGTGGCTATAAACATTAAGATAGCAGGAACACCAAATCCTACTGTCCACCCCATGTTGACACTGCGGTGGAAGCACAGTACCAGCTGAAATAGCCCTCTTTGGTTCTTGTATTTTAGTCTCTCTTGCTTAATTGTCAACACCAAAGGCCAAGGAGGACGATATAATGCCTCCAGCTCCAGTGGACATGAGAGCAAAAGAAGAATGCAACATCAAAAGCTGGATTGTTGTAGGGGGGTTGCAGCTGTTTGTAAGTTGGTTGATCATAGTTGTTAACCATATAAGAATCATTCCCGGCAACCCCAACATAGACAAGGGACAAAAATCAATTTTAATGAGAATGAATTGATTTTGAATCTTCTAAGTTCTAACTAACAGATAAAATCCTACATGTTCTTTTAACTGATCATGCCGTACAAAATATGTGACTGCGTTAAATGTGTGATTTCCTATTGCCTGAAATTTGGACTATTGGATAAATTTGGATTCTTTGTATTTAGGTTATCGTCTAATCAAGAAAATGAACTATTCAATCAAGATCGAACAGTTAACGTTTTAACAATTTGTAATTTGAACCTGATTTACATAGTCAGAACTTGGACCGACACTCCAAATTGGGTGATTGTGTCAAAAGTATGATTTCCTAATAGTTTAGATCCTGGATCCAAGTTGGACAACTATATTAAATTGAGGCAATCAAGTTCAACAATGTTGGACGTGAGCAAAGGCCGGTTATGATGGTGTGCAAAGAGAAAGAACAACACATGACCTCAAAATTTTGAGGGTTCAAATTGAGATTTTGATATTTCATTTGGTAAAATTATAATGAAAATTGCTCTTCTCCCTTTTCATTTTGCTTATTCTCACCTCAAACTTTCAAAAATAATTAACTCACTCGGTACGTTCATGTTGACCCAGTGGCGGAGCACCATTTGAAATGCGTAGCGAATTATTTTAAATTTTTAATATGCATAGTTTAATTTTTATGTTAATGCTTACTGCAACATAAATTTGTTTTATACTATCATCGTTTACTTTCGTAGTCTACCCAAATATATATTTTTTTGGCTACGCCACTAACCCACCCATAATATGTGTCATCTCCTTCTTGCAAAAGATTCCATGTTCAACCTCGTTCCAAGACTCTTCTCATTTTCAATACTTTAATTAGTAGTATACATGTTATGTGTGTGAGACCAAACACTATTTATTTGGTCTTGTGACCATATTAAAATTTCTCTTTGAAGAATTATTAGTGGACAGGTTTGACCTATAAACGTGCACTTGGACACTTGTGCTCTGGGGGCCGTACGCAAAAAGCAGCACATTTGCGAAACTCCACTTGAGAGGAGGCACCTATTTTCTTTGACTAATCCACGCTTCTATTTTCAATTTTTCACCAACCTTTCTTTTTTCTTCTTTTAAGAGCTAAAAATAGTCTTCTGTCTACAGTTTAGTGACATAGATTCAAACAAAAATTGTTAAATATTTATAATTAAATTAAATTACTTTAAGTATAGTGTTCCATACATTAGATTGCCAATAGGAGTAAGAACAATCATCATTTCTATCTTCTAAAAATAATCAATCCATTCAAATTCAAAATAATACCAAATTAAGCTAAACCTAGAAGACCAAATTAAATTACAATTAAATCAATAATAGGAAACCACATCTACAATTAAACAAAATACCAATACCAATTTTGAGAGTGGAAAAAATCAATAGAACTGAAATTGCCATTAAATCAATGATTTAAAATTCTAGTTGAACAATTTGCCTGTAGTTCTTGAAATACAATTGGTGTTATGAGTTGTGATGTTTAAAGAGTGTTTAAAGAGTATATGAAACTTTTATGATCCGTTTGGTACACAAGATATAATGAAGATATGATATAAATATAAAATTGGATAAGGATAAGAAATAATAAACAAAATAAATATTTATTCTATCACATGTTTGATGCACACAATAACAAATATAATAGTATCATATATATCATAATTAAATGACAAAATTATCCTTGACATAAACTTAAAATTTAAGAGCATGCTCATCTTTAGATTTTAGATACTACTCCACTTTGTATCAACAACTTTTATTCTAAACCAATTTAAACTTTGCTCTAACTTCAATCGAATCTGGTTAATAAATGGCCAGATTAATCGGTCACCAGATTAATCTCAATTAAACAATCCGAGTTTAAAAGAAAAACACTAGCATTTGATTATAATGAACAGTTTTCTTATACACTTTGTCCAAAGATTTGATCAACTCATCCGCTAAGGCCGGAAAAGTTAGCAGCATCTAGTATTATAGTAAAGTAGCATGACGTTGATACCTCCCATTCCATTGGTTGTTATTTTTCCTTTCCTTCACATTCATTTTCCCCCCTTTTTCACCTTGCAAGATACGCTAATAATTTATTTTATTAAAAAATACCAACAAGCGTAATCAAAAAGCGGAAAATAGAGATTTTTTGCCTTCATATATCCAAAGAAGCTGAGTTATGTTAACAAGTGCTTTAAAGATATTTTTAACTTGTGAAGGAAACTAAAAATAATATGTTTATATTGGATTCAACAACTTTTTAACTTTTAAAAAGATAAATTCATCACTTTTTACCATTTTTCAAAACAATATTTCTTTTTTATCCTCTTATCTAATGTCTCAAATGCACTATTTAACATTTTCCAAGAATTTAATATGCATGTAAACTTTGTTTAAATGTCTTTATTATTTACTACTTATTTCTGTTTTATTAAAAAAAAATATTCGTTAAACTAAATAATTGAATTAATGTGGTTAGACTATCCTTGCCTCACGACCGAACTTCCAACTGTCAGGACCCCTTTCTTTAGGTACCAAATGGTTAAAAAAAATAATTCGTTCAAATTCTTAGATAAATAAGATTAACCGATCAATTGAACTCGAATGATTAATGAGTTTCACCAAACGATGAATTGTCCGGTGTTAGATTCTTGAGTGGAACAATTCTTGACTAAACTTTACTTTTCTCTAGCCGGAACTCCGAATTACTATGGTTCATTAACCACTTAAAATAGGAGGGTTAACGCAAAAAAGAATAAATAATATTTTTGTTTTAAAGGACAAATGTTGATAATTAATTGTTAGAATAATATTTTTTTGATGCATAAGTGAATTCAAACCGCCAACTCATTTAATCTTTAACGCAAATCAGCTGAACCATCTGTTAAAATAAAGGTGAATCAATGAACAAATTCACAACATTAAAGTTTATAAATAATATGATAAATAATGTACAACGTTGACCACGTAATTATTTGTTGAATCAACGATTAAAATTGATTATTCAAACTGCACCAAATAAAATCACAGTAAAATGGAAAATCAAACAAACATTGCACCATCGTAGTAAGAAGACGAAACCACAAAGGAAATATAAACTTCAAAGTGACTAAATAAATACCATGTAATTGAAATGTCATACTCCTATATTGTTGTTAAGAATCCAAAAATAGGATACCTTCCATAAAAACCCTTACCTATAATAACAGGATAAAACAACAGTAGTCTTTGGGTGTGAACTGTGAAGTTGGAGGGTCACAGGTCAATGACAACCTTATCCAATTTCAAAAGCAAAACGTGGCAGCTGTATTTTATTTTATCCAAAAATCCATATCAGTAAAGTATTCTACTACTGTATGATGATAGCAACCAATCATAATAATTAATAAAAATCATGCAAAACATAAGGTAATTTCTGTGCATTATTCAATCAATAATTGAACTTAAAGGAATTATTAGAAATGTAGAATTATCGAAAAAGACACGCAAATAAACTGAATTACTAGTATTATGGTGCTGAGTCAGATTATGTTTATCCAATGCAAAGAAAACCGTGTTTTTCAATATCTCCACATGGGAGGGAGACAGTAACGTACATTTACTCGGTTCGGAAACAGTTGAGACATTTGTTGTGTGTTATGTTGTGTTAGGTAACAGAGACAACTTAGCTAGATAGCAAGTACAGGTCAGCACCAACCGACTTTTGCTTTGAACAACGATACCTTCTATTTCCCATTTTAACCTTACCTTTTATATTCATTCTCTTCTTCTTCTTTCTTCATTTCAATTCAATCCATTTCTATCTTTGTCTCTACCAAACCCTCTTTTTCATTCCGTTCGTTCATCGCCGCCGCTGTTAACAACCGTCGTAACGTATCATCGCCGATCATCCGCTAACAACATGGAGTGGGTCGTTGGCGGAAAGTTTAAGATTGGTCGCAAAATCGGAAGCGGTTCATTTGGTGAAATTTATATAGGTAATTTATTATTATTCATTTCTATTTCATTTGTATTGTTCTATTCAACATTCATATGCGGATGCTGATTATCTTGTTGCTTTTTGCAGCCTCTGATATGGACACCTCTGAGGTCGTTGCCGTCAAAATGGTTTGTTTCTTTCTCTTTCATTTCCCATCTCTTTATCGTTCATCTCGTTAATTTTGCTTAAAGTTTTTTTTATGTATAATTTGTGAATGCTCCGGTAATCTAAGGAATAGATCATTTTATCCTAATGAGATCAACATTTTGTATCGGGTTTGATGGGTTTGGGTAGCTCAACTGATTAGGGTTAAAAGGAGTTTGAGGATCCGAGTTTAAACCCTGATCATCAAGGTAGCTACTAATTATTAAGAAATGAATGAATGTAGCTTGATAACATGGAATTAGGGATGTGTTTTTGGATATGCATAAAGTGAATTAATCACTACAAGTATAAACTTATACTTGCTTGCTAGGTGTAAGCTATGACCTTTATTTTTTACACACTTTCATATTCAATTGCTCAACAACTATTGTGTACAAGGCCTAATGCTGATTCGTACTAGCTACATTTCTTTATTTTGTAGGAGAAGAAGAGAACAAGGCATCCACAACTATTGTATGAGGCCAAATTATACAGTCTTCTCCAAGGAGAAAGTAAGTTATAAAAGAAGCATTTGGGTATATTTGGATCTCATATGGAAAAGGCTATGTTACTTGTTTTTTCTGATTCGTCTTACACTTCGGATTTTAGGTGGTATTCCAACTATGAGATGGTGCGGTACTGATGGAGATCATAATATTCTGGTTATGGATCTTCTGGGACGTAGTCTGGAGGACCTTTTTGTCTTCTGCGGGAGCAAGTTTACTTTAAAAACAGTTTTGATGTTAGCAGACCAGATGGTAACCACTGATTCATATCTGGATTGCTTGCTTTATTTTTCAATTGGCATCATTAGTTCCTTGATGATATTAAATATGGCTTTTGGAAATAACTATCATGTTTGTTGCCTATCAATATAGTAGCAGTTTTATATCGAAAAGTTACCTCTTGTAGGAAATGCTCCTATCCACAGGGACTTTCAATGAAAGCACATTAATGTCAGTTTATTTCTGCTTTATTGTACTTGACCACAGCTTTCGAGAATAGAGTACATGCATTCCAAGGGATTTTTACATAGAGACATCAAACCAGATAACTTCCTAATGGGTATTAGGAGAAAATCAAGTCAGGTAAAATCATCTAAATTCATTATCTTCACTGGCTAATTATGTTGATAATTTTCCCGTCCCATAATTCGTTTCATATGTCTTACATTTTCTTTCTGCAATTTGTTACATTTATAGGTTTATATTATTGATTTCGGACTAGGAAAAAGATATCGGGACCCCAAAACAAGCAAGCATATTCCTTATAGGTATATTTTGTTGTTTAATTTTAATTATATTTCTAATCTTTTATTATGGATCATGTTTTTACATGTTATAAGGTTTTCTTGTGTCCTAAAAATACTTGATTTGTTTACTTTTCTATTTACAAAAGTTCTAGAGGTTTGACCACATGAAACCAGATTGTTTTAATGTCACACATGAAGTAAAAAAAAAAAAAATATGAGAAGATAAATTGAAAGTTGATATTAATTATTCTTCATTGGATAACAGTTAATAAAGGTATTCAATTAAGTTTTCTATATTTCAAATCTTATAATTACCAAAAACTTCTGTAACTGGTGTGATCATTGCCTATTTTCTTATGGCATCCTTGATGTGTACCAGTACTACTGTGCAGTTATAAGCAAAAAAAATGTCTAAATTTGATGGACTCAAAGTGTCTACTGGTGTGATCATTTAATGTTACTATTACAAAAACACCCTTACGTTAATACTTTAATGTTGTGAGGAGATGACCATAATAAGTGTGGAAGTAGGTATTTTTTGCTTATAATGGAGTTTAGAGGGGGTATTTTGTGAAATGGTCTCTCATTTTTTTTTTTTTTTTTTTTGTAAATTAAATGTACATTGCTGTTTATCAATAGAGAGTCTTCCAACTTGTAATCTGTGTAATCTCAAATAATTCCTTTTCCGGACTCTTCTGAGTTCTGATTGTTTCATTCTCACTGCTACTTGTGATTTGCTAGTTTAACTAGTCAAGTTAATGGTCCCTAATGTTTTGACCTTGATAAACTTATACAGAGAGAATAAAAGTTTAACAGGGACGGCACGATATGCAAGTTGCAATACTCACTTAGGAATCGGTACGTAGAAATAACTTCTCCTTCTTTACAGCTAAGCTTGTAACCCACAAATTTCATTCTATTTTGGTTTAATTTATTCAGAGCAAAGTCGCCGTGATGATTTGGAGTCTATTGGCTATGTCCTTATGTACTTCTTAAGAGGAAGGTATGTTTCTTCCCATTCATTGTAATTTTCTTACATTTTGAATTTTAAAAAATGGTGCATATGAGTATCAATTGCACATTCTTTTTAGGTAAATTTAGGGCTTGACTATATGGTTTTTGCATTTTAGCCTTCCTTGGCAGGGTCTGAAAGCTGTCACCAAAGAGGAAAAATATGACAAGATTCGCGAGAAGAAGTTATCAACTTCCACTGAGGTATACATTTTCAATTCCATAAAATGATTAACCCCTGACCCCCAATCTAGTTTTTAATTTCCTTTTCTTCTCGCCCTCATACTTTGACCTACATGAATACCTGGAACTATTGACGAAACAATATTAAGAGCTTTTAAGGATTGCTATTACTGGATTTATCAAATTTTAGTTAGCCCCTCCTCCTGAGAGGTTTTATCATTGAAGTGTTTTTGTTACTCAGAAGTTTAATGAACCCATATTCCTTGTTCTCAGAAGCTTTGCGAATCATATCCCGTGGAGTTTGCGTCTTACTTTCATTATTGTCGCTCCTTGACATTTGATCAAGATCCAGATTATGGATTCTTAAAGCGTCTGTTTCGTGAGTTGTTCACTCGTGAAGGTATTGACTGCTTTTTTATCTTATACTTGATTTTAAGTAATTACTGTCAATTGGACATATAGGATATATGACATTGTTTGATGATATGATAATTTGCTTATTAGTTGGTTGTTTTAGCCTGTTGAATGTAGGAGGCATTATAAATGACTTCCACTAAGTATTTAACCTTTCTTCTTTCTCCTTTAGTTATGCAAATTTTGTGCCAGAATATCTCTACTTAAGCACATACTGCATACAGTACATAGGTATACGTTTGAGATGAGACCTACATGTGGTCTTGAGAACAAAGCCAACTATCTAACATTTTATGATTTTATTGTTTTTCATCCATTACTCTATATCCAAAAATTCATGTTTTGGAAATTTTATGAATTAGTTCGTTAATTCTTCATTTGTGTTTGCTTGGAAATAAATGATTTAGCTGTATCATGTACTAGTAACCAATCTTAGGGTTTCAAAGTTGTTTCTGGTAGCCTCTTGTGTTGTATTTATCTTCTCCCCCGATGTAATAAGAAGTTTATTTGGCTGAATTTAATGAGCAGGATATGACTATGACAATTTATTCGACTGGACCATCCTAAAATATCAGCAGACGCAACAGACAAGGAGACAAAAGCAATCATCGGTTAGTATTTTATTTTGAACCTTTAAACATTTTTATGGTCTAGCTTGCATTTACTGGAATGCATATGGATTGTCTGATAGCCCGATTATTAAACTTTCCTGATTTTATTCTCTTCCTCACTTGAATCAATGACTATTTGCAGCCTTCAGATGCCGTGCCTAGTGCTGTTCCTAGTGCTGTGCCTAGCAGTCTACAACCAGTGGTTGTGGAAAAGCATACAGGTAACTTCAGTCTTCTTATGTTCATACAATGAGGTTAAAACTTGAACGAATTCTGTTCAATTGTGGGAGATTTTTCCTAGATAATGTATATTGAAGTGATTTGCTAGATGAGATTTATTTTCCAGTAGAATGAGTTAGAATTTAAAGTTACATTTTAATGCTCATTGCAAAACGGAAAAAAGGCAATAGTTTCTATCTTAATATAAGCTTCTGATGTACAAAGAATTAAGATAGTTGCCAAGATTGACAGATATTTACCAACAAATTCCTTGTTATTATTATTATTTTTCACTTGGAAGTTGGAACTTGGAAGTTTTGCTTTGCTGTACCGCTGTTCAACTAAGAAAGACTAAGTTTGCAGTATAGTTGATTAATGCTGTCTACAGATTACATCCTGATGATGTACATGTCTTAATTTCCTTTTCAGGAATCAATAATTCACCTCAAGTTACTGTAACAAAACTGCTAACCAATCTTGATTGTCCAAATGTGCGTGTGCAGCCTAAGCCATCCAATCTAAAGAATCTAAATGCTAAGAATCATACGGGAAAACATGTAAGTCACAGTAATTTCTTCCGACTGCCATTGGATTTCTTCTTAATTTTACCTCTATATCCTCTATTAATTGCTAAGACATGGTGGCCTCACTTCTGTCGTCATGTTTGTGCTGTTAGTTCAATCACAAAGATATTTTGTTTTGATTTTTTTTACTTGGCTGAAGAAATTCAACTGATTGAGATAAATTTGTGCAGAATGTGAACAATGATCCGTCCACTTCATCGGCTTTGCCCAAATCAACTGCAGAAAATGTCTCTAAGCCTGAAAGGCCCACAGGAACTTCAAATCTAGGTCGTGTATTTGGGAATAACTCCCATATTTCAAGCAGCTGGATTCCTTCTTTACGGCGAATTTCTTCTACCAAATAGTAGGTAAGAAAATTGTTTATCCAGAGTGTGAAATTGGACTCTGTTATATTATTATCAGGCTTTCCCTGTCATTGTATTTTGACCGTCACAAATTCTATACCATAGTTGTAAAATATTTGGCTGATCCACCGCCTCTGTTTGTTTCTCATATAGGTATTTTGGAGGAGTCTGTTGGAGCTTCTTTTTTATGTTCACTGTTGCAAATATCATGCCGCTCACTTCACCAGAGGAACTGTAGATTATAATGACAATCAAGATTCCTGACACGATTAACTTCCTTCAGATGACACCTTCCCATCAAATGTAATGGCTTGTCCCACTTGGAGAGAGAGAAACTTCAAAGGATTTAACAATTTTGAAGGAGGTATGCCGGTGGATGTGAGACAAAGTCTGGCTGGTTTATATTTTCTCTATAAATTGCGATGAGTCAAACATGCATGAATGAGGGGAAGCCATAATTCTTCTTTTTGTATTAGACATTATTTAACTTCCTTTTGATTTTCTTTCAAGCATTTAGTACACACAAATTTGTTTGTCTTTTCACGTGTACAGTTAGGTTTGCTAGCATTCAATTTGATTGTAACCGTTCCCCCAACTAATTTATTCACAAACCAATCTGATTCATATTTGAAACAAACATTTTGTTGAATTTGGTGTTGGAAAGCTACTTAGACAGTTAGACTTGTCATCTTGGAATTGTGTCATCTTGGAATTGATGTTATTCTAATTTCTAATCAACATTCTTGTGGTATATGGAAGAAATTCATAACAAGCAAAATTGAATAATCCAGAATATTAGATGCTGATTGGGGGAGTTTATTTTTTTGCATTTTTCATGAAATAAGTACTCAGATTTTCAGTCAAGGAATGAAGAAGTAGCTTAGAGCTTATGCTTTTGAAAAGCTGGCTACGTTTTTAAATTGGCAACATGCAGCTTTTGGTAAAACACATTAGGTAATGGTTGGCAATGGTCACTTTATCGTTTTAATTTACTTGCATAATTTTGGTCGCAAACATGGTCCTCCTCTATCTAATGGACCAATTTCCACCTTCAAAAACCAGTATCATTTTCTATATTTTAAAAATCCTCCACCTCTAATATTTTTTGTTTAGGGATCTTCCACCTCTCTAATTTGTTTTTCAAGGTTCCTTATTCCACTTGACAATAGTGTCAGCAAATAATCCTTTCGTGCATTAGCCTACTTTTTCATAATTGTCTATGATATCAAGAATCATGTCATAATGCAATTTAAAACTTCTTTCTTAAAGGATTACCAATTATTTATTTTATACACGGTCAAAGAACAAAATTATGTATGCATATTCTTTCCCACTCCAACTAACGAATAGCAAAATTAAATCTTAAAACAAAAAAAAAAAAAGAGTAACAAAAATAAAGAAAATGAGGTAAAGAAGGAAAGAATCGTTTTGTCATTGATCTGAACGGGATAGAGAAGTTGGCTCTGTGGAAGACGGTTAAGCAGTGTTTCAAGTATGTTCATGGGGTGGTACCTGCAAACACTCCGACATCCATGTAAATAAGCAAAGCGAAAGAGATAGAAAGTGTGTACCTTTCCCTCTATCTATGTGGTTCTTATAGTTGGACTGAGGAGATTTCAAAGAGTTGGGCGCTTAATGACCGAATTCGTAACAGTTTTTACGTCTCCTTAACATCCACCCTTGTCCCCGCCTTTGTTTCGGTCGTTATCCTTGCGAGCCGTTATTAACTTGTTGAAGAAGCTTTGACCCTTGGTTAGGTTGTTTGCGTTATGTCAGGTTTCTTATGGACTGAGCCTAGGCCCTGTCCAGAACAATCATTTTATTTTGTCGACAAAAAAAGGAGAGCCACGTGAGCAGAATGACATCGTCAGTGGCGATGTAAAATGTTAAGTTGTTTTTTCTTAAAGCAAGGTAAAATGTTGAGTTGTTTTTTCTTAAAGCAAGGTAAAATGCTAAAATGCTGAGTTAGCAAGCACAAATGTACGTAAATAGAAGTTTATAAATATTTCTGTAAAACAATAAACTAAAGAAATAGAGCGTGTGCATAAATGGGTCCCTAAATTCTACTTTAAAAAATGATAATGGTGACAAAGAATAATCCTATAATGATGAGCTCCGCTGCCATAAAAACAGGTCTTTAACTCTTTATACATAAAGCACTAAGAGGTGGAAATGAAAAGATACAACTAAAGTGGAGTCAAATATAAATGGCCTTTCAATTGGGTCCTTTTGGTCATCACTAAGATTCTTTTATGTTGTTTTTTTATCATCCTAAATAAAAAACACTATTTTTTTTTCAGGTAAAATAATAGTGAATTTGATTTCGGAGGTTTGTCAGGGCCAGACAGACCTCTTGTCTCATAGAGCGTTTAAAAAAGTACTTTCAGATTGTCAACCAAGGTCATAACACTAACAGGTGGAGTTGAATCGACATCTCTGCGGGGTATGAGTCAACTCATTACCAGCTGGACCAACCTACATTGGTAAATATAAAGCACTTCAATACAACATCGCATTTTCTTTTTAAATATCTAACTATTGCTCATAAGTTCTCTCATCATATTGCTCTCTTGAGTTATTGAAGCTTTAGGGTATTCATCTTTACAAGTGAGTGTTAAAATTGGTAAAATAGAGAAAGTTGTTTTCCATTTCAACATGACTGACTACTTTAATTAATATGACAAAAATGAAACCAAACTACTTTTAATTCTTATGTTCAAGTTTCATTCTCATGAAAATATTTAACTCATTTTTTGTGATTAATTTCAATGACAGTGAACTCAGTCTCTAAATGCTCAGTTCATCAGCTGGAGAACATAGATGAGAATGTTCTTGTAGATAGACCTGCATCATCTTGCGCCGCACCTGATACCCCAACTGAATCTATGGAGTTCCTTGCTAGATCATGGAGTCTTTCTGCTACAGAACTCTCCAAAGCACTGCACAGCACCAATTCTACGACCTCCACCGGCATTGATATTCAACTTTTATGCCCTTCTGACCAGTTTTATACCAAGGGTTTTACTGCCTCAAAAGAAGATCCTGTAAGAACGTTTTCTTAAATTTTGTTTAAGAATTTAGCTACATCCTTTTCACAATGCAATGCAACACAGCATGTAAATTGAAAACCATGTACGTTGTAGATAGAAGTCCTAGGATTCTTCAATATTAAGAGGCACCTAATATTGTCTTGTGTTCCTGTTGCTTTTATGTATTGGTTCTCAACTTCTGATACAAGTTATGTTTAGCAGCTATCTAACGGACATTGTTCTCAGATTTCGCCAAGAGAAAGTAGCGAAACAAAGGTACCTAGTTTACTTACTACTCATGTTAAACTTGTACGGTTCATGAATATAATCATAAAGCACAAGAAATAATTTCGCACAGCAATTAAATCTTTAGTATATATAATTGGAATAACATAGTAATCGTTCATATGCAGGAATTATTTTTACTTCACCAAGCACTTTCTCCAGAATTCCTTTCCAGTCAAAACTTGCTGAGAAATGGGGTATCTTGCATTCAACTTGTGATTATATTCATCAATTATAATCAGATAACTGCTCAATCTGTAACTATTTTCATTAATTTTTTGTGAAATTTTTTGCTCATCAGCTTTACAGGAGCTTGATAAGAGGGAGGACTACGGGTAGGTGGTTGAAAGATCAGAAGGAGAGGAAAAAACAGGAAATCAGGACTCATAATGCTCGGTTGCACGCCGCAGTATCTGTAGTTGGTGTTGCTGCCGCTGTTGCAGCAGTTGCAGCTTCAATAGCATCATCCGAAAAGCCTAATCCCAACCAAAAGAACCCTACCATGGCTTCTGCTGCAATTGCATCTGCAGCAGCTCTAGTAGCCTCTCACTGCATTGAGATTGCAGAAGATATGGGAGCTGAACAGGACCAAATCATAACAGCAATTGACTCTGCTATTAATGCAAAAACCAATGGAGATATTATGACTCTAACAGCCGGAGCAGCCACAGGTATCAGACTCTAAAGTCGATTTATTCATCTCAGACAAAATTGAACCTTGTTTACTAACAGTTTAATTTATTTTTGAATTTCGATAGCTTTAACTATGTTTTTGGTCTCTGCAAATATATCAATTTTTGCTTTTGATTCTTGTATTTTTTTTGTTTTTTTTGTTTTTAGTCCCTGCAAATATACCAATTTTTGCTTTTGGTCGTTGTTGTTTTGTTTTAGTCTTTGCAAAATTTATTGATATTTAAACTGGTCCCTTTAATTTGTAGAGTATTTGATTTTAATCACAAAATAAGAACTAAAATGAATATTACAGAAACCAATGTAAAAGTCAAACCCCAGACCAGTTTTAATGGCTATATAAATTTAGTTAAGCTCAAAGGAGAATAAAAAGAAAGAACAATTAAGTATGAGCAATGTAATGGTATGAAAGTTCGAGCTAAAACCTACAAACTGAGTTCATTTCTATTAATTCTGTCAAACAAATTCTACGACAAAATAAGATAAAATACAATGAACTAAATGGCAGCATTGCGAGGAGCTGCTACTTTGAAGGCACGTCTGGAGAAAGGGCTTGGAGCTACTACGATTCCAACTGTTGAGGAGAAGTGCGGTGTAGCCAAAGAAGCAAACATCTTGACAGCACTGGACTGTGTCTTTAGAGGAGGAGTACTTCTCAAACGTACAAGAAAAGGTATGTCTAGTGTCTACTGCCATGTTTGTAACAATGACTTCATTGAAATTGAAGAATAAAAGAAGAAGAATACCAAATGTTTAAATCAGTTTACGCTTCTAATGTAAGTAACCATACTATTTTAAATGTCCATAACAGGAGTTCTTCACTGGAAGCAAGTCTCTTTCAATATTAATTCAAATTTGCAGGTAATTAATTGAAGACACTCCTACATTCATTAACAAATCACACACGAGTTATTGGTAGCATGTATATCTCAATTATATAATTATTTGAAATATCTATTCAACACAATGACTACAGGTAGTAGCCAAAATGAAAAGCAAGCATATTGCAGGAACATTCACAAAAAAGAAGATATGTAAGCCAAATTTCAGTATACAAAACTTACTTATTTTACTTTGTTACTGTAAGCAATGTTAAGGTATGGCCTATAAAATGGCAGATATAGTCACCGGAGTGTGCAGCGATATCCCAGCTTGGCCCGGAAGGGAAAAGGAAGACAACGGCAAAAAGAGAGCATATTTTGGAATAAAAACAGCAGATAGATTAATAGAATTTGAATGCGGAAGTAAAGAAGACAAACAGTTCTGGTTAGAGGGAATCCAGTACATGTTGAATTGCCGCGCCAATGTAACATACTGAAAAATAATAAGGATGAAATTGTGATTGCTGTAAATACATGTTTATTTTCTTCCCTTCCTCCTTCATATATAGTGATTGGAGGGACTTTTTATAGTTATAAGATTTTTCTGAAAAAATTGTTGGCCTAGTAGCCTACTATAAGTTTAGTGAAGAAGTGTAGGATCTAGCTACAACCATGCTATTGTCACTCCAGTTCCTTCAGAAAATCAACATTATCAACAAATACCTGCAAGAAGTAATAAATAAGTCAATCAGTGAAATAAACAATGAGCGACATACAGAGGTTGACACAGTAGGAACGTTTCAAAGAACATATTACATCAAATACAAGGAAAAAAATGCCATACCAATTTCCAACCATCAGGGTCTAAGCAAACAACAATCTTGGTGTTGATACCAGGTAAGGGTCCAGGTTCACGGATAATCTTCGCTCCACATGATTTGATTGCTTCTGCAGTCTTATAGACATCATCCGTGCCTATAGCAATCTGTTCAAACACAAAATGTCACATTCTTATAACGACATGCATTATACATTCATGGAGGACCATGTAAAAATCATAAAAATCATAAAAACCCTCTTCTGAAAATAGAAAAAGAATAGAATGTACCTGTGCATAGCCATTTCCTTTGTCATAGTTAGTGACGCCGTAGTTATACGTCAGTTCTAGAACAGGACCATTAGCTTCAGGACCATATCCCAACTTGGCTACTGTGTACTGAAAAACAATCATAATCAATGACAAAACAACAATCATAATCTTTATTATGCATATTACAAACATCAATCAAAATAGTAATCCCAGGAACACGGATAGCCATGCATCTGATTAATAACCACAAGTAGTTGTTACCTTTTCCTCAGGGTTGTCTATCTTGTGGAGAAGTTTCATGCCAACAGCCTTTGAAATTAACAACGACAAGAAAAACATTTAGCCTCTTGCATGTGTTTGCATCTAAGCAAGCAGAAAGAACCATCATAACAATTACATTAACTAAATACACTCACTTTTTCATAGAAGGCTATGACACGATCAAGGTCGCCTACTCGAAGCATCACTTTGCATAAGGGTTCGCGAGTAGGTCTTTTCTCCAAAAGCTCAAACCTATAACCACTAGGATCTTCAACGGAAGCAGTTACTATAGAGCTACCTTTGACAGACCCTGGTTCTCTTGTAACCTTTCCCCCTTTCGCCTTTACAATATCTACTGTCTTGGAAACCTGCAAAAGCGCAGTATAAAACCAAAATAGTCTTAATTGTCTAGTCTTTTCTTTCATACAGATCAATTCTCTCTTTTATTCCTTTCATTCAATGTTCATCATAATAAGGGAATTCAAAAATGCATAATAGAAATTAGATATATAGATATATGCTTTGCATTGAAGATAAACATTAATGCTTTATTATATTTTTGAAGAGCTTACATCTTCAGCTATAATACCAAAATGACCAAAACCAGTTCCAATGTCATAGTTATCCACTCCATAATCTGCAATCACCGCGAAATAGCAACTATGATGAGGGAGAATTTTGTGTAAGTGGTAAACATATACATGATATGCATAATAATGATTTTGCCGGAAAAAAAAAAGTAGCATTAAGATTTCAACTTACTATAAGTAAGTTCAACTGTAAAACTGGAATCTTCAGGCCCGTATCCAAGAAAAGCATTTGAATATTTGTCTTCCGGTATATCACGTTTTCTTAACAGCTTCATGCCAAGGCATTCAGTGTAGAATCTGTCAAATTTCACACACATTTGAATTGACTTATTTGAGCTTATCCACTTACATAAACACTTGTGAGTTTGATTGGAAGAGCTTATGGAAACAGCTTATATGAAAATAATTTGAGTTTACTTTAACTTTTGTTACAGAATAATGAAGAAATTAAAGTGATAAATGCTTATGTTATAAGCGCTTAATTAAGCTATTTATACTAATAGAGGTTAAGTGTCTATTTCCAAAATTGAAGTAGAACATACTTTATAGTCTTGTCCAAATCTCCAACCTTGTATACAACATGTAGAAATCTTCTATTATCATTTTGGACCCAGTTAACCAAGTTTTGGTCTGGTTGGGCAAGATTTACTGCAGCATTAGCCTCTGCTAATTTGAACAATTCTGATCCTTTTCCACCAAGTAATTGGGATTGTGGTAGAGCTAATAACCAAATGCAGCAGCAGCAGAAGAGAACTAACTAAGTCAAAGTCATAACAATATAAATGAATAAATAAATAAATGAAAGCTTTGAGAATGAGGTGGAGAAAAGTAGAGAGAGATTACCAATACCACCAGTGGTGAGAAGATGAAAGAGAGCAATTCTTCGTGAAGATGACGATGGAGTGATGCTACAACTACAACAAGGTCTTAATGTTGTAGCAGATCGTAACATTAAGGATGAGATCATTGTTATGTAAAATGAATGATACGCTTCTAACTTTGTTTGCTCCTATGTTAATGCTGCAGTTAGTTACACACCCGACCAAACATGTCTTGGATCTCCTACGTTATTATAGTGCCACGTTACTATGCAACCATTGGCTATGTCTGTATCCAAATCCAGGTATGTCATCTGTGATTTATTGGGGTTCATTTTAGTATTTTTTTTTTTTTTTGAAAATTGCTTTTCTGACATAGAATACTTAAATGACGATTTTACTCCAGCGGCAGTTAACAGCCGCTGGTTGCAGTTAACAACCGCTGGAGGCTTCCAGCGGCAGTTAACTGCACTACGTACGTTCTAGGATGCACCGTCCTTTTCACCATTCAACCTCTTTTTCTTCATTCATTCAACACATATTTTCCACATTCAACCTATTTTCTTTCAACATTCAACCTATTTTTTCTACATTCAACCTCTTTTTCCATCATTCATTCAACTTATTTTCTCTACATTTTTCCCCTATAAAAACCCTCACATTTCCTCACATTCTCTCCTCCTTACTCTCATTTCCTAGCATTCTCTCCTCTTTACTCTTTCTTCTACAAAATGTTTGTTTGTCATAGTCAAGTACTCAAAGAAACTCAACCAGAACTTGTTCATTGGTTATATATTCAAGTAAGCCTCTTTGAATTGGTTTTACCCCAGGATTTAAGGTTTAAGGTTTATGGTTTGTGGTTTTTTTTTTCCTTTGTTTTAACTCAAGCGGTAGTTAAATATATTATTAAACAACAAGAGTGCAAATGTGAGGAACAACACGAATTGCAGCATGAACCTTCTTATAAAGCTTCTCAAGGTCATCTGCCTCGATTCCTTTTTTAATGTACTCACTAAAGTGAGTCTGGTATTTCTCAGGCTCATCCTCAGTCAACAAATGTACGACGAAGATGACTCCACCTATTAAGGAATAAATGTACGACGAAGATGTTATTTTTAATGTTATTGGTACGACGAAGCAGATTTAGTTTTACCCCATTGTAAATTTATTATTATATTAATAAAATGTGATTATATATATATATATATATATATTACTTGTGTTCCTTTATTTTAGTTTTTATTTTCATTTATTTATATGAAATACAAAAATTCAAATAAAAAATGTGTATTAAAGAAATCTAACGTGAATCTAACGTGAATTTGAACAAAAACTAATAAAATCTAACGTGAATTCAAATAATTAAAATTGCGTATTCTAATAAAAACTAATTAAATCTAACGTGAATTTGAATAATTAAAATTGCGTAATGAATAAATAAATTCGAAAAGTGACTAAATAAGATAATTATCACATGACATTACATTACATTCCAGAATGTACCTTCCAACTACAACAATTGTCTTGCCCCTGAATGGGGTAAATTCAAACTTGCCAAACAACAGGACTCAAGCATTTTGCTCGACATTCATGCTTTCCTTTGAAAAGAATAAACTTTTGTCATGCTTGATTTAGATGATGGTATTCAAGTGTCAACGAAATGAGGTCCATTCCTTGACACTTAATACCATCATCTAAGCAAGCCTAACAAAAATTTAATCTTTTCAAAGGAAAAACATGAATGCCGAGCGAAATGCTCGAGTCCTCGCCGTTTGACAAGTTTGAATTACCCCATTTCAGAGGTAAGACAATTGTTGTAGTTGGAATGCACCTTACCCTAACTAATGACGATCTTTTGGCGGAATCAAGCTGTTGATGATATCTTCAGTTGATCTCAGCAACGTCACCTGCATATCGATCCACTGGAACTTGGTGCGCTCCCAAAACATGGTTGTCACGTTTTCGTCCTTCTTTAACTCCACCCAAGTGAATGATACCCTCCCCTCGTCGAGCGTTGGACGTTTATACCGGACGTGTTCCACCCTCCTTGTGTCTCTGGGGTTGACTCCTTGGTTGAATTCATTCAGTTGATCCTTGAGATCTCTTAACGTTACATCAAGGCACCGAACCTTCAACCTCTGAGATTCTCCGCCGTTGAATGTTGCATGAACGTCGATCCACCCGGCCATTGTTTCAAATCTACACACATAGAAATTAAAAATAATCAATGAAAAACCCATTTAAACACTTGTAGTGAAAATTTGACATAAACCCTAAAAATCCTAAACAAACCCTAAAAAATTTATAAAATTCGAAAAAAATTATAAATTCAATCAATATAACTTCATTATAACAGGTATTTATAATATATGTTAATAGCATTTCAGATCTACAACATAACTATATTAAAAACAAATATTCAAACCCTAAAAAATTAATAAAATTCGAAACAAAATTATAATTTTAAGCAATATAACTTCATTATAACAGGTATTCATAATATATGTTAATAGCATTTCAGATCTACAAACATAACTATATTAAAAACAAATATTCAAAATTTAATAATGGATTAAATATGTTTTTGATCCCTATAAATATGTCAACTTTTCGTTTTAGTCCCTCTAAAATTTTCCTTCAACTTTTAGTCCCTATAAAATTTTCAATCTTCACTTTTGGTCCCTCTTTTAAAGTAAACTCATATGTAGAATTCATATTATATAATAAAATTTTCCAGAAAAATTCAAAATATTATAAGAATCAAACCTAAAAAAATTCAGAATTTTTTAACAAAACATGAATTTAATATGAATTTTTATATTTTTTACGGTTAAAAATTCATATCTAATTTGTGTTTTGTTAAAAAATTCTAATTTTTTTTAGGAATTTTTTTTAGAATATTTTACACATTTGTGCACAATTTCATTAAAAAAATACAAAAATTAAATTAAAAATAGGGACCAAAAGTAGTAATTGAAAATTTTATAGGGACTAAAAGTCGAAGGAAAATTTTAGAAGGACTAAAACGAAAAGTTGACATATTTATAGGGACTAAAAGTATATTTAACCCTTTAATAATTAAACAACAACTAAAATTATAAACATATAAACACATATACTAACTAAAATGTATGACAATAGCATAAGTGATAACTTACTTGTGATTTAGTGGAAGAAAGTTTGGATGATTTGGTAGAGTTTTTTAGAGAGAGAGTGAAAATTTGAGAGAAAGATGGTGATGGTGAAGATGGAGACAGTGTCTGGATCACTTGAATATATCACGAACACAACGGTAGTTAACTGTCGCTGGAAGCCAACGGTTGTTAACCACCGGCGCTTATACCAGCGGTTGTTAACTACCGCTTAGGGTAAAAGCGTCATTTACTTGTGTCAATAGGAAGTATTCATTGTCAGAAAAACAATTTTTTTTTGTTACAGCTTCATTTTAGTATCAATAATCAATTTAATTTTAGTCATTTATAAAAAAATATTTAAAAATTAAATTTAGTATCAAAATACTTTCTTTAGCTATATATTGTTGTGGTCCTAAACCAAGGGGTCGAAGTTAAATGATTAATGAATTTCAGTTAAGAAGGAACTGTTCGTTTGGGACAAGTTTGAATTTTAGTTGAAACAATATATTCTTTTAATTTTAAGATAAAACTAAGGTGCATTTTCTCAAGAGGGGTTTTTCGTATGGTTATTCACATAATATACTCATCACTAACGATGATTTCTCAAATCTACAAATTTCTCATTGTATGTTATAAGCATAAAAAGTAAATTTTTAGCATAGAACCACACAAAAATCATATATAGAAATGCACATAAATTTTGTCTATAATTTTACTCATTTATATAATATTGTGGTCCTTAATCAAGGGGTTGAAGTTAAGTGATTAATGAATTTCTGTTAAAAACAAATCGTTTGTTCGAGACAGTCCGAGTTTAAATTTTAGTTGAAACAATCCTTATCAAACTTTACTTACAAATGCAGATTACTAGAGTTTTTTTCTTAGGAACCCTACGATTAAGAAAAATAAATAAATCTCACTGTCCTATATTTTTCTTAGGAGGCTAAGGTTCTCTAGAATTACCGCAAAGAAATTTCAAATTGGGCACTATTTTTTTTTTTTTTGGTGAACAATTGGGCACTATTTTTTATCCTTTATGTTTCTACAAGCATTTTTTTTACAATAAAAAAAACAAGCATAATTTGTTAGGAAATTCACATTTGGACGATAAAATCTATATGTTTTTATTTTTATTTTAATATGTACAGCTAAAATCATATTGAGAGATGTAGAATGTTTCTCTTTTGGGCTGTGCCTCTTCCGTTTCATAGGGGAGAGAAGACTATACAATTGTCCATTGATCAGTTACTTTGTTTACATCATTGTAAATTATCTTATGGAAAAAGCTATGTATAGCGAAAAATCATCTCACAACGGCATCCCGACATGTATTGTGGCCAAATTTGACTTTTATTCCCATGAATTATAGTCGAAGAATATTAGAAACACACTCTCTTACATACTCCTTTGAAGTTTGAACAATACTTTATTCTTTCAAATTCAATTATATATCTCACCATTTATATAATTAGTCCCACAAAATTGTGGATGGAACTTAAATTTAGTAGAATCTATCTAATATAATTTTCAACAAATAAAAGAGAGATTGTTCAAAAGAGTGAGATTGAAAATGTGCTTCATTTTGATTGATGGGATTCATGGAAGAAAAAGTGGTACTGGTTAGCATACATATATCATAAGATTAAGAACATAATGTAATAATAATAGAATAAAGATAATATAATAATATTATATCCTTTACTGAAAGGGACTACTACCCTGAAGTTTCTTCTCAACCCAAGAAGGTGACAAAACTGGACTCATATCATACTCCCTAATCTTCTTCACTCTCCCATCACACTTACTATTATCACCATCCAAACACACATTCTCATCCTCAGAAAAAACCTTAATCCTCCAAACCTTAAATGTTTGGTCCAAACTAGCACTGTAAACCAAAAACCCTACAACAACTTTCTCCATCTCAAGACAAGCAGCCAAACATCTAACAGGTCCTCTATGTCCATCCAAAACCATCAAACACTCATGATAACAACTATCTTCCTCTCTTCTCCACACTCTTATTGTTGTATCTTCTGATCCACTAAACACCATGTTCCCTACCGTTTCAACACAAAGTACCGCGAAACGGTGACCCTGCAAAAACCCTCCATGGTTGAATCTATAACACAACCTTTCCTTCTCCCAAAAATTTATCATTCCATCTGAACTTCCTGAGTAGAGGAAACAATGGTTGAATGAAGAACTCAATGCAAGTGTGTTAACTGGTGAATGTTGAAACTTCAGAGTCATTGTTAATGTGTGTGAGTTTTCTGTGTAGACCCTTCTCCATATTTTCACTGATCCATCAGAAGAACATGTGAAAACACAACCATCATCTTGGTTTACTAAGATAGAGTTTACATGATCTTCATGTGCTACAAATGAGTCGACGCATTTTCTATCAGAGATTCTCCAAGCTTTGACTGTTCTGTCGTGTGAGCCAGTGTATAAGAGTCCTTCTGAATGGTAATAAGCCATGCAAGAAACTAAATCTTTGTGTTTGTAATTGTGTGAGTTGTTGTTTTTTGTTCTGCTGAAGTTTAGAAAGGAGTTTTTGCTTCTTCTAGGAAGAGTAGCTACTTTCTTGGATTTGAAGTTTTCTGAGACGTTGAAGTTCCATATTCTGATTTTGTGATCTTTGTGTGAGGAGAAAACCATGTTGTTATAAGCTAAAATGGTGCGGATTTCACCGGAGTTTGATTTGAGATACCCTTTATCCATGCAATCTGGCTGCTTCCAAACACGAATTCGGCTACTGTTGGAGCCTGTAAAGATGAAACCCTTGGAAACTGCGATGGAGTAGATGTTTCCTTCGTGGCGGTGGAGGGAGGCGATGCAATGGTAGAGTAATGAAGGGGAAGGAGGTGGAAGAGAGGAAAGTGTCCACGGTGATTGTGGAAATGTGGTAGAAGGTCTTGGTGGACTAAATTGAATGTCTTGTTCATTTGATTCTCTGTGAGATTGGATTTGGACATGAAGATGAATGTTGGGGGATTCTTGTTGTTCTGTTTTTTCCTTCTCCATTAAGGTGAAGAGGGTTCTGTTGCCATAGAAATCCATGGCAATGGCATGCATAATGAGAACTGTATCTTGAATTTGTGGTACTTAAAAAGGCATTAGAATGGTTTGGTTGATGGGTGGTGTATTCATGAAGTATAAATGTTTTTCTAATTGTGCAATGAAACGAGTCTCTTTAACAAGCCGTTGTGTTGGGGTATGGCTAATAGTAGTATTTAATACAACCCTAAGTTTTGAAATCAGATTGCCTTCAGGCAAGAAATTGATTCACTCACAGATTTGACATATCCTGATCGTTAGATTGTGATTAGACAACTAAATTTTATCGCAGATTTTTTTTCTAAATAAACATACCGAACTTAAAGTTTGGACTATCAAATCTTGATTCAACGACTAGGAATGTACTGAATGCGTCAATTTCTTCACCGTAGACAATCGAAGTTCTAAGTTTTTAGCGATAATAGCAAGGTACTTCAACCGCTCTGGAGCAAAAGACGTTAGCACAATTTTTGGAATTCCGTAATCAAATATCTTGTGTTCTCTGTTCATGTTTTATATGTTTACTTTTAAATCCTAGTTCTAGGAGATTGCATCAGTCTTCTCATATTTGAGTTATCAAACTACTAATTTTTTTTATATATAAGAGTTAATTATCATATTTCGTTGTCTTTATGTTTTTAGAAAGACTTCAATCAATGAAGCATATGTTAGGAGTCCTATATATAATAAATACTCTATTCGTTTTAAAATGAGTGTCACTTTAAAAGAAAAAAAAATTGTTTAAAAATGAATGTAATTTTCAATTTTTTATGCAATATTAGCTATTTCTTTAGAAGTGTACCCTCCGATTGATATCATGTTCACTATTCTCAAAGCATGACTTTTACTTTAGTGGAAAACAAATCAATAATTAACATGAATAATTTGGTAAAATATCAATTTTTTCCTTTCAATCATTGCACTTCTTAATATGTGTGTAAAAACATTAAACGAAATTCATTTTGAAACGGATGAAGTAGATAAAAATGTTTAATATGGTATTTAAGTCATGAGCTTTCCCACTTAATATGGACTAATTTTGTGGATTCAAGTCTTCTGATATGCTCAAGTCCTAACAAGTAACAGCTACAAATGTGGCCTGCTCTAATGGCTATGCACACACAATTATTTTGCTTGAAGTAAGTCAAAGTATGAATAGGTATGGTGGATTTAATCATTATTGTCAAGCAGGCCAGCTTCAAGAGTGACAGGCTTTTTAATTCTATTAATATGGCTGGTAGAGTTTTGATGTTTAGTATTAAATTTTGGAGCTTTACTTGTTCTGCAAAATTACTCAACATTATATATATTATCATCACAAGAACAAGGATCTCGGGTGGGAAGCAGGTTATGGGGCTAAATCAATGCAAAAGTTTGGTGGTTTGGTTGCAATTGAGATTATAGTGTCCAACAACAGTGACAGTTGGCTGCAATTGATGCAAGGGAACACCAATTAATTGCCTCTTCATTGTCTTCAATTGTTTTTCTGCAAGAGGAAGGAAGGGTAGTATAGTACTAGTACGTAACACAGACAGGGAATTCTGATAAGATACCTGTATTGTAGGACAAATAAATTCTTATAAATTTCGAATTTAATACATTTTTTTATGTAGGTTTTCTTTGGTTGGTTTAATTTTTTTTGAGAGGAAAAGAGAGGGGTGCAATATTATTCCAAAGTCAATTATAGCTCTCCTCTAAGGGTGGAAGATTTAGAGGGATGAAGATTAGGGATGTACAAAATTAGTCATTTTCGTGAACATGTCCCGACCCGTACATTATGGGTTGAGCATGACCCTAACCCAAAAAAGGTGGACAAAAGGGTATCCAATGGAATGAGGATCCAAATTGACACGCGGGTCATCCTTCGTTTCCATTAGTTTGTGAGGACACAAGGTTTTTTTTTTTTATTTGTAACTAGTCTCATATTGATCTCATTCTATTGAGACAACACATTCGACAATATATGTTGTTTTATTGGATTTATTGGGCGTGGCTTGTTTTATTATGTCATATTATTGAGCCAAAGTTTATCCCCGTGTAATTGAAACTTTGAAAGTAGTTTGTATTTTAGAATATAGTAGTTGCATTGCATCTTGATTCTTGTGTTAATATAAGAGTGAATAGTTATTTAAAATAAATTTGAAAAAATATTGTTATGTTAGAGTATTGTGTTAGTAAAAATGTATTACTATTTGGTGACTTGAGATCAACCGATCTTCTTTTGTATGAATTTATTCTTATTGAATTGGTACCTCATCGGATTTAATCGGGTTAAAGAACGGGTTCAAACTTAAAAAGTTGGTCTGATATATTGTTAGGGCATAATAAGAGACATGCACAACCCGACCTAACCCGTCATTCGTAAACCCTAGTCAAAATTTTGTTTTAAATTTGGACTTTAATAGTATTTTATCTAATATGACATTAAATACTACATGTTAAACCCTTTGGAAATCTATGAATGATGCTATATTTTTTTATATAACAATTGGCTAGTTGGGCATTGTCATAATTCAAAATCATTCATTGGTTCACCAGATTATGGGACATGACTCTAAACAAAACAAAAATTAGAGATGTTATTACTCCTTGAATAATCTCAGTTGTTGATTTGAGATTAGACGGTTCAAATTACAGTCAATTTCACAAAGTTGATGGTCTCAACAGTCAATTCAGATCGGAGGACAGCCAAGACAAATAGCGTGTGACTTATTGTAATCCAAATTGATTAATGTGCCATCGCACTCCTAATTGTTTTTTGCAAACAGTGACATTATTATGATAACGAGATGATGATTCCCCACACTTTACTCCTAATCAAAAACTTAGAAGAACAAAAGGAATGATACAGTATATCTTTACTACTACATATTCATAAACCACACTTTTGCATGCTATATTATAAGATTGTAATCCTCTAGTAAGTATATTTTATCTGATTAAACCGACAATGAATCAAAATGTACACAATGATCAAACGTTTGAAACTAAATGTTTATGTTGTTGTAATTGAGCAGAGTTTGTTTCTTGTCTTGCAAACCATTGAACTGTTCTCCTTGCAATTGGCATCCAAATCCTCCACATCCTCTCATCACTTCCATTCTCCCCGCTTCTTCTGCTGATTTCGACAAACCTTGGAACTTTTGATATCTCAGACATACTCCTCTTCTCACCAGGATTCAATGCTGTAAACGAATTTTCTTCTTCATCAGAATGAACACTTGAAATTCCATGAAATTCAGGAGAGAATCTCGTGCTTGACATATCATGAAGCATTTCACTGTTCAATGATAACAAATCTGAAGAATTAAGATCACTCCACCTACTCCTTGTAACAACATCAGAGATTAATATTTTATGATTAATCATATGCAAAGGTTGTTCTTGCTTCCACTTTGTAACATTGCTGCTTCCACTTTCTTCATGATCAAGAAGAACAAGTTCATGTTCTTGTTCTTCTTTTTTGTTCTTTCTTTGTGACGGTTGTCTCTGAATAAAGATTTCAAGATTTGGGTCCTCGCTTAAATTTGAAGGGACTCTTAAGAATCTTGAGCTGAATGAAAAAGTGAAGTTTCTGATGTCACTTTCTTCAACTATGTACCTGCAAAGAGGACAAGTAGAGTGACTTTCAAGCCACTTGTCAATACAATTCATGTGAAAAGCATGCTTGCATTTCGGCAACAATCTCAGAATCTCTTCGTCTTCAAATTTCGATAAACAAACGGTACATTCTAAGCCTTGTTTGGATCCTTTTAAAGAAGAGAATTTGAAGAAAGGAAGTGTTTCAATTACTTTTTGTTCAACGCCAGAATTTATAGACCTCGATCGAGTTTGTCCTAGATTGTTTTGAAGATTAAGAGAGTTTGGGTTTAGAAGATGAACAGGAGTAACACGACAGAATTTGACATATACAAGTAAGATAAAAGTTATGAAAAACATTATGGAAAGTACTATTATTACAACACCTTTACTTGGAGTAACACCTTTTGGTAACTCTGCCATGTTCTGTGTTTCTCTATTTTCTTGGCCTTGAGTGTTTAAGACCAGTGAAAGAACCATAATTAGTATTAGAAAATGGTTTCTATTACTATTAAACATGTTATATCTTCTGGAGTATTGTGTATATGATTAAGGGTTTTTCTCTCTGGATTTATCCCTACTTAAGCATATTTGGCATGGTATCTCCAGTGGTGTACTAGTATGTATGATGAATGAAGACAATTTCAAAAGCTTTGAACTTTGTCTTTTGATTTTTGTAGTAATTTATTGTTAATAGTCCCCACCCTGATATGATATGATAACTTTACCTGTTTGTTGGTTTTGTTGTAGTGCTTGTCTTGGACAATTAATTAATAATATCTTGTATTTAAACAAGACAAATTTTGCATCAGCTGAGAGCTATATCTCTTGCTAAGACACATTTTTCATGGTTGACATATTATATTATTATCAATTTATTATACAAAATAAATGGCATTATCGTGCATAGTTTGTTTTTATCAAAAACTGTCCTAGTTAAGCACTTGTTGAATCTCTTTTATTTTCATTTTTAAATGGAGATTTTTATTTGCTTGAGCTATCAACTCCTTTTAATTTTACTACTTAATGCAAGTTTGTAATCATATATTTAGTTTGACGAAATCAATGTGACACGTAATTTTGTTGAAGCTTTAAAATGTAGTTTTTATCAAAATTACAATGACTCATTGTAACTTTGTCATTGAGGTTTACTCGGTTAACCCTTACCCTCAATTCTGGTTCCAGTGGCAGCTTAGAACCAAATTTTGACTTGGCTTTTGACAAACACAGGCGAATCAATCCACATGTCATTAACAGGCTGATACAAGAAAATAATTTTTTTCAGAACTTTGATTCAGACTCAGTATTGAAAACACAAACACAAGATACCAATAAAGCCTGTGGAGTCTGCCAATGGATTCTTAGGTCAAGAATAAAAAATGAATGAAGTATAAACAAAATATGAATATGAGAGATAAAGTTGTCACAAAAGTTGTCAAAAAAACACCAATAAAAGAGAAAAGAGAAAGTAGATGGATTGACAGAAGTTACTTCTAACAGTTAGCTAAGTCATAAGTTGGAAGTAGATAGTTTTTCCATATTTGTCCATTATTTATACTTGAATAGAAGGCAAGCGGATAACAAACTGCGTCTCTAGGCCTTTTTGAATGGCAAAACTAATCCTCGTAAACACAACATTCATGGACCATTATAAATGTATTTTATTTTCATCGTATTCTACTTCATTATTTTATCTTATTTTAAATAATTTAGGTAATAAAATTTAAAATTAATTGTTTTATTCTATTTCAGTTTGTTTCATTTCATTTATTTCAATCACTTAATTCTTTGTTCAAAAAGAAAAATATACTATATAATTCCATTTATTTCAATCACTCGGAATATTTTGTTGGGTTCCAAAGAGCAACATATTGTTGGGTCCCTAAGTTGCGTATGGCCAAGGACCTACTTGGACCATTATAATAAGTTACTGATATATATGAACCAAATAATTTCGAAATGACAACGACGGTTATATCTAAACTGGTAAAATTGATTGCATTATGTATTGACTACGAAGCTTTAGGTTTGATGATAACTTGTATTCTTTACTAAGTTGGTCATACGTAAGTATCAATAACGATAGGGCGTTCTAACATGTCTTAACCTTTATAATTTGGCAACCTCGTATGTTCCATTTTTTTAAGAATCTTTGATATTTTATTTGTTGCATAAGAAATATGAGGTAGAAGTATTGAATTAGATAGAAAAATGAAGGTGGAATAATATATAAGTAAAAAGACCCATAAATCTATTGTCCGAAAGTCTTTGATGAAAATGTGGTGTCTCTCTCATTTGCGAACTTTGTTTTTGGCCCAATGTGGATGATTTCCCAGGCTCTCATCATAACTAAACAGTGGTCTCAGAGTCGATGGTTTATAAGAGGACCAACTCCTTGGATCGAAAGTTTTCCTGACAATGGTGGTCATGTGGTGTGTCATGTTGATGCATCGACAAGAGCGTTACGGTGATGCGTGTATATGTGAATGAGAAAACCGGTTATCATCACTTGTGTGAGTTTGAAATTTAGAGGATGCAATTAGACATCTTAAAAGAAATAACCCTACTCTGAACACTACTTCGAAAGGAATAAACGAGACAAATGAAGAAAGGAGAACGTTCAAACTTTTTAGAAAAATACACTATCAATTTATTGACTTCTTGACCTATTAGCAAATGTACCACTACGTATTTACAGGTACACGGCACAGCTTGATAAAAGTTTATATTGTTCTTCATTATATTGAAATTCTCGGTTTTACTTTCTTCCTTTTTTTTTTTTTTACTACTGTTGGTTGATGGTTTGTTTTCTGGTTTTGAATAGTTAGTTAATTATGCTCTTGTATCAACGGTTTTGGTTATTCTCATCACTTGCAATTATTGTTATTAATCCATAACAACATACAATGAGAAACACTATGAATCGTAAAATCCATGAACAAATGGATGAATGAAGTTTATTTAGTTACTCTACTAACACAATTGCTCCATTTTCAAAATCTAGCAATATGATCTCAGATTTTAAGGCATATATGTTGATGTATAAACAAATCTTTTTAATAATAATCCTGGAAGGAGATTGGCATGAAGGCTCCATGAAACCCATATGGAACTCTGCAAGACATTTCAATTTTGGCAACCGTATCGCTAGAAAAATTCTTTGTATCGATTATATGAACCTGAAAGAAAATCGATAAATGTGTTAATAACTATTCTGATTCTCAACATGTGTAATTAATTTCAAGAATACAAGCTACTCAACCTACTTGAGATGTGTTAGTATCTTCATTGTGAACAAAAGTAATGATCCAACCATCATCTTCTTCGACACCTTCATCTCTAGGCACAAAGGCAGCCCCATTGCAAAATGTATTCTTCTCAAACATATGGTATTCCATCCTTATAGGTTCGTCTTTTTCTCTCTGCTTCACAAAATCTAAGTTATGACATTGATAATAATGCTACTAAGGAATTATATGAAATTACCACTAGGAAAAGGAAATGTTAATTATAGCATCCTTTTACCTTTGACATAGATAATTCTGCACATGATTCTTCTAAGTATAGCTTAGCTAGACCTCTATATTTTGGCACATCTAAATAACACAAGAACAAAACCATATTATAAATATTTATATAGAAAGTACGAAAGGCTAATTACATGTTACAATTCTCTGGATAAAGAATAAACTGATACTTCATTGTTAATTACCTTGAGTGGTAGAGCTTGCAATAGGATCAACTACTTGTGTGTATGCATATCTATGCTTAACACCAACAAAGTTTTCATTGATCATAGGAAAATCCATATAAACTGGTTTGTCACCACAAAGATCTTTCTCCTTAACCTCTCCAGTTTGCATATTCAATCGCCATTCATGACAACGAGATAACCACTCAAATTCTTTTGAACTCGGATCAGGTTCAGGAATTAAGGAATCAAGAGATCTGCAGCCCCTCACTACAACCTGTTGATCCACACAATTAGACATGCCTTCAAAATTTAATGCAGCCCTTTTATTCTAATAATAACCAATATATGATTTGAGCCTTTTGAATTAACTTATTTGAATTTATCTACTAACATAATTATATGCAAGATTGTTTGGAAGAGCTTATGGAAACAACTTTTAACATGTATGTAAGCAGTTTTTACCTTATTTTAACTTATATGAAAAAGATTTGTCTTTATCTATCTTTTGTTATACGAATAACTTACGCGTAAACGCTAATTAAGTTGCTTATCCAAACAGCACCGAATCATTTATATAGTACTTCAGGTTAACAACTTGCCTCATCTCCATCCTCAAAAGAATTGACAATGTGAAATGTGCAATTAGGTTCCACCTCAAACCATTTGATTGAGTTAGCATTGCCATAGCGTGGCATTACCCCAATCCTTGCATATTCTTTCCTATCATACTTTATTAATCTACACAGAGACAAGAGATTCTGAGTAACAAGAACTTTTCTATGCCCTAAACATGAATAAACTAAATAGAAGGCATTCAGTTCATATGTACTCACTGGCCTCCTCTTAGAAGTCTGTTTAGATCAATGGTTAGTGGAAAATCCATGATCACATTGTACCTGCAAAAAAATTTCCCATAAAAAACATATTTTACATTGCATTTTTTTTTGGTCAAATGCGTATGTATTTTATATCGGGCATAACTGATATGTACAAAACCTACATATAAAGTGACTTGCGTTGTTTTTTCAAGATCTTAATTATAACTCGAATTTTTTTTAATACACCTTCTCGCCCTATGAACTAGTTTTGTAATATGAAGATTTAGTATTCTTAGAAATAGTAACGACAAAGCAGCATAATCGTCAATAATCTACCTTTGTGTAACACCTATGTCATGGCAAAGACTACACCTGTTTAGTTTGATATCAACTTTATGAACCAATTTCTTTCCATCGGCTGAAAAAAAAAATAATGTCAAAGTAATTAATATTAAAAAATTATTTGTTGTTCAACTTTTTTCTTTAACAAAGCACAAGAGCATACCAGAAATAATTCCAACCACGGCAAAAGGTTTAACTGGTTCCACACCTAATGTAACTAGCTCCCCTGTAATTGGAGCTTTCTGTGATATGATACATCAAAAAGAATTAATTTGAGAGTGAACAAACAATAGTAGAGAGCAAAAAGTGTTGATTTGCAAAGTAAATATAATAGGTAAACCAAAAAAACCTTTGGATGGCTGGTAAAAGGTCGATTCCAAGCTGCACTGAGTTCCCAATTGTTTAAAGTTTTCAAGGAAAAAATATCAATCTCTTGTGGCATGTGACTTTCAGCAACTGAGTAAAACTTTCCTGAATGCTCAAACACATTGGTGTTGCTAATGTATTTGTTTACTTTGCCAGATCTCAACTGTTAAGTCCACAAGATTTAACCAAATGAGTTCATAATACCGTCTTTAAGGGACCGGCATCATTCAATTTAAGGGACTAAATTGCTGTTTCGTAATTTTAGAGGACTAAAATGACTAATTCTAACGAAAAATGAATTAGGAAGCTGACCCAGTTGAAGAGATAAGCAGACAAAATGGCGAGTGAATTGCCATCTATGGCAGGCAGAAACAATGGTTTGTTTCTTTGTTTTTCAAGTTTGTATGTTTCCGTTTCAACGTGCTTGTTGTTATAGAGGACTGTCCAACTTCCATGATTTGATTTTTTAAAATACAATGCATGAAGCATTCCTTCTCCTTCCACCCAAATATGACTTGATCTACCAAAGATAGAATTTGTTGATTTCAGTCCTCCAAAAAGTGGATTTGGTCCTGCACATTATATATCAATGTAGCCATTAGCAATACATATATTAAGTGTCAGGCTTATGGCGTTCAAAAAAATATATTACAGTGACTAAAACTCAAACTCGTTATATTTGTATGGACTAAATTCATATTTAAGCTCATATATAAAAAGATAGCTTATATAACTTCGATTTAGATTCTTGCTGCAATTGTTTAACGCAATTATTGTCCAATCGAAATAAACGATCGAGGTTGTTTTATTGTGAGAAATCAAGTTTAAAATATGAACTGTCCGATCTCAAATCAATGGTTGAAAAGCACCTAAAAACACTATAACAATGAATACAGGTCCATCTAAGTTGACCGGCTAAAAAATAAAAATCCAAGTATCATGCGTTTGTGTTGTTTTTATCAACAATATTGTAGATTATATAATGACAAAAATTGCATAAGAAATGTCAAGTTCCTTCTCTCGTGTCCTAGGGAATGGAGTTTATCGCATCTGTTTACCCTTGAATTGATCATCAAGCTAGTAACTTACTATGCTTCATGTCACATCATCCCTTTGATTATATACTATCTAAAAATGTAACTACTAACTAGAAATTATATATGTTGCGTTAATGTATATATCATGCTGACCATTTCTAATGTAGACACCCTCTGGAAAATCATTAGGAATTCGTCCATGGATGCAAGTCACAAGTATGGCTTCCTCCAACTCTTCCACAGGAGCAAAGTTACTCTACAGCACATTGAACAGGTAATGAATATATAGAACAAAATTTAAAATTCAAAAGAACACAATTTATACATATATACCTTAGATGGAAGCAATGGCTTGTCGATGAATTCAAAGAACGAATCCACAAAAACGTCAATCAATTTAGCCACAGTATTTTTCATAGTTTTGGGAACATCAATTTTCAAGGAGACTTCAGGTAGAGCTGGTCTCTTGTTCGACTGCTCAGTGAGTTAATTAGCATATCATATTCAGCCAGTGAAAAATGTGTTAAAACAAAAAAAAAAAAAAAAAAAATTAAATGCATGCTTACCTTAAAAATAGAGAAGAGTGGAATATTGTTATAGTGACGAGATCCTTTCTGAATGCAACAATTTACTATAAATCCATTATTATTGTATGAAATGGCCATAGCCTTATACATGTGGGTTAGTTAGCAGGTTGTTGTTTCTATATATAGTATGGTGGGCACTAAATTCTGTTTTATAAGGTTTGGGGTGCTCAGCAGCTTGACAGTATGAGTGCGACTGGAGTTGGACTATTGAAGTAAAGGCTTTATTTTCATTTCTTTGAAATAAAAATAAAAAATGGATAATAGTGATAATATCGACTTTGTCAAAGAGGTAAGTAAAGTCATATAAAATATTGTACAAAATAAGAAAGACTTGTCAAATAATATTTCGTTCGAGATTTAAAGTTCATAAAAACAATTTATAAATTTATTGATCATTTGATCTCAACCAATTGATTTTACTTTTCATTTTGGATTGGACACTAATAAGATTATACACTTGAGAAAAGAAGAAGAAAAAAAAAGATTAAAAAATTGAATGTGATGTGATTAATTATGGAGAGGGAAAAAAACAAGGTAGATGTAAAATAAAAAAAGCATAAACATGAGTTTACATCTAGAAAAGAGACGCATCTCTATGCACTAGTAGGTGAAATCAGGTTTTTGGCTTTATTTGGAGCTTTCAACACATTCGAATATTCCTTTTAAGCAATCTTTTATTTTTTTCGCAGAAGCAAAGTTAATTAATCAACTAACAGCCATAAGCTATGCGCAAAAAGTTTACAAGATCAATGAATCCACCAAGAACAATTTGATATTAAAAACAGCAGCTCAATAATACAACAGCTCGAGACAAGGATTCACCAACACAGTCGGAACTAATTAAAGTGAATACCCCACAACCAGTTACTTTATGACTAGCAACAGTTTAGAGCATCGTCATGGCCTCTACAATGTTGAGTCCTTCACTTAGTTAACAAAAAGTTAAATAAACTTCTTGTTAGAACAGCAAAAATAATAGAAGAATAAAAGAAACAAAAATCAAAAGACAATGTGACAATCTTTGTTTACATTAGATCTATCGAAATGGGTTTAGTCCGTATAGACTGGTCCACCAAGCCTGATAAATTGTAGGGTTTGAGTCTTAAATTTTGAGCCTAAGGCTTAGCCCGTATGGGATGGTTCACCAAGTATGATAAATTGTAGAGTTGGAGCCTTACATTTTGGGTCCAAATTTTTCTAGGGTTTTTTTCTCCTGACCCTAAATAGCCTGTTATCCTATGAAACTCGAATACATAGTACGGGTGCGAGTACGATATAGATACGCGGATATGCAATTTTTAAAAATATTTAGGATACTATACAACTAAGATACGTTAACAATTTTTTTAGTGAAACTTATATGCATGTAAAATATGTTAGAATCGACTTGAGACCTTGTTGAGGAGTACACTCCAAGGCTTAAGCCAACACCATCATATGTCAACCCAAGTGGGTTGTTAACGAAAGTATGACTAAAAGAACTTAAAACAAGTTTTGTCTAATTTTGATCGGTTGAGTCTCATCTCTCATTGCATGCATCCCCCAAAAAACACAACTTGTATGTATGGTTCATTGAAAGACAATTCAACCGATTCACATTTCAAATTGAAAAATTTACATCTTCATTGAATTCTCACAATATTGTCTCATGTTTTTTTACCCTTCATTTTTCCTTGAATACGTATCAATGAAGTATCTTATAATGGGATGGGTAGTCCGCTTTGGCAGCTTTAGTTTATGCAGTGTGATCTATGTTGCCTACATCTGCAACTATAGGGCAACTATAGTTTGTATATTTCTTGAGTGAATTAGAGTTTATAGTGTTACAAGCAATATATAGGATTATGATCCAACTTACAAAAATACCTCTGAAATGCCCTTTGTCTCAATTATGTGTCTATATAATGGCCATACTCAACAATCTCCACCTTGAGGAATATCAAGCTCCTATGAAGATTTCATGTACACATCCTAAAAACTGGGAGTACACCTCCTACTTAACACCGAGAAACATGTAATAAGTTTAAGCAATGCTTGAATATCACTTGTGACTGGCTTGATCAGGATATGAATTGCATTCTCTGAAGTACTCCCTCCGGTCCTATTTATAAGAGAAAATTGGGTCAACAAAAGTTGATGTATCTAGTTAAAAATTCAGTCCAATTACATTAACTTTTGTTGACTTAATTTTCTCTTATAAATAGGACCGGAGGAAGTATGAACTTTTTCAAGTAATATACGTCAAGATGCAAATAACTCTCTGATCTTATGTGTCTATACATGAGTCATTTTTTTATCCAAATTATAAGTCAAAGATTTCATGTCGTGAATTGATTATTTTACTTCTAACCCTTAAATAAAAAATAATAATTTTCAAAGACAATTTAATGTAATTAGGTGATATTTAAAATAAAATATCATAATTGTAGTACTTAGTGTTTTTATTGATTTAGGTGATTTTTTTTTCTTCCTCTAATAACGCGTCACTAGATAAAGCAATTAGTCGTTAAGCTTCCCCATTAGTAGATCAACTTACAAGTTCAGAAAAGGGTAAAGGAATTGAAAATATTGTCGTGTTTAGAAATAGGGTTAAATATGTTTTTAGTCCCTATAAATATGTCAACTTTTCGTTTTAGTCCCTCTAAAATTTTCCTTATACTTTTAGTCCCTATAAAATTTTCAATCACTACTTTTGGTCCCTATTTTTAATTTAATTTTTGTATTTTTTAATGAAATTGTGCAGAAATGTGTAAAGTATTCTAAAAAAATTTCCTAAAAAAAATTAGAATTTTTTAACAAAACACAAATTAAATATGAATTTTTAACCGTAAAAAATATAAAAATTCATATTAAATTCATGTTTTTTTAAAAAATTCTGAAATTTTTTTGGAGTGATTCTAATAATATTTTGATTTTTTCTGGATACTTTTATTAAATAATATGAATTCTAAATATGAGTTTACTTTAAAAAAGGGACCAAAAGCGAAGATTGAAAATTTTATAGGGACTAAAAGTTGAAGGAAAATTTTAGAGGGACTAAAACGAAAATATGACATATTTATAGAGACCAAAAACATATTTAACCCTTAGAAATATGATACTAGTTCACCATTGGATAGTGTTATGGAAAGGATATGATATTAATTTAGCATATTACAAGGGAATGAATGAATCTTCTTCCATTGACAAATTATATTGTTTGTGATCCCTAATTATCAGGTGGGGACGAGAGCATAATAGAATTGGGAAAATTTAGAAATAGGACCCACCGCTAGTGCTATGATGAAAATCAAAGACTACTCATGAAAAGAAACACAGACACACACGGCAGCCTCTTAATTAACTTTCACGTGCCTCTAATCTAGTGGCGTACTTAGCAGAGATTGTAAAGAGAACGATTATGAGCTTCGTGTAACAATAACCAAACTATTACTATTATGATTTTATGAGTCATACTCCCTCCGTCTCACAATAATTGTCACTTTAGCATTTTTTCCTTGCCTCAAAATAATAGTCACTTTAGAATATCAATGCATCATTTATTACTTTTTTCCACCACCATACCCTTATTTATTGAATTTCATCTAACTTAATTATTCCACTTACTACAATTAATAAGGGTATATTAGTAAATAATATTGATTTTACCATTGAAATCAACACAATTAATCATTTCCTTAATTACCGCGCACAAACCTTAAACGACTATTATTGTGAGACAGAGGGGTATCATAATAATCGATTCCTTTCTTGAAATAGTTGACTGACAGCTTCTTCTTTTTTACTACTAAAGAGAAAAAGAGAAGAATATTATATTTTTACTGTCCTAAGTCCTCGTCAAGAGAGAGAGAGAGGAAAACCGTTAAACTGGGTGGTGACGGGATCACAGGGGAGTTTGGTGTCCGACCGAACATCAACAGCACCGCTTTTGTCCTGTTTTGCTTCGCTACAACTTCCTTTGACTTCGACGCTCCTATCCGGAACTACTTAGTACCAGGTAGGTACTTTCTATTTCTATCTTCAACTTCAAATAAACCACTTTCTATTTCTATCATATCTACCATGTTTCTTAGTTCTCACTCACTGGATCTTGTGTTATAATTTGCAGACTTCACATGTTAATGTTTGTTCGGTAATTCTAGCAAAATGGGTCAAGAAGTGTTCTCCTTATTTCAGCTAGATAGAAAGAAATTGTTATGCATTATTGGTATTACCTTTGCACTTATTTTAGCATTCCAATATTTTGACCTACCTTATGGTAACATTCTAGTACCTACATCATATTCATATCCTAGTAGTAGCAGTAGTAGTATATTTCAACCTGCAGATTCACCATCTGCCTCTGAAATATTTAGTAACAATATGACCTTCTTGAATCAAACAAATTCAGAACAACCTCTTGACAAAGTTAATGAAACTAGGGTGTATCAGGAAAATGACACTATTTCAAGAACTGTTATAGGTATGGATTTGTCAAGGGAAGTCAACAATTCATATCATAATTTTCATTCCCTTTCTCCTGCAATTGCACCAACATATTTAACTCCACCACCTACTACGACTCCTCCAACAAAAATTTTATCCAATGATTCTAAAATTTCTACAAGTCCTCCAACAAAAGCCTTATCAAAGGACTCTGAAATTACTGATTCCATGAATGATGAGAGGTTCAAGCCATTAAAAGACGACGTCAATGTAACGAGCAATAATTCTTCTATCGTAACTGTGCCTAAGGTGACTACAAGTTCTCTTATAAAAGTTCCAGAGATAACATCAATATCAGATATGGACAAGCTATTGATTCAAAGCCATGCTTCGTATCGATCTATGGTATATGAGTAAATGTAATTTTGTTTATTTGTTTTATGAATATCGCGTATTCTTGTGTTCTGTTCTTATGTTGCTAACTTGTGTTTAGAGGCCAAGGTGGTCTTCAGCTGTTGATCAAGAGCTACTGCAGGCTAGATCAGAGATTGAAAATGCACCAGCTGTAACTGATGTTGGAAACCTTTATGCTCCTCTTTTTCACAATGTTTCCATGTTTAAGAGGTATCATTTTATTATTATGGTATTTCTGGTTTTGAAAATGGTTCAAACGCATCTTCTGCAAATTAACTCTACTCCAACAATTTACAATTTAATGCTATTTTTGTAATGGTATGTGATTGTGAACTACATTTTGTTTGGACATATAGAGATATTTTTTATTTATGGTTTAGATGATGAACAGGTTCAACTTTTTTCTGTCTTCTGATAACATATATATGACATAAGCACTTGTGGCACTGTTAGGGAGAGCATATGGAAACAGCTTATGACCTATCCAAAAGTTGTTTTCAGCTTATTTTCATAAGCTCTCAATGATAACTTTTGAAAATATTTTTGATAAGTGCTTACATGAAAATATTTTTTATTTTATTATATCTTTTATTATAGTAGTACTTTATGCATAGGTACTTATATGATAAACACTTATGCCATGAGTGTTTATTAAGCTGTTTATCCAAAGGGTCTACAGAATATCAGTGTATTTATTGATCGGCTCATTCAAAATTTGTGAAAAGTGCTGAATTTCATGATGTCTTTCTCTTTTTTTTGGCTCAATTTCGTGAGATATGAAGCAATATTCTTGTTGTTACTGCTAAATTTTCATTTCACCTTAACTGCCAATTATTAGGAGCTATGAATTGATGGAAAAGACTCTCAAAGTGTATGTATACAGAGAAGGGTCAAAGCCAATAATGCACTCACCATATCTTTTGGGAATATATGCTTCCGAGGGATGGTTCATGAGGTTGATGGAAGCTAATAAAGCATTTGTCACGAAAGATGCAAAGAAGGCCCACCTGTTTTACTTACCTTTTAGTTCTCGAAGGCTCGAGGAAGCATTATATGATTCAAATTCACATAGTCATAGGAACCTAATGCAGTATCTGAATAACTATGTAGACACGATTGCCAGGAAACATTCTTTCTGGAATAGAACAGGAGGTGCTGATCATTTTCTTGTTGCTTGCCATGATTGGGTATGTTTTTCTCACTTCAATCAGTGAGTCTTTTCTGTGTCAGTTTGTTAAGGCACTAGCTATAATTGTTTACTATTTCACATCTAATGCTTTCATTGTTGTTGTTTGCAAACAAAAACATGCATTGTTAAACTCTTGATTGAATCACCAATATATTTATTCTGTGAAATTATAGTAGTCATTCAATTTAGTCTCTGAAATTAACGAAATCTGAAAAAATGATTGTTGAAATTGAAAATCCTTGATCATGTAAGTCCCTTTGAGACGATTTCAGGGAATAAATTGGGCTGCCCAAAAGTGATCACAAATTTTCAATTTCAAGGATTATTTTGAAATTTCATCAATTTCAGACACCAAATTATGTGACACCTACAATTTGAAACTAAATTGATGATTTATTTGGTAAACTATCAATTCTATTAGTACCCTTCTTTCTTTGCATAATATACCTTTGGACTGCAATCTGCAGGCACCTTCAGAAACAAAGCAGCGGATGTCAAAGTGCATAAGATCCCTGTGCAATGCCGATGCCAAAGAAGGTTTCGTGTTAGGGAAGGACGTGTCACTTCCTGAAACTTACGTCCGCAATGCACAAAATCCCACCAGAGACCTCGGGGGAAGACCGGTTTCAAAGAGAAAAACGCTTGCATTTTTTGCAGGCGGTATGCACGGTTATGTCCGTCCAATTCTGCTGCAGCACTGGGAAAATAAAGATCCCGACATGAAAATCTTCGGTATGCTGCCAAAGTCGAAGGGAGACAGGAGCTACATTCAGTACATGAAAAGCAGCAAGTATTGTGTTTGTCCAAAGGGATATGAAGTAAACAGTCCAAGAGTTGTCGAGGCTATCATCTACGAATGTGTTCCGGTTATTATATCGGACAATTTTGTGCCTCCTTTTTTCGAGGTTTTGAATTGGGAATCGTTTGCTGTTTTTGTTTTGGAGAAGGATATTCCAAATTTGAAGAGTATACTTGTTTCCATCCCAAAAAAGAGGTATCTTCAAATGCAGATGAGAGTGAAAAAAGTACAGCAGCATTTTCTTTGGCATAAGAGTCCTGTCAAGTATGATATATTTCACATGATACTCCATTCTATTTGGTACAGCAGAGTCTTCACTGCAAGAACTAGATAAATTACTTTTGTGATTTCAGAGACACTCCATGTAGAGTAAACAGGATTTTCTTCATTCCTTTTTGTAAAAAAATATAATAATAATTTTCACTTGAAAGTTAAGAAACTTTAGTGCCTAGATATTGATTTACAATGTCATATTATTTATTTGTACAATCTTTTGAGTTTTTTTGTGTAAATAAATTTATGAATCCTATTCCTTCGCTGATTGGCAGTTTAATTGAATTTTACCGTGTCTTGTGAATCATATGGTGTGGATGTGTTGTTTAATAATGTCATATAACATAGTCATGGATTTCAAAACATATTAGCATCACTAGTGTGCGTTTGGAATTTTGGATTAATTGTTTACATACTTAAAAATATTTTGGGAATATTTTTAAACCTTGGGAATACTGCCAAAAATATTTTGAACTTCGTATCTATGAAAATGGTACAACTTAAAAATGTACATCAAGGTGACAAAAAAAGGAGATAAATTGGGAATTGAGTTTGGAGAAATGATATTTTGACAACCACTTTTTGACAACTTTTGGACAACTTTCTCTCTCATACTCACATGATGTTGTTATCCTCTCTCTTCCTTTTTCTCTCTCCATTGTTTTTGACCAATAAGAAGTGAGAAAAACAAGGTTGTCAACAAAGTTGTCATCAAATGGATGTCAAAATATCATTACTCTTGAGTTTATTAAACCATTTTACTGGTAGATGTAACAGACAAGTTTTTGACTTTTTCGCTTTGATGTTTGCATGTTACTCTCCTCATTTTTCTCCGATCTTCTACTCCTATGTTTTTCTATGCAAACGGTGACACGTTTTTGGGCAGAAGGTAAGGAATTCAAAATTAGAAATTTTTTATAGAAGAGAACACAAATTTGACTTTAAAAAGTTGAATGCACAACTTTGAAGACAATTATTTCTATTTTAAATTTCCTAACATATGCACTTAGGGCACATCTTAATATTTGTCTTTTTTTTTCTTTTTTCTTTTCTTTTACCTTTTGAAACAGACAGAACATAAAAAGTCGCATAAACAAATCCTTTCTCCACTGTCGGTGCATTCTCATGATCCGGTAACACGTTATTTCTCTCTTCTTACAACAACATTCATCTCCTTCACTTCACTCACCCATCAAAAACCTTCACCAAATTTAGCAACTTTTGTACCTGATCTCAAATGGGTTTGCTTGAAAATTCCAAATATGAACCATTTCATGATGGGTGATCCATGAAGTTTCCATTAAACCTTGATTCATTTTCTTGTGGTACGTGTATTGTATGTTAGTACATTCTGCAATTGTAACATGGATCTGGGATTTTTTAGATTTCTATGTCTAGCAGAAACAAGAAGATTAGTTTCATTGTTAGGAATAATAGTAGCTCTAATTTTAGTTCTTCAGTTTTCTGAACTTCCAAATAGTAAGTTTTTTTCTTCACTTACTGCCAGAATCAAAAGTTTTACATTGGATACACCTTTGGTTAATTCTACAATTGATGATAATAATGTGAAACTAAATGCTTCAAATTCAAACTCTACTAATCCATTACGAAATATAGCAATTGGTCCTCAAGCCTCTTCATTAGATCAAGTTACAAATTCAGAAAAGAGTAAAGAACTTGAAACTGTTGTTGGAAAAGATGTAAATTTAACATCACAAGGGATTCAATCTTCCTTGCTTGCACCACAGCCTATGGTGCCATTGTCCAACGGAACATTCTTTGATTCAAAAATGTATCCAAAGGATGGAATTTTGGAAGCTTTGCAAGCTAATTACAATGCAACAAAAGGTAACGATAAGCCCACGATTTCGAAGAATTCCAAAAAGAAGCCATTGAAAGTGGTTACGATATCTGAGATGAACTTAATGTTACAGGGTAGTCATGCTTCTTCTCAGCTACTGGTATGTACTGGATTATGTGCCATTTGTTACAATGTGTAGATGGAATGTTGTCATTTGATTTCTAATTTGTCTCGTTTTTAATGTTTTGTAGAAACCGGCGAGTTCTTCAGCTGTTAATGTGGAAATAATGAAAGCGAAGTCGGAGATTGAAAATGCACCTACCATTATGAATGATTCAAGACTTTACTCACCTTTATACAGAAATGTCTCCTTGTTTAGAAGGTAGGTATCATAAAAATTATCATGTTTTAATGTACAGAATCTACTCTTGAGCTAAATCACTGCATTAAGGTTCAACCATAATTGACCAAGATTCTAATTGAATCTTATTATTATGCTGATTAGTAAGTTAGTAGTTATGTTAGTTTCCTTCGGTGTCTCTTGCAGGAGTTACGAACTAATGGAGAAGATGCTCAAAGTTTATATCTACGCGGATGGAGACAAGCCAATCTTTCATGAGCCATTACTGGATGGAATATATGCATCTGAAGGATGGTTTATGAAATTAATGGAAGGAAACAAACAGTTTACCACTGAAGATCCTGAGAAGGCTCACTTGTTTTACATACCTTTCAGTTCAAGATTGTTGCAGCTAACTCTTTATGTTCGTAATTCACACAAACGTTCGAATTTAATCGACTACATGAAAAATCATGTTGACATGATTGCTGGAAAGTACCCTTTCTGGAATAGAACTAATGGAACAGATCACTTTGTCGTTGCCTGCCATGATTGGGTGTGTATGATTGCTTATACTTGTGCAAATTATGATTAATGCATTTTCTGCCCCTTAGCACAAACAAAAACTATAATTTTCCCATTTTTCGTCATGCATTTGGACTGAATGCATTTACTTTTTTGCTTCTATTTAAGTCTAGAAGGAGTAATTTGTAACCATCTCACTCAAATACAGGGAAAATTGTTTTTGATGTAACCTATTTGCTTTTGGACTATAGTATTTACAACAGAACATGCCTAACCATTATTTATGATTGAACCATTAATTTCAGTCGCATCAGTAATTGAGTGGAAGAATAATTAACAAGCACAATTTCTCAGGCTCCTGCAGAAACAAGAGGGCGCATGCTTAATTGCATCAGAGCTCTTTGCAATGCTGACATTGAAGTAGGATTCAAGATAGGAAAAGATGTATCTCTTGCAGAAACATATATAAGATCAATTGAGAATCCTGTCAAAAATCTAGGTGGCAACCCTCCATCTCAGAGGCCTATCCTAGCATTTTTTGCTGGTGGTTTGCACGGTTACGTTCGGCCTATGCTGTTGAAGTTATGGGAGAACAAAGAACCTGACATGAAAATATCCGGTCCGTTGCCGCATGTCAAAGGTAATGCAAACTACATCGAGCTCATGAGGAGTAGCAAATTCTGTATCTGTGCAAGGGGTCACGAAGTTAATAGTCCGCGTGTGGTAGAGGCGATATTTCACGAATGCATTCCTGTTATCATATCTGATAATTTTATTCCTCCTTTGTTTGAGGTTTTGAATTGGGAATCATTTGCTGTGTTTATCGAGGAGAGACATATTGCTTATTTGAGAGATATACTACTTTCTATATCGGAAGAGAAATACTTGGAGATGCAGAAGAGGGTGAAAAAGGTGCAAGAACATTTTATTTGGCATCATGAGCCTGTTAAGTATGATTTGTTTCACATGCTTCTTCATTCAATTTGGTACAATAGACTTTTCTATACAAGTTAGATGTAGTAATCATGTGTCAATTTTGTAGAAAACTCATTGTGTAAACATAACAGCTAAAACAGGAATAATATGCTGGTAGGAAAAAAATCATTAGTTCTTGTTGAGGGTCATTTTTATCCCCAACATGAAGAAATCAACATTCATTGTAAACGGAAAACTACACAGCAAGCAACAGATTAACCTCTTTATTTTTATTTTAAGCAACCTCTTTATTTTATTTGTTTGAAAGATCCTCTTTATTGTTTTGAGCTGTTGTGTTGTATTCACGGAAAAAGAGAAATACACAAGTGTTGTAATTTATTTTCATTGTTTGAAATGGATCTAAATTAAAATTGCAAATCGATAAAACAAAATTGAAAACCGCACAAAACTTAATATTATTGAAAGCGTTTGATTATCCTTTTGATGAGAACCACTCATATTGAATATGATTTCTGATTTATTTTCCAAAATCGAACCAAACCATATACATATATTTTAGTCTTTTTTAATATGTGTTTTTTATTCCCTCGGTCCATAAGTATAAGTCTGCTTTAAATAAAGATGTTGTCCCTAAATATAAGCTCTATGAATAAAGATGTTGTCCCTACATTTTAATTTTTTTTCAAACACACCCCTGATAGATACAACTAGTTGATCTTGAAAAATAAAAAATTATAGTTAAACATTAATATACAAGGTGTATTTTATAAAGATCTACTTACAAAATGGATACATTAAATTTACTAACCATTTTTTTTAATATATGAGAAAAACAAAAGTCGCTTATGAAAAACCTAAACCTTAAAACGATTAGATAAGATGATACATGTTTTTTTTTTTTTTTGTGGTGGCCGGGGTTCGAACCCCGGACCTTGCATATTTTATTTTATGCACTGTCCCTATCAACTGAGTTAAGTTCATGAGGACAAGATGATACATGTCTCTTCTAACTTAGTCATAATGCTAATTTTTAATATATTATATGTAATTATTTTTTAGGGATATTAGGGATATGATATGTAATATATTGCATCAAAAATATTTTTTAACATATCTTCATAATATTGATAGATTTTTTAAAAAATATTGTAATTTAGATATCAAAATTAAACTGCATTTAATTAAATCGGATTTTGTTTTAAATGAGACATCAAAATTAAACCATATTTGATTTTATCTTTTAATCAAATGATTTTTTACCTTAAAATCAATCAAAATGCACTGTGAACTAGGGGTGTTCGCGGTGCGGTTTGGTTCGGTTTTGAGCAAAAAAGTCATCCAAACCGCGAGATAAAAAAGCATGCGGTTTGGTTTGGTTCGGTTGATTTTTAAAAAGTCATCCAAACCAAACCAAACCAAACCAATGCGGTTTGGATTGGTTCGGTTTGTGCGGTTTATCGCGAGATAAAAAAATATTACATTAACTCTAATATTGCCAACTTGTTACAAAATAAACATAGGACATTTTATTTTGATGTTTATATGATAAAATATTAGGTAAAACTTATATCAAAATAGGTAAAATTAAGAAGAAACATAAGCATGAAACAAATTATTGGGAAGTAAAGAAAACAAATTCATCACTGGAAATGAATTGAAAAAGATGGAAAAGAATTATAATCGAACCTGATGGTGCAACGATGGAAAAATCGAATCAAAAGAGATTATTCTTGAGCTATGTCATTGGGCTAGTACATATTTAAGTAATATTCATTATTCTTGCGGTTTGGTTTGGTTCGGTTCGGTTGCTGAGATGCGAACCGAACCGCGCGGTTCAGTGGAAAAGTCATCCGAATTCATCCGAACCAAGTGCGGTTTTTTGCGGTTTTGGTTTGGATTGGTTTGGTTTGCGGTTTTTCTATTGGGTTGGTTCGGTTTTGAACACCCCTACTGTGAACACCCTTACTCATGGGTCGTCATTATTTTTTTTATGCAAGTGAGATCATTACCATTATAACGTGGATTCAATTTTTTTTTACCATTATAATGTAATATTGTTAACAATATTACATTATAATAAATTTAGTCAAAAAATCTTACAATAATACATATTTTTCAAAAAATATACTATAATAAATAATAATTAATTATCATATCATAATAAGCGACTTTTTTTTTCTTTTTTGACCAAAAAATAAAAAATTTACTGCAATACTGCACTATACTCTTTTCTTGAGATTTTTTACTGATGTCCTATTTATAAGAATATTTTGTAAAGAAATAAAATAAAAATTATAAGACTTTTTTCAATTACAATATAAATTAATAAAAAATATCATCAAAATACTCTTAATAATTTTATAAAGAGGATCGAAAGACCAACAATTTATCTATTTTAATCCTTTTTTTCCTAAATGGAAAATGTTGAAAGTTAATTTTGAAAAGAATTTTTGATTATGTATTGGTCAAAAGTAGTAAATAGAGAAAGTAAATAGATAGAAACAATTTTAGTCAAAAAGAATGAAAATGGAAACAGAAGCAGAGGAGTAAATGTTTAAAGTTAACTAACACACAGTTACACGTGTGTTCCGACCACCGTTAATTAACGTGAAAATCAGTGAAAAACTGAAAAACAATGTATAAGGAAAGAAGAAAAACTCTGTTTCTGTGGTCCCCACCTTAAGATCTGTGTTATCTTTTCTTCTCAATCTTTCTTTTGCAGCTACAAAGATCCTGCAATCTTTCTTAAAATCCCAGAATTCTTTTTCTCTTTAAATATCATCACAAAACAATATCAAATCCATTGTTGATGAAATTAACAAAGTTAAATTTGGTTGAATAAAATTGAATAACATGGCTGAGACCAAAAGCACTACGGTTAAGATCAAGTCAAATCCCCAAAATGTTCCCTCTAAACCAAAGATTACTGATTCTAATTCATCTCTCAATAAGAAGCTCAATACCTCATCAACCAAACATCCACCTGATTCTAAGATGAAATCTGTCACCACCACCACTGTCACTAAATCTGAGGTACTACTACTTTCATTCTCAATTTCATTTGTTATCTTGTTCTTAATTTTACATTTTTCTTGGATTTTTTTCATTATTTAATTGGCCTAATTGTGTTGATTAATGTTAGTTGGTGTTAGATATAGTTGAATTGTTTGTTGAAGGTGGTTACTTAGTTGGTTGATATTTGTTGCAATTTATATATGTTAGTTTAGTTGTGATTACAATTTTTTTTTTTTTTTTTTTTTATAAACTTGATAGGTTAAATCAAAACCAACGACGACAATGTCTGCGTCTTCGTCCAAAACAATATCGAAAACAAAGACAAAGACGAAAACAACAAGTACCAAAGTGAGAGAGAGGAAAGTCTACAGTTTGCCTGGTCAGAAACATGATCCTCCTGAAGAGGTTCTCAATTTCTCTCTATTTATTATTTCTTGAATTTACAATCCATTGGGAAATCAACTCATTATATTCAAACTTTATGTTGATAGAAAGAACCCCTGAGGATTTTCTATGAGTCATTGTCAAAACAGATACCAACAAGTGAAATGGCCGAATTTTGGTGAGTTTCCTTCCAATCTCACAGTTGTTAATCATCCATGTCTTGCCCTTCTATGAAATGAAATTAACATGCATGCATTGCATGAAACTGGCAATTTTGAACAATTCCTAGTGAATTGTGAATAATATAGTGTTAAATCATTCATTATGTTTGGATCTTAGTGTTAAAGTCGTCTCCAATAACTTCATGTTTTATATTTTGAGTTTTCATGAGCCATGTTGCTTGGATACTCTGGATAATTTGTTACAATAGTCCAATTAGAAATACAAGTTATTTTCATGCCAAATATCTTCATATAAGGATATAGATTTTCCCTGGTAAAACAAGTGATTGGGCTCAAGGGTTTCATGAGTCTCAGTTAAGATCAAATCAATCCAAAGCACCTGAGTTCAATCCTTGGCAAGAATAATCTTTGACCAGATTTTATTTACCTCCCTGCCAAACTCGGAATTATCGTTTGCTATGATATTGATATTATCAAGATATGTGTCTAATCCTATGCTAACTTTCATCCAGGATAGCTAGCTGTAGCTAGGATGACCGATTAAAATGTTCTGTTTTAGTTGATAAAATTAATGTTTCATGTCATTGGATTTCATTATAATAAACATTATGGTCTTCACTTGTGTCCGCAGACTCATACTTTCTCCATTCATGTCTCACATTGGCAACTTCTGCATAATAATAAAGGATGCTGGTCAGCTAATGCATTTGCAAGTATCTGATTCCTCTTCGTGTCATTAAGATAGACATTTGTAGTAGAAAAACTACAAACTTGTGTCTATACATTTAAGCTTATGTTTATCTATAACCTTGCATTCGTGCAGAGACATGCCCCTGGAAACCGAGTGTTATTTTAGTTAGGGCTTTAATAACTCATTCCCTGTCATCTTATATTTTTTTCTTAAAAGGAAATGCCTAGACAATTAAATATATTCTCTAACTTCTCTCCTTTTTTTATTTAATGTATATTGAATAATGATGATCTATGTAAGTGGTACAAAGTTAATTCTGAACTAAATTGTTGATGAGAAAGAAAATGAATGTTCATAATGTAAAATCTAGCAATGGTTACTATGATGGTATCAGAATTAGCTCTAAATTTGTCGCGATTCTTCATGTCCCATAGTAAGGTAGCATCTGTCTTGCCTGTTGCTAATCCTTATATCTTCCTATTCTGTTTCTCTGCTTCCTCTGTTCACATTCGATTTGTAGGATTCAATAACTGATTTTGGAGTTGATTAACCCCTAGCACAAAAGAAAATATTAATCGTTGTGTCTTAAACTGATGATGATGATGATGATGTCTTGCATTCAAGATAAGCAATAGAATCAGTGCTTGAGTATTGAACTGATGATGTTGTTTTGCATTAAGCGGAGCATTCTTCTGTTGCCGTTTTTGTCATTGTCCTTGCTATTACAAACTAAGGCATAAAATTACACACCTCATTGTGCAGGTTGATGGAACATGGGTTGTTGTCCCCTCAAAAAGCTAAGAAAGCATTTGAGAAGAAGCAGAGGAAGCAAAAGGAACTTCGAACAGGAACTCCCATAAAATCATCATCAAAGCCGCCGACTAAAACAGGAACTTCACAGAAGCAGCCACAGAGATCAAATAATGCTGCAACTACACAGAAGCCGCAGCCGAAATCAAATAATGGCGACATTAAAGCCAAGAGAAAAATTGATACTGACAGTGATGACGATGATGATGACGATTTCATTTTAAGTCATAAAAGAAGAAAAGGGTAAGAAGAAAAGCCTCATAATTTTTATTTAATAAAGGGAAGAAAAAAAAAGGGGGAAAAAATAAAAGAATTATTGTAATGTAACTTAAATTGTAAGATTAAAATATTCTTCATGTGTTAAACTTACTGATACAGCAAGGAACATGCATTGTATGTGTCTTTTGCAAGCAACAAATGAAAATGGATAATGCTTTCACTCCATTACTTCCGGCCCTTAGAATTGACAATTGACACAATTGTGTCGTGATTCTTTAAATTGCAGAGAATTGTGATTGAATACGGTTAATGTGGTTTTAATCATAGTCGCGAGAGATATCTAACCTCTCATTTAAAACAATATTACTCATCATCATAACGACCTTTGACAAATTTGGATTATCTGCAATTGAGTGTTTTTTAGATTTTCTTGCATCTAGGCAAAATTTGAATGTTGGATGTGTATGTACACCTTTTAGTACGTTTGTCAAGAAAAATGATGGGTGTGCATTTAGGCTACCTGCTATATGTAGCGAAAGTTGTGACTAAGAAATGTCACGAAACAATGTGTCATTTGTTTAAAAAAGTAGTAAAACATTCAAAGCCTTGTTTGAAGGAAAACATGGGAGGGTTGAGGTGAAGTTTGAGTAATCTTAAACGTTTGTGGATTGTTGTGATTTGGCAGTTAGTAAGAAACAACATTTTCCTCTAGGAATACTGCTATATGTAGCGAACGGTGTGACTCTTGAATCTCACAAAACAATGTATCATTTGTTTACAAAAATACTAAAACTTTCAAAGTCTTGTTTGACGAATAGCATGAGAGGTAAAGTTTGAGTAATCTTAAATGTTGACGGTTTGTTCTGATTTTGCAATTCGTGAGAAACAACATTTTTCGTTAGGCCGCTATACCATTATAACATTGATTTTTATGAATGCCCCTCTCTAGTGGAGTGTGTCTTGGCTTTCTCCTCTGGAGCCTCCTCCCTCCCATGTTGGGAATTATTTTTCTCCCAATTTTTGGATTTTCCTCATCCTTTCATACAATAATTAACTCTACATCTCTGTTGCTTCTTCCCCTGCCCTATGACCAAAATCCACCATGTTTTTCCTTCCCTCCACCAACAACAAATATGTTTTCCTCGCTCGAATCTAGTCTTTGAGAGCACAGATCTTAATTCGATATCATTAACCAACTCGCATTTCTTTATTAGAATGACAATGACATAACATTTAAAAATAAGGGTTACTGGATAATATATCGTAATTTCTACTAACTTAAAAACATAAAAAGGTCAGTAACTTATTATCTAACAGTCATGAGAAACGACCTCCATCAGATATTGTCTGATGGGGGTCTCTTTTGTATGGGGCATTTTTATGGGTAGTTTATTTTTAGAATACACTTCAGATGTTTGTAGAAATTTCTGAAAGAGCCTTTGAAATAATATAAAGGTTGAAGAATCAAATGGGAGTGACATCAATCCCGACATTCTTCTCTCACTATCATTTGGTTTTCGAACATGTGGTTTACTTGGACAACCATGAGAGAGACCACCATTGTCGAAACAAGCTTGCAAAAGTCAAAGAAAGTATCCGTAACTAGATAGAATTTAACATTGTAGCTTCTCAGTCCTCCTTTGTCATTCATGGCTTATGAACCTTGCACAGAACAAGATAGGATGTTTCTTTGAAATTGGATTCTGATTTGTACATATCCATTTGATTTCAATTCAATCTATATGCAATGTTTTTTATGTTTAAAAAATGAAATTAGTGTTTTACCGTTAAAAAAAGAGAGACAAAATTACCCTAAACTTTTGCCTAAATGCAGGAAATGAAGGAATTTCTGACTTTAGGGAATCCAAATTTTTCTTTGGCTGCCTCTTCTTTCTTTATGCATTTTTTACACTTGTTATTTTCAAATTCTAAAACTAGTACTATTTGACAATCTAATATGTGTAGAGAATCTTCCAACGTGTTTATGTTGGAAATTTTCACCTTCCTCAATTAGCCAGACATAAAAAAACTGTATTTATTGAAAAGGAATCAAATGGGAGGGACTAGTGGTGTGGTGTGTGACACTAGACTAGACTAGAGCGTGTTAGAGTTGATTCAATTCAATTCAACACACCGTAAAAACACGCATTGTTGTTTATAGGCACAGATAACTGGTTGGTACTGGCAGCATTGAATTTCAGTCGTGTGATTTGGACATAAACCTACAACATATTTGTACTTGCTTAGTTTCACCTCTTCCATGTTTAGGTTGTGTGTGAGGATGATATTGTACATCGGAATAGACCACAAAGGGACCATAGTAATTAATTTAACAAGTTAGTTTGGTCCCAAACGAAGAAAAATGCATCATGTTTAGTATAAAAAAATGCAGCATAAAGGCCTAATGAATGGGAATTAAATTAAAAAGGTCCCCTTTTCTTTTCTAATGTACTATTTCAATGAAAAACAATTAAGATAGAGATTGTTATCTTTCAAGAGTTAGAGCCACAAAAGAAGAGAAAAACCACTACGTTCTGTTTATTCATTAAAGAGGCAGAAAAACAGATTCAAAGCGAGACAAAATGTCTATGACATGTCCTCTTCTCTGTATGTATACCGTACGTACTATGCATATATGATTTATTTTTCGTCGTATCATCAATTTCTTAATAAAAGTTTTTGTACTTTGTGTCGATTTATTTTCATCTTTTGTCAGAAACATTTACATTAATTTAAGTATCATTATAAAACATGATTTCAATAGATTGTCATATACGTCCGAAAAAAATTGTCATATAAAATCATAGTCTTTAGGTGAGTTGCTTATTCAAAGATGTGCTAATAAACCATACATATCAGACATTCAAAAATGCTAAGTTCATTAGTGGTTGTTTGAACAAGATGGGAAGATAAAGATTTCAAATTCTTACTTTAGATTTAAGATATAAAATCTACATGAAAATATATACCGTCAAATATGATAAAATGGCCACTGATTGGCTGGCTGAACATGGGATTATGAGATCACACAATCCAAATCACTTAAATATTCTATTTTTGAACGTTAGCTCTAGTACTTACATACATACAGTCAAATAAACTCCAGAACGTACATATTTATTATGTGTTTCAGTTCAGCCAGAAGCATATACGGTATTTGATAATTGATATTGTTGTGATGCTGTCTGTAAATGCCGTCAATAATTATAATTATGTATAGAGAAATGATATTTGTACAACCATTTTATGACAACTTTTGTACAACTTTCTCTCTCATACTCACATGATGTACTTATCCTCTCTCTTCCTTTTTCTCTCTCTATTGTTTTTGACCAATGAGAAGAAAGGAAAGTAAGATTGTCACAAAAGTTGTCATCAAATGGTTGTCAAAATATCATTACTCTTATGTATAAGGAAATATTCGTATACTGTCTCAGAAATGACAATCCTAGATTCTTAGGCGTAACTAAAAAATATTGAGAACTTGTGATTAGAGTGGAAAGTCCTTATTGCCAATTGCCATTAGCCACACCCCATGATATTGATAGCCACTGAATGACGAGAAATTCTAATATGGTCACGAGACCAAACAAATAGTGTTTGGTCACACACACATAAACAAATATTTTTTTAATGATGAAAAGAAAATTGATAACAAAATAATTAAATATTTTAAAGATAATATCTTCATGTGAGTGTGTCCAAAGACTATTTATTTGGTCTTGTGACCATGGAAGAATAGCTCCTGAATGACTCAACATTTTGTTCTATGTAGCCTTTTGTATATGTATCTAGCTCAGTCAATCAAATTATTAAATCACATCACAATAGTATAAAACTCAAAACAATTGTATATGCCCTATACACACACACACACCAACTTTTACAAAGAACAAAACTTGTGTGTATTTTTTATATTCTTAAATGTTATCACGACCAGCACTATTCCACTTGGTTCGTAGATATAAATGGTGGGTGGTTCGATAGTAGAAACTTGTGGGTGACCTGATAGCAGGTGGCCCAATAGATCGTGGTTGCGCCTAAAATGATCCTACAAATCCAACTTTTAAGGTAGGAATTACCCCCACTTATAAACACATTCAGGTCATCTTTTATCCGATGTGAAACTCTTTAGCATGTATGATTCTTAATTTAAAATGTAAGTAATACTATATATATATATATATATATATATATATATATATATATATATATATATATATATATATATATATGGGTTTTGTTACAAGCCACCCTTTGGTGGTGTCTTTTATCAAGTCACACCTTAAGGTGTGATTTTCACTTTTTAGTTATAACTTTGCTAAAAGACACCTTCATAAAAGTAAGTTGGTGTCTTTTCGCAAATGCTCATAGAGTAACTTGATAAAAGACACCTTCACAAAAGGTGTCTTCTATCATAACCCTATATATATATATATATATATATATATATATTATAATAAGACCGGGGTGAGGTGACTACATATTTTGTGGTTATAACAAAGTTTTAAAAAAATTGTAGATTTGAAGAGATCGGGAATAGTTAATATATGTACAAAAAAGCAAGTAAAGAAATGTAAGTAAATTTTGTCCAAAGATGAAATAAAATGCAATAATTTGACCCAATCCAATCCCACTATTTCACAAGAATCCATTGAAGTCAAATAACCTATCTAGAGTTGCCTTAATTTGTCGGGTAATGCTTTAATGTGGCCCTGATGTCTCTCATTCTTAAGGTTCCTCCTTACTTGTTTCCTTAATTAAGTAAAAAGAAAAGAAAATTTTGTGGCTGCAAAACTTTTCCTATTTTGCTTTGCACTGCAGGTGGATTCGTCATTCGTGTGTGTTACTGTTGCAAAAGACCACTATAGTTCGAAAAATTAATTTTATGGGTCCAAAACGTGTATCAATCAACATGTAACAACTCATTATTTGCAGGTACAATTTCATGCTTTGGAAAATTGGCTGGAAACGCGTTTATATTTATATGAATAATAATAATAATAATAATAATAATAATAATAATAATAATAATAATAATAATAACTTCGTGGACTATATTTCGTCGTTATTGAGGTAAAGTGCAGGAGAAAATAGTACAGACAGCCACTGCCACTAAAGTTAACAAGTTATTATCTCTCTCTCTCCCTATAGGTTTATCTTTCTGCTTTTCTGGGTAAGCTGTTTGTTTGTTTGGCTTGCACAATAATGGCACTATAGATAAATTATGTGTCAAGTCTTAATAATGGGTCGATCCCACAGTGTCTCGTATATTGAAGGAACAAAAAACCTAAACTCTCATTAAAAAAAAAAAAAAAACTAAACTCTCAATGTTGGGGAAGATTTTAATGGAAGGGAGGGGAGGGGTGGAGAGGGGAGAGATTTTAATTAATGGAAGAAAAATGTAAAATTGCATTTTCAAAATGAGGGATGCTATATATCGCGAGGGAAGCATCTCGCAAATTCACGAAATGGATACGTGTTGCTTTGTAAAGCCTTTAGTCAAAATTTGAACTCAGTTTTTCCAGAAATCATGGGAGGAGTGGAGGTTAAGGCTGTGTTTGGTAACACAAAAAAGGTAGCTTATAGCTTCATGGATTAGCTTATAAGCTTGTTGGATGAAAACGTGATGTGTTTGGTAACAAGCTTTTCTCACGAGCTTATAGCTTTTTTTGAAAAGTTATTTCAAGTAGTTTTTGAGCTTATAGCTGGTAGCTTTTTATATTTTCTTCCAATTTTAACCCTATTAATTTAAATTAATTATTTTTAATAAAACAACTACCCCATGTTCATGTTAATAACTGCCACGTTTTATCAATTAAAAAAAATAAAAACTGCCACGCTTTTATTTAAGGAACGTTTATATATATGTTTTTTTAAAAAAGAAATGCTTTATTTATTGTTATAACTAGCCTACTTAGCTTCCCTGTAGCATTTAGTTTCTGCTTTTATCTTTTTTCTTGTTTATTTTTGCCTTGTTTTACCAAAAAAAAAAACAATAAATAACTGGCCTATTGTACACTGTAAAATTTTATATTCTAGCTCACATTTTGTCTCCACCTTCCTCTTATTTTTGAGATTCATAAAAGCAGAGATCAAAATTGTCGGTTAAATTTCTTTGAGGATTAAAAGTCGAAGAAATTTTTTATGGAGACTAAAACCAAAAGTTTGAATATTTATAGGGAATTAAAACATATTTAATCATATATTAAAATATTTAAAAAATACATACATTAGAAAAAATGTGTGTAATATATATATATATATATATATATATATATATATATATATATATATATATATATCCTATACATACATTTTAGAATGGTGGAATGAAACAATACACGTGGCATAACAAAATGAAATACATAAGAAAAGTGACGTGGCAAATTGAATCATAAACATAGGAATAGAAAATAAACATATATGTTACAATTTTAAAAATTAAATTTCAATTACTGCCATTTATGACTTACCAAAAGGGCAAAACATACACCACTAACAATTAAATATTGAACTTTTTTTTTGAAATTAATTAAATAGTTGAATTATAAACATTAGAGAGAATAATAAAATATAAGAGTAGATTTGATGTATGAAATAAAATTAATGAGTTGCTAAGGAAATAGTCTAATTTCATCGATTCACATTTCTTCCGCTTTCATTAACACAAAAATTATAATGAGTTCATTCAAAAATAAATAGTACGAAACTTTAAAAATTAATTTCTTAAACCATTTATTCAAAATATAAATAAGCTAGGATACATAACTCTGAGATAAGTTAATCCAGTTAATAATCAATTATAAATAATAAATTTCACTAATTCATTATTCATGAGACAAATATTTGTTACCAATAAATATTAAAAAAAACACACGAGACTAATATTTTTCACTAATAAATATTAAAAAGTACGGGAGACATTTATGTCTAATAGATAAAAAAAACACGTGACACATACTTATAACTTATAATACATATAATAAAAGATAAATATTAGTAACCGATACATAAAAAACACGGGACAAATATTTGTCAGTGATATATACAAATATTCATTAATAAATATTAAAAAAATTAACTGAAAAATATTGTTATTGATACATAAAAAAAACAAGAGATGGAGATAAAAATAACACAAGACAATTTTTTTTACCATTACTTTAAACAAAATACACGACAAATATTTATCACTGATAAATATTAAAAAAATCAGGACAACTATTTGTCTCTTATACATAAAAAAACATGAGACATAAATTTTCTATAAATAAATAAAAAAACGTACATGAGTAATATTTACCCCTAATACACAATAAAATGTGAAACAAATATATATCACTGGAAAAAAAAAGTGTTATTTTTCATTAACACATAAAAACACGGGACATATCCATTCTATCATGGCAACACAAAACTGTCACAAACACAAAACAACCGGCAAAACCAATAACAAAATCGACGACACCGCAACAAATCAAAGAAGGGGAGCAAAGATCCATTCTATCATCGACGAAGCAGGTCTACACCGAAAAAAACAATGACAAGAACAACTACAAACCTCCGAATAGAACAGATCTACGCCGGATCTGAACACCATCGCCGTAATCATCAAAGCCCAACCGAAGATTGACCGACAATGGAAGTACAACAACTGAGCAAAAGAACTTCAAGATCTTAGTCACGGAAAGAAACACCGAGCAAATGTTCTTCCAAAGAACCACCGCCGAAAAAACAGGGACGAAAGGCGATGCAGATGGAGGCGGTTTGAAACGAAAAGATTTGGATAACAGGGGAGGCGGTTTGCTTGGATTGTTTAGAGAGATGTCAGAGATTGTACCCGAGTGATGAAAATGACCTTTAGAAATATACTATTGGCACCATCTTTTTCAATGAAAATATATTTATCATTAATAAACATAAAAAATATATGACACATGGGATAAAGGATTTTCTTCGATAAATAAAAAACAAAAAATATATATTTGGAAATTAAAAAATAGCAGCCTATCACCCGTGCATTGCACGGGTTAACACACTAGTAACTTAAAAAAAATGTCCTTTTATGTCATTTTATACTTATCAGTCACTTCAACAACTAATTTTACCAAACATATTATTTTTAATAAGCGAGTTTTTCAACTATAAGCTATCAGCTATCAGTCATCAGCTATCAGCTAGCTTTTCAGCTATAAGCTAGCTTATATCTTATTTTTACCAAACAGAGCCCAAGTAGGAAAAATTTAACACCTTCGCAATGTCTTCGTGAAATGAAAATTCTCTATATGGCTCTATTTAAAATGACATTTCGTTAAGATAACATTGAATAGAGATATTTGTGTGCAAATTAAACGTGAAAGAAATATTCTTTAACCTCCATATCCCTATCCCTATATATTTAAGGGGAGTTAAATTGAGTTTTAGAGCAACTTTGCTCCCTATGTCTTCCCTCATCTTTTAATAATTGAATCAAACAACTCAAATTTAAAGTTTAAAGTAGTATATCCCTTTCATTTCCCTTTAACCACACACATGAATTATAAGGAGTGTTTACTCCTCAGTTTATAAGTAATTTTTTTAAGGATTAGTTAAGTCCGACTAAACTATGTTATCGTAGTCTATCTATTTGTCTTAATGTGGCAAAATATATTAAAAAATAGGAAAATGTTAACGAGTGCTCCCGGGGCATTCTTTAAGACCCATAAGTAGTAATTATTTTTATAAATGCATGTAATCATTGCTTTGGAAATCGAAATATTTGAATTTTTTAAAGAATAATTACTTATTTTAAGATACTTAGGGGCACTCGTTAACAAGACCCTAAAAAATAAAATCAAAGTTTTACGAAAAATTTAGAAGTACTAAAAAATACACACCAAGACTAGAAAGGGAAAGGTAATAATAAGAAAAAGAGTAATGATATTTTGACATCCATTTAATGACAACTTTGTTGACAATCTTGGTTTTCTCACTTCTTATTGGTAAAAAACAATGGAGAGAGAAAAAGGAAGAGAGAGAATAACAACATCATGTGAGTATGAGAGAGAAAGTTGTTCAAAAGTTGTCAAAAAATGGTTGTCAAAATATCATTTCTCTAAGAAAAAAGTTATTTTGAGAATTTAAGAGTTGTCTGATACCGTATTATACGGTTGTCGTTTTAATAATAATAATAATGTGTTTCTCTCCTTTAATCAAACTAACCCTTGTTTTAGATGTATGTTAATGCTGTGTTACAATAGTTGTCAAATATTAGTTGTTTAAATATAAATAATTGGCCCACAGTAACTAGAAAACACCAAGGTGATGAACGCCAATAACAATATCCCCACAAACTAAAATTGAGAGGGAGGGAAGAAATAAAGCATACTCTATCGAGAAATGTAACATAAAATGGACAGCCAGCTCAATCTGACGTTGTTATCACATATCAACTCAAAGACGAAGCAGTTCCACCTTACCTCCTCCAACTCATAGCACGTATAAGAGTGACTGGAGTTCTTACCAGAAACCACTTCAACGACGAGAATTTGTGTATCACCCATCATTTATCCATGAAGACTTGATTTATAAAAACAAGTTAGAACCAATATAATTAAAAAAAACGAGGGATGCTATATATCCAGATGAAATATATCCCGAAAGCTTCACGATTGGAAATTGCTTTGATTCCAAAATATAAAGAAAAATGTTAAAGTTCCCGACAGGTTTTTATCCCGAATCAGCTCGAGCGTGTATTCCACACAGCCACCTTTTTTGACTTCCTCCTTTTTCCATATGACCTACCATGAATTGTGGGAAAAGCAAAGCTTTCATTGGTTGCTTTTAATTCTTGATGCCCTCGGGATGGATTTTTTCGGGTTGAATAGCAATGCTGAAATATAAAAACTGCTCCCACTTACCATTAATTGAATCAAAGCATATTTATCCCTAATAATTTCTCTTTAACCCTAATTAAAAGTGATATGATGATAATTTAATCTATGATGATATGAACTTATCAATATCTAATATGATGCAAACATTTAATCTATGGAGACTAACATGTACTCCCTCTGTTCTTAATTATAAGCAAATTTGACTTTTTAGGTTCATTCAATTAATGATGTGTGTAGTCTACAATATGAACCACATACATCATTAATTGAATGAACTTAAGAAGTGAAATTTGTTTATAATTAGTAACGGAGGGAGTAGTTTTGTATTTGATGAGATAAAATAGAAATATCAATAGTTAACACTAATTTGTGTTCTATAAATAAAAAGGTTATGATCTTCATGTCACACACATTTAATAATCATCATCGTTGACATCTCATTATCACAAAGAAATAGAGAGAAAATCAAACCACATTATCATTTGATCATCATGAATTCATATATGCTTTTCGAATATTTACTTTTGATGATTAATATGATTGATTTAGAGTTTTAGGATTAATTTTTGGTATTTTAGTATTTTAACCAATGCCCTAAAGATATTCGTTGATATTCTTCTTAATTTTTTTTTACCTAAACATACGCCAGTTCGTGTGTGTATATAAAATACCAGGAAAAGAGATTTTGGAGTAATAGATATATTCCATCAAATTACAAATGCAAGGCCTGTCCTTTTCAAACTATTATTTTTCAAGTCAGCTATGAATAGAATTCAACAAACTAAACACCACTCGTAAAACAAACAATGACTTCATTTCCCTATAGTTAAGAACCAGTTCCATAACATCACTCTACACGATAAATCTTATTGTCAAAAATGATTGATTCGGATTTAAGAAATAAGGTGCTTTGTTTTGGCATGTATGTGAGTTGCTTATTCTGTGGGTATCTTTATTTCGGTCCCTTCCATATGGCTGTATGTACGTAGAGCTCTCTCTTTTGGGGTGTTTTTCTTTATTTGCCTTGTCCTTATTTTTGGTTGGAGTCTACGTTATAGTGCTATGCTCTATATTTCCTTTTTATATATTCTCCTTGCCTGTAAAATTGAATGGCTAAAATTCAATTAAAAAGTAAATTAAAAGAAAATAGATTAGGTAGAGGATTATAAAAAATTGATGAACTATATCATTATAAATTCTATCAAAAACAAACGAGTTATGATTGGTTTTTTTCTACATTATCCTCTCTTGTTTAGGGGGTATTTACCCCTTCAAGATATCAACTAATCAAAATGTAATATACAAATGTAACATTAAATGTCAAATAAATGAGTCAATTTTTTCTATAAAAAAAATGAATTTTAATAAGGTAACTTTTAATTTTTATTTAATTATATTTAGGTATACAATCTTAATTAATTTACACTATAGGGCTTGTAACAATTAAAATTTCACATCAAATTCAACCCATCATGGCTGTGTTTGGTAACACGAATAAGCTAGCTTATAACTTGTTGGACTAACTTATAAGTTTGTTTTGATATAATAAGATGTGTTTGGGCAAAAAGCTTTTTCCACTAGCTTATAGTGTTTTTTGAGAAGCTATTTCAAGCAGCTTTTCAGCTTATAGCTGGTAGTTTTTTTATATTTTCTTCCAATTTTAACCCTATTAATTTAATTTAATTATTTTTTAATAAAACAACATTTTCATGGCTTAAAAAATAACGGCCAAGTTCATAGTTTATTTTTTAATAAAACAACTGTCACGTTTTCTCCTTTGAAAAAAAACTGGCATGCTTTATTTTATTTTTTAACTAGTAATAGACCCGTGCGTAACGCACGGGTCACGTAACATTGTGGTAATCATATAAAAAATAAGTACTTTGTTAGTACTATCAAATGTTTTTTTTCATATATTATATATAAAAAAATGTTAAATATTTGAATCGCGTATGTTGTGGATTTTATTTTCTTATGTACACGAAAACAAATTTTTATATACACATATAAGAAAGTCAATAAAATAAATTTTTTAAAACTCATGATTATTTTCAAAATATCAACATCAATGTAGTGTTTCTATTAAATAACTTTTTATTTTATATGCACAACACCGTTCAATGTTTTCACCGTACCCGTTGTAGATTTTATGTGATTTATCAGTAGAAATAATTTTTTATGTTAATATATGAGAAAGTTGATATGATAAAATCGTAGAAACTCATTAATATTGTCAAAATATAAACATTAATATAGTGTTTCTATTGAATAACTTTTTATTTTATATGCAAAACACTGTTCAAAATTTGCACCGCTCCCGTTGCAGATTTTATGTGTTTATATATGCATAAATAAATTTTTATGTACATATATGAGAAAATCGATATGATAAAATTTTGAAAACTCGTGACTATTTTCAAAATATCAACATCGATGTAATGTTTCTAATAAATAACTTTTTATTTTATATTTAAAACACCGATAAATATTTGCACCACACTCATTGAAGATTTTATATACTTATATATGCAGACGAATTTTTTTTTTTTTTTAACAATATGTAATAGTCAATATGATAAAATTTAGAAAACTCGTGACTATTTTTAAAATATCAACATCACTGTATTGTTTCTCCAAAATACAGTTAAATATTTACACCGCACTCATTGTAGACTTTATTTGCTTATATCTCCAAAATCAAATTATGTATACCGATATGAGAAAGTTGATATGCTTAAATTTTGAAAACTAATGATTATTTTAAAAAATTTAACATTATTGAATCGTTTCTATTAATTTTTTAAATATGCAAATTATTAAGATTAAGAGATTAAAATAGATGAGAACAAAATGACGATATAGAGAATTAGTTAGGCTTGGAAGTGATAAATATGAAAAATGAAGGTACATAGAGAATTAGTTAGGCTAGAAAGATAAACAAAAATATATATAATATTTTTTTCAAAATGAATAAATTTGTATTTTATTTTGTAAAATGACGATTAAACCCATAAAATTAAGAAGATTGTGAGGATAATTATGAAATTTTACTTGAGTAAGATTTTCTAATTTTCTTATTATAGTATTAGTAGTAGTAGATTAGTAATAAAAGTAGATATTTAAATTTGTTGTGTGGAATTGAAAAAATAGTTGTCCGTAATTATCATGGTACGTAATATATTGGCTTTTAAGAAGGACAATTATGAAATTTTGTTGGATTTTGATTTTGATATATTTGTTTTAATAATTTTTTTATATATTGTTAGTAGATTAAAAAAAATATTTAAAATTTTAAAGTATTTCAAAGACTTGTTAATTTTGCAACAAAAATAAAAATATTGGTGTAAATTTGTTATATCAACTTATCCGTGGAAGTACAAATTAGGAACAATTTTTTTTTAGAGAAAAAATTGGCTACACCTTTTTGTTTTTAATTAAAAAACAAATAATGTTTTAAAAGTATTCAAAAACTTATTAATTTTGCATCCTAAAAAATAAATATTTATGGGTTGAATTTGATGTGAAATTTTAATTGTTACAAGCTCTATAGTGTAAATTAATTAAGATTGTATACCTAAATATAATTAAATAAAAATTAAAAGTTACCTTATTAAAATTGATTTTTTTTATAGAAAAATTGACTCATTTATTTGACATTTAATGTTACATTTGTATATTACATTTTGATTGGTTGATATCTTAAAAGGGTAAATACCCCCTAAATAAGAGAGGGTAATCTAAGCCCTTATTAAAATTGATTTTTTTTATAGAAAAATTGACTCATTTATTTGACATTTAATGTTACATTTGTATATTACATTTTGATTGGTTGATATCTTAAAAGGGTAAATACCCCCTAATTAAGAGAGGGTAATCTTAGCCTCACCGTTGTGATTGTATAATATACTATATGATATTTTTTTATTACAATGAGAACCAAAACCCGTTTGTATGATATGATTTTAGTGTTCCAAATTTTTACAAATAAAAGTCACCTACGATTAGATGGTGAAATACTACTTCTCCTATTTACTGTTAAGTGTTTGAAATTAATGGGAGTGATGAGATGAAGTAATATTCTCTCAATTTAAGAGAAATTATTGCATCTTTTAGGAGCGACGAATAACATTGGTTAAATGGGGAAAAAATCCAAAAACCTAACAATCATTGTTGGCCCCTGACTCTTTAGTTTTAAAAGCAGTCACATGCCTTGGTTGGCTTATATAATATCTCCACAATACCTATCCTAGCTAGCTATTGAGACAATCTAACAGACTCCATATATAGATATCGGTTATCAGATTTTAGATTACTATATTGAGGAGAAATGTACAGCAAGCAACATACTCCCATTCAATAAATGATGTATGTGATCTATAATAAAGACCACATACATTATTTATTGAATGAACAAAAAAAGTGAAAAGTTTCTTACATTTGAGACCGGATGGAGTATCTCATCAAATAATCAATCAAAATTGTTGACAGTCAACCAAATTATTAGTCAATATGCTGCAAGGGATCAGCCAAACACATGAACAAATAACTCGCATAATTTTCTGTTCTATAATCCACCCCATAAACCTGCAAGTTTAACATACCGGATTGGTCCATCCGCCAATGATAACGAACTGTAATAAGTTGGTCTGAATCCGTCTTGTATTGGTCTACAGTTAAACGAGCAAATCCGCTTTAGATGTTAGCATATTATCTTTTGCCATGATTCGAATTATGTACTTTAACTCCTTTAAACTCATAGTTCAACCAAATGAGATATCCACCCTTCATTTTATGTTGTAACTTGTAAGTAACAAGGTAAAAAAAATGCACAAATGATATTTGAAAATAATTTAATAGTTCAATTATACTATATATACACAAAGTGTAGTTAATATTTAAAAATAAAAATTACACAAACCGATAACTTATGGTTAAAACATTCCAACCACGTGAACCAAAACAACTGATCCAAAAGCATGTATGAGTCATTGGTTAAACGAGCTGGTCCGCTCTGATCAATATGCTTAGCTCTATGCGTATAAAGAGTAACTAGATTGTTGACCCGTGCGTCGCACGGGTTTATTGTTAAGTGATTGACATACGAATAATAAAATGCAATATATAATTGGTAACGGTGAAATTAATGGGAGTGATGAGATGAAGTAATATTCTCTCAATTTAAGATAAATTATTGCATCTTTTAGGAGCGACGAATAACATTGGTTAAATGGGGACAAAATAAAACACTTCATAAAATGTATAAAATCTGAAAAATATTATAAAAGAAAATTCGGTTGGCATGTAGTTTCATCACACATTGCGAAATACTTCCTCATATACGACGTTAGACGTCACATTGGTATCTTCATCAGTGATCAATATTTTTAGTCCTTCTCTGGATGTAACTCTTGAAACAACATGTTATGCAAGCACTTGAGCAATAGGGTGTTCATAAGTTGCAAATCGAAAGAGTGTCGCCAAAGGATAATTAGCAAAATACAGTGGAATTTAAATTGTACAATTCAAAAACACTACTGATATATGCTTCAATATGTTATATGCTTTAAAAAAACACTACTAAAAACAATCCAAAAACCATTACTTAAGTTATATGCTTCGAAAAACATGCTTTTTTAGGTGTCTATCTAATAAAACAACACTCTTGTGTACACATTCTGTTCCATAATTAATTCTTTTTGAGCAGCTGTTCCATAATTATTAATACAATTAAATTGATGATGATATTATTAGTTAAAAACAATGACCACCAGTAAAATAAATGGCTACTTATTTAAGTAAACAAAAAACCACCAAGTACTGTTGCAGAATCACTTTCCCCTTCCTCTATATGCAATCCGATCCAAGGAAAGGTGATTCTCACCTCAAAATTCATTCACAGTTGCACAACTTTGCTTGCAAAGAAAGAAATAATAAAAATATGCATAGGAAATAAAGGCTAACAGCAGAATAAGGTTTTGAACGAAACAAATTCAGATTAAGTTCAAAAAACATGACATTACACGACACAGTCTGAATCCTTAGATAATAGACCAAGAAATTGCGACAAAACTAAATAGGAAGATTGCCAAAATTGGTGTAAACATCTCAAACTAAAAACAAAAAATGCAAAAAGGATATTCCAATTCTCAAAAAAATATGCATATCGATAAAATGCATGTTAAATTAGAGTACCAGTTAAGCAGTGGTATGAGAGGAAGGTTGTAAGGTCACGTCCTTCCATTTACAAAAATCAAAATATCAAAATATATTATTCTTCTGCTGTCTGTGTAATTTACCAAGGTTTAGGTTTTTTTTTAGAGAAACACGGTTTAGGGTTTGCTATATATAGCCGAGTTTGCATGGAAATTAGGGTAGCCGAGTTTGCATGGAAATTAGGGTATTCTGTTTGTAAACGTATTAAATAAGTGTAGAACAACTTGTCAAAAAAAAAAGTCTACAAAAACAATAGATATATACAAACGATGACACAACATGATAGGAATGAAATACTCATCAGTGAGGAGAAATATTAGGGATTGCTGCATTTTAGAGGGAATTTGTTAGGTTAAATTGGTGTGCTGCATTTTAGATGGAATTTGTTAGGTTAAATTGCTGCTAACCTAATGCAGCATTTTAGAGGGAAATTATTAGGTTAAGTTGCTGCAGACCTAATAAAATTAACTAGACTTTAGATCCGTACGACGCACGGGTCTTGTCGACTATAATAGAGACCAATGAATAATCTTTAACCCGTAAGATCATGGGTCGATCAATAAACGCAAATTAGATTATTAGAGATACAATATTACAATCAAATTTGTCTTACTATGTCCTTCAATGGCACTTGAATCTTATCAAATTTTATATTTTAGTTTTGAAAAACTTATCAATTAAAGATTTATTTTATCACAATATATTATTGGGGCATTATCTTCTCATTTTTTTTTAAATTATAAAGAAAAAAGATAAAAAGAATACAATACTATTATATCGTTGCACGGGTCAATTTTATTTATTACTTTTATAGTTAAACATCAAAAATTAACTTGTAATAATTGTTTTAAATTTCTACTAACATTAAAAACAAAGTCACTTCAATTAATAGAATTTCTAATTTACACATTCATCTCTAAAAAGAATAATTACACTTTGATATTTACTAAAAGTAATACTATATTTTTCCAACCAAATACATATCATATCTGCATATATAGAATTTAATAATAGAAGAGATCTTATACAATGTATTAATTATTTTGAAGATGTGTGCTTGATTGAAGAGCTGTGTAATTTACCACGGTTTAGGTTTTTTTTTTTTTTATAGAGAAACACGGTTTAGGGTTGTTATATATAGCCGAGTTTGCATGGAAATTAGGGTATTCTGTTTGTAAACGTATTAAATAAGTTTACAACAACTTGTCAAAAAAAGTCTACAGAAACAATAGATATATACAAACGATGACACAACAGGATAGGAATGAAAAACTCATTAGTGAAGAGAAATATTAGGGATTGCTGCATTTTAGAGAGAATTTGTTAGGTTAAATTGGGGCGCTGCATTTTAGATGGAATTTGTTAGGTTAAATTGATGCAGACCTAATCATACTTATTTCTAATATGAATAACATTGCTAACAAAGTGTGCCAACCCTAATTCTACTCGCTTTTGGCGCCTTGCTGTTCCTATTTTTTTGGAAACGCTATGCCGTGATTTTTTTTCTTTCGGTGGCGTAGTTATTGATATCACAATTCACAAGACAATGATACAACTTCTATTATCTATGCCTTTCTGATTAGTTTCAAAACATTGATTGAATGGCGGTTATTGTATTCCACCATCCCTCAAATATTGGTTTCCCAAAACGTTATTCAATACCTCCCATTTTCCCAATGTTTTATGGTTTCATATCAAAGGATTTTGCCTTCTATATATTCAAGCTTTCAAGTATGGAGTCCACGTTCCCTTTCCAGTGATGACTCACCACCACAACTTTCAGGCAATGCTTTCCTATCATATGCTAATTGGTGAATATTCATACTATTAATTTTTTATTTTCTGTTTATGTTATTTTTTGTTCATGTCAAACCAAAATGTTCTGAAGTTTTTCTATTTTTGTAATTGCATTTTGTCGCCATCTTTTTGGTTTTAAACCATTTCATGTTTTTTTCAACGTCTTTGATCCCCAACCCAACTACTGATATGGAGAGGAGGATCAACGAGCTTCGTCTGAAATATCGGACATACATGGTTGAGATGGATGTGAAATACGTGGGTGGTCTACCTAATATATTAGTGCACTCTAACTTTCATTACTGTTATGTGTTTATTTTTTAAATTGTTAATGATGACTTTGTTTACTCAGGGATCTGTAATGCTGCCAATGATGTTTTCACATGACTTTGGGGACCAGATACATCAGTATGCAACCCTTATTGATCCAAGAAACAATCATTTTGAGGTATTGGTGGAAAGAAATAACCAGGGAATTTATCTGACTAAGGGTTGGCATGCTATTCGTGATTTCTACAAGGTCCAATTTGGTTCGTGGATTACCATTGTCTTTAAGGGAAACAACATGTTCAACATTAGAGTGAAAAATAGGTTTGGTAAGAGGATTCAGTATCCAACCTTGGAACCACCAATGGATTTTAGGGTTCATCGTATTGTTGTGTCAGTCACCCCTAACTGGGTTGTCCCGCGCCCATTTGTGCATGATGTGTTTAATTTTCAGCTAACTTATGAAAAGATTTCGCGTCTTCATGATGTTATTGTTAGATATTTGGTAAATTCATAACTTTTTTGATCTTATATTTCACTTAACATGATAAATTTTGCTATAATTACTGATATGATTTTTTGACATTGCAGGAACTTGCTGAATTCATATTTGCTCATATGGCTTTGGACGCCAGAATACCATTCAAATTCCAACGGAGGCAATCCCCTATTACGGTTTGTTTTGGTATGACAATTAACAAAAGTCAAGGTCAATCACTAAAACATGTTGGAATCTACTTGCCACAATCAGTTTTCTCTCACTGCCAATTATATGTTGCAATTTCCAGAGTCACATCAAGGAAGGGTTTGAAAATTCTCATAACTGATAGTAACGGCGACTGCACTGACAACACAAACAATGTTGTTTACAAAGAAGTATTCCAAAATGTATAAGCACTTATTTAAACAACACTGTGACATTTTGACAATAACTCATATTAGACATTGTTTCTGTATTGTTAATGACAGTTTTTTTTGGACTAACGCGTCACTTTTCTTTATTCAATAACAGCAAAAAATTTATGTTTCCGGTTTTTTTTCCAATTGTTTTCTTTATTCATACCATATATGCCCCGTGCAGTAGCACGGGAAGGAGATCTAGTAAAATTAATAAATAAAGATAAATAAGGATGAAATGGCATTGCGAAGATACCTCAGCCACCCAACCGAACCGAGAATGAGGGGATGAAGGTTGTGGATCCATTAAATGATGAACAAAAAAAATTCTTTGAGTAAAATACCCCACTAATTTAAATTTAAATTGGAGATTTTTTATTTGGTATTAATCCTCCTGTTTTCAAAGAAAAGGACATTGGTAACCTAGAGTTGGGTAGTAAAGTAAGTTAAATATATTAAAAAATTGTTCTACCGAGAATCGAATTCATTTTTTTTTATAGAAAGAATTTTTTTTTGAAGGAAAAAAAATAGAATTCCTATTCTCTTCAACAATTTATTTAGTGGTGAAGTTTATTAACTACTTGAGACAACTTACATAGTTTATTAAAATTTGAGATTTTGAGAGAGAAAAAGACATGTGAAAGCAATTTTTAGTGACGCGTGCAGTAATTGGCAAACTTAACGTTCAGTTGAGCTCAAATTAAGCATAAAAAACATAAAAATAAGGAAAAGGGTCAAAAAAAATTTTTTTTTTATAAATTTAGGAAGACAAATGCCAAAACCAACATTTTAGAAAATAAATGATATAAGAATTCAAGGAGGCAATATTCAGCATGCATCCAGATAAATCACCCGACCCGTCTTAACCCAGCTTTCTTTCAACGGTTTTGGAATGAAATTCATAGCGATGTCTACTCCTCAGCCTCCTCTTGGCTCGACTCTAGTTCCTTACCTACAGAGCTTAATGTTACAAATATTGTTCTTGCATCTACGGGGGACAATCCTGAATCAATGAAAGATCTCCATCCTATATCCTTGTGCAACGTTCTTTACAAAGTTATCTCTAAGGTACTCGCTAACCGCCCCCGACCCCTTATTAACAAATGGATCTTTCCGGAGCAGGCAACATTTGTTCACTCCCGTTCCATCATGGACAACGCTTTAACGGCGTTTGAAACTCTTCACCACATGCGATGCAAAAGGAAAGGCAAAATTGGCGAAGTTGCCCTGAAACTAGACATATCAAAAGCCTTTGATAGTTTCAGTTGGTCTTATGTGGAAGCTATCCTTACTAAGATGGGGTTTTGTGCTAAATGGATTTCTTGGATGATGATGTGCATTGCTTCCGTCGAATACCATGTTATTTTCAATGGAGACCGCATTGGTCCTATTACCCCACATCGAGGCCTTCGTCAGGAATGTCCTCTCTCGCCATACCGCTACATCTTATGTGCAGAATGGTTATCTTCTATCATAAAAAATTACGAGCTTCAAGGTAAATTACACGGAACCAGTATTTTCCATTCTGCCCCATCGGTTAGCCATCTTTTATTCGCGGATGACAACTGATAAGTGTTTAAAAGTGATATATTTCATATAGGAGTTTAGGCATTTTAGTGACTTGTTTTGCAAGATTCTCCATGAAAAACTCCAAATATTATGCAAATATGTCATTTATGCTTTTGAGCCTTATTCTACCCTTTTTGTGCAGGAAAATACAAGCAAGGAACAAGAAACGTCAAAGTTCAAGCAAGCTACGTTATAAGCGTGTGATACGCTATTAGCGTGAGCAAAAGATGCCAAAGCCCAGAGAGATACGCCATTAGCGTACCTGGGGCGTGATCCTGGTGCACTCTTGAAGAATACGCTATTAGCGTATACTGAGCTATTAGTGTACAAGCTCCAGAGAGCTACGCCATTAGCGTACCTGGAGCGAAGCTGGTCATGAAGAAACACGCTATTAGCGTGGGTTACGCTATTAGCGTAAAAGCTCCAGAGGGACACGCCATTAGCGTAGCTGGAGCGTAGGAGCAGGGCAAGACCAACATGGCACAATCCCATTGGCCACAAACTTAAACCGCCACACTGCGCTATTAGCGTATATTTCGCTATTAGCGCAGGTGTAAAAACACAGGCCCTTTAAATAGCATTTTTACCTCTCTTTTAGGTCATTCACTATTCCATTGATATTTTCATACATTCTAAGAGAGAGGTCAGAGCTATTTCCAAGAGAGAAACACAAAGCAAGTTGTTTAATAGTAGATTCAACTCAAGATCGCTTTGGACACGAAGGATCTTGACATAGAATCTTCATCTTCCCTTCATCATTTGCATAGTATACATGTCTATGTGTAGCTATCATCTTCTTTGTAGTATTGAGGTAACAAACAAGTTATTATGTAATCTTTTGATCTTTTAATATATAAGGTTCTAGCTTAATGATTCAATATTGTTGTTATTCTTATGTTTAATGCTTTCAATGAGATTCAAGATGATTTGGACACGAACTCTTGAATCTAGAACTAGAATAACAATCTATCTTATGTTATATCACTCTTGACAAGTTTGTAAACCTTTGATAATTACTTTTAATCAAGAATTTAATGCTTTCGGATACTTAATCAGGCTGGACACGGTCGATTAAGTTATCCGATCGACTTTGTTATCGTTTAAGGGATTTGGACACGAATGTTTAAACGCTAACTTAGAAATAACGACGTTGATTTAGACACGAAGGATGTTGTAGAAATGATTGTGATAATATTGGTTATAAAGCTAGAGTCTGTTAATCGATCGAGAGATTGCTGCTGTTATGCTTGCTCGTTATCTTATACCGCAAGCGAAATAGTTCGATCTCCTCTCGTTTTTACTTTTATGTCATCTGTGGATATAGTGTTACAAACAAACATTTTATAAATGATACCTTAATGTGAAAGATTGTGAAAACGCTTATGATTTAACGCAACTCCCTGCGGAAAACGATCCTATATATACTCACGTGTACATAGTTATATGACATGTAGAAATTCTACATCAACAACTTCCTTTTTTGCAAAGCAACAATCTCCAAAGCTCAAAATCTGAAGGAAATCCTCTCTCATTATGAACTAGCATCAGGGCAAGCAATTAATTACAGTAAATCTGTTATCGCCTTCAGTACTAACACGCCTTCAGATGTCATTTTGGCCATCTCCTCCTCCCTTGGGGTTTCTAATATCATCGGTTCTGGTAAATACTTAGGCATCCCCTCTATGGTAGGTCGCAGGAAGAAGGCAATATTCTCTTACCTAAAGAACCGTATCTGGAAAAAATGCCAATCTTGGAGTGCTTGGTCCCTTTCGCGTGCTGGTAAGGAAGTTCTCATTAGATCAGTTGCTCAAGCAATCCCATTTTATTGTATGGGAGATTTCCTCCTCCCTACCTCTCTTTGTGATGAGATTGAAAAAATAATGAATTCCTTTTATTGGGGTTCGAAAAAGAATGGCGCTCGTGGAATCAATTGGGTGAATTAGGTCAAATAAACTCTTTACAAAAAATTTGGAGGCCTAGGCTTTCGTAATATGGAAGCCTTCAACTTATCCATGCTCGGTAAGCAAAGTTGGAAACTCTTATCTGATTCGTCTTCTCTACTTACTCGTGTCCTCAAAGCCAAATATTTCCCGCGAAGGAATTTCTTCGATGCCCCTCTCGGTCATAATCCAAGCTACACATGGAGAAGTCTTCGGAGTACTCAACATTTACTTACTTTGGGGCATAGATGTAAGATTGGTGATGGCTCAAAAATTAATGTGTGGAATATGCCTTGGTTGCACAACTTACCATCTCTCAAACCATCCACTCCTCCTCCCCCAAATTATGAGGACTTAAAAGTTAGCGACTTGATGATACCGGGGTCAACCTATTGGAACCATAACTTCGTGCATTCTCTTTTTAATGATGGTGATGCTCCTGCCATTCTCTCCACTCCTCTCTACAATAGACAACGAGAAGACTCTCGCATCTGGAAGGCAACAAATGACGGTTCCTATTCTGTTAAATCAACTTACCGTATCTGCATTGACATTTTTCATGAATCTCTACAGGTGCAAAATTCCACTTATTGGCAGCTCCTTTGGCACCTCCATGTTCCCCCCGCGTACGTGCCTTTCTTTGGCGTGCAACTCATCAATGTTTACCTACGAGGAACAACCTCTCCAAATGGAACGTTCCTTGCTCTGAAACATGTGTTTGTTGTGACCTTTTGGCTGAAAATCATATGCATTTATTCTTTATCTGCCACAAATCTGTTGTGTGTTGGAATCTCATTGGTGTTAACAACATCATACGCGAACTGCTACCTAGCGCAGACAATTTCCAAATATTTCTTTTTGATTTTTTTAGCAGACTAATCGACCAGCAAAGGCATTTAGCAGCTATGACACTTTGGAGTTTGTGGAAGAGTCGCAATTTGTTGCTTTGGGAAAATACGAACACCACTCCCACTCTCATTGTCACTCGTGCTCAAGAGGTCCTCCATGAATGGAGTTGTATGCAAAAAATCAAAAACCCACAGCACCATGAGGAACAAATACATATTTGGATAAAACCTCGACAAGGTTGGATCAAATGTAACGTCGATGCTGCCATCTTCAATTCTAATACGATCATGGGTTACAAAATATGTTTCAGAAACTCCACAAGCAATTTTCTACTTGGTAAGTCCGATTTCAACTACTCCTCTGCCACTGTTTTGGAAGCTGAAGCTATTGGTCTTTTGGAATCCATCAAAATGGCAATCTCAAAAGCCTTTCACCATGTCATGTTCAAAACAGACAGCAAGATTCTGGTTGACTTACTAAAATCCACCAATCCACCAATCCTCCAATCAATGAAATTGGTGATCTAGTTTCTGAATGTAAAACTTTTACTTAGCAATTCCGACTATGTAGTGTCGTTTGTTAGGAGGCAAGCTAATAAAGTAGGTCACAGCATCGCTAGAGCTGCTTTATCTCACCCTAGCCCCCATGCCTTTCGTGAAGTACCTACTACTTTGAACTCACTGATTTTGAATGAAATGCAGTAAATTTGCCTTTGCTCAAAAGAAAATAAATGATATAATCTTTCAAAAAAAAAAAATATATATATATATATATATATATATATATATATATATATAAATAAATTTTGAGTAAACGATTAAGGATCAGAATTATATTTTATTGAGAATATCAAGAATATTAATTGATATTATCCGAACTTTTTAGATAATAAAAAACAATTATATTCTCTCCGTTATACTTTTTTTCTTTGCCTATTTTTTTCACGAAAACATATTTTATAATTTTAATTAAACAAGCCTACTTGGGTTGGTAAGGTGGTGTTGGTTTTTGATCTTGAAGTGCACTGTTCTCAAAATTTCAGGTTCAATTATACCCCAAATGTCAGTTATGGTGGGCTGATTTGGCTTCGTAAAAAAAATTTAAATTATAGTTTATGAGTAATGATATTAAAATGATGAAGTTAACTAAAATTTCTTTATATTTGAGTCAATTTACATGTTTTTTTACTAATATTTGTCAATGATTTTTTTTGGTTAAACCCTCTTTTTTTATGAATGTATTTGAACCTGTTTTTAGGAAAAAATAATATTGGCAAGTTAGAGTTCATTCAGGATATAAGAACAAATTGGTCCTGGCATGGTCAGGGGCGTAGCCCTTCATATGGGAGGGGTAGCCTTGGCTACCCCAAAAAAAATATTATCCTTCAATTTGTCGTATGTATTTTTATCCGACTATCCCAAATAATAAACATTGAGCTACCTCAAACAAGTTGAGTTGCAAAAATTAGCATAAATAATAAAGTAAAAAAATTACTACAAGATTGATAGATTTATTTGTGTTGATTTAATACTTCCGGTCTCAACAACAACAATAGAGAAACCTTTTTCAACAATAAAAATTATCAAGAAAATAGTCATAAACAAATTAGATGGACAATGAATTTCTTACAAATAACCTATTTATTTACATTTGAAAAGACATTATTGATCTAATATTAAACAAGCAATTATTGATGAAATTGGGTTCTTGAAACGCATTTTGCCCAACGTTTCTAAATAGCGATTTTATGTTAAGTTCCTATAAGATTTGTTAATTTTAGTCCTTACTTTTTTATTAGAGATTAAATTCAAGACTAAAAATACTTTTTTTTGTAAAATTTTAAAAATCTGAGACAAAAATTGAATATTTTTTTAAAGACTAAACCTAAAAAATTATAAATTTATGGGACTAAAAATATATTTTATCCTTAAATTTAATATGTTTGTTTTTTTTTAAAAAAAATCTTCTTTAAAGTTGGCCCCTACATAAATTTTCTGTGAGCTCCGCCGCTGGGCATGGTGTTTGTTATTTTTTTAGTCCGGGTGTAAGCTCATTGTTGAATCCATTAACTCTATCTCTATTTCTTGTAATGAGTTTGGATATATAATTCTAGATATAAGGTTTTATCGTCATCCCACAGTAACTATTTTGTGTGCTATGTTAGGAAGCAAACAAATAAGATAGTTCATAACATAGGTAGAGCTTTTTTATCTCATCTTAGGCCATATCTCCTTTATGATGTTCCTTCTTATTTCTTCCCGCTTATTATTAATGAAATGAATTAGACTTGCCTTTCCTAAAAAAAAAAAATTGGTCAAATATTATTTAAAACAACATTCAAATTCAGATTCTTCCACGAAAACACAACTTTGTTGTGAAATGGGATAGTCCAAGCTATCAAAAGTTTTTTATAAGTAGATATATTTGTATATTTAGATGCTCCAAATAGATGTAAATATTTACATAATTAAAAAAAAATTATTCTGCATAGTTTGCCACTTTCGGTCTATATAGCTACTACAATTAGATTATTTATTTATTTTTTACAATAAAAATAGAAATTTGTTAGTAATGAAAAATAGTAAAGTCAGAATTTAAAAAAAAAATGTGCTGCTTTAATTTGCATTGATTTTTTTAATCAAACCCCTTAAAAAATTGGTTACACCCGGAAAAGATCGAAATATCCTTATTTTAAAATTAAATTTTCAAAACTCATCTTCTTCATTTTCTCTCACTAAATCTCACAACTTCAAATATGTGAAGAGTAAAACCATTTTTGTTGGAAGACAGTGTTATATGTCCAATTATCATGTAAAAAGAAGTTGCAAGATGCATGATGAGATGTAAGTGACTTGGTGCACACTCTCTATATATTGCATGGAAGGCAATTTGCTTGTTGTATGTGAGAAAATTTGGTTTACTTCTTCTATAATTAGCATGCTCCTTTGTACATTGCATCATCCCATCCAGTAATAACCCACCAACAAACACTAGAACTTGTTTAAGAGTGAAAGGAAAAAGGGTTAATACCTCAAATAACTTTCTAATTTGTGTGATGTTTGAAAGTAGCCCTTGTAAAAAAACACAAATTTCACCTTTATAATTGGATTCTTCATATTTTAACCTTCACCTATTTAAAAAATATTTGGACGAAGCCTAAAAATAACCCTTGTAAATGGCTAAAATATAAAGATTCTAAATTACGGGATGAAATGTGTGTGTTTTTTACATAGACTATTTTCAGACCTCGTCTAAATTAAGGTGATATTTGAGGTACTAACCCGAAGAAAAATATAGAGAAAAATTAGTTTCTCGTGTATAGTTTCTTCTAGTGTTGATATTTTTATTTTTCAAAGAGAGTGTAATTGTTCTCTCTTTATATTTAAAGAGATGTCTTAACATTTTTTTCCATTTTGTGAAAATTCTTCTATTCTTGCCACGTTGTTTATTCCTCTTATTTGAGCCGGATTGCTTTTGAACCTTATATGTGTGAAATTCTGAGTACTGGACCAATCGAAAATAAGTAGAACATTTAATTTGAGACTCGCACCCAGATAATTAATAGCCTCAAGTAAAACTCTTGCAAGTGATCAATCTCATTAAGTCAACATAATTGTACAGAAGAATCCCTACCCCAATAAAGTAAAGAGGTAATTAAAAAACCACATTAAAACTTTTCTTTGAAAGGCATAAGAAAGCCTAAAGAGCCAATCAAAATGAGAATATAAAAGTATAAATGAAAGGCCTAATGAGCTATTAGCGAGTCCTTGCCACCACATCAACAACCTTTATAAATCCCACTAACGAACCAAACTTTGTCGCTGCCATTATGTATGTACCTTTTTTTTTTTTTTAGGGAATGTATATGTACCTTAAAATACTCAGTCCTATACATATATGTAGCAAAACTAGGGGCAAATTGATGATAAACGGGAATATTTACATTGCATCAATTTGAACAAAACAAGAGAACCCATCCTTTTGGTTCTGCAGAAATTGCTGATAAGGGAATATACATGTATATATAGGATCAGTGTAATTATATGGGTGAAGAAACAGGAGGCAGTGGTTAAAAAAATAACATGAACCAAACAAACAACATTACATAATTATACAGCAAAGTCACAGAAAGGCCAGAGTTTGTGTGGCACAAGGGCGGTACGTATGTGTACCACTTGTAATTACCTTGCCGGGTGGGTGACCTATTGGATTTGAGTTCTGTGGGGTCAATCACATTTAGACCGTCCGATTAAGATCGCACTTGACTGCACATTCCCAGTTTTAATGTAGATTTTTTTTCCCCTGGTGGGACCCCTTCCCGGACCTGCGTATGCGGGAGCTTTAGTGCACCGGGTTGCCCTTTTTTATTCTTTATAAATATATATCAATAATCACTTACGCATGAATAGAAGGCAAGCGAACAACAATCTGCATCGCTAGCCCTTTTTGGACGGCAAAATCAACCGTCTTCATGGACTTAGGAGACATGACATTGATATGCATAATTCTTTGAACTCTATGAAGAATGTAGATTTGATTATTTTTTAATGTCTAGGATATCAAATTTAAAATTAACTTTTTATTTTATTTGGATATAACAGTCTGATTGTAATCGAGTTTGTGCAATGACAGAGTTGTGACTTGTGAGTGCACACAACCGTAATATGTGATCCATCATATTTTATTCTTGATCTACACCTTACTCTTTTGAAGGATTGATCTACATCTTACTTGTAAGTTGTAATGGAGCAGAATGAATGTTAAGGTGAAAATATCACCTCTCAATTTATTACATAATCTTTTTCTTAACTAAAGTTTTCCAATTGCCGGAATACATGATAATGTTGGCACTAGAGGATTCAGAGTTTGTTGTTAGAAGTTTTACATTAATTCGATAAAAGTTTTCAATTGATATGATTTACCTACCTGATATACTAGTCTTTCGAGAACTCATTTCATGTACTGAGGTTGTAAAATTTATGACTAATTTTCGAAAAATACTTAGGTGACATTGTAGTTGGTGACATTGGCGACATTGGCCAACCACAATGTCACAAGTGTACATAAAACAAAAATACCTTATGAAAGAGAAAGAAGAAAAGTCACTTGTGACATTGTGGTTGGACAATGTCACCCAAGTACTACCCCTAATTTTCTATTGTGGGTCCCAGGTCTGTCCTTTACACTACTACTCTTTTCAATATCAACTCAACCTTTATAAGTGTGATTGGCAAGTGACGGAAAAAACGGTCACGGCCCATTAATTTTCCTTTTATTTCTCTCCTTCCCATTGCCAAACCAAACAATATGAATAGTAGTACTATTGAACAACCTCATAACTCAGAAACCAAGAGTAGCTCAAATTCATCACCACCACCACCACCATCACAATCCCTACAAATAAAAGGCATAAGAGACACAAGCAAGCATCCAGTATACCGTGGTGTCCGAATGCGAAATTGGGGAAAATGGGTGTCCGAAATTCGTGAGCCTAAGAAAAAATCCCGAATATGGCTCGGCACATTTCCCACACCAGAAATGGCAGCTCGAGCACACGATGTAGCTGCTCTTAGTATAAAAGGAAGCGCCGCCATTCTCAACTTCCCTGAGTTAGTAAACTTGCTTCCTCGTCCGGCTTCACTCGCTCCCCGTGATATTCAAGCAGCCGCTACCAAAGCCGCTCACATGGAGTTTCCATCTTCAACAGCTTCATATGAATTGACTGAGATAATTGAGCTTCCTCGTTTGGGAAACGTTGGAGATTTTGGAAAGGAGTTTGTATTTATGGATTCCATTGATACTTCGTGGATGTTTCAGCCTCCTTGCTTGCAAACCATGGAAGATGCGATTTGGAGTGACATTTATAATAACTATAGCTAGTTTTCAGATGAGTTTATTTGATGTTTGTTGCTATATAAGTGGTCCTTCCATTTTTTTTCAATTATTTCTGTGAATGTCTTCGTGTGTTTATCATGTTTCGTTTATTATCGAGGTTACAAAGTTAAGCTCTTGTTGCAGAGACAGAAGCAAACACCTTATTGACAAATAAGGTGTCAATTCTCTATTCTTGTTTTGTATAAATCTCTCTCTTTCTTTCTTTCTTTTTGTTTTTTGTATTTTAGTTTTTGAGTGTCTCTGCTGCAGCCACTTGTGGTTTTTCTCTTATGAGTATGCTGCTCTTGTCTGTTGTGTTGTTTTTTCTTTTCTTCCTCTCATTTGAGTTGCAATGTAATTATGGTTTAGAAATTATAATAATAATAGTAATAAAATAAGAGAATGAGGAAGTGGTAAATTATTTGTTTTCCTTTTTCTGTTTTGGCAACGAATGTTTTTATGACATGCAGGTGGTTGCCTCGTTCTTTGAGACTGTCAAATTATACAAGTCTTTGTTGCTGTTGGCTAAAGGTAAAAGATAGAAAAGATAGAAAGGGAAATATTGATATGATGTTATTTAACGATAAGCTATCTAATCTAACCAGTTCCAATCGTGGCTTTATTTCGTTGGTGAAGAGATTAAAGAGTGTGTTAATTATGTGTACCCCCACTCTCACTCCTCTCACTCTCAATTCCAAGGGTACGTTAATGATACATAATGGTTACGAGTTTTAATTTGGCAAATGGTGAGTAGTGATTGGTGCAACTTGGTTTGATGTGTATATGACATTGAGTCAGTGACAATATCATTTTCATCAAAGAAGAGAACACGCATATCATATTTAACATGTACGTACACAAACGGGTATGTAATAGTAATTCTAAATAAACGAGTGGTGTGCATAATGCAGAGTGGTTTCGACTCAAGGAATGTAATCTAATGTAAAATTCTCTTGATTAGAAGTGCAGTGTCTCTTCTCTTCTCTTCTCTTCCTTGGATAGTAGCTAGCTAGAATCGATGGTTTTGGAACTTCGTTAATTATGACTTCCAGTTCACATATGTACTAACTGTCGTCTGTCACTTACGATTGGACTCTCATCACTGATATTTTCGGCAAATAATATAGATTTCATATCTAAATGATTTGTTACTATTATCGAAAAAGGAATCTAAATGAGTTGTAGTTTTACTCAACAAATGCTTGTAGCTTAACTAGTTTGAGGTCAATAATTAAAGAGGTTGAGAGGTTAAAGTTTTTGAGTTTAAATTCTAAAAAAAAGTATTAACCTAACAGTTAATATAGTAAAAAAAATAGCTTAATTGGTTTCGTGGACAGTTAATATAGTAAATGCTGAAACAATTCTTCATTGTTTGCGAGATTGTGAATTTGCGACCATCTTCTGGAAATTTATTGGTTTCGTGGACCACTTATTCTACTAAGGAGATGATTTATATGACTCGTTGCAGCAAGAAACGTCGCACCACTGTTTTTCTATTTTTGGCTGCTTGTTAGTGGTAGTGGCGTGGGCGAAATAAGTTGTGTTTTGTGAATGAATTTGTGTCTTTCTTCACCTTACGGTACACCACTTTTAATTATGCTCAGCTGTTATCGAAGTGTTTCCTTAAAAACCGGCACGAATTTGTCACGAGGTCGATAACGTGGAATGCGTCCAATGCGAATAGTATGATTTTTAATGTTGATGGAAGCAGTCTTGGTAGTCCTAGTGTTTTCGGTTTAGGGGGTTTGCTTCGTAATGATGATGGTGCTTGGTATTGCGGCTTTACGGAAAACATTGGTTTTTCAATTATCCTGCATGCAGAACTCTTGGCAGTTTATCATGGATTGAGAATGGCTTGGGAACTTGGCATGTCAGAGTTGGTGTATTATTTCGATTCAAAAACAGCAATCAAGTTTATTAAGGAACCTGTTAACGATTGGCATCACTTTTTATTATGATCCTTCATAATATCCAGGAGCTGCTATCTCGAGATTGGCAAGTGGAATTAGTTCATACAATAAGGGAAGGTAATGCATGTGTGGATTACCTTGCAAAGATTGGGGCTAGCTCTCTTGAGGCAATCCAATCCTTTACTGCACATCCAGCTGGAATCAACAACCTCCTACTAGCGGATGATGGGATCTTCTTCCCTAAATAGTTTTTTTTTTGAAGGATCTTCCCTAAATAGGTGTTCCTTCTTTCTGTTTTTTTCTTTTCTTTTTGCATTATGTTACCATGATGTAGTATTTTTGCACGATCAAAAGTAAGTATTATATGTATCGTCTCCTCAGGAACTAGTGTGATATCACGGACCGTTCGACACCAACTATCATCTTAAGTTAAAGATTGATTGTTTGTTTGTTTAGAACTAAGTTAACTATTTTGCGAAAATAAAAGTCGAGATTAATAAGGCGTGAAACTTGTTAGGATTAGAGTTCCTTGATCAAGCATCACACATAACCTAGAGATCATATATGGATTCTAGCTTTTCTTTGATATTATCATGTATCCCTCGACAATATCATTCGTGTCCAAATAATATTGTGACTTCAATTGTATCATTTAATCGTCGATGTCTCAAACTATTAAACGATCCAAGAGTCGGTCTTATCATTTAATCGACGATTTCTCAATCTATTAAATGATAAGAAAGCTTTAAGTTTGGATACAAAGAGTGATTAACAAAACATCAATTCCATGTCTAGAATTTATGTTTTGATAAATGATTATTCTAAACCTAGATTCAAGAGTATTTTTCAATCACAATTAAATCAAACATAAACAACAAAGTGCAAGAATAATCTCAATATCAAATCAAATGCTAGAACCATATATTTAAAGATCAAAAGATTACATGCTTAGCTAAAATCAAGTACCTCTAATCCCAACAATGGAGATTTAGCTACTCATTGTCATGGAAGCTTTGCAAGAATGAATTGAAATAGAAAGATTCATTACAACTTTGTGATTTCTCAAAAAAATGAGGAAGAATCCACCTTCTAACACTCTCACTCTATGAAGAACAAGCCCTCTCTCTCTCTCTCTCTCTCTCTCTCTCTCTCTCTCTCTCTCTCTCTCTCTCTCACTCACTCTAAAGTTATTGACAAGTATTCTATGAGATTCTAAGATATTTTAAATGAAATGATCAAGTGGGCTTTTATAGGAATTTTGTTCTGCATCAACTCGCCTCGCGAGTAACTTCATTCGCCATGGCGAGTTGAGGTTTCTTCACCAGTGGGTTTGTGCCATGTCAGCTCTTGAGAGTTTAGGCTGCCCTAACTCGCCTCGCGAGTAATATCGTTCGCAATGGCGAACTCTTGACCTCCTTACTCGCCTTGCACACGCCATTGTGAGTTGGTGGCGAGGACTTACTGGAATTGCTCACCATCCACACGCCATTGCGAGTTGGGGGCGAGTACTTTCTGGAACTTACTGGAATTGCTCGCCTCTAACTCGCCTTTGATCTCATTTTACTCGCCATTGCGAATAGACCTTTGTACTTCTTCTTTGTTTTTCTTCTTGCTTAGTGTCTTGAGTTAAATTCCTGTATAAATGGGTAAAGTAAGATAGATAAAGCGTAAAAGGGCAATTATCGATTTTCTCTCGGCTTTTCCCTGAGTAACTTGCAAAACAAGTAACAAAAGTGCCTTGAACATTCGTTCAAATTACTACTTTCTAGCACTTATCAGACCAAAAAAAATAGTAAGTAAATCTAAATATAATTCTAGTAAATTATCCCAAAAACAAAAACATACACTATATCACGCGGTTGCATTGTGAAAAATTTAGACAATAGTTTTATCTTTGGGTTCTCAACTAGGTTGGGTAGTTTCTCAATAACGATGACTGAATTAGGGCAATCTTTAATGGTTTTCACCTTGCTTTTGACAGAGGTTTTCAAATTATTGAGTTTGAGTCAGATTCTCAGATGGATATTGCTTTGATTTTAAGCGGATGCAATACTAGACATACTTGTTTCGATTTGGTTTATGAAATAAGGAATTTCTTCTCAAAACTTAATTTCTACAAGATTACATACATCAAACTCGAAAGTAGGGATGTCAATGAATCGAACAACCTCGACAATAGTTTGAAATTTGATCGATAATAAATTCGTTGAACTTTGTTCATGAACCAAATGAGCTGAACTCGAGCTGGGAATTAAATTCGTTAAATAAATGACTGAATTTGAGTTGTATATAGTTCGACTAGGTTGGTTCATGAATTGACTTGATAATATATATTAGTTCAATAAAGATTAATAAAGTGAAAGCTTAAATATTAAAAGGACGAAATATGTAATTTATTACAGACTCCCTATAATATTTATGTACATGTTTTTAGAGAAATTATTATTAATTTAACTAACGATTAACAATAAATATAATAAAAGAGTGAAAGAAAAAAAAATAAGAAAATAATAGAAACATACTTTTGGGGTGTCGGCTTTTAACCGGGTAGCACTTGGGTGACATAGAATTGATGATATTGGTGACATTGGTCAATCACAATGTCACAATTCTTGTGAAAGAAAGAGAAAAAAGTCACTTGTAACATTGTGGTTGGTCGATGTCCATTACATAGAAAATAAAACAATTCAGAATAAAAATAGTTTACGAAAACATGATAGATGTTCACATATTTTGAAATATCTCCTTATATACTACATTTGAAGTGGTGTCAATGTAATCCCCATTGCCATCAGTCAATAATATCTTCAGACCATCTCTTGATGTAACACGTGATATTGCAACGTATAGCTGACCATGCGAAAACACAGGTTGTGGAAGATATATGCCAACTTGTTTAAGTGATTGCCCTTGACTTTTGTTTATAGTCATTGCAAAACGCACAGATATAGGAAACTGCTTACGCTGAAATTTCAAAGGAAGTCTTGTATCTCTGACGGTGTCAGCAACAATCTTGGTATATATACCTTCTCCCCAATCTTGCTATCTGATATAACCCTGCCTTCAAGAACATATCTCCCCCATCTTTGTAATAATTAACCGAGTTCCATTACACAGGCACGTTGTTATGTCCAAATTTTTCAATAAGATAACAGGAACTCCAACTTTCAAAGTTATCTTGTGATTCGGAAGACCAGAAGAATTGATAGTGTTCAAAAATGGTTTGGTTTGGAGTAGTGGCCACAAACATTCACATATCACAGCTGTTCATGCCGTCATATACAATTAATCCACTTTCTAGTTTGTCTTTTATTTACACAAATGCATACAAGCTTTGTAGTATGATAGTATCTACTAATCTAGTCTAGATTATACTCCTAGAAAGTGAAACTCTAATGGGGAATCTCATTCCTTTGAAATTAATCTTATGAGTTTCTAACTACAGATATTAATCTTATGAGTTTCTAACTACAGATATTGTCTACCTAGTAGTGACCCATTAAATCTATAAGTATATATTCCTCTTTAATTTTAGCAATAATGATCCATACGACTGCAAAAAAACAGACGCCATTATTTTGAATCCCACTTCACACCTTCTATTCAGTGCTACCTTTGTTTTCACTGAAAAAGAACAAGGTAGGGATGAAACGAATGCAATAATTTCATCATAATTTAAAGATGGGTCATGTTATGTTAAGATTTAACCGTTGAAGTACTTCCTCCGTTTCAAAATGAGTGTCGCTTTAGCCAAAAAAATTTGTTTCAAAATGAGTGTCGCTTTCAGTTTCCAATGCAATAATAACTTTTTCTTTTCAATTGTACCCTCCAATTAATACTCTGCACATTATTTCCAAAGTATTACTTTTAAAACTAACCAATAGTTAATAAGGATAATTTGGTAAAATAACCATTCTCTTTCTCTTAATCATTGCATTTCTTAATATGTGTGTAAACACCTAAAACGACACTCATTTTGAAACGGAGGGAGTATTTATTAAGAAAAATTAAATTTCAATCTTTTAATTTTAAGAAATAAATTGGTTCAATTTTCAATGTATAATTTTTATTTTTGGCATCTTAAGATATGCACTTAGGGCATAGGTTAACATTTTAATATATATTTTCAATGTTGTTTCAAAAAAAATATATATATATTTTCAATGTATAATTTTTATTTTTTTCAATCTTTTAAGAAATAAATTGGTTCAATTTTCAATGTATAATTTTTATTTTTGGCATCTTAACATATGCACTTAGGGCATAGGTTAACATTTTAATATATATTTTCAATGTATAATTTTTATTTTTGGCATCTTAATATATATTTCAAAATTTTGAGTTTTCTTCTTCCAAAATACTTAGATGTATTATTTGAGGGTTTATTTGAAAAAGAAAAAATATATTTAAAAAGAGACTTATTTAGGTACATATTTTTTGGCAAATGAGTGCTCTCTCCATCCTTTTCAAACTATATTACCTTAACAATTTCACACGAATTAAAAATATATTTAATTTTGTAAGGAAAAGTTAAATTCAAGTTACTTTACAAACAAAATTTCCTCTCAAAAAAAAATTACATTACAAAATTGTCATTTATTAGTGATAGAACAAAGATAAATAGTTTTTGAAAACGATAGAGTAGTAAATAATAAAAGTATAATAGGAATGAAAAATGTTTTATGTATACCTCATTGAGGCGTATACACCTTTGAGAGAAAGTGAAAAAGGAGAATAATGTATGTCTTAGATGTGAGAAGATGATTATGTAATTAGAAGAGCGAGATAGTGATAAAATAAGGTGTTCAAATAAATGTAGAAAAAAATGAGAGTGTACATAGTCTTTGTTGTGATGTTGAATAGGAATGAAGTATTGATGCATTGGTAACTCATATATATATATATAATAACATATAAAATGACACAGTATTTATACTAGAATGACATTTAATTCAAAATAAGGGATGCAGTTTGGTAATCGTTTTGTATAAAATATTCACATTAATTATAATATACATTTTTTTAATATACACTAGCGAAAAGACGGGCACTCACGTGTCCGTCTTTCCGCTCTTTTTATTGAGCTAACGCATGTAATTATGAACGATATTTTATATGAAATTTTGATTAAAACTATAAGTATAAATATTTGTGACTTTCAAACTGTAACAAACACAAAAAAATCATGTTTATCTTTTTCAATAACAACGGTAATTGAACAAATATAATATAAATTCTTATCTTTTTTAATATCATCAACAATATAACATTAATATAGGAAAATTTGTTTAAGAGCATAATTATAATTATAATATTGGTAATATTGTTCTTATTGTAGTGGAATATTTCTTATTTTAATGAAATTTAATTTTTTTAATTAAAATTTAAAATAATATTATTAAAGAATAAAATAGTAAATAAAATAGATTAAAAAAAATTTTGAGAGAAAAATAAAATAGATTAAATGAAGGGTAAAATAGGTAATGAAAAAGAAAGGTCAGCCCAAATTCATGTATTTTAAGCATATTTTCTTTATATATAGTATAGATATATTTTATCTAGTTTGTTACTCCCTCCGTAAACTGACCCATTTCAATTTTCAATACAACTTTCATCATTCCCAATACAATATAACACTAAATAATACTCCCTCCGTCCCGGAATAACTGACCCATTTTCTAAAAAAAAGTGTCCCAAAATAACTGACTCATTTCAATTTTCAATACAACTTTCATCATTCCCAATACAATATAACACTAAATAATACTACTTTTATCATTCCCAATACAATATATTCCACTTTCCCCTTTATTTATACACTTTTCTTAATCTGTGTGAAAAACCAAAGTAGGTCAATTATACCGGGACGGAGGTAGTACATTTTTTTAAGGATAAAGGAAAAAACAATGGACATATATTGTTACACGGTATATTTTGTGCGGTAACAAAAAAAATAATGTTTATTACATTTTTTTAATATTTTAATGTACTCTTATCTATTTGTTATATTTGTTATTTGTATTGAAAATCGAGGGCAATTTTGAAAAGATAAAAAGTCAGTCTAAAAGAATTGAAATAGGTTATTTCTTTATGTATAGTATATGTTATTTTCTTTATATATATATATATATATATATATATATAGATAGATAGATAGATAGATAGATAGAGAGAGAGAGAGAGAGAGAGAGAGAGAGAGAGAGAGAGAGAGAGAGAGAGAGAGAGAGAGAGAGAGAGAGAGAGAGAGAGGGTGTATCAAATGAGAGCACTACTTATAATGAGAGATGAGAGGAGTGAATATGGACCATTGAATTTATTTGCACAATGCAGATTAAATTGGTCAACTTAAAAGTAATTGCACATGATTCTCTTTGCAACATCCTTCTCCTTCCCCATCTCCTCTGAGAAACGCAGTAAAGCCTTGAACCAACCCCTTTATTAATGATTTTTTTTCCTGCTTTCTTTCTTGTAATGGTAATCAACAAAAAAATCCCCTTGTTTTTCAACTTCAGATCTGGCACAAAAACAACCCAAAAACTAGAAAGCTTCCTTAAAAAAACTATAAAGTCATGAATTTCTTTAATCAATTAAACAACGATGGATTTTCACCATTTTCCCTAAACTTAACTTCATTCAAATATTTATCGATTTAATATGCACCTGCTATGCAGTCAGAAACAAATCATCTCCCCAACTTCTATTTTATATCAATCTGGTTTTGTAATCTGAACCTACATCAATTAACTTGCGATGGGTAGATCAAATGAGTTCAGTTTGAGACAAAAATTATGAGATAAAAGGAATTGGGTTTGAGACAAAATCTATGTCATGCAAATTGTAAGCAGCTAAAATGCAAATCATATGGTTGAATTTGATGAGATCTGAAACGAGAGAAGAGAAAGAAAAAGGCTAGGAGGCGCGTGGGAATCTGAGAGATGTAAATTCAGTGATGCATGAATATTAATTACCAATTTAATCCGCACCGTGCAATTGAATCCAATGGTCCATATTCACTTCTCTCATCCCTCATTATAAGTAGTGCTCTATATTTGCTAAATCACTCAAATTCTCATTACCTTGAGCAACCATGTCTTCTGGATGCATAGTATCAACAACATTAGTACCATCCACAAATCCCAATAGAGGATTATTATCAACAACTTCTTTAGTGGCATTATTTGTTACACATTCAACTGATCCCTTTCCTAAATCATTCTTTGGAACAGGCATAGGTTTGTTCCCCGTGCGTTTATGCTTCTCATTTGTGGCAACTTTCTCTTGATCCACTTTAACAAGTTTACAAGACCAAAAACTATGACCAATATTATGACATTGCGAACAAAGAATAAATACTTGCATACAGTCAAAATCTTAATAATTGTAAGCATGAACATTTTTTGGCCGGTTGAGGTTGAAATCTTTGAATAGATACGAATCAATATCACATTAACAAGGGTTTCCTCAAACAAAGCAAAAAAATAGTATCACATAAACAAGGAAAGGGTTTAATTTACTTTTTTTTGGTTAATTCCTTCGAGGGGGGATATACATCATCGCTATCGCCTATCAGAGTATCAGGGACGAGAAACTCTTGGGTGATCACATGACCAAGAAATTGCAATTTGGTCACCACCAATTAAAACATGACACCTCATCATACACATAAAAGTAAATAAATAAATAGTTACAAGAAAGAGAGAGAAACTCAAAAGTTACTTTCCCAAATTTCCCCAACTTTCTCCTCCCGCCATTTTTCAGCCATGCTTCACCTTTCATCATCTCACTAATTTCAAGCATAATCAATTTCTAGGTTGTTTTCATGGGTAAGTTCTTCTTCTTCATTTATTTTTTGATCAAACTGTGTTTCTATAGTGAGTAGAAAACTTGTTGTAGCTTAAATGTGTGGATTGTGCTATGTAGTTTTCCTTATTTCTGCTGTAATATCTTTTTTTTCTGGTTTTTAGCCCTTGTAACTTCCTGCTTTGGATTCCATATTTGAAAGTTTATTGACTGTTTGTGATGGTTTTGTTTATGGTGTAGTATCCCTTCTTTGATGAGATTTTTGCTTATTATTAGCCCTAATGGTGGCTGTATTGGAAATGTATCTAATGAGTTGTTTATTTTGGTTTAGTGCTTCTGTTTATTTTAATTTAGTGCTTTTAACTACAATTTTAATTTCACAAGTGTATTTAAATTGATTTTTCAAATGTGTATTTTAAGCAATAAAAGTGATAGATACAGTTTTTAATAAGACATTGGCTATTGTTGCAGAAAATATGGAGGAAAATGAATGTCAATATGTTGAAATTGAAGAGTCCAAAGATATATTTCTTGGTCAAGTTGTGTCTAGTAAAGATGAAGCATATAGCTTATATCAACAACATGCCTTCAAAATGGGTTTCAGTGTGAGAAAAGGGAAGGAGTGTTATTATGATAATGTGAAAAAGAACACACGTTTGAAGTATTTTTATTGTTCCAAACAAGGGTTTAAGAACAATGATCCGGAAAGGGAAGTGGCATACGAAAGATCTGATTCAAGAACAGATTGCAAGGCGATGGTGCAATTCAATGTAAGCAAAGATGGAGTATGGAAAATTACAAAGTTGGTAAAAGAACATAACCATGACTTTGCACCACCAGACCAAAGACATTTGCTGCGATCTATGAGAAATGTATCACAAGCCAAACGTGGTCTTATAAAATCTATGGTGAATTCTGGTATAAAGGTTACAAATATCTGGAGCTATTTGGGGGAAGAGGTAGGTGGATTTGATAATCTTGGTATGACGATGAAAGATGTGCACAATTTTGTCTACACTGAAAAGTCAAAATTAATTGAAGCAGGGGATGCCCAATCTTTGGTGAATAACTTACGAAATAGACAAGCACATGATGCCATGTTCTACTATAGTGTGCAATTAGACCAAGAGTCGCGTTTGACGAATGTGTTTTGGAGAGATGGCAAGTCCAAAGTTGATTATGATTGTTTTGGAGATGTTGTGGTTTTTGATACCACTTACCGAACAAATAAATATGATTTGATTTGTGCTCCCTTTGTTGGTGTGAATCATCATTGGCAAAATGTCATGTTTGGTTGTGCATTGTTATTAGATGAATCCTCAACTTCCTTTAGTTGGTTGTTTAAAGTGTTTCTGGAGAGTATGGGAGACAAACAACCAAAAACAATCTTTACAGATCAAGATGCAGCCATGGCCAAAGCAATTGCGGATGTAATGCCAAAAACAAATCATCGATTATGTTTGTGGCATATTTCTAAAAATGCTCCTTCTCATTTAGGTGATCTAAATTCTGACCGTAAGTTTCAAAGTTTGTTGAATCAATGCATGTCAGGCTGTGACTCAGAAGAAGAATTTGAAAACACTTGGGCTGAGATGATAAATGAGTACAAGCTTCAGGATCATAAGTGGTTGAAAAGTATGTTCAAAATTCGTCACAAATGGAGCACTGCATATAGCAAGAGTGTATTCTCTGCAGATATCAAGTCATCTCAGAGAAGTGAGAGTACAAATAGTGTATTAGGTGAAATTGCAAGTACAACAACCCATCTACCTCGGTTTTTATTAGAATTTGAGAAAATGGTAAAGAAGTGGCGGCAATTGGAGAGTGAGAAGGAATTCAAAAATAGTCAAAGCAAGCCTCCGCGCGTTATAAACACCAGCAAGACTTTGGAACAAGCTTCTATGATATATACTCACAAACTTTTCAAACGCTTTTCGAATGAATATCTTGAGGGTGCTGGTGGAAGCACCTCTATAGAGATTCAAGTGTGTGATAATGTGTCATATCACGAAGTCATTTCGAATCGTACGCCTCATAAGAAGTATATCGTATCATTTGACTCGTCTAATGCAACAATCAATTGTAGCTGTCATAAGTTTGATTCTTTAGGAATTCTTTGTAGTCATGCTTTGCGAATTTACAACATCAAAGGTATTTTAAGAATACCTGATCAATACTTTTTGAAACGATGGTCAAAAAAAGCAAGATCTGTGATTTATGAGCATACTTGTGAAGGTTCAAAAGAAACTGAAAATGAAATGTCTAATAGTGATGAGGCTGCTATCCTTTATCGCAGTGCCATCATGAAGTCATTTTATAACCTTGTTTTGGATAGTCAACATGATAAAGAAGCTCAACAGATTATGTGGAAGTGGCTTGATGTTGGAGTTGAGCGTGTTCAACAACATTTCAGTAATCTCAATGTAGATTCAAATGCAATGACCAATGGGAAAATTGTTGATGAAAAGGAGGATAATGAGACTGTTGAAATTTTGAATCCTCGTCAAGCAAAAACAAAAGGAATGTCCAGTACTAGAAAGAAAAGTCACTTTGAGACAAGGAAAAGATTAGCTACAAAAGTCAAGCAAAATAAATGTGAGGAATTGTATTGATTTTTTAATTAGATTATCATTATTTTTTGATCTGTTAGTACATGATTTTGTTAATTTTTTGATTTAGCATCAGTGAAACAAAAAGGCATTCAACTTTGTGCTACTAATTCTTCAATGGGGTGTCCTTCTAATGTTTCCAATTGCATGGACAAAGGCTCTAATGTTCTAGATATGTCTTTTATAGCACCATCTCAGGTTTCTATTTTTGGCAATCCATTCTTAATAAGTTATATATAACATTATATTATAGGTAATAATGTTGTTTTATATCCTTTGATAGGAATATCATTCTGTTAATTCCTCAAATTGGAGTTTTAACTCATCATCAATTCCATTCACTAGTATGCTACAAGGAATGAGTTCATATGGTCATTTAAGCCAGGTAACAAATGATCAATATATAATTGTGATTACAAGTTTCATATAGTTAGAGATATGCTAAATCACTTCTTCTTTTTATTGCAGGGATCTAGCAACTACCATTGGTTACCTCCAAGTAACATTCTTCAAGATAGACAAGAAGCCAAAAGAATGTAGATTTAAGTTGTCTTGAACTTTTATGAAGCTGTAGCTGTCTTTTGCATCTTTTTTGAGCTCTCTAATGTATATGTTTTGAGCTTCCTTGGCAGTTGTAATTATCTAGTGTTGTTTTGATATAGTCACAACACCAACATTTAGTGATATATAAGGTTATTTTTGAGGTTTTTGCTGTGACAGTGACAACATGATTCCATGACAGGAAATATTCTACAAGTTACCTTTTGTCAATATTTGTTACTTATAAACATAAACAAGGAAATGCATATGCCCTTTAGATTTCTTTTTCTTTTCCATCTCTGTGGTCTATGTTTTTTTTTTAATAAGCTTAGTAAAATTGAATACGCCTAGCACAAGATGTGCAAATAGGCAAAAGTGTTACAACAGGCCAATATAAAAGCGCAATGGTTGGACAGGAAAAGCAGGAAACCAAAAACAAAGCCTATACACAAAAACCAGTCCCAGCACACTTAAATTACAGCACAATAAACCTGTCATGACAGCAGAAAAAGCCAGAAACTAAGCCACTTAGAAGATAATTTAAAGATTTAATGTTTATCACTTGTAAACAAAAGATTGAAATGTGACTCAATGAATGTCAAAGTAGTATGAAAACTACATAATTTCATTAATTTTAGTTGGAACTTTTACATGACTCAAGCAAATTCATAACCCCTTTTACAACCAATTGACCCAATTTTACAACAAAGTATGTGTCTAAGCTACACTTTTGTCTCTTTAATTTCTTCTGTTTTGCTGAACTGTGTTACAAACCAAAACAGATGACACACATTGCAAAACCAAACACCAGCAAAATTGGTTCCACCTAAGCAAATTTGAGTGGTAAAATTTCATTTTCTCTTCATCCCTCCACTCTTTTACCGCCATCAACGTCATCAACATCGAAGTTGCTGCAGTTTTCACCACCACCCTTGTCGTTCACCTTCTTTGTCACCGTCATCAACATCGAAGTTGCCACCATTTTGACCGCCACCTTTGTCGTCGTTCCGGCATGGCAATCGTTTCACCTTCTCTATCACCATCATCAACACAGACGTCGCAGCTGTGTTCACCCCACCCTCATCGTCATTCCGTCGTCGTTCCGGCATGGATTTAACCACCAACGTTGCGTTTAAAAAAAACAAAATAACGTTGCGGCGTTCCGGCACCTTCTCTAACCACCGGCATCAACACAGAGTCGCAACTGTCTTCTCTCTTTTGTTGGGTTGGTAGTGTTTTTATTTTCACTGGTTTAAGAAAAACAAAACAATAACTCTTGACTCATATATTCTCTCTCTTCATTTTAATTATTTATTTTTTATTTTATGTGTATGATGATGTGTCAAGTTTTAATTGGTTGTGACCAATTGCAATTTTTTGGTCATGTGACCACCCAAGAGTTTCTCATCAGGGACATACATACACACATCACTTTCATTGTCCGCTCGCGACAACTTTTCATTCATTTCTGTAAATTGAATATTTAAAGGTATGTACGATCCCTTAACACACCGTCCCACTTTCCACATTAGTAATTGTTGCTGTACAAATACTCTACGGTACTTTATTGTATTTTCTACACAACTTAAAAAATTATAAATAAATGGAATGGAAGTTGCTTATAATTTTATAAGATTATAATTCTCATAGTTCATTAAAAGTTACAATTATCATAAATGTATAGTGTAATACATTATTAAATATTAATCAAGCATTTTGTCAAAATTAAAAGAATTAATCAATTATCAATCATTTCTAGCTAATTAATTATCTCAAAAATGTAGTTCGACTTCAACCGTTAGATAACATAACACATATACATATATCTGGATAGAATAAAGAAATAGGATATTAAATATAATCAATGTATGTTTTGATTGAACCGAAACTTCAAATGAGAATTTTTGCCAAAATTATGGTGGATCACTGCATCATAATTCTATCAATCTCACGGCTAATTCAAATATACACTTAAATCATGTAATATCTCATATGTGGAAAAATTTGTTTGGCCACAATCCAAAATAATTGTTATTTTTAATGACAACTGAATTTATTAATAAAAGTGATGCAGGAGTATTTCAATCTGTTACAACCCCAATGATTTGGGCATACAGACGTAAAAATACATATCATTTAATTTTTTTAAAATATATATTATTTATTCCATTCTTCTTTTACCATTTTGCATATATGTGTGTTCAAATTAATTTTATTTATGATTGTAAGCAAGCATGTTTTATTATATTTGTGTCTCATTTAAAAAATAATTTGAATAGCGTTAAGAACACTCTCACTTTTCAACACTTACTTTTTATGAATGAAATTAATGTGAGTCGTATATTTTAGAGATAGATCTCATATAAAGAGACATGATTCATACAGATTTCATCCAATAAATAAGTTGTTGTTAAAATCGATATTGAAAGAGAGAGTGTTTTCATGTGGCATATATGACACCTTGTGTTCAAACCGAAGCTGATACGTTTTAGAGTGGTTGGTTATAATACAACACGTTAAATGTTAACTCACGAAGCAAATATAACCATTCAATGTATTCCTTCGAATTCATTGTACTTTTTCTAGAAATTTCATTAATAATATTTTAATCCCAAATAAAATAATTATGTTTTGGGTAATGTTAACCGGTGCCCCGGACACTGGTTAAGGAAAAAAAAGTTTTAAATTAAAAGTAATACTTATTATCCAAGTGATCTTCCATTTCACACTATCTAAGAAAGAGTAGTCTCTCAACCTCAGCTAAGCAATGTGATGTCGACCATAATATAATATTGTATATGAACTCAATAATCAATCTTTATCGCAATAATTAAAATTTCAAAGTGAAATATTTTTTTGACCAAATTAAAAGTGAAGATACTTTCCGGCAAAAAGGCATTTCATTTTTGTTTGCTTTCTTTGGGATACTGTTTTACACACGGTAACAGTGAATCCTTTTATTCAAGTTGACATATCTCATCTGTTTCTTGCATGATACTACTAGTTTCCAACAGCAACAAGGCATAATAGAAACACTATAAATATATGCTCATTGACAGCTTTCTGCTTTAATATGGGTTTCAACAATTAATATCCTAAAATAGAAAGCCATAATTTCCATCATTATTTGCTACGAAAGAATTACCAAACATCGATCGAGCACATACATGCATACATACATATATCTGTGGTGTGGTTGAAAACAGAGACAATAGCTTCAATATGTCTTGGCAGTTTACAAAGTTTATATACTCCCTCCGATCGTATTTATAAAAGAAAGTTAGTTCAACGAAAGTTAATGTATTTGGACTGAATTTTTAACTACATACATCAACTTTTGTTGACCCGAATTTCTCTTATAAATAGAACCGGAGGGAGTACAGACTAAGAAATGATTTAATTAACATATATTTGTATTAAAGTCCTCTTAATTTTATCAATATTTTTTTTACAAAATTCTTATTATTCAAAAAGAAAATTAAAATGAAGTTAGTAGTTGGATTGGATAAGCTAATTGCAGAAAAGGCAAAAGAAAAGAAAAAAGATGAAGTGATTAAACTAAATGGTTAATGAACTCTATCAAATAATAAATCAATGTTTCCCTCATTCCTAGTTGATATGGGACATAATCACACACTTGAAACCCAAGAGTCTCTTCCTTAAGTGTGTGTCACCCACATTACTAGCATGATCCACACTAGGATCTCGCTCCCCACCAAGCCTAATCAGGGCTCTGATACCACTTGTTGGGGAGTTCGGGGAGCCCCGGGAGTGGCAATGAGCCAAACGTCCAGGTCTTCTAAAAGACTTAGACATCAAATCCCCACCCAAAACCTTAAAAAAAATCAGGTATATGAGTCCATTCTCTTTTACATTCAACGTTTTTTCCATTCCTAATCGATGTGAGACATAATCATGCACACTTAAAATCCAACAAAATTTACCAAAGAGGTAATCCTAAAAATAAAATAAAAAAAGAGACAACAAACAAAGAGTAACAGGGAAATTAGCTGCCTAGTCATTATCAAGTGAAAATGGTTCAGCAATTTGCTATACATTTCCCAAAGTCGTTCATTTGAAGTTTTTCAAACTACTCAAATAACTCAATTAAAAGTTCCAATTCGCCCTTCTTTCATTTTCCGACAACCCCTATCCTTAGTCAGTTAGTCAATACATTCATGGGCTATGGAGCCCACTTGCTTCCCTTTTATATATTCTATCTATTCTAAATTATGGAGTAATTATATGTGATTTTAACATTTTCATAAAAATTGTAAAAAAAAAAAAACAACATTTTCATAAAAATTAAGAAATATAATTAATGTTGCATAGAAAAAAGTAATTAGGTTTAAATGTATTTTTGGTCTCTCTATTTTAACTTAATTGGAATTTTGGTCCCTTCATTTTAAAAAGGCTTAATTACACTTTTGGTCCTCGTGTTTTGACCTACTCGCGAAATTGGTCCCGTCCTTTTAAAACAGAACAAAATTGTCCTTCAGTTATCGTTTTTGTTGCACTTTTCGTCCTACCCCCCATTTTGCCCTCCAAAAATGCTGATATGGCAAAGGAACAACTATGTGGCAGTGCCAACTTGGAAAATGTCATTAAAATGTCATCTCTATTATATATATTTGCACTATTTTTTTTAAAAAGTACACGTGGCAACCTATTAGTGAAAGACTCATTTAATGTTTTTTTTTTTTGAAGAAAAAGGCTCATTTAATGTTATTTCTCATGTACACACAAGATATGAAAGAGTTTATAATAGAAAAGAAAAACAGAATTGGAATTAGATGAGTTAACCGAAAATGTTGTGTGCAAAAAGTCAGAATTTGAGAGGAGTATTTAATGCACCAATGTTTTATTTTATGTACACAATGAATATGAAAAAGTTTATAATAGAAACAACAATCATAATTTGGTGAATTAACATAAAATGTTATCTCTATTTGATAGGAGTATTTAATGCACCATGATTTCAATCAAAAGTTTACATATGAAATTATTGTTTTGTTATTACATCATTTTTGTATTGTTACGTCTTATTTTTTATTTTTAATTGGAACTTCAAATTTTGGTCTTACTAAAAATCCAAGAAAAAGATTAGAATGCAACGTCTTTGTAATCTAAATAATATGTGATTCACGTCATTTGAACAAATTCCTTCCATAATATATTAACATATGTGATATTATTTTGTTGAACCAATCATATTGCATCAATTTGATCTTTTACTAAAAAGTGTTGAAACGATTTTTCTTTAATTTTAAATGGTCAACAAATCATAGCCATACTATTATTGAAAATATGTATTTTATTATCTTAAATGCATTGTAAATTAACCGTTATAATTTGACACGAAGATATCTGATGATCACAATAACCATTTTTTTAAGGAATATTTATTTGCCTTAACTACTAAGAAAATTCTAAGCCTATAGTGGTATTCCCGTAACAGAAAACAAGGGATGCGTTTACAGAAAAAATAAAAAAAATAATTGGAATTCATTAATATGTTTAATTTACGTCAGTTGTAAGAATTCTTCCAATATTACATTAACATGTGTCGATGTCATTTTCTTGAACCAATCATATTGCAATAATTTGATCTTATTTGAGAATCTGTACATTAAAATGTAATTTAAATGCGTTTTATTTTGTGTCTTCAAAAAAAAAAAGTAAGTCAACACATCAATACATTCAAATAGAAAAAATTCATTTTAATGTTTGTCCATAAATAAAATAAAAATCATAATGACTAAACTACCACACAAAATAAGTCTATAAATTAGACATCCAGATCAACACCATTGCACGTCACACATTTCTTTCCCACTTTTTTGTCCCTTCTTTTTTTCTTTGTTTTTCGTTGTTGTTTGTTGTTTGTTGTTTGTTGCTTTGTACAATCATATGACACCAAATACGATTATGTTCTCATATATATCCACTTTTAAAGAAAATGGAATATATAGTTCAATTCGTTCACCTATGATTTGTGAGAGCGTTCGCCTATGATTTGTGAGAGACATGAACAAGACAAACTTTCTTATTCTTTGATAATAGAATTTTGATGTATAACAAGTTTAATTTCTGATTTTTCAACACCTTAAGTATTTTATGTAACGTTAATCATATTTATTCTATTATTTTAAACAAAATCATTTTTTTAATTCACGTTTTCGAAAACAAATGTATTTGGTATAGGTGTATTTGTCATTTTTTTAGGGATTGTGTCATTTTTTAACTTCCACTGGAATTTTATGGCTATTTTGTAATATAAACTATGACTATGCGATTTTTTGTATATTTTCAGTCCGGGGTTCAAACCTCGGTCACTGTAAAAAAAAATACGTACTCAAATATATAAATATTTAAATGTTTTTTAATTGTATATTTTCAAAATTATAAGCAATAAAAATATGGTTTCTCATGATAACCCCCATTTTTTTTCATGATGATAAGCATCCTTGATGGAAATTTTAATGATACATTTAATATGTAAATTTGGTTAACTGATTGAATCTCGAAAATGTACAGAAAAAATGAATTTTAACAAGTAATAAAAAAATCAAAATATGGTTATTTAAAAAATTACAATTTTTAGTGAAAACAAAATTTTTTCTACAGTAGAAAAATGAAAGCATTTTTTTCTTTTCTCAACGGTACTAACTATACAAATAACATAACAAATAAATATAATCAACGTAAAAATAAAAAATATAATCAACGTAAAAATAAAAAATTTCTTTGCCATTACTAATTTTCTATATTTTTATTTTCAAAAATACGCTTTTTTTTTCTTATACCACACTCAATTCTATCTGACATTCAAAACTCATTTCTATTTAAATGCATTCATAATCATAGATAGGGTAATGGAATAAAGAATTATTTTTTTTGAACAAATCAAAATGGAATAAATTGCTCAAAGGCACAGTGATTCACCCCGCACAAGGTGTGCTAAAAGTGATGAATCACCAAATGTCAGTTACAAACCAAAAGAATTTAATGTATTTTAATTCTTATTCATATTAGCGTAATTTGTACACGGTGCTCTTTTTAGACATATTTTATCGTATTTATTTCTCATTAAACACATTAAATCTCTATTATAAACATTTGCCTTAATTTTTTTTTTTGAAGAGTACACTTGGCACTCCTTCTTGCTTCATCTCATTTATTACTTGATCAAATATTCAAATCACCACAAATTTACTCAGATTGCCATTTATGTCATTTGTATCACTCACACGAATTTGATATATCTCAGTTCATTTATTAAAAACCAAAATGAAAATTATAAACGTTTTAATAGCCCATCATGAATACGTTTTGTATTATCAGCCAATAAAAATTGAGCATGATTCATGATTGAAGTTACCAATCAATCAAATTTGAGCATACATGTCATCATTCTAATCATTACTTGGGTTGTTTTCTTCTTTATTCGTCTTTTAACTTTTTTTAAGAAAATTAATTTTATTTTTATGTAGTATTTGTTTTTGTGAAATGATGTTAATCAATTTTATTTATTATTGATATTTTATTGTTACAGAGCTATGATCAAGGTCATATATAACATGAAATTTTTGCCTTTTTTCAAACACCATGCCTTGAACTTGAGGAATCCATGATCCCTCTATCAATATATATATGTATGCTGGAACATAATACCTAAAAAGCTAAGCAAGTAATAAATCTATATCTTTCATTTTTTTTTAGGTAACGGTGGAGATTCCCTAAAAAAAAAAGGTAACGGTGGAAATGGGAAGCCAAATCGAAAACACACTAATTCATGAGGATGGGAGACAGGATGCCTTTGAGCCGCAAATGAGAAAATGAGGAAAGATCACTATAAGAGACCAAAACCTAGACTTGACGGTAGCATGGTGATCACGTGATCACCTTAACTGAATCAATATCATCACATTGGATTAAAATAAATCAATGACTAAAATTTGAGATCAAATAAACTTTGACATTTTAATGTCATTTAATTCTAACTCATTTTTATATATTGATTGAGGGTAGTTCTATGATAACAATATTCATGTCACTATTCCCTACTTCAAGAAGAAAAAAAATTATGTCCCTATTTCCCTAAAAAAAAATCATGTCGCTGTTCTTTCAAAAAAAATGAAAAAAAATCATGCCACTATGCGCATATGCTCATACGTTAATCTACGCTTTCCAAGGCTTGAATGTTCACTTTTATAGATTGTTGATATTTTATTTTATTTTTCAATACACACCGTGTTTTAGTTTTTTTTTTTTTATTATTGTTTGGACCATTGTTTTCTAAATTTGTATTCCCAGTAAATCATATAATTCCAACAAATAAAAAGTATATCATATAAATTTTGAATACTATAATTTAAATAATTTATTTTTTTTCTTTTTTTTTGTGATTTTTTTCATGTTATTAAGTTTAATCATGATAAATTAAATTAAGAGTCATTAATGTGACAATTTAAATTAAAATGATTCTATTAAATGTATCATTTATTGGGTCAGATGAAAAAAAAATGTTATTTAAATGATACCATTACATGATACTCCCTCCGGTCCTATTTATATGAGAAAGTTTGGTCAACAAAAGTTAATGTATATGGTTAAAAATTTAGTCCAAATCCATCAACTTTTATTGACCCAACTTTTTCTTATAAATAGGACCGGAAGGAGTATCATGTTTTAAATCACTATTTTTTCTATCAATACTAATAATTGCATTCCTAATCAAGGTTGCCTCGGCTAATAGTGAGTTGACTCAACCTCAAGGGTGTGGATTCAATCCCCATTATTAGCGTGATGATCTCTTTGTTAGGGAGTAACTTGGTATGTGTTCATTGAGTCATGAGACATATCTTGATCTTGATGTGTCCTCCAGAGTCTAACTCGCCTAAATTTTTTATAATAAAAAAAACAAATTTTTGTAAAATTGTAAATTGTAGATTATGATAGTAGTCTTTGAAAAGCTTCAATTTATTTTATGAAAAATTAAGGGTGTGTTTGTTTCAAGGCAAGAAATTACATTTCTTGAAACGACATTTTTACCTAATTGTTTGGTAACAATTTAGATTTCCTGGAATATTTTAGAAATTAATTAATTAAAAAACTAAAAATGGAAATAAATGTTAATGGTAGTGAGAATTTATGGCAAGTTCAGATTTATTACCATGGAAATTTTAGATTCTCATCTTTAAGCATGAGAATAACAATAGAATAAAACTAAATAACATTCCTCTTAATATAATATTCATGGGAACAAATTTTCAAAACTTGAAACAAACATGAGAATGTTGCATATTTCTAATCTCACGTTCCTAAGAATCATATTACAAACCTTGAAATAAACATACCCTAAGGCCTAAAGTCTCTTTGACATATTCTAAAGGAACTTTTTTTTAAAGAAATAATAATAACAAACACAATTTAAAAGGAAATTTGAATGATATCCAAAATGAAATGTTAGCAATAACTCAGTGATTTTGTTAATTTCAATTTTACGAATTTTCAACAATTTTTTTATACAATTTATTTAGGGGTCCCTCACAAAATTGAAGAGAGATAGGGTGCTTCTATAGCCACCCTTCTCTACAAGCACCTTATTTATTTGCTCCACAATGGGGGTGCTTATTTATTGTGGTGCTGAATAGGTGAAGCACTCACCATTGTGGATAGCCTTAGAGATAAAAGAGCACTCACAAATATTTTTATGTTTAATTATCTCCAAGGATACTAGCTGAGTTTGAAACTCAAAATCTCGAAATTCAAAGTTTGTCCTTCTACTACTAGATTAAACCCTTAAGTTGGAAAATTGCATTGAACAAGAAAATGATTTTTTTTTTTCAATTTTTTTTTTTTGTGGATTTTTTAAAAATTTTGAAAAAATGCCACCACAAAATGAACCAAAACCTTAAGTCATCATGTATATTGGTCATCTAACTTATATGTAACATCTACTTTAGCATCCAATATTATAGAACTTTAACTCACACTTGACACATTCGTCTCTCCGTTAAGTTTGAGACTCTTTGTGACTGGGATATAGAGACATAATAAAATAAAGTTAGACGGATGCGCAACATGCTAAAAAAGGTGGGTTGATGGTGGCTTTATACAAAGAGTTTTTATCCCTTTCTTTCATGATAAATAAAGAATTAAGCAAATGAAATCCAAAATAGAAGAAAACAGTTGATCATAATGCTAGGACTTTCGTGGGAGCGTAAACTGGGTTGGATAATCACATTAGACTAAGAGCAATTACTCAATTGAGATTAACATCACATCTTCATCCAAATCCTAAAGACATTGGATTTAGGGGTCATCTCACTTATATGTTTGTCATTGTATTCTCTTGCATCCAATCTGAAACTTTAACTCATATAAGACATGTTGACATCTCTCCCATTAAGTGTGAGACAGACATATGTCATTTGGTAACAAAGCCAAATAAAATTAGATGAAGACATATCATGGTAAAAAATTTAAGTTGGTGATGATCTCATGGAGGGAGGTTTATGTTCCTTTCTTTCATGAGAAGTTACGAAATAAATTAGAAAAGGATGGAAAATAAAAAAAAAATTGAACATGAGAGAAATGATAAGGAAAAAAAAAGGAGCATGTGCTTTTATGGGAGCATATAAGGAATAGAGTGATAATTTTACTGGTTTGATGCAGGAGTTGGACATTTTTTAGTAAATATTTAACCAAAATATTAGACTAATTAAAAAAACGCCATGTTGTTCTAAAATTTCTTATAAGTATTGTCAAATTTCACCAAAGAATAAAAGTGAAGGAGTTTGAAGTAGTTGAGGTTGAATAACAAAAAAAAAATAGTATGAAAGAGAATGGCATCCAATAACTAAAGTTTAAGATAAAAAAAATAAAAAATAAACAATTGACAACTGAAAACTAACAATATAAATTATCATAATGTTGGGATTTTCGGGTGATCTTCACCGGGTTGGATGATTGTATTACGTCACTATCAACCATACAAGTGAGATTGACACCACATCTTTACATAAAACCTTAAGACATTATGTATTTTGGTCATCTCACTTATATGTTGTTCAAAATCTATTTTTCCATCCAATGTATAATGTTAACTCACATTTGACACATTAACATATCCTAATCAATAATGTGATTGTCTGTGTCCATAATTATGTAACGTAGTCAAATAAGTCAAAATTAGGCACAACATGTTCAAAAAGGTTGATTGGTGGTGATTTCATGAAGGGAGGTTTATATTCCTTCCATCCATGACAATAGATAAAGGAAACTAGATAGAAAAATAAAATAAATATGAAGATGAAAAAAATTGAACATGGGAGAAACATTAAGGTGAAAAATATGTAGTGTGTGTTTTGTCCGCGAGAGTATAAAAAATAGATTGAATTATATCGGTAATTATGTGGTTTTGTTGAAGGAGTTGAAGATTTTTGGGTAATTATTACAAAAAAAAAAAATAGACTTAATTATAAAAACGTTGTATCATTTTAAAATGTCTAAATAAACATGTATTTTGTAAATTCATCATGACACATGTACATTTTCCATTGTCACATCCCATCATAGATCATATGCGAAGGAGTTTGAAAAAATAGAGTTTGAATAAGAAAATAGAATGAAAGTGAATGACATCCAAAAACAAAGTATTACTGTAAAAAATGGTTAATTAAGTAAATGTTTCCCATAATATTAAGATTTTTTCCAGTCCCTTGATTTTTTTTTGTATATCCGGATTTTTTGCAAAACATTTCATATCTTGGATTTTTTTTAAGAGCGGGGGATACTTTCTCCCACATTGGACACAGTTGAGCACGTAAACGAATTCCTTCTATCATTGGTTCCAGGAGACGAAAAGGAATATATCAGTTCTGATTCGGTTTGCAAATCAGACGAGAATAATGAGGTACAAAGCGTCAAGTTGTAGATTTGATAAAGAGATCGACAAAACTACTATGTTCAAAATTAATAATATGGGATGGGGCATCGATAATGCATCATTATTGTTTTGATGCATTTAACTGAACCATGCGCGATATAATGTCTTATGATGGTGTTGATAATACACACAAACCTTAGGGGGTGTTTCTGTGGTTTTGGGCGGTGATTTCAGACAAATTTTTCCAGTGATAAGAAAAGGATACAAACAAGACATATTTGCTTCATCCATCAACTCATCAAAGTTGTGGAGTCACCGTAAGGTTTTCACCCTTACAACAAATATGTGTTTACGTGCTTCAATCGTACGTGCCGAGCAAGATGAGATAAGAAAGTTTGTTGATTGGATACTTTCAATTGGAGATGGAATAGGATCCGCCAACGTGAGTGGAGAAATTAACGTACTCATTCATGATGAGTTGCTGATAAAGAATTCCTCTAATCCGTTGCGTTCTTTGGTTGATTTTGTATATCCGGATTTTTTGCAAAACATGAAATTGGATTTTTTCCAAGAGCGGGGGATACTTGCTCCCACACTGGACGCAATTAAGCACATAAACAAATTCTTCCTATCATTGGTTCCAGGAGACGAAAAGTTTTGATTTGGTTTGCAAATCAGACGAGAATAGTGAGGTATAAAACGAATGGTTTACCACCGAATTCTTAAACAATATCAAGTTTTCTGATATTCTAAACCACAAGTTTAGATTTAAAGTTGGATGTCCAGTTATGTTGATTAGGAACATTAACCAAGCAACTGGATTGTGAAATGGGACTAGGTTGATTGTAGACAATCTTTGGAAGAGCTTTATCGGTGCAACTGTGATTACCCAAAAAAATACTGGTGAAAAAGTAATTATTCCAGGAATGAACTTAGTTCTGAGTGATCCTAAACTGCCTTTCAAATTTACTACTATATAGTTCCTGTTGGCTTTGTGTTTTGCAATGACAATAAATAAAAGTCAGTGTCAGTCGTTGTCTCATGTTGGAATCTATCTTTCCGAACCGGTTTTTACTCATGGACAGTTGTATGTCGCTGTGTCGAGAGTCACTTCCAAAAAGGGTTTGAAAATGCTTATACTGGATGAAGAAAATCGAGTGTGTACTGAGACCACTAATGTTGTGTACCGTGATGTTTTTCAGAATGTTTAACCAGTCGTTCTTGATGACGCAGATGAGTATGAGTTTTTTTCTCTTTTAAACTTCGTTGTAATATATATTTTATTTGGATATGAATTGGTTGTTTCTACTTGCAACCATTCTAATAGTTGTGTAAAGAAAGAGTAATGGATTGGTCATGTAGATAAACTACAATTCTGCAACTAACAATTAAGATCACACTTCTTATTTCATTGTATAAAATCCAATGACATTTATTGTTGTGCAAAGAACAGGCTAAGTGATAAATTTTTTATAGGGACTAATATGTTATGTGGAGTAATATTTTTGATCCCTTTTTTACAATATTTTTGGTCTCATGCACCTTCAGGTGCTGGTTTTATGCTTCAGGTGACATGATATCATTCAGTTGTACACAGGCTGATGTTAATGGAATTTCTATGGCATTGAATTATCATTGACTAATTGCAATAGGTGGAATGTCTTCTCTTCGGCTCCGAAATAACACTATCTGATACATTAATGTGTTTATCTACCCAAACTTCGGTTTTTCTATTATATGATAGAGCAACTCCAATATTCTCATACTCAGTTTAATTTTATTTATAATGTCAGTATCCTTCTGATCTTTCTCATTTTTCCTAATGTAAGCCGTACTCTTTCAGTGACCATATTATCAACTATATATGTTCTGCTTTCATTTTTTTAATACAATCAGCTATATATCCGTCTTTTTTTTTCTTTGCTCTTTGGAGCACCTATGTCTATGTGCATGCACAAGACAATTTTGTAGTCCCTTTTTCAAGCCTTTTTTGTTGTGTTTTTGTTGATGGGTTATTTTATAATATGCTTAGTTAAAAAATGTGATAGATAGTTGATGTCTTTGTCGTTGTTTGTTATACTTATTTGCTACACGATTGAATAATTACAAATTAGTGTTGGATGTTAAGATGAATCAAGTGTATGCACGATATTAACTTTGTATATGTAAGAATATCTGCTTAGAAATCATGGAATTTGAAAGAAACTATATATAAGGGCATCTGGTATAGACGATTCGTTGGTTAGGGACAATTAATTGTATATGCAGTGGTAGGCCTCGAGACTCCAACACCCCCAGTTATATGCAAGACATCAAAAAAAAAAACTCACGTCTCCGTGATTAATTTTAGTCATCCGTGTAAAATATTCCGGCATCAAATCTTAATCTTTCGACGTTACATCTGTTAAATCATTCTTGTGTAATGATACGAAAATCCAAATAAATATATACACGTGCAATCGAAAATACAATAACGATGCGTTTTATTAATATATTGTGTATAATGAATTTACCGTTTAATTAGATTTTATATAAGAATAATAATAATAGTTGTAATTCTAGCCCGTGCTTGGCACGGGTTTCCAAGCTAGTAAAAAAACAATTTAAACATTTCATAAATTAAAACAAAAACAAATTGAAAGAAAAAAGGAAATTAAATTAAAAGAAATATATAAATCCTAATTCCCAAATCATATTTATAATTAATTAATAAACACATTTATATAAATTAACAATTAGAAAATAAATCAAAAATAAAAATCTGAAATTAAAAATAAACAACACTACTCATATTCCTATCTTCATCCTTAGCAACAAACACACTAAATCTGGAAAAATCAACAACACCATTCATATTCATCTCTTCTTCTTTAGCACAAAAAATTAACAACATCACAACTTTCTCCCATCATCAACATCAGCCACCACTTGTGTTCCTCTCCTTTTCATCCACACCTACTTACCTTCAATCCCTTAACCTTACTTCTTCACCATTTTCACCCACAAAAAATCCTCGTAAAAGGCATTGTTGCAACACGGTCAAGAACATAAACATAATAATATCCATCATCCACACCAGATCTATCCCTCCCACGCCCAGATTCGTGGCTACCCATTTGGAATAAATCATATAACCCTAATTCCCAAATTGGGTATCAATCCTTCATCCTCATGGTTTTCTTCATCCTTAATCCTCATCGTTTTCTCCTTCCTTGTTATTGTTACTTCCTATCTTCATCAATTCCTTCATACTCATCTAACCCTCATCATTCAATGGCTGAGAAGCTTAATCTTGCTCACAAGAATCTTAGAGGTAACGTGACTTTAATGTCTGAACTCAAAAGTTTGAAGTTACTTGACCTTGGTGAATTGATTCCTCCTGATTTTGGGAGTTTGTCTGAGCTGAGAAAATGGACTGGAAGCATTTGGGGAGGCATTTTCTGGATTAATTCACGAATGGCCTCTTCCATTAACAAGTCATGTTTTTGCCACTACCTTTCTGAAGAACAAGTCATGAAGCTGAAGAAGGAAATGACTTCCATTGAAGAAAGAAATTGCTTCTGGGTCTTGCGAATTGAAGGAAAAAATTGCAAATTGAAATTGGATTTGAAGAGTAAACTTGAAGGTGGATGATTGTGCTTTGTATTTTGTTGTTGTATGTTGGGTTTCTATGGATCAAGGTTTAGAATTGTCACGAGATTATTTGAGTTTTTTCTTTTTATTTGTTGTAGAACAAGTTGCTGGGAAAGCTATGAACATATTTGAGTTTTTTCTTTTTATTTTCGTTTTTTTTATTTTTTTTAAAAAAATAGCTATTTGATAAATTCATGTGTTTTGGCTTTAATATTATGTTTTATTTGATATTTAGTTTTTATAATTTGATAAATTCTATTTTGTTTCCCCCTTATATATTTTTAATTTTTAATTTGTTGTTATTTCTAAAAATGATAAAATGTTTTTCCATAATTATAAAATTAATTTGGTGATTTTATAAATGATATTATCCACATATGCATTGCCACATAGGTGTTCTATTGGCCACATCAGTTAAAAATCTGCCACATCTGCGTTTTTGGAGGAAAAAATTGGGGGTAGGACGAAAAGTGCAACAAAAATGATAACTGAAGGACAGTTTTGTTCTGTTTTAAAAAGGCGGGACCAATTTCGCGAGTAGGCCAAAACACGAGGACCAAAAGTGTAATTAAGCCTTTAAAAATCACTATTTTGGTTCCTCTATTTTAAATTTTTTAGATTTTTTTAGTCCCGTCAATTTTGATGATTTGTCATTTTTATTAATGACGTGGCAGTGATATGACATGTGTGTTGGACAATTCATCTTCCATGTCCTTGATAGCATTTCAATGTCATTAAAAAAATTAATTGAATTCATAATAAAAAAAAACTAATTATTTTAAAAGAAAGTAAAAGAACTAAAGATTTAAATTAATTTAAATATATAACAAACGTTAAATTTAATTTTTCCCCAAATAAATCGGATTTAGATACCTCATCTCTGGGAGCGGGAAGTAATGAATATTGTAGCTTGTGAAGGTTCTCAAAGGGTTGAGAGGCCAGAGACACACAAGCAATGGCACGTTCGGAATATAAGGGATGGATTTAGGAAAGTGCCCTTGATAAACATCTCATTAACAAGTTAAGATGCAAGTTGATAAATGTGTTTTTTTTTTTTTTTTTTGTGGTTGGGGTTCCAAGCCCGGACCTTGCATATATTATGCATTGTCCATATCAGCTAGCTTAGCTCACGAGGACAGTTGATAAATGTGTATCATAGTGATTTCATGCTTGTTGGCTGAATATATTACGTTTCCTGCTGTTGGACTTCTTGATCGTTATGTTGTTGACATATTTTAGAAGCCGACCCCTGCCAATGGAATGGTATAAAACAATTCAGTTTCAGTACCCAGTATGAACAATCAGGTTTCTCGAAATTTCTTGGTTTCTAGATTTGATTGATTTGGGGCAAAATTAAATTTAGGGTTTTCTATATATTTCAATTAAATTTAATCTTTTATTTTCTTTTAAAATAATTAGTTTTTTTACTATGTATTTCAATTCATTTTTATAAATGACATGAAAATGCTATTAATGACATGGAAGATGAATAGTCCAACACACATGTCATGTCACCGCCACGTCATTAATGAAAATGACAAATCATCAAAATTGAGGGGAACTAAAAAAATCCCAACAAATGTAAAATAGAGGGACCAAAATAGTGATTTTTAAAATAGGAGCACTAAAATTCCGATTAAGTTAAATTAGAGGGACCAAAAGTGCATTTAAGACAAGTAATTATAAATTATTTTAGACCATCCACAACAGAGCACCCCACATTGGATGTTTAAGTGGGTCCCCTACGTCCACATCATCAATTTTACGGTAATACTTAATAAGCACCAATTTTCTCTAACCTAGCATTTCAAAAGAAATTATTAAATAGGTCCCACCAATAACTCTATATCATTACATTTTTAACAAAATTTATTCATTTTACTAAGATTTATTAAATGGGACCCATGAAAAATGAAGAGAGAAAGGGTGCTTCCATATCCACCCTCCTCCATAAGCACCCAAATGTTATACTCCACAATGAGAGTGCCTATTTAATGTGGTGCTAAATAGGTGAAGCACCCAACATTGTGGATGATCTTATAAAAATATTTTTCTTTAATGATAAGGAAAACAAAAATTAAAAGAATTGAAAAAAGATAGTAAAAAACTAAGACATAATTGAAAAATAAATATTAATTATTTATTGATATCGTAAGATGACAAATAATTTAGAACAGACAAGTTTTGTTACAATGACTTATAATTTAGGACGAAAGGAGTTTTTTTATGGTCATTATTATAAACAAAAAAAAAATATGTTTTAAATTCACTGAATAACAGATGTACTTAGTCTATATTATAGATTATATATTCAGATAAATCAGTATTTAATAATTAAATAAATAAGTGATTTTTATTTATAATAATGATGAGAGAACATGTCACATTTTTTTTTGGTAGTAGTACATGTCACATATTTAACTTTAGGGTTAATACATTTTTACCCCCCTGTAATATAGGCGAGTTCCGGTTTTCCCCCCTGTAAAAAAGATTCTTTCGATTCCAACCCTGACATATGAAGATTCCGTCGAAAACACCCCTGGTCAAATCTGGCACACGCCAGGTGCTGATGTGGCGCGCCACGTCACCTTTTTTGATGACGTGGCACGCTGACTGTATAATTATTTTTTAATAGGGACACGTGGCATTTCCTATTTTTTAATAATTTTTTTTTTTTTAAGTTTTTTTTAAAAAAATAAAAAAAACGAAAAAAAATTCTGGAAAAAAATAAAAAAATACCGAATTTTTTTAAAAAAAATTGGAAAAATTAATAAAAATGAAAACAAAAATCTGGAAAATTTTAAAAATAAAAAGTAAAATCTGGAAAAATTAACAAAATGAAAACATTATGGAAAAAATTAATAAATTTTGAAAAATTCATATTTCCAGATTTTTTCAATACCGGAAAAATGAAAAAAAAATCATATTTTTTTTCGGAAAGTACTTGTCATTCAACCGTATAACATGATTTATATACCGGTGTCAATCAATATACATTGTATCTTGTTATTCGGACATGGTTTTTATAAATATGATTAATCTTCAAATTTTAGAAAATGATGAATCTTGAAATTTTTGAAAAAAGATTAATCATATTTACAAAAACTAAATTTTCGAAAAAAAAAGATAAAAAAATATGAATTTTCGAAAAAAATATTTAAATAGTAGAAGTTCAAATAGTAAAACAAATATAAATTATGTTTGACTCAAATACCATTGAAACTAGTAGACACTAACATAAAAAATGTTTTGAGCAGTTTGTATGTTTTCGAAAAAAATATGAATTATGTTTGACTCCATAACCATATTTTTTTTTATCTTTTTTTTTCGAAAATTTAGTTTTTGTAAATATGATTAATCTTTTTTCAAAAATTTCAAGATTGGTCATTTTCAAAAATTTGAAGATTATTCATATTTATAAAAACCATGTCCGAATAACAGGATACAATGTATATTGATTGACACCGGTATATAAATCATGTTATACGGTTGAATGACAAGTACTTTCCGAAAAAAAATATGATTTTTTTTTCATTTTTCCGGTATTCAAAAAATCTGGAAATATGAATTTTTCAAAATTTATTAATTTTTTCCATAATGTTATCATTTTTTTAATTTTTCCAGATTTTACTTTTTATTTTTAAAATTTTCCAGATTTTTGTTTTCATTTTTATTAATTTTTCCAATTTTTTAAAAAAAATTTCGGTATTTTTTTTATTTTTTTCCAGAATTTTTTTTCATTTTTTTTATTTGTTAAGAATTTTTTTCGTTTTTTTTTATTTTTTTTACAAAATTTTTTAAAAAAAACTTAAAAAAAATATTTTTTTAATTATTTAAAAAATATTTTTTTTTATTAAAAAATAGGAAATGCCACGTGTCCCTATTAAAAAAATAATTATACAGTCAGCGTGCCACGTCATCAAAAAAGGTGACGTGGCGCGCCACATCAGCACCTGGCGTGTGCCAGATTTGACCAGGGGTGTTTTCGACGGAATCTTCATATTTCAGGGTTGGAATCGAAAGAATCTTTTTTACAGGGGGGAAAACCGGAACTCGCCTATATTACAGGGGGGTAAAAATGTATTAACCCTTAACTTTAACTATAAATATGCATTTTTAGATGAGATTAAAATCATCACCACCACAAACTCACTCGTATTATTGTAACAATTACATTCATATTTAATTGCCTAATTAAAGCCTTTAAGATTTCACACCCGAAAAAAATCAATAATAATGATCATGACATAATTTTTTGGGGGGATATAATAATATTATTAGTGGTATTATTAATTATCTTAATTTTTCTATCGTTAATCATTAAAAAGATATTATTATTGTACATCAAATCAATCAATAGAAAATGATAGAGACCATTGGGTTTAAATCAGATTGACCGGTTAATTTGCAGTATTCTTTTCCCTCGTAAAAAATGTCGTTGCAGATATTTGCGGTGGGTTTTGGCCGCCGCAAATCATTGTCCAACACGTTTGTGTGGGGCTAAGGCCGCCGTAGAGGGCCAACCCTTTTATTCTTTTTATCTTCCTTTCCAATGGATTGAAAACATATTTTTTTTAAAAAACTTAAATAGTTAATTCGTCCTTGTAAGTTCGTGTGTTTTTTACTTTCGTCCCTGTATTTTTTTTTTTATTGCGAAACAAACCTTATAAGTTTTAAGCTTTTTGACTTTGGTTCTTGTTGTCACCATTTGTTACAAAAACAGACATTTGACTAATGGCGGATGATGCAGCGACCTATGACGCAACAATATTGGCTGGTGTGTTTATCCATGTGACTAGTCATTAAGTTTAAGGGACCAAATCCAAAAACAAAAAAATTCCCATATGGACTAAATTAATAATAAAAAAAAGACAATCAAGAAAAATTCAAATTAAAAACTCATTTCTCTTCAATCTTATTCCTCACTTCCAACGTCTTTATCTTCCATCTTCTTCATCTTCCTCGTCCTTGTAAACACACGCTTAAGAATGTCTTCATCATCCATTGTTAACTCTTCTCAAATGATTTGCCTAGATGTGGTTGCAACAAAACAACGAGGATGTTCATCGCTAATTCAGATGACAACACTAAAAGGAGATATTGAAAATGTCCAACCTTTGTGGTGAGTTCCTTGTTATTCTATGTTTGTTTAATGTTTATTTTCGTACATTTTAATTTGCTTAAAATTTGTACATGATTGAATTTGTTTTAAGTTGGTAATAGTTGTAAGTTGTTCATATGAGATGATGGAATTGAAGTACATCCTCCATATGTTCGTCTAGTAGCAACTAAAGCATTACCTTCAATGGTCACAAAGCTTCCATGTAATGCAATTGTGAAAAACATTACCTTCCTATGCCAGTTATGTAATTCAATTCTGAAGGACATTAAGTTCGTGTTGATTCTTGGGTAGCGGCCACTACTATCTCTTCCTCGAAAATAGGAACGAGAACATGTTGGAGTTTATTGCAACATATTAGACGGTTGTTGGATATAAATTGGGAAGTTCAAATTCGTCCTTCGTACAAAGAAGTCAATGTATGTGCTAACACACTTGCAAATATGGCTTGTGACAGAGGTTCACTTTGACGATATATGAGTATTATCTTGCTCAGATTGGTATGCTATTTTTAGTTGATCTAACGGGTGTTTGTGCTCCGCATATTGTTAGGAGATAGTTTCTTTCTTTGTTGGGCTTAGTCCCTCTTGTTATAATATATATATATATATATATATATATATATATATATATATATATGGGGTTTGAATCATGTTAGGATACACCCGCTAGTTTCTAGTTTGTATGTGGGAGTGATTTAGCAAAGATATAACTAAAAAGTTGTTAAATACACCTTAAGGTGAATGTTGCTAAAACGCACATTCTAAAAAATAAGTGGGTGTATGTTAGCAACACCTATAGGCATTTGCTAGAATACACCCACTTAATTTTTAGAAGATGTGTTTTAGCAAGTTATAACTAAAAAGTAGTTAAATGCACCTTAAGGTGTAGCTTGCTAAAACACTCCCACATAAAAACTAGTAGGTGTGTTCTAGCAATATATATATATATATATATATATATATATATATATATATATATATATATATATATATATATATTAGTACCCCTCTGGTTGCTATTATAAATAAAAAATTTCTTTTTAAATACATTGAATAATTAATGTATATAGTATAGATACATTAATTATTCAATGTATCTAAAAAGTGAAATTTTGCTTATAATAATAACATAAAAAAAGTAAGAGCTACCACAAATTATTATACATATGTCCTCGGATAAATATTAATCACGTTGATTTTTGTTCATAACAATTACGGGAGATGTATTAATAATTTTTGAGCAAACAAATACGTACGGATGATTATTTGAAAATACTAAAAAAACTACGTACAAATGATAAAGGGAAGTTAAGGATATGTCAACTGGTATCGGACAATGTGTCCGTCTTCATGGCCACATATTACTTTGATAGCGACTGTCGGCATTCTTACAAGCTCACACGTATTTTCATCACAACTCACCAACCTACTTACTACAATGAGCCTGAAACTGGAAAGGAAAAAAAAAACAACTTTTGAATTTTAGTTTTCGAAAGTTGAGAATGGAAGTTCTAAAAAACGGATGCTAAACTTTAAATAGAAGTGTTCGTACTTTATATCTTAAGTAATTTAAAAATGAAATTTTATTTATTGTTAGTTTATCAAAATAAAAAATTAAATTGGTTTAATATGAAATTGATATATATATATATATATATATATATATATATATATATATATATAAAACATTAAATAAGTTCTATTTATTTAGTTGTCAAAATAAGTTATAGTTTTTTTAGATTAAGAATATTATCATCTTTTTAAAAATAATATCATGTTGTTCCTTTCCTTTTCTATCTGATAAAGTAAGAGAAAGCACATTTACTTTTATTCAAATGTTTTATCAATATATAGAGATTGTGTATATTCTGAGATCTTATCTTAATAATATACAAATCTTAATAATATACAAATGGGGAACAATTTTTAGTCTCCTAATCTTAGGTGTCAATCAATCACATCATTCTTGCCACGTCACATTAAAATACTACTTTTATTTTTACCATTTTAAGCATTCAATCAATCACAAACACTAAAATATCATTTTCTCTCATTTTCCCTCTTCAATTCAAAATTCAAATCTTTCTTCCCTCCTATCTTTTCTCTTAAAATTCCCATACAACATTAAAATATCATTTCTTCTCTCCTCTCTTTTTTTTTCTTTTATTTCATTTCTCTCTCTCCACACGACCTCTTTCTCTCAACCCTCACAACCACTCATCCCCATTCTTCTCCCTCTCTCTCGCCGCTACAACAACATCACCATGTCATTCTTCATTCTTTTTAATTTTTCCCATCAAACAAAATTAGGGTTTTTATGATTTTCCCTTCAATCTCTCACTCACTGTTCTTTATCTTCCTCTCCACAAAAAAATTTCAGATTTTTTTCATTTCATCCACTTTATGATGTAATCGACAGCTGATAGAATAAGGAAGCAGCACACACTTCTGCGACGGAGGTAACGATTCATCCATGGCCATTTTCGAGTGGGCAAATGGAAATCAAATGGAGGGTGCCTTCACTAATAAGAGCATGTAAGTAATAGTTTATGATTATTTAAGGCATCACATGGTAAACTACTCATATGCCAAATCCTCATTTTAGGAACTACTGATCTGACAAAAAAATCCTCATTTAGAACCACATTCAGTTTGGGTATCCATTATTTTATTTTCTTATTTTGAAGCTTTAATATTTAATTATCCGAGAAAAGGGCAATTGAAATTCTAAATGACAATCAGTGATGATTCATATTTGCTATGAAGCTTGAAGTATTATTTCTTTGTTAAATGTGTTACTTTGAATTTGCTCTTTGTTGTGTCCAATGATGTTGATTCTTTATGATATTTGGGATTTGGAATTTTAACCATGTTTAACTTTCATTGGAAGCAACTCGAACTTATCTGAATTCTTAAAAGTTACTTTTAAGAATATGCTTCAGTTGCTCTTATTTTAACTCATACTTGCATATCCTTTATTAAATTTACTTTAAATTTGTAGTTTTTTTTTTTTGTGACAGATTGCAAATTAAAATTGTGGGAGCTATGTGATATAATAATTCACTATAGGATTTTGTTGGGAGAACAAGCAACTCAAATGTTAGTTGGAGGAGTTTGATGCATCTGATTGGTATGACTCAATTCTTTCTATGGGTATTGACTTTTATAACTGAATTATTGAAAGTATCATATTTAGTATGCATTAATATGTATGTTTTTGTTTGAAATAAATGATTTGTGAATTATATTTTAGTGCCACATATGTATTTCCCCTTTTTGAGTGTCTTTGCAACTTTTTATTGTTTCTTTCCTTTCTTTCTGAATCCTTCTTTTGTTTGTTGACAGTAATAACCTCACAAATTTACATTGATTTGTTCTCTATCTTAATTCCCATTTTTATTTGATTTAGCTTTATATGTACCATTATATAATATTCAAAACCTGAGGTCCAAATGACTTGAATAACAGTTAAGATATTTATAAAATCTAGAACTATTTTACTTGATTCATATGCACAACTCAATGAATGATTTAAATTATAAATATGGAAAGTGACACATGACCAAAGAAATTTCAAATTTGGTTATTGGGAACGTTTGCATCATTTCAATGGGTCGTTTGCATCTCAAGGTGAAGTTTTTTGATTAATTTCATGGGGTATACAAAGTTTCTGGTGTATTTCAGGTTGTATGTATCAAGCTTTTATGCTTGGTTTGAAACTAGAGTAATTGTTTTTCAGATTTCTTAAACTATTTTAGTCATTTATAGCTTTTGGATAGAGGACAGTTTCTTCATTGTGAATATGTTAGTCATCTTTGTAAATGATTTCATGCTTCATATCAGATTGTTAACTCTCATTATTGTTTTCTATGTTGAGTTGTTACTGCTTCTTCCATCTTTTTATTTGTTATGCCTAATTTTTGCTTCTGAAAAATAGATTAATTTCCCTAAATTGGCATCAGTTACTTAGTGTGATTTATATTGCAAATAAAATTGTGGTATGAACTTCTTGGTTATTCTTATTGTTTAGTATTTGTATTTGTATACTTGAGAAATACTTCTAATATATAGTGTGGTCTTCTATGTATAAAAGGTTGATGTTATATAGAAGAATGAGTTTCACACTAATATGAGTTTTGTGTTGAGTCAGGGCATTGGTGTTAAGACAACCTGTTACTGTTACTGCTAAAACCTACAATAGGCCATTGATTGAAAATTCCAAAGAGTGTAGTTTAAAAAGCTCTTATAAGTAAGTTTAACATATGATCACTACATAAATTCTTTCTGTTGTCTTCTGAAAATTTTGAGTTAATTGATCCCGTTTGAATATTGAAATAGCAGGCCAAACATTAATGAGGTGGTCAAATGGATGCGACTGTTGGGTTCTACGGAAAAACATTCTCACTCTTCCTTCCACTCAAATTAGCAAGATGTTGTACGGATTCATTTTCTACCGATTTTTTTTTTTAATTTTGGCTTCTATTGTTATTAGAGGATAAAGTTCAAACAATTTTTTCTTTTTTAATTTTGGCTTCTATTGTTATTAGAGGATAAAGTTCAAACAATATTTTTTCATTGTATCTTTACCATTTGAGAGTTTTCTTTTAATTAGTTCAAACAATATTTTTTCATTGTATCTTCAGGAAAGTGGTTAGTGTTCCATTATTATATGTTTGATCATTTTGTTATTAGTGGCAACACTTAAGTTGTAGAAAAAAAGAAAAATATAGGAATGGAAAAGAGAGAATTTTAAAACTCATTGAAGAGTAGCGTAGGAAAAACAAGAGGGACATTTGATTTATAATCTATGGGAGAAAAGGGTGGAAAAAAGAGAATTTTAAAGATGTTCATTTGGTTTACACTTTTTTATACAGCAGAACTCTACTTTTGTAGTTAACTTTTTTAAGTTGATTAAAATTAAGATGACAATTTTAAATTCTTTCACGTTTTTTAAGTGATATTTATGCAAAACAACGATAGTCATTAATCATATATAGATTAACATATTAGTTTATTATTTTCTTTTCAATATTTCCTTGCTGCAATTAAATTATTAATATATCATCAACTTTTGTCTCTATTAAACTTTTATTTTTAATCTACCTACTTTTTGATTTGTTCTGCAGTAGTCTCAATCCACCGAGTGTTCTTTCTTTTAGTGTTGAATGTGATTGCAATTTGTCATGAAACATTATTCTAGAGTGTATCATAGCTTAATTCTCAATCGCTCTTTTACCTTACATTCTTTCAATTTGTTGTAGCCTCTTGGTTAGCCAGCTTTAAGGTTACCCAAAGCTTTCAAGCTTTACGAAACTTTGATTGCCTACTCCACTGGTCTAGATTTATACATATAAATCTTTGTTTATCTCCTATTTAGGATAGTTTGTCAATCCATTCTTCAACCCAAAAACATCGGGGTTTACCGAAAGCGTCCTTTGAGTGAATTTAAACAAGTATGTTTATGTATCTACGACTTTGAGTAAAGTGGCATGATAAAACTATTAAGCCATATAGAAAACATGAAGCAATATTTATTTTGCATCTTTTTTGTTTTGATAATGACGTACTTAATATGAGAAAGATAAATATCAACTATTGTATTTTCTACATTGTTTTATATTATTACTTTGTTTATACATTATTTAGGATAATTTCTAAATCAGCCCATGAAAACATGGGGGTTCACCAGAACCGTGATTTCGGTATTCACCAACTTTTGTTTTAGTTAACACGTTCCCAATAACCATATTCAGATTGTTGTATGAACTATTAACTACTCTATTATATGGTGTCTATGTATTAATTTCAATAACTACTCTATCTAATGGTGTGTGTAATAATTTCTTTCACTAACTCCGTGTTATTTCCAAAAAATATTATTACTTAGGTGTCTACTATTGACACCTAACATAAAAATTGATTTTTAATATGTATTTGATTTAAGTCATAGTTTTATATTTCAAACAAACACGGGAGACTATAAGTATTTGATTTTATTCAAATGTTTAAAATTTTCAAACATGGGAGGCTAATGGTATTTGATTTTAGTCGAAATCTTTGTATTTCTCAAACAACTATAGGTTTTTTATATGATTTTCAATTCATCATAAGTTATATGTATTTAAAAAAAAAACTTCCTTTAGTTTGTACCATAGCCACATTGTTACGTAGGTTATTATAGTTTTACAGAACGATTGACATTTTTTGATAACTAATAGTAATTACTTATTTAAAATATTAAAATAAATATCATATAGGATAAATATTGTAGGTCATTGGTTTACATCCGAGTTTCTGAAAAACATAACATGTTCAGGAATATCAAACCATCACTTAAACTTGAAGGTTGGTAATCCTATCATGTTGCTAAGATACATAGATTAAGGAAGTGGTTGATTATAGTTTTATGAAAACCAGTCATTTTCGTTGTCAATTGATAATACCGATTAATATAAAATATTAAAATCAGTATTATGAAAGATATAAGTATTTGATTTAAGAACTATATATTTAGTTGTTATAGAGTAACTATATAATTTAATTTATATGAACGACAATTTAACTTATTCACTTTGTTATTTGTTTAAGAACTCATACTTCAATGTACCAAAAAAAAAAAGAACTCATACTTCAATTTACTACACTAACCGTTTTTTGCCCGTGCGTTGCACGGGTCAAATACTAGTTTACAACATTCATGCTCTTGCCCTAGATATTTATTTTCCTAATCTCTTGCCCTAGATATATATATACTCTTTTTTTTTTGTTTGCGGGCCATTTGAGAGCAGGACTACTGCATTAGAACGTAATTCCTATGTTTCTTATACTCATAAGGAATAATTACAAAAACAAACAAAATCGTTTTCCTAAGTAGTAATTCAAGCCCACATTGTCTGTCTTTTTGCATGCATCTTTCACCATCAAAACCACCCACCTATTTTCGTAGAGGAAAAACAGCATACTCCCTCGTTCCATTAAAGTACTCTGTTGATAAGAATGTCAATTTGTCTCAAATAATTTATCTTCGGTCTGACAATGCGTGACATATTTATATAAAAAAAAAAAGTCTGTTGTAAAATAAATGACGTTTGGTATATCTAAACTATCAATATTGATATACTCCCTCCGGTCCTAAATATAAGCAAATTTGACTTTTTAGGTTCATTCAATTAATAATGTATGTGGTTCATAATATGGACCACATACATCATTAATTGAATGAATCTAAAAAGCTAAATTTGCTTATATTTAGGACCGGAGGGAGTAGTTAGGTTTAGCATCTTCGATTGGGTTCGTCTACAAACAAAACAATCAACATTGCATACATTATTCTCAGTTAAATATTTTTCACTTAGTAAAAGAACGAAAAGTATTCCTCTTCATTTGCACACTATTTTTAATCCGAGTGAAATGGTCAAATAATCACTTGTTGTGCGACAAAGATAATAATATTTATTAACCTTTTCGATTAATTAAAAAAAGTAATACATATATATATATATATATATATATATATATATATATATATATATATATATATATATATATATATATAGAACATATCTAGTGAGAATGACTTCTTTATGTGAGAATATGAGAATACAATATCAGCCCTTTAGATTAAAATGAAAGGTTTAGATTTAAAGTTCCAAAATAAACATCCGGTGGACCATCGCCTTCTTGTTTTCTTCTCCACGTTCCAACACAACTGCCTCTACGTTTCCTCTTCTTCTTCTCACGTTTGAGAAAAGGGGTCAAATATGCAACCGAAGAAATTGTAACAATGGTGCCAAGAAGCTTCTCCACAAATATCCAATTGAAGAAAAGGGATATCTGCAATTCAACTTTCTATATTCACGCTTTCAATTAGAGAGAGAAAGAAATTGAAAATGGGGGAAATGAAGGAACTACATCACATAGATAGAAATGGAAGTAGTGTCTCATACATAGATAAACCATAATTAGAGATAAATCGACAGGACAGTGGGGCGCTAGATCCAGTGCAAGCATTGTTTTTTTTTTTCGCTTTTAATTTCTTTCCCAAAAATTATATGTGTATTTAATTGTTTTTTATTTCTCCTGTACTTTATTTGATGAAGATGACTTTGTTCTGGAGGAAAAGAGGACTTTGTTCTTAATGTATTGATGGGGAAATCCATTGTTTTTTTTCTTCTCAATCCTAAAGATGAACAGATAGAAGAGAGGGATGTTTTTCTCAAACGTGGAGAAGAAAAGAAGAAGGCGATGGTCCACCTGATGTTTATTTTGGAACTTTAAATCTAAGCCTTTCATTTTAATCTAAATGGCTGATATTGTATTCTCATATTCTCACATAAAGAAGTCATTCTCACTAGATATGTTCTCATATATATATATATATATATATATATATATATATATATATATATATATATATATATATATATAGTTAGTTAGTTAGTTAGTTAGTTACCATGTGTTGACATCATGGTGTAAGTCAAAAAGACTTAGAGCATCTCCAATGGGGGTCCTTACTTAACAAGGACCCCTCCCCGTTAAGGACCCTCCATTGGAGGAAGAAAAATTGAGTCCCCGTTAAGGAACGGAAAACTATATAAGGACTCTCTCTCTCCTGAGTAACTAACGGGTCCCACGTTTAAAAAAGTAATAAAATGTGTACTACTTGGTCCCACTTGCATAAAGAAGTAATAAAATGTGTACTACTTGGTCCCACTTGCATAAAGAAGTAATAAAATGTGCACTACTTGGTCCCACTTGTAAAAATGAGTAATAGATAAATTATTTTTGTTTAATATGTAAAGATAGTGGGACATATTTAAATACTTTTCATTGGAGTCCTTATTAGTGTATTGTCATTGGAGTCATTGAGTCCTTAATAGGTACTTTTATTAAAAAATTATAAATAAGTGATGTGTCACGTGGGGTCCATTTAAGAAGTCCTTGTTAGGGAACTACCATTTTGGATGCTCTTACACAATCCCCGTCTCTTCTTGTCTTATCAATAACGAAAATTGTATGGCACCAATCATCATCCCAATGTTGCAATTTTCTTTCATCTTTGCCACTGGTAGCTTGTGCTGCGGTGGTGGTAGTATGGTACCCTAATGTGGTCTTGGACACTTTAGAAAACAAGATTAATATGGTCCCCTTTACTCTCATGCTTCAGGTTTTTGTAATTTCTATCAATTTTTGGTCAAACCTTCAATATTTGTTCAATCATGCATTGATTAAACAATCATGCATTGATCTTTTAACAAATTCACTACAATACCAAATATATGTTTTTTTTTTTTTTAGGAATATACCAAATATATGCTACATTTCCTCTTGAGTAAAACAATATTTGTTCAATCAAATTACTTCATCATTCTCATAAATTATATATTATTTGAAATCACACCTCCAAATTGTCTTTCTTCTCTTGTAGTTTAATGAGGGATTTTCACATATTTTCAGTCTTCTTTTGTTTGATTTGAGATTTCGTCATATTAACACGACTCTGTTTGTTTTTTATTTTCCGTCTTAATACGGTGTTTATCTCGAAACATGAGTATTCTAAAGAGTTGAATATAGTCATATTTGCAAGCATATATATACATTGTTGTTTTATGCTATTAATATGGATGTTGTGAGTTTGTTCGCATATTTATTTTTTTAGTGATTTTGATTTGTATTGTATCGATATACTATATCAATTTGAATGAATATTGTCTGTTTTTGTAAAGAAAAAATAAATAACTTTAAAGTGGCGATGTTAAATATTTCCAAAAAAAAAAATGCGGTGTAAAATTCGAAAATAAATTACAACACTGAAGGAATCTTATCATTTCAAAAATCAATATGCTGATTTAGTCGTCTTATGCTCCTTCTGAACCAGATGAAAAATGATTTTTGATACTCCATAGTTCATACAAAATTATATATATCAACCCAGTCGAAAACAAAAAGTTAGTTGGAATTCTCTCCTCGAACTTTATTAGTAAAAAAGCACGTTGTAGTAAAAAAAATTATTGCATTGCATAGACATGAAAGAACATTACGACATCTAATTTATCGATTAACCATGATAATTATTATTTTTTTTTTTTGGAAAGGATATATTCATCTTATGTGGTTCATAAGCCCACAGGGTCCCAGTCCAAGAGACTGGGTGTAAATAGTAAAGTATACTGGCTGTGGCCCAAAAGTAAATGCAGATGCCAGCCTAGCTTACCTTTGAACTTCAGAATTTTGCTCTCCACCCAGCACATTTTGCTCGCACCCTGCAGCCATGCCCAAAATGTCCCTGCGCTAGTTAACTTGCGCAAGTGTAAATTAATGCGCATGTTAAGTCACGTGGCGCAAGTTAAGTGGCGCAAGGCTACTTTTTTTAAAATTTATTTACTATATTCAAATTATGTTATTAACATTATTCAAAATTATTTTGTTTATATTAACTTTATTCAAATTATGTTATTTTCTTAACTTTATTAACTTTATTCTAAATTATTTTATTAACTTTATTTTGAAATTATTTTGTTTACGTTAATCTAAATTATTTTCTTAACTTTATTCTAAATTATTGATTCGATATTATTCTTTAAATAAATACAAATATAAATAAAGGTAAATACAACATTAGAAACTAAAAGCAAATATAAAATAAAGGAACAAAATTGAGGCATAAATAATATCTCATTTTATTAATAATTCATACATTACAATAATTCATACAATAAGTTTGAACTTATTCACTATATCTACTTATCTTCTCCTTGGGGTAAAAAGTAATCAATCTTCGTGGGGTAAAATAATGAGCAGCCTTCTTGGGGAAAATACATCAACCCTTGGGCTAAATTTAAATCTGGTTTTTTTTTACCACAAGAAGTTCTTTTTACCCACGGTAAAAAGTTTTTGCGGTTAAAAAAGCAGATTTAAAATTATCCCAAGGGTCGATCACTTCCCCAAGTCGGCTACTCACTAGTTTACCCCGACGAAAATTGATCACTTTTTACCCCAAAGAGAATATTGAAAAGAAAAAAAAAAGAAGAGAAATAGCGGGAGAGAGTGAGGAGGGGGAGAAAGTGAGATGGTGTGAGGAAATAGGGAAATATGTAGATGTATTTACAGGTAGAAATGGGAGCCTAGGTTGTAACTACCATAAATGTGGTAAAAAAAACGTGTAAAGTTTGTTAAAAACGTGTGGATTGAAGGTTGAAAATGTGACCATCGTCCACAAAAACGTCTGTTCTTGTGGACAGACCACCGGCCAATGTGGGTGAGTTAACTCGCGCATAGGCCAGTGGTGCGTGACTTAAGTCACGCATTGCTCACAACGTGCGTTAGTTAAGTCACACTGCGTTTCTTAACTAACGCAGGGGTATATTTGGAAGGCTTGCAGGGCGCGAGCAAAATGTTCAGGGTGAAGAGCAAAATTCTTGAATTACCTGCTTGTCCCACAATTAGCTCTCCAACTAAAAGACAAATTCAAGAATCATCAATAATTCTTGTTCACCATATGGTTATTTAATTTCAGAAATGTTATTTGATAATCCAAAAGTTCTGTAGATTTAAAAGTTTTGAAGATTTATGAAACAAGTGAGTTCTGACTTTACTTGATAAGAAATACAAAAAATATTAACAATAATATATTTAAAAAATGAAACAGAGAAAACAAAGTATATGCACATGTCTAATCTATACTACATATAAAGATAAGAGCTGTTAAAACAGGCGGCCCGGTCCTAACGGGCTTCGGGCTTTATCGGGTCGGGCCAAAAAACCCCGGTTGAAAAACGGGCTTGAAATATACTACTTGAGCCCGGCCCTACACGGGTCGACCCGTATTAAAAATTACATTTTTTATATAAAAAAAATACTATAAAATACTCATATAAATTTTTTATAAATAATATTTTTAATATGCTTAAATAATGTGAAGCACAAAAATAAATTGTAAACATTTTCGTACACTAGTCGTAAACTAAAACGGCGAGGAAAACAATTTTAAATAAATTAGATACGTTATGGTTATAGATATTTATATATTCGATCTTTAAAATTATAAATAACGAAAAGAGTAAATATAATTTTATATTACATTTATATGTGTTAATTCATTGAATTTTCACTTTTATTTTTTACTTTGATAATCAACTAAGTAAAGAATTATTTGAAAAATATATATAATTTATAGGATTTTTTTTGTTATGCAGGCTAACGGGCTACCCGCGGCCTGTTCGGGCTAACCCTAACAGGTACCAGGCTTTTTAGGGCCGGGCTAAAAAGCTCTATTAAAATCCAGGCTCAATATTTATGGCCCATGCCCTATAATTAATCGGGTTAAACGGCCCGGCCCATTTTGACAGCTATTATAAAACGACCTCTTTTAGCGCTTTTGGGTTTGCTTTTTTCATTTCGAAAAATATCCTTAGTGTTCAATACAAATAACACATGTAACGCAATAAAAAGACGTGTCCGTCTTTTCGCTAATAACAACAACAACAACCACCATTAATCAAATGGAGAATAGTGTATTCATACTTTTTTTATTGGAATTTTTTAGTATTCTATTTTTTTATGGAAAAAAATTATAACAGTTGAGAGATATGTTTAATAAGTTAATAAGAAAAAATATTAACAACCCTCTGTTTTTTTAACAACCCTCTGTTTTTTTAATGTTAATTATTATGTTACTATTTTTCTAATTTGTTAGAACTTGAACCGTGAACATTTTACTCTTAAACTTCCTTAATTTTTTAGCTCAATCAAGTGAGCTACTCATCCGCTTTTAACAACACTCTTTAAATTTCTACATGGCCCATTTTTTAAATAGTACACCTATGGAATTCAACAAAAAAAAAAAATTGATTGAGTTCGATGATTAAAAGATTCTATTAATGATGTCCAATCTCAAAATTATAGTAAGAAAAAAAAGACTCTACCTATCCTCTATTAAGTGTCGCAAATATCTAACACTATCATATGCATGAAAGTTTAAGAAAATGCAAACAATGTCTATGTTTGAATGTTTCAATAGTCTCTTTGGTCTTTATTACAAAATAAAGTTTATTTTTTATTTATTCAATAAATTATGTATTTCTCTTAAAAAATAAATAAATTATGTGTTTAGCTTTTTATATAGACAAAATATAGTATCATTTATTTAAATAAATCTAAAAAGTAGTCTTCCTCTTGTAATAGAGACCGAGTAGTATATCATAATCATAATCATAATAATACTAAGTAACGGATTATTAAACTCTCTTGAATTCTCAACCAATAAAACAAAATATAAATGTGTTAGACAGTTATTGATAACACTCATCGATAAGGATAAGAAGTGTGAAGTTTTCGTCGTGCGGCTGTACTATATATGCTCCTGAGCTCTATTCAACTTCAACCAGTCATTATCAAATCCATGTAATGTCAAACAGAAAAATGCTCGAAAGCATCCAACTAAACATCAAGGCTGAGTGTTGGCGGCATCTCATTAAATACAGGTATACGTGTTATTAATTTATTTATTAATGAGAATAAAAAATATGTATGTTTTGTATGAGTAGAGGATGAATAAAAGTATAAAAGTCCCGTAAGTGTAGCTAAGTTGGTAGCTACCAGGGACAATGTTTGCAGGAGCCGGGGTTCGAACCCCGAATTCCCCACTTCTCCACACCTCCACACTTTAAAAGTGTGTGATCTAGCCACTAGGCTATTGAACCAAAAAAGTTTACATTATTGAATTGAGGGTAATTTATCTACAAATAGAATTTGATTCTGAAACAAAAGACATGAAGATCACACTTTGAATGAAGGAGATGAAATTTTTTGATGTTTCTAAGATGAAAATGGCAACTAGTTGTAGGAATAAAGAAAAAGAAAAGGGAATTTTTTCTTTAATATGAGTAACTCTATATATGGGAATGGATTGTCTTCTGTGTAAATGCCTCCAGTTTTCTCCTGTGAAGCAATCACAACCCTTCATTCCTTTTAATGAAAATCAATGGTTATTAATAAGCACAATTAAATAAAAAAAATAAACACAATTCAATTTCATTGGTTTTTGTCGGTTTCATTTCCCTCCTTCCTAACACCGATCTCAAATTTCAATGGATTCTTGCTCAATTCTTTCTTAATTTCAGATTTATAGCGTGCTTAGTTTTCAACTTCAATTTTCTACTTTTTTTTTGTTACCTTCAATTTTATACTTTGATTATTATCAACTTCACTTTTCCTTCTTCCTTTCTTCTCCCATTCTCTGTATTTATTTTTGGATATTGTTTAAGATTGATTCTAATTAGTTGATTATCAATTTAATTTCAGATTTACTTGGTTGGAAACAGTTATTCTGATTTTGTTCCTTAACTACTAGACACAGTCATCAAATTCCAATCACCTGGAATAACACTCACAAATGTTGGAACTAATGGAATTGGAAAGTTAAAGGAATTAAGAGAACTTAGGATTCAATATTGTTTATTGAATGATACTGTTTCTGAATTGGTGAAATGCCACTAATCACAAGCATGTAAATCTAAAATTGAAATGATAATCAATTAGGTTAATCAGTTAATTTTAACACAGTCACAAACAAGTAAATCTAAAATTAAATTGATGATCAACCCAGCCATTTTGCAACAAGTAAATTTGAAATTATGTTAATTAGAATAAACAAGAAATGAGAAGCAATCTTGCACAATACCAGAAAAATAGTTGGCGAGGAAGTTGAGTTCAGATAGGTAGGAAGGGGACGCGTGAGGAATGTGTAAACGGAAAGGGATGCAAAATCCAACAGATATAGATGACTTTATTGGTAACTGTTGATCTATTATTAAAAGAAAATGAAGGGTTGAGATCAGTCAACAGGAGAAGACTGTAGAAAAATTCACGGGAGATGATATGTTCCCCTCTATATATGTATATGCATGTTAAACTAATTTTACATTGCTTAAAAAAAACTAATTTTACATTAACGTTATATATTTCATTTGCTTGTACTTCTTGTTAAGAATATTTCATTTGCTTGTACTTCTTGTTAAGAAACACGTTATAATCAATATTCATAAAAAAAAAAAATATTAATTTTATCAAAAGACAAATTTTGAAAATTATAAATGATATTTGATACAAGTTTCTACCGTCGCTAACTAATGATAATCTTTGTCGGAGAATCTATGAGGCACGTAAGGTTGGTTCTCCCTTCTCAACCTAATTTTTTCATATGCATGAATTATGAATCAAATTCTTGATCACATATTTAAGAGGTCAAAGTCATTTATTATCTAGATCAATCTATTATTGGTTGTTAATGTACTTTTTTAAATGTAGGTAGGTCAAATAGAGGTTTAAAGATCTAAATATGTCTCGAATATACCGGTTCCTTCTAAATACTACTCTCTCCGTCTCGGATTAACTGAGTCATTTACTAAAAAAAAAAGTGTCCCAAAATAACTGAGTCATTTCAATTTTCAATACTACTTTCATTATTCCCAATTCAATATATTCCACTTTTTCCCCTTTATAACTCTAATTAATACTACTTTCATCATTCCCAATTCAATATATTTCACTTTCCCCTTTATTTATACATTTTTCTTAATAAATGTGAAATGAGCCAAGGGCTCAATTAATTTGGGACGGAGGGAGTACCTATTTGGTATCATTTTGTATTCCCTATGTTTTGTGCTTTATGTTTAGAGAGCTTGAGAATAGCTTACATCTATTCTTTGGATGTGCCTCTCAACAACGAAAAAACTATTTTTTGGTTGTCATTTTGCAAAGACTATTTGGTTGAAAGTTTCTAATTGAATGAGGGTAGGTATTTGAGTGATCTAGGGTTCAAGAGTCTGACAAATAGATGAAAATGACGAACCTTAAGAATCTCATCTAGTTTTCTAGCAATGTGCATTGCTTTTAATTTATTAATTTTTTAAAAAAATATTGTTATTTTAAGAAAGCAAAACTAACACTGTGTTTGGTAGAAGAGAAATAAGAAAGAGAGAAAGAGGGAAGAGAGAAGTTGGATAGAGAGAAGCAACTTCTCCTGTTTGGTTGAGAATAGAGATTGAAGAGAGAGACCAAATATGGTGGGACCCATGCCTGTTTTATTTCTCTCTTGATGTGCGAAGAAATAGAGTAGAGATGTGAACTTTTTTCTCTTTTCCAAAACTATCCCTGGTATTGTAGCTGATATAAAACTATTGTCCTTTTTTTTTGTTACCACTATTGTACTGTTTCCATGGTTTTTGTTGTAGCAGGTAAAAACAAAAACTAATACGCAACTCTCCTGCCTTTACCTCTTTATTTGAATCCTCTTTTATTATAATAAATAAAATTAAACTAGTAGTTAGTTAACTAATGAAATAGTTTAAACGACTAAATTGTAATTTCTCTCTTGATGTGCGAAGAAATAGAGTAGAGATGTGAACTTTTTTCTCTTTTCCAAAACTATCCCTGATATTGTAGCTGATATAAAACTATTGTCCTTTTTTTTTGTTACCACTATTGTACTGTTTCCATGGTTTTTGTTGTAGCAGGTAAAAACAAAAACTAATACGCAACTCTCCTGCCTTTACCTCTTTATTTGAATCCTCTTTTATTATAATAAATAAAATTAAACTAGTAGTTAGTTAACTAATGAAATAGTTTAAACGACTAAATTGTAAAATTGTAAATAAATAATTAATTAAGGAAATAAGTTATCAAATTTCTTTGTAAAAAAATTACTTAGTTTCTTAATTAAATTAAGGTAAAAAATTATATCAATTTTTATAGAGTAAGAAATTAATTCATATATAATAAAATTGTATATTAAAGTTTAGTAAGGATATTTTGGTCTTTTCAAAAGTTTAACACACTTCTTTCTTCTCTATTTCTCTCATTTCTCTCTTATACCAAACAATAGGTCAAACCTACTCTATTTCTCACCTATTTCTCTCTTCCTATACTCTCTCTTCACAACTTCTCTCTTCACAACTTCTCTCCTAAACCAAACACACCCTAAAAGAAAGCACACCCTTTATAAAGTGGGTTAAGTGCATTAATTGACGAGAAAAAAACACATTATTTTCAATTATACCCCTCTTGGAAAATGCATAATACTGCATTTAGTAGCGAATTTACAAAATGAATCAATATTTAATATAAGGATAAAATTAGAATAATGATATTAAACATAACAATGAAAGTAGACGTATCCTTATATTTGAGATTTTCGACATTTTTCTGTTTTGTTTTGCTCTATTAAATAATTGAGAGAGGTGTTTATAGTTAGGGCTTGTTTGTTTCAAGAGAAAGTGGAGGGATGGAAGCCTATGGGATGGAAAGTTTCTTGGGATATAGGCTTTCCATAGTTTGGTTACCATAGATTGAGGAAGGAAAGATTGATTTTAGTGGGCCCCATGTTGAGAAAACTTTCCGCAGGGTAATGGGAAGAAGAAAGTTAGGAACTTGCATCTTTTTAAGCAAAATGACGTATATACCCCTACTTTATAGGCATATCTAGTTTAACGTTGTGTTTCTTTATTTTTATTTTTTCATTTTTATGTTTTTAATAGTTGTATTTTACTTTTCTTTCAAAAATAAATTTCTATTTTATTTTGTATTGTCAGGGATTTTTTTACCAATACACTGCCTTTTTATTTACGAATATGTCGCCCCTTATACTTTTAATTTGTAATATTTCATTTTATTTTTTTAATCCAGGGATATATGTGTCATTTTCTAAATGCACTTATATCTTTCCTTTCACTTTCTACTCACATTCATTCATACCAAACAACTAAAATAATCATCATACTTTCCATTCACTTTCTACTCGCATTCATTCCTTAACCAATCTTTCCTCTTACTTTCTTTCCTTATAGTTTCTTTTCTCATCCAAACAATGCCTTAATGTCTTACAATATCTCAACAAGAATTAACTTAAATAAAGGGGACTTATAAGAAGAAAAAAACAAATAATTTTGCCAAATAAATAATTAATGAGAAAGTACCAAAAAAATAAAGCATAAATATTAATAATTAATTATAAGAAGAGAGAAGTAAATATTATTTTGAAGGAGAGAAAACATTTTCAATTATAATTTAAATTACAACGATACCCACCCATTTAAATTGCTTTTTAAAAGAAATGGTAATTTTTTGTCTAAGATAAATGATATTTTGACAACCACTTTTTAACAACTTTTAGACAACTTTCTCTCTCATACTCACATGATGTTGTTATCCTCTCTCTTCCTTTTTCTCTCTACATTGTTTTTGACCAATAAGAAGTGAGAAAAACAAGGTTGTCAACAAAGTTGTCATCAAATGGATGTCAAAATATCATTACTCTTTGTCTAAATATAAAAGGTGTCGTAAAAAAAAAAAAACAAAGAGGATACAACCCCTATAGCAGTCTGGGAGGGCCTATCAGACATCTGGACCAGAGTGCAAGGAAGAAAAAACAAAGAAATAGAAAGCACAAAAAGAACAAAATACAAGTGGGGCAAAAACACTAAGGTTTTGTTTGCGAGTTTGAAGGTGAAAGGAGGAGAGGGTTTGGGAAGAAAGAAGGAGTAAGTGGAAGAAATAGAGGACACTAGGAGGAGAAAGTTTTGGGGGTTTATTTTTCTTCAAAATATAAAATCCTCCTCATTTGAAAGAACTTAAAAAATTGTATTGGAGAAAGGTTTTAGAGGGTTTATATGAATTCTTCAAATTCAATCTATGTTGTTATAATATTTTGAAAATTTAAAATATTAACCATAAACATTAATTTTTACTCTAAAAAAATACTCTTTTAAAAAATATTAAAGATTTATCAATTTTCTCCTATATTTCTCACCCTGAAAGCACTTTATTCTCCTCCCCTCTATACTCCCAAACAAAATTTAAAGGGCATCGTACACCCCTACTAACTCCGGCTGCAAAATCACCCAAAAGCGGGAGGGGGACACCCTAAGGATGAGACCACCAAAGGAACACATCAACCTCACCACTAACACTAAACACACTCACCACGGATACATTCACATGCCACTACCGGTTCCAACACGAGACAGGGCTGCACCTCCCACTCGTAGGGGTGCTCATCTAACTAAATTTTTCATGAGTTTTATGAAGACTTGTAAAAGAGATGAGTTATGTTAAATAATAATTTTCTAATGAGGATATTTTAAAAAAATGATGTATGATCTTGAACAAATACCATCTCACAAGTCACAAGGCTAGTTGAGAATGCACAACGTGCGTCCCTGCGTCAGTGCGCATTGATCAGCACCACCCACATGTTTGATAGTTGGTTTTGGAGGCTGACCCATTGATTAGTCTTTTTTTATAGAGAAATGATATTTTGACAACCACTTTTTGACAACTTTTTGACAACTTTCTCTCTCATATTCACATGATGTTGTTATCCTCTCTCTTCCTTTTTCTCTTTCTATTGTTTTTTACCAATAAGAAGTGAGAAAACCAAGGTTGTCAACAAAGTTGTCATTAAATAGATGTCAACATATCATTACTCTTTTTTATAATAAAAATATAATGTGGTCTCTATGCAAATTAATTGTTGTTGGTTGTGGGAAAATCCTAATTTTGTCTGCCACAGATATTGTACATTATACTTGAATTTTGATTGACGGTTGTGGGAATCAAACAGGGCATGAAATGACTCTAGCAATTACAAAGGTCTTTAATTTCTTTCTATGCAAAAACAACTGAACTATCGTAATCCATCGCTAAGAAAAATTTTATGGTGAAGTTATGAGAATGACTTTTTTGATGAAGTTAACACTATAACATCAAAAATATAGTGAGTAACACCCCACTGTTTGTACAGTGGCATCAAAAGTTCAATCCTCATAGTATCATCAATTCGTCAGATTAACAAGACTACACTTAATCTAATTTTATCCTACCTTGTTTTAAGTATAACACCCCACAAAGTGTAATATCACATAGTATCATCAACTTTGTTTGCATGTTAAAGATGTCAACGATAAAATAGTACCTGTAAGTCCAAGATGTTGCAAGCATTACTAGATGAATTACTATTGATCATTAATCAGTAATCAACAATTTAAAAATGAATCAAACATTAAGATCAAAATTAACTTTTCCAAAAAAGTCAGTTTCCTAACTGCACCATAGAAGCTCCCTAGAATTAATGCACTCATGTGAAACGTTTAGCTCAAGCATATAATGATTAAAATTAGGGATATAATATGGTACAACTAAGATACACTTTTGTTTTCTTTGTGCGATGCAAAATATTTATCAAGTAATTTAAGGATTGTTGACATGAAACTATGAAAGAAGATTTAGTGGCCAACATACGGACCCAGATTGCACACCCATGCAGGGGACTCCACTTGTGTAACATAGTGGATTTCTATGTTATATAACATCATCCAATCAGTGTGTGACACGTGGATTTTGTTCTCTTAAATCGGTTAGCTAGAAAAGCGATTTTAAAAGACTTTTGTCTTTTCTGGAAAAATAAAATTTTTATTTTTATTTTTATTTTTAGTTTCATTTTTATCCCCTAGGATTGTATTACTGGCTCTGATACCAGGTTGGGGCTGAGTCGCCAGCGGAATTTTCTCGAACTTGATTTAACATTTGTTCGATTTTATTTAAACCTTGAAATGGTTTTAAAAGTGTTTTAGCTCTTTCTTTTTGTATAATTGTAAGATTTTCTAAATCTTCTATTTCTTTTAGAAAATCATCAATGTATTCTATATGATATTTTACTAAGTCTTGAGCACAAAAAAGGATTTGTTTTAACACAATTCTTTCATTATAAAAGTTTATATCAAAAATTATTTTTTCTAATCTCTTTTTAAAGAGTTCTACTTCTGTTTTTAGATTTAATCCGGGCATTATTGATTAGTCGCAGAGTTTTCCAAATTTTTGGCCTCTTTTAAGAGTGATTCGATTTGTGTTAGAGCTTGAAAAGGTTCTAAAAGAATTTTCGCTCTTGTTTTTTGAATCTCGGTGAGATTATTTTCTTGAATTTCTTCTAATAGATTTTCAATTAAATCTATGTGAACCATTGTTATAGTTTGAGCCTTATAACAAATTTGTTTGAATACTATTAAATCATAATACCATTCAATGTCACTGACTATGGTTTTTAGTCTCTCTTTTAAAATTTCTAATTCTATTTTAATTGTTAACCCAGGCATTATATGCTTGAGGAACCTTCTAAAATTTTCTCTAAGGATTGTTCAAATTCAATTAATTTTTGAGATGGCCATAACAGGGTTGTGGCTCTTTCTTTTTGTGTAATAGAAACATTTTCTGTTTCTTCTAATTCTTCTATTACTTCATCTACATATGAAATTTGTAGAATCATTAAATCATGGATTCCCCAAATTGTGTTCTTCATTTCTATTCTAAAGAAATTTTCTTCTATTTTGTTAACTAGGGCATCTAGTTTTATTCTGAATAATTTTAGTTCATTTTTTATTGTTATTCCTGGCATTATAATTTTTTATTAATTTTTGAAAGTTCAGTCTTTATTTCTGATAAATTTTTATCAAACTTTATACTGTCTAATGAAGTTCTTGGTGGTAGAAACCTTGGTTCACTAGTATTTTCCTCTTGTTCTAAGAGAGGTGTTCGTTCTATTGTCATAATAGACTTTGATCTTTTTAGTGGCTTTAGAATTGGCGATTCTAGTTTTACTAATGGTGCAAATAGTTCGTCTATTTGTATTTTTTCTCTTCCACTAAACTCTACACTATAATGAGAGTTACTTAGTGCATAATTCATTTTATAACTTATACTAAAAGGATGATTTCCTGGTCTCATAAGTTTTTGGTCTTTGAGTTTATAATGAATTACTAAAGATCTATTTAGATCTATATCATTTAGACTTAAGCCTATTTGTAAATTTATATCAAATTTTATTTTTCCACCTTTTAAATTTCCTTCACCTTGGGTTATTAGTGAATGTTTTTTATCTAACCTAGCATCTTCAATAAGAAGTTCTAGTTCTGAATTTATGCCTTTCATAAAAGTACTTTTTATAATTATTTGTATAGTCGATATATGAATATATCCTATCTTCTGTCTTTTTTCTAACGATAAGTGTTTTAACCTCTCGTTTATTTGTTCTTTATCAATCATAGATATTACAACAGATCCATCTGTTGATTCCATTGGTATAGGAACTTCTCCTATCATCATTCCATATTTTAGAATGTTTTCTCTAGATAGTTTTTCTTTTATTAAAGAAAAAATACTTTTTTGTTTGAAGTTTTCTTCTGGTTTTAAGGTAAAATCTACCTTTTCTATATGATCTATCAATACATCTGCCATAAAACCAGATGAATTTTCTTTTATCATACTATATTCCATTATGAAATGTAAAAATTATAAAGTATTTAAAATATTTAAAATCATACCTGACTTTGCCTTGGATTTTTGATAATTCTGATCTTTCGATCCTTTGGATTTGAAATAATCTTTCGATTATTGATATTGAGAATTAAAATCTTTTGATTTGGTTATGACAACCTCAAATCCTGCGAAGCCCTTTCCCACAATGTTTTTCATAAACTAAGGTACTTACTTCATTGATTTAAGTTGTGCTTTACAAGTGAGCATCGAGGCTCTTATTTATAGAAGGAAAGGACTTACAAGTGGTTCACCTGTCCTTATCCATGACAGCAAAAAAGAAAAACGATTGAAACACGCAAAGAAAAAGAAAACGCATTATCACCTAAAGTGATAAGATTCTTATCTCTAAGTGGACCCCATCTGACTCAGATGATAGGGTTTCACTATTACATCATAATATCTACATGACGCGTGTCTAGGCTTTTTCTTTTGCCTTATCTTTTGTTGCTGAAGTTGTCGGTATTTTGTCTTCTTCTGCCGACACTTTATCTTTTGCGCACCATTTACAGATATGCCCTTTGTAGGTTGAGAAGTATTGGCAACACTCCTGTTGTACTTCATCTGGGATCCGGTGGAGACCATTTTCGAATCCTGAGAATAATTCTTCGAATTGAAGTGTTTGTTTGAGGTGCTCTGCAGAGACCTTTTTCTTTGAATCACAGACCATGAAACAATAATCTGAGACGTATAAGACTTTATAATTGGTAATGGATGACCCATATTTGATTAGGTAATCATAAAAACGCTTCATTTGTTGGACAAATGAGATTAATGTCCATCCAACACTTGTTGCATTTGGTTCTAGATAGGTTTTATTTGAAATACCTATCTTTATAGCTGTTCTTGGTCTTACAGCCATCTGGTTATTTTCTTCTTCGAACCATGGATATGTTTGTTCGAATTGGAGAAATATTTCTCTTCCTTTGGCAAGGAAGTCATTAAATCTTTTTGCTGTATCACCGATCTCTTTTGGAAGATCAGCTAATTCTTGAAATCTATAACCTTCTTTTTCCTCAAGATATACAGTCTTGAGCATTCCATAGTCATAGAATTCTTTAAGTAATTCCTTGGATATTCCTGGAACTGTATTAGCTTTTACCCCATATTTGGTATTAACTGGATAAAAACATTCAATTGCTAGTTCTTCCTTGAAGTTGGCTAGCCATCTCCACTTTCCCATGAAATCATCAATGGTCTTTATCTTATTTTTTTCTTTTTGGAGGTTTATAATTGATCCTACTGAAACCTTCTTTTTAGATTCCATTTTTGATGGTTGGCCAATATCTTTTGCTATGGCCATTTCCTTGTAGGAGGCCTTGTAAGCTTCTTTTGCTTCTTCCATTGTTGGATAAGCTTTGTGTCTGACATTTTTGCCATTAATGTGGAGGCTTGCAATTGCCCAGTTGTTGTAGATGCCTTTCATTGGACCATCAAAGATGACATACACCTTCTTTTCTGGTTGTAGATCGACAGCGTCGCTTGGTTGGTCTAAGCCATTTTTTGACTCTTCATCTTCTTGTTCAACTTTTTCAGCCCATGACTTTTTCATATCTTCTTCTGGCATAGAACCTGCCGAAGATGTTGATGAAAAACTTTGTTGTTCATTCAAAGTCTTTTTTGTTGGTTCTTCTGTTGCTGTTGGAGTTTCAACATTTATGATCTTGGTTAGGCTTTCGATCATTTTAATCATCTCCCCCCTCTCAGAAGAGAGTTGTTTTAGCTTTTGGCTATGAATTTCAATTTGTTCATCTTTTTGCTTCAAGCTATTATAGAGAACTTTTAGAGCTTGCTCCATTCTCTTGTCAGAGTATCTGCAAAACAATTGTTTTCTGATTTTATTAGTTGAATATAAGGATAGAATTGTTGGATGCGCATTTGCCATCTAACAAGTCTTCCTTGTTTATGATCAACTTTTAAATTGTAGCGCCAAAATCCGCTAGCATAAGTTGAATCAGTTCGTAATAAAAATCTTGATGGAATTAAATCCATTCTCCATTTTTCTAAAACATTTAAACAAGAAAGAGTTTCTTTCTCATTGATATGATATCTTGTTTCAGCATCTTTAAAAGAGCCTGAAACATACTTGCATAAAACAAGATCTTTATCCTTAATTCGGATGTTATTACTTGAATAATCAAGTTTTGAATCAGTTGAAACTGATGTTTTATCTGATCGCCCATTAGGGATATCTGATTTTAACTGTGGGGTTGCGCCCACAATGGTATAGGATTGTTGTGGGGTTTCATCCTCAACATATCCATTGAGATTTAATCCCAATTTTTGTTTACCATTAGGTAGAGCTCTCATAACTCCAGCCCATGTAAACTGATTTGCATCAACATTTACAACCAAAAAATCATTTTCTGTTGGGTTGTATAGTTGTGGTAAAACTTTTAATTTTTCTTTTAAAGATTTTACAGCCTCAGTATCTTTTTGTGTCCATGACCATGGCACTTTTTCAGATATCTTCTTCTGTAAAATTTTCCTATCATTTGCTAAATCCTGAAGGAATCCTTCATTAGCAATGTAGTTTAAGCATCCCAAAAATCTTTGGATTTGTTTTCTATCCGTTAATTGATCAGGAAAAAGTAAAATTTTTTCTTGAACATGCGGTGATAAATCGAGTTTTCCTCCTTCTCTTATAATAAGACCAAGGAATTCGATTTCTTGTTTCAAAAGTATTGACTTTTTTCTGGATAGAACAATTCCTCTATCTTTTATTCTGTTTAAAACAGTCATAACATCTTTAACATGTTGTTCTTTACTTCCTTTAGTAAAAATTAATATGTCATCGATATATACAAAACAAATATGATCAAGACCTTTAAGAGTATTGTCCATAAATCTTTGATATATTGATGGTGCTTGTTTTAAACCAAATGGTAAAACATTCCATTCAAAATGTCCTTCTGGACAACTAAAAGCTGTTAAAGGTTTTGTTTCTTCTGATAACCTTAACTGCCAGTATCCAGATTTTGCATCTAAAGATGAAAACCAATTACATCCTCTTATTTTTTCAAAAACGTAATCTTTTCTTGGTAACTTATATGAGTCACTTATAGTTGCCTCATTAAGTTTTTTATAATTGATCACCATTCGAGCTTTTCCTCTTTTTATCTCATTATGTTTTCTGACATAAAAAGCTGGCGCTGAATGTGGACTAATAGAAGGACTTATTAATCCTTTCTCTAATAGTTCTGCTATTTCTTTTTTAAATTCTTCCTTATCTTCTCCTGAGTAAGGGATCTTGTATAAGGCCTTGACTTCCTTTTTAGGATCTTTAAGTTTTACAACAATTAAATCTTGTATTTTGTTTACTATAGTATCCAATGGATTTTCAGAACAAACTTGATCTAGATGATGTTCTAGATTTTGTTCAGTTATTAAGTAAAACTTTCTTTTATCCCACATACATCTAAGGATGTTAAGATTTTCTGAAATTGCCTTTAAAATTTCATTTTTTGTTATAATGTTTGTTGTAACAAATTCACTTTCTTTTGGATTATTGACATCAAACCAGTTTAATGTTATAGTGTCAGTTTTTTGAATAAAAGGGTTATATAACTTTAAAAAGTTGTTCCCTATTATCAAATCTATTCCAGAATCATGTTCATAGATTGATTTTACATAGAAGTACCTATGTTCAATTTTTATAAAAACATGTTTTAGAACAAACCATATTTGATGTTTTTTCTTATCAGCAAAGATAATTTCTTTTGGTTTTTGTAGTCTAATCCAACCTTCCTTTATTATGGATCTCCTACCAAAACATAAAGTAGCTCCAGTATCAATATAACCCATAATTTTCTTTTTATTCAATGTTATTTGAATAAATGTTGCATTAGGGTTTCCATTTTTTAAAATTTTTCTACTCATTCTTCAAATTCTTCTTCAGTAGTATATTCAAAAATACTACTTTCGTCAGAATCTATATCTGATTCTATTGGTTCGAAACCTACTTCCCAAATTAATTTCAAGGTTTCTTTTTTAGAATCTTTCTTTTTAGGACATTCATTTGCATAATGTCCTTCTTCATTACACAACCAACATGTGCATGTTTTCTTTCCTTTAGGACATGAATTCTTTTTAGGATATTTTTTATTCCTCCTAAAGTATTTTTGTTTATTGAATTTCTTAGGAAATTTTCTTTTCCTTTTATATTCAGAGCGGTCTATTTTCCTAAAAACTTTTTTCTTTTTCTTTCTTCTAGGTTTACTACAACCGTAGTTTCCTACTTTATTTTGGATTCTATCACAGCAAACATTTATTTTTGCCTCTCTTTTAGCAGTTTTTTCCATGCATTTTTCGGATATCCATTTCCTCAATGCAGTTATTCTTGTTCCTAGAGTATCGTCTAATCCTACGATTACTTCTAGATGTTCTTGGATTACTTTTTCCATTATTGTTCCTACAGATGATGGAAGTTTATTGTAGAATAATCCTAAAAGGTTATATTGTAATCTCTTTTGTGGAGATATTGCATAATAATATTTGCTAAACTCACATATAAATGGTTCAACATAACACATATCACATATTCTTAGATTAAAAATTCTATGAATGTTTGTATCCATTAGGTCTGCTTCTGCTTCTGGCGCATCAAATCCTACGAATTCTTTTTTCAAAATTGAATAAACATGATTTATAACCTCTTCGGTTGTTGATGGAAGTTCTGAGTCTGATTGTTCAGACATAAAACTCCAAGCATTTCCTATGGTTTTTGTTTTTAAATAATTGAAAATACTTTTTGAACTTAATTTTCCTAATGTAGGATCTAATTGGATTGTTACCATGTGATCATGATACCAACTTCTTAGTTCTTTTTTAGTATCCTCACTACAATCAATGTTTAAAACATTATCTTCTTTGTGACGATTTATTGTAGGTATATATTTAGATGGTATTTGTTTGAATTTTCTTTCATCCATTTTATTTTGAATGATTTGTTGGTCGATAAATTCTTCTTTACCCTCTTGACGTCCTCTCTTACGTCCTTGTTCTGATGTTTCAGGTTGTTCATTAGTTTTCACAAGTCCTACTTGTGGTTCTTCTTCCATACTAAAAGAACTATCTGAATCAAAGTCGTAGACAAATTTGTATCCGTCATCAGATTCTTCGGTCATTTGGTTTTTTCTATTAATGTCTAAAGAAGCCATTAATGTTTGCAATTCATTTAGCTGGTTTGCTATTTCTTCTTCTGTTTCGTCCATTTTTAGGGTAATGGCGCGAAGAAGTTAATTTCTTTCTCTGATTTTTCAATTTTTTCTGAAATTTCTACCATGTCTCCCCCTTCTTTTTTGACAAAAGTTTGTAATTCTTCTAGGGTTAGACATTTATCTCTTATAGGTAAGAGTTTTAATAGATCGATCAAATCATCTATTTTAACACAAAGTTTTTCATCTAACAATTTTTGGTTTTCTTCTAAGTTAGATAGTTTTTCATTGAGTTTTTCTTCAAACTCTTTTTCTAGTAGAACTTCTACTATTTTATCTAACTGTTTCTGAAGTACTGTTAGGTTTTCAAAAATATCTTGTATATTTTCACTTACACCTTTACTAGCCATGTATAAACTTTTGTATTTTAAGGCTTAAAAGATTTGCAAAATTTTCATACTCCCAGTATGTAGTGTAATTATCTTCAAATATTAGAAACCAATATGCTGTTTCTCTTAACCAATTAATTTGGTTTCTCATCCTAATTATATTATTATAATTGGGTTCTAATATAAATGGTTGGGGTATTACTTTCCCAAATGGGTTTATAAGACCTTCCATAAAATATTTAATTTTAGATATTATCCAAATTATTTTATTTTGTTTTAGACTTTTAAAGCCGGTTTTTATAAGAACTGGTTTTGAAAGATTTCTAACATGTGTCAAAATTTTACTGGCCAATGGTACAATGGTACCCAACTACTATGGTACGTAAGTATTTTCCCCATGCAGGTCAACCTAAAAACTAAATTTATTTGTTTTTTGTACTAAATTGCAAGTGGCAACAATTAACATTCCCACTTTCCGAAACAAGTAAGAATTATTTTTTTGTACAAAATGGCAAGTGGCAACAATTGGCATTCCCACTTCCTTAAAGAAGTAAGAACTATGTAAGTACTTTCATTATTAACACTTGTTATTATACTTCAATTTGCATCAAACAAAAATCAAATAGGAAAAAGTGTTGCATGTGTATTATACTTCATTCATGGAGCTTCTTCAAAAAAAAAAAAATACTTCATTCATGGAAAGCATCATCATTTGCTTTGCCATTGAAATGTTATGACCGATGCACCTCCTTAATTTATTTCATCTCCACTTTGGACGGTAATATTATACTAATTCATTTACCAATTCATAATCATATATGTTGCCAATATTTATTAATCTTCGATTACTTATTTAGTTGTCGGCTAATTATTTTTAAGATTAATTAAAATGAGTGCATTAAGACTATTGTTAAATTTGAATATAGCATCTCAATATAGATGAAGTGAAAAAAATATATCCGTAACTTAAGAATGTGACAATTCTTTTTTGAGTAATTGGGTCTAATTTTACCAACAAATTCTTTAATTATCTATTAGGTTAACTTCTACGTGCGAGTCACTCTTTACTCCATAAATAATGGTTAAAATAAATGTAGGTGTTCCATCTTGGATCGAGGTCCAATCCAAGATATGTTTTAAGATGCTCTTTGCACAAGGCTCATAAGATCCATGATATAGACCTTACATAGGACTGTCTGGGAATAATGATCCCTGAAGTCAATTTGGACAATCGGACTATGGATCCAAGGTCATCTTCTCATGATATGCTCACAATTGTCCCTTGGGGACTACAACTGTCCCTTAAGGACAATTGCTCATGTAAAGGTTCAAGAGCCAAAAATCTAAACTTACACTATAAATGCAAACTCACAAGCATTAGGTCAGGTGCGCTCACTTTTACACGAAAATACATATCATTCCACAACGCTTACTAAGTTGACCGCCGGAGTGTGTGCAGGTACACCATCCTCATTCACCCAAGAATCTCATATCCAACTGAACCAGTGATGACTCTACTAAGGACTCTACAAGCCTTTGATGTTTCCACCTTGTGTATGCCCTCTTATACTCTCTCTCTCTCTCTCTCTCTCTCGCTCTCGCTCTCTCTCAAATTTGACAAGAAAAAAAAATGAGAATAAATGAGGCCGCAAGCCTCTATGTATAGATTCTGAAAAAGCACTCTCGTTGGTAGGTAGATTGTTCTCCGGACGAATATACATTACTTCACCAAGGAGTTTCTACAAGATCAGCCATGTGGGACTTAAACCGTCATCACTTGATGGGACATTGAGAGATTTTTCCCTTGTTTCAATTCATAAGTTTCTGACTCGAGTCATCAGGCCATTGATCTGCCCGCCAGGCAAGTGGCCTGATGTGCCTCTTCTAAGCTATTTGCTTGATCATTCATTAATTCCTTTGATCCAATTCTCTACAAAATGTGATGGAAATCAATTAAAGTACAAAGAAAGCAATGTGGACTGGCTTTATACTACTTACAAGAATTTAGGGATTTCAGGCAAAATAAGTTGAAATACATAGTAAATTAACGTGAATTTGACATTTTTCAATGACATATTGTGATATATGCCCCAGAAGTAACTCTAGTTCAGAAACTGTCATGCATGTGATCTGCGATATTGTTTGGGTAGAGCGGGTAGTCTTGACAGGCTTAAAAGTAGCTAATAATTTGTCCTTGACGAAAAAACATTCCTCTTAGCATTTAAAGTACATTCTACTTCTTTCTATATTAGTTTTGTTGAAGTTGATTTTCCTTTGTTGAAGTTGATCTTTTCTGGGGCAGTATTATGGTTTTTGCATGTTTTTATATTCATGCTGAAATTTAGATCTTCATTAAACTGCCCTATATTTATTTTAGTTTTTGTAAAATATTTGATTTCAAAAAAAAAAAAAATATCAGGCTTGAAGAAGACATGAGAGTGTTGGGTCACTGAGGGGAGTCAGGGGGACCGCCCACATCGAGGCTAGAGAGCAACCACACAAGAAAGAGAGACACAACACTCTTACCCAAAACCTTAAGGTAATTGGTTTATGTTGGAACAAAATGTGTTTAACAATGAACCTTAAAGAGTTTTGATGAAAACAAGGTATTAAAAATTGTAAATTGGACTAGCTAATATTTGTTCAAGTGTACATGACCATAGTTAAAAATTTACATCATATAAAGGTTCTGAAGGACAAAAATAGAGCTAAAGAATAAAGAAAAGGAAGCTTTAAAGCGTCTGAAGAAAAGTGCTCCTGAAGACAAAGTGCTCCTGAAGAATGATGACGTCATCAGATGCTAAAAGTCATCAGAAGCGGGTAGTTCAAAAGCGACTTCATCAGAAGCTGAAGCACATCAGAAGCTGATCATCACCACAAGCTGAAGATTCAAGGATCAACACTTCAAAAGCTGTCTATTGGATTTGAAAACACTGCAGAAGACTAGTGGAACTTTGCAACGATCATTTTGGTGAAGATTTGAAGGCTTTGGAAGCTTATCTTCAAAAAACGTTGACATTGTACTATGTACGAACTGTATCTGATTTTTTTTGTGAGCACCTCTGATTGTATATCAAGTGTTCAATCTCAAACAATTTTTTGTGTAATTTTGTTTGTCTAGAAGTCTCTTGCAGTTGTGCTTGAGCATAGAAGTCTCTTGATTGTGTTCTTGAGCATAGGAAGACTCTTGCAAAGTGTGCTTGAGCAAAGGAAGTCTCTTGCTGTGTGCTTGAGCAATTGTAATCAGATATTACATTCTAGTGAAATCTCCTTCGAAGTGCAAGGGGGACTGGACTACTTCCGGATTGTGAAAGGAACCAGTATAATTGCTTTGTGTCTTTCTTCTTCTCTCTGTTTTTATCCGATGCGTTCAAATTCTGATTATCACTTCAGAAGCTGACTCACTTAGCTTCTGACCAGTGTGTTCAGTATAGGAGAATTGAAGAATTTTTCAAAACACAATTCAACCCCCCTTCTTGTGTTTTTCTCACCTTCAATTGGTATCTAGAGCCTTGGTTCTGTTGATAACACCTAACAATGTAACAGTCTAAGATCTGAGAAAAACATGTCTACTTCTACTTCTGGATCTGGACCTGATCATTCTGCTGTGGCTCATGATTACAATGTTGACAACAAGAAATCCAGTGTAGGAAATATTCCTAGATTTAATGGAGACCCTGAAGAATCCTCTTGGTGGAAAACCAACTTCTATAGTTATGTCATGAGTTTAGACGAAGAACTTTGGGACATACTAGAAGAAGGTGTTGGTGATGACTTGGTTCTTGATGAAGAATGAGCTGTTGTTGATAGAAAGAAACATACACCTGCTCAGAAGAAGATTTACAAGAAGCATCATATCATCAGAGGAGCACTTGTCACTGCTATTCCTAAAGCAGAGTACATGAAGATGAGTGACAAGTCAACTGATAAAGCAATGTTTGCTTCTCTTTGTGCTAACTATGAAGGCAACAAGAAATTCAGAGAAGCAAAGGCTCTTATGTTTGTACATCCGTATGAGTTGTTCAAGATGAAGGATGATGAAACTATTGAGGAGATGTACTCAAGGTTTCAAACTTTGGTCTCTGGACTTCAAATACTGAAGAAGAGTTATGTTGCTTCTGATCATGTGAGCAAGATACTCAGAAGTTTGCCTGCTAGATGGAGACCAAAGGTGACTCCATTGAGGAAGCTAAAGATTTAAACATTTTAAGTGTTAAAGATCTTGTTAGTTCTCTCAAAGTTCATGAGTTAAGTCTTAATGAACATGAGTCTACTAAGAAGAGTAAATCAATAGCTCTTCCATCCAAAGGCAAGTCATCAAAAGCTCTCAAAGAAGTCGAATCTGAAGAAGAAGAACCATCTGGTTCATACTCTGAAGAGGATGCTGCTGAAATGGCTATGCTCTCCAACAGACTACAGTAAATGGCCAAGAAGAATATGAAGTTTCTGACCAGAAGGAGTAACTCCAGAAGCTCAAAGAGAGAAGATCAGAAGGGATGCTTCAACTGTAAGAAGCCTGGACATTTCATTGTTGATTGCCCTGATCTTCAGAAGGAGAAGTCAAAGGACAAAACAAAGAAGGCATCTTTCAAACCAAGCAAATTCAAGAAGCAGATTAAGCAGAGTTTAATGGCAACTTGAGATGATTTGGGAAGTGAATCTGGATCTGATAAAGAGGAAGCTGATGAAGATGCAAAGATAGTTGTTGGGTTGGTAGCAACAGCAACTTCAGAAGCTGGATCAGATTCATACTCAGAAGATGAAAACGAGGTATATTCTAAAATTCCCAGAAAATGAACTTGTTGAGTCATTTAAAGAACTTCTTACACATTTTGAAGTAAGAACCAAAGAGTTGAAGGATTTAAAAGAAAAATATGTTGATTTAGTGAAACAACAAAAATCAACTCTATTGGATATGAAAGCTTTTGAAGAAGGACTTAGGGGCTTTGACTTCATTTGTAAAACTTATGAAGACAAGCTCAGGTTCTTATGTCAGAAGCTACAAGAAAAATGTAATGAAAAACCTTTAAGCAACCATGAAATTGCTCTTGAAGATTTTATCATGTCTGGTATTGACAGAAGCAGAGTTGCTTCAATGATTTACAGCATTTACAGAAACAATGGCAAAAGGATTGGCTTTTCAGGAGGGAAACCTAATGAAATCAGTCTCAAAGCATGTTGTAAATGCATCAAGGAAGGATTGAAAACCTTCTTTGTACCTGAAGGTGCTGAGTTGGAAACTGTTGTTCAATCAGAACCTGAAGCTTCTAGCTCTAAGGCTAAGATTACTTCAAAGCCAAAGAACTCCAAGCCAAAGGCTATGATCAACTCTGATTCCAAGACTTCAAAGATCAGGATTCTGAAGAGATCAGAACCTGTTCCTCAGAGTCTGGTGAAACCAAAATCTGAGGTTCTGAAGTCTAAGTCTCAAAAGAAGACAGTTACTGCTCCTGAAGTACCAAAACCAAAGGTGGTAAAACCTAAGGTGATGGTTAATCAGAAGCAACCCAACACACAACACAAGGTACAAGAAGTGAAGAGTAAAACTTCTAGTACTAACCTGAGAGGACCCATAAGACATTGGGTACCTAAATTTGAAAATGTCAATGTTGTAGGTATGTCTAAGAGCAAAGGAGAAACAAAGATCATGGTACCCAGACAGCGGTTGCTCAAGACACATGATAAGAGAGAAGTCCATGTTCCTCAGCCTAACAATGAAAGAAGGAGGAAGTGTGAAATTTGGAGGCAACCAGTCTGGCAAGATCATAGGTACAGGAACTATTGGTAATTCATCTACCTCAATTAATAATGTATGGTTGGTAGATGGTCTTGAACATAACCTTTTGAGCATTAGACAATTTTGTGACAATGGTTATGATGTGTTATTTGAGAAAGCCAATTGTACTGTAATCAACAAGGAAGACAAATCCATTCTGTTCAAGGGAAAGAGAGTAGAAAATGTCTACAAAATCAATTTTTCTGAACTGGCTGACGAGAAGGTGATTTGCCTTCTGTCAGTGAATGATAAGAAATGGATGTGGCACAGAAGGTTGACACATGCTAACTGGAGATTAATCTCTAAGCTTAGTAAGCTACAACTTGTCAAAGGTCTTCCAGACATTGACTATCATTCAGATGCACTTTGTGGTGCATGCCAGAGAGGAAAAATTGTGAAATCATCTTTTAAATCTAAAGACATTGTTTCAACCTCCAGACCCTTAGAATTACTTCATATTGATTTATTTGGACCAGTTAGCATTGCATCCTTATATGGAAGTAAATATGGATTGGTTATTGTTGATGATTACAGCAGATGGACTTGGGTACAATTCCTAAAGAGTAAAGAAGTTGCTTGTGATGTATTCAGTAGTTTCTGCACTCAAATTCAATATGAAAAAGAAACAAAGATTTTGAAAATCAGAAGTGATCATGGTGGAGAGTTTGAAAATGAGCCATTTGAAGCTTTTTGTGAAAAACATGGAATTATCCATGAATTCTCTTCTCCTAGAACTCCACAACAAAATGGGGTTGTAGAGAGAACTTTACAAGAAAATGGGGTTCTCCTAGAACTCCATGAATTCTCTTCTCCTAGAACTCCACAACAAAATAGAACTTTACAAGAAATGGCCAGAACCATGATCCATGAAAACAATTTGGCTAAACATTTTTGGGCAGAAGCAGTGAATACAACATGTTATGTCCAGAACAGGATCTATATCAGACCTATTTTGGAGAAAACAGCATATGAACTCTTTAAAGGAAGAAGACCCAATATCTCTTACTTTCATCAATTTGGATGTACATGTTACATTCTGAACAACAAGCTCTACCTAAAGAAATTTGATGCCAAGGCCCAAAGATGAATCTTTTTATGTTACTTTGAAAGGTCAAAGGCATACAGAGTGTATAATTCAGAGACACTCTGTGTTGAAGAATCTATGCACGTTAAATTTGATGACAAAGAGCTTGGAGATAAAACTTCAAAGCAAGATGAAAGTTTTGCAGAGATACAGGTTCCTGAAGATATTCCAGAACCTGATCGGATAGCTGAATCTGAAGATAGTCCAGAAGCTGAACCCACATCAGAAGCTCAAGATGAAGCTGCTTCTGATGAAGCACAAGATGGCTCAGATCAAACAGATCCTCCCAGAAACACATTCAAGCACAAGTCTTCACGTCCTGAGGAGCTAATCATTGGAAACAAAGATAGTCCAAGAAGAACAAGATCATACTTCAGACAAGGAGAGTCTATGATTGGACTGATATCAATGATTGAACCTACAACATTTGATGAAGCACTTTCAGATGATGGATGGATCTTAGCTATGCAAGAAGAGTTAAATCAATTTCAAAGAAATGATGTGTGGGATCTGGTACCCAAACCTCAGCACAAGAACATTATTGGAACAAAATGGGTATTCAGAAACAAGTTGAATGAGCAAGGAGAAGTAACAAGAAACAAAGCAAGACTTGTTGCACAAGATTACAGTCAACAAGAAGGCATTGATTATAGTGAAACATTTGCTCCAGTTGCAAGATTGGAAGCAATCAGGTTACTTCTGTCCTATGCAGTTAATCATGGCATAATATTATATCAAATGGATGTCAAGAGTGCATTTCTTAATGGTGTCATAGAAGAAGAGGTGTATGTCAAACAACCTCCTGGGTTTGAGGATCTTAAGTATCCTGATCATGTTTTTAAACTGAAGAAATCACTATATGGCTTGAAACAAGCTCCTAGAGCTTGGTATGATAGACTAAGTAATTTCTTAATCAAAAATGATTTTAAAAGAGAATAGGTTGACACAACACTCTTTAGAAGGACCCTTGGGAAAGATATTCTTGTTGTGCAAATATATGTTGATGATATAATATTTGGTTCTATTAATGCATCTCTTTGGAAGAATTTTCTAAGTTAATGCAGGATGAATTTGAAATGAGCATGATGGGAGAGCTGAAGTTCTTCCTGGGCATTCAAATCAATCAATGTAAAGATGGAGTCTATGTTCATCAATCAAAATACACAAAGGAGCTTCTGAAGAAGTTCAAGCTTGAAGATTGTAAAGTGATGAACACTCCAATGCATCCTACGTGCACCTTAAGCAAAGAAGATGAATGAGCTAAAGTAGATCAGAAGCTGTACAGAGGTATGATTGGTTCTTTGTTATACCTCACTGCATCTAGGCCAGATATTTTATTCAGTGTATGCTTGTGTGCAAGATTCCAATCAGATCCTAGAGAATCTCATTTGACTGCAGTCAAGAGAATCTTCAGGTATTTGAAAGGAACAACTAATCTTGGACTCCTTTATAGGAAATCCTTAGATTATAAGCTAATTGGATTCTGTGATGCTGACTATGCTGGTGATAGGATTGAAAGAAAGTCAACTAGTGGCAATTGTCAATTTCTGGGTGATAATCTTATATCCTGGGCTAGCGAAAGACAAACAACTATTGCTATGTCTATAGCAGAAGCAGAATACATTTCAGCTGCAAGTTGTTGTAGTTGAAAGACTATCAGATTATTGCTAACAGTATTCCCATTTATTGTGATAATACTGCTGCTATTTGTTTGTCTAAAAATCCAATTTTGCATTCAAGAGCTAAGCATATTGAAATCAAACACCATTTTATCAGAGACCATGTTCAAAAAGGAATTTTAGATATACAATTCATTGATACTGAAAATCAATGGGCTGATATATTTACTAAGCCTTTAACTGTTGAAAGATTTGATTTTATAAAGAAAAATTTGAACATGCACTTTGTGTCTGATTAAAAGCTTGCCTGCTCCTGAATAGGATTTTAGGTTTTGAAGTCAGTTCAGAAGCCATGGTCCATCAGAAGCTCTTTATTGAGGTTCTGAGGAAAATGTGCTTCTGATGACGACGTTAGCATCTGAAGTCCAGAAGCTGGATTTTATGCTTCTGAATAGTAGAGTTAGTGGAAATGCTGGAAGTTACTTTTTGTAGTAACACTGGACCACTAACTTGGCAGTTACTCTGAGAACTTCTGACGTGGCTTATCTGTATTGGTGTGTAACTTAAAAGGGCAATGATGATTTAAAAGCTTTGAAAGTACTTTCACGCGCCCCCAATGTCATTAATGTTATGTTTGTTTGTCTCTTTTGAATTGCAATCGTTTTTACTCTTAACACTTTGTCAATTCACACACTACTCACTTCACAACAAACACTCTTCTTTCAAGCCTATTCTTGCGAAGTAAGCGCAATTCTCAACCCTAGAACCCAAAATCATCATCATCATCATCAAATGGCATCATCAAGCTCGAACCAACAAGACGTTCCAGAATATACTTCAAGCATGCAGCAACAACAACAAAGTGCTTCAGAACCAGGGTTTGTCATCAAACTAAAACCATGACCATACCGATGGAATCTCTAAAGGTTCAAATAAAGAGCCCAGTGGACTTCACCTCTCTTGAGAGATACAAAATGAACATGAAAGCCTATGTCAAACCTCAAAAGCTATATGGTTACTTTCGTATGTTGAATGGACCAACATATGTGAATCTGGTAAAAGACTTCTGGTTGAGGGCTGAAGTGTATGATTGGGAAGCTGCTAAGTTGGAAGAAGAACGGACTGTAAAGAGAGATCCTAGTCTGAAAGGGAAGACTAGAGAAGAGATGGGTTTGGTACCTTTTGAAGACATGGAGATAAGATCAGTTGTGATGGGTATTCCAGTTACCATCACTGAAAAAGCAATTTCAAAAGCATGCAGAGTGTCTGCTAAAGGCAAATTTCGGTAGGAGGTCAAGGATGATATCCTGTTGGAAAGCTATGTGAGATTGTTTTGCAAAGGAAACCCAAAGGCTAATACTACTGAAATGGAGGATTGTCACAGGTTGCTCCTGAAGTTTTGCGCTAATTGCTTCTTTCAAAGAGGAGGAGGGGCTGATCAACCTAATCAAGATCATAAACTGGCTCTGTACTTCATGGCCACTTTTGATAGGATAAACATTCCTAGATACCTCATGCATCATCTGTGCTGGGCTATCAAGGAAGGAATTAGCAAAGGAAGGAAGCAAGTACCTTGTGCAAGGCTTCTGTCTGATATTTTTCTTCAAGGAGGTTTGTTGGAGGTCCTGAGGAAAATCAAGCCTGCATCTGACAGCTGCTTCAAGGTCACAACTTCTATAAGATCCTAAACAGCAAGTCCTTGTATGCTATGAGGATCATTGACCTACCTCATGCCAACGAGAATTGGATTGAAAAGACCACAGCTGAATCAGAACCTGTTAAGAACTTTCCTTCCATTCTTCGAGAGAACAATCCTGTAATCTTGGCTGGTCTGGTAGTTGCTCACTCCAGAGAATCAGGAGCCATCACTCTAGTGGAAGCTATTCCTGATGCTCCTGATGGAACCAATAGAAAAAGGGGCAGAACCAGTACCAAGTCTGAAGCTGCTGATGCAAAGGCCAAGAAGAAGAAAGTTGCAGCTGCCTCTATTCCCAAGAAAAGGAGAGGAAAAGGAGAAAATGTAATCACCAAGGAACATTTGGAACGAGTCCTTAATGAGATAGTAGAAGAAGAGCATGAGCCCAAGAAGAAGAAGGCTCATCTTCAGATTGAAAGTTCTATGTTTGAGGTGACTCCTGCAATGAAGAGAATGGCTGATGAGCGAGCTGAGAATATGAGAGCAGTAAATCAGGACTTAAAAGCTCAGTACGAGCTGGAAAGAGATGAAAAGCTCAAGGCTCTGGGCTTAGAAAGCTGTGATGAGTACTACAAGAGGAAAATTGCTGAAGTCAGGGAAATTTCTGGTAAAGCTGCTGAAAGTGATTCAGAGGAAGGTATGATGATTTTTGTGGAGAATGCTCCAGAAGCAGAGGCGTCAGAAGCAGTTCAGGTAACTCAGATTCCAGTAACCTCTATCCCTGTCTCACCCTCTTCATCACAACCACTTGTTCCTGAATCAACTCAAGACAATTCTGTCTTAGATAATCTGGTTAGTCACTGTTCAGGTGAACTACCAGAGTTTAACCTTAACTCAGAGAAAGCCTCTGAAAAAGCTTCTTAAGCAGTTGCTTCTGAGAAAGTTGTTTCAGAAAGCCCCCAACAACAAACTCCTGAACCACAAAAGACTTCATCACCCCAACAACAATCACCCAACACTCATATTGACCCACAAATTAACCCACAACCAGAGCAAACATTACCCCAACCTACAGATGTCATCAAACCAACAACACCAAACAACACTACAGTCACTTCCATGGATGTTGACACTGAAGTCAATCCTCAAGCTACAACTCCGACTGTTAACCCTGACCAACCATCCTCATCTACCCAACCTGATCAACATTTCACCATTCCAGAGTCTGATCCTATTCAAGACCTATCCCTTAGTGCTTCTGACCAACCTTCAGACCTAGAAATTCTTGAACAACCACCCCAAGACATCCTGGAATCTGACTACATTAAATCTGAGCTACTCAAGATCAACTCAGAGATGCAAGATTTGGTTCATCTCAGAACAATGATTGACTTGCCAATTGCTTATGAGGAACAATGGTCATATTTGAAGAAGAAAGCTTCTGATCTGATAGAAGCTGTGAGCAGAAAGTGCATTAAGATTAAAGCTGCTACTGTTAGAATATTTTTGGAGAATCTGACATCAGCTGAGCAAGCTAAAACTCCAATGTTGCTTCTGGCAAATATGCCCTTCTACTCAGAATCTGAATACATTTCAAGGGAAGAAAAGATCTTCAAGAAGCTGAAACAGAAGCTGGCAAGGCAACAGGAGGAATCCAAGGCAAGAGAAGATGCTCTTCTTCAGAGGCAACTGGCTCTTGAAGAATTGGTGAAGAAGCAAGCTAAACAGATGGAGAAAATGATGGCTATGATTCAACAACAACAACCCAAACCTTAAAGAGTTTTGATGATAACAAGGTATTAAAAATTGTAAATTGGACTAGCTAATATTTGTTCAAGTGTACATGACCATAGTTAAAAATTTACATCATATAAAGGTTCTGAAGGACAAAAGGAGAGCTAAAGAATAAAGAAAAGGAAGCTTTAAAGCGTCTGAAGAAAAGTTCTCCTGAAGACAAAGTGCTCCTGAAGAATGATGACGTCATCAGATGCTGAAAGTCATCAGAAGCAGAAGTTCATCAGAAGCGGATAGTTCAGAAGCGACTTCATCAGAAGCTGAAGCTCATCAGAAGCTGATCATCACCACAAGCTGAAGATTCAAGGATCAATACTTCAAAAGCTGTCTATTGGATTCGAAAACACTGCAGAAGACTAGTGGAACTTTGCAACGGTCATTTTGGTGAAGATTTGAAGGCTTTGGAAGCTTATCTTCAAAAACGTTGACATTGTATTATGTACGAACTGTACAACCACCTTCTCCACTATTTTGTTTTATGTCCACGCTACAAGACAAGAAAACAGCTCCAGAATACAGCTTCGCCTGCAAATATGTTCCTTCACAATGGGAATGGATTTCAAATTGGTTCTTCATAGGACAACAACCAAATCAGGCAAAAGATCATTGATGAAAGATCAAACTTCAACAACGACTCTTTTGATGTGCTGGCAATTTCACAACGTCTCTTTCACACCTCTATATAAAGGAGTGAAGACTTAGAGATTGGCATACGACTCTACTACAATTTACAAGCGCCAAACCTCTGCTGAAATTGTTCTGCTTTCAAAGTCACTTAGAATTTCTGTTTCTCAAGTTCTTATCTTAGACATTTTCTTCTTAAGTCTTAGAGTCTGTATCTGATTTGTTTTGTGAGCACCTCTGATTTTATATCAAGGGTTCAATCTCAAACAATTTTCAGTGTAATTTTGTTTGTTTAGAAGTCTCTTGCAGTTGTGCTTGAGCATAGAAGTATCTTGATTGTGTCCTTGTGCATAGGAAGACTCTTGCAAAGTGTGCTTGAGCAAAGGAAGTCTCTTGCTGTGTGCTTGAGCAATTGTAATCAGATATTACATTCTAGGGAAATCTCCTTGGTTTGTTTAGAAGTCTCTTGCAGTTGTGCTTGAGCATAGAAGTATCTTGATTGTGTCCTTGTGCATAGGAAGACTCTTGCAAAGTGTGCTTGAGCAAAGGAAGTCTCTTGCTGTGTGCTTGAGCAATTGTAATCAGATATTACATTCTAGGGAAATCTCCTTGGAAGTGCAAGGGGGACTGGACTACTTCAGAAGCTGTCTCACTTAGCTTCTGACCAGTGTGTTCAGTTTAGGAGGCTTCTGACCAGTGTGTTCAGTTTAGGAGAATTGAAGAATTTTTCAAAACACAATTCAACCCCCCTTCTTGTGTTTTTCTCACCTTCAGTTTATGGGTCCTCTTACTTATAAGGTGTTAAACCTTTACTTTTCTATCCGATGTGGGACATATAACTCACACTTGCACACAACACTCCCCCTCAAGTATGAGTCCATCAATTCATCATGCCACCCCCTCAAGCGGAAGCTCTTACTTGCTTGTATCATCGTTGCTGCTTTCTCCGCAACGGACTGACACGCTTGTACCACCGTTGCTGCTTTCTGCGCAACGGATCGGCTGCCTCGGTCATACTCTTTGTTGAACCGGGGCTCTGATACCACTGTTGGGTCACTGAGGGGATCCAGGGGGACCATCCACATCGAGGCTAGAGCAACCACACAAGTGAGAGAGACGCCACACTCTTACTCAAAACCTTGTTGCAATGAGTTTATGGGTCCTCTTACTTATAAGGGGTTCAACCTTTACTTTTCTATCTGATGTGGGATATATAACTCACACTTGCACACAACATGAGTCCATCACTTTATCGTGCTCCCCGCTCTGCGTTTACTTGCTTGTATCACCGTTGCTTCTTTCTCCGCAACGGATCAGAGCCCCGGTTTGACAAAGGGTACGACCAAGGCATCCGGTCCGTTGCGCAGACTCGATGTGGACGGTCCCCCAAGCTCCCCTCATGACCCATGGCGCAACGGATCAGAGCCCCGGTTTGACAAAGGGTACGACCAAGGCATCCGGTCCGTTGCGCAGACTCGATGTGGACGGTCCCCCAAGCTCCCCTCATGACCCATGGTATCAGAGCCCCGGTTCGACACGAAAGGATTGTTGGGTCATGAGGGGAGCTTGGGGGGCCGTCCACATCGAGGCTAGAACAACAACACAAGTGAGAGATACACCACACTCTTACTCAAAACCTTAAGGCAATGGGTGTATGGGTCCTCTTACTTATAAAGTGTTCAACTTTTACTTTTCTATCCGATGTGGGACATATAACTCACACTTACACACATGAGAGAGGAACATGTTCATCTCCTCTTGTTGGGGTTTAGTTTATTTACCACTCGTAAATATAATAAAAAATAAAACTAATACAAAACTTCCACATTCAACAAACTTCTATAAAACAAACAGTGAAAAAGTAATATTAAGAAGTGACGGTAAAAGTAATTCAAAATTTCAATGGTTATGGACAACTTTATTTTAATGACTCGTGATTTTGCATTCAATTTTTTTTTTTTTTTTAAAAAAAACTTTCATTAAGAGTATTAAAAAGTAGACTTCGAAGTTAAGACTAGTTTTATAATCTATATTATTAACAGATATTTCAAAAAAAAAAATTGAGAAGATATTTCAAATATATATTGTTTTTTTTTGTTACATTATTTCAAATATATATTGTTGTTTGCTAGAAGAAAAAAACATAAAAATAAATAGATTTTTTTAGGGAATAAAAATAAATAGATTGTTAATTGTAGGATGCAACGGATCAATTTGGTTTGTTTTTCTTTTTTGTTGATAAAAACCCAAACAAGTTTAAAATTGTTTGGTTTGGTTGTATTTTGTAATATTTTCTCATCAAATTTGAACAACCAAAATCCATGAATAATATGTTGGTTTGGTTCTTTTTTTGACGAATATATTGGTTTGGTTAGATTCAATCAAATTGAAATTTTAAAAAAAAAGATGAAACTTATTTTATAAAACTAAAAGAAATCAATTTTTTTTTAAAATAATATAGATTTGTATACGGTATCAATTAAGACATAAATTTCTATGAAAAATTTAATATATAATAATTAGAAAAATACAGAAGTACAACATAGCTTCAAAATAGTGCTACAATATAGTGTAAAATAAATAATTGATTCACGTTAGTTTTGATTAGAAAGAAAAAATAATAATTAGTTTTGATTAGATTTATCGAATTTAGTAGCTAAGTTTAAGTTCTTGCGCCTATAGTTAATTGTTGATTTTTTTTTTAGTATCGGGATTTGAGCCTCAGACCTTGCATATATTATGCATTTTCTCTGCTAACTGAGTTAAACTTACGGTGACCGTTGATTTTTATTTAACAAACTCTATTATGTTCAATCACAGTATACTTTCATAAAATAAAATAAAAATATACATACTCCATATTAGTTTTTCCGTGATTCTTGATTATTTATTTTTTTTAAAAAAAATGAGATGCTTGCTGAGATTAATCAATCATTTAAAGATTTGAAAGTATAAGGCCCCCATAAAAAACAAACGGTGTCTCGTAGTGGAAAAGGTTTCCACCAATCCAAGATTCCCACAAAGCAAAGCATACATATATAGCTCAAAGGATGTCACGGAATTACAATTTTCAGCCGTTCGATCTAAATCAACGGACGAAATCATTTAATTGCATGAAATTGTTTGTTTGATTTAGATCGTCCAATCTCAAATTGATGGGTGGGATCGATTAGTACATTAAACTCTCTCAACTTGGGACTTTAGGAAATCCTAGTTCGCTGCCCAAGACCTTCCTATATATAAGTGCATCATTCATACTCATTCTACTCACTAAGAAAATTCTACTTCTATTTTCCTCTTAACATATTTAGGCTCTTGTTTCTCCAATCAGTCTTAACTTCATTTCCATGGCTTTCACAGCCTCACCATCTATAATACGAAACCCCATTTCAAAGCAAAATATGGTTATTTGTTACATGCTTGATAACACTTGTAGGAACAAGTTTTCATTTCGAAACAAGGGCATCTATAAAGGCAAACAAAATCCTCAAGATCACTTGACCGTTACAAATGTTGTGAGTCCATCGCGTGTGATTGCTCCACCTCCACCACCGGAGAAAAGTTTAGAGACCACCGGCGACCATCAACACCATGTTGCATGGACTAGTATCTCTCAAGAGAAATGGGAAGGAGAACTGCTTGTTCAAGGACATATTCCACTCTGGCTGGTGAGTGGGTTATTTTTTTCTTTCTTTCCCTAACACTCATAGTTTTTATCAAATAATGCCAATTTTATATTTTTATTGCCGAAAAAATACATTATTAATTTCAACATGAAAACTATACGTTAAAAAGAAAAAGAACATCGTTTAGTTTGTTGTGAAATCTAACATTTCTTAAAAGAAAGAGGACAGTAATAATTGAACTCTAAACCACTACTCCATTTAAAGATTTATAGTATCATATAACGAATAAATTATTGTAAAAGTTTAGATTTTATACATTTCCTTTCAAAAAATAAATAAATAAATAAATAAAGATACATGGATAATTTTATATTATATCTATCGCTGTAGCTTGTAACCTCTACTTGAAGTGAATGTTACCACCATTATAGTCGAGTTCTACTTGATTTTTTTATCGAACCAACAAAATTTAAAACATACTAAGCGGAAAGGAACAGAAATATTCTTGTTACAAGAACTACATAGCTTCCATATATTATTAAAAATATAAAAAAGCTGCTGATCCTACACGTAATATTGGTTTGTCCAGTAACGTGTCAGCAAATGGGTACCCACCAGGTATATTACGGGAATCAAGAATTTAATTACAATTAAGTTAAATAATCAATTATACTTTTAAGGGATCTACGGGGATCCATTGATTCGTACATGATATTTACTTTTTCCACCCTACTGCTTTTTCGCGCGCCCTGTAATATTTTCAAAAATACCCCTAGTCTGGATTATATAATCTGGACCATATTGTTAGTGATTTCGGGAAAATTAAATTCGGACCAGATGTTGTGCGCTTTTTTGGGTCTTTCTTTGATGTCATGGGTCTCTGTTGACCGTTATATGAACCCCACACAAGCTGAAATGCTATTGCAGGGTTCATATGAACGGTCAACAATGACCATGACACCACTAAAAAACTAAAAACATTTGAAGAAAATTGAAGAAAAGATGTGAAGTGAAGAATAGAGGTATTTATTGAAGATGGAAACCTATTTATAGCCTTAAACAAGTCCTAGGTCATTAATACAGTCAATGAAAATGTGTTAGTGGTTGTAACCGTCCAAACCCACATTAATGACTCTCTTTCAAAAGAATCCAATGCTGAATATTTCCGGATTTTACATTCCGGAATGTCCTTAGCCCTACAGGAAGTGCCAACTTTTCCCTCGTTCACCATTATCGCATTAATCCGGAAAGTATAGTTCGGAAACCAAAGGTGTATTCCGGATTGTATATTCCGGAATGCATCAGTGTCATGGCCAGTGGTCTGCACCACACGTTTTTGTCAGTGGTCAAGTCAAAAAAACGTGTTTTACCACGTTTTTTGACTGAATTTATTGCCTCCCAACCATTTTTGACCCACCCCTCCCTATAAATAGCCTTCCAAACCCCACCATTTCTCACACCATCCTCTCCCACCCTCTCCTCCTCTTCTTCCTTCTACAACCATGATTTTCCATCGTTGGCCTTTCATAGATAAGGGTCTCGTTGAAAACTTTTAGGGTTTGTATGAACGGTCAATGAGGATGGAACCGCGCTGCAACGAAGGACGGTTCATCTGAGGGTCATGTGGGTCGGTGTGGTTCTTAGCTTCGCCTGTCTGGGCGTAAGTCTGAGCACCCCCCACCTCCCTCAGGGCATTTGTTTCTTCTTCCTGCCCTCCTCTTCCCTCCTCCTTCGGTTTTCCTCCAATAGCAAACTACTGCTATGTCCTATCACATACCAGTGGTTAGGCTCTTAGGAGATTAGAATTAGGCTCTTAGGAGATTAGAAATAGATTTAGGATCTTATGTAATAAGTTTAAAATGAGCTTGAAAATTATTGTAATGTATTGTTCATATATTAATAAAATGAGTTGTTTTTATGTTTGTGTCTTTTTATTTCTGTTTTTTATTTTATTCGCATTTTATTTTACGAATTGTAGAGCTTAAAATTGCAAAAGTTCTGCTAAAATACTGTTCCGGATTTTAAAATCCGGAATCATCTGAAAAATACTAATAATTCATTCCGGAATACGAAATCCGGACCAGGGGTAAAATTGGAAAAAAAATAGGGCGCGCGAGGAAATGCATAGGGTGGAAAAAGTAATACTCTTGGTACATTATACACAAATGCCATCATGTCGTTAGCTATAAACGGTACAGCAAGAAAAATCAATTATATATGAATAAAAATACCCACTAGTTTTTTTGAATTTGGTAATACAAGAAAAATCAATTATATATGAATAAAATACCCACTAGTTTTTTTGAATTTGGTAATACATATATATGAGATAATTTATAGTAAGAACTTACATGGTACACATATGCATAAATAACTAATAACTTCCTTTTCTTGAGGAGAAATAATTATTATTAACTTGTGACATAAAAAGGTTATTATTGGAAAAATTGATAAATGCAAACCTAAGGAAGAGTTGATAATTTTACATGCAGAAAGGAACGTACATAAGGAATGGCCCAGGTATGTGGAACATAGGGGACTACAACTTCAGGCATCTCTTTGACGGGTACGCCACCTTGGTCGGCCTTCACTTCGAGGACGGGCGGTTAGTAGCCGGCCATCGGCAAGTTGAATCTCAGGCTTATCAAGCAGCAAAGAAAAATTTGAAGATATGTTATCGTGAGTTTTCTGAAGTCCCTAAGGCTGAAAATTTCTTAGCCTACGTAGGGGAGCTAGCAAGCCTTTTCTCTGGTTCCTCACTTACCGACAATGCCAACACAGGCGTGGTGAAGCTCGGCGATGGGAGGGTGGTTTGTCTGACGGAGACACAAAAAGGGTCCATAGTGATAGACCCCGACACATTGGAGACAATTGGAAAATTTGAGTACAGTGATTCTTTGGGAGGTCTTATTCACTCTGCACATCCCATTGTCACGGATAGCGAGTTTTTAACGTTAATCCCCGACCTTATAAAACCAGGGTACTTCGTGGCGAGGATGGAAACTGGCTCTAATGAGAGGAAGGTTATTGGACGGGTCGATTGTAGGGGCGGTACATCACCCGGTTGGGTCCATTCCTTTCCCGTTACTGAACACTATGTTATTGTGCCTGAAATGCCATTGAGGTATTGTGCTCAGAATTTGCTCAGGGCTGAACCAACTCCATTGTACAAATTTCAGTGGCATCCTGAGTCCAAAGCTTTTATGCATGTTATGTGCAAGACTAGTGGAAAGATTGTAAGTGCATATACTTAAATCTCTAACATAATATGATGTGTTGTATTTGTGTTTCACTGATTAATTTTGTTTTTAATTTTGGTATGTGATTTTGAAGGTGGCAAGTGTGGAAGTGCCTTTGTTCGTTACTTTCCATTTCATAAATGCATATGAAGAGGAAGATGAAGATGGGAGGGTGACTGCTGTTATTGCGGATTGCTGTGAGCACAATTCAAACACTGACATTCTTGACAAGCTTAGATTACAGAACCTTCGCTCATTTAATGGCAAAGATGTTCTACCAGATGCTAGGTAGGTATTTTGACATCTTAATTATTTTACATTGGCCCTTCCTGTAAGGTCATAATTGAATACGTATATTAAATGAAATTAATCTAAAATCATTGTTTATTGAAATAATAGGGTTGGTCGGTTTAGAATACCACTGGATGGAAGTCCATATGGAACATTAGAAGCAGCATTAGACCCAAATGAACATGGGAAAGGCATGGACATGTGCAGCATAAACCCTAATTATCTAGGGTTGAAGTACAGATATGCCTATGCTTGTGGAGCACAGCGCCCTTGTAACTTCCCCAACACCCTTACCAAGGTCTTTGTATGTCAATTCTTATCATTTCTGTCGAATATAACCCACCAACATACATTTAGTTGAACGTGCTTTAACATGTATATGTAGATCGATCTACAATCAGAAAGGGCTAAGAACTGGTATGAAGAAGGTGTTGTACCCTCCGAACCATTTTTTGTGCCTCGACCAGGAGCAACAGAGGAAGATGATGGTTAGAACTCGTCAGTAATTAATTCATGTTTGTGCAAAATTAGCCCCTCCTTGTTCTAACTTTTTTTTACCCTCATATGACAGGTGTGGTAATCTCCATCATCAGTGAGAAAAATGGAGAAGGATATGCTTTGGTTTTAGATGGTTCCACTTTTGAAGAGATTGCCAGAGCTAAGTTCCCTTATGGACTTCCATATGGATTGCATGGATGCTGGGTTCCAAAACAGTAAAAGTGTGACTAAAGACTGTTGTCATTATCGTATTGGAAAATCTGCTCAGAGAAAACAATGCAGCTACTTTTTTGAAGAAAATGCAGCTACTTTGCAAGCATCATATCTGTACAGTATATATTCTACATCTATAAGTGCAAGCTGATAGCAATCCATAACGGAATATGATAAATTAGCATTTATACGAATTTCATATTCGTCGCAGCATATTAAAATTATTCATGTAAAATACACAGATATACATGTAAAATTAGCGATTATATGGATTCCCTAGTGGTTGTTCGCATATACTGAAACGCATAGAAAGTCATATGTATTGACTTGCATATATGAATATTAATCATGAAAGAGTTGTCTTGACTAGCAATATCATACGTAATCTACTTATTAAAGGCCAATTACATAAGATAATATAGACAGAAATCAAAGGAGACAGTTGCTAAGAAATCTCTCCGGAATCAACAAACCCAGCCAGAAGGAAACAATTTTAACTTGTTTTGTTACTATTGGATTTTTTTTTTCTTCCAATTTTATTTTTATTGAAGCGTTCAATTCCTAGTATCATTAAGACAACATATGATTTCCTCTAAAAAAAAAAAAGACAACAAATGACTTAAATAACCTCGATTATGAATCAAAAATTCAAACTGAAATTCCCTTCCCAGGAAACATGCTTCTGGCTACCCTGGCAAAGGAAAAAAAAAACAGATTAGACACTAAACGAGCCGGATCTGCATATCTGGTAAATAACTGTTTGATGGAGGAATCCCTGATAATATTTTGAACTGACTTTGCATCTTGCAAATGGACCAGATAAATAATGTGATATGGATTCCAAGTATCAGAATAAACTAGATTTGTCAGCTGACCAGCTTCTTAAAGATATCAAAATGACTATTTCTGGTCTGTATAAACAGCATCAACATCATCGAGCTCAAGTAATTTGCTCATAAGTTCCTTGTTCAAGTCCATAGCCTCGTCATCTACCTGAAAAAACACCAGCAAATGACTCAAGTTTTATACCGATAAACCCTTTTTTAAATAAAAAATTACTTTCCAAAGTAGAATGCAGACAATAAATTAAATACCATGATAATCATCATTAATTACATAAGACATGCTAAACCAATTGATGAGATGAAAGGTCTCGTCCTTTCAAGTATGAAGTGGGTTTATTTTTTATTTTATTTTTGTCACAAGAAGAAAGGAAAACAAAGCGGTGGACTACAATTAATCATATAGTCAGGCCAATAACATCAGCAAGGACAATATGAGATAAATGTGAGTTGATGGACAAGATCCCATATCTTCAAACACGACACTGAGGAATAACACCACTTAGCTAGGTATTCTGCACTTTCAATTCCTTCCCTCGAAGTATGTTCATGAGAAATAGACCAAGGTCTTGAAAGGAATAATGAAGTGGGTTTGAGGCCAAACAATAGTATAGAACTGAAACTACTTCCCTTAATTTTTTTGAAGGAAAAACTACTTCCCTTAATTGTTTAGGTCCACTAACCATGTAGTTTATACATTTGTAAAAAATTCAAAGGCAGAGTCAATTATATGGACTGATGGCGTTATAAATAAGTGGTCCTTCTCAGGGCATCCAAACAGTTTACTATTTCCAATTAAAATCAGATTTCCGCAGAACATGAAACTTCGGTAACCTTTTGACCAATAATTTCAAATTCAATGTGATTCACCATTTCTCCATTTTGACCGACGGAGATAAGACAAACGGAAAGGACTTACTGAAAAATCGTACATTCTCAGTTGGATGTTGGGACTGAAAAAATGGGAGGTGGGCTGATTGTGGGGAAAAATTCCTCCCCACTTCTTGCTTCCCTCTCAAAATTTTCTCTCCCTCTATCCCTAGAAATTGAAAATGTAGACCCAGGATTAGAATAATGGGTAGTTTATGCATGTAAACGTAATAAAGCAATGTTGGAACGTTAATTATACTCTCATTCACTATCCACTAAGCAAATTAATCCTTGAGTCACGATGAAATCATGGGTGCTGTACTGTGTTGTTGTTGCCACCGCCTCACTATTCACTGAGAAAATTTTGCCTCTCCACCAATTCGAAACAGTGCTACGAAGTCGAGTCAGACGAAAATAAACATAGCAGTGGCATTTTGCCGTCTTTGCGTGGTGGTTGTAGTGTTAGTAACCACGGTGACGGATAGCCGCAATTTATAGACGGAAGATTGTTGCAAGGACGGATATCAACGGCGGAGACACGGTGCTTGACAGCGGCGACGAAACAAACATGTTGCAAAAAGGCTATATGTGGTGGCTGTCTGGCAGCTACTATCCAAAAACTGCCGTGCAAAGAGGCTGTTATCGGAAAATGAATCTTTATTAGCAATCCCATAATGGGGTTATTATATTTTAAACATTTTTTTTTTATTTATAAAATGTAACATTAATAATGAGTTTGCAGTTAAGTACTTGTTTGCATGTTATGTGCGAAAAAAACCTTTGCACCATTTAGCACTGCTCTATAAATAAAGATGCGAAGGAAAAGAAGGGCATTCAGGGATTGGGATAAAGGATAGGTAGGGAGAGACCAAGCTCTCAAATTCTTGGAGGGGGGAGAACCAAGACTCTCGGATTTCTTGGGATTATATTGTAATATTACTATTAATCTATACATTTTTGATATCAGTATCTATCAATCTTATGATGAAATTGCATATTGCCACATCACAGATTAAACTTACACTGTCACCATTGTTTGCTTGCCAACTTTCATAGGGTCTATAACACCAACAGGAGAAGCAAGAAAAGAAAAATGAAACTCCAATAAATGAAATAGTACATGCAATAGCCAAAACAAACCTCAATTGTAGTATTTGGAAGAAGCTCAGAACCATTATCAGGCTCAAACTCTATGCCCTCCTCTCGCAACTTCGATAGTATAGACGAATAGTTCTCTGAAGAACCAACAATTTTATAATACCTGGCAAAAAGTACTAAAATCAATTATTAGGTTTAGGTCTATTTCTAAAAATTTGAATCTCCATGTTATGATGGAGTAATCAAATAGAAAAGCAAATAACTTATTTTAGCCGTTATTACAGCTATCAAAGTTACCCAGTAAGCAGAAAATCAATTGACCGCACTACAGATGATGCAGAGGTCGTGAGAAATGTTTGCCCTGTCTATAGAGCATATCTGGGTGGTAGATTAATTTGAAGCTAATGTAAGATCTGATGCACTTATACCATGCACTAACTCCTCAAAGAAAGTAAAATTCATAAATCTGAATGTCAAATTGTAGTACTATTTTAGCTATATCTAGTGTTGTTTTGGTAACCAAATCCTAGAAAATTTGAAAAACAAAGTATGTATTCAAATTGTTGACACTTTCAGTTAATTTACAAACATTATTTAAATATGACAGACAAGAATTTCCTCTAAAGGCCAAACCAGCCCTCGTTATAGCTATAAGATGAAGTGAAATGCCTGCAGATGGCAGTTGGGAATTGACCACAGTCCACATCTACTAGAAAAGTTTTCACTTTAATGCAGCTAAACAAATTTTGCCTCTATCCACGAAGTTCATTACTCAAGACTCAGATCAAGAATGTATTCTAAAGTTGGGTTGGCATTGGGGCACTTAGTTGTAGATAATGTGTTCCATTGATGTTGATTGATTGTCGACTACACATATGAAACAAATCTAAGATTGTACTACAGACTTCTCAAAGTCAGCAACATTATGCAAAGTGGTGCTCTCATTGAGACTGAGAAATGTTTTCTTCCATAAAGAGAAAAAACTGAGGTAATTGGGGGAGGGTAACTTTTCATGTTAATTAAGTTTTGACGAGTCAAAAGCATAAATAAATTCATCATAGCTGGTTAAAGTTTTCCTCCACCAAGAATTCTTACCCCATAGACAGACAAGAGAGACAGGAATTGTGGGTGGGGGAGCTTCATTAGAGATATGATGACGAGGTCGTAAAATTTAATCTTATGAAAACCAGAAATTTGATTATTACTGAGAAACACAATGATAACAAAAATGAGAGCATTACCTTTCTGACCTATCCTCTTCAGTATCATCTTCATAAGTTGGAGGATCAATTACATCCTCCGCGCCAGCGTCTAAAGCAATGCCAAGCAGATGATCTTTGTCAGCATTAGTGACTTTAATACTTACTACCCGAGCACGTCTAAACTTAAATAACACAGACCCAGAATCTGCCATCTTTCCTCCATAGTCCTTTATCACTTCTCTAATCTTTGCCACAGAACGAGTTATCTTATCAGTTGATACCTCAACTACCATACTAACTCCTCCATAGCCATAAACCTGAGGGTAAAGGCAGAATGTTATGAGCTAAACTAATTAATATTCCAGAATCAATATTTCAAAAGATAGGATACTGCAGAACCCAAGGCAATGCCCAAACAAAAAACCGACCCCTTCTGGGGTGGCTGGGCCAGTCCCATACCCTATCTTGCAACCTAGTACATTTACCAAACAAAGCTAATTGACCTGCACCCAAACTTGTTTACATTATTTCTGTTTAAAAATTATACTTAAGAACAAAACAAATAATAACAGCAAACAAAGATAACTGTTGAACATCTCAAACTGTCAAACATAATTTGTGTTTGGATAACTGGCATGAACCAATTGCTAGGGAATTGTATTTTTGAAATAATGAATACTGAAATTATTAATCTTAGAATAATAACTATTATGCTAAGGAAGGTTTGAAGGTAAAAAATTACATTTTAGTTGCTAAGTAAAAAAGAAAATAAAAGACAAAGCAGATTTCTTCTATTATCTTTTTAAATTTAAAAAGTGAACATGGAATTGTAACCCAGTCATCCATTGGAGAAAAGCAACAGTGTTACTTCTAAACAAACAGATATCTGAGATGTTCAAGGCACCAGAATTTATTATGGCAAAGGCAACGAAACATCATGTGCAATCTCCATTTGTCAGTGACAGATTTGATTTCTTTTTTATAGGACTTCAACTAAAAAACATGACATTGTCACCTCGCAAGAGACGAAAACAAACTGCTGTTGTTTATAATTAGTGGACTCTAAGGTCTGTTTGATTATCTCCGGTGTCAATTTCAGTGGGCTAGTTTGGCTTCTTCAAAAAAAAAAAAAAAAAAAAAATTAGTGGACTCCTCTTAATTTTGTGTAACTACTACATGAGAAAATTTATGTTTTCCGATCTTAAAACACGACGACAGTATCATTTCTTAAGAAAACAGAGATAATCCAAATGTGTAAACAATTATGTTATACTAACCTCATAAATTTTCTCAATGTAATCCTCTTGCCCCTTCTCGGTTGCTTTCTTGATGTTGCGCTCAACGATATCTTTTGGCACATCAAGCTCCTTTACTTTTTCTAGTACAGCAGCCAAGGCTGAATTTGATGTTACATTAGGACCGCCTTTCTTTACTCTGTCGTTTTTAGCAGCATGAAAGTTGTGCATAAGATGGTTACTCGATCCAAAAAGGGAAACAAGACACTAACAAAATCCTAAAGCCGGAACCAATATGAATTACAGAATAGACCAGATTTAAATTAGGGAAAATAAGCGCATCAATCCAGCCACAAACACGGGGAAGAGGAATCTAAATAAAATAAAATAAAATAAAAGGATGACCGAATAATCTATTTCATTTAATGCGAATAAGTGTGATTACTATGCATTGACATCATAAAAACATGTTACACAAACATTCAGCCATATATCATTGGCTTATAAAAAAAATCATATATAATTATATCATTGCGGTGTCGTGTTGTAACTTGCAACATTATCTCCTAAAATATATGCACATATATGTAATTTTTTTTACACTGTTGATACATTAATAATAACACTCTAAAATTAAAGATTACTAGGGATTGGAATTGTGCTTTGATGAATAACATGGGAATGGAATCAATAATAAAAAATAAAAAAAACAGTGATATAACGAATGCAACATAAACTTGGAGAAGGACTTACGCAGACACGACTTCCTTTCCAATCCTTGAGTATAGTTTCATCTTCTTTGCATTGTTGGCTTCCTGCAGTTGTGGCAAATAAGAAAACTTGGAAGAAGACTTCAAGAAATGTCTTCATCTTCATAGAAGTAGGAACCATAAAAATGAAAAAATCAAAATGCAAATCAACTTAAGGCTGTTAGAAATGACTTATTTGAGCTTATCTAATAGCATAAGCATTTTTGAATTGTGAGACTGATTAGGAGACCTTAAGTAAACAACTTATGAAATGTCTATCAATTGTTTTCAGCTTATTTTGGTTTAAGCTTTCCAAGATAACTTAAATGAAAACAATTTGACTTTATTTAATATTTTGTTATAGAAATAGCTTATACATTAGCAATTATATGATAAATGCTTATATTATAAACGTTTAATTAAACTGTTTATCCAAACAAGTCAAACAAGGTCTAATATGGGTCAAGATCATCTTCATTTCTCAATAAATAGAGAGCTTTGTTTTTAAAAGAGATGGACACAGAGGATATTGGTGGGTCTCATGTGTCCCACCAACCTTCTCTATGTGTCTCTATCTTTATAAATGGAGTCATCCTCATCCCAACCCCTTAATATCATCGTCAATCGGTGGTGCACGTTTAGGAGTGCGAACACATGAACATATTGTCAGGTGCACCTAATTGTTGAATTGAACTCTACCGTTCAAATATATCTATATATAATTGTCTGTACACGTGGTGGAGTGTGTGATGTAAGAACAGAGGATTTTGATCAAACAGGTGATATGCATTATAGAAAAAACAGGAAAAGGAAGATAGTGAGGGAGGTATGGTACCTTTCGACCGGCGATTTTGCAGGAACGTCTTCCCATACAAAGAGGAGTGGAAGTCCATATGGTTCTTCTTCTAACTTGAACTCGACAGTTGTTGTTGTTATGGTAATTGGTAAAGCTTATTACATTTGCATCCAGCAGCGACGGTGAAATAATATGCATATTCCCTGAGAAGAGATAGGATCAATCTGATTCATTCATTCATTCATTCTGGAAAATCATAATCGTGTAATTATAAATAACTGCGAAAATGAAAATGCAAAGATGAGAGAGGGAGAGTAGTAGCACAGCACTCACTGTGAAGGAGGAAGAGTGAGGAGGAACTGAGGTGCGTGGAGAAAACGCCGCGAGTTGAGAACGCGTGAAGGTTAAGCGCCACTCGCAACATCCTGTAATTGTCACCGGTAATGGCATACGGGGGAGAAGCTGCTCAACTCAACAACGATATGCTCCTCTACTGGATATCACGTAATTTTTAAAGGATTGAATATATTTTTCTTATCTTCTACTCAAAATTCTTGTTGATCTTTTAATTTTATCTATCTTTATTTTTTTTTTTTTGCATGCCGGATTTGAATCCAAACCTTACATATTTTATACATTGTACAAATGCTAAGATCATGAGGACGTTTTTTATCTTTTAAATCAATTTAATCTTTTTTAATAGAATGAAATTTTAGTCCTTATTTTTTAAACTTAAAACTAAAAAAAGTTTAAATATCTACGTTAAACTAACAACTTAAAAGACATACTTGACAATTAAAAAACTTAAAGAATCAATTTAAAACTTAAAATATTTAAAAGACTAACTCGTTATTTTTCTCAAACTTAAACGACAAAAGACGTATTATGCCTAAAAAAATATAGCATATACGAGTCGAATCGAAAAGAGAATCACGGTTAAATACTGTTTATAACTTGATACGACTTTAATTGAACAAAGTTTAAGCCAAATGTATATTTAAATTCAATATATGATACCGTTAACATATGTTAAGAACAATCTTTCAACAACAAAAAAAAACATATGTTAACAACATTTTTATAACAACATTCAAAATGTGAGGAGGTGCAAACATTTTGATAATTATTGGTGAATATTTACTAGTAAGTTTAGTGGGTTCATGGACAACCGGTCATGTCAATGTGGCTCTGCCATTGATTCACACCTTGAATTGAATTATCTACATCTCCTTTAAATTTTTACAACCTTGTCTTACCATTATATTTTTTAAAAATGAAAAACGTAGTCACACCATCTAAAATAAATAATAAATGCACGTCCAATGATTGTTTTTGTTATTGTTAATTTGTTATGCAAAATAGATTATAAAAATCTGATTTACTATGATCTATGGGAATCAAAGAGTGATACTATCGCAAAAGCTCCGCAAATCTTCAGAAAAATCATCGTATATTACTTTTAGAAGAGCTCTTTATTTATATATTTTCTTCATTACAAATGAGTCGTTTCTTCGTTACAAATCGGTTATCCTTTATTTTTACCAACAAAGTCATAATGTATATAAATAAATATTCTGTTCATAATCATATTTTTTTGTGGTGACTGAGATTTGAATTCTGAAACTTATATATATTATGTAGTGTCTCTACCAACAGAGTTAAACTCACGAGAAGTCGAGAACCGTTCATAATCATATCATAGACCACCGAGAAATACCAAAGACTAAGGGTGTTTGAAATAGTTTTTGTTATCAGTTTTTGAAATATACAAGTCCTCTTTTCACAATGGTTATCCTTTTACATGTTTTAGTCCCCAAAACTAAAAAATTCAAAACAGTTTTCAAAACTGTAATTTTAAAAAACTGTAATTTTAAAAATAGTTTAGCAAACAAGTTTTTAATTTTCAAGTTTTTTAAAAACTAAAAAAGAGTTTTTGGAAAGTGTTTCAAACATGCTCTAATTATTATTAATTGTAAAATGGTGGAATGGCAGCTGGTGGTTGGCAATTGGCATGATTGAAGGAAACAATGATGCAGTGGTTAAAAATACCAACGTAATTGTGTGCTAGTTATGTGATAATTGTATATTTATCTACTTCTGTTAACTATTGCCCACCAAACGAAACAGCACATCTTTGTCTTTCAGTGCAACTTCCAACTTTGACATTTTATTAGTTTTCACACATTTGATCAAAAACATGTGATGCTTTGCTGTCTGTATTTGTAACAGTATATTACGCGTCTTCTTCTACTTCTCTTCTTTTTTATAATGCTCACATCTTTGAGTTATCTGTAACTTGTTTTCTTGTTTAATTCCAAAGCACAAACAACAAAATTATGTTTTATATCCTTTTGCTGCTTACATTAATCATTTTAGCGTTCTCGTTTCTTTTACATATTTTATTCATTTTTCACCCAAACGAATGGCATGGAAAGAGGCAATATTTTATCCCTTAAAATATCTTATTTGAAGAATATCTCCATCCTTAAACCCACATGATTTTTGTCATTACTATAATAAGTAAATCAAAATATTCAATGTACTACTTAAGCCATGAAGTTTTTCCACTTAATAGACTAATCTTTTAGGTTAAACTCTTTATATAAGCTTAAGTTCTAACAATTGATGTTTTTATTGAGAATTAAATTACGGAAATGACTACATATATGTTGAATAAGGTATTTAGTTGAATGAAGCCGCCAACAGAAACCAAGTGTAACAACTTTGAGTAGTTGAACTTAACGTGCATGTTGTTGATGAACTCAGACGCCGTAGGAAGGATGTGAGTGTATAAAGTATGAATATGAGGATCATTGATGGAGAACGCATCTTTAACTTTCTGGTGGAAGTCGTGGATGTGTATGTAGGGAGCTAACGACCCTAAGAGCCCAGGGGAGCTCCAATGGCAAGACCAAAAAGAAGATCTTCTCAATCTTGCACGTCGAGAGAATCCGTCTTTGAGGGCATCTTTAGCATGAATGATGAAAGATCAGGTGGGTGAATCGTTGAAGTGAGTAGTAGTATGTAATATATCTGGACAACCGACATACATACATTTTATTAGATTTCAATTTTTATATTTTATAGAGATAAGTAACTTATTTTCCTATCATATATTGTTGATTTCTAACCAAACTCGTATTCAACGCAACTATTTTAACTTGAGATGCAAGAAAAGTTTCACAACTAATTTATCATATATAACTATTTTGGTCAAGTAGCCACTAGGCTATAAATTAATTTTTTTAAGGTGAATAAGTGAGGTGTCCATGGTTTGAACCCTGACCACTTAATATATAATGCAATGTACATACCAACTGAGTTAAGCTCGTATGGACAATTTATCATATTGTATGTTTTTTTTATGAACGGGTCAAATTATATAGTCTTATTGAACACTAAATTAAGACAAGATATAATACAATTATCATATCCTGTCTTCTATCCTGACCACCAAATAAGTCATTATGTAAATATATCTTCTTTTCGAACTTTAGTTTCTATGTTATGAATATCAAACTCACTCCAAGATTGTGTTTAGAAAAACATAAAGTCATGTTCAAAATGTGCGGGCCAAACTCTCAAACTACTAGCTTCTCAAAAACCACATTAAAAGTGTTTAGCGACACGATATTAGCTTCTTGTCGCCAACCCAAACACGCAATAAGAACACACGAGTCACATAATGTAAGTTCTTTCTCACCTCTCAATCTAGATTGAATTGGTGACCACTAGACTCAAATCCCTTACTATTTGAACAAATTCATTGTTGATATATATACACTACAATACTATATATAAAGAAAATATGTCATTTTAGGCTAATTTTTTCTTCAACCAGTCATACCCTTAAGCAAATTTGAATATAAAAGTGTTATTATTTTTGGGGAGGAATGTTATTTGTTGGCGTCATTATAAAAAATTACATAATATTTGTAATATATTTTGAAAAAATGATATATTTGTAATAATATAGTTTGTTATGATATAAAAGCGTAAAATATCTATTATCTATGTCTATAATTTTAATCAAAATTAAAATAATTTGAATAAAAATTTCATAAAATAAAAATGAATGTTCGTAATTTATACGTATACGCAGTAAGAAGATTGGTACACAGAATGTTATTGTTCGACTAAATGCTAGTTTATAATTTGAAAGAAATATTTTTTCAGGGAAGGAAATAATTTTATTATTATTATTATTTTTTTGGTAGAAGAAATAATTTTATTATTAGATACCGAAATTTGGAAATGAATTAAAAATCTGAGTTATTTTGTAATGCGACCGGATAGATTTGAAATTTGAATGTATGTTTAAGTCAAAGATGGATCAATAATTAACAATTAATAATCAAAATTCACAGGCAGATTGAAAGAAATATAGTATTTAGGATATTTTAATAATGAAGAAAAAAGAAAGTTGAAAAAGTAAAAGAGGGATAATAAAGAAAGGAGAATAAGCAGTGTCTCTATCTGTATTGTATCTGTATCCGATCGATGTTATGGTAGCAGCAACTATAGCTAGCTACTAGTCCATCCATCCAACTCTTCTTGACTCTTTCTTCTTCTTTTCTTCAATGGCTGCTCAACTCTTTAGAGACCTTTCCTTAGGCCATTCCAAGAGAAGAGATTCAACAACACCATCACCACCTTCGTTAAAGATAATGCCACCACCGCCTACCGCCGACGATCTTCCCTCCCCACTCGGTCAACTTTCCACCAATCTCTCCGATGAATACCTCACCTTAACTGCCTACGAGATCTTCGTCGCCGCATGTCGAACCTCTTCTGGTAAGCCTCTCAGTTCATCAATTGCTAACTCCTCTTCCAACAACAATAATAGTCATTCTGACTCACCGAGTCAGAACTCGCCGCTTGGTATTCAGAGATCGTTAACTTCTACGGCTGCTAGTAAGGTTAAGAAGGCTTTTGGTTTGAAATCTCCTGGTTCTGGTTCTAAGAAGAGTCCTGGTTCTGGTTCTGCTTCCGGTTCCGGTCAGGGGAAATTGAAACGACCGTTAACGGTTGGGGAGCTTATGAGGAATCAGATGAGGGTTTCTGAAGCCATGGATTCGCGTGTGAGACGTGCGTTGCTCAGAATTTCTGCTGGACAGGTCGCTTAAAAATCACTTTTTTTTTCTTATTCCAATGCATGTACAGTGTGGTGTTTGATCCAGATTTTGTTGATGATTTTTCGTTTTTATTTGGTTTTAGTTTGAAAATTCAACATTCAATTATTGGATTCAGATGACTGCTTTTGGATTCTTTCAATTTTGTGAGCTGAATAGTGTATACCACTTTAATCCAATGCTAGTGTTTGTTGAAATGTAATTGACTAGATTCATTCCATAAGGTGTTCGTTAATTTGTGTGTAAGTAACTTAAAGTAAGTGTATGTTTGGTTCCACTTTTTGAGTAGCCAAAATTAATTAGAGCTTTTGATTCTAGAATTGATTTTTCCATTCAAATTTGTTGTTTAACTCGCTTTTACATGAATGTATCCAAGCATGAATTACTTTACATTCAACTCACCTTTAGCCTTAATCAATTCACTCAAAATCAATTTTTGTCACCGTAAAGCCAAACACACGCTTAATTATTCCTTGTCTGTGTAAATGTTTATTAGTAGATGCTGACTGACTACACTAGATTCGCATTGGAATTGAAAAGGGAAAGAAATCGTTCAAGTTTTTACTTTTTAGTTGAACATGGCTATGCTTTTTGTTAACTTGTGAACTTCATTGCAGGTTGGAAGAAGGATTGAGTCTGTGGTTGTTCCACTTGAGCTAATGCAGCAACTCAAGGCTTCGGATTTTACTGATCAACAAGAATACAGTGAATGGCAGAAGAGGACTCTCAAGGTTCTGGAGGCTGGTCTAATTTTGCATCCTTACATACCTTTGGATAAGTCCAACTCTGCTGCGCAGCGGCTGCGGCAGATTATTCATGCTGCTTTGGATAGGCCCATCGAAACCGGGAAGAATAACGAGTCCATGCAGGTTCTTCGTAGTTCTGTCATGTCTCTTGCAAATAGGTCGTATGATGGATCTCTCACTGATTCATGTCACTGGGCAGATGGGATTCCTCTGAATCTCCGGATTTATGAAATGCTTCTACAATCTTGCTTTGATGTTAATGATGAATCGTCAATTATTGAAGATTTTGATGAGCTAATGGAACAAATCAAGAAGACCTGGGGAATACTTGGATTGAACCAGACGTATCATAATCTCTGTTTTACTTGGGTTTTATTTCATCGATTTGTTGCCACTGGCCAGATGGATTTGGAGCTTCTGTCTGATGCTGATGGCCAGCTAGCTGAAGTTGCAAAAGACGCAAAGACAACCAAAGATTCCGAGTATTCCAAAATTTTGAGTTCTACATTGACTTCGATATTGGGATGGGCAGAGAAAAGGCTTCTTGCATACCATGAAACTTTTGATCGTGGAAACGTTGAAACTATGGAGGGCATTGTCTCTTTAGGGGTAGCAGCGGCTAAGATATTGCTTGAGGATATATCTAATGAATATCGTCGGAGGAGAAGAAATGAAGTCAATGTTGCCCGAGAAAGAATTGAAACGTACATCAGGTCATCTCTACGTACTGCTTTTGCCCAGGCAAGTTTATATAGTCTGTCATTGCTTTAATTATTCTTTAGTAAAAGGTGACAAACTCGAGGTTTATCATCTCCTGCGATGGTAATAGTGCTTAATGTGAGAGAATTGGAATTTGCTTTTAACTTTGGCCTTTAAACATCTCTTGGCATTCTGATTAGCTGTTCGCAATATGATGCATGCATAGATTTTACTTATAAAGGCTGTGTGAAATTATTTTGCTTTACAAACTAGAATTTTGGGTGACTAAGCAAGTGGGAAAACTAGCATTCCATATTTACATGCCAATTAAATTTTTTGGTTTACAAGGCAAACAAGCTTTATCAGGTTGTTGAGTTGTGCAAGTAACGGGTAGTTTGATCATGAACAAACCTAGGTGCATCCGTGCAATAGCATGTTATTTATGGGTAATATATTGTGATCTCAATTACATTTATGACTAGCTTTTGTGTTGAATTCTTCATCTATTTGTCTCTCTAGATATCTTCTATAAGTTGCATGTGTTGAAATATGCTTGTTTTGCTGCTGCATAGATAATGGAGAAAGCAGACTCAAGCAGGAGGGCATCAAGAAACCAGCCAAATGCTCTCCCCCTCCTTGCCATTCTTGCAAAGGATGTAGGCAGCCTGGCAGTTAATGAAAAGCTAGTGTTCAGTCCAATACTCAAGAGATGGCATCCTTTGGCAGCAGGTCTTGCTGTGGCTACCCTCCATGCATGCTATGGAAACGAGTTGAAGCAATTCATTTCAGGTATCACAGAATTGACCCCTGATGCTGTTCAAGTTTTAAGAGCTGCAGACCAGTTGGAGAAAGACCTTGTGCAGATAGCTGTTGAGGATTCAGTGGACAGTGACGATGGTGGCAAAGCAATAATTCGCGAGATGCCTCCTTACGAAGCAGAAGGTGCAATTGCGAATCTCGTGAAAATATGGACCAAGACTAGAATAGACAGACTGAAAGACTGGGTTGATAGAAATCTGCAGCAAGAGGTGTGCATTCATCATCTTCTCTTCTGTTGCCCATTGATGATATTCATTGTGACTTTGTTACTTGAAAAAAATGTTAGGGATATATATTATAATAGAACCAAACTCAAGAGAACATAAGACTACAAACAGACATTAAGTCATTGCAAACTGTGGGTTAGTGAGTTGTGTGTTGTCTTTACATCTCAATATTCTTTTAGTTGATTAGGGATAATATGTTTATGGCTGTGCAAGTGATTAATTTCTGTGTATTCTGGTCATTCACGTCAATTGATTGCCTTTATGTGGAACTAACATAGTTTACTGTGATATCCTAGCTTTGGAGTCCACAAGCAAATCAGGAAGGATACGCTCCATCTTCTGTTGAAGTTCTGCGAATCATAAATGAAACCCTGGATGCATTCTTTCAGCTTCCAATACCAATGCATCCTGCATTGCTTCCTGAAGTGATGCATGGCGTAGATAGATGCCTTCAATATTACGTGGCCAAAGCTAAATCTGGCTGTGGTAAATGATGTTGAAATTGAATAGTTTAGCTCTTATATATGGTATCTTTAATAACTGTATATGTGGTGTCTTTAGTAACTACTGTTTTTTATTCCAATATTCAGGATCTCGAAATACATTTATTCCAACAATGCCGGCACTGACGAGATGCACTATTGGCTCAAAATTTCAAGGCTTTGGGAAGAAAAAAGATAAATCTCCAAATTCTCAGAAGAGAAACTCGCAGGTTGCAACAAATGGGGATAGCTCTTTTGGGATACCACAACTCTGTGTTCGCATAAATACTTTGCAGTGGATCCTGGGTGAATTTGATGTTCTGGAAAAAAGAATAATTACTCTTTTACGGAACTCAGAATCTGCCAGAGAAGAAGATTTTTCAAACGGATTAGCTAGTAAGTTTGAACTATCTCCAGCCGCGTGTCTTGAAGGAATTCAGCAGCTATGTGAGGCTGCAGCATATAGAATTGTCTTCCATGATCTAAGCCATGTTTTATGGGATAGTTTGTATGTTGGAGATCCCTCATCTTCCAGGATTGATCCGTTTCTTCAGGAACTTGAGCGAAACTTAATGTTCATTTCAGACAATGTTCATGAAAAAATTCGCACACGCATTATTACTGAAATAATGAGAGCTTCCTTTGATGGATTCTTGTTTGTATTGCTTGCTGGAGGCCCCTCTCGGGCTTTTTCCCGGAAGGATTCACAAATCATAGAGGATGATTTCAAAGTTCTAAAGGAGCTGTTTTGGGCAAATGGGGACGGCTTGCCTTCTGAAATAATAGACAGGTTTGCAACTACCCTGAGGTCTATCCTTCCCCTTTTCAGGACCGACACAGAGAGCCTCATTGAGCAGTTTAGACGGATAACAGTTGAGACATATAAATCTTCTGCCAGGTCTAGAATTCCATTACCTCCAACTTCCGGACAGTGGGGTCCATCTGATCCAAATACATTATTACGTGTTTTATGCTATAGAAATGATGAAGCAGCTTCAAAGTTTCTTAAAAAGACATATGATCTCCCTAAGAAACTTTAACAACATTGAGAACCAGTTATTGGAATGGCAAGCTGGGAGATGCATTCTGCTCAAATGTCTGGTTCTTCCTGTATTTAGTACGACCTTGCCCAGCAGGTAATTTATCTGCATTGTCGATCAAGCTTTACTACTGGACATGGCTGTTTTTCACTACACTGAGAACATTGGCCAAGGGCTTGGTGCTACTGGCATTTTCTTTCGAGTCCGAAGTGAGGCAAGAATAAATGTTGGGCATGAGTATAACACAAGCCTATTTGAAAAAAGGTGGTTAACTATTATTTTCGATTCATTAATTTTTGGAAGATTAGAGATGTCTCTGTGGCTTATTCTATGTTTAGCTTCTCTTTTTCATCCTTTTACCTTTTGAGATTTTTTTATTTTATTTTTATATATAGTATATGAAAATGATATCTATGTTATCATTATTCTTTTGATGAATTCCTCTGGATTGTGTTGTCCCTTATTTATCACTAGTATGAACTGCAGTTATACAGGCATTGTATAGCCTATTTGTTGATTGAAAAAGTATATATATATCCTTATTTGTTTATTAGTATACATGCAAAACCCGGGATTTTAACATTTGTGTATATGCCAATTCAGTACTCTTGTCATGATAGTGTTATATTATTATTATGTTATACACATATACATATCTTTAGTCTTAAGTGAAGTGTTTGGACATTTAATAATGAAGTTTCTCGTTGCGAATGATGAGAGTGACGTTTGGGTGGGGAGTGGTGAGATGTGCCATGTGTGTACAGCTTGGACCACCTTTGGCTGCTTGGTTTGATGGAAAGCGCCAAGCCAACCACTAATTATCTAGCCTGGCCATAGCAAGCAACTTCTCTTTTACGCCATTGATTGATTAATCATAGTTTAATAGGAAATGTGATTTGCAAATGTAAAACTTACACTTTAGTTACCTTCGTGTTTTGCCGACTGTGGTGTTGTCTCCTTGAATGAAGGGGAAAAAGATATATTTTTCCTTTTTTCAACATATGGAAATCTTAGCCTAGATTTCGCTATTGACTCTATGGTATGTACTAGCTATTTCTGGAGGCAACATAATTTAACTTCTTGAAGATTTTTTACCGTGTTTAAAAACGTCCTTTGATCTAGCGAAATTAAATGGTTGTAGTATATAAAAAGGGAAGAGAATGAAAATCTTGAATTATTATTGCAGTTTAATATATATTTTGATGACATATAAGAACGTAATGCAATTAGAACAATCATTATATTTAGCTAACCCTCCTGCCCCTCGGGGAAAAGAGCATGATTATTGAGTTTGAGGTGAGGTAAGTAATATTTCTCTGAACTTAGGTAAGTAATTTTTATTTTTTGACAAAATCCAAACTATTAGACCTTTGTGTAGATTATTATTAAATCACTACCAAAAAAAGATTATTATACTCCCTCCGTTTCAAAATGAGTGTCGTTTTAGGTGTTTACACACATATTAAGAAATGCAATGATTAAGAGAAAGAGAATGGTTATTTTACCAAATTATCCTTATTAACTATTGGTTAGTTTTAAAAGTAATACTTTGGAAGTAGTGTGCAGAGTATTAATTGGAGGGTACAATTGAAAAGAAAAAGTTATTATTGCATTGGAAACTGAAAGCGACGCTCATTTTGAAACAAATTTTTTTTGCTAAAGCGACACTCATTTTGAAACGGAGGGAGTATTAAATAACGATGAGCTTAATCAATTGCATAACAGCCATCATGGTTTATAATAATATTGCAATGTTGTAACCACCTGAAAGCCTAATAATATCATCATGGTTTATAATAATAATATAGGAAATGTTAACTTGAGCCGAAAGGGCAAAAAAGTTTAAAAATTAAACATAGAAACTTTTTCTTGGAAATTGTACATTCATTGTATTAAAAGTTTAAAATTTTATATTTTCAATGCAAAAATTATCTTTTAATTCTATTTTTAGTTTTTAACTTGTGCTCTTAGGGCACAAGTTAACATGACCCTAATAATATTACTCCCTCCATTTCAAAATGAATTTTGTTTTAGCTAAAAAAAATTGTTTCAAAATGAATGTCACTTTCAATTTCCAATGCACTATTAATTATTTTTTTCCCAATAGTACCCCTTAATTATTACTATGCACACTACTTCCAAAGTACCACATTTTACTTTAATTTGTAATGATGGGAAATGCACCAATAGTTAACAAGACTATTTTAGTAAAAGTGTCATGTCTATAGACAACATTATTGCATTTCTTAATACGTGTGTAACAACCTTAAACGACACTCATTTTGAAACGGATGGAGTACATTTTTTTTTCAAAAAAATAATAATATTGCAATGTTGCAAAAGAAGAAAAAAGTCCCTATCTTTATTTATAATAATACTGGTCTCCAGGGATGGATCCAGGATTACGCTTTTTATGTAACTCTAACAATTTGTTAATTAATTGAAATAAAATAAGGTGCCAACCTCTTTTAACATTTTATTCTTCCTATTTCTGTGAAAAAATGTCCATCCTTCACTTGTTCGGATAGACATCCTTCATAAATTTATGAAGAAAAAAAATCTGGTATGGCTATATCCTCACCATGCTTTATAGTGGATCTGTCAATGGGCTCTTAATTCTAACCTATTATGGACGTAAAGTGTTATAATAACTGAAAAAAAAAATAATGTTAGAAAATAATCAAATATATATTTTTTAAGGATAAAAGGTCAATACATTTCCTCCAAAATCCACCAGAAAATATAAAGTGTAGATAAAAAAATAATTGGCATTAACGGTAAATGTTGTCGCCCTTGCTAAAGAGTGAGCAACACCTTTCGCTGATAACACAAATGAAAAACAAATCCTTGTTTAGATTAATTCTGAACTCCTGATTAATCAAATACAAAAACAAATTCTGCGATAATTTAGAAATATGACTACTAATCCTACTGGAGTCTGTCATAGTTAACTTCTAAAGATATTATAAATATTTTCTTAAATCATCCAAGAAGAACTTACCCTTTTTTATCTTTGAAAATGACAGTAATGAATGAAGCAAAAGAATATCTCATAATCCAACGAGTCATAAGAGTGTAATACATAGTACTCAGAAAGATTGGTCAAGTGAAGGGACAGATGAGCAGACCATCTAAGCAAAATGGAACGATCAAATAACTTCACTGCTTTGTATGTGAAATCTTATACTCATAAGATGTGTTTTGTTTCTATCATACTAAATTATTTATTTACCAAGATTGGAGACACTCCTTTATAATTTCTTTGATCTTTCTCTTCATTAATTTATCTTTCACACCAGTTAGCATGTCACGGTAAAACATTTCCATCCTAACTAGCTTCCTATCATCTGCTGCCTCTAACATGTTCTCCCATTCTTTTGCAATATCCATTGAACCCGAATTCTGCATTGAAACAGGGATATCTTGCTCATTAAAAGGTTTTCCAAAAATTGAACCATGAAGTATACTAGCATATTTCTCCATTATAGATAGCTTTGTTTGAAGCAGCTTCAGCTCATTCAACGCCGTGGATAATTTCTCATCTGTTTCTGCTATTATTTCGGGGTTTTTTTCTCTGACCTTATCTTGCTCATCAGAGCTATTTAATTCCTCTTCTTTGAGACCCTCAATTGTTGGAGGCCACAGAACAATGGTGGGAGTGTAACTATCCATTTCTTTTCCATTCCCAAGGACTCCACTCCTTCCCCTACCCCAAGACCACACCTTATGTCCCTCCTGAGCAACAACAACAGTATGTGCCGCCCCACACACAACTTTAACGGGACCCGGAAAAATGGGTTGATGAAAATTGCATGAGATGAGAAGAGGAGAGAGGGCGTCACCACCAGAATTTGTTTCAGCACGATTAGCATCAGGACATAAGCCAAGACCCTTCTCCATTCCCCATGACCACACGTCCCCAGTTGAGGACACAACACTTGTATGAAACAAGCCACAGTCAACAGAAATAAGATATATGCATTGTGGCAATTCTTTAATAGGAGTGGGAAATAAAGTGCTTTGCGTTGTTCCGTGTCCAAGTTGGCCATTCTCACCAAGGCCAAAGGTCCAGCACATGCTTTCTAATGTGCCATCAGGTTTCTTTTTGTGAGCAAGCAGAGCAGTGTGAAAGGCACCACATGCTACCTCATAAATTGTCCAAGGAGACTCCTCGTCAAGTATTTTTACAACTTCTGGACGCAGCCTGCTCTGCCTATCCCCCAAACCTAATTGGCCATGGCTGTTATAACCCCAAGAGTAGCATAGTAGATTTTCATCCTCGTGTGAGTCTATAGCACTAACCAGAGCTACGACATGCTCGTTTCCACATGAAACCTTGACAACAGTTCGACCGTGAAAATCCCAGACTGGTGTTGGTGTGAAACTGCTTACAAGAGATATCCCACCTTCTTTGCTTTCTTGTGGGATGTTTCCCCACATCCATAGGGTCCCGCAATTATCAATAGCCAGAGACATCATTCCTCCTGCTTTGACAGCACACATCTGAGAATATTGAACAGATGAAAATACCTTAACAACGCAGTCACCTTGGCATATAAGTTTTAAAACAAAACAAGTGCGAGTCATGTTATACCTTTATTGATGCTTTGTCTTCTGCTTCAGATGGGTCTGTTGAAGAATTGGGCGGTTGCAACTCATGAAACCTGCTAAGTAAGCAAGGAACTAGGGAATCATGCGAGTCCTCCTCTCCACTAAGACCAAGTTGACCATCCATAAAGTAGTCAAGGACACAGATACTAGTATATATAATATACATTCAACAAATTGATAGAAGTGAAAACAATCAGTAGTTGAACTCAATCAAAAGACTCCAAGCATATTAAGGATACATATATTGTAACCCCAGCACCAAACAGATCCATCTTCTGTAAAAACACAAATAGAATTAGATGGGGTTACCAAATAAATGAACCAACATATTGATCATAATGAGGTTAATAAATATGGTTATCAAGAATTACACAACTTCGGCTTGAGTTACCATCAAGGGAAAATGACATTCAAATCCCTCTCTCTGGTTATCAAAGTCTTGTTACGAGACTAAAACGAATCATTAGTAAAAATCTGAACATACGTCTCCATTCACTTCATTGCACTTGTGCTGTAATTGAGAAATTGTAGAAAATTTGTTTAATAGTTGCATAACAATATTATCCCCTTTATCTTATTTTCATAGAATTGACTTAACCACCATTCCTGCTCCAAAAGTATCCTTAGAAGCATTTCAGGGCCTGTTTGTCTGGGATTTTTTAACCAAAATTTTTTATTTTTTTATTTTTGTAGTTTCAGATTTTAAAAAATAATCCATTTTGTTAAAAAAAAATACATTTATAGCCTCAAAATGAAAAGCTGTTCCAAGTAGCTTTTCTAAAAACAAGAAACTCTAGATCCTTTTAACCCAAAATCTCTTAAAAAACAGAAATAGGTTTTAACCAAACAGAAATAGCTTCTGATTTTTTTTAAAATCTCTAAAAAAAATCTCTAGATCCTTTTAACCCAAAATCTATTTTTTTTTAAAGTTGAAACAAACAGACCCTCAGTTAGTTGTTAAAATATAACCAATAATAATAAGCTGGGGTCTGCCAATACTTGATAAAAAAGGTTATAGGTTATGTTAATATTAAGGGAAATGGTAACGAGTGCCCTTAGGCACTCTTTAAGAGTTTAAAATAGTAAGATTTTATGGAAATGTGTGCATTCAATGCATTGAAAATTGAAATGTTTGACTTTTTAAATAAATAACATGCGAGTAATTTCTTTTTTTGGAATCCTTAAAGAGTGCCCTAAGGGAACTCGTTAGCAAGACCCTAATATTAAAGCATATGGGCTCTATCATAGGTCAAATGTCACATTGACTCATGAGATTTAAGCAATAACAGAGAACGTGTTTCTAGTATTCCTTGTCTGTTGAGAAGCATGATAGAGCCCAACAAAGTTTGATTATTCGAAATTTATAGAATGAGAAAAGTTGATTATAATCAGTGTAGGAGTAGAACATACTTTATATAGTGATCATAACTAAACTAACATCTTAAATTACATGCAACTAATACTAGAAAACTTGTAACTACCTTTAACACAATTAAACAACGTTATTAAATATCGGCCATAGCGGCGCCATAGCGCTATAGGCCTATAGCATATCAGAATTTGATCAAATAGCTATTGTTCTAGTTAGTACAAAATGTTGTCAAGCAATGGTAATAGTTGCATATCGTAATTTGAAAAAACTACTATATTCCGCAATCTGCGCTTGACAGCGCTAATATAACAAATTTCCAACTATATCTAATAAATTGGATGGAATTAGCTGTATCGTTTATGCAACAAGAATGAAAATAAAAATTACAGCTGGATGAGGTCATGCAAGCAGTTGTAAATTGAAAGAGAAAATTAGGAAGGTATGAAGTGTTACTGAACCTGCAAGAGCAAGACTATGATAAGAACCAGCAGCAATACCCACTATTTTAACACTGTGTTTAGTTCCATTAGGATTTCCAAAGTTGAGTTTTTTTGGGAAAAGTTCATCTTGTTGAGAACCATTCCCAAGCCGTCCAAACATTCCTCTACCCCAACAGTATACACTGCCATCTCCTACACAAAATTGAACCCTCAATCAATGATAAGATTCATAACAGAGATATTTACTCTGCAAATATGCAGTGTGAGGATTCAAGTAAGAAGAAAAAGGTAAATAAAATTGGGTTACCAGTAAGAAGAAGAGTGTGTGATTCACCAGCGGCGATGTCAACGATCTTGTGTGATAGCTTGTCGGGGTTCGGATAACTTCCGGCGTCTTCCATTGCCTCCCGCGAGAACACAACTCTTTTTGCCTACCAATCTCCTGAAATCAAATACTCTCTCCGTCCCTTGAAAATTGCTGTTCGCACATTAGAGAAGGCTGGGACACACATGTAAAATACGTTTTTGCCCCCTCGGCAGTTAACCGCCGAGGAATTAAAAATTCGGCTGCAGTTAACTGCCGAGGAATTCCTCGGTAGTTAACTGCCGAAGTTTTCTGAACTTAAACAAAATGAAACAGAATCAGTTCCAGTTTCGAAAATTGCTTTCAAACACATCCAAAACCACCCCAAGTGCCCATCCAATTTCGATTTTTGAGCAAAATCAAGTGCATCATCTCCATTTAATCACAAGTAAGTATCTTGACTCATTTTTAATCATAATGTTAGTTTGTGTAGTTTTTTTTTAAATAAAATTGGTAGTTTGCATGTGGTTAGGGTTGATGTTGGAATTGATATTTAGATGATTGCATGTACTTTATAATTGAATGTAGGTGTTGTGAATGTTGTTTGAATGAGTTTTAAGTACAATGTGGTTTTGAATGATGTCAAATTAACACAATTTGAGTTTGTTTGAAACTTTGCACACAAAGTGTTTGAAAAAAATGCCCAAATGAGAATTGTATTGATTTTTTAGTTAGTTATGTACTTAGAGATAAATGTAGTTGATGGAAATGATGTTTAGATTATGTTTAAGTCGAATGTGGTTTTAGAATGTGATAAGGTCAACTTTCAGTTATGTATGTATGTAATTAATTGTATTATATTTTCAATTTCAGTTATGTATGTAATTTGATTTGACTAGCTTTATGGTTTGGCATCGAAACAATGTGTTTACAATGTGTAAAAACACATGTAACAGGTTCTGCCTTCAACAGGTTCTGCAAATACTGGCTTCAGGATTACTCGGCAGTTAACTGCCGAGGAAAAGATGAAACCGGCGGTAGTTAACTGCCGAGGTTTTCCTTGGTTCTACACTGCCGAGGTTTTCCTCGGTACTAAACTACCGAAGTTTGTTTTTTAATTTTTTTTTTTTGATTTATTTTGTTTACTTAGAATTTTGTTAGAAAATTATTAGAAATTCTTTAAAAATTATTTTATGTTATTTAAAATATTGCGATAGAGTGAATTCGAATAAATATTGCGATAGCGTGAATTCGAATAAATATTACAATAAATATTGCGATACAGGTTTCGTTACATTACATAAATGGGGCATTCCAACTACAACAACTGTCTTACCTCTGAAATGGGGTAAATTCAAACTTGCCAAACGGCGAGGACTCAAGCATTTCGCTCGCTATTCATGCTTTCCTTTGAAAAGAATAAATTTTTGTCAGGCTTGATTTAGATGAAGGTATTCAAGTGCCACCGAAATGAGGTCCATTCCTTGACACCTAATACCTTCATCTAAACCATCCTAACAAGAATTTAATCTTTTCAAAGGAAAAACATGAATAGCGAGCGAAATGCTTGAGTCCTCGTTGTTTGGCAAGTTTGAATTACCCCATTTCAGAGGTGAGACAAATGTTGTAGCTTGAATGCACCTTACCCTAACTAATGACGATCTTCTGGTGGAATCAAGCTGTTGATGATATCTTCAGTTGATCTCAGCAACGTCACCCGCATATCGATCCACTGGAACTTGGTGTGCTCCCAAAACATGCTCGTCACGTTTTCGTCGTTCTTTAACTCCACCCAAGTGAATGATACGCTCCCCTCGTCGAGCTTTGGACGTTTATACAAAATATTTTGCACCCTCCTTGTGTCTCTGGGGTTGACTCCTTGGTAGAATTCATTCAGTTGATCCTTGAGACCTCTTAACGCTACATCAAGGCACCGAACCTTCAACCTATGAGTTTCTCCGCCGTTGAATGTTGCATGAACGTCGATCCATCCGGCCATTGTTTCAAATCTACACACATAGAAATTTAAAAGAATCAATGAAAAACTCATTCAAACATTGCAAATTATACATAGACTCTAAAAATCATAAATTAAAAAAAAAATTAACGTAAAATATAGCAAAATTATTCAAATTATATTTACTCTTAAAATAAATCATATAGTCTTACTAAAATAAAATAAAAAATATAAAACACCAAATTAAAAAATAACCCTAAAATTTTTAAAATATAACATAATCATCATGCAAACATTTTAACAAAATTAATCAACTAACATCTAATCTAAAAATGATTTATAACATGTAAATCTAATTAAAAACTAAAATAAAAAATTAATTTAAAACACCAAATTAAAATATAACCAATAAACTTTAAACTATAACATAAACATCATACAAACATTTTACTCTAAAAATGAATTATACTATGTAAATCTACTCAAAAACTAAAATAAAATAAATATACTCAAAAACTAAAAAATAAAAACATTTATAACAACTATAATTTAAGTTAATAGCATTATAATTACTTACTTGTGATTTTGTTGAATAAATTTGGTTGGATTTGGTTGGGTTTTTTAGAGAGATTTGTGAGAGAGATTTGAGAAAAAAAATTTGAAGATGTGATGAATAATGGAGATGAGAGAGCTTCTGCCAGACTTGTAGCAGAAAACTTCGGCAGTTAACTACCGAGGAATTCCTCGGCAGTTAACTGCAGCCGGATTTTTAATTCCTCGGCAGTTAACTGCCGAGGGGGCAAAAACGTATTTTACATGTGTGTCCCAGCCTTCTCTAATGTGTGAACAGCAATTTTCCCGTCCCTTTGCCTTTTCTACATTTCTTAGGACTACATTTCTTAGGAAATGTTGTTAGTGCAATTAATATGTCTATTTTGTGTTTAATATTACCAAATTGTCCTTTGTTTGTATGTGTATTAAATTTGACTTTACATATTTTAAGACAAGTTAGAAGTATTAATTAGGGGCATGTTTAGAAAAAAAAATAATAAATGCATCTAGTAATTTGAAAAGGAGTTTACATTTAGGGACAAATATAAAATCAAATGGGAGGTTACATATAAGGACGGAGGGAGTAAGATATAAACAAATTTATAATATTAGCAACACATGCTTTAACACATAAATTTTTGTAAACTCTTTTTTATTGGTTAAAATCTAAATTTACAACCCAAATAATTTGGTGGAAACAACTCTTTTCTATTGGTTAAAATCTAAATGGGTTAATCATGTTTCTAGTCCCTATAAAATAGCGACCTTGTAAGTTTAGTCCCTACTTAATTTTAATAGCATTTTTAGTCCCTATAAAAAAAAATTTACTTATAATTTTAGTCCCTGCTAAAACAAAGTTTGATTAATTATCCTTAAACTCTTAAATTTTTGAACGATTTTTTTGAGACAAGATTAGAACACTATGAAAGGTTCGTTTACTAAAATTTAGAATTTTCTGACATGAAATGAATTAAATATGAATTTTTTAAAACGACAAAAGTTAAAGATAAAAAGTAATAAAATTTGGATGTAGAAATCAAATTTTGCAATAATTTTTTGCGGACGAACTTTTAGTAATGTTCTAAACATGTCTGCAAAAAATTAAGAGTTTAAGCATAAATTAAACAAATTTGAATTGAGTAGGGACTAATACTCAGTGCAGAAAAACAAAATTAGGGACTAAAAATGCTATTAAAATTAAGTAGGGACTAAACTTACAAGGTCGCTATTTTATAGGGACTAGAAACATAATTAACCCAATCTAAATTTACAACCCAAATAATTTGGTGGAAACCATTTCGCTACAAGAATGCAATATACTCCATCCGTTTCAAAATGAGTGTCGCTTTAGACTTTGGCACACAGATTAAGAAATGGAATGAAATAATCATTGGATATAACGTTTTTACTAAACTGTCCTTACTTTATTAGAAAAAGACAAACTTAAAGTTGCATTGAAAATTGTGTGAGAGAAAAGTTTGAGAGGGTAAAGTTGGAAGAAAAAAATTAAATTTGTATTGGAAATGTAAAGCGACATTCATTTTGAAACAATTTTTTTTGGCTAAAGTGACACTCATTTTGAAACGGAGGGAGTAGTTTTTTGACATCAAGAATGTAATATTATTAGTGTCACTGAACTAAGATAAAAATTTGTATTATATGTGCTATATTTGTTTGTGCCATTCAAAAAGTTTAACATTTCTTATAATTTCAAAGTAATAAACATCTATATCTATAATTTTAATCAAAAAAGTCTTGTTAATGAGTGTCTCTAAAACACTCGTTAAGTTTTCTAAAACAAGCAATTATTCCTTAAAAAAGTAAAAAATTTCAATTTTCAATGCATTGATTACACATTTTTTTATAAATATTTACTGCTTATAATCTTTAAAGAGTGTCTCATGGACAATCGTTAACATTATACATAAAAATGCTCATATTTTTTGTCACTCTAATGACAAAATTCCACCCATTAAACAAGATAATCGGTAAATTATCAATTCAAATCCCGCACCCCATAACACATCAAATGATATTATAGCTACCATTTGAGTTATGCTTCCAACAAAAATAGTTTGTAATTTAAATTCAATTTTTTTCTTTCTTAAATTCAAATTTTGATTTGTATTGTAATAAAAAACATTATTCATAATGTGCAATAAAAACCCATTATTCAAAACGTGCACTCATTAGTACAATAAAAATAAAAACGGATAAGAAAATGTTCAAAAAATTGTTCCACTCAAAAATCAAACTCAAATCCTATTGAACAATTCATCTTATGGTGGAGCCATTACCCCATAGTACAAAACATTTGACTATTTGTTACACAGTTCAAACCAATCGTGACATATCTATATCTATAATATGTATTTCTTACGTAAAAAGGGCTATATGCAAATTCTTGATCTTTGGGGTAGAAATTTTCAACTCAGTTCGATTCGATAAAAAAAGTTTTAGCTGAAAATTCAATTCGAGCTCGTTCTAAACCTTTATTTTTTAGGTTAAACTCAACTCGTTTTAAGCTCACAAATAATTTAGTTAAGATCATAGCTCAATCGCAGAATTTGTTGTAGATAGTTGTTCGAAAAAAGAAAAAAAAAGTTGTAGACATTAGCTTACAAATGACATAAAAGACATCTTTAAAGCTCAATATGTGATTCTCTTTAGTATTGTTGAATATAATGTATTGTCCGCTTTTGTTTAGGACATATCTTATTAAGGGATTTGGATCCTCTGATGCTCATTCTCTCACGTCGTTCATCCTGCCATAATATCAGCCTATTCATTAACTTTTTCTCCCTCTGCTATATTATTATTCTTGCTTTCATGTATCAATCAACTGTTGGATTGAAAAATGAGAGAGGGATGAACCAAAAGGGCGGGAGAGGATACAATCCCTAATTAAGAGACATATTTTTCCAAAAAATAATAATATTATAATTAGGCCCTGATGAGATTTGTACTACAATACTAAAGATGTGGCTCGTGTATGATGTAGGCGTGTGTGTACTACAAAATTTTGTAGGCATGTATGTATTGCTCAAAGAAAAAATATGTGCGGCTCAAAGAAAAAATATGTGTGGCTCGCGTATGATCAATGATGTATCCATGGAAATTTTTTTTCTGCCCGTCACAAAAAAAAATGATATATCTGCCCCTAGTTGAAAATTATTGTTGTAAATGTCCTTGTTCTTCATTTGAAATGGCGAGCATGACATTTTTTCAACCATCCTCTGCAAGCTTGCAGGCTTTCTCAGACTTTCTCTGTACAACTCTGTGTGTTCCTAATTTCAGTTGGCGAGCATGAATATTTTAAGTTTTCTTCTTGTTCTTCATTTGAAATGGCGAGCACATTATTTTTTTTTTAAAATTAAAAATATTTATATTCAAATGAAGAGCAAGAAGGAAACTTAAAATATTCATGCTCGCCAACTTAAATTAGAAACACAAAGAGTTGTACAGAGAAAGTCTGAGAAAGCCTGCAAGCTTGCAGTGGATAGTTGAAAAAATGTCATGCTCGCCATTTCAAATGAAGAACAAGGACATTTACAGCAATAATTTTCAACATATCATTTTTTTGTTGATAGGGGCAGAAAAAAAAAAATTCTGTATCCATGACCTAAAAGCCCTGATTTGGCGTTGTGGGGCTTGAAACTCTGCATCAAACAAATAGGCAACATACCCCTCTATTGCACCAAAAGAAAAACAAATTGACAGCAAAAACAGAGACAATTTTGTGACCAGAGCTATTACATAAACATAATTGCTATATACAAATTAACATAAACTTATGAACAATCCAACAAAGCAGTGTCTCCTAAATTTAATTTGTCTTTCACATGAAACACTAAGCAATGACTTAAATAAATATGAACAATTAACAACGACAATAATGATAAACTAAATAAGAGATCAATTTGCAGTCTATGCTAACTAGTGCAAATGTCCCCATAAGGCTGTGCCAACATATCTTCCTCACTAATATAAGCAGAAAGATTAACATACTTATCTTGTTCATTTATATCCCTCCACCTTGCCCTACAAATCACACAACTAGCTGATCTTCTTCCTCTACTTCTCTTCCATCTCACCAAACACTCCTCGTGAATAACATTCTTACATGTTCCACATGCCACCAACCTCTCTTCTTTCTCCATTTCTTCAAGACAAACAGGACACGTGGTACCATCTTCCATTTCTATATTCTCCTTCTTCGACCCTCCTTCAAAGAACATCTGATGAAACCTCTGTCGTAATGTAAACCCTGCAACTGCTTCTTGCAATGTTGGCATGTTTAACAAGCGTTGAAGATGACATGGTCGAAGGTTTTTTCTACGGACACATGCGTCGTTTTGTGAAACGCCTAATACTCGAATCATAACGAAGAGGATGTGTTTGCATGGTGTTGTTCGGTCGGGGCACGTGCATGTGGGTGTGGAGGATAAGGTTACTGTGTATACGTTACCGGTTGCGCCGAATATGAAGAAGGTGGAGCCGGAACGGTGGAGGAGACGGAGACGGTGACGGAGGGCTCTTACTATTCTGTCTGAAATTGGTTGGCTGTGTTTGAAACGATAGGGACGGTGACGGTTATTATTGTTGTTGTTATTGGAACTGGAGGCAACAGACTCCATTTCCAAAAAATGAGGAACAGTTTTGTGTGAAGAATATAGAGTTTTTTGGTTTAGAAGAATATGTTGTTGGTGGTGATGTTATGTTATTATGAATCGTGGTTGGGATTCTTTGTGTGGTTTTGGGGGACACGTGAAGGGATTACAAGAATGGGTACAAGGGGAAGGGAATTTTGTAAGGTAGAGAATTCCATTAACTTAACTTGCAAACTTTGGATCCCTTTAATTTGTGGAATAGTGGTGAACCATATAGCACGCTTATTATTATATAGCAAGAGGCGCAAAACTCATACGAACAATACACACATTCTCAAATTTCATTTTTTTACCTTTCACACACGTTTTGTCCAAATTTCAATCCTCTTATATTGGAGCTTGTGCTCCACTCTTCAATTTAATTTACAGAAGACTTACATTGGAACAAGAAGACTTACAATGTAACAGGAAACGCTGGCTTTTGCTTTTGGCCCTTGGGTAATAACTAAATGATCGAAGGGAAGTCAATCAATCCTTGTGAAAGGGACTACACCTCTTTGCGGAAATCTTTTCTTCTTTTTGGAGAGAAGGGGTCAGTCAGAGAATAAAAAGGAGAGAGGGGACGTTGCAGATGAAAGTTCAAACTGCTCTTTGGTATCCACTATCCCATTATCCAAGGAGGGAGGATACGTTGAATCTGAAGTGGGGCCCGAGGTGATAGAGAAAAGGTGGAGCAAATATAAATGAGTTGAGTCGAGTCTAGACTAAATAAAAATTGATTCTATTTGGTATTAGATGTTAGTTAGATGTATGCAAACTTTTTTTTCAAACTCGGATTTTTGGAAAATTCTACGGTGAAGTTATGAGAATGATTTTTTTGGTGAAATCATAAGAATGACATCAAAAATGTAATGAGTAACACCCCATTGTTTGTACAATGGCATCAAAAGTTCAGTCCTCATAGTATCATCAATTCTTCGGATTAACAAGACTACACTTAATTTAATTTTATCCTACCTTGTTATAAGCGTAACACCCCACAAAGTGTAACACTTAAGACTATCAGATAATATCATCAACTCTGTTTGCATGTTAAATATTCCAACGATAAAATAGTACATGTAAGTTCAAGATGTTGCAAGCATTACTAGATGAATTACTATCGATCATTAATCAGTAATAAAAATGAATCAAATATTAAAATCAAAATTAACTTTTTCAAAAAAATCAGTTTTCTGACTGCACCGTAGAAGCTCCCTGCATTTATTTGAAGTTCATGAAATTTTTTTTCCGGTTCATTAATTTAGACATTTTGTTCAATTCGTTGACTCGATTAAGATAATTTAAAAGTCTTTTTTTTTTAAATAATCAAAATTTAAGGCTTCCTTTTTTCCCCCACTTTCTAGGTTTTTGTTTTTTTTATTAAAAGGAATAAGAATCGTTTAATAAGGTGAATGAATTTAATTATCATCTCAAGTTCAACTTATTAGGTTCATAAACTATATTCAACAGATTAATTGTCGAGTCAAATTTGAAACTATATTCAGATTGATTCGATTCATTGTTACTCGTATCTGGCCATAAAAACCAAATATTTAGAAGACAAGGTGGGGCGTACACACAAAATTTTACCTTATCCATTTACATTTAAATCCGACTATTCTAAAATGAGTAATTAACTTTAGAATGTAAAGCAAAAGATATCAAATGTTAATAAAATAAAAGTTAGATACCATAGGTACATCATCATAAATTATGAGTCTGTTTCATTAACAACCCTCGATTTTTTTTTTCTCATTATATTGCCCCTTACATTTATACATTCATTAGTCATTACCTATTCTACCCTATGTCATTTAGGAGAGCGGCTATGAAGATTCATATCGGAAACACAACAGTTAAGGCTCTGTTTGGTAAAAATAGCGGATAGCTGATAAGCTACCTGATAGCTTTTAGCTGATAAGCTAGCTGATGACTGATAAGATAGTTGAAGTGTTTGGTAAAATAGCGGTTGAACTAGCTGATAAATGTAAAATTACATAAAAGGACATTATTAATTCATATAAAATTTATACTAAGATATTTGATAATTTAAATATTTTAAATTTAATAAATGTTTGTATTTTATTAAATTATTGTTAAAAAAACGAAGCTAAAAGCTTCCCAGCAGCAAAACGAAGGTAAAACAAAAAAAAACTTTACCAAAAAAATAAAAATACCCAGCAGCAAGCTATACATACATGGGTTTTAGATAAAGTGCTAAGGGTAAAAATGGAAGAAAAAATGAGAAGCTAAAAGCTATAAGCTCAAACGCTACTTGAAGTAGCTTCTGAAAAATAGCTTATAAGCTCCTGAAATAAGCTATAAGCTCGTTGTAAAAAAGTGTTACCAAACAGAGCTTTTTTTGTCAAACGAGCTTATAAGCTAAAAGCTAAAAGCTATAAGCTCATTTTAATGGCTTACCAAACATACCCTAAGTTTTTTGGTTTACTTGAATCAATCAGAAATATTTTTATATATTTTCAGTTTTCTTTAATTTATTTTGGTGATTTCATTGCCTACGTTTTTGTTTATTTTGATTTTTCGTCTTTATGCAGTGTGTTTTTTATTTTTTGTCTTAGTGTGACGTTTATTTGATTAAAGTTGAAAGATTAGTTTTCATCAAGTGCAAATTCAACAAATAAATCTTGCGTCGTTGCAAGCACTTTAATCAAGTCATATTTGTAGGCATATGCACTCTGCCGTTTTATATTATTAACATAGATGTTGTTTGTTCGCAAATTTATCCTTTTTAATTTTTAACGATTTTGGATTTGTATTGTATAGATATAGGAGAAAATTACACTTCCCTCCACTCAAAGATGTTTGAATTACACTCCCCCATCTTATGTTAAAATATACACTCCCCTCCCTTGCAAAGTAAAATGTATACTCCCCTCCCTTATAAGATACTTGAAATACAACTCTCTCCCTTAAAAATTAAATATGCTCTACACTTTAATCTATTTAACATAAATAAATATTTTTATGATATATTTTAATTTTGAACCACCATTTAAGATAAAATAATTCATTTTTTTATAATTTAAATGTCAATGATAATTAAATTTAAATATTTTGCTATTGATTTTATAATTTAGAGTATAAAATTAACTTTTAAATAACCCTATTTTATTGTCATTAGTAATTTTTTACATATTTTAATTTTATTTTGTGTTATTTCATATTTTATAATAGAGTTTAAAACTACATGTTAATGAAATTGTGAATGAAAAATAGCGAAAAATATGTATTCAATTTTTTATTATATTAAAATAGACCTGTAATACAATTTTTTTCGAAGTGAGTTAGATTGTTATTATTTTTGCTAGATTATTAGAAATAAAAAAAATATTAAGGGAGTAAAATGTAGATTTTAACGTAAGAGGGGTAGGGGAATGTAATTCAAGTTTCTCTTAGGGGTGATAGATGGAAAGTTTTGTAATATGTTTAGAATAAGAGGGGATGAGATTATATATTTTAACATAAGCGGGGAGGGCAATGTAATTCAAGCATCTTAGAAGAGAGGAGAGGAGGGAAGTGTAATTTACTATAGATATAATCTATCAATTTGATTTTTTTTTTTTCCGGTTTTACTAGATCAATTTGTATGAATATAGTTTATTGTGTAAAAAAAAAAAAAAATCTTCTTAAAAAATATAAATAGTAAAAAGTCAGTGAAAAATTCAGTTCAAAAAATATATAAAAATTACACAGCGAAAGCATGTAGAATGTCGAGTTTATGAATCCTCAATTTGTTTGTTTTGCGGGCATGCTTCAGTGACCAAACCGGATAAGAGCATAGCAGTTGAGTTCAAGTTCAAAATTAATTTCAACGCAAGGCAATGTTCTCCAACCTAAAATCCACCGAACAGGTATTCTTCAATAACAAACATGTTCCAAATCCAAATGGGTATTATTATTAGCCTTTCTGCTTAATTCTGAAAATCATAATTCAATTCAATGTTTAGGGAATCCAACCCAATTATTTTAATGAATAGTATTTGATTTGAGAATTTGCAGAAACAACAAGAAAAGCAAAAGGGAGAATGGTTATCAGGAAGTTTCAAGGCAGAGAATTTCATTCCAGGTCTTGTCATTGGTTTCATTTGTGGTTTGTTGATTGATTTATCTAAGCCAACTAGAAATCACTTATCCAACAAAATATTCTCATCCACCAAGCTTCAAAACCAACTCTCTGTCTCAACTAACGGTGCTGATCAAGAACTTAAAATGGTTTGTTCATTTCATCACTTTCTCATACTATGGCCGGCTTTAATTAAATGCAAAGATACTTACTTATTCATTGCCTGTTATTCTGTTGTAAACTATGAAGCCAACACAACACCTACACGGCTACACCCGTAACAATTTTATAAAATACAAGTAATTCAAGTTTCTGCCAATCTGTTATTGGCTCATTTAGAAGGAAAATTGTATAATCGTCTAATTTCATGTATTGAGTTCATATGGTTTAATTTTCAACAAACAGACCTTTGAATAAACATTTGTTGTTGATCCTATTAGAGCTAAAACTACTGAACAAAGCACAAGAATAGTTTTAAAATCTTCTTTTGATGTTTTTCTTTTTACCATTTTTTTTAAATAAGTTGAAAATAATACTTTTTGTATCTGTGCATGTTGTTCAATAGCTAGTTTAATTGAACTAATGTTCTATTTTACAAATGTTATGAGGAGGGGGGGTTAAATATGTGTAACATGCATTCCCTACGAACTTCTTTTATTGGATGTTGAGAAATTTCTGATTTCAAATGTAAAATGTTTGTATCAGGTTCTGGTTGTTAGGCAAGACCTAAAGATGAAATCTGGAAAGATTGCATCTCAATGTGCTCGTAAGATATGAATGAAACTATTGTTCAGTTTCTAGATCTGTTCTTTATCTCAATTGTCTATTACAAACTCTATTAGGACTTTCCATCTTTTTAGTATACTAGCCTGTGCCTTTACATGGATATATGTTTTTTGTATGGCAGATGCTGCCACCGGCATGTATGCTGAATTAACGCGAAGGTACTTACCAATCCACCTACCAACATCGGTTTCATGATAAAACAAGAACATATACTTTAACGTAACCGTTAAAAAGATTGTGTTATAGTGTGAGCTTTCAAAAAACATTTGTAAGCACTGTGTGATAACGGTTTTGCTTATGAGTCATGACCATTCATATAATCCCTTTTTTCTGTACAAAATTTGCTATAGTGAAGGAAAGAATTTCCTTTACATCTAAAGCAAAGGCAAATGAGAAGATTGAATGTTTAGTTTTGAAGTTTTATATCGCACATGAAATGATGATGATTCTTCAACACGATTCATTTTGCTATTCTTCACAGTCATGCTTATGTATCATTAAAAAATAATATCGAATTTCATTCAGGCAACATATTTTTTGGTTGTTATCCTTATTGGCTATAATAAGCTCCATTGCTGAATACTTTTGCAGTAACCGGTCTCTTTTAAGACATTGGGAACAGTGCGGCCAGCCCAAAATTGTTGTGACTTGCAAGAACCAACAGGAAATGTAAGCAGATGATTTTAGCTCAGCAGTATTGTAAATATACTTTTGGTTCAGAGACATGAATCCTGACCTGGATTTTGATCAGGAATAAGCTCAAGGAAGCAGCTGAGGGTATTGGGCTCCCTACTTTTGTTGTCTCCGATGCAGGACGAACACAGGTAATAATGCTTTGATATATGGCTAGGAATATAGAACAGTACTTCCTTAAAAACTCTTATCACATAGAATATAGCAATAAACTCTGTATGAAACTGCTAATCGCAACTTCTTAGGAATGCATGTTGAAGGGCCGAATTTCATCTCCTCACACTCTTTAGAGACTATTTTTGTCTTCTGTTAGGAACATGCCTTAACTAGGAAAGCTTACATCAAATAGGCCAAGCAATCAAGTGGGGTTAGCTAGCTGCTGTTATTTACGCACCGTTGGTTAATTTGCTGCAAATAGAGGGGCAGCGAAAGAAAGGGAAATTAGTTGGTTAGTTTTGGGTGGGCGAGACCAAGCTGTTGAACTCATGGGAGAAGACACCAATGTTCCATTGATCCAGATTTTTAACAGGATATTCAATAAAATCTACTTATTTTCTTTTTGATAATATATCTATTCTCTGACCCAGTATCTGTCATCTTCAGGTTTCAGCAGGATCAAAGACTGTTCTTGCTGTTGGACCTGGTTAGCTTTGTGTTGCTTTGTTCTTGACTTGCTTTATGTTGGTTTGTGTTGCTTTGTATAACCAATAGCATGTGCATGAACATCAAAATACTTATGTATGACAGGATTTGAATGTTGCTCTCTTGGATTTGTTTCAGGGCCAAAAGCAATTCTGGATTCGGTGACTGGAAGGTTGGCTCTGCTTTGACAGCAGCATTCAAGAAACAAGCCATAGCGTGATAAATCAGCCAGGCTTTATTAACCTATGGTCTGTCTTCGGGCACGCTATTCAGATTGTATTAATTTTAGTATCTGCTAACTAGGGGTCAATAGAGCACTCTATTTTTGGATCTGTTGTATGAAACATGTTGTTACTTATACAAGGCAGTGATTAGTCAATGCAAGTAAAGTATAAGTTCTTTTGAAAGTTTAAGTTTTGAGATAACTTGATAAAATGATGAGACAATATTGCACGATTAAGCGGGAAAATCCTCTTGACCGAGACAGCACAACAACTTTGAACAATAACTAATTTCATTGACATCATTATTACATTACATAATTCTATGTTTCTCTCTAATTAAGTTACAAGATATCTCATATTCTTGAAGCTGCGTGTCTGTCATGCCAGTGGTATCCTTGAAGAGAATCTTCAAATCAAGCTCTTTCTCCTTTATCTTTAACTCTTCCTCCTTCAACTTCTTCATCCTCAACTCAAACTTTTTCTTCATCTTCAACTGATTCTCTTTCAACTTGCTTAATTTCAACTTGAACTCAGTCTCCTTCATGATCAACTCTTTTGCCTTCACTTTGGTTTGTTCATCGATTTCTTGCGTTGAAGCTATCTCTTTAGAAGATGCTTCATTTGCTTTTGATTTTCTTTTTCTTTTACTTCTATGCGCAGTGGAATTGTTACCTTGTTGCATCAACCACATGTGAAGTAGTTCTTCTTCGTAGTCATCATTTATGATATCTGCAATGATTTCCCAATCGAGGTTTGAATCGCTGTCTGAACCACTAGAATCCATTTGAAGAATCTTCGGAGTGTTGAAGTTTAGAGAGAATTTGATGAGAAGATGAGACAATATAATATTGCACAATTGATGGGTATGGAAAGCTTCTTATATATTAAGATCATATAGAGTCAAAATAACGGCTAGTTTGACCCGTAACTAATTTGAATAACGACTAGTTTGACCAATAATTAGTTTGAATAACATCATTACATTACATTACATATATGATTCAATTATTTTCTCTAATTAAACTAGTACTATTACATAAATGATAGAAATAAATTTAATTTAGAAAATCAAATAAATCCTAAGATTTTTTTGAACAAAATGTATAAAATGTTTATGAAAAAAAAATGAAAAATATCATACCATACAATATAGGTTGGTAACGTGCTCATCACTCATGTATATTTTTAATCGTTTGAATAAAACTGAATTTGAATCTTTAAACAAGTAACGGTGATATTTCATTTATATTTTTGTAAGACCACTATTATCCATCCTTTCTGAGAAATCGAAGGTTAAGATAACAAAGAAAAATACGATGAAGAGTTTAATTTATATGCACTGACAAAAAACTTTATAATCACAGCCATTCATTTGCGTGACTTTAAAGATCGTTAAAGTATGAAATTATGAATTAAACCCTCATGAAAAGGACAAAAATAAAATAAAAATTAAAACCTCGGGAAAACCCTTTTGTATCTATTGTGTAGTAAGTATAAACCCTAGGTGTGCGATAATTTGGGGGGTGGCGCCGATTTGTTCTTCAATGGCTTCTCGTTACAGATCATTTTCGCAACCAGCATTCTCTCTAATCAAATCCACCATCACCAAACCCAAATCCTCCTTCTCACCCTTTCTCCTCAAAACTCGCACTTCCGTCACCGTCAGGTAACTCATCCTCTTCCACCTTTTTCTTCCATTTTAATGTAACGTTAATTCTTACTCTTCTCTTCTCCACCGTACAGGTCTGTCGCGGAGCTTGGTTGCGTGCAGTCACTCCTTCCCTTGCACTCGGCCGTTTCATCAGCGCGTCTTACTTCTTGCCTCGGAATCGATTCAACAAGTTCGAGATCTTTGTCTCAGGGTATGCTTTGCAGTGCCAACCCTGGTGTTTGATTCATTTATCTCCTTTTCTATCCGTAAGCATATTGCAACTTTCCACTCATTAATGCATAATTCATTAAAAAAATATTCATCATTCATTCTCATGTTTTTTTGCATTTTAATTTATTTTGGTAGTCTTAGCTATATTTGTGCGATTAGGTTAATCAAATCTAGATTAAAGTAATTATGTTTCTGTACTCATGGATGACATCCATTGTTTATTGGTGATTAAAAAAGGGATCACTTTCCCTGATAGTGTATTAAATCCTAACAAAATGACGCTTTGAGCTCATTGTCATCTTGTGCAGTTAAATTTATTAGTAACTTGTTAGAGTTCGATGCAGTATACATTTTTATAAGGTTACAGTTTAGGTCAGGGGTGGGTGTGGTAATCCATGATTTAGTCTGTTAGTCAAAAGAGAGTAAAGATGGAGTTCCCCTGCGTGTGTGAATTACTGGCATCAATGAAATTTGTATTGAGAAGACAGGACCCAAATGAGAAGGTCAGTTCAAAGGGGCAGTAAGTACATCAGTTGCCCGAACCCATAGTGTGGAGAGTTTATGTTATTAAAAATAGAGGTCATAATGGCAATATCCACATGGCTGAGAGTGAAAGGATAGAAACGGGATAGGCATCGTGTAACGGAAATTCTGTTATAAATATGCTGGTGGAAAGAGAAAAGCATCAAGGCGAATCATACAGTTTGTCAGGTGGAGAGAGCTGTGGACAATAGGATCTTCATCCTATTGCAGAAATAATACACTCTTTAATTTCTATTAATGCTCTGTTTTCTTCCATTTTTTGTTTATGTAACTTGGCTTTGCATGAGAAATTGAATGGTTTCTTCTGTGTCGTATAGGTCCTTCTAATTCTGTAATTTTGGGCGTAAAAAGTTCTAACAATATGATTGAAGAATAATCCTAAATCCTAATGAATTAGTGCTCTGTGTTTATTATTTTGAATGTCTTTCATTTTTTAAGGCCTTGCATAGGAAATAGGGAAGACTTGATTTCATAAAGAATTTTACCATTTTTTTTCCTGAACTACAAGAACTCTATTATAAAACTTTAAAGTTATATAAACGTAATTTGAAGTTCAATAAATCTAGAAGAACTTAAATATTAAATATAACGTATCTTGATTATATGTGATCTTCATAACAACAACAAAGAGATCTAATTGAGAGTATGTTTTTAGATAAATATTACTAGACCTGTAAGTAGATAAAGGTTATTTTTGTTATATTTTATATTTATATTTTTACCTAAATATGGAGAATTTAGAATACGGATGTCAAACAAGGGTTTGATGAAGCTTCAAAAGAATTGAAATAGATTGTGAAACGTAGAGTGGAAAAGCAGAGCAATGTTAAGGATTTTAAGGAAAGGAAACATACATATTTTCTCCTATTTATTATTTAGATAGCCTTAGTAGACGATTCCTAAAGCTTTTTTTTAGGGGCACAATCCCTAAAATTTTGAATAATTTGATTAGATATTACAAAATTTGAATTACGCTAATTTGATGAATGGTTAGTTTGACCAACGATTACTTTTACCAAAGACTAATTTCACAAACATCATTACAATACATAATTTCATACTTTAACTAATTAAGTTACATTTCATAAGAAATATTTTTTTTTATACAGAAGTCTGATATTTTTCTGATGAAAAAAATACTGAAATGATCTATGGCTTGTTCTGATTGGTGCACACATGCAGATGTGCTTGCTCATCCTTCGAGCTTAACCAAAAAGCAATAACCGAGGTTTCATATGAACATGATATGTACCTAGATGGTACCATTAAATTTGAAAATAGATGCAATAGACCACTTGTGGAGCGTAATAAACTACTGTTTTTTAGACATCTATGGATATCATTGCATTTAAAGTTTCCTATATATGTAAGAGTTGTAAATCATTATGTATGAGTAGTCTGTATTATAGGATAAAGATTTGTAAAAGTTGTATAAACTTTGATCAATGTTTGTTTTTTTTTATCATGGGCACTAAAGAATCACTCTAATCAGTTTACTTTGTGTATTATTATGGTGCTTATTTAGACTTGTTATACACGACATTTGATGCAGAAAAGAATTGATTCAATAACTGTTTTTTCAATCTATGTGGATAGGGGAAGTAGTGATCTACTTTTCATATTTTAAACCCTGAGTATATAATATTAGTGCACACATTACCTATCCATTCTTCGTATGTTCTTCTAGATGATGATTTCTATGTTTTGCTTTGTAATTCATTTGTTTCATCTAAGTGGTTAAGCAAATGATATGTGGTTCTTTTCAATTTCCTACTAAAAACCAAAAGACAGAACACTACATTTTATATATTCCCGCTCAATTCACTGCGACTTCATGCTTGGTGGTAAATGTTTTTGTTTTCTATACATTCAATCTTTTTACATGTTCATTTGAAATACCATGTTGTGACTATATATAATCATTGTCACGATTTCACTTTGTAGTCAGTCTTGTTGCGCCATGTATTATTGTCTATGTTAACCATGTCATGTGCCTTGCTTAATGTTTATCTTTTTAAAATTTCCTCAGAAATGGGTCTTGGCACACCGCGATAACAGATTTGAAAGGCTGGTGATTGATGGACTAGAGTCATTGCTTTGTCAGGATGCACTTCTGTTAATTATTTCGAATTTTCTTTGACAGACCATCATAATGGGTATATAATTGGAAGAATATTTCCATCTTCTAGCTACAGTGTAATCATTTCCCGATCATTTCATTGTTAATTGTTTCAAAATTCAAACATCATCAGCATGACTTGATGAATGAAATCAATTTTCACTGATTCAAGTTTCTGAAAAGCAGATTGGTTATTTCACAACCTCGCTACGATTTTCCCAGAATACAATCTAATACATGATTTGAGCTTGTGGAGTAATCGTAGATATGAGATTGTGAAAGAAACAAACATCTCTAAAAGAAATGAGGGAAAAAATAATGAGAAAATGTCCTGAGAATGTGACCACACAGTTTTCTAAAACCGTGCCCAGTTCAATGTTCATATGATTTCAAAGATTTTCTTCTTCTCGTGTCTACTGATTCAACTGGCCGGTTTGGTCCAGTTTTTAAAACATTTATTTGATGTTGATTTAAAGCGTTGTCATGTAAATTTTCGGTCGTTCTCCATTTATTTTTAAATCTCTCTCGCCAGCTTTACACTTTAGCCTTCTGGATTGTTTGCCTCTTTTTTTTTTTTTTTTTTTTTTTTTTTTTTTTTTTTCTCTTTCTTCTGAATGAAGTTAAAATTGATTAAATACTACTTCTCTGATTTTTTTAACCGTTGGTTTGGAAATGTAAAATGAAATTAAAGAAGTGGAATTTTGGAGTCTTCTTTATATTATATCCTCATTTTAATCCATTAATAAATTTATACTATTTTGAGACACAATCTCTTTTTTGAATTAAATTTGATTATGCACATTTTTTTTTTATTCCATGTCTATTTTCAATAACATATTGAAATACTCTCTCTCCTATAGACTCTTTTTTTTTTCACACTCTTTCTCTCTCATAACAAACATTTTTAAAAAAAATAATAATAATTGTATAACAAAATTAATATGTTCTTCAACTTTCATACAACTCCTTTAGTTAAACTTTAGGTTTTAAACATAGCTTCGACCAATACACCAATACTAGATTCAAATTGTGTGACGCTGTTATAGGTAACAATGTTGCAATTTTTTAAAATACTGCACAATTTTCTTTAAAAAGAACAACTTTGTAAAAAAAAAAAAAACTTATTGATCATGCGGTTATTGATGTTGAGGTCTCCATTGAGCAGTCGATGATGTATTTATTTATGTTGAGGTCTCCCCTTAGTAAAAGACCAGACATGTGGTTATTGATGATGGGGTCTCCGCTGGGCAAAAGGCCGAAGGTGTGGTTATCAATGTCCATTGAACAAAAGATCAAATATGAGAAAAAGGCTAGAGATTAGGGTGTTTGAACTAATTAGGGTTCCATAAGTTTCAATTTAGGGAATAAAAGATCAAGAAAGATTAAGTGAATAAGAGGTTTTATAGAGAGATTGAATACACAAGAAAACGATGAGAATCAAAATTATTAACAAAGGTAATGAATACAATATACATAGAGTGAACTTATATACTATGTTACTTGTTTGATAAGCAAGTAACATAACAAACATAACAAGTCACGTAACTAATTAACTAACTATTAATTTATTAAGCAAGTAACTACTTCTAATAATGAATTACATCTCAACACTCCACCTAATTCACGTTAACATGCGACTCCATTAATATAAGCTTCTTAAACTCATCAAATCTAACTTTCTTCAAAGGTTTTGTTAAAGGTTTTGTTAGTATGCCTGTCAATTGAATTTCATTGTTGCAATACTCAAGTTGCAACTTTTGCATATTCACTTGATCACGAAGGAAATGAAAATTTCCTCTCAATGTGCTTGCTTTTGCCATGGCTCAACGTGTGATAGGAAAAATCAATAACTACTTCCTTATCAACAAATAATTTCATATTTGCAGTTTTCTGTCTTCAACACTACGACCAACATTCTAATCCTTGCAGCTTGCTCTATTTTCAACTCTTTGAGCAACATTCTAATCATCAATGCTTGGCATGATGCAAATGGAAATGCCACATACTCTGCTTCACAAGATGATAAAGCAACAATCCCTTGCTTCTTTAAATACCGTGAGATCAAAGCTTCAACTATCATGAGCAAACATCCAGTTTTACTCTTTTTATCATTTTGATCTTCTCCAAAGTCAGGATATGAATAGCTAAATGCAATGCTACTGTGCCTTTCCTTTTATTCTTTGATTTGGCATTAGAATACCACGATCCATCATACCTTTCACATATCATACAACCCCCTTAACGGCTGTTAAATAAAATATATTTTGGTTGCTCCATAAACATGCTAACCAAACCAATCCAACACTCTGACAGAGATTATGCCTTGTGTTGAACAAGTATCTTAGTGATCCTATGAACTACTAGTATAAAGTTGCACGAACTAGCTCTCACTGGTCTGCCTACTAGATTTAAATGAACTTCTTCAACACATCTCCAAGATACTTCTTTCGATGCAGGAACACTCCTTTCGGTAAGTATAGTAGTATCATTTCACAAACTCTTCGTGATTAATCTATAAGAAACAAATAAAAGTATGCATCAAGATTAAAATAAAATTAGAGTACAACAACATAAATTAAAATCCAATCAACAATTTAAGAAAACAAAAACAATTTTGAAAGTAAATTGAAGCCCCTGATCCTAAAGTCCCTAAATCAAAGAAGATGTATCCTTTGTAAAGTAGAAAATGCAAAAAAAAATTCAAACTTTAGAGTTGTACACACCATCAAGATGGTATTTTTTTTTTTAATAAAAATTGGATGTAACTTGTGCTTATCAAGTGAAATAACACTGAAATTGTATATTAATGATACAATCTTTTCCCTTTCAAATTTACACATTCCTCTATCAGTAAAATTCGCTTGGTGCCAAAATTTACCACTTATGCTGCAATCTTTACCTTGTAAAATTTGCCCTAATTAGCAAGTAATAAGTTAAAAGATTTGAGAGCGTGTTATTAAATTTATGGTTTGCCGGATTTTTTTTTTTTTGCTAGATTAATTTGTTTAAACTATTTTTAACATTTGGGAATAATTTTATGTTGGAATGAAAATGAATAAGTAAATATAAAATTGTTATAGATAAACTTTACAGAAGGGTAAACTATGGATAATTGTTGACGATTTTGAGGTGTGTAACAATCTCGACATATTCACAATGAATTCCTAACCTTACAGACGGTTTAGTCGTGTGGTAAACCGTCGATACTTTCAAAATTATCCATTACCATGAGGTTGGTAATGAGAGAATTTATTGTAGTGAAATTGCATAATCAACGATTGCATCCAATTTAAGTGGGTTGTGATGATCTTGCCGGTTGTATAGTGAATGACTAATGAAAATAAAATTGCTAGCTAAGGGCGTACAAAAGGATGAGAGATTAAGGAGGATGGTAGTAAATTAATAGATAAAAAAGAAAAGATATTACAATAATAAAAAATATTGGTTAATGAGATTCGATTAAAACTTAAATGAATATTGTACAGAATGCCAAGGCCCGTTAAAGTACACTAAACATCCAAATCAATTCAAGTACGACATACAAATTGGCTCAACAAACGTTAGAGGAGCCGGTTATACTGTTTTGAGTGACATTGTCGTTTATATATTGATTGTTGAGTTGATTATTTCAAGACAACGAATGTTGTTCCCACTTAGCTACCTGTAATGTACTTAATACTAGTTCTGCGATATATGGAAGAATTCCTATTCGAAACCAATGAGCCAAAAGTTATTCATGACAAAAAGAAGGATATTATAGACTATTAGAATATGTTGAATTCAACAGCATGGTAACCGCAATACATGGACTTATGGATTATAAGAACCATAGTAAATATATTCTTTTGGAGTTGATGTAATGCATATACTATGTCACCAGATTCTGGATTTCTATTTGAAGATATGAAAATTATCGGCACACAGTTGTACATCGGCTCATACTCAAATCACTTGCGTGCCAAACTTTGTGTGTATGATCTACTCTACAAAACCTGAAGTGATCCCTTTTCCTCCTGGGCGCTACGGGGCTTTTTTCTTGCAAAAGATGAAACGTTGTATGATTTATACCTCATTTACATGTTAGAATCACAATTAAGAGAAAATATTGACACGCTGATAGGAGAATTCCTAGTTTTCTTTTTTATGGTACATTTAGTATCATAAAATTTAATGGAGATGTATATGATTCAATTTAAGATATGAATCACTATAATTGTTTTTCGATTAACTAATTAAAAATTATATGTTTGCTGGATGAAAGTAATGAGAGAGATGAGATTCAATCAATCAACATTAAACAAACTTCGTTTTGAGTTCTTTTATTGATGCATTTGTTAATATCCTAACATATGAATGAAAATAGAATATGATTTATGCAAAAAAGATTATATTTTTTATTTTGATCACATGATTATTTTTTGTAAATTGTTACTTTTATGATTATATAGTATTAAAGAGAAATCAATGTTTATTTTTTTTTCAAGTATTTTACATGCATGTAAATTCTAATATAAATATTTTGTTAACGTATCTTAGCCGTATCGTATCCTATTTTAAAAAATTTTGCGTATCCGCGTACTCGTATCGTATCGTACCCACACCCATACTACGTATCCGGGCTTCATAGGTAAAGACTAATAGTGAATGTGGGATAAAGACTAAGATACGATCAAAAAAAAAAAAGAAATTAATTCCATTTTATACAAAAAGTAAGCCATAAGATGAATTCCTAGAGATGTAGAAAGAAGTCTAGTAAGAAGTATAAGTAGACAACACAACCTCTACAAATCTTTCTCGTATTCGATATTAAATTCAATGATTTGTTTTTCTATCTTTTTAATTAATAGCATTTCAAATATATATATCTTTTTTAAAAAAAAAGAACTATTCTTCTATAAAACTAGTGCTAAATAATCAATTTGATGTTATTAATGTGTCAGTCCTAGTCTCCAAAGAAAGTAAAAAAATATTATTTTCTTGAAAACAGAGACACTAGAGCATTTTTCTATATAAAAAATTAATATTATTTTCAAATTGAAATAGATTTTGATTTAATTTAATTTCAATTTTTTAATTAATAGCATTTCAAATATATATATATATATATATATATATATATATCTTTTTAAAAAAAAGAACTATTCTTCTATAAAACTAGTGCTAAATAATCAATTTGATGTTATTAATGTGTCAGTCCTAGTCTCCAAAGAAAGTAAAAAAAAATTATTTTCTTGAAAACAGAGACACTAAAGCATTTTTCTATATAAAAAATTAATATTATTTTCAAATTGAAATAGATTTTGATTTAATTTAATTTCAATAGTAGAACAACATATACAAACAAGCTTTTTTGAGCAATGTTTTGCCTTCACTTTAAAGGCCAAAGCTTACATTCGATATTAAAATCACAATAGAAATAGCATTGTTGTGAACTTGAAATGCTAGTTCGATTGCATTTTCGCCAATTGCTTAAAACTACTATCAAATGCATTAATCATCTATTGCATTGTCTAGAACTATCATCAAATGCATTTTTCTTGTGAGTAGAACCTTGATGCAGTTGGAGTGCTTAGTTAACATGAAAGTTGGATTTGCTGTGGGCCTAAATTCAGGTACCTACCTGCATGCCCTACCCACTTGCATTTGCATAGCATTTTTCAGTCCCGTAAAGAGGAGCACTTAAACTTTTCATGAACATGGAAAACACTTGAATGCCATATGGACATTAGTTCATTCAATTGTCATATTATAAGGCAATGGAAAATGATATATGAATACCAAACGAGACAACTTACACTGAATTTGTATACTGTAGGTCCTTCATTTTGGCTTTTTAATAATTTTTTACTTGCTTTGATTCCCTACCAACATCCACACTGTGGTGTATATCTTGGTTGTTGAATATTCTTATCGTAAAATGGTTGTTCAAATATCATACTATTAACCTAATATTGGTTTTTTTTTTACTAACATAATATCGGTTAGTGCTTGGTATATCGTAGAGTTGTAACCAAGTTAAATTCTTATTCATAAAAAAGAAAATATATATATATCATTTGTCATAGACGTGGAGTATTATAATCTATGTAGACAGTGCTGTTTACTTATATCAAAATTAGCTGACTTTATTAGTTAATTTTTCACAGAAATGCGTTGTAAAGAATCTTTATCTGAGTAAGCTATTATCTTATTATACGTAGAAATCCCAATTTTCATATGTACTCTCTCTTATCCCAATGGCAAGTTGCATTTCGTCTATGTTTAATTTGAAAATACTTCACGATCCAAGAGAAATCATGTGAATATTTCACAAGGGAAAAAGACAAAAAAATAAGCACCCTCAATTTCAAGCCCGGGAGTGAAGGAATACAAAAGAATTTTGGTGATTTTGCCCTTAAAACTAATAACTATAGGGCGGTGGTCTAATAACTATAGTATACTAATAACTAATAACTATAAATATCTGATTTCATCGAATTAAAATATGTCTAGAGAGAGAGAGAGAGCGTGGTCTAGAGAGAGAGCGTGGTGGTTTCCCTCGTCTTCGTCGAGGTCACCCGCGACGGTACTCACCTTCACCGGAAGTAAGGTACTACAGGGGGGGAAGGGGGCCAAGCAGGGTGCCACAAACGGGGGGGATTAGGGGAGAATGGTCCGACGCGAGATCGAGAAAGAGGAAAGCGCAGGAACAGGTCGACGGACATCGGGACAGACTTAGGGAGGATCAGCGACATCGACAGTCAAGGGTTCGGCGACAACGGCAGTCTAGGGTTAGGGCTCGGTATGATGATGCTGATTGGTATGATTCAGAGGAAGACAGTGATTTTGGCTACCAAGATTTGTCAAATGATGGGAGAGTTACAGTCAAGTATATGCGGCCTTCTAGGGCTACGGCACGAGATGTTTTGAGCTATGAGGACGTTCATGTGCTGGAACGTCGTAATTTAAATTCAAAGAAGCACGGCAATGCTCTGATTGACGTGAATGAAGCAGTACCTGATCAGATGTACAAGCAGCAGCAGCGTACAGATGTGTGTAATCAGGTTCAGACAGACAAAAGTCAGGTGCATCAGCAGCGTACAGGTGGGAATAAACAGGCTCAGACAGATATAAGTCAGGTGCATCAGAATGTTGTTTCATTTTACTTTACTAATATACCGCATGATATATCATATGTTGCGTTGAGACAAGGGTTTGAGGTGTGTGGAATCCTAGAGGATGTTTATTTGGCACGTAAACGTAATGTTAATGGTGGGGCGTTTGGTTTCGTGCGGTACGGTAAGGTGAAGGATGTAGAGAAGCTTTTGAAGGCTTTGAACAACGTGTGGTTTGGAGATTGGAAAGTGGTGGCTAAGGTGGCGAGTTTTGATAGAGCTAATAACAATAGGAAGGAAGGCAGGGAGTGGAGAGAGGGAGAAAAAAGAAACGAGGGAGGTGAAAAACTTGAGGGAGAAAAAAGTCAGGTTGTGAAAGGAAAGGGTGTCGAGGGAGTGGAACCAGGAGCATGGGGAAGGAAGGGGAATGAGGGAGTTTCGGGTAGGAAAGGAGGGGAGGGTCCTGCTGGAGGAGGTGAGGAGGTAGGGGCTGAGAAGAGGGGGAATGGGAAAGAACTTGTAAACGCAAAGGTGGATGTGGTGGATGATACGAAGGTGCACATTCCAAAGTACACTTCTACGGCACAAGATGTATTATGGGCCAGTAGGGGAATGGTCGCTACGGTGTCGAACGGTGAAGCCATTCCGGTTGTGCAACGACGTATTTTTGATGCGGGGTTTGAAAGCTTAGACATAATTCCCTTTGGAGCGGACAAGGTTTTGTTGAGAACGGATGATGATAGTGATGTTAATATTATCTTGTCAGTTGCATCAGAATTCTTTGCAAAGTTCTTTACCAATATTGTTAAATGGAAAATAGACGTTGTGGGTCGAGAAAGAGGAGCTTGGGTGAGGATTTACGGGGTCCCATTACACGCATGGAATTTGGATTTCTTCAAATTATGTGTTTATGATTGTGGTCGGTTGTTGAAGGTGGATGAATCCACGTCGGAAAAAATTCGTTTCGATTATGCACGTGTTCTTTTATCGACATCTTCAATGGAGTTAATTATGGCTGAGGCAAAGGTGATGGTAGATGGGGAAATACTTGACTTTAAGATTGTGGAGGAAGGAGGGTTTTCGTTGGGGGAAGATGCGTGTTTGTCGGATGATGGAGTGGTGCAAGAAGATGATGAAGTGGGGGATGAGAGAAATGTTGGAGATTTAAATGTTAATGGGGATGTTGATAATTTGATACAACATTTATCGGAGGAGTGGCAGAAAGAACATAATGATGCTCAGATTCATCACTACAAAAAAACTGGAGAATTCTGGCAGTTTTATTACGGCGGTCATGTTTAACCGCCACTATATACGTTTATTGTGGCAGTTTTAAGAGCCGCCACTATTGACTGTGTATTGCGGCAGTTTTAACTGCCATTATTGACATATTTTGTTTAACAAATTTAGTTTGCCAATTACGGCAGTTTTAGCCGCCGGTATTCACAATTTCGTTTTTCAGTATTTCGCGCACTTACAGATTTAAGTTCTCCCCTTTATTTTGTACCCCCAAAAAATATCTCTTTATCGTTTTTTCCATTAATTATTTTATTTTTACTACCTCTCATTCTCTGCCTTTCCTCCAACCCTAACCTTCTTTCTTGAAGATCTGAGGAGAGAAGAACACCACTCTGCTCCGTTCGCTGTACGCACATCACCGCCGCAAAACACCATCCTCGTTCTACCACAGCCACGTTCCTCGCAATCCTTCACTCACACAAACTTCCACCGAACCAAACTCTGAATCAGCTTTCAACTTCTCCACCATCTCCTTCGGCAAAGAACCAATTTCACTATAAGGTATGAACCTCTTGTCTCGTTTTCCCTTTTCCCTCTCCCAATTTTAAGCTTTTCTCTTTACCCTATCCCAAATTCAAGGTTTTCCCTTCCAATTCTGATTTTTCCTCTTTTCTTCTATTCCAATTTAGTACCCTAAACTTTTCCCTCTCCCAATTCTAATTTCCGCTCAACTTTCCCGATCCTATTTTATCACAGATCTGCTATGCAAGAAGGTTGCTCACAGCCTCACACCCTTTGTCGACAACATCAAGTAAGTTCACAGTCTGACAATCTTTCTATATCATCCAATATTTTTTGTTTATCACTTCTAAATCTTATTTCACTTTGTTTGATGTGAGTTAGGGTTTGGTATTGGTGTTTCTCATTTTCTCTGTTTCGTGCATTTGGAAGTAAATTTGATGCTGATTTTGTTTCAAAAATTTCTTGTTAACATGTGTATGTATGTGTGTTGTAATACTGTTAGTTTTTTTAATATGTATTTGTATACATTTTGATTTTACAATAAACTGTTTTGGTATTAAACAATGGTTACTCAATAATGACTACAGTTGTTAGTTGTTAGTTGTTTTGATTCACCTTGTATTTTTATTTGCAATATTGAAGAAGGGACTTGAAGCACTCTGGGACTAAATTATGTGGCACTAAATGGTCCTTAATTGCATTCTGTAAGTTTATTTAGGCTGTAATTGTTTAGATAGCTAGATAAAAGAGGGTTTGGTTAATTGGAGCTCACAGTACTTTTTTTGGCTTAGTTTACTCATTATGTGTTTGTGTAAATTTGCAAAAGCCTCTACGACTATTCTCTCTTTTGGATCAAGACAATTGATGTAACACTACTCGTTTCATTGTTTATCATTATGCAGGGGAGGTTAGTAGCTTCTCGATATTTATGAAGCTTTGTAATTTAGTTGCTTTAACACTGAATCTTCTTGATGTCGCCGTATTGATTCTTGAACAAGACATGTACTATTATTCCTAGATTTAAGTTTATGCTTTTGGAGGCTAATGGATTCAATCGTGTGTTTTGTTTTTCAGTTGGAAGTGATGCAACTACAAGGAGACGAATTGTTGGTGTGCACGAAACTTGAAATTCAAGCAGACATTATTTAAGCCAAACATAAAGGTCTTCTTGTTTCTTTGGATTTGGCCAGTTTTGAGGTATTTTGTGCAACTTGAAATTCCCCTAAGCAAACCCTTTATAATCTCCTAAACTAAGAGTCAAGACACCTTGAGTATTTGATTATGCTACTTTTGAGTATAGTGAATGGACTGATGTGTTGATGGTTAGGTTCCATTAATTGGTGATATTCCTCCTTTGTGTGATTTGATTCATAGAAATATAGGATTAACTTAACTAAATATTCTATTTGTAATTGTGAGTTTTTTCTAAAATATTAAGTTACAAAACACCAGCTGTGGTTTTTTAAACTAATTTAGTAGTCTATCACATTGTTCAATTCACACTTTACTTGGCCTATAATATTCATGATCCTATTGTAGTGTATGACTATTAATTAAAAGGTTTCTTGTGGTGCTAAATGTTTGAGGTTGCTACTGCAATGTAAAATACATGTTTGTTATTTATTTGCAGAGATCAAGTGATGAACAATTTAAAAGCAACTCAAAGTTGGTAGATGGTCAAGGTTATGAGGAGGAGGAAGACTAGTGAAACCCTTTGTGTGAAGTTGACACAACAGTGGATGAATTATCCATCTTTATTTACAACCTTATTTGGCTTAATTTTGCTCAGAAAGTTAATGTTATTGTTAGTGTTATGAAATCAACGTTAAATTGTTTGGCAATTAAGAGTTACTTAAAATTCTTTATTGGTATAGGATTTTTTACTTTTGTAGAGCTGTACTAGTTTTTTTTTTTATTGTGCAAGTTGTGGCATTTATAAATGCCATAATTCACTACATTTTTTTTTTATCTCAATGGTGGAAATAGTGGCGGTTATGCCTGCCACCATTCACTATTTTTTTTGTCAAATTGGTGGATATAGTGGCGGTTCAAAACGCCATTATTTGAAAAACAAAAACCGCCATTTTAAACTTGGAATATAACGGCAGTTTTCATGGCGGTTAACTTGGAACCGCCAGTTTACACTTTGTGGCAGGAAAAATTACGGCAGTTTTCGAAACCGCCACTTTGGTTGATTGCGGCGGTTAAAACCGCCAGAACATCCAATTTTTGACCGCCGCAATTCTCTTGATTTTTTGTAGTGCATGGGGATACTTCAGCACATGTTGCTCCTTCGGATGTGGATGGTTCAGCAGCGGGTTTACACAGTTCAGAAGCAGCAGTACCTGCGGGTGTGGTGAATGCAGAAGCGGGTTTAGATGCTGGTCCGAGGGCTTCAGTTGAGGCACAGGCACAGAAACAAAATAATCATCAAACAGTTTCGGTTCAGCAAGCTTTTAAAACCGTCACAGCAGATGGGGAGGCCGAGGGGGCTCATTCAAAGCGCCATTCTCTTTGTGGTGTTAAGAGAAACTTGCAGCGCACTTCATCCTGTCCCCCTGGTAGAGTGCATTCCGTATCGGCGGGACCGTGGAGTTTGGAGTGGGCACAGAGACATTCAGATGTCGTGATTGGTAAAGAAATGCAACCAGCTCCTTCAAGGAATAAAAAACAAACTTCAGGTGGTTCAAAAGTTCTTAGAAGGAAAGGAAGTGGATACCTCCGTCATTGTGCATCAAATTTGAAGCGTATTGCGCGGCTATCTGCGGATGATCGAAAGGAAGTTTTGCGTGCTTTGCGTAAGACACATAGGAGACATAAGGAGGTTCCGGCTGCATCTAAAGATAAGGTAACGTTGTCTGATAACTCTTCTGTTAATGGGTCACAGTCATCTGTTAATAATGACTGGACGAATTGGCTGGTTCTTCATGGGAGTAGTAAGGTGATGTCAGAGGATGTGAGGGATTTGGGGAAGGTAGTGGGGTTGAATTTTAAAGGGGATAATAACAATAGGTTCGATGTGTTGTCAGGTGTGGGTAGAAAAAAGAAAGAGGGTGAAGGGGAAGGAAAGTGAGTCCGAGGGTTGTTGGGAGGAAGGGAGGGAGTTGGTGTGGGGGTGTGAGTGGGAGTGATGAAGATTATTTCTTGGAATGTAAGGGGATTGGGTGGTGGTGAAAAAAGAAGGGAAGTGAGTCAATTGGTGAGGGAGTTTAATCCTTTTATTTTGTGCTTACAAGAATCTAAATTGGCCGTTGTAAATGATTTGGTGTGTAAAGCTTTGTGGAATGATAATCATGTTGATTTCTCTTATCAACCTTCAAATGGAGCTTCGGGAGGTATAATTACTCTTTGGAATTGTGATGAGGTCGAGGTGTGGTCTTCTTTTAATTTGGAGCATGTGTTAGGTATTCAAGGTAAATTTGTGAAGTCGGGTGAGAAGTTCACTATTTTAAATGTGTATGCACCGTGTGATAATAATCGTCAACAAATTCTTTGGCAAAATATTTCAGCTCGACTCGGAACGATGTCGGATGAAAATGTTTGTGTTTGTGGTGACTTTAATGTTGTTCGTTGTTCGGAGGAAAGATTAAGTGTGGGCAACGCTATTGTTAATGCAAGTAGCGCAAGTTTCAATGCAATGATAGATGATAATTGTTTTGTAGACTTACCTCTTCGGGGTCGTAGGTTCACTTGGTACCGAGGGGATGGAAGATCGATGAGTCGGATTGATCGGTTTTTGTTGTCAGAAATGTGGTGCTTGACATGGCCTAATTGTTTTCAGTTAGCTTCGTCCCGAGGGTTGTCAGATCATTGTCCTATCCAGTTGTGTATTGATGAGGCAAATTGGGGACCTAAACCGGTCCGTATGTTGAAATGCTGGGAGAACTTTACAGGGTATCATTCTTTTGTCCGTGAAACTTGGCAGTCTTATCATTTGGAGGGCTGGGGTGGTTTTGTTTTGAGAGAAAAATTAAAGTTGATCAAATTAGCTTTAAAGGAGTGGCATAGGAAACACTCTAGTAATTTACCAGCAAGAATTACTGCTTTGAAGGATCGTATTGAGGCTATTGAGATAAAGGCCGAGACTTCAGCCTTGGTGGAGGAGGAGATAGAAGAAATGCATGGGTTTTCGGAGGAATTGTTTTCCTTGTCTCGTATATCGGCTAGTATTTGTTGGCAACAGTCACGTTTGCAATGGTTACGTGAAGGGGATGCAAACTCTAAGTTCTTTCACAAAATAATGTCTCATAAGAGTCGTCGGAATGCTATCCCATTTTTTCTTGTAAACGGTGTGTTGGTGGAAGGGGTAGAAAATATACGGGCAGCGGTATATGATCATTTTTCTTCCCATTATCAAGCTCACAGAGTGAATCGGCCAAGTATGGATGGTTTGACTTTTCGATCCTTAAATGTTCGTGAAGGGATAGATTTGATTAAACCTTTTACCGAGGAGGAGGTCAGGAATGCAGTGTGGGATTGTGATAGTTATAAAAGTCCTGGTCCTGATGGTATTACTTTTGGGTTTCTAAAAGATTTTTGGGATATGCTGAAGACTGATGTGATGCGTTTTTTGGTGGAATTCCATAGGAACGGAAAGTTGGCCAAAGGAATAAATAGCACGTTTATTGCTCTTATTCCTAAGGTTGACAGCCCTCAAAGTCTGAATGATTTTAGGCCCATTTCGCTGGTTGGTAGCATTTATAAAATTTTGGCGAAAGTTCTTGCTAATCGTCTTCGTTCAGTAATTGGTCCTGTGGTTTCGGATACTCAGTCAGCTTTTATTAAAGGTCGCCAGATTTTAGATGGGATATTGGTGGCGAATGAGGTTGTTGATGATGCTCGTAAACGCAAAAAGGATCTTTTAATTTTCAAGGTTGATTTCGAGAAAGCTTATGACTCCATAGATTGGAGGTATTTGGAGGAAGTGATGGTGAAAATGGGTTTTCCTACTCTTTGGCGTAAATGGATCAAAGAGTGTGTGGGGACGGCCACAGCTTCGGTGTTAGTCAATGGCTCTCCAACAAATGAGTTCCCTTTGGGTAGGGGGTTGAGGCAAGGGGATCCTCTATCTCCGTTCTTGTTTCTCTTGGCGGCGGAAGGGTTTCATGTGCTTATGGAGGCTATGGTTGCAAGTAATCTCTTTACTAGTTACTTTGTGGGTAGCCAGGATCCGGTGGCGGTGTCGCATCTTCAATTTGCGGACGACACTATTATTTTATGTGACAAATCTTGGGCTAATATCAGGGCATTGCGCACCATTTTATTACTTTTTGAAGAACTTTCTGGTCTTAAGGTGAATTTCTCTAAGAGCCTTTTGGTAGGGGTAAATGTTCTTGGATCTTGGTTGTCAGAAGCAGCAATGGTTTTAAATTGCAAGGTTGGCTCCATTCCCTTTTTATATCTCGGATTGCCAATTGGAGGGAATGCAAATCGGTTGGTGTTTTGGGATCCTCTCATTAAACGTATTAATTCTAGACTGTCTAGTTGGAAGTCGAAACACTTGTCTTTGGGTGGCCGCTTGGTTTTACTGAAGTCTGTCCTATCGTCCTTGCCTGTTTATGCTCTTTCTTTTTTCAAGGCTCCGTCAGGTATTGTTTCCTCTATCGAATCTATTTTTAATAATTTTTTATGGGGGGGGAGTGTTGACCACAGGAAAATAATTTGGGTTGATTGGAAATCTGTTTGTCGGAGTCAGGAGGTTGGAGGTTTGGGGGTAAGGAGATTGAAAGAATTTAATTTAGCGTTATTAGGGAAGTGGTGTTGGCGGGTGCTGGTGGATAGGGATAGTTTATGGTTTAGGGTGTTAGTGGCGAGGAATGGGTTGGAGGATGGTTTTTTGAGAGCTGGAGGGAGGGAGTGTTCCGCGTGGTGGCGGAATATAGCGGCTATGCGTTCGGAGGGTTGGTTTCATAATAACGTTAGTCGGTCTCTGGGGGATGGTACTAATATTCTGTTTTGGTCGGATGTTTGGGTGGGAGAGTTGTCGTTACGTGATAGATTTAGGAGGCTGTATGAACTGTCATTATTAAAGGGGGAGACGGTAGCTTCGATGCGAGCTTTAGGGTGGGGTGAAGAGGGTGACGCGTGGAGGTGGAGGCGTAGACTGTTTGCGTGGGAAGAGGAGTCGGTAGGGGAGCTTAGACTTTTACTTCACAATGTTTCTTTACAGGTTTCTCGGAGGGATATGTGGAAGTGGAATGTGGATCCTTCTTCTTGTTACACAGTTCGAAGTGCATACAATTCACTCATCGCGCAGGTTCAAGTTGATAATGTGATGCCAACGTATACCATTTGGCATAAGGATGTTCCGTTGAAGGTGGTGCTTTTTGTGTGGCGGTTGTTTCGTGATCGGCTTTCTACAAAAGATAATCTTCACCGGCGTCGTGTTTTAAATTTTGATGCTCAAAATTGTGTTGGTGGGTGTGGTCTTATTGAAACATCCAATCATCTTTTTTTACATTGTAATCTTTTTGGTTCGGTTTGGAATTTTATTTTCCAATGGCTAGATGTAGTTTCGGTCTTGCCTAACGATGTTAAAGGGCATTTTAATCAGTTTAGTTTTTTATGCGGTGCCTCTAAGTCGAGGCAATCTATTCTTCAGGTGATTTGGTTTGCAACAATGTGGGAAATTTGGAAGGAAAGGAACAATAGAATTTTTAATGCAAAGGAAAGCTCTATTATGCAAGTGGTGGACAAGATTAAGCTATTAACTTTCAAGTGGTTGAAGGTGAAGTTTGTCACTCTTCCCTTTAATTATCATGGTTGGTGGCTTAGTCCGTTTACTTTACTAGGAATAGGCTAATTGTTGTTTCTGTTTCCGGGATGTACTATGGTGTTAGGATCTTCTTTGTAAATTTGTTACCTTGTATCGCCTTTGAGGTTATTATTCCTGGGCACATCTTGTGCTAGGAAGGCCTTTGTTGAGTTAATATATTTCATTTTAGCTTCTTCAAAAAAACTATAGGGCGGTGGTAATAACATATGTAGCATTTATTAATTCATAAAAAAAAAAAAAAAATCATAGTCCAGTAATAATACCCACTACACTGTCCAGTGACTAGTGACTACTGCACGAGGTCATGGAAGAGTGTCATGTGACCACCGCAATCCTAGCCTCCTCTCACTCTAATAATGTATCATTTACATCAATTTAATAATATACTTCTGCATTTTTTTTTATATTTTTTACACTATTAAATAACTCACTTACCTTTTCTTTTTCCTTTATTCTCTGTATGTCCTTTTGTGTCTTTATATAATGTATAGACTGAGTGAGTAAGACACGCTATAATATATAATTTCCAGCTAAAGAAAAAGGAAAAAGAGGGAAGATTCATATTTGGATGCTTATATTTAATTTCACAATTATGATAAAATTAACTTGGTATAACGTTAATATTCGTTAAATAGTGATATATTAATCCTCTGGATTTGTGTTAGCCTGACATCGTACACACACTAAATATAATAAAATGTATCAATGAAATCAAATTGAAATCCCCTATTTCTCCCTTTGCGGGATAGTCACTCAATTCAATCACCTAATTAGTTAGGAATACTACAATCACGTGGGGGGTTGAGAAATGGTTGTTTGTGATCAAGTTTCCTTTTTATATCACTTGTCACATGCATTCTTAGCTTCATCGGGGAAAAGCAATAACAAATTCTTTCGTATGCATAAAAAAGTAGGATATGTAAGTGCTATCACTAAGTCATTTTTTTGGTACAAACACTTTTTCTAGAGCTATCACTAATACCAGTGAGTCTTATGTATTGTGTAAAAGAACTATTTCTCATTTTTTTTAAAGACCAAAGAACTATGTCTTATTTGTTTTTCAGTTGGGTATGGTCATTTTCTCTTAATATATTTAAACTGTTGATCTTTTGAAACTAGAACTAAATTATCCAAAATATTCAATATGTATACCTTGGATATCAATCTTACAATTAAGGAAAATTTATTGTTAGTTACATTATTATGCATTGGTTTCATAATAAATATTCAAAAAATTGTGAAATAATCAGTAAATACTCACGAAAATAATTGCAACTTGATGCATAAGGGTAGTGTCTTTTAAAGAATACAGATAAGATCAGAAAGGAACATATACCTATAAAACTTAAAAATTTATGCTGACTACTCAGGAACATAACTATATATATGTAGATTTGGTACCAATTCTCCGGCAGGCAACATGAATTGATGCATGAATCCCATTGCATCATGCTTATGCTTGTATGTGGTTTTTATGTTTTATAAATATCTTCTATCTCATCTCATTATTCCAATACATATCCACTTCTCTGCAGCAATATGAAAATAGAATATATTATTCTGAAAAATTAATTTTCATGTTCAATCGACAAATATATTTCATTAATAAGATTAGGAAAAAAAAAATGTCATATTTTTTTGGAGTGATATATAGCATTTTTGGACGACTTTAATACTATGTCAGTCAATTCTTTGAGCAACATGTGCAATATTATTCGCTAATAAGCTCGTAAGAAAAATAAAAGTATTCTTGAAAAATTGAAAAAACATTATTAATTAACCTGTCGTCATAAACTAAAAATGGTAGGAGAGAAATAAGTAAAATTAATTGTAGCTACAAAATTAATATTCAAAGCTGCGTTGGAGGTTTAATTCTCTACCAAAGCACCGTACTACATGAGGTGCGTGAAATCAGGTCCCACGTGTTGATGAATCAAGTAATCATCACCGTTGGATGGTCCTTCAAACATAATGCTGTGATGATGTTGTAGTTGCAACAATTGGTGTTGTTGGGCCCTCATCATCTCCTTCTGGCGTCGGAGCTCTTGCACCTTTCGATGTGAGTTGGAGTGCTTAGTCAACACAAATGTTGGGCTTGCTGCAGGCCTATACTCAGGTACGAGTCGACCTGACTTGTATCTGACTCCACACGCATTGCATAGTGTCTTTGGACCTAATGGCCCGGTGCGCCACTGTGGAGTCTTATCAGTGGCGCAATGAAGACACTTGCGACCCTCTCCTCCATCACCGAGGTCTCTTTTTCTTGGAGAGGGCTTTTTTGGTGGAGCCATGGTGTCAGAGTGAGAAGATGTGGTGGTGGTGGTCATGGTTGGAGAGAGAACTAGAAGGCGCGAAGTCCAGTTGCATGGAGGCACACGTGACCGTTTACTACGGGCTTTTGCCGGGACAGACACTTGAGGGTGTATTGTTGGGTTGCGTTCTTCATGAGTTTTTGATTCAACGTTATTTGGTGCCTTTAATCCAGATATCAACTGTAGCTTATGAAGGTCCTCACTTGAAAATGATTCCTCAGCAAATTTGGACATCCATTCTAGCTGCGCAAGATCATCATATTGCTTCACAAATAAAAAATTTAAAATATGTCAATTAACAAGAAAATATTAACATATGTTTTTTTTTTCTTTTTTCTTTTTATACTCCATATTAGGTTATGTATTTTCTAAGGAATAAACTATAAATAAAAATATCTTATGTTCGCCGTGTAGGTGTGTATCATAAGGAAAAAAATTTAACTAATTCTTACATTCTTTTTTTTTTTGTCTCCATTAGAATTCTTACTTTATATAATACTATCATTTTTAAGATACTATATCGGTTCCTTTTTAATTGTTGTCTTAAGATATACTTTTTTTAGGAAAAGTGTTATCTTAAGATTATTTACACATAATGAGAATAAAAATAAATTTTATTATATTTGATGGAGCGTTTTATTTTTATTTTTCTAGAGTATTTTCTTAACTATTTATTAGCTTATTGCACTTATTATTATTTTTGTTTAGAGAAGGGAATATTGCACTTATTTATATTTGTAATAAAAGCTAAGGGTTTCTTAATTGAAATAGATTTGACTATAGTTAAAAAAAAAATATAGGGGGAGTATCATTTAAAAAAATAAATATAAATGTGACATTTAGAGAGAGTACTATTTTAAAAGAATAAAATAAAATGATAATTTAAAAAAATGTACATTTATTTTTGTATGATAAATAAATAATTAAAATTTTCATTTCGTGTGCATTTAATCATTGTAATATATTTTCTAACTAATTAATTAGATTAAAATTAAAATATTTACAAGTAAACTGTTTACTCATTGACTTTACATTCAACCCTTGAAATTCAAAATTCACTCCCTCTATCCCATATACCTCACATTTTCTTATTTCCCACGACTAAATAAAAGACTATAAATATATGATAAAAAAAGGATAATAATTCATTATATCAACGTTATCGAATATGTGACAAAATTAAAAATAGAGCCCCGGGGCACTTGTTAAGAATCCAAAAGTAGAAAAAATGTCTTGGAAATATAAACTGATACTTTTGACTAACTAATTATTACACAACTTTTTAATAAAATCTTACATCTTTTAGCTGCTTAACCAATGCCCCGGGGCACCGGTTAACATTCTCCTTAAAAATAATATTCATTTTAGACAAAATTTCATAAGTATGACAATTATGGATGAGTGAGTAATAATATCACTCAATTTCAAAATAACTATCACGTTTTTTAGTTTCACACATATTAAAGAAAAGCAGGTATCGATTTTACTAAATTAAATTTATTAACTGTTTGCTCTTATCAATTTTTTTGAACAATTGTTTTTACAAATGTGACAGATATTGTGAAATAAAGAGAGAGTATTATTTAGGTTTCCCTCAAATTCAATGGAACAGATAAAATTGTAGGATAGTAAAAACAAGCCAATTGTTGTATATAAATAATATCAATAAGCTACCTAACTACACATGTTGAGTCAAAAAGAAAACTAACTACATATGTACAATAATTACTATATATATAATGGCACGTACCGGAACGGAGAGTTCGCCGGAGAAAGGGCCGTCGGCAGAATTCTGGCACGAATTGACGTCGGTGAAAAAATTGGAAGTGGGATTGGTTTCAAGAGGAGGAGAATCATTAGAGTTGGTAGGAGGAGATTCTTCGAAAGTGGGGTCTTCAATGGCAACATCCTCATTAGAGAAATCAAAGAGATCTTCAACGATGAAGTGGTCGGAAGCAGCAGTGTTTACATTGTTTGTGGTGGAATTGTTGTCGGATTGTGGACAGAAGCTGGTTTGGAAAAACTCTTGAGCTTCCATGGGTTAGGAGGGTTGTTAGGTTTGGAAGTTGAAGCAAAAAAAATAATGAAGTGAGTAAGTATAGGAAGAAGTTGTAGAAACAAAGTGTGACAAAGTTTGTGGTTTGGAGTTGTGAGAGAGAAAAGCATAAGAGGTTTTGTTTGCGTTTAAAAGGGACAATCAGACACATCTATATTGAACTTCTTTTTCTCTCTCTTTTTTTTGGCTAAGGTGAAAGAAAAAAATAAGTCTCTTATTCCTATTTCCACCAAAATACTAAATATTAAAGTGTAAAAAAAATATAGTATAGTATTGATTTTATGTTTTTGAGTAAAAGTGTAAACTATTGATAGTGACGCTTTAATTGAGTTAAAAGAAACAAAAAGAGTTTTTGTGATTGAAGTTTTACGTTGTTGCCCTTTTTCTTTTTTCTTATATACTTGAATTGTACTTGGTCAAATCTTCTCTTCGCTTTCGTAATGTACGGTAACATTTTGAAGCTACTTTATAATACTATTACGTATAGTGACTTACTGTACATCTAACATACATAAAACCTTTTTTCTAATATAAAATAATGGGTTAATTATGTTTCTAGTCCCTATAAAATAGCGACCTTGTAAGTTTAGTCCTTACTTAATTTTAATAGCATTTTTAGTCCCTATAAAAAAAAATTACTTATAATTTTAGTCCCTGCTAAAACAAAGTTTGATTAATTATCCTTAAACTCTTAAATTTTTGAACGATTTTTTTGAGACAAGATTAGAACACTATGAAAGGTTCGTTTACTAAAATTTAGAATTTTCAGACATGAAATGAATTAAATATGAATTTTTTAAAACGACAAAAGTTAAAGATAAAAAGTAATAAAATCTGGATGTAGAAATCAAATTTTGCGATAATTTTTTGCGGAGGAACTTTTAGTAATGTTCTAAACATGTCTGCAAAAAATTGTTCAAAAATTTAAGAGTTTAAGCATAAATTAAACAAATTTGAATTGAGTAGGGACTAATACTCAGGGCAAAAAAAACAAAATTAGGGACTAAAAATGCTATTAAAATTAAGTAAGGACTAAACTTACAAGGTCGCTATTTTATAGGGACTACAAACATAATTAACCCTAAAATAATTTTTTTGATATCCATGATTTGAACATACTCACAAAAATAAAAAATAGATAAAAAGAAAATAATCAAATAATATGTATTTTTTAAATAATTAAATAAAAATGCATTTGTATGTGTGTTCAAATTTTGTGTCCAAAATCTTGTGACCAATCAAGTATTTTCTAATATAAACCCTTTAAAGAATATACTATTAATGAGTTTAATTTTTGGGTTAATTATGTTTTTGGTCCCTACAAAATTGCGACCTTGTAAGTTTAGTCCTTACTTAATTTTAATAGCATTTTTAATCCCTACAAAAAATTTCTGCACTCAATATTAGTCCTTACTCAATCCAAATTTGTTTAATTTATGCTTAAACTCTTAAGTTTTTCAACAATTTTTTACAGGCGTGTTAAGAACGTTATTAAAAGGTCCTCCGAAAAAAATATCGCAAAAATTTGATTTCTACGTCCATATTTTTGTTACTTATATCTTAAACTTTTGTCGTTTTAAAAAATTCATATTTAATTTATTTCATGTTAAAAAATTATAGGTTTTAGTAAATGAACCTTTCATAGTGTTCTAAACTTGTATAAAAAGAATCGTTAAAAAATTTAAGAGTTTAAGGATAATTAAACAAAATTTATTTTAGCAGGGACTAAAATTATAAGTAAATTTTTTTTTGTAGGGATTAAAAATGCTATTAAAATTAAGTAAGGACTAAACTTACAAGGTCGCAATTTTGTAGGGACCAAAAACATAATTAACCCTTAATTTTTTATGAGACCTAGATTATCTTTAAAGAATTATGGTTAATCAACAACCAATGAAAATTAGTCATATTAATAACTTTATAAGTGGTATCCACAAACTATTTTTTATTCCACTTATAATTTTATTTCAACACAATTAGAATTTTATCAATAACTTCCAAACCCATCATCATTGTGAGAAGACTGTACTCATCTTCTATATATGAATTAGCTCAAACATTGGGCTAAAATATCAGATACAAATTCTTTATTACATACTCCAATGGAGCTACACCCATCCATCCAAGTACACCAATCACAAAATCAACACTTCACAATACATGACACACCCTTGACATAATACAACTCAAGAGAGGTTAATAAGCTGTTTTGGCACCTACAACTAGCAGTGATGCAACAAATTGTATAGCATGCCAAAACCGAATAATTTTCGCTTCCATAAACCCTAAACATCACTTTTATTTAGCCTTTCTCTTGCAAATTTATTCATGTAATTATTTTTTTTTAACGATCGTATAATTAATTTTTATTGGTTGTCTGGTAAATTACTCACAGTTTTTCAAGAATAACCTAAAAAGAACCATAATTTTTATATACCTATTGTGTAAAATACTCCCTCCGGTCCTATTTATAAGAGAAACTTAGGTCAACAAAAGTTGATGTATCTAGTTAAAAATTCAGTCTCAATACATTAACTTTTGTTGACCTAAGTTTATCTTATAAATAAGACCGGAGGGAGTAGTTTTTATACAAAAAGTTCAATCATTTGTTTATTTACATATATTATTCTTTTCTAATAGATATAGTATAATAAATTGTAGTATATTGTATTTTCTTTTATACTAGGGTAAAATTTTAAAGTCTTGTGCTGTGAAGCTCAGATACTTCAAAATGGATGACGTATCGTATCCCCTGCGTATCATGCACCGATATCTGTCTGATACTTCCCGATACGTATCAGGAGAGTATCCGAAGATTACATTTTATTTTATTTTTAAATAGTTATCCGATACTTCCTGATACGTATCAGGAGAGTATCCGATGATTATCATGCACTGATACCTGCCCCAATATTTCCCAATTAATGTTAACTAAAATAATTTAACTCTTGAGTATTGATGTGTTCTTTTTTTTGGATATAGTGCTTCTTTTTTGGATCGATAAAGTATAGCACTAACGAATATAGTATAGCACTGATGGTGCTCTTTTTTGGATATATTGTGTATGTAATTGTCTAATCACCACTCTCTTAATCGTCAATATTATTTATATTTATGTTGATGTGCTACAAGCCTATGATTGATTTCTTTTGTTTGTTAATATATTTGCATATTAAAAAAAATGTTTATAATTATATTGTACATTTAATTATATAATTTTTTTTATTAACGTATCTCAGCCGTATCGTATCTTGATTTTTGAAATTTTTACGTATCGGTGTATCGGTGCAGTATCATATCCATATCGTATCTCGTATTCGGGCTTCACTCTTAACAAGCAGCTTGTAATTTTGTTAAACACGTGACATAATCCAAAAAAAAAAAGTAATTTACACTCTCATTCTCTTAGAGAAGTTTAAATTACGTTACTCTCTTCTCTTATGTTATGTATAGACACGCATGCACATTCCTCTCTTAAGAGGTAAAAATCTAGATTAATAAATTATATTAATTAAGAGAAATAATCTAAAATAAATTATATTAAAATGGACCTCCAACTCCACTTTTACGCACAATATGTTATATACCTTGTTTGTTGGGAAGAGGCTGCTGCACTTGAAACCTGAAATGTTTAATGATTATGCATGTAAAACTCAAAGCGTATGGGGTTGCCACACTAACCTTTAGGTTCGATTCGCCCCCACCAATAACTGTAACTGGATGCAATAAGGAATGACCGGCGAATCCCCTTCAGGATACTATGAGTTCCTTGACGTGTATTGCACAACCACACCAAGCGTATCTCCTAACAGTATTTTACAGATTTATGGTTCCAGCAATTCACTCATGCATTAGAGAATTGATGGATGATTTAGAGTAAGAGAATGATGAAGAATTATGTTGTTAGTGCAACAAAATTCTGTCCAAAATTGTGTGTCAAATTAATGCCCAAATGCCAAGTATTTATAGTGCATTATATGACCCTTTACATGAGAGAAAACACCCCTTTAACTTGAATCAATGTTATGGTTCATTAAGCACCATTTTGCCAAAGGTTATGATCATTCACACTTGAACCAATGCTAAGGTTCATTAAGCACCATTTTGCCAAAGGTTATGATCATTCAGATTTGAACCAATGCTAAGGTTCATTAAGCACCCCTTTGCCAAAGGTTCTAATGTATATGAAAGCTTCTCATGAAGATTTACAACTCTTGATCTAAAGTGATTCCATTATTTTGGAAATCACCAACAATCCCCCACCATTTTCAAAATACTAAATCTCATAAATCCGGAAATTCCATGCCTTCAGATAATGGTATCTCACGATTTGAACCATTACTTAGTAAGTTAAGTTTTCGCTCATTCCCAAATAGTATGGTAGGCAAGCTTTGAACCAACTATTCATTAGAACAAGTGTGCATAACTTACACATAGAATCTCGGTACCGTTGATAAAGAGACTTGTAAAATGACACATTAAGAAGGCCTTGTGTCATATATCCCTTTTCATGAGAATTTAAGAGTCAAGCCCTTGAACTCCGTGAAGCGGCCAAACTTCATTCTCACATAGGTAGACTATATCGGGAATGCCCCATAAGTATGCATTCCAGCAAATATATGCTATATGTCCATTAAGAGGAAAACCTCATCCTACCTTTTTTCTTCTTATGGTCCAAGTACTTTTACCCTTGGGATGTATCTATTGTCAAGTACTACAATTACTCTAATAGTATACTTTCACCATTGAACCCAAGACTTGATGCTACTCAAGTGTGGGTTGAGTTTCCACTATTGGTAATCAATTAGATATGGGCTTGAGTCCCATCCCCAATGATGTCTTCAACACCATATCCTTTGTCAGACCTTTCGTCAAAGGATCTGCAAGATTCTTCTCTGTTCTTACGAACATGATGGAAATTACTCCATTAGAAATCAAGTCTCTTACATAGCTATGTCTTAAACCAATATGCCTTGATTTCCCATTATAAACTTGGCTATAAGCTTTTGATAGTGTGGATTGACTATCACAATGTATGGATACTGGCGCCATTGGCTTTTGCCAAACTGGTATGTCATACAATAAATTTCTTAGCCATTCTGCCTCTTTACTCCCTGCAGCCAATGCAATAAATTCTGCAGCCATGGTGGAGTCGGCAATGCATGTTTGTTTCTTTGAACCCCAAGAAACTGCACCTCCACCAAGGTTGAAGATCCATCCACTTGTGGAAGCATGATCTTCAACATATGTTACCCAACTAGCATCTGTGTATCCTTCCAAAACAGAAGGCTCTCCACTATATGTTAAACAATAATTCTTTGTTCCCTTTAAGTATTTTAATACTCTTTTCACAGCGTGCCAGTGTTCTTTACTTGGATTGCTAGTATACCGACTTAACCTTCCAACAGCATATGCTATGTCAGGTCTAGTACAAGTCATAGCATACATCAAGCATCCGATTACTTTAGAATATTCAAGTTGTGCCACCGGACAACCTTTGTTTGGTTGCAAACTGACAGTTTGGTCAAATGGGGTAGATATCGGTTTACAATCTAAATGATTGAATTTCTGAAGCACCTTTTCTATGTAATGAGATTGGGATAAACCAATATGGTTACCATCTCTTATGATTTTAATTCCTAAAATCACATCAGCTTCTCCTAAATCTTTCATATCAAAATTTTTGGATAAGAAAGCTTTAGTTTCTTCTACCTCATTTATACTTGTACCAAAGATCAACATGTCATCTACATATAAGCAAATCATGACCCCTTTTCCATTTTGGAATTTACTGTAAATACACTTGTCAGATTCATTTATGATGTATCCGTTGGCTAACACAACTTGGTCAAACTTTTGGTGCCATTGTTTGGGTGCTTGTTTCAACCCATATAAAGACTTAGTTAATTTACACACTTTATCTTCTTGACCTTTGATCACAAACCCTTCCGGTTGTTTCATATATACCTCTTCATCCAACTCTCCATTTAGGAAAGTAGTTTTAACATCCATTTGATAGATTACAAACTTATGGATGGATGCCAGTGCAATTAGCATTCTGATTGATGCTATTCTTGCAACAGGTGCATATGTATCAAAATAATCAATGCCTTCTTTTTGTGTAAACCCTTTAGCAACTAGTCTAGCCTTGAATTTATCAATGGTACCATCCACTTTCATTTTCCTTTTAAAGATCCATTTACAACCTATCGGTTTGGATCCGGGTGGGAGATCTACCACTTTCCAAGTTTTATTACCCATAATTGAATCCATTTCTTCTTGAATAGCTTCTTTCCAAAAGGCTGAATCTTGAGATTTTATAGCCTCTTCATATGTTACCGGATCATTCTCAAGGTTAAAGCAAATTGGTCCATAACTATTTATGGATTTACCTGTTCCTTCTACAAGAAACATGAAGAAATCAGATCCAAAATCTTTCTCTTTCCGGATCCTTTTACTTCTTCTAAGTTCTGAACCATCCAATGTATCTACATTAGATTCATTGTTTTCTAAATTTTGTACATTAGAATGAACAATATCCTTGGGATAAGAAATTGAGTTAAATCTATCTTCTTGAAAAATTGCATCTCTTGACTCAATTACTGTATTAACAGAATATGAGTCATTCGATTCAATAGTCAAGAATCTGTATGCTTTGCTATTTTCTGCATAGCCTAAAAATACACATTCAATTCCTCTTTCACCGAATTTCTTTCTTTTTGGTTCAGGCACTTTCACAATTGCTCTACAACCCCAAACTTTTAAATAATTAAGAGTCGGCTTCCTTTGTTTCCAAAGTTCATATGGGGTTATTTTGTTCCTTTTGTTTGGAACCCTATTGAGGATGTAACATGCTGTTAGCATTGCTTCACCCCAATATCCTTTAGATAATCCAGAATAGGACAACATGGCATTAACCATTTCTACCAAAGTCTTATTCTTCCTTTCTGCTATTCCATTTTGTTGTGGGGTGTATGGTGCAGTTACTTGATGCACAATACCAGTGGACTCAAAATAACTCGGATGATAGAACTCTCCTCCCCTATCACTTCTAAAGCATTTAATGAAAGTTTCATGCTGAAGTTCTACTTGTGCTTTAAATATTTTGAATTTATCTAAGACTTCATCTTTTGAATGCATTAAATAAACATAACAAAATCGAGTGCAATCATCAATGAAAGTAACAAAATACTTTTTACCACCAATGGTGGGCCAACCATGTAAATCACATACATCTGAATGAATTAAATCTAGCACCCTAGAACTTCTTTTAACACTTTTAAAAGGTTGTCTTGTAATTTTAGTCAACATGCAAGTAGTACATGAATCAAAGTTTTTATCAAAATTAGGAATTAGATTTGATTTCATCATATCCTCCAATTTTCTAAAATTAACATGTCCTAATCGCATATGCCATAAATCACAAGACTCAACAATATAAGCAGAAATCATATTATTATTATTAATATTTGCAACATTACATTTGAACATATTCTCACACAAATATCCCTTACCTACAAACACACCCCCCTTTGAGAGGATAAATTTATCTCCCTCAAATACAGATTTGAACCCATTCTTATTAAGTAATGGTACAGAAATCAAGTTCTTCCTAACTTCAGGAACATAAAATACATCTTTAAGAGTAAGTGTTTTTCCAGAAGTGAATTCAATCTCAATGGTCCCTTTTCCTTGGACTTGCACAGTTGAAGCATTTCCCATGTACAAAACACTCCCATCTTCATTGATGGTCTTGAACATTTTCTTGTTTTTGCACACATGGCGAGTAGCACCAGAGTCTATCCACCAAGAATCAACATCTTCAATCATGTTGATTTCAGAAATGACCGCAACAAAATCATCATTTGTTGCTCTTGAATTCTTTTCTTTGTTCTTCTTTTTAAAGAACCTGCACTCATTCTTGAAGTGTCCTTCTTTCCCACAAAAGTAACATTCACCTTTCCTTTTCTTTTTGTTGTTATTACCATTGTGGTTTTGATGAGACTTATCATTTTCATGATTTCTCTTTTTGGAAGATTTGCTTGAATTTCCTTCTTCCATAACATGAACCTTCTCTTGAGTGACATGATTCTTAATACCTTCTTGTTTTCGGTATTCTTCTTCTAAACGAAGGTGATTGCCAAGTTGCTCAAGAGAAATGTCTTCCTTCTTATGCTTCATGGTTCGTTTGAAATCTTTCCATGAAGGAGGAAGTTTGTCAATTATGGATGATACAATAATTGTTTCATCCATATTCATGTTATGTTGTTTGTAGTTGTTAAGAATACGTTCAATCTCATATAATTGTTCCATAACAGACTTATTATCTACCATTTTGTAATTATTAAAATGAGATACAAGGAATTTCTTACTTGTTGCGTCTTCACGCATGTATCTGGTTTCCAATTTGTCCCACAAGTCTTTTGCAGAAGGGCTGCTCTGGTAGATATCGAATAGAGAGTCAGACATACCATTCAGGATATGTCCCAAGCAGATGTAATCATCGTTATCCCATTTCTGTCTATCTCTTGTCTCAGCAACAGTTTCATCATCCTTCTCTTCAGGCCTTGCCATGTTCAGAACGTATGCCACTTTCAATGTTGTAAGAAGAAACTTCATCTTCTTCTGCCAGCGGATGAAATTTCCCCCATCAAACTTTTCCAACTTAACAAAGTCAGAAGTCATTTCTTTCAATGAAGCAGCCATAGAAATCGAACCTAAAGATTGTTATATACCTTGTTTGTTGGGAAGAGGCTGCTGCACTTGAAACCTGAAATGTTTAATGATTATGCATGTAAAACTCAAAGCGTATGGGGTTGCCACACTAACCTTTAGGTTCGATTCGCCCCCACCAATAACTGTAACTGGATGCAATAAGGAATGACCGGCGAATCCCCTTCAGGATACTATGAGTTCCTTGACGTGTATTGCACAACCACACCAAGCGTATCTCCTAACAGTATTTTACAGATTTATGGTTCCAGCAATTCACTCATGCATTAGAGAATTGATGGATGATTTAGAGTAAGAGAATGATGAAGAATTATGTTGTTAGTGCAACAAAATTCTGTCCAAAATTGTGTGTCAAATTAATGCCCAAATGCCAAGTATTTATAGTGCATTATATGACCCTTTACATGAGAGAAAACACCCCTTTAACTTGAATCAATGTTATGGTTCATTAAGCACCATTTTGCCAAAGGTTATGATCATTCACACTTGAACCAATGCTAAGGTTCATTAAGCACCATTTTGCCAAAGGTTATGATCATTCAGATTTGAACCAATGCTAAGGTTCATTAAGCACCCCTTTGCCAAAGGTTCTAATGTATATGAAAGCTTCTCATGAAGATTTACAACTCTTGATCTAAAGTGATTCCATTATTTTGGAAATCACCAACACAATATTTGTTAGACTTTTGTTGCCAGCTAGAATATTAAAAATAGAAAGAAAAAAAATATTGAGAGAAGGAAGTGATTTTAAAATAGAAGGGGAAGATAATGTAATTTAAGTTTCTCTTAGAAAAGAATAATGTAAATTTTTTAATATATTTTACATAAGTGGGGAAGGGGTGTGTATTTTAACATAAGAAATAATAGTAGTATAATTTAAGGATTTTCAGATCGGGTGATTATAATTTAATCAAAAAAATTTATAAACACAACAAGGAGAAAAAGTTATAAAGAAAAAACATATGATATGATTCTTCGTGACATATGCTTTGTTAATTAAAAAAAACATAGCATCAAACACTAACACAAGTTGCTACAGTTGATAACAAGGCCATGCCTCATAAGGGTGGTAAAACGGGTTCGACGTGTCGGACTGACCTATTTAACCTACAATTTTAGGTGTATAGAGATTTTGAGTCTATCCTCTCTAGTTGGCCGTCATGTTTAGCCCACTAAAAATGCTGGTTGTGGTGAGGCAGAACGGGTTGACCCGATTTTTAAAAGATTTTTTTTCCTAAAAACAGTTGAATCATTCTTTAAGGAACGAAACAATTGGACCTTTTTCTTTTATTGGAAAATTGTTTTTGTTTTAAAAGTAGTTGGAGGATCCTTCTTTTATTCATACGAGAAAATTTAAGGCACGAAACGGATTTGTTCAATTATGTTTCTTTAGTCTGTAGTCAAACATTTAGTTATTTCATGTAAAAAAAACTAAGAATGTAGAGATTTCATTCTTCGACATAAATTCTAACTCATTTCAGAAATTCTAGCTTAATTATAGTACGAAAGAACATATCAACATAATATTGACAATGCATTTAGATTTATTTTGGAATAAAGGTGTACCTTTAAAGTGTCTCCCTTTGTGTAGAAAACAATTCTCAAGAGGATTTCGACTAAAGACAATTTACTTATGTTAAGAAACGATCAATCATCTTTTCATGGAGTGCGGTTTCCATAACAATACCTTGAACCTAGTTCTTCGTTAGTTGGTTGTATATATTGTTCTTCCAGATGATATTAGTTCTCATGCCCTTCAGTTTGGTGGCACACATGCCTTCAGAAAGGATATTCGATTCTGTTTTTAAGCGATCTGGTTGACATGTATTTGAGTCATTTTAAAAGAGAGCAATTCAAGAATTTTCAGCAATAAGCAAAACACTCAAGATCAGTTACTGGAACACATCAAACTTCATTGTAGGTGGTGGCTGAATACTTACAAACCTAATTTTTATTTTTATTTTCACTCTTGTCGGGTAAATATGTCAATCTGTATTGGTTATGCTGCTTTGTAACAACATATTTTGGCTGGTTTTATTTTGTAACTTGATACTTTGCTCTACTTTATGTTAGACACACCTTGTGCTTGATAGGAATTCGTACATTTTCTTGAGAAAATTAATTCATATTTTGTCGTGTTTATAATGTAATGTCACTTAATTTATTGAAATAGAGACAAAAATTATCAATGAAAAATTGGGGATTAAAAAGGGAGAGTAACTTGCAAGTTAGGCTACTAATCTATCTATGAGTATTTATTATTTTAATCATTCTTTACCGAGTTGTGTTAACATTTTATGGTAGGAAATATCTGATGTTTTTTTTAGTCGTCATATTTTTTTTTCTTTCCGTAATTCGGCATCATAACAACCTCTCTTTTTTTAAAAAAAAAGGAAAGATAATATAGGGAATTAAAATCGGTATTTGAATAAAATAAAGGAAATAAAAAAATTACATTTTAATTTTTAAATAAAAAAATCTGAAAATCAAATCAATATGTGATATAAGTGGGGAAATACTTGTGTGACATTAATGTCACGGTGACATTAAATCTGGGCCACACATTAGGTGACATTAGATGTGTTGTGTGATCCAGATGCAATGGTAATGGCAATGTGTGGTCCAGATGCAATGGCACGGTGACATTAATGTCACCAAAGTGCCACCCATATAAGTGTGGGCAAACGCATCAATGCATCGTGTTTTCTATTCCACGTGTCATCACCGACAAGTCGAAGAGTGAAAATTGGGTCATGGTCTTTGTGACATGAAACAGATTTCTTTGCAAGCAAGCCTAGTAATATGAATTTTATCCTTTTTTTTTTTTGAGAGAGAATTTTATCCTTTGTTGAAATGTAAAACGGTTAACGTGTTAAGAGTATTTGAACCATAAAAAAAGTGTTGAGTAATATATTTTTCAATTGGATATTTTTTGTGCGCATTAAAAATGATAAATTGATTGAGCCGACTAAAACTGCAATAAGGGGCAAAACAATGTTCGAGCAATCTAAGTTGGACCTTACATATATTAATATTATGCATCGCTCCTAACAACTGAGTTAAGATAACGAGAATCATATATCTAATTTTTCTTTCTTCAAAAAAAAAATCTAGTTTTTCTTTATAGATATAAATCTAAATTATTTAGTCGCAAACACTTTCAAAGTATGTGTATTTGAGAATTGAGACCATATATCTAATTTCTTTTTATAGATATAAATCTAAATTATTTAGTCGCAAACACTTTTTTTTTAAGCAAAATAAAGGGTGCAGAGGGATCTCCAGCTACAACACCTTGAAATATATAGATAGAAAAAAATACAAAAGATGGGGGATATAAACCAAAACCCTGGAGGATAAAGAAAAGAAAGAAAAAAAGAAAAAAAAAACAAAGCAGAACAGAACAGAACAGATGAAACAACCAGAATTTAGAGGAGCAACATTAAACCCAATTACTAGCAAGACGAGCGACTGGAAGCCCCAACCTTAGGGTTTGTTTGGATGATCAAAGAAAGTAAAAGGAAAGAAAGAGTAAGGAAAGATTATATGAGGAAAGAAAGAGAATAGAAAGTGAGAGGATTGTTTTGGTTGTTTGGTATAAAAGAAAGTGGTATAGAAAGATGAAGGAAAGAAAGATTTATATATAGTAATTGACATAAATACCCTTGACCTCTTGAATATATATATATATATATATAAACATGTGTCTGGAAAAAATTGTGGCTATTTGTGTGAGTAGTTTAATTTCACGCCATACAAATAGAGACCGGACAAAAAATATTAGGAAATGGATAGAGAAAATATAAAGAGAGAGATTACCAATGAACAATGAAAAAAAAAATTATTAAAAAAAGTGAAATAAAGAAAAGTACCTAGAGCTGGGGTCTATTGGACTTTTTATACAACATAGTGTGTTTTCCAACCTTTCCACAACCTTTCCGTGCATACATGAGGAGAAAGATTTTTGATATGGGTCCCACAAAATTCTTTCTTTCCTTGGTCTTTTAAGTGAGTTCCAAACCAAGGAAAGGCTTTCTTTCCCTAACCTTTCTCTCCTCATCACTTTCTTTCCCTTGAACCAAACACACCCTTAAACCCTTTGCTAGTCTCGGAGTGTCGCTATAATTTACTTTTCTTTTTCTTTGGAATCACCAACTGAAATTGTTGATTTGAGTCTGAACTAACAGAATCTTCCTTCAAAGTATGTGTATTTCAAGTTTTTTTTTAAGGCTAAATTGATCTGCCGGTCCCTTAACTTAATTCTTTTGTTCAATTTGGTCCCACAAGTTTAAAGTCTGTCAAACAAGTCCCTTAACTTATTTCTTTTATTCAATTTAGTCTAATTTTGATAATTTTAATCCCCTAAAAAAAGAGACCGTTGGATTACGAAGGTCTATCAGATTTTATGGTGTATCACCAACACCTAATTTATTTACTTTCTTCTTCCTCTTCCCTTATCTTCTTCTACATTCATCCTTCATCAATATTCAAGAAATCAACAATTACAGAAAAATCAAATCAAACACAAAAAATCGAATCATCATCATTTTGTATACACAGTGGAGTATACAAGAATCAACAATTACAGAAAACAATCTTTTAACGGTGATTGAATTGAATCAAACAAGCATTTCACAAAAACAGTAGCAATAACTCCTTAACTTCAACAACCATGGCAGCATCTTCTCTAACATCCTCATTCTACTCCTTCCCATTCACAACATCCCCCAAATCTTCCTATTCTATTTTCATTTTCTTGTTCACAAACGAACCCAGCTTCTACAATAACTACAGGGAACCAAAAAAAATAAAAAAGATTTTTTTTTTTCTGACAATAGATTAACCTAGATAATAATAAAAGAGAGAAACCCAATTTACATTACAAAACCCTAATTGGATCCGTTCATAGCCGATAACAACCCATTAAATTTAACGATTATTCACACACCCCTTTCACTCCTTCCGCTTCATCCCATACCCTCATTTGTCGCTCTGCAGTCAACGTCGCCGCTAGATTCATTCCAGAACCGGACGAACCAACTGGAGCTTCACATTCCGGTTCAACTGGATTTAAATCTTGATCTTGAACTTGTATATGTTGTTGTTGCTCTACCGTACCTTTACCTTTTCGTTTTATTGTTGTTGTTTGTTATTGATGATGTTCGTGGCGGATAATTGGACGGAAAACTCAGGTGGCGGAAAAGGATGAAACGAATTAGAGAGCAGCGAGATCCGGTGAGGCGTTGTATGGTATGATTCATGGGAGAACAGAAGAAAAAAAAAAAAGACATAAGTGTCCAAATGAATGAAATTTAGAAGAAGAGATTGAGATTTGTGAGAGAGAGAGAGAGTGAGAGAAAGAGAGACAACAAAGAAAGGATGAGGAAACGGTGCAGAGTGTTTTATTTATGATTGTTAATTTTATTTTTGGAGTAAAAAATTTCAGAGTTTTTTTTTAGTTTTGTGATGAATATGATGAATTTTTCTGCGTTTATTGTTGAAATTGAATATGGGTTTTTTTATTTTATTTTATGAAGATGATTGAAGGATGAATGAAAATGGAGATGATGGAAGAAGAAGAAGAAAGTAAATAAATTAGGTGTTGGTGATACACTGTAAAATTTGATAGACTTTTGTAATCCAATGGTCTGTTTTTTTAGGGGATTAAAATTATCACAATTGGACCAAATTGAATAAAAGAAATAAGTTAAGGGACTTGTTTGACAGACTTTAAACTTATGGGACCAAATTGAATAAAAGAATTAAGTTAAGGGACCGGCAGATCAATTTAGCCTTTTTTTAATAACAAATTGTATGTATTTATAGTTTATACCATATTTCATTACCCTCACTTTCAAATATGTGTGCTTTACTGTACAAAAAAAAGTGTGCTTTGTACCTCAAAACTATATATTTGTGAGCTAAAATTTATGTATTAACATCATTGTGCTAAAAAGCAAAACAATAAAAGTTTAATAAATATGATCTCGTTGTATTTCATTATCATGAAAAAATTAATGTGAAATTATATGAGCAAAATAATTTAGGGTTGAATAGCTCAACTAATTTGATTTAATGGATTAAATAAGTTGAGGATTTAAAAGTTATAGTTCAAGGTCCTAGCAAGAAGAAAATTACTAAAATACTAGACTAGCATTTGTCATTCAAAAATAATAAAACAATCTCCAAAAAAATTTGCTTGCAAAATACAATAATGTTGACCAAATTTTTTTTGAAATATTTGCATGTATATTCGTCTTTTGAAAAAATATAATACAACTGTGGAGGTTTTTCAAATATATTTTCTTAACAAAGTTTCGAAAAAAGTAAATACAAAATAAATGTATAAAACAATATGATTTGCATATTTGTTAAACAAATGTATCAATAAATATCCTTCAAAAAAATGTATCAATAAAGTAATAGCACACATGAACAGCACTAAAGACTTTAATTTATATATATTGTGTTCGTAAAAAAGTTATACACATAAATCAAATGATTTTTTTAATCAAAAAATAAATCAAATGATTTGTCAAAAAAAAATTAAATGATATATTGTTGCATCAATTAATGAGGTATGACAAATAATGTATTTTAACTCATCAAATAAAAACTTATTTGGGTTGGTCTGGTGGTGCTGGCTTAAGACTTTGAAGTGTGCTCCTCCTTAAAGTGTCAGGTTCGATCTCATCGGTGTCAATATGAGTGGGTTAATGGTTAATATAAATCAAACTAGTAAGTAAAAGTGTTTTTAAATAAAAGAAATATTATTTGAAGAATCATTTTTTAATAACTTATATGGCAATCAAGACATTATAGTTTTTTAATCATTTTTGTTTACTTTGATTTTTGTGTCAATACTTATATTCTTTTTTTCTACGTTAATACTCATATTATTTTGTACGACTATAAATGAGTTTCGTTTTTAAAAAAGTGTGAATATTTAAGAATCCAGTGATGGATTCCAAATTTTTTAGAGAAAGGGAATTTGAGAATTTTGATCATCGCGTTAACTTGACTATACAACACAATACAAGAGAATTGATCTAGCTGACTAATTATTACAGTTGTACTAAACAAACCATAGTTATCAAATTAACTATTAATAATCAACCAAAAAAACTAACTATTAATAAGCTATAGTTAATAGATAATACCCCTGGAGACTTGATGGTATGTGAACATCACAAAGGCCCAATTTGGATATAAAAATATGAGAATTTCTTTTCCCATCTTTTTGGTTTCTCATGCGCCATTGCAATATTCTAAATTATATAATTCGAACAATAAATAAACACGTTAAAAATACTCTAAAATATTTCAAATTTCAGAATTCAAACGAGATGATAATAGTGAAAAAAGAAATTTATGTTGTAAGTTGTAAGAGTTGCAATGCTGCAAATGAAAGTGTAATTTATGTTATTAGAGCATCTACAATGGATACATCAATTTTTGGGTACTTAAATGAGTTTCATGTATACACATCATTTATTTATAATTTTTTTAATAGTACTCCATCCGTTTTAAAATGAGTGTCACTTTAACTAAAAAAAAAAATTTCAAAATGAATTTCACTTTACATTTCAAATACAACTTTAATTTTTTTCTTCCAACTTTACCCTCAATAAATACTCCAATTTTTCTCTCTCACACAATGTTCAATGCAACTTTAAGTTTGTCTTATTCTTATAAAGTAAGGTTATTTTAGTAAAATTGTTATGACATTTGACTGCTTTATTCCATTCCTTAATCTGTATGCAATTGTCTAAAGTGACACTCATTTTGAAACGAAGTAGTACCTAATAAGAATTCAATCCCTCAAACCCAACATCTCACAAAAATTTCTTAAATATGACCCACTAATCAACTATCAAAAACTTTATATCATCACATTTCACTTTTTTAATATTAAAATAGTGACGGTCCCACTTAAAAGTAAGGGTCTTAGGTAAGACATTGAATCTTATAAGACCCTGAAAAAGATTCTCTCCAATGGGGGTACATAATAGGTATCAGGTCTTAAATGGTTAAGACCCCTCCCATTGGATATGGTCTTAGATACTACTCCCCCGTTTCACAATACTTGTCGCTTTTGAGGAATTCACACATACCAAGAAATCAAATAAATTTTGTTATTCTTGATGAAATTTTGTGTGTTTTTTCTATAATACCATTAACCATTTATTATTTTATTCTATAAATAGGTAAGGGTATTATTGACAAGTCAATAATTTATGTTGCATTGAAACTTAAAAGTGACAATTTGAAACAAAATTATTCTTCAAAAACGACATGTATTGTGAAACGTAAGGATTATTATTTTTTTTTTTTTTATGTATGGACTCATCTTTAGAGGACCTACATTGATCATTAGTCATGACTTCAAATTAGTGGGGATATTGTTGATTGGTTGGATCGGTACTTGAGTAAATACGAGGATCTATTTTGTTTTTCGTTGCTATTTATAAGCTGTGGGTTATGAATAACATGACTTTTGAAGCCAAACACCGTTCTCTTGTTCGGGTTGCGATCTAGGTTTGCATGTTCAACTGCAATATAATCAAGTTGTAGAACAAAGATTTTTTTTTAAAGGAGAACCTCTAGTTCCGATGATGTATCATCCAAGGTTTTAAATAACGGCCGCACAACCTGTATTAAATATTTTACGATTCGGCTGTTTTAAAAGTTGCACTACGAATTGTGGTTGTCGCGATGTAAATTAATCACAATATTGTACAAATCTTATTAAAGGACTTATATTGTCTTATAATGTATAGCTTAATTTCTCAATCTTTCTTCATAATTTCATAATGTAATTATTTTCAAAAAATTTAATGAATCTGTTTCTTATAAAAATCAAATTAACCATTACTAAATTCAGATTTTAATTAATGGTTTTAGAAGAGGCAAGAGCATAAAATAACCCAATGATATAAGTTTTTAAATACGGTCAATTTCTCGAATTTGAGTTTAATTTATGTGCTCATTTAATTTCAATCCCTAAAAATTACGAAACAATATATTTTTAGTTCCTCATTAGGGATTGAAAATATATAATTTTGTATTTTTTGGGACTAAAAAATGCATACATTGATTGAAAACATACTTTAACCTTTTTTTATATAAAGTAACGAATTTTCTTCTTTTTTGGACTATTTTTATAAATTAGTAAGTTTTGGAATAAATTGTAAATATATAATACAAAGTAGTTTCCAAAATGAGAATATTAAAAGATTTAGGTAAACAAGTTGGAAAAGTTGAGGAACCAATTTCTAAATATGAAAAACAGAGAGCAATTTGCAAATGTTAAATTTTAGGGATCAAAAAATGAAAATTTATAGGACTATTTTACAATTTTGTTTTTAAATTTATATGGACCAGTTAAAAAAATATAGGGACCGATTATAAATTTGAAAAATAAACAGAAACTTAATCGTAAATTTTGAAACATATAGCATACAATTTACCTGAATGAAAGAGTTATAAGAATCAATTTGAGATTTATTATATAGAATAAAAAGAAATTTTATGTTCATAGTTTTTATGTGTATTTGGAATTTCTTAAATTTTGCTTTGACAAAATATTTTTTAATTTATTATTCAAAAATTGAAATTTGGTGAGAAGAATTTAAATTTACCTTTAAAATTACATCAATTTGAAAATCGTCCTCACCCAAATGTTATCTGATTAAGATGGTCGGTTACATATATTACGTTACACTATAATATTATATCATAAATTGGATTTTGATCCAATTCATCGATTTATAAGTTTTTTTGGTATAAAAACCATGTCTAGGCATATCTTTGATATGAATAGCCGGTGGCATGCGATTGAAATAAAAAAGGGTCTTCCTAATAAGTGTTTTAAGGACATTGTTTAAGGAACTCACAAAAAGAAATTCTGTTTTGAAAATACAATCAAACACTTATTAAAGTCATAATTGTACAATTTCAAATGCAAAAATTACTACTTTTAGATGCTTAAATAATACCTTTAGGACACTTGTTAACATTTTCCAATAAGAAATCATATTAGATCTCAATAACTGACGTAAAACTTTATCAAATTTGTATGACATAAATTATACTCCCTCCGGCCTCAAATGTAAGAAACTTTTCACTTTTTTGGTTCATTCAATAAATGATGTATGTGGTCTATAATAAAGACCACATACATCATTTATTGAATGAATCTAAAAAGTGAAAAGTTTCTTACATTTGAGATCGGAGGGAGTATACGCCTAGACTAATAATGTTAATTAAACAATACTAATAGAAGAGAAATATATTTTGACAACCACTTTTTGATAACTTTCTCTCTCATACTCACATGATGTTGTTATCCTCTCTCTTCCTTTTTCTCTTTCCATTGTTTTTGACCAATAAGAAGTGAGAAAAACAAGATTGTCAACAAAGTTGTCATCAAATGGATGTCAAAATATTATTACTGCTAATAGAATTATTGTCATTTTCATTGTAACCTTATTTTAGTGGCGGAGGCACAAGGGGCACGTGATTGTGAAGGGAAGGAAAGGATATAGTGTCAGCATGCATGTGTCACGTGTGTGAGTGAGTGTTACCCTCGTGTCAAAAGCCTAAACGACGGTGGTCAATAACACGTGTTGAGAATCAATGCTTGTTCATTTTCTTTCATTGTTTTTTCGGACATATCGGCTCTGTTTGATAAAATTAGCTGATAGCTGATAAGTTAGCTGATAGCTTTTAGCTTTTAGCTGATAAGCTAGTTGAAGTGTTTGGTAAAATTAGCTGATAGCTTTTGCTTTGAATAATAAGGGTAAATATGAAAGAAAAAATGAGAAGCTAAAAGCTATAAGCTCAAAAGCTACTTGAAGTAGCTTCTGAAAAATAGCTTATAAGCTCCTGAAATAAGCTATAAGCTCGTTGTACCAAACAGAGCTTTTTTTTGCCAAATGAGCTTATAAGCTAAAAGCTAAGAGCTAAAAGCTCTTTTTTTGGGTTTACTAAGGGTGTGTTTGGTAAAATTAAGCTATAAGCTAGCTTATAGCTGATAAGCTAGCTGATAGCTGAAAAGCTAGCTTATAGCTGATGGCTGATAGCTGAAAGCTTATAGCTGAAAAGCTTGCTGATTTAAATTAAAGTGTTTGGCAAAATTAGCTTTTGAAGTTACTAATAAATATAAAATGACTTAAAAGTACATATATGTTTAATATATTATAAATTTAATTTATAAAAAATTTAACTTTTTTTTTTACCCAAAAATATTTTAGCTAAGAGTTTATCTTAATAATTTTAATTTATTTCAAAATATTTTTATGGAAAATTATTTCTTTTGATTTTATTCGTAAATATGTTCAACGAAAATAATAATGATAAATATTTATATAATTTTTTTGAAGGAATAAATAAATATTTAAATATGAATTTAATAGAAAGAGACCGTATAAAACAATTAAATTTACAACAATATTTCAACCAACAGGAACAAAGTAACCAAAAAGAACCAACAGGAACAGAAAAAAAAAAAAATCAAATAGAAACTAGCGTAAGGCAAACAGTACAAAAAAATGAAGCACTACGTGGGGAAGTTTCTTTCTTTTACGTGGGCAGTTTTTTTAATAAAAAATAATACTAAAGGTTAAAAATGGAATAAAATATGAAAAGCTACAAGCTATAAGCTCAAAAGCTACTTGGATTAGCTTCTTAAAAAACACTATAAGCTAGTGAAAAAAGCTTTTTACCAAACGCATCTCATTCTATCAAAACAAGCTTATAAGCTAATTCAACAAGCTATAAGCTAGCTTATTTACGTTACCAAACACAGCCTAAACAGAGCCATCGTATCCTAATCCTAGAATCCCATACTAAGAAAGAAAGAAGGCTACTAAGAATAATAACGTGCCTAACTATCACGTGACCTGCGGGGTTTCTTGCTTTCAATAGAGGATTTCCTCATCTCCGCAACTAATTTGAAACCAGTCAAAGACACAAAAATTATTGATTTTATTGGTTTATTATTCTTATACTATAAATATTTATTATACAAATATGGGAAATGTTAACCAGTGCTCCGGAGCACTGGTTAAGGAGTTAAATATAATAGTATCTTGCATTGAAAGTTGTGTTGTCATTGCATTAAAAACTTAAAAGGTGTTCTTTTTGACTTAAAATTTCCACTTTCGACTTCCTTAACCAGTGCCCCCGGGGCACTGGTTAACATGACCCTACAAATATATATTTTTATTTTGAAAAATGAAGAATTATTGATACCAAATGCATACAACAAGAATATTGGAAGAAAAAACAAGGGCGTAGTTTTTGATAACATTAAGGATTTTTGGATTTGTCAAAAAAAAAAATTAAGGATTATTGGAAGTTTTGCATTGATTATGGCGGGAGAGTTAGATTTGAAATAAGAAAACAATATATACATAAGAGCAAAAACGGCTTAGAACCTTCTTACAAGTTTGTTTGTTGCAAAGAAGGCTTATGAAAATCAAATGAACAAGATTATAAAACAATCAAGCCAAAGAACAGAAGTCGGAACTAAATGTCCATCATGATAAAAATTTTAGGGTTTAACCATGAATCACTAGATACAAATTATAGCATATCATCAACAACAAAAAAGGAACAAGAGATTGTGTACCTTTGAATTAGGTTGATGAAGGATAACCGTAGACAACGCCGACAACTATGAGAGGGGTAACTACCCTCATTCCGTCTAGCTCTAGGTTTTCTCACCAATCTTCAGAATAATTAACCGTCTAATGGGATGACGTTTAAATAGCTAAACGGCTGAGGGCAGGGACCTCTCATTGGGCTTATCTAAATGGTCCAACCCATCACGGTCCATTTAGTTACAAAAGCCCAATCACTCAAATTCATCATATAATTAGTGCTTAACACAATAGACCATAATTTATATTATGACACCGACTTATAATAATTGATTATTGTCAATCCATAATTGATTAATTAAATAATTAATCCAACAATCTCCCACTTGGATGACAATACTCAATTACTGAAAGAATAAAAAATTCACTTGTCATAAAGAATTTAAAATTTAAAATTACATGTATGGTCAAAGCACTAATCATTCAAAAGAGAAGTAAGCTTTAATGCTGCAGAAATTGAATCCGATAGGGAAAACAAATCATACAGATCAAAGACTCACTTTTCTAACAAATGATGAATCTATAGTGAACGTTTGAATTAAAAAGAATATGTCACTAAATAGCCCAAGCATTTTAAAAAATGCTGTAACAAACTCCCACTAACCCAAAATAACATAGACTTAATCAAATCATTATGAGTTACAATACTCATATATATAAGTCTGTGGTTAGTGGTTCTGCCAATGAGTTTTCAATATTACAGAAGTCATATATCCACATAGGTACACGAATAGTAATTACTTATAGGGATAGCCTATTAAGAGAGTGTAATTACATATAGTCAAAATCAATAAATGTTCTACGACATTCAATTAATCCAAGTTTTATAAAAAAAACGTGACTATGAAAATCCATAAAAGCAAAATAGGAAATTCAATAATCCCCAAATTGGATTAACATAGACACTTAGTTTAAAGAAAAAAATGTGGATTAATGTGGCCACTAGAATGTCAAAAACAAAAGAACATTTATGATTATCTCAAATTATAAGTACCACAAAAACACAATATCATACTCGATAGGAGTATTGATATTATACATTGTACTTACTATTTATGACCTCATAAAATGTGGAATGTTGGTAAAACAGAAGCACAATGTATATTTGCATGCCAAGAAATTATTGTGCATATTCCAACAAAATTGACTTAAGCATCCAATTATGATGCTCATTGAGATCGATAGAATTTTAACATATATCTCAATATAATAGAATGAGACTAAAGTTTAAAGTCTCTTAAGCTATGCCATATTTTATAGTGTGCACTAGAGTATATGGCAATAACAACAATAATATTGTGTACACATTTCTCTTGATCTCACATATATATATAAACAAGAGTGAGATTTCTCATTTGAGCTCATAATATATAATATTGTGTACACACTCCCACTGATCCCACATATATATAAACAAGAGTAAGTGGAATTCTCATTAGTGATCACTGATACAAAATATTATAATAATGTAATATTCAACAGTGGGATACTCAATTACTAGTGCAAGATCATCAACATAAGTGGTTATATAATTTTAGTCAATAGAGTTTCATGAACTCAACCACATATTTTGCACATGAGCATAGCAGAATTATTAACACAAGTGGTAACTCAAGGATAATATAAAACCCCTTAAATACATATTTTATCAATGGCAGATATCATCAAGAATTGGGTTTCATAGTTAACCACATATTCTGCATTTACAATTAAGGAGAACGTAAATTTTCATTTAAGAATTTTATAACATAAGATCTCCTTTTCACAATTAAAATTCCACAGAATTTTATAAACAAAGTAACCGTTATATGACAGAGTATGATGATTATATAAAAATTTATCATCATATGAGTGAGATGAGTCTCTAAAAATAGGATATAAGACTCTGTTCACAATTTTAATAACTCACTCAAAACTCAAACGCTACAATTATACTTACACAAATTTGAGAAACAATTAGGTTAAAAGCAGCGGAAATACACAAGACTTATATTTTATTATTATTGAGGATATAAGAGAAAATAGTCATAAACTTCCATAAGTATTAAAGAATAGCAATAACATAATTAATATCCTCAATATAAGTCTCTATTTCATATCTAAAATATGAAAACAAATAAATATATTTGTTTATGAGATATAGTTAGTTGACATGTAGAATTTTTCTCACTTGTTGAAGAATGATAGTTAAACTATCTTACCCACAAAAGGATGATTATGTTAAGTAATGTCATACCGATAGGGTATGTCCATCACGTTACACAATACATAGCAATGATTCTCCCACTTGATAGAGAATAGACAATGATAGTTGAATTAAAAAGGTTTGAAAGATATTTTATTTAAAATATTCAACTATTTCTCTATCACAAAATGATATGTTAAGTAACGTCACACCGATAGGGTATATCCGTCACTCACATAACAAAGGGATAGTAGCAATCCGATATATTTATATATATATAAAAATCACATTTAGGTAGAAATTTAATTCAAAATGTAATAATATTGGATTGCAAAATTTATACAATTTTCTACATGTCTTTTAACAAAGTAACTTACTTATATTAATCTCATTCAAGGATCTTAACGATAATAAGTAAGAACTATATCATCACAATGTACCATTCTTATGTCGTACAAAATTTAAACATTGATTGAGTATTCTAATTATAATTGACATAAGTATAAACATTTTAGGTACATTGAATAATAACAATTATATTAATAACAACACACCGATAGGGTGTGACTGTTACCAATATAATGTTAATCTATTTAACAAAATTTGCATAATTGTACCCACGATAGGTGAGATTACAATTATACAAATAAATAATGTTTATGCTTAAGAGAATATGATACAATAATATCATGCATAAACAATTATACTTAAATTTACTCATCTTCGGTCATATTCAAATGATAGAAAAATGCGCTTAACAATATTTTAAATTAGCACATCATAAATATGACTTTAGAATTTCTTTTATATGAAGTAGTATAATAACAAAAATTGTTATTTGGAATAGAAGTGTGTCAAATAGTTTTCTAATTTATCCAGAAAAGAACTCTTAGAATAAAATTTTTCAATACTCCCACTATAAATTAAAAAAAAAACACAAATACAAAACGGAGCATTATAGTAAGAAAATAGTATATAACAACAGAGTTCTGTTTAGAATATTCTGAAAAAGGATTTCACTTCTATATAGGATATCATAATTGCACAACAAAAGAGAAGAAGAACTAAATTTCTTCATATGTGCAATAATAAGCAATAAGTCACAAGAGGATAAAATAATTAAATAACAACTTACCTCGCAGAGTGTGACGTTCATCCTTATACTTAGAGCCACTGAATTTTGATGACTTAACGAGAATATCTTATAATATAGTCATCTCAAAATATTCATCAATAGAGAATAAGCAATTATAAATAAGCATATGTGAGACTCTAATTATAAATCAATATGATTTATATAAGAATTCAGATGTAAGGATGATACATATTTCAAAAAATTGCCTCCATTCTTCATAAGTTGTTTTGATAATAGTTAACAGATAAACAACAAAGAGGCTTACAAATTTTAATTCATCATTATGATTTTAGCATAAAAAAATGCAACAATGCATTATTTACTATATACAAAAATACATAGTTTAACATAATTGTGATCCAAATAATTAATTGCGACAAGACACACTAATAGTATTTATCACAAATTTAGAGTAATAAATTACGGGTTTAGATTAGGGAGTATAGCAGGAAGCATAATGTATATTAAAGAGAAATATGTCAATATTATATTCAATTAATATAAATGACACATATATACAACTCACTATACTCATTTTGAAAACAAAATATTATGAGGACCCTTCAAAACAATTTGTGACAAGAATCAAAGACAAGTGTCTTAGTTTTAAATATGTCGCCAAAAGAATGATCAATTAGTGAACTTTGGATCTTTATGCTAAGACAATATGAATTCAAGAATATCTTACATTAGAATATTTATAATGCCAAGAATATTTAAAATCGTAAAATATAAATTAATTATACTTGGCATTAAAATTAACAAAATTGAGCCTTCTATAAATTCACAATAGTAAATATAAGAGAGAATTTTCAAAAACAGTTTAAGCTCAAATATTGAGAATACATGATTTGAAATAAATTATTCTCAATTTAATCGATATATGAACTTTTCAAGATTTGACAAAATTTTGAAATCCATGCATCAAAAAATACAATATCAACAATTCTCAAAAAAATATATTAGTTTATACAAGATATTTGAGACAAGAATATAAGACTGAGTCTAAAGATTCTTCACAATACTAACACTTTAAAAGAATAATTTACATAAGTGTTATATTTTAAACTCAAATCTAAAGAATGCATGATTTAAAAGAACATATGATTCTTATATTAGTATACATCAAATATTTAAAGATCTCAAAAGTTATTTAAATCCCAAATTTTAAGGGTATAAAATAAATCAAATCTTCCGAATATTTTGGGAACAAGAGAAATTATATTTTTATCCCAAAATAATATAATATTTTTGGCATAAAATAAAATTTTGGAATTTTTATAGCCGTACGTGGCCTGTTTTATTTATTTATGATAAAATGCCCCAAGTTTAAGCAAAAATATTGGCCATAGTCATCAGAAAGTAAACGGGTTTAACCCGGTTGTTTGGTTACATGACCCGACGGGTTTCATTCAATATACGGCGGCGGCGGATAACGATTTTGCCTGGGTTGGGATCGTTATGCTTTCGAATGAAAGAAGCCCTTGATTAATTTCAGGAATCACCGATCAAAATAGATTTGACACAGATCGAAGGGAATGGGGTTTTATGGCATAACAGAATTGTAGAACACCGGTTTTCATACTGATTGAATTAATTTGTTGTGGCAATCGGTGCAATAATCATGATAAATAAGCAAGGAAGCCTCACAAAAGGGGTGTAGAAATACAGTGGCCATAGAAGTTTTAATCACCAAAGGAATCGCAAAATATAATAAAATAAGGCATATGCTTTTGCAATTCCATGAACTTATTTATCTATTCAATAAAACAAAGTATGATTGCCATGTTACAGTACGATGGATAATTCAGTGCATCGATATTCAAATATGGTTCAATCTAACAATAGCCATAAATTGTATCTATTTGGCTCTGATACCAATTGATAAAAATTTTAGGGTTTAACCATGAATCACTAGATACAAATTATAGCATATCATCAACAACAAAAAAGGAACAAGAGATTGTGTACCTTTGAATTAGGTTGATGAAGGATAACCGTAGACAACGCCGACAACTATGAGAGGGGTAACTACCCTCATTCCGTCTAGCTCTAGGTTTTCTCACCAATCTTCAGAATAATTAACCGTCTAATGGGATGACGTTTAAATAGCTAAACAGCTGAGGGCAGGGACCTCTCATTGGGCTTATCTAAATGGTCCAACCCATCACGGTCCATTTAGTTACAAAAGCCCAATCACTCAAATTCATCATATAATTAGTGCTTAACACAATAGACCATAATTTATATTATGACACCGACTTATAATAATTGATTATTGTCAATCCATAATTGATTAATTAAATAATTAATCCAACACATCAGGGATAAGACTTATAAATATGGGTAAAGTTTGGATAGTGCGTGAAATAAACAACCATATATTGATATCTCCATGAAAATTATAAAAAAAATAAAATGCCAACAAATTGAGTAAACTTGAAATGTGATAATTTAAACTTAAAAACTATAAGATTTTGGATGGTGTAAGAGTAGTTTAGGGCAAACACAGAAAAGTGCTAGCATGGATGAGGGTTTTTAGTTTTGCTTACATACATGTCTTGGTGGAATTTGTTTTCTTGATTAAGATTATACTAGATCGCGCGACCCGTGCTATCGCACGGGTCAATATTTATGAAGAAACTGTAAAAAATCATAAAATAAAACCATAAACATCTTTGAAATAAATTGTAAATCAAAAAATGGTGACACACGAAACCGCACTTACCATTAGTAATGCGAGACAAAGGAGTTCTCTCAACATCTTCCAAAAAGTTCAAACGCACTTACAATCATCATTTTCGGATGTTCGGATCCTTTTTGGAGCCTTCTTAATAATAGTGTTAAATCAAATGGATGAAAAAGAGGTGCATCAAACATGGGAATGGTAGTAGCATATGAAGTTAATAGCTTTAGTATAATAAAACATGTGAGAAGGAGAGAAATAAACTGGGTAGTAGCAATCAAAAGCCTGAAGATTTATAAAGTCATGTGGAGTGAAACACCAAACTTCTGACATAGTAGTATATGATGGAGTGCATGACTAAGACCAAAGACTTTCTGCTATAGATTTTCTGCCAAGAGATACACCAAAGATATAAACTTATGTGTAGAGTGTAATCAGGACATTGACAGCAAATATAGTTGCTTGTAAACATGGTTTTCCATAAATCAAGAATTATTACCAAAATAATTTTCTTTGATCTTGATCCAATAGCATGCTAAAATGACATATGTCTGGATATTATAATCATTAGAATCCTAGCAAATCTTATTGCTTGCAAGCATGGTTTTCCTCTAACTTATGGCCAAATGTAGCAAAATCTATAGATTTTCTTCCATAAAACACACAAACTATAAATTTCGTTTATGGCAGAGTGCACACAAAGGAAAACAAAAAGATTTGCAAAATCACTATCCTCTTATGGGATCCATAAAATTAACAGTGTTATGCAGACAATATGATAATCCTTAACATTAAAATCCTGATACAATTATTAAAAGTCTAGCAAAAGGGAGGGTGATAGAATGTTATTGCTTGCAAAGCATGAAAGTACGATGACAAATGACATTCTAGAGCCAAAGCTACAGATCTTATTGTAGAAGAAACACCAATGCCATATACTTGTGTGCAGACAATGTAATGAGGACATTGACAGCAATTTTAATTCCCTGCAAACTTGGTTTGTATAAACATGATCAAATAAAAAAAAAAAAACCAACATTACAAATTCCGTGCAAATACACTTATGTGTATCACAGCAATATGCAAGTTCTGGAGGAAATAAAATAAAATAAAAAAACCAACATTACAAATTTTCCTGACTATAACAGTACATACCTCTTTTGTAGACCAGGGTGATAGGCTTACTTTCCTTTCTGTACGTATTCAATATGTCCAGAAATGACTTGTAAACATGAACATTGCCCTGAAACCGAGTCTGCATAAAAGGAACCATTCTGCTCAAAACTAAAACTATTAATTCTACATTGCAAACAAATCTGCGTGAAGAGAATCCATTAAACTCGCAAACATTCTAACCTTTATCGTGTTCACCTAACTCATAGCTTCATAAAATTCAACCTTCTTTTTTGGTTGAGGTTGCTCATCCTCAGACGAAAGGGTAATCTCATGGCCCTTTGGCAGAAAGGTGTTAAATCCCAAGATCAAGTCTCTATGACCTCTAAAAAGTTCCTTCACTCATTCAATGACACCATCAGTATCAACTCTACAAATGCACCAAAAGGATAAACAAATCAATTACAACTAACAAATTCATAATCCCTCTCCCAATATATATACAAAAACAACGTGGTACAAAATACCTTTGTGCTTTAAAATCTTTCATAACCTCCAAAAAGTCCTCATACTTTTCCTTCTTGTCTTGAAAAATATCCTTGATCGCCTTGAGATATGCTACAACATCATTAGTAGTCAGTTTTTGACCATCTCGATTCGGCGGTTGCCCGGACCTTGAAACTTGATCTTAGAGAATATACACCACAATCATGTTGAGTGTGATCTTATCATATGGTTTCTGAATTATGTTTTCATTTCTTTATTGCTCCTTCGGCTCTAGGCACTAAGTATTTATCTTAATCAAACCTGAGATTGTTGGCACGTTAATGTCTTCACAATTCATTGAACAATTTAGATTCTCACACTCCACATTAGAATCAATCCCTGAAACATATATAAAGTCCAAGCTTTAATAAAATCACTAAGAGTACCTTCAAATATCAAAAATTTATGATATTAATTAAGTAAATAAGAACAACTACATTAGGTTCTTCGCGGAAAAATGATGAAAATAATAAGAAAATGCTAGCATGAATTTGAACATAAACTTTGGTAATTTTAAATCTTATAGCGGTTGTCTCTAGTCTTATCTCATAGATATTGCTTTCATGTATTATAGGTATACATTATAGATATTTTAATTCCTTTCCCCTAAGATATACGCACGTTTCTAATCTTATCTCAATAGCATTTCAAGTAAGGAACTGCTGTCATGATAATATTTCAGTCTACATTTTTTGCTCAAAGTTACTGCCTAACAATCACATGATTTGTGTTTTTAACCTGTTGACACACGCATAATAACCATATAGCTAATATTTGCTCTTTTGCCCCCCTTTACATGTGAACACAAAGAATATTATGTTTTCATATCCTGATGCAGATTAAGTAAACAATACCTTCAAATAAGAAGGCACATTCAATAGCCAAAGTCCACAGCTCCATCAGCAAAAATCTGTAAATTGTAAAATAAAGCTACAAATCAGTTGTAAAGCTACAAATACAGAATTCAATAAAAATTACTGGAATTTCCTGCCTAAAACTGTTATAGCTAAACTAAACACATCTACTAAGCCATGATAGTCCTACAACTTCCTGCCCAAATATGCACCAAACTATATATAGTTAACATTAAAACAATTATAGTTAAACATTAAACATTACTTTCAAACACATCTCAACCAAGAAAATAAAGTACTGAATTAGTAATTAATTAACTACCTGCACGAAGATATCATTTTTGAGAGATTTAAATTCAACATTGTAGATACGAACACTATTGCTGAAAATTTAAAGTTAAAATCTTAATTATTTAAAGCAACAAACAAATTAAATCGAGAAACCTTGCTTTCACAAACCCAAGTGCGAGCATTAGAACACCTCCTATCAGGTCTACATATAGAAAAGATAGAGTGAAGTTTGCAAAAATGTTGTTAATTAGTTTTCTTCTAATGCGTATGTTATCATTGTTCACACACTTGACTTGTAATATGTCATTGTTCCAAAAAAGAAAAAATAGAAGAAAAAAAAATCAAACAAAAGGAAAAGGGTAAGACTGATGATAGGACTTCATACATGGAACATATATAATGTTCTATGCTACCCTGCATTATTTAAAACCCAATAATATTGATATATGTCTAAAAGAAAACTTTTTTTTGCTGAGAGCTAAAATTATTAACAAACCATTGAAGTGCAGATTGAAGAGAGAATAGGTAATGAGGAACGAACCTTTATTGATCTTTCTTGTAGCAGATGTTACATATTTCGTGTGTAATTTTGTAGATAAAGACACCATGATGTATATCGACATGTTAATGAGACGGACATGATGAAATAGCAAGTTCACCAATCAAAATCTACTACAATCTATGAGCCACCACTGCTGCACTTGCTAACTGTAAAATTCATCCAAAAAAACAATCATACTGCTAAAAAAAATGTTACAAAAAAAAGGATTAGTTTTACACTATCAGGTGAGTTTAACAAAATTGTGTCATAAATTATTATTCTTCATATCAAATGGTTATAGAGGAACTGGCTTGGACTTATAAACAGAAATGTTGAATCCATTTTTTCTATGGTGTTGGAGAGGTTGTCCTTAAATTGTTCAATAATAACTATTTTACTTATAAAATTTAGTTGAATAAGTATGTTAGGAAAACATTGAAATAGGTAAAAAAAAACAAAACATCCATTCTTGTTGACTATTAACCATTGCCTTGATTTTTAGCCAATAACCAAGATCAACCCATCAACACAACTTACGAAGGACTTTCTTAGTATTCATTTTTCTTCACATGCTTCTAACTTTTGAAAACTCAATTCATCAAGCTATGAATTTCTTATTGTTGTAACTATTAAATCATTAAAAGTAGTTGTATGAAAAAATGTAGAACCAATAAGAAACCTCAAAGCATTTCTAAAGAGCAATACATAATACTATATTTGACGGGAAAAAAAAGACAATATTAGTGTGACAATATTATAGTCCTGGTCACAGGGAAAAAGAACATGAATCAGAATAAAAACTTCAAGTGAATCAGATATATATAGCATGAATATTGAATATTTTTTTAATCAAAATAAAAAACCTAAAACTACCCAAGAATTACGGTGCAAACAAATACCTTGAGATGGACCATTTAACAGCGAATAATAGTATTTCATTCTTCAGCTTTGAACCTGCAGGAAGAGATGTGAATACGGCCACCGCAAGACAAAAACAAAACAACCCTAATTAGAAACCTCAAAAACATAAGTTGATTAATAAAAATCCGATGCAACTAAAAGATCCCAAACTAAGTGGCAGCAGATGAAATTGGTCATGGCGAGAAGGAATTCTCTATTTGGCGCTGAATTGACATGTATACGCATACAAATCATAAAAATCAAAACGATAAAAAAATGCGCATCTAAATGCAGTTTATATAAATCAGACTAAACAATATAAAACCATTCAATATAGAATGCAGTTTCTCTTATCCCAATTAGATTTAAATGATTCAAACTCATAAGAATAGTGTTTCTTATTCCAGACAGATTCTTAAATGATTCTAACTCATAAGAATAGTGTTTCTACCTCAAAAACACAGTTCTGTGATATATCCTTACTCCAGCACCAGCACGGTAACATTGAGTTGCACTGATGTCTCTATAAGGGATGACCCTTTTATTCACAAACCAATCATGCTTCCCTTGTTTCTGCATATGCCATTCATTCATCAACACAAACCACATTCAATTTTAGGTCCATATAAAATTAAGGTTATTGCATTAGTTAGAATATATCATACACAATAGAATGCATATATTCAAATGAGCATATAATCAAACAGTTAGAATGCAAAGTATCAAATGAGCATAGAATCAATTGAATCAAGGTTCCAACACAACCAACAACTAAACAAAACTCACCATGATGTTCACAATTCAATATTCTACTCTCTACCTTAGATTAGAACACACAGAAGCACCTGTTAAAAACACATTTACGATTATAAATCACACTAACACAATCAAAATCAAGACTTTTAACCCAAAAATACACAAATCAAGATCAGGACCACCTCTTGAAAACATAAATCAAATAATTTTTTTATCTATTCCTTGAATCTTACAACCTGCACAATCGGATTCAGCAAGATTAAGCAATTTGCACATAATCAGAACTAAAATTAGAAGAGATTGAAACCTAAAATTGCTTAAGAACTGATTGGTAAAATGAAAAAACTAATTGCAATGATGCTGTTTGTTTGTGACATGAAATTTGAATCCAAAACTGTATGGGAGAGGGAGAGAGAGAGAGAGAGAGAGAGAGAGAGAGAGAGAGAGAGAGAGAGAGAGAGAGAGAGAGAGAGAGAGAGAGAGAGTGTTTGGGTTTGTGAAAGGAAAATTGAAAATGAGTTTGGAGAAGAGGAAGCTGTCGTATGGGGGAGAGAGGGGGAGAAAAATGAAAATGGATTGAGAGAAGAGGAAGAAGAAGTTGTTGTTATGTTCTTTTTTGAAACCGACCTTATGCTCCAATTGCTCAATTTTCTGTTGTTTCACGTGAAGATGTTGTTCTGTTCTTTTCTTTTCTCAAACCTACCTTATGCTTCTATTGGCTAATTGTGTTGCTGTTATCTTGCAGTGTTGAATTGGTCATTTAAGAACTCAAAGTCAAACCCACCCCTCTTTTCAAAGGGCAATACTGTCATTTTCACATTTTCAAAAGTTAGGGTTTTGGAGCCAAAAGGGGTTTGCAGTTTAAAATTTTCTAGGGTTTGCAAGCAGTTTTGTGTTCCCTTTAATATAGTAAGATAATCGGAACAAAGGTAAAATGATAAATACGGAAGACACATGAGAAGGCTAGAGGGTGGGAAAAGAATTTTCTATTATCCTATTTTATGATTGGTTTGGAACTTAAATATATGTTGAATCTCTTTATTCAAATGGTTTCGCTCATTCCCAAAGTAAATGTCCAAAATGTCCTTACGTAACTTAAGCTACGCTAGTGCAAAAGCAACGTGAGTCAACCCACGTAGCGTGACTTAAAACTAGCGCAAGTTAACACTAGTGCAAGTTAAGTCACGCTAGTGTTAACACTAGCGCAAGTTAACTCAAGCTGGTTCTGTACGCACCAGAACAGACAGCAGTAGCTACTGCCTAGTTCCCTGAACTCAAAAATTAAAACCATACATAGATACAACCATTCATTCATTCAACCAAAACTCATAAAACATAGAACATGCATTCATTCATTCATTCATAATTTAGAAACGCAATTTTAACGAAAATTAACGCAAATGTCATAAAGAGGTGCAACCGCGCAAATGTAAATGTATTACATCCAAATCAACAAAATGTCATAAAAATACTACAAATATAAAAACAAGTCCTAAAATAAGACACTACTGCTGCTCCTGTGGACTCCTAGACCTCCTACTCGGAACCGGCTGCTGCTCAAACACGCTATAATCGGTACAGAGACCTTCCAAAATGCCGAAGAAGAGTGAATTTGAAACCACCTCTAGAATCTGTATCGCATGATCCACTTTGCCTCGCATGCTGGTAATGACCTGCAATGGATCGGGAGGATGTTTGGCCCACTCCTGGTCAACAAGAATATCCTAGTAGACACGTCTCGGCATGATAATATCCGGCTCTGGAGCAGGGTTGACGATGAGAGGATGGGATACACTGTAGAACCACCTAACATACCTATCTGAATGCTTTCAAGGCTAGTCATCTAGGACCTGGGCACCCCTATGCTGCTGGGGAACGACATGCAGAGCAAACTCCAAGAAGGCAGCATCCACATCTGGTGGGGCAAGAGGCATAATCGTAGTAGGCGCTCGGGGAACGGTCTGAACATAATCGTACTGCCTCAGAACTCGCTCGGGCAAGTGACACACTATATTTTATTTGCCGGCCATGATCCATCCGGAGTACCAGCACACGTCCTGAAAAGGCGTCACGTCTCGTCGGTGCTCGTAAACACGTGTCATCTTTAACAATACAATTACAACACAATAATGTCGACAATGTCATTTGAATCCATAAACTACCACATTGCAATCAAATTAACTATAATCAACATTAACAAACTTAATTCTAACTAATTACATCCTTAACAATAAAAAACAAAAAAAATATCATTGAGACATTTTACCGAACACGTAGTGTGCAATTTTCAAACAACTATGTAATCTAGCAATTTCTAAACCCTAAACTACCACGTTGTACCCTAAACAACATCTTCCCAAATTAATTTGTCACTAACAATCATCAAAACTAACATGCAAGCAAAATTTAAAAAAACCTAAAAATGTTCAATTTCTACACAAATTCGAAAATTTCAACCAAAATAATGCAAAGAATTAGGATAATCATCACTTACTTGATGTTGTGGATGAAATTTGATTTGAATGGCGCAAGATTGATGAAATTCGAATTTTGGGGTGCAATTTTCGTGTTTGGGGAAGTTGGAAAATGGAGGTTCTGTGTTGCTGTGTTGCTCTTAACTGACTTAAGTAACGTAGCGTGACTTAAGTCACCCTACTTCTATAATACGCTACGTGAGTTAACGTGTGTAAGGGTAAATATGAAATTTCACTTGGGAATGGGCGAAACAATTTGGGTAATGAGCAGAATTCATATATGTTTGTATTGGGCTTCACTTGGCCCATTTGTTTTTTTAGGGTTTTAATCAAAAGAATTCTGCTCTTCTCCCAACACATTTTGCTCGCGCCTAACTGAACTTCCCAAAATACCCCTGCGTGAGTTAACTCACGCAAGTGTTAATTTTCAGCGTGCGTTAACTCACGCAAGTTGTTAATTTCAGCGCATGTTAAGATGCGCATATTTTTAACATTTACGTTACTTAACTAACACATGGATATTTTCGGTATTTTAGTTGGGCGCGACCAAAATGTGTTGGGAGAAAAGCAGAATTCTAATCAAAATTCGGGCCTCGATAAGTTCAGTTTCAAACTTCATCACCTCTTCTCCGACAAATCATCAACATTAGAACTAGTAGGTTTTTTTTTTTTTTTTTTTTTAAGAAGAACATTAGGACTAGTAATATTTAAACAATTTAAAACTTGATGATTCCATTAAAAAAAAATTAAATTACAAGTCGTTGGCGGGGGGAGAATATTATTATTATATATAAATTTATACATACTAACGAGAGCAATTCCAATAGATATACTAGTAATTGTCAAAAAATGAGCAACTTTTGTCGGGACTCGTTCCTAAAGTTTTATGGGCCTTAGGCATAATACGAGAAAATGACCCTTTATATAATACGTCATAATTTTTTTTAGCTCATTGTTGTGATTTTATTAACTCTTCATTTTGTTTTTTCCCACCTTTCACTACCAAATAATTTTTTTAGGCAACATCTGAAATAAATCAAATACTTTATAGACACCAAAACAAAATAGAATACTGTAGAAGAGAACAATAGCATCTGCGAAATCTCGCATGATCTTGCAACATCAAATTCAATTTTGCAATACTTTCAACCAATTCAAGAAATTTGGCATTACAATATTGATATAACTTATTTTTTTGGAACCTTAGAAAGACAAGATTAAGATTAATTTCGTAGCCCCATTTTCAACTAAAATATAATTTGTTTTGTTATGAAAATTATCTCAATTATTAGTGAGGCACCATTATTAGGAACAAAAGCCCCAAAAAATATCAACAATTTCTTCGATAATTTTTTTTTTTGGCACATTATTAAGAAAATCCAATTTTTTTATACGGAGGGTGCATATAGAAATTTTTGTGTTATACAAGGGTATATACAGCAAATATGACCAAAAGGGCCTAAAAGATTAACAGATTTTAGCCCATTCCTCCATCATATCGATATTCCATGCCTTTTTTTAATGAACTTTGCTATATAATCCCCCATAAATCAAATATTTCTCTATACTCCCTCTCCATCGATTTTTTTAGGGACCCCTAATGGCATGGGCCCTAGGCCGTCGCACCCCGGCCTATACCTAGGGCCGGCCCTGACTTTCGTCTATAAATACTAAATTCTTGCAGCCGAATGCGTTCTTACATGCCTGCAAGCGTTAACACTTTCTTACCTCCTAAGTACAAGCCCCTTGAAGACCTTTTCTTTTTGGGGAATAAAAGGGCTGCAATTTAATTGGCTTTCTGATAGGTGTGAGTCTACGTAATGGTATTTAAATCATCATTGATATTATTAAATGTTCTCTTACTAGTTTGAAACCCGTGCCATGCACAGGAAAATTTGTGCTTATTTTTTTTTTTTTAATTTATGTTGATAATATTTGTTAAAAAAAAGTAAAATATATATCAAAATGTATGTATATTAAGGGAATACACATATCTTTGAAGTGATTTTTTTATTCCATTGTTTTCATTCATTCAAATTATCTTATCATTTTATGTTTTAGAGGTTTATCAGGGTTAGAGTAGGGCTCAAGATCACTACATGAACGTTAGTAGAGGTACTTACATGTCACACATCAAAAGAGATCATCACATTCGTAGATGGACTTAAACACCCGACCTTGCGGCTAAGTTATCTCCGTACCAAGTGTGTCAACCTTCATAAGCTATTTTTTATAACATTATTTAAACTATTTTATTATTTTTATGACTTTTTTTTATCTTATTTTCGCAAAATTATTCTTTTTATATTTGAGTGCAATAAAAAATCTCTAGTTTGATTAATATAGATTGAAGTGGGCTCTATTTAAACATGATTTTTTTTTTTAAAAAAAAAACAAACTAACATTTTTGTTCACAATTAGAAATGGAAGATATTTGATCCAAAACCAATGTGATATACATGCAAAGGAATCTATTAAAAAAAACACCTACGTGTAACCACCTAAATCAATTCAAACTTGAAAAACAAAACCCGTGTTAAAAAAAAAACTTATGTTTCTTTGTAGAACTAACTTAAGAACGAATTAATAAACTTTTATATATATATATATATATATATATATATATATATATAGAGAGAGAGAGAGAGAGAGAGAGAGAGAGAGAGAGAGAACACCCTTTTTCATATTCTCTTCTATGCAACCTTTTGATTTTTCAACACAGTTTTGTGGGAAAATCTTCAATTAGCGAACCCTAGCAACATTTATGAATCGACTATGTTGATGGACCATTTCACTAATAAAAAGTGCTTACCTATTATCGTCTAACTCTATGACAATAATTTTTGCCTAGAAGTTATTTCTAACATTTTTTTTTTCTTTTTTTCCAATAGTAGTTAGTAAACCAAAAACATCTTTATAGAATAAACAATACCATCGTAGTGTGATAGTTTATATTATTACGATGAAGTTGCATAATTTTTTAATTTATAAACAAATTCACCAAACAAAAAATCTATGTCAAAATCATCTTCGTCTTGGAAGATACCATCCCGTGGTGTGAAATGATACAAATTTGATGGTAAGTCATTATTGCCAACCCTTGTAAATTTAGTGTCATACACTTTGTCTATCTTGAAGTTGTCTCAAATATCCCGACATTCTCACGTGTTCTCGACAACATGGAACAAATTGATAGTATAGGCAACACATTCTCTCAATTGTTTTACAAACATCTATATGATCCTCTTTTTGGCTATTGCATGAATTTGGCTTCCCTAAACATCAAAAATCAAGATCCAAAATTTCATTTACAAAGAAAATCTTTTAGTTTAGTAAAAGAACACTAAAAACAACAAATTAATGATAACCTCAACATTCATTATGACCATTTCAAATGAATGTGACTCAAGAGATTTTGACTTTTCAGTCACAAGAAACATTTTCTAACAATCCTTGGCATCAAAAAATAATCCCAAGTAGACTCTATGACGTTAGAAATCATGAAAATATTTGGGTTAGCTATCATGTTAAAAGACTGACAAAACAAATATTTAGAAAAAACCATGGTTGCAAATCATGAACATAATAGAAAAAAAATATAATTCATGAACAAATAAATTGCTTAGGAAAAAATAAATAGTTCTTGTAAAAAAAAAATAGATAAAAATCTGAAAACAATTGCTATTGTTTAACCCGTTGGCATACATGGTTGCAAAATCATGATCATGATAAAAAATATGAGTGAAAAAAGCATAAAAGAATAATAGTTTAGGAAAAATAAATACAGTAAAAGAACACATCGTGATAGTAATCAAAAGACAAAGAAATCACTTTTTGTTTTTATTAAGATGAGTTTGCCCAAACATCATGTCTTCTCACCTTTGTTTCTTACATATTTATAGGATGTAAATACCCCTCTTAGAACCCAAAGAAAATTCAAAACTGATTAGCAATAATACACCAATTAAATGGAATTTAAGGTACCAATCAAAAACGATAAAATAATAATTTGGATTAAATATAAAAGATTATCTATTTATGAAATTTTCAGTTATTATTTCTAATTCAAGAAATATTGTTTTTATTCTTTTAGGTGTATATTCTATTTTTTTGTAGCCCCTTGAATGCATACGAAGTGGGGGGTCATATTAATCTTGAGTTCGACCAGAAAGTATATCTTGTCTGAAAATTATACCACCAAATAATCGAATTTAGGCTCTATTGACCAATTCGCCATTTGATGGAATCCACTAACCACTTGATAATTGTTCTATATTTTTTTGACACAAATCATTCTATTTATTAAGATCTTATACTTGAGTTCATAAAATAAATAACGTATTATAATTTAAGGGTAGTGTTAACTTGTGCCCTTAGGGCACATGTTATGAAACCTAAAAGAAGAAACTTCTTATAAAATTTTGTGCATTTAAATGATTAAAAAGTTAAATATTAAACGCAATGCACACATTCCGATAAGTTTTTTCTATATTTGAATCATTAACTTGTGCTTTGAGGGCACAAGTTAACATTTCCCATAATTTAATTGGCTTTCTGATAGGTGTGAGTCTACGTAATGGTATTTAAATCATCATTGATATTATTAAATGTTCTCTTATAAGTATGAGTGGAAGAGTATCCTTGACCGAGAAAATTAATCGCTAGGTTGGGACATACTTGAATTGAAGTTTTATTGTATGCTTTTTTTAATGAAAATGATTTAACTGTTTCTTTTATTTTAATTGTGTTAGTATTTATCTTAGACTATGTGTAACCAACTTTTTTTTTTTTTTATCTTAGACTATGTACACAAAGAGAACACTTTCAAGATATTTTTTACAAGTTCCCTCAAAAAGATAACTTTTACAAGTGTCAAACAACAAAGATATTGTTACCACAGCATCTTAAAATATGCTATGTACACCCTCCGGTCACAATTATAAGCAAAAATTTATTTTTTAAGTTCATTTAATAAATGATGTATGTGGTCTATTAAATAGACCACATACATCATTTATTGAATGAACCTAAAAAGTGAAATTTTGCTTTTAATAGTGACCGAAGAGTGTACTTATAAACGTCTTCGATGTGTGTCAAATGTGATACTGTTATTTACTGTGCTTTAGCATGATCTTAGCTTATCTTAAAAAATAGGCTTAAACGCACTTTTCACCCCCTAACTTTGCATAAGTTGCAATTTTGGCCCCCTATTAAAAAAAATGGCAAAACTGACCCCCTATGTCTACCCCCTTTTGCAAAAAGCCAATTTTGACTTGGTCAATCCTACTTGTCATGCCAACTGTGTATTTTTTTATTAAAAAAAAAAGAAAAAGCCACACATGTATTTGTAGAATAAAAAAAATAAAAAAAGGAAAGAAAAAAGGGATAAGCACGTGAGAGGTTCTTTCTTCTTCCTTCCTTCTTTTCCTCACTGTTCTTCATTCCTTTTCCTTCTTTCCTAACCCTGACGAAATCATACTTAAGAAATCTCAGGTTGCTAAGCTAAGTAGAGAACAACGGAAAGCATACATTAATATGCAATTGGAGTTCAGGTCGCAAAGGATAAGAAAGACTTTAATATGTAATTGGAGTCTTCAGTTGCCGCAAAGCATGGAGAGAATGGTTCAAGCATGGCTGGCTTTGACATACAAAACATAGGAAAGCAACTAGCCTACATTGTTAGGGGAGAGAGGAAGTTCAAGAATTTCGAAAGAAATAAAACTTGTGCCGGTGTGTCTGCGACATTTTTTGGCAAAAATGTATATACCGGATTTTCCAATAGGTCAGGATCAATCTTCATGGAGTCTTTCTCTGGTGAAGTGGAGAGGCGAATTGGCTTTAGGCGCGAATTTGCAGTCTCAATTTTCTATCGGACGAAGTTATAAGATGGATGTTCGTGCTGGATTGAACAACAAACGTAGTGGACAAAACTCCTACAGCTGAAACAGCAAAACAGAAAAAAGCCTAAAGGAACAAAACTCCTACAGCTGAAACAGCAAAACAGAATTGCAACACAGCTGCTACACAAACAGTGCAGCAATAAACCAGCACAATCTGCAACAAATGTTCCCAATTTACCACCAAAAACCAGCACAATCTTCCATTGGGTTTTTAAAATATGGATTAGGTTTGCTAATGTTGTTGATTTTAAGGACCTGGTTGTGTTTTTTGATTATGAGGTGGTGGAAAGAACCCAAATGGAAGAAGAAAAGGAGGTGATGGTTGTTGGGTGGTGTGGTTAGGAGAAGAAGCTCACGTGCCTTTCCAAATTACCCTTTCATTTTTTCATTTTATTAATTATGAATTACACGCGTGGAATTAAAAAAAATACAAAATAAAAATAAATACATATGTGGCGTGCCACATAAGGTTGACTGAGTCAAAATTGGCTTTTTGCAAAAGGGGGTAGACATAGGGGGTCAATTTTGCCATTTTTTTTAATAGGGGGTCAAAATTGCAACTTATGCAAAGTTAGGGGGTGAAAAATGCGTTTAAGCCTAAAAAATAATTAGTAAATCAAAACAAAAGAGTAAAATTTAACCCATGGTCTCATGCTACACCATGTTGGTATAAAAAGAATGAAGTATGTTAAAAACAAAGAGCCAAAATGTTAAACGACAAACTCAATTCTACACAATAGAATGAAATATTTGTAAATCAATGGTGTTAAATTTAGTGGAGGTGTCTAGACTTCCACTACCAAAGAAGTCTTTAAACTCTAGTTATAAAAGGTATTCATATTAATTTTTGGTCAAATACGTCTCAACATGATTATGTCAAACAAAAGAAGTTATGAGAAACCAAAACAATAATAATGAAAATGTTAACAAGTGTTCACGAGACACTAGTTAAAATATTATAAAAGAAGATATTTACCTTAAAAATTTACCTTTTGAATTTTGAAAAGATGTTCTTTTTAAAGTTACTCCCTCCGTTCCTTTTTAAGTGTCACTTTTGGAGAATTTTTTTGTTCCTATTTAAGTATCACTTTATATAGTTCAATGCAACATTAAATGTTATTTTACTAATATTACCCTTATTTATTATTGTGGAGAGAGAAATATATGTAATGAGATATTAAATAAATAAGGTTATTATAGTAAATATAGAAATTATTGTATCAAAAGTAGCAACATTTATTGATTGTCTTGGTTTGTGTAAAATGTCAAAATGTGACAATTAAAAAGGAACGGAGGTAGTAATTTTGTCTTTTCCTTTTATTTTTAATTGTTTAACTAGTGCTCCAAAGATGCCGGTTAACACGACTATATTTTTAATACCAATATTGAAAAATTTGTATTTTTGCTAAAAGCACATATGGCATGAGATATGATACAACCAAACCTATAATTAGAAGGGTAGTGTTAACTTGTGCCCTTAGGGCATATGTTAAGAAATTTAAAAAAAGAATTATTTCCTTAAACTTTGTGCATTCAATTCATTAAAACATTAAAAATTAAATTTAATGCACGCATTTCAATACATTATTTGTACATTTGGTTTCTAAACTTGTGCCTTAAGAGCACAAGTTAACATTTTCCTAAGTAGAAAATAATGTTGATTAAGTTGGAGGAACAGATTTTTTGGAGGAAGGGTAGTAGGAGTTAAAATGGGAGGATGTAAATGAATAAATGATGATGATTGAGTTGAGAGAGAAGGGAATTAGGGCCGTATGTGGGACTTGGTTGTCCTCCCACGCCAGTTGGTTGTATGCATGATCTCTTCATTTTTGTTATCTGAGCACTCCCGTTCTCCAATGACTTTCATTTTACTTGTGTTTGAGGATGTAGGGTAAAGGAAAGACTCTTTACTGTGGCTGTGCCCTCCATGTTTACCTCATACAAGAATTCCATGCATGCTTTCTCTTTTCGAGAGGTTAATTATACGAGTAACTGAACTTCCCAACCTCTTCTTTAGCTTGATTGCCAGCCACAACATTCTAATTTATTGCTAATTAATTTTAATTTGAGAACACTCCATAATCTTGAAGTAATAATAGCAAAGAAGATAAAATTTAACAGAATTTTGTTATAAGCTATTTTGACAATTTCACATATTAAGAAATGTAGTTTATTTTGTATTGAAAAGATTTTTTTTTGAATGATTTTATAAAATTATCTCATATCAATGACATGAGAAAAAGAGATTAAATGAATAGAAAGAATATATAGTAATAAATGATAAATGGTATGACATGAACAAATCATTAATGATGTTTTAATATTGTAAACTAAGTTAAAAAAATAATTATTTTAAAGCGACCTATATAATAAAATACGGAGCGAGTATTCATTAACCAAACTCAAATGTTTAAAGATGTATTTAAAAATTAGGACAAAATTTACATACAGTTCTATATGTGCAATTCATTTTGTTTCTCTCATAAAAATGTTGTAGTTTTTAAAATAAATAAAAACTGTATTTGTGTTGTTGCAAAAAAAGAGTAAACTTTTCATCGATCGATTAGAACACTTTATAGAGGTTTGATCTTAACCTCAATTCTAAAAAACTGACTCACTTGTAAACACATCATCGGACCATCTTATTTAATATGAGATAGATTTTTTTCACATCCATCGCTGTAAATTTTTAACATCCTTGGCATACATCATAAGAGATTTAAATTGGCAAACCTTAGTGGGAGAATTGAGAAGTGTATTGAAAGATTAGTAGGAAGGGGAAGAGGGGAAAGTGGCACGGTGGGCGATGAGAATGTTTTTCTCTTTATTCCCATAACGGCGGCAGCACACGCCGAAAGTTGGCAACAAGAGGCTACACGCGTAACGTTGGCAGTGGTCCCATGAGTGTCGCACCTTGTTCAAACACCTTGTGTCTGGTCCCTCACTTCCAGGCCACTACTGTACTCAATACAACTTTCATTTTTAATAATCAGATTTTATCTGTAAAGTGAAAATTCAGCTCATTTCCATATAGTATATTCTTACTCTTATAGTACTAGTATATTTTCAGATATATACTATAGTAGTATTATCTTTAATCCATATACTAGTAGTAGCAGGGACGGACCCACGTTGGTGGGTGTGTGGGCCTAGGCCCTCACTTGACTTAGAATTTTTTCTTCTTCCATGTACTAGGACATATCAAAGCATGGGGATGGATAAAATTTGTCTATAAAAACAATACACTATTATTTTTAATACATCAAAAGTCTACATTTCTTGCTAGTGTCTCTCGGTTATACAACTATTATCAAAAATCAATTGTGAAATTGTATGAGAGATGAATATTTAAATGATTGTTTGGTTACTTATATTGAAATAGATGCTTTTATATTAACAAAAAATCTTTTATAGTTCTTTCAAAAAAAACTCTTAATAGTTTTTATTTTTAATCAAGTAGTCTAATGACTAAATATTCACCCTTAAGGTGAATAAGTAAGGAATTAAGGGTTCAAACCCCGACCCTTGTATATCGCAATGTTCCTACCAATTGCACCCGAGATATTTTATAGTTTTACTGACATTGAAAGTGAGAAAATCATTCAAAAATTATGACATGAAAACCCACATAGAACAATATGATGTACATTTCTTAAAAATACAAGTATACACTCATGCTTTAAAGACTAAAATATTATATGTGGCCCACACAGCGGAAAATTTATGGGTCCGTCCCTGAGTAGTAGTATCAGTATATAAAACTGTATATTCCGATAGTATATATTCTGCCTTTGTAAAACATTTCGTCACAATAATAATTCGAAGGAAAAGAGGAACAAGTTGAGATTTTGTGATGCGGTTGGTGTCCGTTGATGGGACATACCTGTATTGCGTGCTTATAATTTAAGCTATGCTGATTATTTACTTTATTACCTTGATTGATTCCATTATATCCAAACTAAAGCTAAAAAATAATAAATAATAATTATGTGTGGCAAAGCTAAAGCAATACTACTACTATTAGTTTCTCTTTATACATGACTTTGTGATTCAGAAGCTAATCAACATTGTTATTTTTTTTTTGGTGTAAACCGCGTATCCTCTGCGCGCAACTGCGGAGACTAATCCCTCGAGCATTGTGGGACCTAAATGGGTGGCAGACTTTCTCTAAGAGTTTTAACGTTGCTGCATGTCCAAGGCTGGATTCGAACCCATGACCCTGGTTAAGCTAGAAGATACCCGTTTCATCTCATCTAAGCGCTCTTGGGTATCAACATTGTTATTTTCTAAACGCACACATGCGTAAACTATATTAGTTACTAATCAAAAAATCGATATTTTTTAAACGGCAATAAATATTCTATACCGGAGTCTTAAAAAAATCTATATTACTCCCTCCGTCCCTATATGTAAACACTCTTTTATTAGAGGGAAATGGTGGTTACATATAGAGACGGAGGGAGTAATAACAGACTGAGGAGGGTCAATTATGGATTGATCTTGATTAAATGATTAAGACCCATTTGCGGGATGGTGAAGAAACTATCGATCACTACCATTGATCTGCCACTAATACATCCCTTTTCTTTAAAGTTTAAAAAGCCAAAATATTGTTTTATTTGAACTCTGCATTAATATAGGGTTAACTTTTTTAACCCATATGGTGGACAAGTTTATAAAAGAAGGAAATGCAAACATGGTGGGCCAATACACTTTTTTATTGACTTTGGAGATTCAATTTCGGTGATTACATTGACTTCATGGTGTTTTTTTGTTCTTAAGTAAATTTTTGAGAAAAAGAATCGCCCCTTTTACATTCATAATTACTCCATATATAGCACTAGTAAACAAATGCCCCAAGGTTTGAGACGAAAAAAAAAAAACAAGAAGAGGCAAGGAACGAAAAAAAGGCGTGTTCATGTTTGTAATTTTGGTTGTAAAGCAATTTAAAGTTGGCTCTCAACTCAAGAAAAATTAAAGATGATTTGTTTTGCTGCTCAAGCTCATATGTCAAACTAATTAATCAAGAATTAATAGAATGGAGAATGAGAGCAATTTGCTCTGTAATTTCTCATTTATGATGAAATGAAATTTGATTACAAGAAAGAAGTCTGAGTTTTTGTTTTTTGACAATCAAACATACTCCGAAAAGTCTGAGTAATATGAAAACAATTTTCGCTATTCAAGGTGAACTATCGATTAATTTTAAACTTTTTAATTTGTTATTCAAAGTGTTGGGAAATCCGAAAAGTTTTAGGATAAACATCGGACTAATATATTGATCATGACTACCGATCCAATTTTCTACACCAAACAATTTTCTATTCTTAATTTAGCTGATCCCGATCCAATTCCTAGCTCATGAAGTACTTAAATTTGAACTATATGAATGTACATGTGTTTTACTCTAGTAATTAATGCGGAATTTATATTCATATTATCTAGACTCAATTATTTGGTAGCAGCGTGTTGACGAATCTATTAATTTATGTTGATTTTTCTAAAGTCCTCCTAAACTTTCTCTACTTAGAATTTCTAGAAATTAAGGACTAGTTATTGATGAGAAGGAGGAGAACCCCTCAACAAACACGAATGTGTTCAGTATTTTTCTTTTCTCTTTTGGCCAAAGTACTTACGTGTTGCATACTTTTTGTTTAATGAGATGGCTTGGGGTGCCTAGGAAGAATTGTCAAAATAGAGTATATAATACGGGGTGGACTACGTGGTTCAAAAGGAATTAACCTAACTTCTCCCGCATAGCATGCAAAGAACCTTAATTATGCTGCGTATGTAAGCATGCAAAAAAGAACATATTTAGGTGACAAAGACATAATTACGGGGTTAAAAAATGGTGAGCCTTGTTCTTTATGGTCGGTAACTACTCCTTCCGTTCCTTTTTAGTTGCCACTTTTAGAGAAAATTTGTGTTCCTATTTAAGTGTCACTTTTAAAGTTCAATGCAACATTAAATGATGTTTTACCAATATTATCCTTAGATATTTATCGTGGAGAGATAAACATGTGAAATGAAATATTAATTTAATAAGGCCATTATAGTAAAAGTAAACACAATAGTATCAAAAGTAGTAACATTTATTGATTATTTTGGTTTGTGTAAAATGTCAAAATGTAACAATTAAAAAGGAATGGAGGTAGTATGAATGAATATACTCCCTCCGGTCCTTATTATAAGAAAAAGTTGACTTTTTAGGTTCATTGTGTAAGTGATGTATCTAGTCCATATTTATAACAAGATACATTAATTATTTTATGAACCAAAAAAGTCAATTGTTTCTTATAATAAGGACCGGAGGGAGTATTTCTCAACAATATCATCTAGGATATTACTGGTATTATATATACATAGAATCCAAATTGGTGATCCCGTTCATAAATAAAGAATTTGTTGTGAATTCAGACTCAAAATCACACCAATAATACCATGATGTGTGGAGTAAAAGAAAGTAGTAACCAATATCAAAGTAATCACAAGCAACAACAACATAACAAACCTAGATCTAATTAAGAAATCATGTGAAAAAAAAACAAAACCACAAGCAAAAGATAAAGAGCGAAGAGAAACAAACACACTAAAAAATGTTTACCCGCTTATTCAGTCCAACTTGACCTACTCTGGGTGAGAGATTGATTTCTACAATCCACTATCAATGAGTTCTTACAAAAAAATACAAAATGTCACAAGAAATTAGCTTCAACAAGCTCACAAATCACAATGAACAAACTCTAACTTCTATCCTTTTCCCAATCTCATCAATGAACAAGACACTCAATGATTTCCACTCACCCAAGGTGTTTACAAATGTTTTCCAACCCAAGAGAACCTCTCAAGAGAACCCTAATAAAAAACCTTCAATCCTAAAGTTACCTCCTTTGATTTCTCAAGTTTCCCTCTCTTGAAGCTCTACCTCAAAAATGAAATGTGAAGGTTATATAGTGCGCTAATTCTGTCAGAATTGTGTCACGATTGCCAAAATCGTGTCACGATTTCTTACGTACGACCCAATATACACAAATCTTATCCACAAATGGTGTCATGATTTGCCTCAAGTAGCAACATCACATTCTGCATCGAAAATCGTGACATGATTACGAAATCGTGTCAACAAAACTTGCACTTAATCAATAAGTTGCACTCTGAATTCAAATTGCTTTGGATTTGCAACAAGTTTGCTAAAATCATATCAGCTCAATAAGTTGCATTTTGAATTCCAATTACTTTGGATTTGCAATGAGTTTGGTAAAATCAAATCTGCTCAATAAGTCGCATTTTGAATTCAAATTGTTTTGGATTTGGATATATATTTTTGGAAAATATACATGAAGTATCAAACACACATGAAGTATATTTTTGAATTTGAATTATATATTTTGAAAAATCACAATATCATACAAGTAAATTTTCAGTGACAAAAACATCAAGTTAAAATCAATTATTAATATAAAATCAACTATACCAGAAAAATATCCAAACATATCAAAATTAAATTTACATATTGAAAACTAGTTTTGTCTATTCCAAGGATGGAAGTGAAGCTAAACTAAACAATAAAAACAGTCCTAACTGCCAAGATTTATGCATTACTATAAATTAATGGGGAAATACTTTAGTGACTTAGAAATGGTGTCATTGGTGCCATAGCAGAGATCCTGATCATTGATGTGTGTGGGTCCGCGTGGGGATGTGTGTGTGATGTGTGTGTGGTGGAGATGGAATTAGATGGTGCCATTGATGCCATTAATGGCACCAAAGTGGAACCCAAATTAATGTTAGGATAAATTCCTAACTTATTTTGTTTTTTCCACTAGCATGCGCAAATATTTAATCCGATGACAACAAAAAATATACGGTCTCATCTTGTCTGTATAGTTCACGTGATGTATGACAGTCACGTCATCATCAGTTTAAGGTATATATTCTGACACATGTACTAAACCCATCATATAGTTTGTGTAAATTGACACATATTGTTGCCAGTTCTATTAATGCTTGTGATATGTCCTAGCCACAAAATAGATCCAATTTTGGAGCGTGGACAAATTCCAGTACAAATTAGTACTACCTCCGTCCCGATATAATTGACCTACTTTGGTTTTTCAAACAGATTAAAAAAAGTGTATAAATAAAGAGGAAAGTAGAATATATTGTATTGGGAATGATAAAAGTAGTACTCCCTCCGGTCACTATTATAAGCAAAAATCAATTTTTTAGGTTCATTCATTAAATGATGTATTTGGTCCATATTATAGACCAAATACATCATTTAATGAATGAACCTAAAAAGTTGATTTTTGCTTATAATAGTGACCGGAGGAAGTATTATTTAGTGTTATATTGTATTGGGAATGATAAAAGTTGTATTGAAAATTGAAATGGGTCAGTTATTTTGGGACACTTTTTTTTAGAAAATGGGTCAGTTATTCCGTGACGGAGGAAGTATTAGTTAATTCCTTACAATTGAATATAGCATATGGGCAGAAGTAGTACATAAATTAGATTTGATATGAAAAAAGCAAAACAATGTATGCACACATTTTCACTGTCGCTGTGACATAGTGAAAAAAATAGGATGGTACTGTATCATGTTACTTTTATCTATACTATATTTTAAAGTAGTGTAGGAGTATATAATAATTTAAATAAAATATGATTTTTGAATGTGTCCACTATGAATATTTAAATGGCACGCGTCGTGAATTAGTGTGTATGTGGGTCACATATTAATCTTTCTCTCACAAGTAGTCTCATAGAGAGAGTTTTTGGAGTGTTGGAAAGTGGAAAAAGAAAGTAGTAGTGCAAGAAAAGCAAGAGGCAAAAAAGAGCTAAAAGAAGATATGAGAATGATGTGAAAATTAACAAAACGAAAAAAAGATGTTGGCATATTAGGGGTTTTTCACTGAGAAGTAACCCAACAGTCTGTCTCTGTCCCAATCCCAATCTACCACGCACTATATAGTACTTCTTTTTACTTTTCTTTATACAATTGCATAAGACACGCTAATATATCATATACAAACTCCATTTATTTCATTTCATCATATCATATCATATCATATCTACACTTGCAGCCGTATAGTATAATGATCTATAACAACCAACAATTGTCACAGACAAACTCTGTCCAACATCTCTTTTAAGCTTCCTTCCTTCCTTCCTTCCTATTGCACACACACAATATTCATCATTCTCTTCTCTTTCTTTCATGTCTCATGCATCTTCTTCCCTCTCTTAACAAGCTTTAAACCAAAGAAGATTATTTTGTGTTGAGTTGGGTTGGATTTGGAAGAAGGTAGCTTAATTAGGATGATGGCAGTGAGTTCAGGATGCAAAGATGGTAGCAAGATAGCAATGGACAATGGAAAGTACGTAAGGTACACACCAGAGCAAGTGGAAGCACTTGAAAGACTCTACCATGAATGTCCAAAACCTACTTCTCTTCGCAGGCAACAACTCATTAGAGAGTGTCCTATTCTCTCTCATATTGAACCTAAACAGATCAAAGTTTGGTTCCAGAACAGAAGGTATATTTATAATTTATTTGGCAAATTAAAAGGGTTGTTTGCATGCATGATTTGTGTATATTAATAAATTAATGAAAGTTTTGTGTTGTTTATTAATTTTGCAGGTGCAGAGAGAAGCAGAGGAAAGAAGCTGGAAGGTTACAAGCTGTGAACAGGAAGTTAACAGCAATGAACAAACTGCTTATGGAGGAAAATGATAGATTGCAGAAACAAGTGTCACACCTTGTGTACGAGAACACGTTTTTCCGCCAACATACACAAAATGTAATTATCATCATATTCTTCTTTCTATAGCTTTCTCATTTTTTACTATATATGTTTAATATCCTTGAGCTGAGATCATCAAAGTTAGGTCAATATTTATGATCATAAAAGAAATGTTAGGTAAATTTTGCCATTTGAGTCTGGTCAAGTTGCCTAGCTAAAATCATTATTTTAAGGATCTATGCAAAAAAGAAAAAAAAATCTTTATCTTCAATATACATATATATTTTTCATATGATATTTGAGTTGAGATTGAATTGAACATTGTTTAACAGACGACCCTTGCCACTACGGACACGAGTTGTGAGTCAGTGGTAACAAGCGGTCAGCAGCATCCACCAAGGGATGCAAGCCCTGCTGGGTAAGTCATCAAATACAAACCCTTGTATTTTGCTATTTTACTAGTATATACCATATAACTATAGTACTATACTGGTATTATACTATATTTATATCATGACTGATCCAATGTATGTCGTTGGATAGTAATGGTGCTTTGTGTTGTTGCTTTCGATCTGCAGACTTTTGTCCATTGCAGAGGAGACTTTAGCAGAGTTTCTATCAAAGGCTACTGGAACCGCTGTTGAGTGGGTCCAAATGCCCGGGATGAAGGTTAATTACCCTACTTTCTTTACCTTTTATTTCACCTTCTTAATTTATTCCCTTTATTTGCATTACATAGTACTATAGTAGTTCTCACTATTGAATTCTACATGAACCAAACCAACTTCTTTTTTTACTGCTGCCAAACAAACCTTAATAACATTCACTATTTTTAACTGCATTGGTATGGTAGTATCTCATTAGTGTTAATTAAAGGTTACATTTGTAAAAGAATAATTAATATTACATTGAAAATTGAAAGATTCTTTCATTTTGGGACCAATTTTTTCGTCAACTAAGTCGGTCATTATGAGATGAACAAAATATCCTGATTGATTTTTTTACCTTTATACCCTTTTCCTTATGTGATGTAATTTTTCTTTTTCTTATATTTTATGAAAACATCCTTATACTCAAGACTTTTGGCCAAGGACTACATAAACCAACACTCTTATATTTTCTTTTCCTAATTATGTGATGTAAATGTTGATCTCATGTTATGTTATTGTGATGAATGTTTTGTAGCCTGGTCCGGATTCCATTGGAATCGTTGCAATTTCTCATGGTTCCCCTGGAGTGGCTGCACGTGCCTGCGGCCTCGTGGGTCTTGAACCTGCAAGGGTAATTAACTTCCTTCCTCTTCATTATTAATTTATTAAGAACAGCAATCCCAGTAATATGCATTGAGTGAACAAGAAATTTGTGATGTCCTTTACAGGTTGCTGAAATCCTCAAAGATAGGCTCTCATGGTATCGTGATTGTCGAACTGTGGATGTTCTAAATGTTATGTCCACAGGAAATGGAGGAACCATTGAATTGCTTTACATGCAGGTATTATTATCTATAATCTAAAGTTACTTAATATAATATCTTAGTCACAATAATAACTTGGTACATTTTTCACTCTTTCTAATCCACATTAACGAAATCTAACATGTCATCTTTGTTATATAGTTGTATGCGCCAACAACTCTGGCACCAGGTCGCGACTTCTGGTTGCTGCGCTACACATCACTTTTGGAGGATGGCAGTCTTGTGGTAAGTATCTAGTATCTACATGTTTATGCACCTATATGGTTGCATGTTTAACAGTCCTATATCCTTCAACTCAAACTCTGATATTTATTTATGATTTTAACAATATCAATATTTAGGTGTGTGAAAGATCACTTAACAACACACAGAATGGTCCTAGTATGCCTCCAGTGCCGCATTTTGTTAGAGCTGAAGTGTTGCCTAGCGGTTATCTGATTAGACCCTGTGAAGGAGGGGGATCCATAATTCATATTGTTGATCATATGCTTTTAGAGGTTTCTAAATATACCTTTTACTTATTCTATAAAATAAACCATATTTACTTAACTTTCAGTTAACTCACTTTTGATTCTTTGAAATCAGCCTTGGAGTGTGCCTGAAGTTTTGCGCCCACTTTATGAGTCATCCATGCTGCTTGCTCAGAGAACAACTATGGCAGTAAGTATATTGTAGTTCCATTGCCATATATAGATTTGAAGGTAAACATGTTGGTATTTGAATTAACTTGTTTTGTAACCCTGCAATTGTCGTTTAGGCTTTACGTCATTTAAGGCAGATTTCTCAAGAAGTTTCTCAGCCAAGTGTGACAGGATGGGGAAGGCGGCCTGCAGCTCTACGTGCGCTTAGTCAAAGATTGAGCAAGTTTGTGCCATTTTCCTTCACAATTGCATTGTTACTAGCTTTACTTATTTAATTGATCTAGCTAACTTACTTCCTTTTTATTTTACAGGGGATTCAACGAAGCTGTCAACGGGTTTACAGATGATGGATGGTCTATGTTAGATAGTGATGGAATTGATGATGTCACCCTTCTTGTGAATTCATCACCTAGCAAGATGATGGGACTAAATCTTGGTTATAACAATGGATTTCCATCTGTCACCACCAGTTCTGTGCTATGTGCCAAAGCTTCCATGTTGTTACAGGTATCATTCACTAAAATTCTTAGTACTCACTACTTATGGATGCTGTTTAATGCTCATATACTAGCTTAAAGTTGTCTTTCCTTTCCCTTGAGTACTATATATTATATTAAGTTTTACTAGTGTGTTTGGAATAGTACTAAGTTATTGGTGTGTTTGGAACCACCACCAAATGACTTCTGATACTCGGCCAACCACAAGCTATTATTTTGTAGCTTCACCATTTTGACATCAGTAAAATCACTTGGACGCGAAAAATAGACTCAAAAGTAAATCCAAACATTTACTACATGTATTTATTAGTTGTCTCATCTCGTGCTATTTTTCTGTCCTTGTAGAATGTCCCTCCGGCTATTCTTCTTAGATTTTTGCGGGAACACAGATCAGAATGGGCAGATACAAGTATTGATGCTTATTCAGCAGCTGCCATTAAAGCTGGTCCATGTAGCTTGCCAGGGGCCCGAGCAGGAGCTTTTGGTGGTCAGGTTATTCTTCCACTAGCTCACACAATTGAGCACGAAGAGGCAAGTTATTTGTTCCTGATTTTGTTATCTCTTACATGTTAGCTAGTATTTAGTAATTAGCTTATTATGTTAAAAAATAAATCAAACATGTTTTTCGTCTTTGGCTTGTAGACTAACAAACCAGTGGTTTTCTGTAATACAGTTCATGGAGGTTATCAAGCTTGAGAACATGGGCTACTATAGGGATGATATTACAATGCCTGGTGATATTTTCCTCTTACAAGTAAGTATTTTAGAATTCCATTCTCTTGAACATATCTATTTGCAGTTTCTTCAACTAGTTACAGTCTTCTAGAAAAATCAAAATTGTCCTTCTATAATTGCAATTGAGAGAAAACACTTCTATTGGAAATGCACTAGTACTATGAACATGTTAATTTTGATAACGAGTGAAAGCTGCTTTACATAGCACTGATTATAGAAGATGCTTTCGGACCTCATGTGCATAGCTAACTATTCTTCTGATTGCATCTTCCTCAGCTTTGTAGTGGAGTGGACGAGCATGCAGTTGGCACAAGTGCAGAGCTTATTTTTGCTCCAATTGATGCATCTTTCTCTGATGATGCACCCATTTTGCCTTCTGGTTTTCGTATCATACCTCTTGAATCTAGCACGGCAAGTCTTCTTTATGTTGACTCATGATTTGACGATATTGTTTCTGAAATTCTTCCACTTCTTGTTGGAGTGATGATTTTGATTTCTTTGTCTTATGTACGATGCAGGATGCTGCTAGTCCTAACCGCACACTCGATCTTGCTTCTGCACTTGAGGTTGGAACCACTGGAAACAAAGCAGGGGGTGACAATTCAGGTCATTCGGGCAACACAAAATCTGTGATGACAATAGCGTTCCAGTTTGCATTTGAAGCCCATCTTCAAGATAATATCGCAGCTATGGCGCGACAGTATGTGCGTAGCATTGTTGCATCTGTTCAGAGAGTTTCATTAGCACTTTCCCCTTCGCGTTTTGGTTCTCAGAATGCTTTTCACTTACCACCTGGAACTCCTGAAGCACAAACGCTTACTCGGTGGATCTGTAACAGCTATAGGTATGTGCGTGTCAGTTAAAGCCATTTCACTATGCATAACAGCAGTTCATGATTCGATGAATGATGATCTTAATCATGTTCGGGCGGCAATTTACATTTTTTCGCAGATTCTATCTAGGCGCAGAACTACTTAAATGTGAAGGGAGTGAATCGATACTTAAATCCCTTTGGCATCACTCAGATGCGGTTCTGTGTTGCTCTTTAAAGGTAATTTCTTCTAGTATATTTTTTCTGATAAGAATTTGGTTGGAACTTAATACATACTACCGAAACTCCTCACCGCTAAATCAAACGTTGTGACTTTTTTCCTTATATAATATAATGTTTTAGAAATGATTTAAATTTAAATTTAAATTTAAATATGATTTTGGCAGGCATTACCCGTTTTTACGTTTGCGAATCAAGCTGGACTTGACATGCTTGAAACCACCCTGGTTGCACTTCAAGACATCACCCTAGAAAAGATATTTGATGACAATGGAAAGAAAACCCTGTGCTCTGAATTCCCCCAGATAATGCAGCAGGTATAGTGCTAATTAAATATTTCTAAAGAGTATGTTGATGTTAACGGGTATTGGGAAATGGTTTCGCTTGCACTATAATTAAAAATGTATGCGACGAAGTTTGGATATCTTGACAAATAAAATATGTCAAAATATGTCGATCAACATTCAATTTGTAACGATATATGAAATATTTTGGTGCAGGGTTTCATGTGTATTCAAGGTGGTATTTGTTTATCCAGCATGGGGAGGCCAATAACTTATGAGAGAGCTGTAGCATGGAAAGTATTGAACGAAGAAGAATCTGCTCATTGCATCTGTTTCATGTTCATCAATTGGTCTTTTGTCTAGTAGATTAAAAGATAGGATGTAGGAAAATAGATTGAAATGCTAACCTTTAATCTTATCTATGGTATTTGGATGATCACTAGAATGCTCTATAACTATTATATTGCTGTGGGCATATGCACCACCTATGGACTCATTTCTTTTTAGTTATTGCTATTTATATATTTTTCCCTTTACACTTTTTAGAGATTCGTACATATCCAGTTTTATTCTTTTCCTCCTCATTTGATACGTCCTTGATAATTTATGAAATATAAAATTTTAAAAAAACATTTGTGTCCCCTATTATTCATTGATTGGACTCATTCTATCAACATCACTTAACAACTCCTGATGGAATTGAAGGACAACAGGTGATCACTTTTTTTGGCTATGTTTCCCACTTGTGCTGTGCCTGCCCCCATGTAGGCCAGTAGCATATAGTGAAAGATAGCGATAATGAAACCTGAACACAGTACTATGTGATTTATGATTAGATAGCATTCAACAGTTTTGATTCTCTAAAATTCTATTTTAAGAAAGCTTTGAATGGTTAAGGATCGTCACAAACACAATCACTTCTTTATATGTGTCCTCAAACTCAAATGGCATGGCTTCGAAATTTATTTATATACATAGTTCCTACGCAAGAAATTAAGCATCAATCACTTCGCTTCTATTTATGTGTCTATTTCGAGTGAACCATCAAATTTGTCCCTGAATTTTCACGGGTCGGTCAAATTCATCCTGCGAAATATCAACTTAGTTCCTGCATTTGTCAGACGTCCATCAAAAAGGTCCCTTCGTCCAAGTGCTCCGTTAGCCATGCTGACCTGTCGCCCTGCATGCTGTGTTGTCTTGTACGTGTGGCAAGAAGGAAGCCACGTGTTCAAGGACTAATTTGATTGATTTGGAAAAAGTTCAGTTTTCACTTTTCAGTTAATTTTTTTCTGCTTTTCCCATTTTGCCCCTGCATTACCCATACCTTTTTCTTCACATTTCAGTCAAAAACATCAAAAACGTCCTTGACCCTTCTCCTTCCCTCTAAAACTTTCTCCATTCTCACCCCTCCAAAATCATCATCATCTCCGGCGATTCTAACGTTTTTGAAGTTTCTGGGTTCGGCTGTGATTAAAGGTAACGCCTTTCCTGTTGTTTATCAAGTTTCTGTGTTCGTATTCACCCTGTTTTTGTCCGTTTTTTTGTTTTTTCGTTTTAAGTTTTGATCATTTTGTTCTTTTTTTGTTTTAAGTTTTGATCACAGAAACAAAATAAACAAAATGATCCTAACTTTGTGCCAGATAATGAAAGATAATGTTGTTCCTGGATAATGATCCTAACTTTGTGCCAAATAATGTTGTGCCTGGAAATGCAGAAACTGCAGGAAATGTTGTTGAAAATGCTGGACATGTATGACTCTTAATTTTTAAGGATCGTTATGGCAATTAGTATATTAATTGAAGGACTGATATGATTGATTATGTTATGATTTTAGGGACTAATTTGATTGAATTTGTAATTTCAGGGTGTTGCACCAAGGAGGTATGGCCTTAGAGGACAGGTTCTTTCAACTGATAGGCCTAAGCAAACACCAATGAGGGGTTCTGCTAGCTCATCCAACTCCTGCTGGCATAATTAGGGTTCCATATCCAACCTATGGTCCATCCGGTTCGACTCAACCTACTAAATTCATGGAGTTTATACGAACTCCCGGATTTCCAAAGAAGTGATGTTTCCTGGAGTTTAATAGATCCCATAGTTGGGTTTCATTTTGCTTAACTTGCCGTTTAAGACTTATGACTTGTTAATGCCCCATAGTTGGGTTGCTTTTGCCTATGTAATTTCTCGGACTTATGACTTATGACCTATGACTTTCGCCTATGTAATATTTCAGTTTCAATTTGTGTGTTCTGCCTTTTTTAGTTTATTTTGTACACATATGTTTCAAGGATCAATTTGATATCTGATTAAACAATTCAGGGACTTATTTGATGATTTTTTAATATAACGTAGGGATCTATTTGATAGATAGAGAAATAATTCAGGGACTAATTTGATGGTAATATTATTACAGAAAGATTACATTTCTCAATCATCTTCAACCTCTTTTCATTAGTTAAACATACCTTTGACAGAGGGCAAGCATAGAATGACCTTCCTGGATTTTTTGAAGTATTGGATTTTCTAACAACACAAATTCTAGGACACCAACATTCAAGCACTCTCACAACACCATTAAACTTGGAGCTTGAAGATGAAGCTCGACTTTCATAACTGTTTTTCCCATATTCCCACCCCCCATCATTTCAGATTGAATTTCAATAGTTTTACTTCAAGAAATTTTGAGGATTTTGGCTTTTAGATTCAATACAAAAAAATTTGGGTTTGAAGTTTATTGAATTGGGGCAAAACTGGACCACTTATTATTGGAGGAAATTTTGGTGATTTTAGAGTGTAGATTGTGTAATTAGGGTTCCAATTTTATACAATTGGGGAAGAAAGAGCCGTTGGGGAAGAAAAGAACCATTTGGGAAGAAAGCCAAAACATTTTCTGCAAATCAATCAATTTAGTCCTTCAAAATGTTTATTATTATCGGCCAAACTAGTCCCTGCCTACGTGGCGTCTCACATGTGAGAGTTAACGACCACGTCAGCCCCGTTAACGCTCCGTTCGAACAGAAGGACTAACTTGATTGACATTTAACAAATTCAGGGATTAAATTGATATTTCGCATATTTGAGGGACGAAGTTGGCCGACCCGTAAAAATTCAGGGACGAAGTTGATGATTCACTCGTCTATTTTCACAGGGTTCTCCTTGTCAAGCATTATTAAAGTGTTGGGAATTTGAGATAGGTATGTCCAACACTCGTTGGTTCCTGCTTTACCTTTAACCAATTGTTTTCCCTCTTAATTTGTCGTAGTCATACTTGTATTTACTACTCATTATATCTGAGTGCAAAATTTTGACACCATTTATGAGCAGCCACTTCTTTCACGATCTATGGTTGCTCAATGACAATACTGTAATGCAACTTTTTTTTATAGAAAGTTTATTTATCCAGATTAGATTAGATTATTCATGACGCATATATTTTGGTTTGATAAATAAATTTTAAAATTTTTATGAATCTTTTTTTTGGTTACAAGAATTTTTATGACTCTTCATCTATGAAGGCCCTGATATCTGACACGATACAGATGCAATACCGATACAATGATACAAAATTTCTTTTAAAATTTCCGATACGAAACAGCCTCGATACGTTATTAAAAAATTAAATTTAAAACTATAAGTGCACAATGTATAAAACATAACTAAAAATGATAAAAAAGAAACATTCACAATAATGAAAATGATCAGAACAAGTGACAATTACATATTTGTTTTGCACAAATTAGAATATAATTAAACATATATAATTAGTACCATCCAAAATGAACACCATTAATACTGTCAGAAAAGAACACCGTTGTCAAATGTTGACTACTAGAAGATAAGAAGATATTAAAGGGAGAAGAACAGAAGAAACATAGCATTAGAGAGAAGAGAAACATAGTAGAATTCATCGGAGGTGTTGATGGAGGCAATTAGCGATGATGGTTAGAAGAAGGAACAACTATCATTGGGTGGTGACGAGAAACCCTATTTTTTTTGGAGGTTAGAAGAGACAATCTGTGTTTGATAGCGCTGTTAGTCTTTTATGTATTTTTGTTTCTTATTCTTTTTTAAAAAGGGAATATATAGGACACAATTCTTCACCATTTTTAAAGTATTGGAGCTTTACAACTCTTCATAATATATACTATATCAATAAACAATATTCACATCAGGAGCTTGTTTATAGGATGTATATCAATCCTTTTATGTTTTCACCACAAAAAAATGCTTTTATGTTTTGTATTTTTTTAAAGAGGATATGAATAATTTGTTCTTTGCATGTGGTCATGTGGGAAATTAGGAAACGAAACAGTCTTCTTTTTAATGTTATCTTTGGGCTTTCCAACAAAATTTCGCGCGTAATAAAACTATAAAATGCTTCTTCCAAAGTTTCACATGTATTAATCTGATAATATCAAAGTTATCTAACTAACTGTTCCATTCAAATTTCAATGCCTAGGATTTACCTCAGCTTATGTCAAAGTCTATTTCATGGTTTTTTTTGTTGTTGATAAATTTGTTACCCTTTCTATGAATGCTCTAGGAGCTCCTTGATATAAAGACAGTTGGGCGCTCTCAAGCCAAGGGCTTTTATACCAAAACAACAAAATTCTCGTATAATCAAATGCTTTCAAATTCTCTCTCATATTAATCTGCTAATCTTACAATCATCTAACTAATTACTCTATTCAAATTTCAACATCTTGTGTTTACCTTTGTTTCTTTAAAACCTTCTTCATGGTTTTCTTATGCCCACAAGTAGAAAGCGAAACTTTTCTCTCTTATTTTGTGTTTAATAATCAGAAATAATTTTTTACATATATGATATTGATTGAAGTTTGCTACTGCTGTAATCTTACTCTCTATTCTCCTCTGACAGCTCCAACAAGTTGTATCAAAGCTTCTCTCAACGTGATGGGGGAGTATATAAGTGGATCCATAAACATAGGATTCTTGAATCAAAATTAGTCTCTAACATCAATTGGTTGAAAATTTGTTCTTTAACTTTTGACATAGGTTCGATACTCTAACACATCGGAAATTAGTCTTGATGTAAAGTCAGATGGCGTTAGCGGTGATACAAATATAGTAATGCTAGGTGCTCGTACTTTGGAGAGATTTTTTATAATTTAAGTGTGACCGGTTGGTCAAACTTTCACATTCACTAGAAAGTGACTAAATAAATGATTATGTAAGTTTTGAGTTGGGTGGTCGAACTCTAAATTATCAGGGTTAATTCAAGAAAGAAATTGAGTTTTGAGTTGACATGCTTTTTGGTTGCCTTTAGTTATTAGCAGCCTGGTATTGCTATACTGGTGCTCTAATAATCTCCTTTAAATTGCTTGAAGCAAGGAACCTAATGAGCAGATAATTACAGTGCTTAAAATTGTATATTTGGGATAACAGAATACTAAAGTTTGTGATTACTTTACTTGCTTTACCATCATTTGAAAGGGATATCGACCCCAGAGTTGTCTGAAAGTGTCTTTTCTTTTTGTTTTTGCGAGTGGTAAGGAGGGGTTGGTGTGATCTTTTTTGACCCGGCACGTTAACAAATGAGAGACAAAACAAAGTTATGGAGTAAAGTTTAAATCATAGACAGAAAGTAAAGTTTCTTTTAGATTATTCATTCGGATGAGTACATGTACATCATCACTTTCAATTGACTAGATTTAATCACACATTACCCAACTATGTGTAACAATATTCCATTGGCTACATCCAATTAACCTAAAATCACAATTATTAATTAGCGTATCAATATGCACTTTAGTCCAAGAAAGAGAGTTGCTACAATCCACAAAGTCAATCTCCAAATCTTCAATTGAATGTTCATTTAACTCGTGATGTTTTCTATCATGTGATCATACACACGTAGATATCGCACTTGCACCAATTTATATGCATTTTATTCGCAATATGTCTCATATGATGAGATATAGTTTGATAAATGTGTTTATAGATGGCAGATATCTTCACTTTATAACTTCAAAGTTATATATTAGACCATCTAGTATCGAGCTACTCGATTCATGCTTTAAATGTATAATCATACACGGGATATGAATACTCCCTCCGTCCCGGTATAATTGACCTACTTTGGTTTTTCACACAGATTAAGAAAAATGTATAAATGAAGGAGAAAGTGGAATATATTGTATTGGGAATGATAAAAGTAGTATTATTTAGTGTTATATTGTATTGGGAATGATGAAAGTTGTATTGAAAATTGAAATGAGTCAGTTATTTTGGGACACTTTTTTTTAGAAAATGGGTCAGTTATTCCGGGACGGAGGGAGTATTGAATAGCTGTCGATTTATGTAGGCCCTCAAAACTTAGCCTCAACCTACATGTTTAGAGCCATAAAGCATCCGATACTAAAGAGTTCCCCATTCAAATAATGAAATAGAATTTCTATACAAATTACATCAAAACATTATCGGCTTAAAAAAAAATGAGGCTATGAAGCCCTTGCCATAATTGAGGGGCTTAGTAAGTGGAGTTTAGGAGTTTGAGGCTTATTCGAGCCTCTAAATATATGGCCGGAGTGTAAGGGTATGTTGAGAGTCTCATATTAAATGTATTTATATAAGTGAATGGCATTCTTGACTTTGAAACACACACATGAGAGACATTCTACACTTTATATTTTGGTATTTTATAAGATTAAGTTTGTAGCAGGAACCCAAATTTCAAAAGCTGGCTTGTGAGATATTGATTATACTTAAATGTCCAGTGCTTGCTTCACTACCTCCTACAGTGTATTTATCCCTTTCCTTTAGCACACAATGCATGTTTTCACGCTCAACAATGCAAATAGCTTTCATACTAACTTTTCTAATGTGTATTGGTCAATACTCAAATATCGCACTAACTATAGATAATCCCTTTTTCTCTACTTTGAACTCCTTAAATTGAGTCAAGTAGGTCTATTTATGTGTACAAAGTGCAATATGATCAATCTAACGGGTTGCACTTGCACTTGCACGTGGATCAAAGATTATCATCATTAGGTACAATAAAGTCCAAAAAACTAAAGCCAGCTGTAGAAGCAAATATGAAAGTTGTTTTTGTTGTGATCAATCTACAAAGTAAACAAAGTGGGTGGCATTTCACATGGGAAGGTGGAAAACCTTCCCACCATGGGTCAATTAATTTTTGCCATTTGATTAAATGAAGCACACTGTATTACCATGTTCTCACAGCACTAGATTTTTTTTTCTCATTATCTTCCTTAACCATTCTCTCTCCTTCATTCCCATTCCTCATCCACCTGCAAAAAAATTATTTTCCCACCGAGTTAGCCACCGAGTCAACTCGTTAGCCACCGAGTTCTTCATCATCGCCATTTGGAATGAGGATTTTTCAGGGCTATATAAGGGAGTTCCAACTCGTAGTGTGGAGATGGGAAGGTAGGCTAAAATTCAGGCAAAGTAGCCTAGTGGAATCAAGCAGCCTCCAAGGGGCTTTGTGCCATTTGACTTGTATCACAGCTCCCAGGAAAAATTTGATTCTTGCATATTTTTCCAAAAGTGTTTGGTTTTCCAAAGTAGTATTTTGTAAAATTCCCAATAACACTCATGAATAGATATGTTGGGGTTTTGGCGATAATGGAATCTGGGAACAGCAATCGCAAGCCGCAATGGCTGCTATTGTGGTGGTGCTGCTGGTATGGTGGGTAGAAAGGATGGAGGAGTTAGTTATGTTGGCTGGGTAGTATTATTTTTTTTCAAAACGGGATCCTGGGTGTTAAAGAAAAGCTTGGTTTTTGGCTAAAACGGGAATGTTGCATCATTCAGTTTAAGACTCATTTTATTGAAGAACAAGGATGATTTAGGTTGACTCGGACCGAGTCAACTCAGTTTAAGACTCATTTGCATGAAGAACAAGGATGATATAGGTTGGGAGTGTGTGATGTTGCTGGAGAAGAGAAGGTTGAGGATGATATAGTGTGGGCAGACCATTATAAAATATGTGTTCCCTTTCAATCTCATGGTTAAAAAAAAATTTCCCATGGTGGGAAGGGATTGTCCCTTCCCATGTGATCCGCCACCAAACAAAGTGGAGTGAAAAATGTAAAGACAATAAGAATTTAAACACCAAAGATATCCAAAGAAGAAGACTTTACAGAACAAAATCAGAGACAAAGGGGCTTTTTTGACTTGATCAAAGAATGAAGCCAAATTAAAGAACCTTTTGCATGGTCTCCAAGGGATATAATTGAAATCTTGTGTTGGGGGGGCTTTTGAGAAAATTGAACAAACATATTGTAACTTTGTAAGAGATCATGAGCTGGTTTGCTCTCATAATGTCACATAGCTGCTAGTTTATATTTTTATGTTTAGACTCATCTTTACTGATGGAATCTTCTAACTGTGGAAACTCCTACATGATCAGTTATATTCAAGAAAAGCAAAAGGATTCTTGCACAACCATCATTACATAGTGGTCATAACGCGAGGAAAAAATGTTAAAGGATGAAAAAAAAAAGGAAAAGGAAGTTTTATTTTTAAGTAAAAGAAACTTACAACATTATCATCATAACATGGAAGGAAAGTGGACCACTATAGAAAGTTTGTGGTCTGGCCTGGTTGAGAACATCCCCAACCTATACTGATACTTTTACTTAATAGCTGGATTGTGTTTTGTGTTTAATTAATCATACACTAAACTAAATCAAATTAATTAAGGAAAATTTTAATCACTTATATATAGTGAATGGAGTATATATTAAATAAGGAAAAATGAAGAAATTTTTCTTAGGGTACGTAGCACAATCCCTTATTTGAGTATGAAAGGAGATAAAGACGCCACTCAATCATCATCAGTGATTGTTAATGTGAAGCAAGCCATCATCATGTATTCCAACTTGCATCAAGATCGGAAAAAAAAAGTTATATAGGAGTCTCCCAGAAAGAAGAAATCTAATCATAGTCTTTTTAACAGTCCTATAATCATATATAACATCGCTGAAGGTCTCCTTTTAAAGTTTGCATTCAGACCAAAAAAGCAAAAATGTTTGCCTTATTATCGCTATAGAAAATTTTGCTTTGAATGTTTGATTTTGTGATTGCATCATCAGCTGGCCGCAGCAAATACCAAAGCCATGTTTTGTAAATTGTCTATACTAGTATGTAGCTAGGGATCTCTTTTAGTCTCAATTTATACTAATGTAAATTCTTTTTCAAAAAAATTTATACTAATGTAAATTTGATGATTGATATTATATTGGGTTTATCTGTTCGGTTTGATTCGCTTTCGGTCAAAAAAATGTTTAAACTAATCAAATGTATATCAGTTAGGTTTGGCTTTTAACATTTTTCAGAAGTGAAATCAAACCAAACTAAACCGATGGTATACCGTTTGATTTGATTGATCGGTTCGTTTGAAAATGCTATTAAATATAATAACTTTTTAAGTTAGAAATAACATAATAAAGCACACACAAAAATAGAAAGAAAAAAAAAATTAACTTATCTGTTTTGAAGTGAAGAAAAATGTTTTTTTACCATTTTACTAACATAATATCCTCTTCTATTTTATTTCTCTTTCGTCTTTCATTCGGCATGACATCCAAACAAACTTTAGTTTGTTGTGAAGTAAAAACCGGTTAGTGTTTGTGTGCACATTGACTAAAATGTTGTTTAGGATATTATGGTAGTAAAATGTTGGAGTTAAGTTAAAGTTAATTTTGTGAATCTATTGAAGTTAATCGGTTTATTGCATTTCAAAATTTAAAACTGAGAACTGAACCAATTCAACTCGATTTCATTTTGGTTTTTAACCTAAATCAGAATAGATCAGGTAATTTTTAGTTTGGTTTGATTCTTAAGGTTCATTGAATAGTTTACAAAATCACATTCACACCTTCCCTATTGAAATATGAAGTGAGCATAGCAGCATCAAGATACTCCATGACTGCTCGCTGCCAAACTGAGCTTCTGCATGCAGCGTTGTGCAGTGCAGCGTGAATGTACGCTGGCCTTATGAAATTCTTTTGCTTTGTTTTTTAATTGGCTATTGTGGGGAAATTTTCAGAAATAAAACAAAAAATGTTTAACAAGAGGACAAAAATTACCAGCAAAACCGCTGTGAACATATAAAGTGTGGTCCACCACAAAGTGAGTGTTGTCATGTTACACTTCCACTCGTACTAATAAAATGAAGTAACATTCCATGATTATGCCCAATCCTCTTGTAGGTTTGGCATACATCTAGATTCTAGAGTAATCTTTTTTGGCATGCAAGTCTAGTTTGAAGTTAATTAAGTACGGATAATAAGTAAGGGTCTTGCTAATAAGTGTCATAAAGATATGTTTAAGAAGCCTATAAAAAGAATTTTTGTTTTGAAAATAAAAGTCAAACACTTTCTTTTTAATAAGAAGTCAAACACTTATAAAAGTCATAACTACACAATTTTTAATATAAAACTTGTTACTTTTGTATTTTAAACATACCCTAAATATGTTGCTCAAAAAAAAAAAAAAAAAACATACCCTAAATATACTTGTTAGTATTTTCCAATAAGTAAATATAACTATTGATGCAATCTCCCCTCAAAAGAAAAATATATATTGGGAAAAAGTAAAAATTAAAGCTTAGAATTAGATATATCCAATAGTTTCCATTCAGTGTTTATAGTCTAAAAATATATTAGTTACAAAAGAAGTATTATCAAATACAATCTCACGATTCTTAAAAAAAAAAAAAATACAATCTCATGAGTGAACTCTAACTCTATTATAGGTATTGTGTATGTTGATTACAAATTATAATATGCTATACCGATTAATTATTTTAATTAAAATAAATTTTTGATAAATCTATTAATTGGATGCATAATTGGTTTTGAATTGTGATTGCAAAACAATAATGAAAAAAAAAAAAGTAGGCAAGAAACAACACCTATATTTTTTCATTAATTATAAATTAACGATCATACTCATTTGAAAAGCTTCCAAGTAATATCAATCATTTTGTTTTACATCTCCTTATAAATACAATTTTTTTTGGAAAGTTTTTTACTTATCTTTAAGACAAAAGTACCTTTTATTTATGAGTAAATTACACTCCCCTCCTCTTAAAGATGCTTGAATTACACCCCCCTCTCCTCTTATGTTAAAATATACACTCCCCTCCCCTCTTATTCAAAACATATTAGAAAACTTTTCACTTCCTTCCCCTAAGAGAATCTTGAATTACATTCCCCTCCCTCTTATGTTAAAATCTACACTTTACTCCCTCAATATTTTTTTATTTATTTCGAATAATCTTGCAAAAAAATAAAAATCTAGCACACTTCGAAAAAAATAGTATTGCGGGTCAATTTTAGTATAATAAAAAATTGAATACAAATTTTTTGCTATTTTCTATTCACAATTTCATTAACATATAGTTTTAAACCCTATTATAAAATATGAAACAACCTAAAATAAAATTAAAATATGTGAAAAATTACTAAAGACAATAAAGAATGGTTATTTAAAGTGCATTGCATATTTAATTATTAAGGGAGAGGGTTGTAATTCAAGCATCTTATAAGGGAGGGGAGTGTATATTTTAACATAAGAAGGGAGAGAGTGTAATTCAAGCATCTTTGAGGGGAGGGGAGAGAAGTGTAATTTACTCTTTATTTATTTTTTAAGCAAGATCCATATTTTTTTTTTCTATTTACCTCTTTCTCACAAAGACTCTTCATGATCGGTTAAGCTAACTAAGGAAGTCTACCGATAAAATCAAACGGGAAAGAGGCAGTATTAAATTGTTGATATAACGAGAAGTACTACAAATAATATAGAGGTTGCATTGATTTCATTAAGTTATTGATAACATTCATTCAATTTATTTACATTTAGTTTTACACTCATCACAAGTATCTCAAAGCATAGCATGCCCATATATAAAATATCAAGCAAACATTTTCCTAACAATGCCTTCAGTAACAAACAACTTACTACTAATCCTTAAAAAAAACTTACTTATGCTAAACTAATTAAAAACTTTAAACAAATAAAAAAGAGAGAGAAAAAACTCAAAGGGGGCAAAAAAAAAGAGATTATTTTATCTCAAAAACTGTAAAAAAAATATCAGAGAGCACGCAAAAAAACGAAAATCAGCAAAGAGTGGCTGTGTTGCAGTGAACAGTCTCTAGGGCTTTGAGTACATCTCTTGCGCATGGCCTTGTGGTGGGATCATTTGCGGTACAGTGAAGTGCAAGATTCATGGTTTCAACAATGTCGTTTTGATAGGTCAATGAATCTTCACCCTTCATTACAACAGGATCTATCCACGTGTCAAGATGACAGTCAGAGTAACAATAACGGGCCCACTCAGCAATATTATTCTTGTGATGAATACCATTCCATGCTTCAATGTCTACAGAGTTTCTTCCTGTTAATAACTCAATCAGGATAACTCCAAAACCATATATCTCACTCTTCTCTGTCACATCTTTCCCATTTCTTTCCTCTGAAAAACATAAAATTCCCATTATTCACGTTAATAAAAAAAAAAATATATAGTATGAGTACGACATAACATAACATAAGACCGACAAGACCTTTAATTATGGTTTACCACTAACTAAACCAATGAAAATGAAGACAATGATTTTATTTTATTTTTGACAAATGAGAAAAATGATAGTAGTAGTTTAAATTATAATTATTTGCAAAAGGTTTTGGAGTAAAAGTTGTTGCAGCTCGTTAAATTATGAGTAAATATTCATTAGAAAATAGCTATAGGGCGCATGCAAAAACTACAAATTTATTTGATATGTTAGGGAGCTAGTTGTAACTTTTAATCTCTCTTTTTCAATTTCAAGTAGCGCAAGCAAGCAAAAAATAGCCGTTAGGGGATCTATTTCCAACTATCACAAATTAAAAGGACAAAATAGACATTTAGTAAATAATTACCTGGAGCAACGTAGGCTGAAGAAACAAAACCTTTCACACCCATAACCGGCGTTACTATTCCGGGAGGGTCAAGCTTAAGGCGAGGAACGCCCTTTCCGTCGACCAAAACCGTCTCCGGCGACACCTCGCTCCCCAAACCAAACCACAAACATTCACAATGCAAAAACTTAATAGCTTTTGCAATCCCCAAAGCAATTTTCCATCTCCTTAACCAACTCAAACCATGCATAATTTCCCTTAAACTCTTCCCCTCAACAAACTCATAAACCAAATACCCTCTTTTACCACACCTAAACATTCCCATAATCTTAACAATATTCTCATGTCTCACTTTTTTCCCAAACGTCACCGTATCATCCCAAAAACTAACGGAAACAGAATTCGTGTCACTTATTTCTTTCACAACAAATCGCATTTCGTTCGAAACACATTTTCCTTCGTAAGAAACCCAATTTCTTCCTTTCGTGATAACTTTTCCTTCTTTAACCGAAGACAAAACATCCTCAATTGTAACAAATTTTGAAGCCTTAAAATCGAAGAAAATTACTTCCCAAGTTCCATCTTCATTTTCAACCACTCTTCTAACTTCAAAACTCTTGTTCTTTCTCAGCACGAAAATCACGACAGCACCAACGAAAACAACCAACGCCGTTAATACAAAACAAATTAAAACAAACAACGTTGTTGAATTCATCTGATTGTTACTTTTGCATGGTGGCAAACCGTTAGAAACATCACCATCATTGTCACAGAGTTTGTTACCGGTAACTGAACTTGCATTGATTGCAGAGAAAGCTTCAGTAGAAGGTAACACACCATGAAAATGGTTATATGAGACGTTAACTTCTACAAGCGATTCAACGCTTCCTAAATTCTTTGGAATTTCACCGGAAAATTGATTCTCTGATATGTCAAGTAGACCAAGAACCGGCATTTCGGCGAGTTTCTCAGGAATCTCGCCGTTTAACTGATTATGGCTTAAATCTAATGAAACAAGTTTGTTGCATTGAAAAAGTTCTTCTGGGAATTTACCAAAGAGGTTGTTGTTGTTGAGTTTCAATTGAACAAGCTCTGGTAAATTTTTGAAACCAATTTGAATGTAACCAGAAAATTGATTCTGTGATAAGTCTAATCCTTCAACTTTGTTACTACCAAAAGAGTTTGGTAAATCACCTGAGAAGTTGTTGTTAGCCAAATTAAGCATTTGAAGTGATGGCATATTCCATTTTCTATCATTGATTCTTCCAGAAAATTTGTTTCCAGAGATATCCAACAAGTATATCTCAGGCAATTGGGTGATTTCCAATGGCAATTTTCCTGATAAATTGTTGTCTTGGAGTCTCACTCTTTCTAAGGTTTTGCAAGAGGTTAATCCTTTTGGGATTTCACCTTTGAGAGAGTTCGAAAAGAGGATAATTTTGTGAAGATTTTTGGACGCACATAAACTGTTTGGGATTTTGCCTGTGAGGTTGTTGGAAGAAAGATCAAGGATTGTGAGGTTGTTGTGTATTCCAAGTGTTTGTGGAATTTCACCTGTCAATTTGTTTGACCAGAGTTGAAGAACTTGGAGGTGTGGTAAAGATGTTATGGTGTTTGGAATTTTACCTGTGAAGTTATTTGAGAAGAGATGAAGAATCTCTAGTTTCTGAAGGTTGATAACAAGGTCTGAAATCTCTCCTGAAAGATAATTATCACTGAGATCAAGTGAAATAAGGTTTTTCAAATTGAAAATGGATTTGGGAATTGGGCCAGTGAGTTTGTTTAGGTAGAGAAAGAGATATTGAAGATTGGTGAGGTTTCCAAGTGATTCAGGAATTGGTCCTGTGAGATTGTTGTAAACAAGATTAAGGTGATTCAATGAAACTAAGTTTCCAATGTTCTTTGGTATCTCTCCTGAAAGATTGTTGTATCCCAAGTAAATCCATTTCAACCTCTTCATTAGGCATATCTTTGTTGGAATCTCACCTACTAATTGGTTTGAAGCCAAAGTTAAGGACTCTAAACTTGTGAGGTTGGTGATGGAATTTGGAATTTTTCCAACCAAAACATTGCCACCTAGATCAACATATGTTAAACTTGATAGCAATCCAATTTGATCAGGTATTTTGCCTGAAAACATGTTGTTTGAGAGATCAAGAGTTTCGAGATTGATAAAGGATGATGAAAATAAGGATTGAGGTAAGGGGCCAGTGAGGTTGTTGTTGCTTAGATTGAGGTAAAGAAGTGAAGAGAGAAAAGGAGAGTTGAAAACAATTTCTCCAACAAGCTGGTTGTTTGAGAGGTCGAGGTTTGTAACGTGTGGAAGTTGGAAAATTGACGGGGAAACCTCGCCGGAGATGTTTTTACCTGAGAGTGACACGGTGTTAACGTGCGACCAGTTGTCGCAGGTTATGCCGTGCCACTTGCAGATAGTGTCGGAGGAAGTGTTGACCCAGTTGGAGAGAAAGTTAAGAGGATCGAATTTGATGGATGCTTTGAAGGATAAGAGAAGCTCAAACTCTTCTTCTCCATGAGTTGAGTGGAAGTTGAGCATGAACATGAAAAGGCAAATAAAATTAAGGAACTTTGAAAACGTTGCTGGAGTTTCTTTGGCCATGTCTTCCTGAATCAGTTTTGTATCTGCTTTGTATTTAACACCTCGGATCACAAGCTGTATAAAGGGCACAAAATGATTAGTGCAACTTTTTATAATTATGTTAGTGATATGTGATCAAGTTCAATTATAGTAGTATGTGTGATTCCTTAAAAAATAATGGACAGAAAAGAAAACAAATAAATATATAATTACAAGTACTAGTATGGGACTAACCTCACTAAGAAAATAAAGAATAGATGTATCTGTTTCTGACACAAATGAAAATAATGCAACTTTTGCAGGGGGCTATGAGTGGAAAATTTGACTTAGAGAGTATTAATTTCATATTATTATTGTTATTTTAAGGAACATGCATGCATGGTTATATTCATGAATTTATATAGTGGAAAGGAATGATTGGTATAATTACATACCTAAGAATCATAATTGGAGGATGGATCACTTGTTATTATGTGGTCGATGTTTCTGTCTTGGTCAAAATGAATTGAGCATGGAGAAGAATTTACTTGGACTGGAAGCAAAGGAAGGGAGAGAAGAGTGATGAATCGAATTATTTGAAATACTATTTGAAGAGGATAGATTGAATGTGAGAGAGAGGCATGAGTGCATGCTTAAATAGAAAGAAGCGGTGGAATTGGGCATTGAGTTGTAATATAATTACCAAGTTGCACCTTGACTTGTTCGAGAATGGTGTTTGAATACAAAAGGTTGAAAGGGAAACAGGGACAGATATTGGAAAAAAGGCTCTGATTTTGTCGGATTGTTACCAAAATGTTCTTTTTTGACTGGCTTACTCCTTTAGCCCTTAGGATAGTGACAAATAATTTCTGTAACCGTTGAAAAGAAACACTTGAAAGTTCATACTCTTTCTATTGTTATAGTTTCTTTCAATAAAATGTTAAACACATAAAAATCAATAAAAATGACATGTCAAAAATGACATGTCTTTAGTTTCATGTTTTGTTGATTAGTTTTCTTAAGTTGTGTATATGAAATTTGTATATGTATAAGTCGTAATGGTGTGTGGATGTGTATGCTTTTGATGCTGTCGTATTTCGTTACAGGCCTTACTAGTTGATTATAATTAGAATTGAAAACATGAGCAGTACTAGCAAGACTTGCTCATTATATCTTGGTATGATCAATTTGTATATTGTTGTCAGAACTCAGAACCATATATTGGTGCTTTTTAACTGATTTTTCATTCCAATATTCTGTCTGTTGGTATTGAACCATTAAAACAATATAATCAAGATTAGTTATGAAGATTACCACTTTGTAAACCAATTTAGATGCAAGCTGTTATGTCTATTTGGTCCATTGTTCATCATTTCTGTTTGGAAAAGGCACAACCACATGCAAAATAACAGGAATATTTGAATAGTGTATATTAACTAGGAGAATGGGACATTACGCTCATGAATGCATTACTTAATTGCTTCTTCACGACTTTTGTTGTTGGAAATGGAAAGTGATAGGAAACAGGTACAGACAAAGTTTCACACAAATTCAAGTTTATGGACAACGTTAATTAATTACTTTGATAGAATATAGAATATTCATATAATTTCTTGACTAATTTACTCTTTATTTAGAATAGTATTTGCAGTTTAAGCGGTGGCGCAATGTTAAAAGTCCCACACCATAGATATAAAAGTGTTCAATTTTGTATTGTAAGTAAGGCTACAACCGATAGAGGAAAAGAAGTCGTCGTGAACAAAATGTGGTAATGTTAGGGGTCCTACATAATGGACTATACTTCTAATATCGTGGATTGGACACTCCTTGTAAACTTAAATCTTAACAATTGAATTTTTTTATGTATTCAACGTTTATAAAAAAAAAAAAAAGTTACTTAGATTATCCTTTAATTATAAGAGAAAAATATAATTGAGAGTGACCGTGCAACTTTCATATGAATCGAGGGCAAACTATGTATTCAACGTTTATAAAAAAAAAAAAATAGTCACTTAGATTATCCTTTAATTATAAGAGAAAAATATAATTGAGAGTGACTGTGTAACTTTCATATGAATCGAGGGCAAACTATGTATTCGATGTTTATAAAAAAAATAAATAAATAGTCACTTGGATTATCCTTTCATTATAAGTGCAAAATATAATTGAGAGAGTGACTGTGTAATTTTCATATGAATCGAGGGCAAACGTGAGTGGAGTAAGCGTGTAATGAGCTTTTAACCTATAGCATGATTAAAAAGCAAATATTGTTGAACTGCTTTTGTTTGGACTATTTTCACATCTTAGATTCTCTCAGAGAGAAAGAAAGACAACTTTAAGGAATAGAATTACACAAAAGAGAAGGTAAATGTATATGCGTAGAAACTCACATATAGATATAGTTACACCTAGTTAGGCAAAAGGGAATGAGCAGAGCCAATTAAAACAGAAAGTGAAATAACGAAAATTAAAAAGAGAATCACAAAGTTGAAGAATGTAGTAATAAAAAGAAAAAGAGAAATGATATTTTGACAATCACTTTTTGACAACTTTTGAACAACTTTCTCTTTCATACTCACATGATATTGTTATCCTCTCTCTTCCTTTTTCTCTCTCCATTGTTTTTGACCGTGAGAAAAACAATGTTGTCAACAAAGTTGTCATCAAATGAATGTCAAAATATCATTACTCAAAGAAAAAGTAGCGAGTCTTTTACGTTACACACTGACTAGTACTTTTTTTTTTAAGCAAACACTGACTAGTACTTAGTTCGTGGGCACATAAACTTTATCATATAAAAATAAAAATAAAAATAGAATTATGATAATCTCTCTTTTTTCCCTGTTTAGTGGTGTTGTGTTCACCCTATTCGTCTATGGTTTGTGGCCACACTATGTTTTTCTCGAAGGAATATACAGTGAGTGGTCTTTGTCACTCCCAGCATGCTTTGCCCATATCTATTTTTAGGGTTTTACACCAAAATTCTTAATTCAGAAATGCTTTCTCCTTCGTACCCGCCCATTTTCTTTTCCCTTTTCTATTATCCTTGTTTCCACTTGCTTGTGATTCAATAAAACTATTGAAAGTTGTATAAAATTAGAGAAAAGGTTAAAAGATAGTCAATTTTCCCATGTAAGTTTCTTCTATTAGTCAACATGATATGGTCGTTGATTGTCTACGTGACACTGTCAAGTGGTATGCCATGTAATATCATGTATAGGGGGGTATTTAGTTTTTTTTTTTAACATGGATTTTTTAAACTGTGACATTATAAGTATATACCCCTTGAAATTTTACACTTAAGTACAAAATGCCCTTTGAAATTGATAGTAATCAATAAATTGGTTCATTTAATTTAAAAAAAAAAATCACTTGATTTTGTTCTATCTTGCATCCTGCTTAGTTTATGTGGGGATCAAAGATTACCTTTAGTTTCTCCATATATAGTAGCAATATATATAAGTTATGATCTTTGATTAAATTTACAGTTTTAATTTGCTTAGGAAATAAGTTTGTAGTGAATTCTTATCACCGCTTATTTTTAATTTATACTTTTCTAGTGAATATTAATTAAATAGTTTTAATTTTTTTTTTTTTTTGAGGAAAGTTTTTAAAATAATTGGCAATAAGCTTAAGAGATTAAATAATCAAGCTGGCATTATTTTTTAGAGTTGTCATTTTATGCACAATAATTTTGAAGAGGTAGAGATAAATAGGTCACTGTTTCTTTTTCATTGTTGCCATACCAAGCTCTCTAATTTAACTGTTTGTATTTCCTGTAAAACATGGTCACCATTTTGATGTGTTTTTATTGCAAATTAAACCTTCCTTACAAGGCTGAACCTATAAACAAAAAGACTAATAGCCTGACAACCATAACAGTTTACAATTTGAATGCATATAGGAGGAGCTCAATCTACAAATTTAGTTTACACACATTTAGGTTTACAAGTACAAAGAATTGAACCTTTAATTGTAACAGATATACGTCTCGCTTCTCAAGAAATCCAATATTTAAATCACAACTATCGGGATTGTGCAACTAATCCTCTACGAAAAAACCAGAGGGCATTTAATCTGTTTTGCTTTGGGGAATTAGTCACTTTAGTCCTTGAATAGGAAATGAGTAGTCACTTTAGTCCCAGAATGCAGAGAAATTGCAAAACAATCCCTATACGTAGACTCTGTTGAGCAATTTCAGGGATTGAAATGACTAACGGAGTCTGCATTCAGGGACTAAATTGACTAACGGAGTCTATATTCACGGACTAAATTGACTAAAAGAGTCTACATTCAGGGACTATTTTGCAATTTATCTGCATTCAGGGACTAAAGTGACGACTCCTTTCCTATTCAGGGACTAAAGTGACTAATTCCCCGTTTTGTTTTATTAGGATGAAATTGTTAACATTAATTGCAAACTAATGCTTACACGTCCCATTTATGGGTTGACATCAGAGTAGTTATAGATGAACCATGGTAAATTGGCTTAAAAGAACATATGCCAAAATAGAGAATAGGTGTAATCATGTTACATTAAAGTCAAAATAGGAACACATGCTCTATGTATACTTCATAAACTTGTGACCACTTTTTTTATTTCTTGAATGATGCTTGATTTTGAAAATAAATCGAAAACTACTTTTATCCACCCAAAAAAACTATAACTTGTTTGATTCTCTCCCCCTTCATCCTTTTGTGATTTCCATGAGTTGCAATGCCTTTGGCTTCTTCGTCGATGGTCATGTCATGTTGATTAACGAAGGAAATTGACGAGGGAATAAATTGACTAACGTTTAACAATTACAATTTTTGTTTGCCTATTCTCTAATTTGAAAAAGGTTATTTGCAAGAATTTCGAGGTTTTTTTTTTTTTTTTGCTTATCTGCTCATTTTCCATCAAACCAAATACTCAATTATCATTATTTTGGAACTTTCTAGAAGTGAAAAATATTATAGAACTTTCAAGAAAACTAGTACTAAATAAAGTCATAATAACTATGAGCATCTTAGTATCTCTAGAATTTTCAAGCTACATGAACTAGTATATTAGTATCTCTAGATATTTCTTGTAATCATATAGTATCTCATGTTCATGAATGTTGTGTTCACGAGGATTGGTTTTGCCATCCAAAAAGGTTTAGCGGCGCAGCTTGTTCCCGCTTGCCTTCTATTCGAGTGTAAATAATGATTTTTATATATAAAAATAGAATATATATAGTAGCATTAATTAATGTTTCTAGATCTTTCTATGTAAGTCTTATAAGAGTAGGATAAATAAGGTTCACCACCAAGTATTTTGACATTCAAGCATTCAAGAAATAACAACTATATGTTTGAGCAAGTTAGAGAAATCATATTAGATTCCATGATAAGTTTCAGCATTGGAAATCTTCTATCAATCTCATGGTTGCTCAAACTTATATGGTGGGTAACAACACTAAAAAATCTGCTAGAGGGGATAGGCAAGAGTTTAGCATTCTTAAAGCTTGTAAAGTTACTATCAGACCTCTTAGGGCTCCGACTATCAAAGAAGTTATTTGGTCCCCACCTCTGGCATCTTGGATAAAAGTAAACACTGATGGTGCAGCTACAAAGAATCCCTTGAAAGCTTCTGCATGTGGAATCTTTAGAAACGCAGAAGGCATCTGCATTGGATGTTTCTCTCAATTCTTAGGTCCTAAAAATGCGTTGTATGCTGAGTTGGTGGCTACCATGACTGCAATTGAAATTGCTCATCTCAAAGGCTACCAGAATGTTTGGCTTGAATCTGATTCACAGTTAGCTATCCTGGCTTTCAAATCTATTTCTGTGATACCTTGGAGCTTGAGGAATAGATGGTATAACTGTATAGTTAGACTTAGAGATATGAGGATTGTTGTGTCTCACATTTATAGAGAAGGTAATGCATGTGTTGATAGCCTCGCAAACCTATGTCTTTCTTTGTCATCTTTTGAATTATTTTGGTCTGATTCTATCCCTGATTTCATTAGGGGAGAGTACACTAGGAATAGGTTGGGAATGCCCAATTTCAGATTTAACACCTTTTGAAAAGGTTTTGGTATAGGCCCCCTTTTCTTTTTTGTACTCCTTTTTTTGTTTATATATTAATTTGATGCTCTTTGCATCAAACATTTTTTTTTTAAAAAAAAGTTAGAGAGTTTTTCTCTCTTTCTCTATCTTTCCTTCTTTACCGGAGCCAGACTTGACATCATAGCAGGTTACGATATCCTATAGTTGAGTTTAAGCGGAAAAAAAATCAATAGAAAGTGAGTCTTCAAGTGAGCAAGGGGTTTGCAAACTTCACTTTGCGGCCATTTTGTTTGGGAAGCAAAGAAAACTATTGGTTAACAAATCTTCGCCTCCAACAAAACCATCACACACCACCACGATCTTCACCAAAAAATGTGTTTAACCACAATTGTCAAAAGTATCACCTAAAGGACAAAATGAAATAAGTCTTCAAGAAATCAAGATGGAAGAAATGAGGTGAAAAATTCAACAATTATAAGAGACTCTCAATATCCAACATGCCCTTTTGGAAGCACATTGAAGGAGATTAGAAAATGGGGACTCTAGTAGTGAGTCATGTTCAACTAGAAGTAGTAGTTCACAACGACAAAGTTTTAGAATCAATGATATCAAGGCAGGCATTCCAGATTTCGACTAAAAACTACAACCGAATGAGTTTGTTGATTGGCTTCAAATTATTGAATGCTTATTTGAGTACAAGAAGATACCAAAGGAGCAAGAGGTAAAGTTTATTGTAGACAAGCTAAAGAAACATGCTTCGATTTGGTCGAAAAATCTTAAAAGGAGACGTGAGTGTGAAAGGAATTGTAAGAACAAGACATGAAACTTCTTTAAAAAAAAAAAAAATCAGAGTGATTCTCCACCAGAAATCATATTGTACAAAAAAAAATCTTCATACCAACTTCTTTCCTCCATCATAAATCATATTGATTCTCACACATTTAAAACATACATTACCAATTGCCAATATTTATTTAATATTGAGTTTTTTAAGTATAATTTAGTCTAAGTGCATTTGTTCCAATTTGGTGTAAAGTGCAGCAGCGTCTTGGTTAAGTGCGTTCATTTTATACTCGTGTGATATTGATCATTGTTGGACACTTTTCAGTAGTACGCACCGTAAGATTTTGTGATCCTCATGATAAACTCTTTCAGAATTTATTTTTTATTTCGTTGTTTCTCAAATGAAGTGTGAGGTATGCATGGCGTAGAATCGATTCATTTATCTTTGATGGGGGTCTGAATCTGTAAAATTTGTAGACTTTCATTTCATGTTCTAAAATTTAGTGGCCCGTTTTGATCAATCACTTAGCTAAAACTTTAATAATTCTTTCTTAGATAAATTTATGCACTAGTATTATATAGTAATAGAAAAATATAGTATTTGCTCCAAAAAGAGAAGTTTTAAATGCACTTTCAAAGGGACTATATATTGCAGCAACCCATATAGAAAATATTACTTTTTTCTGATTGGAAGGCACTATAATAATATATATTTATTATACTAAAAAGTTCCACTACGATGGTGACTAACTCACTAACATGAAAGGATTAACCAAATTGATCAGCATAACAACATCGTGCTAATCCCGAGTCATAGTTTAGTGTCAAAATTCCACAGCTTCGTACTAGAAAAAGTGCTTAATTATAATGAATTTCTCTGTTTTTTATGCACATGAAACCCATCTAGAAACACACCCTATTGGGAATTAAGCTGGCAAGGATCCACAAGATCACAAATATATCATATTGAAAACAAGAAATATTGGACCAAATAAAGTTGATGTTGATCGATTAGTCCTAATTTCTTGCTTTCTTGCCCTTGCATTGCCTCTGCTTGTCTTTTTTATAGACAAATATTAGGTTATGTGAATTTTTGTACGGGACTAGACTACATCCAACCTCATTGCTGTCTCTATAATGTTTCTGGTTAACATTCTGTTCTCTAAAGACTGTATTGAGTAAAATTTACTAATTTATATTCGATCTTTATAAAAAATCTATTATCAACTTAATTTTTATATTTCTTCGGTGGAGTTTAACATGGGAAAGGGGAATCCTTTCCCACCATAGGAAAGTTTTTTTTTACCATCAGATTAAAGAGGAGCATAGATGTTATTATGGTCTGTCCACACTATATATTTTTCCATCATCATCTTCAACTATGAGAATGCAAATCTGCAATTCACCACCACCAAGAGACTACAATCTTCATCAACTTGTTCCTAAGAAACTCAGAAAATTAAAATCAAGGAACAATCCAAAAACAATCTTCATGTAATTAAAGAAACACGCTCCAATTTCTTCGACCTCACCATCCTCTCTTTATATGTTCACTTTCTTTCCCGTTTCAAAACCCATTTTCCCTTTATCAATCTCAAATTTCAACGATGATCTTGATTTATATTTTCGTCTTTTGTAAATGGGATTTGGGTATTGAGAACCAATTTAAAATGGTTCAAAAATATCCAATTAGAAGAAGAAAAAAAAACATAAAAAACAATTATTCATAACCAGATCTGATGGTTCTTTGATGAGGGGGATGGAGAAGGACTGTTCTTGATGATTCAACTCAACCAAATGTATGTAGTTATACAGTGTACAATTTGGTAAAGAACCTGTGATTGCAAATTGTGATTTAAGATTCATAAACACAAACAAAAACCAATGTTCAATTTAACGAAAAAATTGTGACCCATTTGGCTCTCAAAATTGAAGTAACAAATATAGAGAGAATAAAAATACTGGGAGAAGTTTGTCAAGATTTGTGTGATTTAAGTTGTTGGAATGGTAGTCATGATTGGTGTGATCTTGCAAAAGCTACTGGTGGTGGGTGAGTGATGAAGGTGAGACAAAAAAATATGGTAGAGAGAAGTCTATGATAAAGCTATGTTCCTTGCTTAATCTAAGGGTCAAAAAAACTTTCCCATGGTGGGAAAGGATTAACCTTTCCCATGTTAAACTCCACCTATTTCTTCCATATATTTTCTCAAATATGAAAAAGTTTTTATGATAATTATAAAGACAGTGTTTTTTTTCCTTCAAAAAAAAAAAGACAGTTTTTTTTTTTCTTGTTGAAAAATGGATAAATTGTTGAATTAATTGAGCAATCTGTTTAGAAAAGCAACTCTTCTGACTTATATTTTTTCTCTTCACACACGGTGAAAATACCAAAATACTCCCAAAAGTAGTTAACTGCCGTGGAAATATTTTAGTATTTTCGTAGTGTGTGGGAGTAAAAAGAGAAAGCGATGAGAGCAATTTCCTCTATTTGGGCCGTAAGTTTTGTAGCCCACCACACGTAGCCCACGAACCAAACATTTTAAAGCCCAACCGCCAATGAGTTGCTTATAGGGGAAGAAGAACATTATACCCTATACCCATACATTTGTACCTTCACCCCTACAAATCACTTATAATTCCAATTTTACCCCTTTTTCTATTTAATTGTTTGCACATTTATTTTCACCCTTATTTTTAACATATCCAAATTCAAAGTTCACCCCTACAAGACATTCAAGATATGTATGTTTCGGATAACTTTAATTCAAGTGACATTTACGATTCAAATTTCTTACCGAATTACTGTCAAAATAGTTTCCGCTGTGTTTTAATTTCACAAAATTCATATTACCTTTCCAAATATTCAAACCGTAAAACAAAAATAAAGCTACATCCAGTTTGTTGTTAATTCTCATAAAACTAAGCATAACACTTCTAGAATTGGTACCTGTGTTCTTTATGATCATTTCCATGTTCATTGTTTACAAACACAACGTTTCTGAACTCCTTTCCAATCATTTTAGAAAACAATTAATAATAAAAAAACTCTGTCAGAATCCATCATATTCATTTTGGAATCCTTTATAATCTTTTCCGGTAAACGCCTAAACACAAACAAGAACCGTCAAAAAATCATAGAACCGTCGCAAAGTCGTGTCAAAATTGCAGAAAAGTCGTAACAGATCTGAACCAAAATCGTGATATGCGTTGAAATTGTTGTTAACCAGATCCTAACCTGAAACACATATTGCTATTTTCGGATGTCGTAGGGTGATGTTTCCGGCAGTAAAACACAAACTGGAAGATTGAGATTAGTTATTCTAGAACTCACTCTCATTGATGTTTGAAATCAGTGATTCGATGATTTTTGGGATAAAAAAGTTTATGTAAGGGATGAATATTGTTGGGGTGCAACCTGAGTTTTGTTTTTCGGAAAAGTTGAAACATGTTGTCCGGTGTAGAATTGTTGGGGTGAACTGTTGGGACAAAACAAACACTGAAGTAGTTTGAGGGTAAAATGGGTAATTTGTGTAAAATTTTAGGGTGAGAGTATAATTGTAGGGGTATGGGGTATAATTTCCGGGGAAGAATAGGGGAATTATTTATTTCCTTAATTGTAATGTACACAAATTTGTAAACACGGTCAATATTTCATTTCCCAAAAAAAAAAAAGATTTTAATTAAAAGGTTTTCCTTAGTCAAAAAAAAGTTAAAAGGTTTTCCCATAAATACAGTTTTCAAATTGCAATGGACACAAATTTGTAAACACGGTCAATATTTTATTTCCCAAAAAAACGATTTTAATTAAAAGGATTTCCTTAGTAAAAAAAAAAGTTAAAAGGTTTTCCGAAAAATACAGATTTCAATTAATGTCAAAAAGTTAGCTAGAGATCCGAGGAATCTTCAACTTTAATATAGAATTAGAGAAGTGTTGATGTAGAACGAAGCCAGAAAAAATAAGAGGAAAATACTTTGAAGGAAGATGATACGTACAAGCACATTCAAACATAATCTCATCAGAAGATTTGATCCCTCTATTTTATATGCTCTGCCACCCATAGGTTTAATATGCCTATATTTTTACTGTCACTCTTTTGCTCCATTTTTAAGTACCATCACTCACCACTCTTCACTTTCTGCTTCTATACCTGCAGGTAAATTCTCTAGAATTGATATTGTTACTCGCTAGTGTATATAATGATTTCAATCTTCTATGTTTATTTTATTATAGGTTTTAAATTGCACTCTTGCTACAATCTCTGAAAGTATTAAATAGAATAGGAGTGTTAAGAACATTCTTTTTTCAATACTCACTCGAATATTTACTCCTTTATAAAATGAAATTCATAAAAGACCTATCACTCTATGTCAGATCCATTTCAAAAGGGATGATGAGATCTAAATTTCATCCAATAATAGAATGAGTAGTAGAGAGAGTATTGGAAAGAGAGTAGGTATGACAACAGGACGAAAACAAATTTTGCCTTTCTCGTTTCGCAGCTGTTGAGGTTTAGGTATCCTCATGCACACTTCGATTCCAATGGGGTGAAAAATAGAACCCTAAACCCATATGCAATCGGATTTGGGTATCCCCACTCCGCCTAATTTCCGTATGAGCTTGGATCGTATTTTGTATTTTCTTATTAAATAATAATTAAAAAGCTAAAACTATGGAGATGTAAATAAATTATCTGTCAGTGCCAATAAACATTTTGTCAACGGTATGATCTATCTATTCCCTTTAATAATTGGGAAATGTTAACGAGTGTCCCGCGCACTCTTTAAGACCTTTAAAAGGTAACTTTTCTTGAATTTTTTGTAATCAATGCATTGAAAATTGAAATATTTGCCTTTTTTTATAGAATAATTTCTCCTTTTGGAATGTTTAAAGAGTGTCCCAGGGCACTCGTTAACAAGACCCTTAATAATTTTGGAGTTGTCAGCGTCAATATACATTTTGGAAAAGAAAATGTTGGGAGTGCCTTGGGCATGTTTGGATAAACAACTTATTTTTTGCTTACGGCACAAGCACTTATTATGATAAGTTCTTATGTACTACAAGCTTACATAAGCGATTTCTTTAACAGATGATGAAATAAAGTTAAATTGTTTTACCTGTATCTTTTAAGCTGTTTTCATAACCTATTTTGAAGAATTTATGAAAATAAGTTGAAAAAAGTTTATGAAACTTGCACAAATTAACTATTGAGAAGTGGAAAATTGCATATTTGAATTTATGTTTTCGTATAAAAAATGTCTTCGTAAGCTCTTAATTTTTTTTTTCAGTTTCACTTAGTCTAACTGCAAAACTTGTCCATACTAAGTACTATTGAAAAGTGGAAAATTGTAGATTTCACTCCGCATATCATCATATCAAATATTTATGTAGCCTTTTAAAGGTAGTTACTTGACTTAATAACTGGTTTATATCCATCAGTTTGTTGGCCTATATCTTTTATTTTATCTTTTTGGCAGAAAAGGAAAAAGCCTATGAGAATACATGCGACTATTCCAATGGCAAATGGGTTCGTGACAATAGAGCTCCTTTGTATAATGGAACAACATGCAAGATCAAGAAAAGTCAAAATTGCATCGTCAATGGAAGACCGGACTCAAGCTACCTTCATTGGAGATGGAAACCAAGTGAGTGTCATCTTCCAAATTTTGAACCAAACACATTTCTTAAACTCATCAACAACATGCACATAGCTTTTGTTGGAGACTCTTTATCTAGGAACCAAATTGAGTCCCTTATATGCTTATTATCCACTACTTCAAAACCTAAACGTGTCCGCCATTTAGGCTCTAGAAAGTGGTACTTTCCTTCTCACAATGCAAACTTGTCCTTTTATTGGTCGCCTTTTCTTGTGAGGGGTGTTCAAAGAAAAAACAAAGGGCCAATTTATAATACATTGTATTTGGATCATGTCAATGAGAGGTGGGCTAGAGATATAGATCAAATGGACTTGATTGTGTTATCATTTGGTCATTGGTTTAAGATTCCTTCAATTTACTATGAGGGTGAGTCTATTATAGGTTGTTTTAAATGCCACGATCTTAAATTTAACTATACCGATATTGGATTTTATGTTCCCATGAGAAAGGCTTTAAGGACTACTCTTAATAGTATAATTGAAAGGAGAGTTGTTATAGGGAATGGAAATGATGTGATTGTGAGAACATTTTCACCATCTCATTTTGAAGGTGATTGGGATAAGGGAGGCACTTGTTTAAGGAGTGAGCCATATGAAAATGGGGAGAAGAAACTTGAAGGAATGGATGCTGAGATAAGAAGTATTGAGATAGAGGAAGTGAAAAATGCTAAGGCAAAAGCTAAATGTACTTGCAAAAAGTACGGTAAGGGATACTAGGGTTAAGTATCGTAATCTAGGGTTTAGACTGATTATTGGATGCCTTGAGAATGCTCTCAAGAGTAGTATTTATAGCCTGTTATGGGCTTGGGTTTCGGTTGCTTGGCTCCCAAGCAACATGGGTATTTATGTATTTTGGGCGGTTTCTGGAAGCTTTTGGAAGCTAAGGAAGGCGGCATCCTTAAGAGGACGCGCCTGGACCTTGGCAGCCTTTCTGGAGGGCGTCTGAGCCCTTCTAGAGGGCGTCTAAGCCCTTAGGAATATTATGACGGTTCACAGCCCCCCAAGCACGAGTCTTGGGACAAGGCGAAGTGATGATTTATGCTGTTTTGCGTAGATCTGTTTTAGATAGGTATTTCGTATAGGGGTACTCGTAGTCCTTGTTTAAGTCTCAGTGAAGTTATTCTGATGGTCCACTAAACAATTTGGATTTAATTTGGAGGTGCTTGATATAACAAAATTGGCATTGTTGAGACCAGATGGTCATGCAGGAGCCTACATGAATCCTTTTCCATTTGCTAATGGAATTCCAAGGTATGTACAAAATGATTGTGTTCATTGGTGTTTGCCAGGACCTATAGACACTTGGAATGAGATTTTTTTGGAGATCATGAAGAAGGGGAAGAACCACCCACATAAGTGAGACATTTCTCAATTGTTAATTATGACCGATGAATGATTTATTATTTTTACTTTTATTATGATCTCTTAACGCTTAATAGAAAATACACTATTAATATTATATATAAATTCTAAGTTACGAGTTCTTACTTGTACCAAAAAAAAAGTTACCAATTCTTACAAAATGATGTATGTATATACCACCATTAGTGTTTGATAGATACCTTAAAACAAAATCGTAGGTTTTTTTTTTTTTTTTTTTTTTTTTTTTTTTTTAAGGAAAAACAAGATAGTAGATGTTATCAACAAACATTCAAATTCAATTACAAGTTGAGCATACCTACTCACAAGTAAGTGTCTATCTGTGAAGCCCGGATACGAGATACGATACGGATACGATACTGCACCGATACGCCGATACGAGAAAATTTCAAAAATCAAGATACGATACGGCTGAGATACGTTAATAAAAAAATTATATAATTAAATTTACAATATAATTATAACCATTTTTTTAATATGCAAATATATTAACAAACACAAGAAACCAGGCTCGTAGCACATTAACATAAATATAAATAATATTGACGATTAAGAGAGTGGTCATTAGTCAATTACATACGCAATATATACCAAAAAGAGCATCATCAGTGCTATACATCAATGCTACACTATATCCAAAAGGAACATTGTTAGTGATATACTATATTGATCCAAAAAAGAAGCACTATATCCAAAAAAGATCACATCACTACTAAGAGTTAACACTAACATGTAACTAACTTGTACAATATAATGTTTTTATTCTTATTATTTTTTTTTTAAAAAAAGAAAAGAAATCAAAATAATATAAAAAAAACACAAGTATCCATGAGTATCGGGACGTATCGGAAAATATCGGATAATTATTTTTTAAAAAAATAAAATTTAATATTTGGATACTCTCCGGATACGTATCGGGAAGTATCGGGCAGGTATCGGTGCAGGATACGCAGGGGATACGATATGTCATCCATTTTAAAGTATCGGGGCTTCACAGGTGTCTATAGGTCCTAAGAAAAATAAGTCATTCCCTCTCTACCCCTCCAAAATCCGGCATTCAAACATATTCTAAGAAAATCAAACAATAATAAAAGTCAACTAGCCTTATGGATAACATGTACTCCTAGTGTGCTTAGTTATTCCCAATCCCTTACAATTCCTTTTGTCTAAACTTCTTTTAGCTATATCCCTCATAGACAAAGTTAATGAGAGTTTGGGGTTAAGTCTGATTGTGGCATTATATTCCTGGCTGAAATCAATCTGAGACTTCAAAGCATCAACAAGTGTAATAACTTTAGTGCTTCACCCTACTCTATGTTTAACAGCTTCACAACAAAGTCCACACACCCACTTCCCACAATAATCTTCTTCAACTTCACTCATATAAACTCCCTTAATAATAAATGAATAATTAGGCGTAAATGAATTTGCAGTGTTTTTAAATAATGCAATTAAATGACTCCGAAAATTTTGATATCTAAAATAAATGTAATTGAATGACTCCGAAAATTTTCATATCTAAAAAAAATTATGACCCAAACATTCTTGACGAAATTAATTTCACGCGCACCATTCTTTCTATAAATACCCATATGTGCACACTGTGATACTCACTCATACTCTTACTCAACACTTTATTCTTTCACACCACACATTGCTTGCTATTGCTATGGATTTCTTTGGTGAACCTAAAATCACTTAATGCTCCAATTGGTCAAGCAACAAACAAAATGATAAAGACATGTAAGTAGTACCACTAATCTCACTTTTTCTACTTTCTACATTCTTTTTCTTTTCTTCCTATTTTTATTCTCAGCATTTATACAAGTTACAACACAGTATCATTTTCTTGTTTTATGTTACTATATCAATAATCTTTCATGCAATTGCACAATCATGATGTCGGTGTTTGTTTGATCTCGTTTGGGCAGTCCAAACAACGATCTCGATTGGACAATCCAAACAAGCATATTATTTTTATTTTTTTTTATAATTCCAAACTTATGGAGCTTGAATCTAGACCTTCTGAATTGTGATTGGCAAAAGATTTGTTTTCTTGTTTTTTCTACCATATAAAACGTATTTCGGATTTTTTTTATTTGTTATTTTGTTTTGTTTTTATGTGACTTTATTTTTTTGGTTTGTGAATTCTTTTGTTGGGTACGATATTTCATTATTGGATGTCATTTTATTTGCTTTTATATTTTAAAATTTAGTAAAATAAAATAAAATTTAATAATTTACAAATTTTGAAATAAACTTTAGTTTAAAATGAATTTTGCCTAATTATTCAACAAAACTATAGAGTATCAAATGATTTTTGATTTTATTTTTACTTTTTACTTGTGTTTTTAATGTTTACAAAACAAAGGATATTGGTTTGTTGGAGTCTCAATGGCAAACTTAACTTTACATAGATCTTAAAAATTTCACCTATGACTTCATCACCCCAGACCTTGCAGAAATTTTGAAGATAGATAAGGTGAAGAAAGAAGAGGAATTTGGAAATGAAGTGTTGCCAATGACATACACATTGCCTATCAGTAAGAAAGAGGTGAAGAAACAAGAAGAAACGGAAAATGAAATGTTTCCAATGTCATCATCATTGCCTCCTACTAGCTTTAGGAAGAATAGATCACCTTCTTTGCAATTTGATGAAATAAAGAAATATTTTAATGTTCCTCAGACAACGACTGCTACGAATATGAATAATTAGGAAAATTGGGAATGGCATAAATATTCCAATTTTTGACGCGCCTTGGCTAAGGAATGGAGGAAGCATCTCGGGTGTAGGACAATCAAGTGAGGTAATTCAGCAAACGAGAGTGCACTCTCTTATTGATCATAATAAGTGTTGGAATGATTATGTTATTAACTATTATTTTGATCAAGACACCGTTCAAGAAATTCTTAGATATCCTCTTTTTCATCAAGTTGAAGAGAACAAATTGATTTGGAGAGTTGAGAAAAATGGGCAATACTCTATTAAGAGTGCATATAGATTGTGTATGGAAAGTATAGCCGATAACTCTCATTTGACTCGACTGGGAAACTGGTCTAGTATTTGGAAGCTTAAAGTTCCTCCGAAGGTAAAGAATATGTTATGGAGAGTTTGTAGGGGAAGTTTACCAACAAGGGCAAGATTATTGGATAAAGGGGTGAATTGTTCTTCTATGTGTGTCATGTGTGAAGAAAGCTATGAAGATGTGAGCCATGTGTTGTTTGATTGCCCACGAGTAAGAAAGGTTTGGCAGGATAGTTTACTTTTCAGCAAGGTAATTTCGGTGATGCGAAGGAATAATACAGCGGCTGAAATCACTCTTGCACTGATGCAAGAACTGTCACAAGGTCAAGCTGAGTTATTTGCAACAATTGTGTGGAGTTTGTGGAAGTCTCGCAACCTAAAGTTATGGCAGAATGTTGAGGAGACATGCCAAACTATTTTGGAGCGAGCTAGGCAGTTGTTGACTAATTGGAGAGTTGCAAATAATATGCGAATGCAGCGAGGGCTGGATGATGTTGTTGCTGTCGCGAACACAGCAGATCAGCGAGCTGCTGTTGCTGCCACGAACATAGCAGAACAGCGGGCTGCTGTTGCTGCTGTCACGAATACAGCAGATCAGCTGGCAGCTGCCGTCACAAACACTACATATCAGTTGGCAGCAAGTGCTATTGGTGTTGGGCAGCAGGAACAAATTCGGTGGAAGAAACCGGGTATTGGAAGGCTTAAGTGTAATGTAGATGCGTCATTCTCGGATAATTTAAACCGTGTAGGATTTGGTTTTTGCATTCGAGATGAAGCTGGAAATTTTATAAGAGCAAAAACAATGTGGTTAAACCCCGTTTGTACACCGGAAGTTGGAGAAGCCTTGGGTCTTTCATATGCTATTATTTGGGTGCATGATTTACAACTTACAAATGTGGATTTTGAGTTGGATGCGAAGAAAGTTGTAGATTATTTTAACAAAGGTCATAATGTCGGAGAAATCGTGCTACTTATTTTGAAAACTCTAAGGTAGAGTTTAGTCGGAGACAAGCGAATGAGGTCGCTCACACACTTGCTCGAGAGGCCAATTTCTTAGTTAGTCCCTAAAATTTTAATGTTGCACCTCTTTGTATTTCGACTTTGATTATTAATGAAAAACTATAAGCTATTTTCTCTCCAAAAAAAAAGTAATTTTAGGTTCACCAAAGAAATCCATAGCAAGCAATGTGTGTGAAAGAATAAAGATTGTTGAGTGAGTGAGTATCACAGTGTGTAGAATGGGGGTATTTATAGAAGGAATGGTGCGCATGAAATTAAATCGGTCGAGATTGTTTGGTTCATACTTTTTTCAGATATCAAAATTTTCGAAGTCATTCAATTGCATTTGTTTTATATATCAAAATTTTCGGAGTCATTTAATTGCATTTATTAAAAAAAAACCTGCAAATCCATTTACGCCTAATTTATTCATTCATTATTAAGGGAGGGTAATCCTTAATTTTTTCACTCTGCTACGTTTTTCTTTCATCCCACAACTTTGGCATTCAGCTTCTTCTAACTCTTCAACGTCATCAAACTTTCTTTCTACTTCCAAATGATTGTGTTTATTGGTGTTTGCCACGACTTATAGATAGTTGTAATGAGATTTTTTTGGAGATGATGAAGGGGAAGAACCACATCCACATAAGTGAGACATTTTTCATACATTAATTCCGACGGACGAATGATTTATTATGTTTACTCTGTGAAGCACGGACACCTCTAGGACCAGGTGTGTCGCGGTATCCGACACTCCTATGACACCCGTACGACACGTGTTGAACCGGTGTCCTAAATAATTGTTTTTTCTTTACTTCGACACTTCTATGATCGGTGTCCGACACGTGTATTACTCTCATACGAGCCGTGTCAGACAACTAAGACAAATATCTAAACCAATTTTTTTTCTCTCTTGCTTCTGCACACCATAGATACAAGAGTTACATATGTTTTGAGAAATGTTGATCAATTAGGGGTTATATACATTATAGTTGATTATATCATTTCTAGCTTTTTTGATAGTAGATGAATAAATAGAGGTCAAATACTATGAAATCTTGTTGTCGAACTTTTTCTAATGAAATAAATTACTCAAGTTAGATGTTTATATATGTATTTTAATTTTCTTTTTAGACTGTGTTTAAATAAATTAACATATGTGTAGCGGTGTCGGTGTCCTATATTTTTTACATTAGCGGTGTCGACGTGTCCGTATCAGTGTCGTGTCAGGTGTCCGTGCTTCATAGTGTTTACTTCTATCATGATCTCTTCACACCTAATAGAAAGGACATTATTTACATTATATATTAATGACAGCAATTTTTTACAAAATAATGTATGTAGCTACGACCATCAGTGTTTGATAGATACATTAAATCAAGACAGTAGATACTATATAGATGTTATCAACAAACATTCAAATTCAAGTACAAGTTGGACGGACTCACTCACAAGTAAGTGTTTTCACTTGCACCTTTGAACTCTTTAGTATTGCATATGATTGTATATATATATATATATATATATATTTTTGGTTTTACTACCCTTAGTATAGGAGAGGATAACCATTAATGAATAATACTAAGTAATTAATCCATATGGGGTATATATATATAGTGTGATTCAGGCCAATTATAACCAAACATTAGGATCTTCAAATTTGTTCAATCCTAAAGACATCCTTAATTAAAACAAAAAACATTTCAACAAATTCAAAACTACAAGAAGAGCATCTGGTAGCTAAAATTTAATAAAAATAAAATAAAATAAAATAAAAGGCTTATGCCAATTCAAATACTAGTGTTGCTGCCATTTTAAACACTTCATAGTAGATGATAATAATTCAACATTTCAAATCCAACTTAATTTTATTTTTAAAAATATATAGTTCAGAATCCTACATTCAAACATATACAAAGACAATAAAACAATAATGAAAATCAATTAGCCTTATGGATAACTTACACTCCTAGTGAGCTTAGTTATTCCCAATCCCTTACAATTCCTTTTGTCTAAACTTCTCTTAGCTATATCCCTCATAGACAAAGTTAACGAGAGTTTAGGGTTAAGTCTGATTGTGGCATTATATTCCTGGCTGAAATCCATCTGAGACTTCAAAGCATCAACAAGTGTAATAACTTTAGAACTTCGCCCTACTTTATCTTTAACAGCTTCACAACAAAGTCCACACACCCACTTTCCACAATAATCTTCTTCAACTTCACTCATATAAACTTTGCTACATTCTTCTTTCATCCCACAACATTGGCATTCAGCTTCTTCTAACTCTTCAATGTCATCAAACTTTCTTTCTACTTCCAAGTTATAGTATTTGTTAATTTCTTGAGACACGTCCGAGACCGCCTTTCGTAGCCTTTGCTGACTCTCCTCCTATATATGGAAACAGAAAATTAGTATTGTCAAGTATAAGTATGACAAACTATATAGATAATTAAATCAGTGACAAAATGAATAAATTAGAGATTAATGGGTAGAGCTAATCACCATGAATGAAAGAAAAAACTTGAGAGCTAAATTAAAGTTGTTTTTTATGCTTGCTTTGTAAGTCTAGCAATTGTTGCAGTTGCGTCAGCATGCTTATATATGTGCCTATTTATACATTACGTGTGTGTGGATGAGTGATACATAAATTGACAACAAAGACCAATTTGTCCACCACTAGCAATGCAAAGGGTTTCTACTTGGCTTGATGTGGAACAATGGTCTTCAATGCTTTACACAACTATAGCTTGCTTTTCATCTTTACTCGTGAAAGATTCAGACATATATGTTGCATGCATGATGCATGTGGAACAAGTTGTACTGCTGGAAATAACAAACTTTATGCATGGATGGATGGTTGTGTTCTGCTGGAATGTCACAAAGTTAGCAGTCTAATCAAATGAAAGATAAATAGATGTATCACATGTATATAGTTGAAGGTGTATTAAAAAGAGGATAATTCTTGCATGATGACTACAAATCCAACTCATTTAAACACACACATAAAATTACATATTGATCAATGTTTTTAATAATAATAATAACAATAAATTGATTTTTTTTTATTTCAATCTTTTTTTCTTTTCGTGAATGTGTCTAAATCATTTGAATTTATGACCACACAATCACTGCTCCTAAAAAGCAAGGTAGATAAGTTTGAGGCACTGTCACCCTGCAAAACCAGAGCACACAAATACTCCACTATTTGTAAACTCTTTTAAAACATTATATAGCTCTTTTTTAATGTGATACTTGAAATTTTCGTAATCAAAAGACAAATTCACAATATTTAGATCATACAATTGATCACTCTATGTTGTACTATGTCAGTTGTGCAAATAAAATCTCTTTTTTCTTTAAACAAAAATTTGTTTGAAAAAGAATCAAAAAACTATAAGGAGTACAAGAATTAGTTAGGTATTACAACAAAGTTAAAAATGATAAAGTAAATTATAAAAATAAAATAAACCAGACCTGCAATAAACAAAGTACAGAGAAATAACCTAACAGGCCAAGCTCGAACCAATAAAATACTACCTTTGTACAATTGAGTATTGTTCTTCAATTTTTGGTTGTGAAATTATTATGGATTCGTTCATAATCAAGATTTTCAAAAAAAAATATATCTTCAATGGAAATCAAAGTGAGGCTAATTAATAATCTACTATGTGACATATTAGATCACAAATAACATTTTAAAAAATTTAGTATAACAAAGCTTCTTTCAACAATAAAATAAATAGTTAATAGTATTTTAAAAGTCGTACATGTATTAAAAAACATTTAAAAATAAAAAATAATGCATATGCAATATACTGATCAATTTTTTTTTTTGATGGTGATCGGGATTTGAACCTGGACCTTGTGTATATTATGCATTGTCTCTGCCAACTGAGCTAAGCTCACGAGGAGTGATCAAATCTTTTAGTAAGAGAGTCAAGTGATTGATCTACAATATAAATAAAAAAAAATATCTAAAAGATTCAACCGTAGACTCAAGGTTTTTTTTTTATTGGATAAATTTTTTTTAGCACTTTTTTTTTGAATGGCAAATATATAAATAAATAAAACGATAAACTGTACAGATACATCAAAAGGCCGTCCGAAGATGCCACACCAAAACACCCCTTGGGGAAACTCCACGCCTCACAAACGAGGAAGGAGAAACAGCCCAGGGGCACCACCAAAAACAAGAAAACACCAAGAAAAAGGACAAAATCACCCAAACTGCAACCCCGCAAACGAACACAACGAACACGCCAAGCCCTGCAGAGAAACAGAATACAAGGAGAAACCCAGGAAGCCGGGCAGGAAGGATAGAGGCAAACAGACCCCCATCCAACCCCCCATAACCCCAGGAGCACAACCACCACGACACCATACCGCTGCCAACAAAGGACGGGCTGCAACTCCCGCTCATAAAAAGAGCAGGGACTAGCAGGGCACTTAGCCAGGAACCACTTCCACGCTAAGAGTTTTGCACGGTCCACCACAGACTCCTCTCGACGGGCGCCACCAGAAAAAATAAGGTCATTCCGGGGCGTCCAGATGGTCCAAATAACAGCATGTCAAACCAGAAGCAACCCTAATCAAACACGCTTCCCCCTACAATAGGAGACCTTGGTCGGTCACCCATCTCGTCCATGCTCAGGGTCACAGGTCACTTTGGTACTAGGATGTGTGCTTGTATTTTTATGTAGTCTTTGTTGAAATATTAATTATTTAATTAATCAATTATATGGATTGACAATAAGCAATTATTAAAATTCCTCTAAAAAAAGCAATTATGAAAATCTTTATCAATATAAATTACGGTCTATTTTCTTTTTTTAGGGAAAATTACGGTGTATTGTTATTAAGCACTAATTAATAAATAGATGAATATGTGTTGAGTTTTGATTCTAAATGAAAAATGACAGGTTTGACCGCATCCAATTAAGTCCAATGAGAGATCTATCTTCAATCATTTAGATATTTAATCGCTTCTCCATTAAAAGGTGGGTCATGTTAACTTGTACCCTGAGGGCACAAGTTAAGGAGTTTAAAATAGAATTAACAAATAAATTTTATATTTAAATGATAACTTTTGAAACTTTCAAAGCATTGAATGCACAACTTTTAAGAAAAAGTTTCTATATTTGCTTCCTTAACTTATGCCCCAAGGGCACAAGTTAACATTTCCCTTAAAAGGTTAATAGCGTGGTTGAAAAACCTAGGGGACAACGTCATCTTACACTCCTACTCTCTCATCGGTCTCTTTTGAATTTTAAAAGGTTTGTCGTTCATGATCATCTCTAAGCATATGATAATATTTTATAATTTATATGTATGATTTGTTTTTGAATAATATATGTATGATTTTATTAAAATCCACCATTCTTCTCTTTTTGTATAAATTCTTCATGATTAAATAGTATTGCTCTCTCCAAAAATAGTCAAACCCAATATTAAACATATTTTTTCAATTTAATATCAAAGTCTATTTATTTATTCAAATCACCCACCAAATTAAGGACACACAAGCTTAAAAGAATATACTGATACTATGAGGTTGGTTTGTAAATTTTGAGAGCAAGAAAATTGGCATATACTTCCTTATCTCTTTTTTTTGTCGAAAATATACTTCCTTATCTTGAATTTGCGATAAGCACGACATGGGTGAAGGTTAACCAATTTTTTGTTGGATAGCAACAAACATATAAAAGGTTATCAACACACGTAATTCACGAGGGAAACTTGGATCTATGTACCCATATGTATGTTGAATATGACTTGGGAAACTAAAAAATATAAACTAGTCACCTTAATCAGGATCCCTATAGCGCTAGTAGCTATCTCAAAGCATTTACCAGGTTCTATATTCCATTTTGAGGAATGATATTTGCACTACTATTTTATAAATAATTTTGAAAAAATTCTTTCTCTTATATTCTCATTGTATTTTACTTTTTTTTTCTTTCTTTATTGCTTTAAATTTTAAATCAAAGCCAAATTTTGTTAGTAGTATGCTAAAATAAAATATCCACAAGAGTATTGTGTTTGATTGTCTTGTAACCTATAGTAAGAGAGATGTGTTTGACAAATTAATAATGAATTAATTATTTAGTGATTCAAGAACACGAAACCGTGAAGAGGATAATTGTAGAGTATGCGTGTGTCTAACTTATGGACTTATAATCTCAGCCATCTATTTTAATCCAAAGGCTGAAAACATTCTCATCATTCTCACATAAGATGGTCATTCTCATGTGATATGTCCTATATATATATATATATATATATATATATATATATATATATATATATATATATATATATATATAAGTTTGAACATTGTGACCCAGGGTCACGCATCGGATATCAATGTAAATGAAAAAAAAACATTTGATAGAGTTGTAACATGACTTTATCGTGGGAAAAGATACAGAATTCAACAATGAGAATCATCGTCAACTTGAGGGAGAGTCTCATGGTTCAAAGAAACCTAAACAAAGGAGATTTCTCAAATCGTTTATTGGGAGTCAAAAATCTTAATTATGGCAGATTAAACAAGTTATAAATTTCGATTGTATTTGACATCTTCTTCGGCAATACCTTAGTATATCTTCTGTTTTTAATTTAAGTTGATTTTCGTGTGTCCGAGTGATTTGAAAAGAACGTAATAATAGAACAAAATATTTAACAACTAGAAATCTTTAGTTCAAGAAATGTTTGATAAAATTAAGTTTTGGTCCTTTTGGTGGCTGAAGGCAAATTTTTACTTTTTGTTATTATAGATGATGGTTTAGCCATTAGTTTGTTTGTGCATTGGTTTACAACTATTTTGTTTTATTGGCATTGTTGTCATTGTAATTGACTGTGAACTGGTTGCATTCTGTCTTGGTAAACCATGTATTAGATAGAATGCATTTTCAGTAATAAACATATTTTATTTTACCTTGTTAAAAAATAATAAAACTATAAGTTTCAGTTAATTTATGAGATTGGTTTTTTAAATTTGTCTTTTTTTTTTCCGTCAATAACTTGTATTGTATGCGAATTTCTTTTTTATTTTTTTTAGGGAAAATTCCTTTTTTATTTTGTTAATAAACCTTGTAGGCAAATTCTTGATTTTGAAGCCTGCTTGCACCGTCATGTTCGAAAATGAGAAAGCTGGATTAAAAAAGCAAATAATTTTAACTTTGTGCTAATTGACTAGCTGAGGCTTTCAAACCACAAAAATTCAAATAAATACGTGATAATCTGAACCCGTAACAATTTACAAAGGTGACGAAACTCAACGATGTATAGTTCTAGTTCATACCAACCAATCAATTTTTGTCATGGTACAAAAAGAAACACGTTGTGCATGTCGTGAATATCCAATTGTTGGGATTGACAAAGATTGTTCTGAGTTCTGTTATCTACTTTTTTTTTTAAGAATATTAGTTATAAAATAGTAAGAGCATCTCCAGCGGAACAATATTGATGTTCTCAAGGTAATTTTTGTGGGCCAATAATTGCCACATAAAATTCAAGAACTTTTATCATTTTCACTCCAATGCATTTAAGTTCTTAGTTTGTTTTAGAGAAATGATATTTTGACAACCACTTTTTGATAACTTTTGGACAACTTTCTCTCTCATACTCTTCCTTTTTCTCTCTCCATTGTTTTTGACCAATAAGAAGTGAGAAAAACAAGGTTGTCAACAAAGTTGTCATCAAATGGATGTCAAAATATCATTACTCTTTGTTTTATATGGGGTCCACCATGAACTTCACATAGTATTATACTCCCTCCGTTTCAAAATGAGTGTCGTTTTAGCCAATTGCACACATATTAAGGAATGAAATAAAGTAGTCAAATGTCATAACAATTTTACCAAATTATCCTAATCAACTATTGGTTTGTTTTCCATTAAAGAAAAAACAATACTTTGGAAGTAGTGTAACATAGTATTAAATGAATGGTACAATTGAAAAGAAAAAGTTATTATTGCATTGGAAACCGAAAGTGACATTCATTTTGAAACAATTTTTTTTGCTAAAACGACACTCATTTTGAAACGGAGGGAGTATATTCATTTCCTTTCCTCTTCTCTCTCCTTGCTTTTGTTTTCTCTGACAGAACAGTGCAAGAACGTGTTCCTCTAGGAGAACAGTTCTCCAGTTTGTACTTCCATGTCATTCTTCTCCAATGGCTAGAACAAAATTCTATGTTCTTGTCTCTTAAGAACATAGTGTAGAACATGCATTGGAGTTGCTCTAATGCACTCAACAGACTTGCATGTTTTACGGGAAAATCATATTTGATGAATTTTCAAATATAAACAAAGGGTCATGTTAACCAGTGCCCCGGGGCACTGGTTAAAGAAGCCAAACATTTTCCATAAACAAAATATGATGAACCTCATTTTAAAAAAGGACAAATAAATAAGGTTTATGTGTTTTTTTTAGGGGAAATAAGGTTTATATGAATGTTTATAAGATAGAGATAAAAGTATGAATATAAGATAGACAAGTAGAATGATAAAAAAAAAAAAAAAATTGCAATGGTAGTATTTGAGAAAAAGATTAATGAAAATAAATGACCAAACCCGTATTTTAAGGTAAAAAAGTTAATTATTATTACCAAACTGTCATTTTTTATATTTGATTTTTCAGAATAACTTGTGTTAGGATAATATTAATATAAGAATATTTTTGAAATGTTAAATATATTAAAAGTTTAATTTCCGCATTGTTATTGTAACAAGTTTTACACCGCTAATTCATCACAATCAATCATGCATGTGATTTTAGAGTTGGTTAAAATGGATGTCAAATATTTGATAATGATATGATGATTATGATTGCAAATTGCAATGTATGTGGTGTTGGAGGTTGTCAACCATAGCTACCATTTCAAGTCTAAAAACACATTTCCCTATCATATACCTTCATCCATGTCATTTTGGAACTATTAAAGCTCGTTCTTGAAGATTTTGAGCTAGAAAGAGGATTTCCTACGGTGGGACTATCGTCATTGCACTTTTTTTTTTTTTTTTTTATCTTGTAACTCTTACTTCTCTTTGAATATGGTTGTAATGAATTCCTCCATGATTCATTCCATTTTCATTTTATTTTCTAAACTCACCATGAGCTAAACTCTAATGTAGTTAAGGGTTAATGGGGTTTTAATTGACGTTTGTATTTTAGTATGCTGTTGTGTGCTTATCCACCTATTTTAATATTAATCTCTGAAACTTAGTTTGCTCATTTAAGTTTTATTGCTAGTCCTTAGAGTTTGGAAAACGATAAAGATGAAAATGTTTGTTTAATGTGGATTAAGCTATCATAATTGAAAACGATGGTAACTTTGGATCCTAGTGATTTTAAAAGACTAAGAATAACTTTTAAGTCCATAGGAAACTTCGTACAATTATTTTGCATGATTTGATTTATAGTGTGTGAAACTTAAAAGAGATAACCCAAAGATAATTATGATGGATAAATTGAAAAAAAAAACCTCGAGGTCTCATAATAAAAATAAGCCCCTAATAAAAAAAACATATTTTTTTTAAAAGAGCAATCTTCTGTTTAAATTGAAAATAACATCCGTGTAATGATTATTAGCCATCAAAATCAAAATTAACAATTATTTTTACTAAGAAAACACGATTTTTTAGTTAGAAATAGGAACATAGAACATGTTTTTTACTTAGAAATAGAAACATTGAACATATTTTTTTACTTAGAAATTAGGCTGGTTGAGTCTATTCTCACATTTACCTGAAGACTAAATCACCTAATTTTTTTCTATAAAAAAATTTATAAATGTGATTTTTCATTTGTTTTATTAATAAAAGAACCCACTGCATTTATTCATAAGCAATGACAAAAAAGGTAAAAAAAATTATAGATGTAACAGACAGGAGTTATGATTTAATTTCATTGCATATTTGTATATTTGTCCTTTGCGGCCTAATCCGGTAAAAAGAAAGAAAAACAAATTAGTACCAAAAAAATAATATTTTTAATTTTGATGAATAAAAAAAGGAAAATGTTAACTTGTGCCCTCAGGGCACAAGATAAGGATCTTAAAATAGAATATAGAAATAAATAGGGTTAATAAGCTTTTACCCCCTGTAATATAGGTGACTTTTGATTTTGCCCCCTAGGAAAAAAAAATTTTAGATTCCGACCTCGTAAAATGAAGATTCTTTGGTTTTGCCCCCGACCCCAATGAGTCACCAGAATCTCCTACGTGGCACGTGACGTTAGCAGATTCTGCTGACGTGGCGCGCTGACTGTATAATTATTTTTATTTTTTTATTTTTTTTTATTGGGGTACACGTGGCATTTTTGTTTTTTTTTAAAAAAAATTAAAAAATTCTGGAAAATTGAAAAATTAATAAAAAAAATTTAAAAAAATTTTAAAAATTCGGGAAAAATTAAAAATTAATAAAAAAAATTGAAAAAAATATTAAAAAATTGTGGAAAATCGAAAAATTAATTAAAAAAAATCTGGAAAAATGAAAAATTAATAAAAAATATTAAAAAATTATGGAAAATTGAAAAATTAATAAAAATGAAAAAAATTGAAAAAAAAGGAAAAAATAAAAAAAAATCTGGGAAAATTAATAAAAATAAAATAATCTAATAAAATGAAAAATAATGAAAAAATTCTGAAAAAAATAAAAAAGATTAAAAAATTCTAAAAAAATTCTGGAAAAAATAAAATTTCTAAATTTTAAATAAAATTCTGGAAAAAATAAAATTCTGGAAAAATGAAATTTTCAAAATTTTAAATTTTAATGAAATTTTGGAAAATAAAAATTCTGGAAATTCTCGAAAATAAAAAATTCTGGAAAATAAATTTTAATAAATTTTAAATTTTCGAAAATAAAAATGAAATTCTGGAAAAATGAGCTTAGGTTTTTTGTGTATTTTTCGAAATTTCGAAATTTTCATTAGTATTTTTTCCAGGAAGTTTTGTGTATTTATAAACCGGGAACTTTTGTGTATTTATAAACCGAGAATAAGGGAAAAAATACACTGAAAAAACCTAAGCTCGAGATATATACTAATCAAAATTTTGAAAAATACGAATGAAAATTTCAAAAATTTCATTTTTTTAAAAATGATTAATCTTTTTTAATTTTTTTTTAAAATTTCAAATTTTTTTTAAATATTTTCCAGAATTTTTTTATTTTCCATAATTTTTTCATTATTTTCATTTTATTAGATTATTTTATTTTTTATTCATTTTTTATTTTTATTAATTTTTCCAAATTTTTTTAATTTTTTCTGTTTTTTTCAATTTTTTCATTTTTATTAATTTTTCAATTTTCCAGAATTTTTTAATATTTTTCATTTTTCCAGAATTTTTAATTTTTTTTTAAAAAAAAAACAAAAATGCCACATGTACCCCAATAAAAAAATAAAAAATAAAAATAATTATACAGTCAGCGCGCCACGTCAGCAGAATCTGCTGACGTTGCGTGCCACGTAGGAGATTATGCTGACTCATTGGGGTCATGGGCAAAACCAAAGAATCTTCATTTTACGAGGACGGAATCTAAAAAAAAAAATTCCTAGGGGGCAAAACCAAAAGTCGCCTATATTACAGGGGGTAAAAGCCTATTAACCCAAATAAATATTCGCATTAAAAATATAAGTTTTGAAGTTTTTAAGGTTATGAATGTACATTTTCCAAAATTAAATTTCTACATTTAGTTTCTTATCTTGTGCCTTAAGGGCACAAGTTAACGAGACTCATAAAAAAAGGAAGGATTTGATTTTCTCAACGCGTATTTTCCTCCGCCATATCTGAAAAAAGAAAGAACGCCACGTGTCCATTCTTAGCCAATCAACGCATCGCAACGACTATTTGCTGTATTATTTATTACAGATATCACCGTTCCTTCCTCATCCCACGAAGTTTTTCTTTTACTTTTTCTCATCTTCACAAACATACACTAACCGTTAGATCATCAATAAACGGACAAGATTCATTTAACAAAAACTATAAATATAAACACAACTGTAGGAAAAAAAACACTTGTATGTATTATTGTAATTGTATCTGTAATTGTTCTGTTTTTGTAACGCGTCTCTGTTCTGTTCATTCATTCATTTCCGCTTCTTCCGCCACCGCCACTTTCCTCCGCCACCACCACCACCACCGCCGCCGCCGTTAGCGATGTCTTCCATCGATGCGCCGATGGAGCCACTAACGTCGGGAGCCAGCAACCGTATAATTCCTCTTCTCAAAGCGTTCAGAGCCTCTCTCATCTTCGTCTACACATTCTTCCTCTCTTTTCTCTTGTTCGTTCTCCCTCGTCGGAATAGGGCGGCTCCACCGTCTTCTCCGAGGAAGAATTTGAAGAGACGGTGGCTGGTTAGGGAAGAAGAGGATACGTTTAGGAGAAGAGCGTTGGCGCAGGATGTTGGAATGGGTCATGATGATGGTTGTTGCCGGTGGAATACTTCGATTTTCTATGGTGTTAGAAATAATGCTTTGTTTTGTCGCTCTTGGTTCCCGGTTTACGGTGATCTTAAGTAAGGATTTTCTGTTTTTTTCTCATTTTTAGAAATGTTTTTGTTTTGTTTAGCTTTGCATGTTGAAATTTGAATTTGAAGGAATCTTGATAATTATGTATGTTGTTAAGGAATTTTTATGCATGTTTGTTAATTTTTAAGCTTCATAGTGTGAAAAGAGGGTTTTGGTTTAGATTTTTGGTGGTTCTAGTTGCCAAATTTGTGAAATTGAAGTTCAATTGGACACAAAGTGATGAAAGAAAATTTAAGTGATTGAAATTGTGAGATTTCTAAGGAAAATTTAGAAACTGGGTAGATCGAATTATTGCATTATGTTTATGTTCTTCAGGATGGAAGAGTTTCGTTTAGTATATTGATATGTTATATTGGTGACTAGAGTTTTTTATTAAACATATAACAAAATTATATTGGATGCCTTCACATGCAGTTGTTTTATGCCTTAAAGGATCACCATCTCCACAATTTGGTTTTGAAGTATATAAAATTCATCATATTTGTCTCTAAAGTATACAAAAGTTATCATGTTAGTCTCTAGGATCTTAACTGAAGAGACTAAAGTTTATGTTTATGATAAAAATGGGGTAATGTATTGGTTATTGTTGAGATTGTCTGCAGTTATTTTGTACTGAAGAGTGTTAGATGGCCCAAATCCTCGATTAAAATCTCCCTTTTTTAACTTAATATGTTTTTTAAATTGATTGATTTGCCTTTGCATGAGGAATGGATAGAAAACTCTTGCCTATTGGCAGCCCTTTCTTTCTTTTATTTGGGTTCTATTCCATACAGTTGTGCAGCTCTTTTTAAACATTTGGCTCAAGTTATTTTCGCTTATGTTCTTTCAGGGGTATTATGATCATCATTCACGGGCTTAATGAACACAGGTAATTATGCTTTGTGTGCTTTTAATTTATTTTTTCAGAGCTCAATAGTTGTTACTTGTTGTGGGACTAGTCTAATCCTTTACTTACTTTTTCCCAAAATATGATTTTTTTTTCAGCTTTTGTTGGGGGTCTTCGGGTTCCCCAATACATATAAATAAATATTTCTTATGGTTGTTTCTAAGATAAGCCGTAACATACATGCTTTCCACCCAATTCTGACTCGGTACTCATTTTTCAGCGGAAGATATGCAGATTTCGCTAGGCAGTTAACATTGTGCAACTTTGGTGTCTATGCAATGGACTGGATAGGTAATTTAATTTTTATTATGTATACATTTGAAATCCTTATACTTCATATCATCATCTTTGTGTCCGGTCTGAAGTTATTTGTTTTATTGCTACAGGTCATGGAGGTAGCGATGGATTACATGGTTATGTTCCTTCTCTTGATCAAGTGGTTGCAGACACAGTAAGTATATTTCTACTTTCTGTAGTTGTATAAATATTTGTTTTTATACTTGGAATGAAAAGAACTTTAGGCATTAGTGAAGTTTCTATAATTTCCAAATACCATTTAATGTTTTCGCTATGCACTTTGCATACTGATCGTAATAATATTAACAGGGAGCTTTCTTGGAAAAGATTAGATCAGAGAATCCTGGAATACCATGCTTTCTCTTTGGTCACTCAACTGGAGGGGCTGTGGTTTTGAAAGTATGATTGAAATCTTCTGCATACCTTCTGTTATTAAATTTCTGAAATTTTTGTTGGATTTTGAATTTTAATTTCTGCATTTTTATGTAGGCGGCATCGCGCCCTCACATTGAAGTGATGGTAGAAGGAATCATTTTAACATCACCAGCTTTGCGTGTGAAGCCATCTCATCCAATAGTTGGCGTAAGTTTTGCACTTCTTGGTTGTGCATGATGTTTGACATTGATGTGTTTCTGTTTTGTTGCTTCTGTGCTCAGTTTGGTTGTACTCATTTCATAAGCTTGCTATAAAAACGTCATACAATACAAATTTACCATGAAAGAAACATCCCTGCCTTCTTTTCAACTGTTAATGTCGAGCCCTGACTGTCAAATGCAAATAAAACAGTAGTATGATGTGAGCTTTGGCTACATCAGTAATGCCTAATTCATTTGAATTTATCGATTAGAAGCAGATCAAGCACAATCCTAGCTGTTATTTTACATAGTATTGATAAACCTGACTAGATCTGAGGCACTCAGACTTTCAATTCACATGTATGATGTCTCTTATGATACATGTGTGTCTTAGTATCTTGATTTGGTACAAAACTGAACTCAATGGATACTAATCTCTAGTGTGTATCTTTATTGGATGTGAATCGAATTTTGAACCCCTATCATTCTAATTGTTATAAATCACTATATAAAGGTAGTATAGCCAACCGCTTTTTTTGTTAAATTTGTACAGCCAACCACTTTTTTTTTCATTTGGTTTATGACTTGGATCTTGAAATATTTTGAGATTAGTAGATGATATATGAGCTTGTAGGTTTGCTATGTTGCTTGTTTTTACTTAAAAATATCATATTTTTATTGGAAATATATCTTATGATTCTGTTAGTTACTTATGCCCTTAGGAGTCCTATATCTAGCAGATTCATATTAGGATTCGATTCAGGATTTAGATAATAAGTTTTCCGATTCATAATTGAATCCTGATTTAACCACTCACAGTGTAAATGTGACTGGTTAATTGTTTCTCAGCAGTACTTTCCCAGCATCGCGTCCCCTGCATCTAGTGCTCTTATTTCTGATCTGTTGGCATGAATGATGCTAAAACCGGCCTTTATTTCCCAGGCTTATTTAAAATGTCTTGTTTACTCATGAAGCGTGCAAGTTCAACCACATCCCTTCTCATATTTAGGCTCATACTTCCTTTCCATTTAAGCATTGATCATGCTTTCTTTGATGAAGGGAACTACTTGTCATCGATAGAGTATAAGATACAGAAAATCTTAAGATTATGTGGCTGTACTGAATCATGTTTATTGTAATGGATCATCCTTTGAATGTACTTTGTGCTTTTTGCTTATTCCTGCCTTAAAACTTAAAAGGATGTGTAACGTGTTGATGCAGGCTGTTGCTCCAATATTTTCTCTGGTAGCTCCAAGGTTCCAATTTAAAGGAGCAAACAAAAGAGGCATTCCAGTTTCTAGGGATCCAGCAGCTTTGTTGGCAAAGTACTCTGATCCTCTGGTCTACACAGGACCTATTAGAGTTCGAACTGGCCATGAAATACTGCGAATATCATCATACTTAATGCGAAACTTCAAGTCTGTGACAGTACCATTCTTTGTCCTGCATGGAACTGCTGATAAAGTAACTGATCCATTGGCTTCACAAGATTTATACAATAAGGCAGCTTCTGAGTTCAAAGACATAAAGCTTTATGATGGTTTCTTGCACGACCTTTTGTTTGAGCCGGAGCGTGAAGAGATAGCTCAGGACATTATCAACTGGATGGAAAACAGATTATTTACTAGCATTTGAAAATGTCAATAATGGAAGGTTGATAGAGAAGTCAGCACCAAAAAAAAAGGGGGGGTTGCCAACTTTCTAACTACCAAAGTTGGCAAGTGTGTAGAAAGTGAAGTCGCCCCGAAGAGTGGGTGGCGGAAGCAGATAGGCTATTCATATTTTATTTTATTTAGGTGTTGGACATATTTATTAATTAAATTATATATTGTGTGTAGGGATTGTCGTCCATTGAGAAATTTGTACATTCAGCTGGCTTAAATTTCAGTGATTTTCCGTGGCCCTAAATCCTGATAATAAATCCCACAATATATCGTGTAGTATGTTTCAAATTTTTCGATTGATTGGTTGTATATTTTTTGAAGAACTGCATTTGCTTTCAGACTTGCAATTAACATGAGTTGTTTGGCATAAAGATTAAGTATGCGGGTAGGGGTGAGTGTGGTGTTACCAAATGGTAGCGCACTTCTAATTCAGTTTTCGAATTTAGTTCAAAGAGGGGATAGTAGAAGAAAGGATTGCAACAATATGGTTTGCAAGTGTGTCGGTGTATGATTGATTTGGAAATTTTAGAAATAAAACGGTATTCTAACATGAACTGGTTGAAACGTGAAAGCAAGGATGTCTTGGGAGAATTATACAGAATTTTTAGATCTTCATGTTGTAATGCTTCGGCAAAGCATATTAGCAATATATATCATGCATCTCTCATCATATTCTTATATTTCAAGGGGCTATTGTATCTGCTGTAGTTTTATTTATAAAGATTGGGTGTATAATTTTGCTCTATTATGAATTTATGATGGATGTAAATGTGAAACTGTATCGCCATCTAGAAATGTAATAATGTTTTATTTTTTAGAAGGAAGTAATGTAATAATGTTAGGTGCAAGTGTGAGTTATATGTCCCACATCGAATAGAAAAAGTGGAAGTTGAATACTTTATCGTCTCTCTCACTTTTTCATACCCACAATTGTTCTGTTATTTTCTTTCCCGTACAATTTTTCTGCTGTTTTATTTCTCGGTATGATTTTCTTCCGAAATCAGGAGGGAGCACCACAAAATAGAAAAGTGAGAAAACACGTTACAGTATAAGTAAAACTTTTCTTTTCTAGTCTAATAATAAAAAAAATGGTTAAATATGTTTTTGATCCCTCTAAAATTGGGAACTTCTAAGTATAGTCCTTACTTAATTTTAATAGGTTTTTTAGTCCCTACAAAAAATAATTACTTCTAATTTTAGTCCCTGTTACAACAAAGTTTGTTTAATTATCCTTAAACTCTTAAATTTTTGAACGATTTTTTTGAGACAAGTTTAGAACATTAAGAAAGGTTCATTTACTAAAATTTAGAATTTTTTAACATGAAACAAATTAAATATGAGTTTTTTAAAACGGCAAAAGTTAAAAATAAAATTCACAAAATCTGAATGTAGAAATCAAATTTTGCGACAATTTTTTGCAGAGGAACTTTTAGTAATGTTCTTAACACATCTGCAAAAAATTGTTCAAAAATTCAAGAGTTTAACCATAAATTAAACAAATTTGAATTGAGGAGAGACTAATACTGAATACAGAAAAGATTTTTAAGGACTAAAAGAACTATTAAAATTAAGTAAGGACTAAACTTAAAAGGCCCCAATTGTATAGGGACCAAAAACATATTTAACCTTAAAAAAATCAGCAGGGCACAAAAACATATTTAACCTTAAAAAAATCAGCAGGGCACATTCAAAATGCATATATATGATATCTTCATTACTATGTTCATGTAGACTAATTAACGGTCTCGTTCCAATTCTTCATCAACACATTTTGCTTCCTTAGCATGTACTCTAATACAGCTAACACATGGTCGCTGATTAAGAAATGTGATAACATTCCTTCCAAAAAAAATCAAAAGATGAGATAACATTGTTCAACTAGTATCCTTCCAAACACTATATTAAGTTTGGTTGAATTCATATTTTCTTTTGAGAATTGAATACATATTTATTATTTAAGATTATCACTTTTAATAAAAGAAAAATAGATGGATACCCAAAAAAATAAACACTGCAGGACAGAAACAAATCTTTGTAATCATATCTCAGTTGATAAAGACATTGTAATATCGATGCCCATAGATCTATGGTTCAAGCACTCCACTGACTTTGGCTGGTTGAAGAGTATACAAGCAAGATTGAGTATCGTTGGCCAAACGGCAAAGACAGACAAAGTCAATGATAGACGAATAGACCACTGTTTCCATAATACAGAAGATAATGGTTTTTTATTTGTTGACAAATCTTTACATGCGAGACTAGTATCTGATTTCCTTACAGTGATTGTCTCTTATAGCAATGACTTTGACCAGTTCAAATATTTAAAGAATTCTTTTATTCCCATTTACTTATCGTTTTTAAATTTTTAATATGGTTTTAATATCATTTTGTCATTATTGATCTTAGTTGTTTATTGTGAAAATTTTGGTTTTAATCCTTGCAAGTTTTTTTCTTAGTTTAATCCTCACAAATTCAAAAATCTTTGCATTTTAGTTTCTTATTACGACAACTTATTAGGCTAAGTAGCACCATAAGACGTGACTATATTAAGCCATGTATGACGTTAAAGACTAAACATTAATTTTTGAATTTATTGAACCCAAACAAAAATAATTATTTTCGAATACTTTCTCTAACATTGATTAGTTAATTGGATGTAATTCAGGTAAGTTCTAACATTTTATTTGAAACATATTTTCAAAATGTATGACACATATTCATTTCATTCAATAAATTGACGAGTGTTCAAAAAAAAATGTTCATAACACTCATTTAAAATCATATTTAGACCATAACTCTATCAAAAGTAAAGAAAATTATTGGTTGTCTAGAAATCTGTAAAAAGTCATAAAATGAGAAATAAAAAACAATGAAGAGAGTAATATATAATTAGTTAAAAAATTAAAATACATTTTTGATCTCATTTTATCAAGCACGACGATCCTCTTTTTAAAGGTGAATGTTTGACTCTAGAATGAGGTGTGGCGTAGCAAGTTTTTAAATGGTGTTACATTTAAAATGCTAACGTGGTTAAATTGAATATAAAAAAAATGAAGTTTTGAAACGTTATTCCAAAATCTCTTGAGTTTGAGAATCTTAAACACTTTCAAAATGAAATGAAGAAGAAAACGAATCGGGACGAAAGAAGTGTTAAAAAAATTCAATCTAAAGGTTATAAAGTGATACTTGTGTGACAAAAAATCTTTCCAACTCCACTTTTGGGGTTAAAAATTTAAGTTGGATCAAAACTGAAACAATGTGATAATTGAGAGCGTAGCAAAATATATAGACACGACAAATGCAATTAAAATATGTAATATGATAAAACAAAGATCCAATAAATCAATTAATTAACCAACTCCACTATTAACCAATGAATTAACCAACTCCACTATTAACCAATGAATTAATTAATTATATAAAACAAAGATCCAATAACATTTACATCATTTCAAAGAATAAATTACATGTTCCAAACCACACCATGCATAAAGCTTTAACTATAATTGATAAAACCTCCCAGCAGAGCCAACCAAAAAAAAGTTACAAAACGAAGTAATAACACAAACAACACAAATTGATACATATAGAGAGATAGAAATAGTAAGCACAACATGCACACAATTAAACAAACCACATTACAAAAATAGTATCACAACTGCAATTGAACATCATTTGTTCTTAATTTTGACTAGGTGGAGAGTGGAGAATATGCAAGCTCAATGTTTTTGGCCATGCAATTGAGAAAGTTTCCAATGTAGGATTTCAAATTTTGCAAAGTCCACCCTTCCACAGGATCACAAGCACACTCCCATTCGATCATACAACCTACACGTTTAGCATCATCACCACCGTCCATTTGCAGTGGCAGTACTTTCATTGTAGCCACGTAATTCTTAAATCCCATGTTGTTATCAACAATTTCATAGGACAAACAACGTTGTACGGGATCAATTGTCAAAAGCTTCTCTTTGAAAAACTTAACAACTGGTTCAGAATTTTCATCAACACTTTTTTTTGTGGAAGCACAATAACGAATGAGACCAGGTTGGCCTTCAATTCCTTCAAATTTATAACAAGTATCAATTGGGAGCCATTTGTGTAGGTTACAAAAATCATCTAACACTTGCCACACTATTTCCTCTTCGGTTCCTCTTACCTCAACGGTGGCTTTACCTTCCCATCTTTTTAGCTTATTTTCCCCTGCCATTATTCTTGCCGAGTGTATTGCTTGATTGATGAGGAACGTTTTTTTTTTTTGTTTAATACTTAAGATGGAATTTTTGTTTTTTGATATGAATTTGAGAGGGATTAGATATCTTTATATACACACACAAATCCATATAGTATATATTAGTCAACCCATGCAGTACTCTATAAGAACGCAACCATCAACTATAATAATACCCGGTCAAGATAAAAAAAAAGTTTCAATATAATTTTATAGTATTTTATTTACAAAGTTGACAGGTTATGCGACTAAATCTAATTCCTTTATCATTACAAGTTACAACTTTCCTTATCTCTTCCTTGCACAAGTTGTGCATGATGGCTAGCTGCTAATTAAGCCTGCTGTAAAAACGGGTGGCATTTAGTATGCACACTACACAAATTTGTGCACCATAAATAAGTTTTAGAAAGTTATTTTTAACCATAAGATGAAAGAGGAACATTGATCTTTAGTGTAATCTGTCTACACCATATATTTCTCACTTTATCTTCAACCTCTACCATCTCCTTCTTTTCACCACCACCACCACCACGACCACCAAACACAACAGCACCTGTCAGCAAACTCAAAACTTCAATTGTTCAACCCAATATCCATTATCAATTCCAATCGAGTTTGAATATTGTTCTCAATTTTGACAATTATTAAAACACCAACAACAATTATTAGCACAATTTTCACCCCACTGCAGATCCAGTAAAAACCCCAACATTTTCATATCGTTCAGCACCACCATGAGATTTATGAGACACTGTTGTTGCCTCTGGAAACTTTTCAGTGTGATAAATAGCTACACCAACAACAATCACAACCCAGAAAGAAATTAAATTCAATTTATGGTAAATTTCTCATAAAGGAAAAAATTAAAATCGTGAAAATTATGTCTCTATATTTTTGTCAAAATTGAGAGCAATATTCATACTCGATTGGAATTGATAATGGGTATTGGGTTGAATAATCTATAGTTGCATATTTTAATTGGGGAAAAAGAATTAGAGTCAAGCATGAGAAAGAAGATGAACTAAATTGAGTCCTAATTATAGTTAAGATTCAAATTTATTGGTTATTTTTTTATTTTTTTGTTGAGCGATGGAACATAAATATAAGTGTTTTTGCTGTTCTGTAATAGCAGGTGAGTGGGGGCATGAAAGAGCGTGGTGGAAGAACAGTGTAGGTGAGGGCGTTGAAGACAAGTGAAAAAGATATAGCGTGGAGAGACTATAATAAAGATCGGTGTTCCTTTTAATCTAATGGTTAAAATAAAACTTTCCTTAATTTGTGCATTGTGCACAAATTTGTGCATTGTGTATACTAAATGCCACCGTAAAAACGTGTTATAATAGGTGGGATTTACAATGCACAAGCAAAAGACTTGTGCACAACACAAACTTGTGCATTTTGTGGGCCCAAATCAAATCTGGACCGTTCATATATTATTATTTTAATGCCAACGGTTGAGATTTGTTTGGATTGAGAAATGGGTGACCTGCTGCCACAAAGGGAGAGATGGCATGTGGGTCCCACGCGGGACCCACTCCTTTGATTAAATCTGAATTTTATATTGCAATTTTTTTGGTGGGGTTTGTATTGGACTTGGGCTTGACATTTGTGAGTAAAATTTTATATATGGGCTGCCAAATTTAATATTCTTGGCCCGAAAATAGGAAATATTTTTTCCATGCATAATTTTATTTATTTGTTGACAATTCAAATTCAATTGAATTGAATATTGAAAAATCTGAAAATTAGTAGAAGTTGTTTTATTAAATTGGACGGTTGTAATTGGATTTGAAGTTTTTGGGAAAAATAAATGGGAGAAACTATAAGATGAATAAATTGGGTGTTATATTTGGGTAGTAAAATTGTTGTGGAAAAATTACAAGATGAAGAATTATGATGTTTTGGAAAAATAAATTGGAGAAATTATAAGATGTTTTGTTGGTATAACATAATATTAATAATGTTTATTTATATTGTGAGTCAATCACTACCAAAAAAATATTGTAAGTCAATGATGAATGATTGAATTATGAGAAATTATGGTATCAGAAATTAAACATTGGAGTATTATTAATTGTACAGTTAATAGAAGGAAATTATGTAGAAAGTAAACTATATTAATAATATTAAGATGTAACATTGAATTAACAAATAATTAGATATTATTTTATTTGGAAATTAATATTTTTGTATGTTATTTTATTTGGAAATTAGTTGACAATTTTTATACTAAAAAAAGTAAACTATAAGAGTTAATAGAAAGCTAAAAAATCCCGAAAAAAAAAAAAGCAATGACAGGTGAGCACGACCGTGCTTTATAATGACACGGTCGTGCTTAAAGTGACTGGAGTTGGATTTGAAAAAGTAGTGGAAGGTTCGCACGGCCGTGCTTTAAATAGGCACGGTCGTGCCTTAAACCACTGGCTGTTGCCTTGAAATTGTTTTGGGACAGACGCACGACCGTGCGTGTAATAACACGGTCGTGTAAGAAAGACAGAAAGTGACTGGTGTTCTGTCTGCAATAGCTGCACGACCGTGCTTGAATTAGACACGGTCGTGTGTGTATCAGGTGCCATATCCAGTAGAACCAACAATCATTAGTGAAATAAAAATGTGCACAACATACCAGAGCATGCCAATTACTAGCACGAGCCATGTGTTTTGTTAACATGCAAACAAGTTCAGCAAGTTCAGAGCTAATATAATTTACAACATAATTATATTTGGATCATTGTTCACACAAAGCATTAAAGTTTATTATTCTGGACCGGGTGGAGGATAATGGAAGTTGAGTCGCTGCATCGTTTCTGCAAGCATTCGTTTGATGCATGCAACCTCATCATACGTCCTGTCAGCCTTCGCCTCCATTCTTCGACGCCAATCATCGTCGTCGTCTTTCATTCCAGTCGCAGGTTGTTGCTCCTCCCGGTAATCACCCATCTCTTCATCTCTGCCAGCCTGCTCTTTAGGTACCCGTGAATCTAAATCCATATAAAGCCAATTTGCTGGATTTGTTACGTCAGTTCTCGATGGATCTGGCAACAAGATTGAATCTTCGTTGAATACCTGCAATATAAAAGTCTTGTTGTCCCCATCTAGATCTCTTACCATATGTATATTTTTACAGAAATCGATATCAATGGCATAGTTCCCGTCAATGCCAATTTCTTGTGTTGCAGTTCTCGCACCCAGCTTCCATGCAATGAAACTTACCAATCCCCCCGCCACTATCTTACCTTTTGGTTGTGCCGCCACATATGCCAAATGGTCTAATAGGTAGTAGCCAGTGTTTACGGGACATTTGTTAATCATGGCCCATAAAAGGAATAGCTCATCAGACCTCACAGTTGCAGTTTCCGGCCTACCGAAAATGGTGCAGGCCATAACTCTATGCAAGTATTTGAAAACAGGGTTTTGTATCATGCTGGCCTTGGCAGTTTTGCCATTAAAACGGTTCCGGCCAGTTATTTTAAACCAAAACTCCTGTTTGTCAAAATGTCGATGCTTTTTATCATGAATGATCCCCGTGCTTTCGAAGCCCATTATGTCATTAAATTGAGTGAGGGACATGTTATATTCCACGTTGCCCAAACTAAATGAAACGGTGTGGTTTGGGTTTTTGTAATTGTCTGCATCATGAACAAAAGAGATGGTACTTAAAAATTCTAGTGTACTAGTTTCGAAGGCAAAGTGCGTCTCGCCTACGAAATCTTTCCAGCCTACATTACTAATCAATGTCGTGACATTGTCCTCTATACCCAATGCCTGTAGAGCGGCTGAATCGGGGTACCTATTGGGTACAACGTCTCTTTTCACAAGCATACTGTACCTCACCTTTTCAGATTTGTGAAGAATAAGTCCCCTCTCATTGAGTCTACCCTGTTTCTGCGTTCCGGAAGAAGTGCTGCCAACATGAACACCCTTTCCTTTAGAAGCCATTTTTTCAAAATTTCTGTTCCTGTCGCAAACAAAAAGTAGTAACAATTTACATACATTAATTGTACACCCACATATGGCAGTACTAGTAACAACAAGATTCATAAGCAGAAAAAAAAATGAAATAGTAGTATTTAACATTTCCTGATAACAATTAATCAGAAGCCCTATATAAGAAACAAACAGGAGTAACAATACCCACCAATCAGAAACTCATTCCTAATAAGAATAATGAAAGCAAAAAGAACCTAACAATCTCTATCAATGTAGTGCTTCAACATTCAATAAAAAGCAACCAACTGCATGAAATTAAGTAAAAGGAAAGAAAGAAATGGAGGTTAATTACCTAATAGTGAGTGTAGATTTCGAAAGGGGAAAACCTAAGGTTGATGATGGTGATGATTTCTGGCGCTGCAGGAGGAAGAAGAAGAAGGAATTATAATAAGAAGGAAGTAAAAGAAGAAGATTGAGGTAGGAGACACCTTTAAATGTTTTGGTGAGTTGGTGGAATTGTGGGTTGTTGACAAATCATTAATAATCATTAATATGAAAATGATTATCATAAATGAAAACAAATCATTAGTATGAAAATCATTAAAACATAATTGGTAAATGATTAAAAATAAGGGATATGCACATTTAATTATGAAACGTTCCGAACACGACCGTGTGTAAGTATGACACGGTCGTGTGTATTTGTACTGGACTAAAAAAAAGGGAATTAATGGACAAAAAAAGTGGTTGTAGGGACTCGAACCCAAACCCTCAAAGTTGCAAGGACAAGTCTGTAACCATTAAGCCACATGGGCGCGCTTTCGTCAAGTAAACAAGTTCACTTGTATATAATTGAGATTTTTTTAAATTTTCACAATTTTGTTTGTTCTATTAGGATTGGACTTTATTTGATATTAATTTTCAAATTCATCATTTTTCTAATTTTCACAATTATTTTTATTCTATTTGGGTTGGATTTTATTTGATATTCTTTTTAAAATTCATCATAGTAAGTTTTAAGTGAGATTCGTTTATTAGACATGTCAAGTCAGTGTAATGTTTCAGAAACATGCTAGTAATAGTTTGGAAAACGATGCTTTGAGACACTTATACACGTTAACGAAAATTTAATTTTCTGTCATACTGTGTTTATAACTTATGGACATGTCAGAAGCTCTAATAACAGTTTCAATTCCATGTCATACTGTATCATAAATGATTAAAAAAAGGAATGCACTTTTAATTATGACACGTTTCGGGCACGACCGTGTGTAATAATGACACGGTCGTGTTTAGTTCAAGTGGCCTAAGAAAAAAGGGAATTAGTGGGAAAAAAAAAAGTGGTTTCGGGCACGACCGTTTGTAATAATTACACGGTCGTGTTTAGTTCAAGTGGCCTAAGAAAAACGTGAATTAATGGTCGTGTTGTATATTGACATGGTCGTGCTGACATATAAACTGAAAGGCACGGTCGTGTGTATACGTAACACGACCGTGCAAGAGTATATTGTTATGTTTTAATCAAAGTTTTTAATACCTTATTTTAAAAATGCAAAACAACAATGTCTCATACAGGCATGTTCCCTTCCAATGATAGTAAGTTTAAGAGACTTACAGTGTTCAAAGTACACAATAGCTATATAATTTTTGTTTTTTAATGGATTTTATTGTAATATCTATAGATTAAAGCCTAAAAAAGCCTAATTACAAATAAAATGATTAAAACATAAATGATTAAATCATTTATATGAGGGTTTAATAAGTTTTCTTATTAATGATTATACGAGGGTTTAATAAGTTTTTGGTCCATATAAATATAGTCTAGTATTCTCTGAAGTACTTTAGGTCAAAGAATTACGTCATTGCGGTTAGAGTTGTAAGTTGCTTCATTAGCCGGTGAACTATCTTCTTATTAATGATTAAATAATGTAGTATTATGTTATTTAAATTTTAATGTGTATAAAAAATAGTTGTGTATAAAATATCTTGATTGATTAATTACCATCTGTCAACAGTGTTACAGATGCAAGCTAGGGTAATCGATAACAAGAGTTTGAGTAGTCAATGAAGAAAAATCCAAGTATTTTGACTCGAAGATTCTTCCAGTTAGGGTAAGAGTTTCTAGTTTGATCGGTCTTGGTGACATCTTTGAACTAGTTTAGGTAGAGGAATCATGCAGTTAAGGCGTGAGTTTAATTCGAACACTATGGTCGTTAGGGTTAGAGTTGTCGGCAAGATAGGTTGGTGAATAGTTTGATTAGGCATTAAACATTCATCAAAATACTTATCGTATATTATTCTACTTGTCGGGGTAAGAGTTGAGAGTTTGATCAGTCGTTCAGACATTGATGACGTAGTTTAGGAAAAAGTTAATTGTCATTACTATGAGAGTTACAAGCTTGATTAGTCGGTAAATATTTTGATTAGTTATTGAACAGTTATCCAAGTAATCTTTATAGTAGTGTAGGTCTAAGAAAATTGTCATTAGGGTGAGAGTTACAAGCTTGACTAGTCGATAAAGTGTTTGATTAGTCATTGAACTTTGATCCAATTACTTTGACTCCAAGATTATTTTAGGTTAACCTAAAAATCTTGAGTTTGATTAGTCGTTAAGAAGTCTTTGTAGTAGTTTAGGTCAAAGAATCTTGTCATTAGGGTTAGAGTTGTAAGCATGATTAGTCGATAAATAGTTTGATTAGCCGTTGAACATTCATCCAACTACTTTGACTACAAGATTCATCACCCGTTTTGAGGTCTTTGTAGTAGTTTAGGTCAAAGAATATTGTCATTAGGGTTGGAGTTGTGAGTTTCATCACTCGTTTTGTGGTCTTTCTACTAGGGTTGGACTTTATTTGATATTCATTTTCAAAATCATCATTTTTCTAATTTTCACAATTATTTTTCTTCTATTTGGGTTGGACTTTATTTGATCTTCTTTTTAAAATTCATCATATTTTTTTTTTTAATTTTCACAATTTTGTTTCTTCATCCAAGTACTTTGACTCGAAGTTTCTTCTAGTTATGGTGAGAGTTTCTAGTTTGATCGGTTTTGATGACATATTTGAACTAGTCCGGTTAAATGGTATTTTGGTAAAACATACAAGGCATGCGATAAGGCAGTACGGTGGGAAAAGTAAATCTCATAGTAAAGTCTAGCTACTCATACATATTATGTCATAGTAAAGTATAGCTACTCATACCTATTCAGTCATAGTAAAGTCTACCTACTCATACCTTTTTGAGTAGCTGAGTAAAGAACAAGAGAACAACTATTTATTTATGATTCGTGTTTTGAAAATTGCTATTGACACATTTGGCTTGGCTGATAAACACATTTAAGACAGGTTTAGGGTTGCAAGATAAATTGTTTAGTTAGGCTTTATTTTAATTATTTTAATTATTTTAGCTATTAAATAAATTTACATCTATCCTATTTATATATAACCAAGCACTCTTCATAAACAAACATATCATATAAGCTTGATTATGATATATTGGGTAAAATTGATGGTAAAATTGATGGTGGCTGTTACATATTAAAATAAAAACATGACATACATCAAAATTACATTAAAACGTGGCATTAAAATAAAAATAAAAATAAAAATATAACAAAAATTACATTCAACGCGTGCCTGAAAAAATAAAAATATAACAAAAATTTTAGATACTAAAATATAAGGAAGAAGATAACAGCTGAAGCCGAAATAAATTTTGGATGTTGTTAAATTAGGGGTAGAGAAATGTACCTTAAACGATAATTTGACTGCACCAAAAAATGTCTCTGGGGAATCTGGAATCATAACTTGTATGTGATTGTGTGTATGGGTGAGAGCCATAGTGGAATAGTTGGTTTTTTTTTTTTTAAGGAAAGGAAGAAAGAGTTGAGTAGTGGTATACTCAAATGTAACAATGTGAATGTATTTATAGTACAAGGCAATTGAAGTTAAGTTGTAGTATATCAAAGAATATTGTCATTAGGGTTGGAGTTGTGAGATTGGTTAGTCGATAAAAAGTTTGGTTAGTCCCTGAACGTTCATCCAACTACTTTGACTCTAAGATTCTTTCAGTTAGAGTAAGAATCTTGAGTTTCATCACTCGTTTTGAGGTCTTTGTAGTACTTTAGGTCAAAGAATATTGTCATTAGGGTAAGAGTTGTGAGATTGGTTAGTCGATAAAAAGTTTGGTTAGTCCCTGAACGTTCATCCAACTACTTTGACTCTAAGATTCTTTCAGTTAGAGTAAGAATCTTGAGTTTCATCACCGTTTTGAGGTCTTTGTAGTACTTTAGGTCAAATAATATTGTCATTAGGGTTGGAGTTGTGAGATTGGTTAGTCGATAAAAAGTTTGGTTAGTCCCTGAACGTTCATCCAACTACTTTGACTCTAAGATTCTTTCAGTTAGAGTAAGAATCTTGAGTTTCATCACTCGTTTTGAGGTCTTTGTAGTACTTTAGGTCAAAGAATATTGTCATTAGGGTAAGAGTTGTGAGTTTCATCACTCGTTTTGTGGTCTTTCTACTAGGGTTGGAATTTATTTGTTCTTCCTTTTCAAAATCATAATTTTTCTAATTTTCACAATTTTGTTCCTTTTACTAAGGTTTGACTTTATTTTATCTTCCTTTTCAAATTCATCATTTTTTTTAAATTTCCACAATTTTGTTTGTTCTGTTAGGAATGGAGTTTATTTGATATTCATTTTCAAATTCATCATTTTTCTAATTTTCACAATTATTTTTCTTCTATTTGGGTTGGACTTTATTTTATCCTACTATCCTAACAGGTTAGACACCTCAATTCCTTTTATCATTTGAAGCTTTTGAAACTATGAAGGTCCTCAATTCCTTTTACCATTTGATCTTCTTTGTAAAATCCATGATATTTTTTTTTTTAATTTTCACAATTTTGTTTCTTCTAATAGGGTTGGACTTTATTTGATATTCATTTTCAAAATCATCATTTTTCTAGCTACTCATACCTATTCAGTCATAGTAAAGTCTAGCTACTCATACCTATTTGAGTAGCTGAGTAAAGAACAAGAGAGTAACTATTTATTTATGATTTGTGTTTTGAAAATTGCTCTTGACACATTTGGCTTGGCTGAGAAACACATTTAAAAGATAGATTTAGGGTTGCAAGATAAATTGTTTAGTTAGGCTTTATTTTAATTATTTTAATTATGTTAGCTATTAAATAAATTCACATCTATCCTATTTATATATAACCGAACACTCTTCATAAACAAACATATCATATAAGTCTTTTTCCATCTACCTTTAAGCACCAACCAAACAAACATTTAGGGTATATGGTTGAAATAATAATTGGGGATCCAATTACTTTCATATGTTGCATTCATTACCTTGAGCTACTAAGATCCATAAAAACACTTAAACCAAATTCCAAATTTGTTCTCAATTTCTTGAAGTGAGCAAGAGCAACTGAAGCCATCTTCTTCTCATCATTCAGATCCGAATTCTTCTTCTCCTGACAACATTAACTCCACACAATTGTAAGTTTTCCATTGTAATAACTTTTTCCCATCCTCTTGTTATTCAATTCCTTTTGGACTTACTTTTGAATTAGATATCTAGTTTGATTTTGTAATTTGTTGCTTCAATGTTGAATATGTCAGATAAGTTGTTGTGTTGTTGAATTTCACTTTGCTGATGATGGTTCTTAAACTTTATCCTTTGCTTCAATTTCGTGTGTTGTAATTTGTTGCTTCAATTTTGTAATTTGTTGCTTCATTTTGATTTGATATGTGGTCTTATAATATTGTTAAATTGTAGTTTAAAGGTAGTTGAAGAAGTTGCAGAAATTCTGTCACTTTGTTTTGGAAGTTGATGAAATGTAAATATTATTATAATTGATTGTTTGATTTTTAGGTTTATTGATTGACTCATTATTAATATTATTTGATTGTAACAGTGCAACCATGAATGTCTCAAAGGCCTCATCAAGCAACATGGGAGAGAGACAGAGCTGGATTAAATATGCCAACAAGGTATGCCATTGTAACAAAATAGCAGCGATAAAGGTTTCAATGACTAATGAAAATCCAAACCGGCTGTTTTACGTTTGCAAGAACAACAACAAAAAAAACAAAAGCAAACAAAGGTGTGAATTTTTCAAGTGGTGTGAACCAATTGGATGTGAAAAGGATTCAACCCAAGTTCTGGAAAGTAAGTTGACGGATTTTGGTTCTAAAAATTCTACCTTAGAACATGAATTGGAGTGTGTACTAGTTGATCAAGCTATGAAGTTTGATGCTTTGAATAAAGAATTGGATGCTAAATTGGTGGATATGAAACATTTAATTGAGGAGGATATTCAGCATGTGAAGATTCAATCTGAGATTGAATTATTATTCCTCCAAAAACAGTTTGAAGAATGTAACCAGCAACTGTTGGAAATTAAAAGAGAAGTTAGGAATGAATCACTACATGTTCACAAGAGATTAATGGATGATATTGTTTTTGTCAAAAAAAACCATTGTTATGAGTTGTCTATATTGAAGGAAGATTTGAGGAAGGCAAAATATTCAATGTGTAAGATCAAATGTTTAATTGTTGTACTGGTGTTGGTTCTGGGTTCTCTAGCATTCATCACAAACTGAAGACCATCTTCACTGAGAATAAAGAACAAGCAGCTATATTGCTAACAATGATGTTAAGCACGGTCGTGTCGTTGTGAAGTACGCTCGTGTCTAATAACCAGTGAAGTGATGCACGATCGTGTCCATGTTACGCACGGTCGTGCTTAATCTCCAGGTCAAATTTACTATGGTATTTGTATTTAGGCTATTTTTCCATTTAGGTTTATAAGTTAATTATCTCATGCACGGTCGTGCAATAATCGTGCACGGTCGTGCGTATATTTTAATTGAAAAGAAGGTTGTTACCAGTGTTTGGTAACACGCCCGTGTCATAATTGTGCACGACCGTTCTCATATGTAGTAGTATAACTCAGTCAGTTAGTGCACGACCGTGCTGTATTGTAGCACGACCGTGCGCAAAGAAACCTAGACCCTACATTAAGATGTATTTTTATATTATTGTTGTTGTTAATTAAGTGACTTATTTATTTAGTGACCTATTTAACTATGTTATTAATTACAAAATATTGCCACCTAAACCCTACATTAAGCATTTCGAAATTTGGCCAAAAGCAAAGAGGGAAAAATTGGCCAAAATCCAAGTGGGAACCAAAATTATTTTGATTTGAATTGAGTGAGTACATGAGACACTGGTTTATCCAATGGACAAAACAGTGTTGACAGAAAGTCAGCTTTGATGGGTACCTTATAGTGAAAAAGCTGTTTTGGATTGTGATTTGGACATAGAAAAAGCTGTCTCCCATGTGTAGTAGTACAAGGAAAAAAGTACATTGTAGATAAGAAGGAGATTTTTCTATTTTCTGGTTTGTAGTAATCAAATATTTTTGACAGACTTTGGTTGGTGTAACCATACCATTAACATTTATCATTTGTTGGTTGGATATTAAATACTAACATTTAATTTACAGACCAATAATTTTATACAAAAGTCTATATTTAGATGCACAATCTCATAATTTTGTTAGACTAGTTCTGATAAAATGAATTTACAGAACATTGTATATTGCATAATATTTTTTTTTTATTCATTTGTAGTGGAAAAAATCAATGTTCTTATCATCTATTGGGGCAAAGGTTTCATTAAGATAATGGTTATAAAGAAGGAAAATAGGAATGTAACAATTCTAACAGGATGTGGCCATGGACATGAAGAAAAGGTATGAAAACTAAATGTACTTTTTTACTTATGTCATTTAGACTTCTGTTGGTTTTTTTGTTTTTTTTTACAAAAACTCTTGTTGGTTTTTTATTATTTATGATGATTTACATCAATGTTTGACCACAAATTATGTATATCAATTTCTGCACCTCAACTGATTTAAATGTACCTAACAAAACAATATTATTTTTGTTGATGGAGCTTAACAAAACAACATTGAATTCTGTAAAACTTCTTGCAAAGACAACATGATAATATAACAATAATTAAACGATTACATGAGGTTCACATCACAAATGCCAAAATACATAAAAAAAAAATACGATACATTGAGTAGGATAACAATAATTGGTGGGATCTACTAGTTGGATAATTGACTTGTAACATACAAATACAAAGGGTCCCCTACGTTTGTCCTCCATCGAAACATGTTTTCAACCTCACGGTCGGTTTCAAGATGCTTGACATCGTAGCTTAATTTCCAGTCGTTATGGACAGTTTCCAACGAGTAGTATGGTGTTATGCAATAAATTTTTTTCACCCTACGAGTTGGTTCATAGTACCTCATGAAATATTCGTTGAAGTAGCGAAATAGTTCGGATAGCGTCTCGACTGGTATCAAGTACCAAGCGTCGTGGACAGAACCATCATTTTCCAACTTGACGTTGCACTTTACTGGTCCAGGCGCCGATGGTTGAGTTGACATGTTGAGAATGAAAATTTAGTATGTTAGGAAGAGAGTAATTGTGTAAGAAATTGAGAACTAAGGGTGTGTATTTATAGGGAAGAAAATATAATATTCAATACAATTTAAGTTAATATTTTTTTTTATATAAAAGTAGTTGATGGTGACTCCATGTAACTACATGGGCCCACTAATTAGATTGATAACCTAGTACCATACTTTGGCCATTAGATTGCACGTGACAGTGTAAATGAAATGCCAAAATGACACTTTTCTTTACACATCAACATAAGACATATATTGGTTTTTTAATAACCAATGGACCAATGCTAGTGAGACACATCATATGGTAGGCTTTTTGCACAGAGTTATGTCTATGTTTAAGCAAAGTTTCTCTTTATTCTCTATCCATTGTAACATTAACATATCAGAAAATCTTAGAGAAACAAAATATCTGAACACAATGGCTGAAGAAAATGATTTCCAACTTGAAGAACTTCAACATCCTCCTTCATTACGGTAGGTGTACAATAAACTTTTTGTTAAGTTATTTTGTGTGTTGATAAAGCTCTTACAAAGTTTCCTTAAAATCACTTTTTATGAAAGGGAAAAACTTGATGTTCTTAACATTATCCTTTTTTAGTGTCCTTTTTGTTGATGTTCTACTTGATGTTCTTAAAACTTGAAAGGAAAAAAACAAAAGTTCTTTATGAAAATAGCAAACACCTAACATAAAGGGTTTATTCCTTTTGTGTGATCATAATGTGTTTTTTTCCTAGTAGTGAATGATGTATACCATGATGTTATTAATAAAAAAATGTACAAATAAGCTATAATTTGGTGCTGCATAATGTACACGGTCGTGCGTATGGTCGACACGACCGTGTCAGTAGCTACTGGACTTGTAGTGTGCTAGTCTGCCTTTTAAATGGCACGGTCGTGCAAGATATGGACACGGTCGTGTTGGCCATAGACTGTGTTGTACATGTGTTTTTGGTTATGTGGTGTACGAAGTTCATGATAATCATATTGTGTTTTGAACATCATAACAACACATCTGAAAACATATGTTTTTGTAGACAACATACAATGGATAGCATAGATGACTTTGATGAATCGGCCGCGAATAAGGATTCGCCAGCACCTACCCCAAAAGGATTAACTCTAGAAGATGTGATGGAAGAGATCAAAGGCTTGAAACTAATTGTGTATGAAGTGGCTAATAAACAAAACACAGTTGAAAAGGTACACCTCTTTTATCTTCATGTATGGTACTATTTCGACAATGTTGCTTGAAACTAAATTTTTATGTTGTATAACAGGGAATTACGGATCAGGTGGTAGGATTACGGGGTTCTCTATTTGCCATTCAAGCCACTGTTGAAGCTCTGGAAGTGATTGCAGTTTCACAAGGGAAAGATGATTCCACTAACTTTGAAAAGCAACCAACTAATGACCCGGACTTGCTTACTGAACAAGAACGTTTCGATAAGGAACTTGCTGACATGGATTGGAGTTCTAAATCTGGAAATGACGAAGATTACTTCGGTGGAGGGAGGTTTGGGTGTAGCAGCAGCGTGTTCGCTGGAGTGGAAAGTATGGATGATCGTAGTGTTGATCTAAGTGTAATGCAGAGGAATGTTTCAAAATCTGTTGAGAGACCATTCGTTCCTGATTACTGGTTGAAGGAAGATACACCAGCCAAGAGTTATAACTCTGAGAAACAAACTTTGCTGGTAAGTCGTAGCGACTTCAAAAGACACACACGAAATAGTAAGACACCTCCAACAATCTCTGGAGATGGTGTAAACAAGAAATTGTTTAAAGAAACCCCTTCACCAAATCCAACGATGCGTGGTTCGTTGAAAACAAGTACCAAACTGTCTCAATCCGAGAAGAAGGTCACGGTAAAACTGGAGGAAGCTACACCAAAAAGGGCAAGGAAGTCGGATGGGGAAACGTCAAAGGTAAACAAATACTATTATTATTAAACTTAAGTTTATCTTAAACATGTAATATGATAACGGGGTACATGGGTTACATGCATATACCATTTTTTTTATTTTTATTTTTATTTTTTTGTAACATTTCAGGGAAAGGAGACAGCTGACCCAACTTCATTAGAAATGAAAAGACTTGTTGTTAGAGATGCACAAGTGTGCACCTATCTTTTTCATCATGCATCTGATAGTAATTTGAGAAATGAGAGACTAGTGTGGACAATGGGGTTGACGGCAACAAGAGCTGAGCTTAAATGCCTGACGCCTGGTGAATCAATTAATGAAGTGGTATGAACCCAATTCAACTTAAAATTTACATTATTTGATTATATTGACATTAACTACTGTTATTAAATTTATATCGAAGGCAATTGCATTAGCTGCTGCAAGGATCACACGTAACCAAGTTGATAGGCAATCTGTGTGGACATTACCCCCTTCGTTTGCGGTGAACTTACAAATCAATAGTTAACTTTTCAAATTTTGTACAAGTTATGTAATCAAAAATGTAGTGATGCAATAGATTTGATTTTATTTTGTTTACAATTAGTTGGACTTGGAGGACAGAGTCAGCGTCACACAAATAAGAGAAAAGTACAAAGATTGGATGACTCCTTTCCCAAATTTGAAGTTTGTAAGTCTGCAACACACTATTGGATTATATGCATATGTTGTGTAGGCAATGTTATACATTTTAAACCGGAGTCGATTATAATTCTAATTTTAATTGCACCATATTTTTGTACAGATTTACATTCCATTGAGGGTTGCCCCAGATTTTCAATGGTACCTGATGGTTGTAGATGTTGAAGCCATGATCACCTACCGGCTTGACTCAAATTGTCCACTTATAAGTTCTTCAACCAGACAAATGAAAGTGAAACAAATTGTGAGTGTGTTATTAAAGTATTTAGATATATACTTCCCGCGAGTTTTATACTTTAAAAGCTGATGCAAACTTCATTATAGGGGGTGTTGCTGTATCACATTGTACGTGCTGGTGGACATAGCAATGTCTTTCGCAATAAGTCCATTGGTTTTCAGTACAACAAAATTGTTGAGGCTACTCTAGGAATGCCCAATCCTCCCAGCTGGTAATGAACTATAATTGTTATATATTTATGAATCATCTTGGATAGGGTCGCCATATGATTGTAGAGATAACTTAAGTTGTTGTCCATACAGGGACAATTCAGGGGTATGGGTGATTCACTGGATGAACATGGAACACCTATTCCACCCGAACTGTTTGATTCACCCGGTAAGTACTAATACATTATAGGTTGATACATTGACGGCATCCTTTAGTTTACAGTAAAGTTAATGTTCGTTTTCCATTTTTACTGTTGATTAATTACTCCATTTTATCATATGTAGCTGAATGAGAAGGCGGTAAGGATGAAGATTGCAGCTGACTTGCTCATTGGGGACCACAACATTTTACGCCTTGAGGTTTTGGAAAAGACTGATGCATATTTGAAGACCATAGATAGCCCGGCTAATAAACCCATCCATATAGACGACGATTAGTGTTGTCGTTAGGTTCCTAACAAACCATTATTGCAGTGAAGTAGTGGTTTGATCGGAAGCTGAAATATCATTATCGCTTATGGTTTTATCCGAACTTTGAATATTATTAATATGTTTTGATTATGGAGCCCATATATTTTGTTGGTACGTACCGCTGACTGTTGACTATCTACTTGTAATGATTGTTGATGAACACATTTTATCCTTGGTTTATCATGAATTTGGTAGACCTTAATTATGTTATTTCGCTTTTAGCTATGCTATAATGTCCATGCAATTGTGTATGAAAAGTTGATTCTATACAGAACCATTAGCACGATCGTGCAATTGTAACGCATGGCCGTGTTAAAGAATATGTAGGTTGTTAAATGTTGAACAGAACGTTTAAGCACGACCGTGTTAGTATACAACACGACCGTGCCATTCACAGCATTCTTTTTTATTAACATTCAGTTGTTTAGTTCCAGTACGTTTAAACACGACCGTGTCATATTTACACACGGCCGTGCTCGAAAAATGGCATATATTATAAGGTGCATCCAGTTTAAAGAAGCACGACCGTGTTTGTTTACAACACGACCGTGCCGGTCCAAGTGTTTTAAAGAACTAATAATTATATACATATGAAGTTGTTAACTTAACGAACGCGCCCCATGTGGCTCAAGGGTTATGATTGTCCCAGCCTCCACCTTTTTTTTTTTATTAACATTAATTTTTTTAGTTTCATTGGTTGTTACATATTGAAAATGATAAAACGATAATTATAAACTACCTTAAAATAAAAACGTCTCATACATCATAATTATACGGTGGTTGTTACATATTGAAAATGATAAAACGATAATTATAAACTAGCCTAAAATAAACACATGACATACATCATAATTATTCTGGATAAACTTAAATCTAATCGTTGTACCACTTTGAAAATTATTATTTCGGCAAAATCTATTCCACTTTGGTCCGATTTTTGCTATGCAGTTTGGAGTGTAGTTTCCGTCACTGTTTGAAACGATATTAAAAAGCTGATGATCTCCGTTATCTCCACATAACATTAAAGTTCGACATACATTATGTTCGATGTATTGACTAAAGTCCGAAGGTAACTTCTGCATAAGGACATTAAAAATAAACTCATTAATATATTATTAAAAGAATATGTAATAATAATTACCAATAATAAATATTTTAAAGTAAGTATAGTTGACTTTACCAACTTGTTTCTCATTGTTAGACCCTCCCGTAATTGAATATCAAAAAACTTGATTTCATTTCGCTTCAAACTTCTACTGTGAAAGGCAGGCAGTTGGCTGAAGATATTGACTTGACGAAATTCGTGGACTTTGAATATATTCATTCCATAGTAAGCAAACTTTACAACCACGTTGGTTGGGAAATTGTGGTATTGTTGCAGTGTGTTCCAACCATTGGTTATAGTTGGATTAAAGAAGTTTTTTGTTAACTCAAGTGTTACGATATTTCCATAAGGTGTGACAACGTTCCAGACGTCATCAAAATCATTAGTGTATGCCTCGACAAAACCCGGATCAACTTCAACACGTGCCTGAAAAAATTGTAATATAACAAAAATATTACATACTAAAATATAAGGAAGAATGTAATAGATGAAGCCGAAATAAATGTTTCAATGTTGATAAAATAGGGGTAGAGAAATAGACCATAAACGATAATTTGACAGCACCAAAAAATGCCTCTGGGGAATCTGGAATCATAACATGTATATGATTGTGTGTATGGGTGAGAGCCATAGTGGAAGAGTTGTATTTTTTTTAAGGAAAGGAAGAAAGAGTTGAGTAGTGGTATACTCAAGTGTAACAATGTGAATGTATTTATAGTGTAAGGCAATTGAAATTTAGTTCAAAACCATGTATAAAACAATTAAAGATTGAGTGAGGGAGCATCCACTTTATGGAATCTCTGCCATGGCAGTTGAAAGACATATGCATGGTGTAGGAAAGTATTCAAAAGCAAAGGTATGTGCCATCAAATCGTTAATAGACTGTAATCTATACCTATTGCAATCAAATCCAGAATAAATAAATATATATATAGCTATTATAGTGCTTGGAAATGGCATAGGATTAAAGGGTGTGCATCCATTTTCAAGCAGCACGGCCGTGTTAGTTTACAGAACGACCGTGCAATTCATATGTTGACAAAAAAACGAATGTTTATATACATCCCAAGTTGATACCATAACGAAAGCGCGCCCATGTGGCTTAATGGTTATGAATGAGTCTATAAGTGTGCCTTGCCTAAGTAACGAGGTGGTGGGTATGGGTTCGACTCCCAGCCACCACTTTTTCCATTGTATGAACATTTTTTTTTCCATTTTATACGTGTAAACACGACCGTGTCATTTTTACACACGGTCGTGCTTGGAAATGGCATAGGATTAAAGGGTGTGCATCCATTTTCAAGCAGCACGACCGTGTTAGTATACAGCACGACCGTGCAATTCATATGTTGACAAAAAAACAAATGTTTAGATACATCCCAAGTTGATACCATAACGAAAGCGCGCCCATGTGGCTTAATGGTTATGAATGAGTCTATAAGTGTGCCTTGCCTAAGTAACGAGGTGGTGGGTATGGGTTCGACTCCCAGCCACCACTTTTTCCATTTGTATGAACATTTTTTTATTCCTATCAAGTACGTGTAAACACGACCGTGTCATTTTTACACACGGTCGTGCTTGGAAATGACTGGTTTTATGTTTTACCAGAACAAGTACGCACGACCGTGTCAATATACAGCACGGTCGTGCTCGAAAATCTATTTGGTTTTTTAGTTCTTACCAGATTCTATACGCACGACCGTGTCATTTTACAACACGGTCGTGTGCGTTTCGCAGACTTATATATCAATATTGTCTTTGGTAACCGTTCCTCATTCTCACCACACTCATTCAACTTCCATCCAAAACCTAAACCTCCATTAACCTCCATCAACTTCTCTTCCAACCCAACCTCCATATAAACAACTGCTAACTTCACCAAATCTTAACAAAAACAACAACAAGCAACAAGTATAACACATTCAATCCAAACCACAATCAAAAATCATCCAATCTTCAAACAAATGTCCAAATTCGTGTACCCTCCAAACCTAAATTAAAACCAACCAAATTAAAGTTTAAACATCAATCAAAGACAAATCCTCATACCCAATCTATAAACCCAACATCAATTCAACCTTTCCCTACCAAAATCAATCTTAAAAACCAAACTTGTATCCCAAAACCCAATTTTTCTTCCTTTTGTGAAATTCAAAAATGACAAAAAAGAGAAAGGATGATGTTGTTGATGATGCTGTTGATGATGCTTCATATGATGATGATCATGGTTCATCTAAAGTAAAGAAGAAAAAGGTTGCTGATGATGGCTCTTCTCATGCCAAGAAGAAAAAGGTTGCTGATGATGGTACTTCTCATGCTAAGAAGAAAAAGGGAAAGGAAGTTGCTACTGATGGCAAGGGAAAGGAAGTTGCTACTGATGCTGGCTCTGGTGATGGCAAGGAAAAGAAGGGTAAGCCTTATGCACTTGGAATTATCCTAAAGAAAGCAGAGGAAAGGGAGAGGTTCGACATACTTGCTGGAAGAGGTCTCTTAATGAGCAGGTATCCCGATAAAACTACTCTAGATGATTTAGGTATGAGAGAAAATGTTAGGGATCTGGTTGGTAACATAGGATGGGGGAAATTTATAGGACATTCATACTCCACAAAGGTATACCTTACCCTAGAATTCCTTAGTACATTGTGTTTTAGAAAAGATAAAGATAATGTTGATGACCCACAACACAACAATGTGTCATTTAGCCTGGATAACCGTGAATTTAGCATGTCACTAACTGAATTTTGTGAACGGATGGGGTTCGCAAGCACGGGACTCATCCACGATTCTCATAACCCGAACAATAGGCCTGAGAATTATGATCCTGATGAGTTTTGGCATCAAATAACTGGAATGAGGAAATTTGTGCCTAAATCTGCTAAGGCTAGTTCCATCCACAACCCTGTTTTCCGCTACATTCACAGGGTTATGGCTTGCTCCATCTTCGGTCGAAAGGAAACGGGGACGGTTAGGACCGATGAACTATTCATATTATGGGCTATGGTCAACAAGCAACAAGTAAACACAGGTTACTATCTTTTAAGCCATATGGCGTCTGTTGCGACACAGGACAGTGGTAAGATTGTGGTGGGGGGACCGATAGAGTTCATGGCCAAGACGTTAAATATTAAATTGTATCGTGATGAACATCCACTTCATGGTTGCAATGGAATCAATATTGACACACTGATTCAAATGAAAATGATTAAGGATGTGAGTGGGGGGAAGAGAGAACAATTTCAATTGAGGGTTGCGAACCATGACTCATTTCTATTGCCAAATCCTGATAGGACTGACACATCAAATGTAGAAAACTGGATTTATTCCGATTTAGGTACAGAAGTTCCTGCAGAGCAGCATGATGGAGATGACGTACATGCTGATGACCAGGAGGAAGACCAACCGCTGCCGGAGGTTCAACATGACCATGATTGGCGTGCAAGGATAGAGGCTGAGGTTCAAGGGACAAGGGCCGACCTTCAACAGATGAGGATGGAGCATCAAAGGCATTATGAAGAGGAGCAGGAATGGCGTGGAATGATGATGGCTGAGGTGCAGCAGATGAGGCAGGACAACCAAACGCAACAACATATGCTCAACATAATGATGCAGCACCTAAAAATTGAATACCAACCTCCAGGTGGAGTCTAATGTTGGGAATCTGTGTTCGTGACTTACGGAGTAGGGAGGATAGGTTTTTTGCTTGCTTATGCTTCTTGGATGATTGCTACTGGTTTTTTATTTAAGTTTCTTGCTTCTATTATGGAACTGTTATGTTGGGTTATTTTGAACTTGCTAACGCTACTTTTGTTTACATATCTTTCATCAACTACTGGTACTGTTATATTGGGTTCTATTTGAATTTTGTATAAGTTTCTTTGAACATGCACTATCAAAAATTCTGTTCAAAACTTAATTGTGTTCAATTTAAGTTTGTTTAACTTCATATGTAAATCTTTGTCGGTGTCATAATCTATAATTCTGTTCAGGTTGTATTGTAAATGATTCCAAATTGTATGTGGTATTATTTACGTATGTGGTAAGGAAATACAATTTGAGCATGCTGTGGTGACAACTTTGTAAAAAATATGTAGCACGACCGTGCCCAATTTACACACGATCGTGTGTATTCCTTTCACATTACTAACTAATGACCAGATTGTAATGACACGACCGTGCCAAAAATTAACACGGTCGTGCTTGATTATCAGCTATAAATTTCATTAGGTTTAAATATGTGATCAGTCCTTGCACTTTCACCAATTTTTGGTATTGGTCCTTGCACTTTTTTTTGTTTGGTTTAAGTCCTTGCACTTTGTAAAAAAATTGGAATTGATCCCTACCGTTAGTCAACCGTTAAAAAAAAGGAAAAGGTAACAGAGTGCCACATGTCATCCTATTATTGGGTAACATGGCACTATATAAATGTGGTTTTATAGTTTTTTTTTTGTTTCAAAATTCAAGCAATCTTCCGCTGGATATTAGGAATGGACTAGAGGACAAGTTCAATTGTATTATTTGATGAAGCACACATCATAACAAGGAACAGAGAAACTTTCTTCCACAATCTGATGTTCTTCTGCTCATAAGTTTTCCCATGTTTGTTTACATTTTAATGCTAATAATAACAAGCAATAAAAGCCTAATAAACGAAAGGCAAAGCAAAATACAGTTGTAGTTCACATGAAGTTTGATTAAGGAAAATTAACAAAACATAACAGCTTGAATATAGGCATTCCTCCACGGGAAAATGGACTCAAACGCCTCAACTTTTGGTTCATCTTTCCCCACTCAATCCCTCTAGTAGACTCACTAACAATAACTGGTTACACAAAATGACGAGATTTCTGATAACTGGCTTGGGTTGTGGGAGAATTGATCGAAGATCGAATGACAGATCAATATGGCGCTGAGAGATGACAAAGTTGATGAAGGCGGCATCGATTTTAAAGCTTAGGAGCAGAGATGGAGTTGGAAGATGGAGGTCTAAGTTCTTGCATCATTAATTTTGTGTTACGTGTAAGAAGGGAGTAGGTGATAGATGGATGTGTGAGTGACCTTGTTGTCAAAGAAGGATATGATATTGGTACGTTTCCAGGAAGCTCATGTTGAAGAGGATTTTTTTCCTAGAATTAATTAATATTTTTTTTTTGTTGAAAAAGCTCCGTTACCTTTTTCCTTTTTTTTAACAGTTGGCTAACGGTAGGGACCAGATCCAATTTTTTTACAAAGTGCAAGGACTTAAGCCAAACAAAAAAAAGTGCAGGGGCTAATACCAAAAACTGATGAAAGTGCAGGGACTGATCGCATATTTAAGCCATTTCATTAGCATCAGTGCTCATAAGCACGACCGTGCTAAACTATCACACGGGCGTGCCTTCTATTCCCATTCTGGTTCAACTTAGAACATAGTATGTTGACACGACCGTGCCCAATTTACACACGATCGTGTGTATTCCATTCACATTACTAACTAATGACCAGATTGTAATGACACGACCGTGCAAAATATAAACACGGTCGTGCTTGATTATCAGCTATAAATTTCATTAGCATCAGTACTCATAAGCACGACCGTGCTAATATATCACACGGGCGTGCCTTCTATTCCCATTCTGGATCAACTTAGAACATAGTGTATTGACACGACCGTGTCACTTTCAAACACGCCCGTGCTAAGTACGAATGTAAAATGTTTCCTTCAACACGGCATTGGCCATCCTCTTACATCGCTCAACGAACATCACATACGTAGTTACAAATGCAGGATCACGGTGACTTGAACTATTAGCATTTTGAGCATTGATTCCATCTTTAGCACGTTTGGTCCATCGTTCCATCACAAGACATTCTGGCAGTACAACAATGTTCAAATGCACTAGAACATGTAAGATATGTTCACAAGGAATACCAAATGTCTCGAATCTTTTGCATGAACATTTAAATGTCAACCGTTCTTGGCAAAATGTCACGATCCAATGAATATCATCCCTAGGGTATTTGAAAACATTGTAGGTAAAAATGGAACCACTGCGCACATCACCTTCGACTTTGCACCGACTAGATCTCTCCAATACGGGCCTAAACTGCTTAAACACTGACCTTGTATATATTCTTGAAGCTGACTTCTCTAATTTTCTATGTTGAGTTTGCAAAACGGGGTCACCAAAAGAAGATGCATAATCCGCCTCAATTTCTCTGTATCTAACATAATTCAGCCACCGCAAAAAATGCTGTAAAAAATCCACCAAATTCGACAAGACGGTAACATATTTTCCAAATTCAGAATGAAGTCCTTCACACCTTGAGGTTGTTCTGAAACCAGCATAAAATCTACCACGGATATGGGCAGTTGACCATTGCTCCCGCTTCTCATACAGCTCACGAATCCACTTATTATTTTCCAACCCAAACTCTGCAACCAACAAATCCCACATAGTTTCAAACTCTTCAATATCAAAATCACCGAACATACACCGTTTGAACTTCGGGACAAATTTTGGATTTTTTATATTGCTCGTTGCATTTCTAGCCAAGTGCCAGGCACACAAACGGTGATGAGCATGTGGAAATACTCTTCTAATTGCATTTCTCATTGATAGATCTCCGTCAGTTATAACTGACACAGGTGCCTTCCCGCCCATTGCCTCAAGAAATTGTTGCAGCAGCCACACGTAAGTGTCCTCAGTTTCATCACCAACAATCGCACTACCAAATATGACACTTTGATTATGATGGTTCACACCGGAAAAAATAACTAACGGTGTGTTGTACTTAATTTTTCGATATGTAGCATCAAATGCCAAAACATCTCCAAACACCGAGTAGTCCATACGGCTAACCCCATCACACCAAAATAAATGTCGAAGTGTTCCATCCTCTTTAACTGTGTGCCTCCAAAACATCATATCATCCGTACTACACAAACCCTTAAGGAAATCAATTGCATCCTCTGCATCTGTACTCTTCCTCTCCCTGTTCTTGAATTGCTCGTTGTACATGTCTCTTCTTGTATATCCAAGATTTTTAAATCCACCAGCCTGTGAAGCAAAAAAACCATAGATGCGTGACGTAGGAATGCCAGCTTTCCTCATCATTTTCATTTGGTATTTGTCATAATCGCTCATCTTCCTATGTGCAGGTAGCATTCCCTCATACTTCCCATCCAAAAAGGTGTGATTGTGAATATCGTCAACAGATTTTATGTACCATCGACCGCTACCAGCGTCAACGTGTACTTGAATTTTTGCCATGCAACCACACCTACTAGTTGCCTTCTGCTCTCTTTTCCTATCGGCAGCATTACTTCCAACCCTGTAACCTTCTCTATGACAAACAAAGGTTTGTTGAACAACATCGCCATCCCTGTTCTTAACAACACGGCTTTTTCTACCGGAAAATCCACGTACACAACCGTACAAATTGTAAAACTTGAATGCAACTAAACGATCCTGAAAATGGTACCGCATGATTTCATCCGACCCTATTTCCTTAAAATTAATTCTGTCAAGGTCAGCCATGCAATCAACCGCCGTTTCATCGTCAAAGTTGCACCCATACAACGAACTGTACATGTCTTCGACATCTTCATCCGAGGAACATACATCACTCTCCGAACAAGAGCTATTGTCCATGTCCTGTACAATAAAAATTGCAAAATAACTTAGTAATTGACAATCCTCAGATCAGAATTACACTACGATTTTCGCTAACTTCAAAAATAATTTACACAATAATGTAATCACATCAACATACCTCTACCTCTGAACCTTCCGCATTAAGGTTGCATCCCCCAGTTATGTCGCTTACATTGGGAATTCCGAAAATTTCTAGAATTTCATGAATATCCATCTTCCTGTTCATCATACATACATGGATTTAAATAATCACAATCACAAATTCGCCAAAACACACACTACCTTTACATGAACAAAATTGCAGGAACCAGACAAATACAACACTACATAGCAATACTAGTAGAAAGCAAAAACAATTACTTCCAGGATGTCAAGCACGACCGTGTCTATAATCAGCACGACCGTGCTCCAAAACATTCAAGATTATAACTTCATGCATGGAATTTTGGCACGACCGTGTCAGTAAAACGCACGACCGTGCTAGATTGCAGTTCAGAATTTTTCTCACAAAACCTAGCATAAACCAACCACCTAGCATAAACCAACCATATTTACTTCCATTACCACAAGCACGACCGTGTCATTATTGAGCACGATGGTCATGGTGATAGTAAACAAAATGCATCCAATCTCCAGTGAGTTTGAGCACGGTCGTGTGTAACTTAAGCACGACCATGCACAACACCATCTCATAAACTTGGTGTTGCAGCCATTGTTGTCTTCTTACCCTCTTTCATTGACAAAAAACTAACTCAAAAATTCATTATTTATTCTTTCAGTTATGGTATCTCAGAATCTTATATTAGCCAACAACACTAACCCACTACTTCTATACAACAACCACATAGCATAATAAAACATTTAAAATGATAAACAAAGTTATGTTCATACCTTTAAGTTGAAAATGAATTTAGATCTATAAACCAAACTAAGCTGCAATCTCCAGATCAATATAGGAAAGTGAAATAATGTTGAACAATTTTGTTGATGGATAAGAACTTTAACTTAAGCATGAAGGAGAAAGCATATCTGGAAATATCAAGAGCATGGGTGGCTATGGAGATGAAGAAACATGTTAAGCATGAAGGAGAAGGGAAACAAAACTCAAAATGAGATTTATGGTGGTGTTTCACGTGTATAACGAAAATATGAATTACTACTCTCCATGTTTCAATTTTAGCAGGGGGTGTACAAGTAATTGCTGATAACTGATGGTGTTTTAGGGGGTGTGAGCAGCAGAAACAATAAATGGAATAGTTTATAATATAATATGTTTTCATTAAAATATTCCAGCAGGTAAAAAGTGCTTTTTTACCGCCAGCTGTCCTTCATTTCCAGGCCACTAAATGTGCACAAGTCTTTTGCTTGTGCATGCTAAATGCCACCTAGTTTTTGGTGACGGGGCCTAGTCTTGCAAAGCAAACATCTTTGACGAATGTGCACATCTACTTTTCATTACCCAGTGTTATGCGCCCTAGGCGATGATGTTAATATTTATGCTTTCAAGGTTTGTTTGTCCTTTTAAGGTTTATTTGTCCTTCCCTTCAATAATTTTTTTTGGAGTGAATAGGCAATTTTCCCCCGAAATTGTAAGTTTCATCAATTATCCTCTGTAGTTAACGAAACATCAATTACCCTCCTGAAATTGCATAACGTTAATCAATTTACCCCCTCCGTCAATTTTTCTGTTAACTATTTACGGTTATGATCAATTACCCCCCTGAAATTTTACGCTTATGTGCAAAATGACCCCTGAACTTGAAAAAAATTGAAAAAATTCTGGAAAAATATTAAAAAAAAAAATTCTGGAAAAATGAAAAATCAATAAAAAAATTGAAAAAAAATATTAAAAAATTCTGGAAAATTGAAAAATTAATAAAAATGAAAAAAACGGAAAAAATTAAAAAAATTAATAAAAATAAAAAAAATATGAATTTTTTTTAAAATTCTGGAAAATTTTAAAAAAAATCTGAAAAAATTTAAAATTCTGAAAAAATTAATAAAAATAAAAAATTATTAAAAAAATAAAATAATCTAATGAAATGAAAAATAATGAAAAAATTCAGGAAAATAAAAAATATTCTGATTAGTATATATGTCGAAATTTTGAAATTCTGGTTTTTTTATGTATTTTTCGAAATTCCGAAATTTTGATTAGTATATATGTCGAGCTTAGGTTTTTTCAGTGTATTTTTTCCCTTATTCTCGGTTTATAAATACACAAAAATTCCCGGAAAAAATACTAATGAAAATTTCGAAATTTCGAAAAATACATAAAAAACCTAAGCTCGGTTTATAAATACACATATTTTTTCCCTTATTCTCGGTTTATAAATACACAAAAATTCCCAGAATTTTTTTGAGAAATACTAATGAAAATTTCAAAAATTTCGAAAATTGATGTTATGCAATTTCAGGGTTGTAATTGATGTTTCGTTAACTACAGGGGGTAATTGATGAAACTTACAATTTCGGGGGGGGGGGGGGGGGGGGGGGGGGGTGGAAATTGCCTATTCACTCTTTTTTTTTGGGTGTATTATACTAACGTGATATTTAATCTGGGAAGATAAGTCTTTCTGTAGAAGAATGTGGATTAAAAACCAAAAGAAAACAACCTTAATTTTAAACATTCTCGTCCGAGGGGACCATTATCTTCACCAAGCAAAGACAACGAAAATCAAATTGCTTTTCAATTTCTTAATGCGTCAAAAACTTAATGTTCTTGAATAATGAAGAATACAATTCAGCCCTAAGGAGTTAGATAAAACTTAGTCTGTTATACTAGTTTATTAGTTAGCTACCAAATTAGTTAATACTCTCATTAGCTATATTTGTGTACATTAGACTTGGCTTTCTCATGGTGCACCATCACCAAATATATAAATACACTTTAATGTACATTTTTTCCGTTGAGATGAATACACGTTGTTTCTTATTTTATGGGCTGACAATGAACCAAGTCAACTCAAATATAGATTGAGTTCTTGACTCGACAATTAAACATTGACATTCAACTCACTTTCATCTATAATCAATTCATTCAAAACCAATTTTTATCAACTTAGAACCAAACACACACTTAATTTTCGATTAAAAATTAATTGATTCTAAGCATGTCTATACCCTGTTGGACCCATTGTGAAACTGTACAAGGATGGTGGTACTACCTATATTAATGTTGATGCATATAGATGTCTCATTAATAGATGAGTATTACTTTTCCCACCCTATGGTTTTCCTCGCGCGCCCTATTTTTTTTCAATTTTACCCCTAGTCCGGATTTCGTAATCCGGAATGTATTGTTAGTAATTTTCAGATGTCTCCGGATTATAAAATCCGGATATGTATTTTAGCAGAACATTTGCAATTTTAAGCTCTACAATTTGTAAAATAAAATGCGAATAAAATAAAAAACATAAATAAAAAGACACAAACATAAAAACAACTCATTTTATTAATATATGAACAATACATTACAATAATTTTCAAGCTTTTTAAGCTTATTACATAACATCATAAATCTATTTCTAATCTCCTAAGAGCCTAATTCTAATCTCCTAAGAGCCTAACCACTGCTATGTGATAGGACATAGCAGTAGCTTGGATATTGGAGGAAAACCGGAGGAGGGGGGAAGAGGAGGGCGGGAAGAAGAAACCAATGCCCCTGAGGGAGGTGGGGGTGCTCAGACTTACGCCCCGACAGGCGAAGCTAATAACCACACTGACCCACATGACCCTCAGATGAACCGCCCTTCGTTGCAGCGCGGTTCCATCCTCATTGACCGTTCATACAAACCCTGAAAGTTTTCAACGAGGCCCTTATCTATGAAAGGCCAACGATGGAAAACCATGGTTGTAGAATGAAGAAGAGGAGGAGAGGGATGGTGTGAGAAATGGTGGGGTTTGGAAGGGTATTTATAGGGAGGGGTGGGTGAAAAATGGTTGGGAAACCATTAATGCAGTCAAAAAACGTGGTAAAACACGTTTTTTTGACTTGACCACCGACAAATGCGTGTGGTGTAGACCACCGGCCATGGCACTGAGGCGTTCCGGAATATACAATCCAGAATGCACCTTTGAATTCCGGAATATATTTTCCGGATTAGTGCGATTATGGTGCTCTTATGGTGAACGAGGGGAACGTTTGTACTTCTTTGTAGGGCTAAGGACATTCCGGAATGTATAATCCGGAATGCTTCAGCATTGGCTTCTTTTGAAAAATTGCTTGGCTTCTTTTGAAAGAGTGCCATCAATTAGTGGTTGGACGGTTACAACTACTAACACGTTTTCATTGACTGTATTAATGACCTAGGATTGCTTGGCTTCTTTTGAAAGAGTGCCATCAATTAGTGGTTGGACGGTTACAACTACTAACACGTTTTCATTGACTGTATTAATGACCTAGGACTTGTTTAAGGCTATAAATAGGCTTCCATCTTCAACAAATACATTCATTCTTCACTTCACCTCTTTCCTTCCATTTTCTTCAAATTTTTTAAGTATTGTAGGAGTGTCGGTGGTGTCATGGTCATTGTTGACCGTTCCTATGAACCCTGCAATTGCATTTCAGCTTGTGTGGGGTTCATATAACGGTCAACAGAGACCCTTGACATCAAAGAAAGACACAAAATATTCATTTCGTCTTTGTTCGGATTATAATTTCTGGAACTCTCTTCACCTCTTTTCTGCCATTCTCTTCAAAATTTTTAAGTTTTGTAGCAGTGTTTGTGGTGTCATGGTCATTGTTGACTGTTCCTATGAACCCTGCAATAGCATTTCAGCTTGTGTGGGGTTCATATAACGGTCAACAGAGACCCTTGACATCAAAGAAAGACACAAAATATTCATATCGTCTTTGTTCGGATTTTATAATCCGGAAACACTAACAATATGGTCCGGAAAACATAATCCGGACCATGGGTATTTTTGGAATTTTTGCAGGGCACGCGAGAAGGCCATAGGGTGGGAAAAGTAACACTCTTAATAGATTACTATACTTAAATACAACATACTCCCTCCGGTCACATTTATAAGCAAAAAACACTTTGTTAGGTACATTGAATAATTGATGTATCTAACATATAAATGTGACTAGATACGTTAACTATTCAATATACCTAAAAAAGTTTTTTTTGCTTATAAATGTGACCGGAGGAAGTATTAGATATCACTTCATCACCCAACAACAGGGACGGACCCACGTCAATGACATTGAGGGCCAAGGCCCTCACTACTTTTTCAATAATTTTTTTTACCTATATCCATTGATGAATAAAGAGATGAATGGTAAAAAGCCTACATTTAATAAACTATGATAAAATTACACAATTTGTTCCTTAACTTAATTTTAGGTAACATTTTAGTTCCGATTTAGTTTTTTATGTTGTAAAATATCAGTATCCTTTTTTATGAAAAAAATAATCAAAAACTACAAAACGATTCATCAAACTCATAAACAAATTCAAATCTTCATATCATACAAACATAGATAATCAGATTTTATTGAAAAATCTCATAAAAAATGATAAGGTATTGTCATTTTATAACATAAAGGGTTAAATTAGGACGAAAAAAGATGAAGGGCGAAAGTGTTACCTAAAATTAAATTAAGAGATGAATTATGTAATTTTGCCATAAACTAAAAACCAAATACTGTATATCTCAATTCTCAAATTGCAAACCACATTCCACCAGAAAACATGGCAACTACAACTAATGAAATAGTTTTCTTTATTACGAGAATTGGATGCAAAATTGCATGGAAGATGAATGGTTTAATATTTGTTTACTTATATTTATGTGGCCTACACAACTTAAAATTTCTGGGTCCGTCACTGCGCAACAATTAAATCAATTTATTTTATGTCCTAGTAGAGGATTGCTCGTTCTGAGAATTCCCCACTGCAATTGTTGGACTTTTCTCACGTGGATTGTGTTGGTTGTATTGATTCTACATGCTTGTGTTTTTTTCCTCGGTTCCTCTCTAAGGCGTGTTTTTTCTTTTTTTGTAGTGATTTTTGAATGATTTACAAATACCAAAAATGGTGATGAAAAATGTAACAGGACTAAAATGTTTTTTTCCCTAAAATGATTGCAGCATATGCATATGCAGATGTTTTTTGTTTTAATTTTCCTTCAACTAATAAATATAGTTAATTTTGATCCAATAGATTTTCCACTATTTATTTTTCCAATTTTTAAAATAAATTATAGTATTTTAAGAAATTTTAAAAATGTCAAAACATTGTTTTTATTGTTTCTGAAAATGCTTTCTTTGAAAATTTGTCATTCACATGGTCTATATCACCCTCTTTGTCAATGGATGAATGTCTGTTCATACTAATTCAAGCGATGAAGCAGTGGAGGAAGATTTGATTTATCATTCTGTTGTTGGATTTTTGTTCATGGTGGAATTGTCCCTGTTTCTGCCCTGTGGCCTGGTGGTTCGTGTTTTTTCTTTTTTTGGGTTTCCTTATAGTTTTTTTTTTTTTTTTTTTTAAATATTTTTTATAGAATGCGTTCTTATTTCTTTTGGTTCGGTTCTCTTGTTTAATTGGATATTGGCTTAGTCTCACCAGTAATCAACTACGTTTTTAGTTTTACTAATTAGATAGTCCAAGGGTATGATTCAAATCAGATAGTACTTTGGTCGTAGCAGAAAAATAAAGAGATTAACATATGTGTTAGATAGTCCAATGCATATTAAACTAATGTTGGACACAAATAGAACCAGCAATACTTCACAACTGAAAGTCTGAAACTAGTCCAAAATATATAGTAACATAATTATGAAATTTTGATGAAAAATGAAGTTGTAAAAAGTTAAATGACAATGCCCACCCTTTCACTGGAGCACAAACACAACCCCATTCGATCATATAACCGCAAAGTAAACAATTCACACACAAATTAAGAAATTATTACGTTACACAAACACAAATCAAACAATGGGAGATCAATACACCCATATATTATGCTTTAGGAGCTCCCACACTAACTTTGACTAGCTAAAGAATATGTAAGCTCAATTTTGTTGGCCATGCCCTTAATAACGTTTCCAATGAAAGAATTCAAATCTTGAACTGTCCACCCTTCCACCGGATCACAAACACCCTCCCATTCGATCATACAACCTACACGTTTAGCATCATCATCAACGCCGCTGATTGGCAATGGCAATACTTTCATTATAGCCACGTAATTCTTAAACCCCATACTGTTATCAACAATTTCATAGGTCAAACAACGTTGGATGGGATCAATTTTCAGCAGCTTCTCTTTAACCCACTCAGAAGTTGGATTGGCACCCTTTTTTGTGAAAGCACAATAACGAACGAGACCAGGTTGACCTTCAATCCCTTCAAGCTTATAACAATCCATTGGGAGCCACTTGTGTAGGTTACAGAAATCCTCTAACACTTGCCATACTATATCCTCCTCAGTTCCTATTACCTCAGCCGTGGCTTTACCTTCCCATTTTGTTGGCTTATTTTCCTCTCCCATTATTGATCTCACTGATTGATGAAGAACTGTTTTTTTTTTTTTTTTTTGGAATACTTAAGATGAGTATAGGAAACTTTTATTTGTTGATAAAATTGGCGAGGGACTAGATATCTATTTATATACAAAATACTATATACTATTAGTCAACCATGCAGTATTCTAAGAACTCAACCTCTCTCTTTCAAGAGTTTATGATCAATTTAATACGCGGTCAAAAAAAGGAAAGTTTCAATATACTAATAACAATGTTATGTTATTTTTCATGTTTAAAGTCGACAAGTTGCATGTGCTTCTGTTTGACATTTAAGTTTTTGAATCACTGCTTCTGTTCTAGGTTGTTAACTATGCATATTTGCACTTGTTGATTAAGCAAAATATGCTGTGTGATCGATGTTGGCCGAAAAGGTAAAATTTTCGGGTACTTTGAAATATGATTGGTATGAACGTGTAAGCAAAATTCATATTTAAAATTTGAATTTATTTTAAATTAAATGATTGGATGATTAAATGATTGAAGGTAGGTGCATGTTAAGTCTATGTGTGACAAGGTCAATTTATGAAATGCATGTTATCTAGATGATAGTCAACTATATTGATAGCTAGGTTATGATTTGAAAAATCCTAAATTGGGTTTTGATATTGAAATTTGAAACTATATGATATCACTTGTCGTCAAAGAAAAATATTGACAGTGTCTATTTTGGGTGGCTTTTTCTCAAGCTGTAATTATATGTCCTTGAATAGGGTCATTGCATGATGAATCATGTGTGTTTCGTTGTGATGAAAAAAGTGAAGAGAGGTCTTCTAATTATACTTTAGATGGAAAAAACTGTATTTGATATGTTGGACGACAATCCGATATCACTTCATAATTCGCTGCTAGACTCTTTAGTTGAGTATAGGGTTGTCAAAATGGGACGAATTGAACGAGTCAATTCATTGATCCTATCCTATATTGAAATATGGGTTGGAGCGTAAAAAATAATCTCAAAATAATAAGGTTGGACCATACTTAATAATATACGGTCAAATAATAAGTGGGTTGGTTTTATCTAATCCATTTATGTATAGTTGGATCACTGAAACAAATTGGGTCAAACCATTTTGCAACTTCAAGTGAAAAAGATGTGAGGAATAAAGTTGATGTATTGTTCAACATAAGTAAGGGTTAAATACGTTTTTCGTCCTCATAAAATTAGCGAGTTTTGGTTTTCGCCCTTATAAAAAAAAATATAATGTTTTTGTCCTTACTTTATTTCTTAGTTAATGTTTTCAGCCCTCAAGTTAGGTCAACTAACTGTTAACTAACGCAATGTCACTTGGCTGTGACACATGGACTTTTAAATGACGTGGATGTCACCAAATCATGCCACATCAACATTAAATAAAATTAATAAAAAATCAGATTTTCCTATTTTTTTTCGTTTTTTAGATTATCTTTTTCAGTGCTTTACACCATTTGAAAGGAGAGGAACACGAGGATCTTCAATAATAAGGTTGATCATATTACATCTTTAATCGAAAAGGTTAAGATTCATACATATTGATGGTTAAAATCATATTATATGTGTTGTTCGATTTTGATTACCTCACATGGAGGCTAAATCCCCTACAATGTTTAGTAGCAGTCTCCTAATTTTTTTCTTCCTTTGATGTGTGTGCAGTTGTATTGTAATGTAAACTCTTTAGACTTTTAGTTCTTTTGGTACACCTGGTGCTAGAGGGGATTTTTGTGGTTAATAATATATTTTCGTAGTCTTTTTTAAAAAAATGTCATATTTGAGGAAAAAGATTGCAGGTTGTCATTTATTTGACGTATTCACGTATTCAGCGTATTCGTGATTGTTGGATTTAGATTGGAATGATCTAGAATGTTTTAATTTTTTTTATTACAAAGAGAGCTTTGGCTTTTAGCCCTTTTTGTAATAAATAAAAAAGACATTGAGCTTGAAATTTAGTATGTTTGATCTTGATCCAATCACCGCAGATACACCGACCTTGTAAATACGTCAAATTAATGACCATTGGAAATCCAAGTATTGTATTTGATGTGAAACTTTCATCTCTTACGGGATTTCTTCATTGTTTATTTAGAACGTGAGTTTGATAGTCAGCGTCTTCATTATGGATAGACTTTGATAGAATCCTACAATAGATTGATGTGAAATTAGGTTCGTTTTGGAGATGGAATGGGGGCTTTGGTGAGATAGAAGTGTAGGGGGAAAAATAGAGAATCTTTATTAAAAAAACTTAAAAGAGTGTTTTTTAGAGAGCGTTCTTGCCTCCCAAATTCCTTCTTCTTTTCCACTTCATCCTTTCTTTTTTTTCAAAGTCATCTCTTATCCTAAATTCCCAAATAAAATCATGTATAAAAATAAACTTTAAAGATTAGCCATACAAATGCTACCTTGAAACTAAAATCAATTTTAGAGGCAAATCTAATTATAATCTTGAACCTCAAATATAACCAAAATCAAATTATTTTAGAATAACTTTTTACTCTCTCAAAATGAATCCATACATTAAAAAAAAAAAAAAAAAAGTAGACACTTTTATTTTATTTATTTTTGATGTTTTGTGGACATTACATTTCACAAAGTGATGACAACAAAAGATGGAAGAAAAAAAAAAAAAAAACACAAACTCATTAGACACAGACAAAGCCTGATTTATTCTAACATCACCAAATATTTTTCAGGCTCTCCAATTAGCTCTGACTAGTTACAGAGCATTCAACCTCAATCTTCTTAGCCATGAACTGAAGACAGTACTCAATATAAGAGTTGAAATCTTGTAATGTCCACCCTTCTATTGGATCACAAACAAACTCCCACTCAATCCCACACCCTGCACTTTTAGCATCACCTTCGTTTGGAAGCACTTTCAGTGTTGCAACATAAGACTTAAACCCCATGTTGTTATCAACAATTTCATAGGACAAACAACGTTTGATTGGATCAATTTTCAACAGCTTCTCTTTTGCCCACTTGATCGTTGTCTCAGGCTCAGCAACAACATCATCTTCAACAACACCTTTTATGTTAGAAGCACAATAGCGTATGAGACCAGGTTGGCCTTGAACACCTTCAACATGGTAACATGTGTCTATTGGAATCCATTTGTGTAGGTTGCAGAAATCTTCTAACACTGCCCATACTTGTTCTTCAACGGTGTTTCTTACCTCAACAGTGACTTTACCTTCCCATTTTGGTATAGATTCCTCTCCCATCTCTCTCGCCGATTGTGTAGCTGGTTACTAGGAGTAGTGATGATACTGAGAAACAACGTGGGGACCAAGACCACTTTATACATATTTTTATCAACCACTCTATTCTAATTAATGTGGGGGAATCATTAGTGTACCACGCAAGTTCTTTGAACCGTAGATAAATAAAAAGGAAAAATATTATAGATAGAAAATAATTCATGTGAGTTATGTTATGGAGGAAAATGGATTCTCACCAAATTGGGGAATCCTTCGTACAGACCGTTGGTCAACTATTGTCCCTTGAATTTGGATCGAATGGTTCGTTTTTAAAATAGGTACTATATAGTAAGTATTTTTTTACAGAGAAAAAAAAAACTTAATAAAATTTTGGTATTTGAAATTAATTAGAATTAGAATTGTTTGATGTTGACCCAACAGTCACATGTTTAATTTTGTTTTCATTAAAATTCAGTATTTGAAATTAGAGCCCAATGATTTTGATACAACGGTCAGATGTATAATCTTGTGAAACAGTCACAAATGTGGTTGTACACAAATTTAGGTTATTCAAAAATCAAGGAAATTTGGTTTGTTTATGGCAGTTGAGAAGAGTTCTTCGGAGAATTGCTTAGATATGTACTATATCATCAAGATCATACATTTAGAACGAAATTGGAAATTTGTTTTCTCCCAGTATTAGAGAAGTGTAATTTGACATTTTCTCTATAAAAAAAATAATTATTTTATGTGTACAACCTAACATATATTACGGATACTCCCCTCGAAATATGTTAAATCACAATTTTTAACTAAAATAATTTGATAGAAAGATCAAAACTTAATTTAAAATGGAAGGATCAATTTCATGAATGAGTAGTAATAGAATTAATGACCAAAATTGTAATAAACCTGAGATTAAACAAAACAAATGCATGCACAAGACACTTGAAGATCCCACTAGTCTCACTCACATCATATTGATTTCTTGCATCTTTGGTTCCACGTTTAAACTTTGTTTCTCGCGTCCCAAACATTTTTTTACCGTGATTTACTAAAGCTTGATATTCAAGCTTTTAATCAAACGTGCAACTGCGTCCAATTTACGGTCAGGGCAAATACATGCTTTATCTAATTCAATTACTCTCAAAATGTACTGAGGATGTCATTGATATCTGAGTGTGTTTTGTTTCTCTTGCATAGATTCTTTTTAGTGAAGATTATCATATGTGAAACATTGATGGATGCTAATTGCTAAATGTGGACACATTTTTCAAACAAAATTTAAAGTTTGGTATGACATGTTACGGAGCTTAGTTTGTCTTTTCCGTTATCCAACCTCTGTTGGTTGCTTTACTTGTATAGTCGTATTTATAGGTAACCGTATTTGGTTTCAATTTAATGTTATTATTTATCATGAAATTTTAAATAGTAATGCGATAATCACTTAACCCCAATATTCACTTGGTTGGTTTCAATTTACTGTCTATTATTTATCATGAAATTATAAATAAATCGAGAAAATAAAAATATATTGATACAAAATAAAATGAAGTTATGAAAATATAAACTTAGTAAATCAAAATATATTAATTTTTGAATTTTTTACTTTATTATAAATTCAAATGTTTTTCAAGTTTCTACTTTCAAAATTTTAATAAAAATATATAACAAAATTTAGGAACTGTGCATGCTATTAAATTTGGAAAATTGTTATTTAGACTGCCAAAATTGTTCTCTCACACCGTAAAATGACAATTCTATTATCAACGGTAGTTAATTGTCGTTGAAAATAAACGACCAACAGTTAACTGTCACGGGATAACGAACGACAGTTAACTGTTATTGAGAGTATGGTGATCATTTTGAGGTGTCAGAAAGTCTGTTTGACATCTTAAAGTGCATTATTCTTAAATTTGAGTTTGAATCTATTTGTGCCTTATTAATCAGATTGGATAAAACCAAATTTTATTATTCGAGCTAGTCCAAACTAATGGGCTATGGGTAGACTGCAAGTATAAGGGTGAAGACTAAATAAAATAAATATCTAAGAAAGCACCATTTATAACTAAAAAAAATTCATAAAACTCCGTAAAAAAATTTAGATGTTTAGTGTATGCTCACTCGTCTAAACTGAGAGATATGAAAATTGAAAGGGAAATGTTAACCAATGCCTCCGAGACACTGATTAAGGAAACCAAATGTAGTAATGTTATATTGAAACTTGTGCATTCAAGATCTTAAAAATATAAAAAGTGACATTTTTAATTTAAAACTTTCTCTTTTAACTTCTTAACCCTTGACCCAAATTGAAATAGTCTCTCACCCCATGTGTTTGCCACCGGTAGACTACACTAGTTTACTCAAAGTACAAAGAATAAACACATTACACTTTCATAATTGCTGAGTATCCTCGATCACCGCAGGAAATTGAAGCATTGGCATTATTGGTTGCAAAGTGGTAGAATACATGATAACAAAATCTAATGCATGACTATTTTCGATAAGTACAAAATAAAAGATTTGTTGTATAGTTTATTGATTAGTGACCAGGTTAATTATAAATACATACTTAAGATGTACCGACTAGATAAAAGCTCTATGTGATTTTTTTATATATACCATCATCATGATAGTAGGCCATGAGGAAATAATAAAATAACAAAGTGCGCATTATACATATAGACTAGTGTGTCTTTCTCTGTAAGCTGACAATCAAAAATGAATAATATAGGGCTAAAGTAAAAATCACTCCTGATATAATATACCAAAAAGTTGTCATTTGAATTACCTCGAACTCTACATATTATTAGTTTATAATAGTGTGTGTAATATGTGAGTCACTATATTCAACAACAACAAAAAAATATGTGAGTCACTGTTGCTTTTCTCCTACTTGTATTAATATCCAGATTTATCATCATAAAAAAATGAAAAGAAACTATAAACTATATGGTACTTGGATGCTAAATTAAATATGTATATCAACACACGCCACTGCTCTACATACGAATTGGAATGCACCAAAAAAACATACGGATTGGATCCTCTTTATTTAGAATAAATAATAATAATAATTTTTTTTAAGATAGACATAAAGGCTCCAATTCATCAAAATTATATATTATATATTTTTGAAAATATTGAAATTTAATCTTTGTGTTTGTCTATCTTTTGATATGCTTTTTGAACAGAACCCTCTTCTTCTAGAATAGATGTCTTTTATCCTCGTGAGATTAGCTCAGTTGGTAGGGATAATGCATATTTTTTTTTGAGGGAATGAATAATGCATATTATATGCAAAGTCTGGGGTTCGAACCCAGCCACCACCAAAAAAAGAATAGATGCCTTTTTTTTTTGAGGGAGTATTCATAGACCTTATTAATCCTAAATTTTAAATTAACATTTTTGCAAACAACCAATTTTACCATGTTAATTTATAGAATCTGAAAATCACATTTTTAATCGACTTTCTAAATCTCCTTTTTTTTTAAAAAAAAAAACACTAAAGGTAGTTTAATTTCAATTACGGGTCAAATCTATAATGTGATATACTTTATTCTTATTCTTATATATTATAGTTGATATGACCTGTGCGATGCACGGGTCAATGGTCTAGTAGATAGTTAAAAATGGTAACAATCACCAACAATAAATGTTTTAAACGGCTGTAGAGGATTTAACCTTTTTTTTTTTTGGTAGTGCAGAGGATTTAACCTTTTAAACATGTAAGGATGTGTTCCGTATTTACTCTTGTATATGAAAAAAAATTGTAGGGCATGTTAATTAATTTGTTTCAAATTAATAGATTTATTATTTGAATATTTTTTCATGAATATAAAAATATGTGGGAGTTTTATTCCTACTTTGGTTAACATTTACTGTTATTTTTGAGAATTGTTTGAAGAGGAAGTTTTATAGATAGTTATACTTGTATTTATTTTCATGTATATGAGAATTCTTTGCCACCAAATTTCGTTAGAAAAATTATTTTCTCGCTGAAACATTTTATATCGAGGAATAAAAATTAATATACATGTAATAAGTGTAGGAGAAGTGGTGTAGGAGAAAAAAATTAATATACTTGTAAAAAAAAAGTGTAGGAGAAGGGGTGTGTTAACATAAATTGATCAAGAGATGTGGTGTCTCTCGGTGTCGGTTTCGAATCGAGTTTCTCAAGATTGAAGAGAGAAACTCTTAAACAAATGACTTCTTGAAAAACAGACAAGAGATGTAGTGTCTAGTAGATTTGACTAAACTCAAACAATATAGCATATCAATAAAATTTGAAATAGATGGGTGTTCAAAAATAAACACTCAACAAAGGATATATGTATACCTATAGAAAAGAAAAGAGAAATGATATTTGTACAACCATTTTATGACAACTTTTTGACAACTTTCTCTCTCTCATACTCACATGTTGTTTCTATCCTCTGTCTTTCTTTTTCTCTCTCCATTGTTTTTTATCAATAAGAAGAGAGAAAAACATGGGCGTCACCAAAGTTGTCATTAAATAAATGTTCGAATATCATCGCCCAAAACAAAAAGGAAAAAGCAATATATAAACATTCGTTTAATTCTTCTTTTTTTTAAGAAAATTAAAATATTGGTTTCTTTCAACTCCCGTGAGACACATGTGGGTCATATATAGGTGATAAAGTCTGGACCCCTGTTTGGTTGGTGTTATATATATTGTCAAGTTAATCAATTTATACCAAGTTATTTTAAAGTCGGCAGTGCTAATCAAGGCTTTTCTATACCCGATTGAAATCTTTAACATCAAGAGAGAGACTTGTTCAAGGACACATTTAATTAAATTATCAACTAACAAGAAAAAGCATGCCAAAGAAAAATAAAATAATTAAAAGGAATATATAAGTGCAATACTCTAATATTATTATAATTAAAAAAACATAATGATAACAAAAGAAGTTCCAATAACAAGGAAAGCAAGGAAAAAGAAAGACAAGCACAATGAAACTGTCATGATTATAGTTCACTACCACCTATCAATATCCAAAATAGCAACATTAAACCAACGTTCTCTTTCTCTGCCCTTATCCTACCTTTTTCTTTCCTTTAAATTCCAAAGTCTTTGCCAATAATCCTACATGCCTTCTTATAACTTCACTATATATACTTCTCTTGAATACTTGTTAGTTACATTGTTAATTAATATTAGTTATAACAGAAAACTACAGATCAATGAAACTTCATACAGAAACAGAGTGGTGTCTCCCAAACAATGTTACAGATATTACATGCATGGATAACCAACCAACGGTGGTAATTGAAAAAGTGAGCAAAACGGTGCGTTTACTAGGTTTCATGTTACAAAACGGTGTCTCTAAGAGTAACAGAGTGATGCAAGATATGCAAGAAATGATGAAGAGAGGAAAAAACATAGGGAAAACACTGAACAACGTGATGGTGAAGCACCATGAAGCACTCACGTGCCGACCACGTGATGCTGATATGTATTTCATTTCACCGTTGGAGTATCAGTTCAGCTGTAGTAGCAGTCCACCGCGTCTCTCTCGCGGTGGCGCCAGCAGTAGTAGGAGGAAGCTTTTGTCTCCGGCCAAGGAGGAAGGTCGCCGGCAAATGAAGGTGTGCCGTGGAAGCAGCAATGAAAGGAGGCGCGTGAAGATGACAACTTTGTCAAGGGAGACTGAGAAGGAGAAAGAGTTTCATGTTGACCAGGCGGCGGAGGAGTTCATAGACAAGTTTTACAGAGAGCTTAGGTTGCAGAAATGGTTGGATCATCATCATCATCATCATCAACATCGCTATTAATGCTGACGTGTCATGTGTGTTGTGTTTGACCCAGTTAGTAAATCATGTGCATGTGGCAGGTGAATCATATTCAAACTCAAGTGACAGCTCTGCTTCTGAGGCTCTCTCTTTGAATCTCTGTACTATGTATATGTTATGTTAATGTTAATGTTAGTTCATGTAATTGTAGGTACCTTATTATTGACCTGCAATGGTTTTCGTTTTCGTACTGTAGTGCTGTTATGCTATCAACAAAGCTAGCTTTTTTCACGTTACTACGTTTACTTCAATTACCTTCCCTTTCTAAATTCAACTGATTACTCTTTTGCTAACAAAAAAAAAAAAAATGAATTAATGTGTTTTGTTTACTCTCAAAATCATATATGTACAAGCCTGTCATCTCATCTCATCTAATCTTATAATTAGTCTTTAAAAAAATTATTTCATGTTTATAGAGATGATCCTTATCATTTTTAGAAGCAAGAAGACCGGAGTGAAAGTCAGTACCTGCAACTTTTAAAATTATGTACATGGTCAAGTGACTAGAAGGTCATTTTTATTTTTAGTATGTGTAATTAGGTTGACGAGGGACGTCAATAGTCATCACCAATGCATGACACTATGATGTATTAATGAACTGTTTCTTCTCACATGTTTCTAAGCAAATGAACACATAATTAAAACAAATTCATAAGAGAATGAAAATGATTATGAGACTGTGTGTAAATATGGACCGATGAGTGGGCTGGAAGGTTCAAGAAGTGGATCTCAATGAGATTGGTGGCCTAATGAATAGAATTGTTAACCATTCAGTTCTCATGAAAAAGAGACTCTGATGTAAATGTTGTCTATCAAGAATTGTTCCACCTAAAAATTAAATTAGGAATCTCCAAAAGTCTTTTGATGGAGATCATCAATCAATCGCTTGATGCTAATCACTTAGTTGATCATTTCCAATGTTAATCAACACTATCTTACTAATCTCTTCTTAGCTAATTCGATTATAATGATGTTTATATTTTAAAAATTAGTTTGTTCTCTTTTATGGAGTTTATGCTGTTGGTCTGGGTCTTTGGTTGCTAGTATGGTTTGTGGGCCTTTTAAGGTGTCTTGGCTTCCAAGTAAGCATGCTGAGGTATAAATAACATTTGTGTACTCTTAATTTTTTCATAGCTTTCAATCAAATTGATAATTCAATCTTTAGATTTAATTAAGAACATTCTTATTCTTGTGGTGAATACTCAATTCGAGTTTATCATTTGTTTATGAGTGTGACAATTGTTCTTTCGACTTCTCATCATCTTCCACTAGGGGTGTTCAAAATATTCAGTTAACTGAACCAAACTACTAACTGAACTGTATTGAACCATATTTGAACTGAACCACTTAATAAAGTTTTGAACTGAACCATTTTTTAAATACCAATTTAAGTTCAGTTTAAAACCAGTTTTGAACCGGTTTAAGTTTATGAACCGTTTTTCTAAATCTTCTGAATGATAAAAAAAAAACTATGTTATTCAAAAACATAAATAAAATAGAAAATATCACAAAAACAACTCTGAAGCCCAAATTCACAAAATGGAACCCTAGCCCCAAATCGATGATGAAGAACCCTAGCCCCAAATCGATCCCAAATCACAAATTCATCAAATCAATTCACTTAACCTAACCCAAATTCGGACGAACCCTAGCCCCAATTCGTATAATCCATTTTCGTACTCTTCTCCGTCGTCTTCGTACTCTCGTCATCGTCACAGGTATGCTCATTCTACTGTGGTTTTGTTCTTTTTTGCATAGAATTTTCGATTTCTAGTTGTTATGCTTATGCTTATAGCTTTTCGATTTCTGGGTCTCTTTGAAATGTTAATTTTCGATTTCTGGGTCTCAAATCCACAAAGATAACACTGGTGTTGATCTTGAACCTTTGTTGTATTCAGTTTGTGATATGTTATCTTTTAATTTTCTGATAATTTTTGTTGAGTTTTATTTTTGTTTCGTTCTGTTATTTTGAGCTATGATGAAGAAAACTGTGCTGAGCTCGTCGATGACGGCGCAATCCTCTAAGAAGTTCTGAGCTCTAATTTTCAATTTTTTTTATTATAAATTATTTCATGGATAATTGATTTGATTCTTTATTAACTGATTCTTTATTCATGATTCATAATTTATAAGCCTACTTAGTAATGTTGCAGCATCCTTAAGATTAGCAATGTTGGCTTTGTAAAGTTTGAGTATCATTAGTTGATGAATCATGTTTGTGGTTTACATAAGATGAATCATGTTTGTAAAGTGAATTTTAAGATGGTGTTGGAGCATCCTTAAGATTAGCAATGTTGGCTTTGTAAAGTTTTTGAGTATCATGTTTGTGGTTTACATAAGATGAATCATGTTTGTAAAGTGAATTTTAAAATATGTAGAATCTAGGAGATGCTAAGAAATTGTAATGTTCTCGACTTTAAGATTAGAAACTACAATATTGCAACTGATTTTGGTTTTTTTAAAATTTCAAAACTTATAAGTCTAAAATATCTCACTGTATCTCCAAGAGGTGTCATAACCTCTCTAACTATTGTCTTGTATCTCCAACACATTTTGAACCGTATCCTACATATAATTATATAGTTTTATTGTTAACAGATTCATATGGATGGTCATGATAGCATTATGGGCTCCGACACAGAAGCACACAGTGGTTCTACACCTCAACCTCCAGTTTCAAACAATGCAAACATGGGTCCGCCTAAGCGTAAAAGCCGGTCAAACCGGTCAGCATGTTGGGATCATTTTACACCAATGCCAAGAGTGGAAGGAGTAAAGGCAGCAAACTGCAACTATTGTAAGACAAGAATCCAGTATAGTGGTGGAACAAGTGCAATGAGGGCCCATTTGAGAAGATGTAATCTATATCCACCCAATATGATGATGCATGAATCAGCTTCAAGCTCATTGGGAAATAGGGAAGTAGTTGTTAATTCATCCCCTGCAGTTCCGAAGTTTGATCAAGAAGTCAGCCGAATTGATTTGGTGAACATGTTTGTAGCCTTGGAACTTCCATTTCAAAAGGTAGAGCATCCATATTTTCGTAAGTTTGTTTATGGCTTACAACCAAAATTCATGTTACCATCTCGCATTACATTGGCACGTGAGATTTTGAAGAATTGGGACATGGAGAAAGCAAAATTGAAGAGCTTTTTGTCACAACATTGTCGCCGAGTTTGTCTCACCACTGACACGTGGACATCAACACAAAACTTTAATTACATGTGTCTCACAGCCCATTTCATTGATAACAATTGGAAATTGCAGAAGAAGGTTTTGAATTTTATGCAAGTCACAGAATACACAGGAGAAATTATGGCAAAAACGGTTAAGGAGTGCTTGAATGGTTGGGAACTTGGTCGTGTACTTAGTGTGACAGTGGATAATGCTTCCTCAAATGACGTTGGAATTCGACATCTCAAAAGATGGCTTCTATCTCAAAATGGTCTAGTTTCAAATGGAGAGCACCTTCACACACGGTGCTGCGCCCACATTCTAAACCTTATTGTGAAGGACGGGCTGACAATAGTTAATGAATCTATTTTGAGAATCCGATCAGCTGTGAGGTATGTCAGACGTACTCCTTCAAGATTTCAGAGATTCAAGAAATGTATTGATCGTGAAACCATTTCATTTAAAGGTTATGTTGGGCTAGATTGTGAGACGCGGTGGAACGCAACTTACACAATGATGAATTCGGCGTTCAAACATATGAAGACCTTTATAGAGCTTGAATTCACAGATCAACAATATGTTAATGAAATGAGGAAAGATAAAGGCGTGCCTACACTGAAAGATTGGGAAGAAGTTGGGTCAATTCTTCCATTCCTAAAGATATTTCATGACGCTACAGTGCGTGTTTCAGGATCTTCTTACTTGACCAGCAACTTGTATATGCTTGAGGTTTTTAGTGTTGGACAAAAGATTGCGAAAATGTGTTGTTCTGAAGATGCAAGTTTAAAGTCAATGGCTTTAAAGATGAGGGCAAAATACAATAAATATTGGGGAGATCCTGAATCTCTTAACATGTTTTTGTTGATTGCAATGGTATTAGACCCTCGTCGTAAACTGAAGCTTGTGGACTGGATGGCCAGAAGGATCTATAGTAGTGCTGAGGCAGAATCTTTGACAACAAAAATACAGTCGTGTTTGAAGTCTATTTACGAGGAATACTCAGGTGGGGGAGTGTCTCGTCTAGGTAATTATGGAAATGTAGCAGGTGTTCTTAATGAAGCTGAAGATCCATATGAATTGTGTGATTTCTATGAATCGGACGAGTGCAACACATCAGCGACCGAATTACAAAAATACCTTATAAATGAAAATGTAGAAGAGGATCGTCCGGACTTTGATTTGCTAGAATGGTGGAAGATTAACTCAAGCCGTCTGCCAATACTTGCAAGCATTGCAAGAGATGTGTTGGCCATCCCTATATCCACTGTAGCCTCTGAATCTACTTTTAGTACCGGGGGAAGGGTCCTTGACCCATACCGTAGTTCTTTAACACCAAGAACTGTGGAAGCACTGATTTGTACTCAAGATTGGCTTGACGCACCATTTACATGTTTTCTTTCTAGTGAAGATCTTGATGTTATTGAGAAAATTGAGGAAGGTAAGATACTTTTCTATCCTTTCTTACTACTTACTAGTTGTTTAATTGGTTGAAACATACTGAAATGTTTTGTTTTGCAGATCTACTTTCTACGCAAGATGCTCCTAGTTGTTCGGCCTCGACCTCGATTACACTTGACGATGATTGAAGGTAAGTAGGTAAGCATTGCAAGTGCAAAATGTTGTCAAATAGGTCTATAGTGGTTAAACATTCTATAATATGTTTACAGTGCAATTGGTATAAAAGAGTGAGTGTTGTTTTGCAATGACAGTGTTGCATTGTTGTAACAGAAATATGAGTCACCTCATTTATACCCGCAACTGATGGAAAACCTTGTCTGTTAATTCTATTTACAATAACAGATGCACAGAAGGATAGTTGAGCTTTCACTTTAGCCTTTGATACAATCACACACAGTTCTGTTTACACCTTTTATGTTTTAGTCAACGGTTTTTTTTTGCTCTTCCCCTCACCTAATCTACGTTTTCATTATATTTAATACATGTAGTAATAATTGTCTATATACTAATATATTATTCTTGATTTATATATTGTTTATTGTACTGTCAAATGCATCATTAGGCTCCACTCTATGAGAGTGCTTTCGTATGCTTTGTTGTTTATTCATTGTCCAGACACAAACTTATAATATTAACGTTAAATTGCTATGCAAGTCATGTTTTAGGATTACTAATGAATTTTCATATCAGAAAAAAACTTCGGACGAATTTTGATTTTCAAAAAGTGTTTCCTTTGACATGTAAATTAATTAGGGACTCCAATGAACTTTGAAAAGTCACGAATAAATAATCATATATTGATAACAGACAAGGTTTACGCCAAGTTTGTGCATTCAAGGTGGAAGGCTACAGAAAGAGAACATACAAGGTGGAAGGCTTCCACCTTGTATGTTCTCTTTCTAGTTTATTTGATTTTTCTTTTTGTTTTCTTACCTTTTCTACTTCATTTTCCTCTCTTATTCAAGAAAGTTTTCACCAAGGTCAAGATCCAGATTTTGTGAATCCTTTTGGGTCCACATCAGTTGCGGGTATAAATGAGATTGTCCATTTGAAGAATATTATAGCTGTTGATTGATGCTATTTATACAAATAAAATACTTCTTTTATTGGAAGCCTATGTATAACATAAGAGCTTCATATAGTTACACATGCAACTTGTTGGAAGTCTATGTATAAATTAAAAGCTACATATAGTTGCACATATGTGACTTGAGTCATAGTTAACATAAGAGCTTCATTAACCAATCATGAGAGAAATTTTTTATACGAATTAAATATAGATTTTTTTTTTGTTACAAAATTAAATATATAATATAGAATATAAAATAAGAAACCAAAAATATATTTAACAACAAAAAACTATAAGGGAGCCTTTAGCCATCCAAATTAAACATCAATTTTATATTAGATTATAACCAAGATGAAAAATCCAAAACCATTGGATACAATTTTTTTATGTAAAATAAATGTTAGTGTTCTACCTAAGGAAGTTCAATTAGCTATCTAAATTGGAAACAATAAATATGATAATGAGAAATGCAACAACACACTTTTTAAACCCATTTGACTGGTTTAGTTGTATTGATTTGGGACCTTAGAATGTGTTCATGTGAAGGTCTCGGATTTGATTTCTCTTATTTTAATTTCGACAGGGTAGGTCTTTACAGAGCTATGTTCCGACTTTAAATTGTGTTCCTGCAAGTGGCGGATGAGATTGAACCCCTCAAATTAATCGGATACTGAGTTTTTTAAAAAAACAAACACACTCTTTTGACATACTCTTTTTTTATCAGTTAAAACCAATTTATAATTTATGCGAGTCCTATAAAAAAAATGGTGAGACTCATGTGTTTTAATTAATAAAAATGAGTATGTTTGTAACTTGTAAATGTATGAATTTTAGAGAAGAAGTCTAGTCTTGTTATCAAAATTAGAAGTAGAATTATCTAATTTTGGATCCCACTAAAAACTGCATGACCTTCTATAAAAATAAAAATAAAATCATGGCCTAGTTTCTCCACTGCCTGGCAGATGTGTGGAATGCATGAATGCAGCAAAAGTTAGACTGTTGAGAATAATTTCTATAAAAGGAAAGGATGACAATTTAGAGAAATGTGTGTGCACGTAATGGAGAAAGGCACACGGTGTAGAAGAAGCAAGCATCGGCAGTTCCAGGTTTATTAACATTTTAATTTATGAATCTAATTATGATTATGTTTATAGCATGAAGATGTATAACTAAATTAATCGAAGCTATGAGTGATTTTATCACTCTCTAGTTATATGTTCCCTTTTATTTTTATCATTTATGTTTCATTTTTTTTTTGGTACAAATTTATGTTTCATTTATACTGTATGAATGAATTGATCATTTTTTGTATAAGCAATCAGTGTGCTTATACAAAATATCAAAGACCTCATGAGCTCAAGACATTACTCTCTTATCCATACGCTTAGAGAAGGCAATCAGTGTGCAGACTTTATGGCCAAGCTTGGAGCCTCGAATGATGTTAAGTTGTCCATCCACTCTTCTCCCCCGGAGGACCTGCTGCCTCTTTTAAAGAAGGATGAATTAGGAACCTGTTATCTAAGGCGCTAGCCTTGTTTTCCTTTTCCCTGTTGTCTGTTTTTGTTTTTCTGTTTTATCTTTAGCCTTGTAACCAAAAAAAATAAAAAATGAATTGATCATTGCGTTTGAATCTCAATATGGAGTAGCTAACGTTTAAGAAGTTGATTACTTTATAGGTAACTCAACGTCATGGTTAATTAACGGAACTCTAGGATTAATTGGTAAGGAGAGGTTGGATTTATCATAACTTAGCGAGAAACATTCTTGTGTCGTTGATAGGAGACAAAGGACAGTGTCACTTGGATCACCAAAATATATAAGTAGATGAATATGTGTCACTTAGACAAAAAATATTGTTAGAGGACCTTGATTGTGAATAAATCTTTTAAGACAAAAAAATAAATGTATGTATATGTATATAGTATTAACTACTCCCTCCGTCCCGGAATATCTGACTCATTTACAAAAAAAAAGTGTCCCAAAATAGTTGACTCATTTCAATTTTCAATACAACTTTCATCATTTTCAATACAATATAACTCTAATTAATACTACTTTCATCATTCTCAATACAATATATTCCATTTTCCCCTTTATTTATATATTTTTCATGATCTGTGTGAAAAACCAAATTGGACCAGATATTTTAGGACGGAGGGAGTATTAAGTAAAAATAATAATTTTAATATCCTTAAGCAAATGATGACTTAGGCGGCCTCCCTCCTGCCTATATTCAGGGCCACCCATGTGTGGGTCACAGGTAACAAAGTCTCTCCACCTCTGTTTGGTTGGTGATATCAATTTCAATCGTGTTAATTTAAGTAATGGGAGGTTTTTTTTAGGATAATGTTTCATGAACACCCTTTTCTCCGTACAAACTATGTACCACTCCCATGTGAGAATGTGTGAGAGTGTGTGAATGTGAGTTTTTTGTGTGTGTGTGGGGACCACATGAACATATGTCACAATTATGTGTGGGTGTACAAGTGGTACATGCCACCTAAGGTGGTCTATGTATCACTACTCTTTTTTTTATACCCATTTAAAACAAACAATGACTTGTTCAAAGACACATTTTTGTTAATTGAATTATCAACTAACATAGAAAAGCATGCCAAAGAAAAATAAAATAATTAAAAGGAATATGTGCAGGGAATATATTATAATTAAAATAACATAATAACAAAAGAAGGTCATGAAAATAACAAAAGAAGGACAAGCACCATGAAACTTTCATTATCATATAAACTTCACTACTACTACCTATCAATTCATAAGTCTTTCTACCCTTATCCTACGCTTTTTCATTCCTTTAAATTCACAAGTCTTTCCCCACAAACCCAATCACTCTTCTCTCAAATACTTGCTAGTTACATTGTTAATAATTAATTAATTGTAACAGATAACTAGAGATCGATGAAACTAGTCATAGGAACAGAGTGGTGTCTCCCAAACAATGTTACAGACATTACATGCATGGATAACCAACCAACGGTCGTGATTGAAAAAGTGAGCAAAACGGTGCGTTTACTAGGTTTCATGTTACAAAACGGTGTCTCTAAGAGTAACAGAGTGATGCAAGATGTTCAAGAAATGATGAAAAGAGGAAAAAACATAGGGAAAGCATTGAACAACGTGATGGTGAAGCACCACGAAGCACTCACGTGCCGTCCACGTGATGTTGATTTGTATTTCGTTTCACCGTTGGAGTATCAGTTCAGCTGTAGTAGCAGTCCACCTCGTCTGTCTCGCGGTGGCGCCAGCAGTAGTAGGAGGAAGCTTTTATCTCCGGCCAAGGAGGACGGTCGCTGGAAAATGAAGGTGTGTCGTGGAAGCGGCAATGAAAGGAGGCGCTTGAAGATGACAACTTTGTCGAGGGAGACAGAAATGGAGAAAGAGTTTCATGTTGACCAGGCGGCAGAGGAGTTCATAGACAGATTCTACAGAGAGCTTAGGTTGCAGAAATGGTTGGATCATCATCATGGTTAATGCTGATGTGTCGTGTGTGTTTGAGTTTGAGAGAGATAGCACATCATGTGCATGTGGCAGGTAAATCATGTCCAATACGGACAATATCAAGTATTAAAACATAAGCTGTTTTGAATAAGTTATTTTGAAAAAAGTGATCCTAATAAGCTGTTTTGCGTAAATAAGCTGTTTTGAATAAGTTGTTTTAAATAAGTTGTTTTGAAAAAAGAGATCCTAATAAGTTGTTTTGCATAAATAAGCTGTTTCTAATAAGTTATTTTGGAAAATGAGATCCTAATAAGTTGTTTTGCATAAATAAGCTGTTTTGAATAATTTGATTTTAAAATAAGTTGTTTTGCATAAATGAATTTATTTTAAAATAAGTTGTTTTGAATAAATTGTTTTTTAAAATAAATTGTTTTTAAATAGATATGCTTAATGGTTCGGTTTGGTTCGGTTCGGATAATTGTGGTTACTAACGGTTCAGTTCGGTTAGTGAATTGTTATCAAAATAATGGTTCGGTTCGAGAATTGGTTAAATGGTTCAGTTAATTTTGATGTGGTTCGGTTCGGTTAACCGGTTCAAAATGGATTTTGGTTATTTTTGCCCACCCCTACTTCTCAATACTTTTTTTTTGTGAGGGAACACTTTTCAATAGTCTTATTGTTGTTTAAAATTAATATCCTCTCATAAAATCATCGTATGAATTTCATATAAATTTAGGAGGATGCGTATAAATTTTAGAGTTAATTGTTTGTAATGTAGTGTTCGAAAAGTGACCATGTAAAAAAAACACATTTTTTGACTATGTAATTTGAGATTATTTTTATTTTTGATCCTATAATATACATGCAGTCTCAAAAAATGACCTAAGGGTTGAATTTTTCATAATTTTTTCCATGCATATTTAAGACGTTTATATATGTCTTTTCACAAAAAATTATATTTTTTCGACTTGGGACAGATTAATTTTGAACTTTTATTCTCCATAATTATGAATTTTTTAAACAATTCATAATTAATTCGTCTCTCGTTTAAAAACTCTAAAATTTTATGGTGACAGTTTTTATGATCATCTAACCAAGCCTACAAAATTAGGGGAAAAAATTTGACCCGTGATTATACGTTTACTCAGAACAAAATTGCAATTTTGCACGTTTAGGTTGAAAAATAAAAATAAATCGAAACATCTTTGAAATGCTATGGAACTTTGCATATTCTTTTGATGTATTTTTATAAATATCTCTGCAAACAATCAGCTCAAAATTTGATTTTTAGATTGAGATTTCGATTGTTTTGTTTTTTGAGTTTTTGGTGCTTTAAAAAGTTATAATTAATTTGTCTCTAGTTGAAAAATTCTAACTTTATGTGTAAAACCATATTTTCACGGCTTAAAATCCCCAGAAAAAAAAAAATCATGAAAAAATTCAATTTCTAGGTCTGTTTTCTTGACTTCATGTATATTATATGGTCAAAAATAATAAGAATCTCAAATTACATAGTTAGAATGTGTTTTTTAATTTTATAAGATCATTTTTCAGACTTCACGTGTATTATAGGGTAAATTCCAACAACGGACCCAAAATTTCAATCAATATCCTCTATACATACATTTGAGAATAAACAAAATGAAACAATCCACATGGCATATCAAGATCAAATATAAAGGAAAAATTACATGTGGCAAATGGCAATGCAAAGTTTTTTGACAAAAAATGGCAATGCAAAGTTGACTAACAATCATAATCAAATCACCACTTATGACAAACTTGTTTTTAATGACACCATTTATGATAAAAGGAAAAGTTTAACTCAATAGTTTTGATTGGTAGTCAAATTATATAAAATGACATAATTTCAAAATAAAAACTTAGAATTAGAATTTATTAAATTTGCAAAAATATAGTTTTTTTTTCAAATTATAAAATATCTATTTATTTATAGGATATATTTTGCATTGGTCAAAGAATCATAATCTCAATTGATTACATTGCTTTTTGTATGTAAACTTTTTTTATGTCTCTAATTTTTTTTTTTGAACATTAAAAACTAAAATTGAAATGGTCTTGCAAACAAAATATTAAAAAAGTAGAAACAATGAAATGGTCGTATTATAAAACAAAAATGACATGTTATTTTTTTTTAAGGAAAAAGTGTCACATTATTCAAATGAGTTGAGTGAAAAAGGAAAAATAATACAACATTAATTGCATTTCATTTATTTTTTTGAGGGGGGTATTTCATATATTAAAACTAACAAATAAGTAAATGTTGCATTCCAATATTTCTATTTCATCAATTCACATTAACTTCAATATCCCTTCACAAAATAATTATAATGATTTCATTCAAAAATAAATAATAAAAAATGTTGAACATCAATTTCTTACTCCACTTATTCAAAATAAAAATAAGTTAGGATACGTTGAATCCACAATTAACTATAAGATAAGTTAATCCACTTAATAATCAATTACAAACAATCGACAAACATTTGTCGTCAATAAATATAAAAAATACGCATAAACCAAGGAATCTTGAATAAATTTGTAACAAATATTTCTCAGTAAAGAGTATAAAAAACACAATACAAGTATTTGTCATTGATTTATAAAAAATGTAAATAAAAAACATGACAAATATTTATCACTAATAAATTAAGAAAAATCACGGGAAACATATTTATCAATGATATATAAAAATAAGAGGCACGTTCTGTCAAAAATAAATAAATAAGAGACACGTATTTGTCATCGATGCATAAAAAACACGAGACAAATATTTCCATTGATAAATATTAAAAAAATGGGACAACTATTAATCACTCATGCAAAAAAAAAATCACGGGACAAATATTTTTTTTTTTACAAAAACAATCACAGGACAAATATTAGTCATTGATAAATATCAAGAAAACACTAGACAAATATTTATCAAATATATTTTCACTATGCATAAAACCACAAGACATATATTTATCACTAATAAATGTAAAAAATACGGGACACATATTTGTTATTGCGACAATAAGAAAACACGGACATATTTGAAAAAACACGAGATAAATAAATTTTATTGATAAATAAAAAATAATATAGAACTTATTTTCCTCACCATATAGAAAACATGAGTCATTTCTCTTAAATTTTCCTCACCATATACTATTGCATCCAATGTAGAACTTAATTTGGGAACGTAACACATTTCTCTTAATCTGGGGACATTGCCAAATAAAGTTGTTACAATATGCTAAAAAAGGTGGTTGGTGGTGGTTTTAAGGTGGTAGGTTTATGTTTCTTTCTTCTATGATAGTAAATAAATTAAATTAGAAAAAGAAAGACGATGAAAAATCAAATTTAACATGAGAGAAATGATAAGAAAAAAAAATGTGTGTTTTAACCGTGAAAGTATAAGGAATGAAATGAGTTGATGAAAATTTTGCAGTTTTCTTTTTGAAGGATTTGAAGATTTTGAGATAATTATTTTATCAAAAATTAGACTCAATTAAAAAAACGTCACGTCATTTTAAAATTTCAAACAAGCGTATATTTTTTCAACTCAACAAAATACATCTATATTTTTTCATTGTTAGATTTCACCAATGAACTTGAAATAATGGAGGTTGAATAAAAAAATAGCATGAAACTGACATCTAATAACTAAAATTTAAGATGAAAAATTAAACAAATGACATCTAAAAACTAACAAAATAGTTCATCATAATTTTGGAACTTTCTGGGTATCCTACATCGAGTTTGATATCACATAGTCACCCTAAATCTTAAAACAGTAGTTATATGATTCATCTCACTTATTTGTTATTCAAATTCTACTATTTCATCCAATATATAACTTTAATTCACACTTTTTTTAAAGAACTTTAATTCACACTTGATACATTAAAATTTATTAATCAGCTGTGTAATTCTCCGCGTCTGTAAGCATGTGATATAGTCGAATAAGGTTAAACGGAGGTACAACATGTTCAAAAAGGTTGGTTAGTGGTGTTTCATGGAGGGAGATTTTTGTTCATTCTTTTCAAGAGAAGAGAGAAAGTATATTCGAAGAAAAAGAACATATATGAAAAGGAAGTTTGAACATGAAAGAAGATAAGAGAGAAAAAATAAGTATTGTGTGTGTTTGTGAGAGTATAGGAAATAATGTGAGTTGTCGGTAATTTTATGAGTTTGTTGATAGAGTTTGAAATTTTGGTGTAATTATTTTACCAAAAAATAGATTCAATTAAAAAAAGGGTTAATTATGTTTCTTGTCCCTATAAAATAGCGACCTTGTAAGTTTAGTCCCTACTTAATTTTAATAGCACTTTTAGTCCCTATAAAAAAAATTTACTTATAATTTTAGTCCCTGCTAAAACAAAGTTTGATTAATTATCCTTAAACTCTTAAATTTTTGAACGATTTTTTTGAGACAAGATTAGAACACTATGAAAGGTTCGTTTACTAAAATTTAGAATTTTCTGACATGAAATGAATTAAATATGAATTTTTTAAAACGACAAAAGTTAAAGATAAAAAGTAATAAAATCTGGATGTAGAAATCAAATTTTGCAATAATTTTTTGCGGACGAACTTTTAGTAATGTTCTAAACATGTCTACAAAAAATTGTTCAAAAATTTAAGAGTTTAAACATAAATTAAACAAATTTGAATTGAGTAGGGACTAATACTCATTGCAGAAAAACAAAATTAGGGACTAAAAATGCTATTAAAATTAGTAGGGACTAAACTTACAAGGTCGCTATTTTATAGGGACTAGAAACATAATTAACCCTTAAAAAAAATGCAACATAATTTTAAATGTGTAATAAACATGTATTTTGTCAAATTAGTGTAACACATATGCAAATTTCCATGATCACTTGCCACCAAAAATAAAAAAATGAATGAATTTAAAACAATAGAGGTTGAATGAACAAATTCATAGGAAAGAGAATGACATACAAAAACTAAAAAAAAAAGTTGATCATAATATTGTGTCTTTCAGGGGATCCTACATTGAATTTGATTATCACATCAAACTATGGGAATCCACACAAGTGAGTTTGACACCGTATCTTTACCATAAACCTTAAGGTATTAGGTAGATGGATCATATCACTTACTCCATCTGGTCACTATTATAAGTAAATTTTGACTTTTTAGATACATATTTTTGGTAATGGTCGGGGTTTGAACCCCGAACCTTGCATTTTTCCATACTAATTGAGCTAAGCCCACGAGAACTTTTTAGATTCATTTAATAAATGATGTATTTGGTCTATTGTAGACCATATACATCATTTATTGAATGAATTTAAAAAGTAGAAATTTGCTTATAAATGAGACTAAAGGGAGTATATGTTTCTCAACATCCACTCTTGCATTCAATGTGGAAGTTTAACTTACACTTGACACATTAACATCTCTCCCTCAATTATGAGACTTTCTACTAAGCATGACAACAAAACCCGTACCCGCAGTTACCCGCCCAAACCCACCCCGATTTGACGGGGTCCTCCGCTTTGACTGGATTTGAGTATAGGTTTAGGTTATCACTGATTTCTCAACATGAGTAACATGTATATAGGTACCCACCCCGAACACATACTCAAACTCTTTTCAAACGAAGAAAATTACTTTATTACCTATTGAGATTTTCCATGTCATAATAATTGTTATTGAAATTTAAAGGAGCAACCAAATTTCTCAATCATAGAAATGTTAATGTTAGCATATTGTTGAATAATGCAATATAAAATTTCCTGTTGTGCTCGAAAAAACTTCTTTTTGTATTAAAAAAATTATTCACTACGGGGATGACGATAAGGCGGGGATACCCAAAGCTGTCGGAGAGGGGGATGAGATTCGATTTCTGATCCCCATTGAATATGAGTAGGGTAACATATAAGTATATGAAAGTCGAGGATTGGAAGGGAAACGTAAAACCCTTCTCAATTACACCCCATTGTCACGCCTTATGCATCCAATATCAAACCGAACTATGATACCATCGTTGAGCTTTATGGGGTAGTCAACACTGGTGTGGACCAACCTATTAAACAAAAATCAACTACACAAACGAGAATGATAGTCTAGCAAAAAAATATTTTAAGTATGACGAAATTTTAAACCGTGCTTATCTAAATAACTATTTGAAACATCGTTTTTTTAAGGACACCATTGTTTATTTTACTCGGCAAAAAATATAATATATTTTTGAGACTAAAAAATAATAGTTTGGTGCCCGTGCATTGCACGGGTTAACACACTAGTGTAGATTTAAAAGTGCATGATATAAAGTATGTTGTGAGTTTCATTCATATCAAATTTATCATTATTGTGTGGGTAGAGCCGTTATCTAATTCGTGGATGCGTGTGAAAAAGAGAAAAAGAATAAATGAAGTATTTAGCCTCGAGTTGGTAGAAGGAAGAATGGAAAGTGTGGAGGAGGTGAAGGGTGTGATTTTAAACCATTTTGAGAAGCATTTTCAATATTAACTTTTGAAATAGACCTTTGTTGAAAAAAATTCCAGTTTTAAAAAACTAATTGTATAAGGCAACTGGCTTTAAATTTCTTCATCATCTAAAGAAGATGTTATGAACACACACAATGTTGGTTTATAATAGCCTCAAATGCCCGGTCTTTACCTTTACGGTGCATCATTTGGATTCATCAAGAATTTTTTGGATGACATTAAGAGTGATTTCTTTGTTATTTAACTACTCGTTACAGGGTGTATTGCATTAGTTCATTCATTGTCTTGTTCCCTAAGAAAGATAATCAACAAAGAATATAAGATTAACAAGATATTGTCAAAGTTCTTGAGAGATTTATATTGACTTATTTTCTTAATAGATGTGTATAAAATGTTGGAAAAATTGTTCACGAATAGATTTAGGAAAGTGATCGATTAACAAGATAATCTCTCAATACTCCTAAAACCCGGTTCCTTTTGATTTGCTACGAGACTAATCCCTTTTTGCAAATTCTATGGTACACTCAATACTTTGAGTGTACCCGTACACCAAATCCTTAAATTAACAATTAAATGAGTTTTTTTTTAAGAAAAAGAATTATTTTTTATCATTGCCAATTATAATAATTATATCTTATTTAGCAAAAGTTTCGACGAAATAAAATTTACTTTTTTTGAACTTTTATTACTTATATTAAAGAATATTGCTTATTTTTTATGAGAAAATGTTAAAAATTTAATATGATTCTTATAAACAATTAAATGATGTTTTTTTCTTATGAAATAATGTTTTCTAAAATATAAATATTGACAAATAAATTTTTATTTGATAAAATAATCGTTAATTTATAAATTTATACAGCAAGAGTGCCGGTATACCTCAATTTGCAAAGGTGTTTTGTGGAGGTGGAATAACGGTTTTCCCTCACAAATTCATCATTGCTTGAGCAATTGAGTTACACTTAGGTCTTAACATATATACTTAGATCACATGAAGGCCCCGATTTAAAGAAAAAAGAAAAATCATTTCAATTCAACCTTTATGTTTGCCTCTCTTAACAGAGTTATTAATTTCTTTCAACTCTCATAACAATATGTGGGTCAGAGATAACAAAGTCTCCACCCCTTTTTGGTGTGTGATATCAATTTCGATCGAATCATTTTACTAACTTTTAATTGCTGATAAGTTTCTTTATACCACTTTGAACTCTTTAGCAGCAAGACAGAACTTGTTCAAGGACACATTTAATTAAATTGTCAACAACTAACGAAAATTAACAAAGCATGCCAAAGAAAAATAAATTAATTAAAAGGAGTTCCAATAACATAGAAAGAAAGGAAAAAGAAGGACAATCACAATAAAACTGTCATGATTATACTTCACTACCTATCAATATTCTTCAATATCCAAAACAGCAACATCAAATCAAACCAACATTCTCTTTCTTTGCCCTTATCCTATCTTTTTTCTTTCCTTTAAATCATAAGTCTTCCCTCACAAAACTAACACTCTTGACCAATAATCCCATTGCCTTTGTTACAATTTTGCTGCTCTTTCTCTCCCATACTTTCTATACTTACATTGCTAATCATTGATGAAACTAGAGACAGAAACAGAGTGGTGCCTCCCAAATAATGTTACAGATATTACATGCATGGATAAACAACCAATGGTGGTAATTGAGAAAGTGAGCAAAACGGTGCGTTTGATAGGTTTTCTGATACAAAACGGTGTCTCTAAGAGTAACAGAGTTATGCAGGATATGCAAGAAGTGATGAAGAGAGGAAAAAACATAGGGAAATCACTGAACAACATGATAGTGAAGCACCACGAAGCTCTCATGTGCCGTCCACGTGAAGCTGATATGTATTTCGTATCACCGTTGGAGTATCAGTTCAGCTGTAGCAGCAGTCCACCTCGTCTTTCTCACGGTGTCAACAGTAGTAGGAGGAAGCTATTATCTCCGGCGGCAGAACACAGTCGCCGGCAAATGAGGGTTTATCGTGGAACCAGAAATGAAGGGAGGCGCGTGAAGATAACGAAAAGGGAGACGGTGAAGGAGGAGAAGGTGTTTGAGGTGGACCAAGCGGCGGAGGAGTTCATAGAGAGGTTTTACAGAGAGTTGAGGTTGCAGAAATGGTTGGATCATCAAGATCGCTATTGATGGTGATGTGTCACAAATGTTGTGTTTGAACCAGGTAAAACATCATGTGCATGCATGTGGGGTTCCACTTGTGTAACATAGTTGATTTTAATGTTATATAACATCACCCAATCAGGGTGTGCCACGTGGCACACCCTTTTTTTTTAAAGAAAAAATTCAATTAAAGGAGAATAAGAGAACACGTGAGTGAGAGACAACAAACAGATTTGTTCCTCTTCTCCTTCTCCTTGCGATCTCACTCCCACCACCCACCATCAACTTCTCTCCGCCGCCGTCCTCCTCTCCACCGTCGACCACAGTTATGCCATAAGCCGCCGCCGTCAATTCTTCCTCTTGCCTTCACAATATTTTCTTTCAAATTTGTTGAATTTGATTTGGAATGAATTTTAGGATTCATTGAAGGTTTGTAGAGAATCAGTAGACTAATAATAACAACAAATATTCTTTCACTTATCTCTTGAGAGTAGGTTGATTTGGATTTTTTGAATTGTGACAAACTAATGAAAAAATTGTTATAATAAAATTGTTGTTATTAGTAGTATTGCAGTAATCACGGACACCACCAGCAGATAAGTTGTAGAGCTTCTCTTCTGAACAAGTGGATAATCCTTGACCTCTTTGCATAGAATATTGAGAACTTTGTTTAGTTCCAGAAATACTAGGATTCAAGGCCCTGTGATTGTTTAGTGACAGGAATCTGTCTTGGTCAGAAAGAGTAGAAACAGATTCTGGCTCCACAAATCGAGTTCTCCTACCATAGTTTGAATCGGGCCATTGGAGTGGAAAAGCACTTCTGGGTCTATTTAGTTTTTGGTGAATTTTAAGAATGTAAGGCTGAAGATGTGGATGATTTAGTAACTCTCCAGCCTGTTAAAAATAACTGAGCTTAAGTTGTTTGAATATATATACACCAAAATAAAGTTAGCAAGTTTACTTTATGCAAATTTTGCATATACTACTAGTCATGCAAAGGTAGTGAAAGAACAAAGAAAACTTCAGCAAACACTTTAATTTGCAAATATAGCAATGTCTCACATAAATATATATATATATATATATCAATTTCAATTAAGGTCATAGACACATAAGTTGTTGAAAACTGAATTGATGTGCAATTGAAACAACTTAATAAGTTGCTGTCAAAAAACGCATAAGCGGAAAAAACACATAAACACTAATGAACAAATGACAAAAACTCAACAAGGTTGCACCACCTGCAGCCAACAAAATGCCAAAACCTGCAGAATTCTGCAGGCTGAACAGCTCCTGCCAAGCAAAAACAGAACCAGCAACATGCTTAAGGCCTACATGCTTTAAACCCACCAAAACCAAGCAAGAAAACAAGGTAAAAAACCACCAGCAATACACAAATAATAACCACCAGCAATACACAAATAATTCAAAGAAATTTTGATTTTTATTATGGGTTAATCTTATTTCTATGAACATTTCAATCATTCTAAAGAAAAAGAAAAAAGAAAAAAATACCTTATGATGACACATTCATGGCAGGTTCACGGCGGCGGCGGTGACTCATGGTGGACGGAAAACTGACGATGATGATGATGATGGTGACTGAGTTTGTTTTGAACTGGAAGGCGGAAGCAAAAGGGGGTGGGTTTTCTATTTCACTTGTCTCCCACTCACGTGTTTTCTCTTATTCTCCTCCTTTAATTGAATTTTTTTTTAAAAAAAAAGGGTGTGCCACGTGGCACACCCTGATTGGGTGATGTTATATAACATTAAAACCAACTATGTTACACAAGTGGAACCCGTGGCAGGTGAATCATATTGAAGCTCAAATAACAAACAACTCTATTTCTACGGCTCCTGTTAATGTTGATTACCTTACCTGTAGACTGTAGTTGTTTGTTGATGCGTTATTATTGAGACCTGCAATGCAATGTACTATTTTCGTACTGTTCTGTTATCAACAACAACAACAATAGCTACCTCTTTTTTACTTCTCCACGTTACTGCGTTGACCTTCCCTTTCAAATCATTAACTCTTTTGGTAACAAGAAACAAAAATTGTTTTTACTCTTTTGGTGACTCTTTTACTTTTTACTCTTTACAGATTACCTCTTATTAAATTTTAGTCTTTTCAAAATTCACCAAAATTTATAAATTGAATGTGTTTGATGATAAAAATTGGTTTTGAATAAATTGATTTTAGGACAAAAATGAGGAAATATAAACATTTTCATAAATTTTATGTTCAGTACGCCCACACTTTTGATCGGAATACACAATGGGGGGTAAACTCGGTAAAATCGGGTAAACTCGAGTAAAATCGGAATATAAGTCTAATTTTTTTTGATAGTTTTATTGATAACTTTAGGAACTTGTGAAACTTGCCTTTTTGGATGGTTAATACTTAATAGACTTATGATTTTGCAAGTTTATTTTGTATTTTGATGTTTGATTGAATATATTGTTTTATTATGATGGTTGAAAACCTTTATAATTTAGTCATATTTTGCACTATTGGACTAATTACAATATTATATTAGTTTACATATTCTAAATAATAAATTTTATTTAATTTTAATTTTAGGTAAACTCGTACGAGTTCTCGAATCGAGTTTTCTAGTCGAGTTTACCTGGACAAAAAGAGTTGAGGTAAACTCTCGAGTGGTAAAACATTGGGTAGGATATTATATAATTTATTTATTTTTTAATGATGACATTACATAATTATATGATATTTTGATCTAACACCCGATTTGTTCAGTTTAAAATTTTTATATTTTTAACTATACTTCCCTCAAAAAAAAATAATACTATTTGACGAGGAAAAAAAAAACTAATAAAGGAAGACTATTTGAGAAACAAGTTCAATGTTGTAATCAATTAAATCCACGGTCAAAGCTTTAAATCCCAGCTTCAACGTTTAGACAGTCTATAGACGCAAATTTAAGGATACAATTGATTTCAATTCTTGTCCTAAACAAAAAAAATTGATTTCAATTAACTAATTCAAGTCAAACACCATAATGTTGCGGTCAAACCGTGAACGACTAATCCTAACGTACTTTCTTACACGATAATCGCAAAAAATAAAATAAATGCTGATAAAGCTATTTTTCATATTTATCCTCTATTTTTTTTTCCTTTTTCATATTTATCCTCTATTGTGTATGACTAAATAGTAGTCGTATAGAAGGTTAGCGTATTAAACTAAATATTTTAAGGGCCGGGCAAGAATATAAGTTTTGTCTTGAAATCACAGGTTTTTACTTTTAATCAAGTAATAATTATATCATTTTTTATAAAAACTTTACTTATTTTAGTGGCTTAACCAATGCCCCGGGAGCAATAGTTAGCATTCTCCAGATTTTAACTATAATCAAGCACAATTAAAAAAATAATTTATCAATTTAACAATTTAAATGAGACTGAAATTGTTCAATATTATTGTGTATCACGTGTATATTCCGTAAAGATTAGACACGGATGCAAACTTTGAACCAGATAAAATATAGAAAACTAAAAAATACAAACAACTTAAAACATTCATACAAAAAAGTACGCTAAAACTAGTTCCTATGATCGAACCAACTCATGAACCGAATAAACATTCATATCAATTTAGCTTTTTGATTTAACGAACCCAATTTTCAGCTCAGATTTAACTCGCTTGGTTCATGAACAAAGTTCAATGAGTTAATTGTTGGGTTGGGCTACGAAGTATTTCAATGAGTTAATTGTTGGGTTGGGCTACGAAGTATGTTCGAGTTTACTCGATTCATTATCAACCCTAATCGAGAACTTGTTCTTTGTTCATGTACTTTGAAATTTTAATATAATTAATGTTTTCTTCTTTGCTGTTTTTAATTGTCGTGTTTACTATGATCATGAGTGAGGAGACTTTTTTAGTCTTAGAAATCCAATAATAAGTTTTCCATGATCTAGCTTCTTTCTTTTTGTTATGGATTTGAAAACCTTCTGATTTAATATTGTCACTCTTTGTGTGTATAATTTTCTAATCCTAAATATTGAGCAATGGATCCAAAGAGGAAGTTTGATATTAGCAAATGTGATTACATATTCATATGATTAGTTATACGTTCTTAGACATCAATCGATGGACTGAAATATGAAGGTTGTTTTCAGATATATAAGATTGAAGAATAATTTCAAATCATGAAAATTGTATAGATATTTCTGAGACGGTATAGGCTAATAAATTTTAATGGGGTTTTTCAACAATTCTACCATGAAAAATGGGATGTCATATTGGTTGAAAATATATTTTTGCATCTATGGAAAGGGACATTAGTTATATTAGTTTATCTTATCTTTAGAAATTTGATTTACACAATACAACAAACAAGAAGGATGGGGTTTGTAGTTTTCATCGTTGTGATTTTTTTTTTGTTTATGACAACTAATTTTTATCATCGTGATGAAACCACAATCCTAATATGTTATATATCATTGCATATTATCTATCAAAACCATTCATCCAAAGTATGGATATTTTTTAGCTAATCGTCTTATAAAATAAATGGAACTAAACAAAGTCTATATGAGATCAATAATTTACCACATGATAGAGTCGCGCGCTTGCAGCATACTCCCTCCGGTCTTAAATGTAAGAAATTTTTCACTTTTTTGGTTCATTCAATAAATGATGTATGTGGTCTATAATAAAGACCACATACATCACTTATTGAATGAATCTAAAAAGTGAAAAGTTTCATACATTTGAGACCGAAGGGAGTATTATGTCTTTGGTGTCGTTGTCAGGGAACTTTGATTGACATTGATTTGTTTTCCTGTATCGAATAAACTGAATTCTTCGTTTTTATTTATCTGTTGTTGTTTGCTTTTCTTTGTTGATTACATAGAGTTCAAAGTCTTGGGGCAGTTGTTAAACCAATATACGAGCTAAAGAATTTCTCCATCAACGACGAAGAGAATAGTCGAGAAATTTTCATATGGTTGAGAATAAAACTTTAAAAGATTATGCATCTTCTAACGCCACAAAGTCGCACTCTAGCATTGCACGCCCGACAGTGGAGTTGAATAATTTTGACCTTAAATCTTCCTTTTATGTTTTCTAGCAAAGTCAATTTCGGGTTTGCCAACGGATGATCCAAACCTCCATTTGCCAATTTTTCTTGAATGTTGTGATACATCGAAAATGAATAGCGTGATAAGTGATGCCATAAGACAAAGACTCTTCCTTTGTTTACTAAGCTTTCGCTACATCCGTTGCCTTATGATGCCATCACTACACGAGATCAAATGCAACAAGCCTTCATTGACAAATATCTCCCTTCATAAACATCTCAATCGCGAAATAAATAACAAGTTTTTATTCTAAGGCTGTGTCCTCGCCATGGGCTTGAAAATTGATTAATTGTTTATAATTTCTACAATGGGTTGTATTGCATACCAAGGATGGTGGTTGATGCTCTCGAGGGATAAGCTTTGATGAATAAGAATATAGAAGTCGGTCATGCTCTTATAGATAAAACTACACAACCATTATCATTGGATGACTGACCGAGCGACACGATCCAAGAAAAGGGAAATGTATGATATAGATGCTTTAAACCATGTTTCTATTAACGTTGATGAAACAGACCCTACCAATACTGTTCATGATAAGACTTCAACCAATACAGTATTAACCATCTTAACAACTCTTAAATAGAAAATCTGTTTTCAAACACTTATGGTCCGAAATGAAGGAATCATTCAATTTTTTCTTACAAAAACCCTTCATCATACCAATTTTCTCAACAAACATACGGTCTTTCGGGTTTACAAAAGGTTTTTAACAATCCACAAAAGTCTGATTTGAAATTAATGCCTGAAATTTTGTGCTAACTCAAGCTAAACAAAATATGAAGAAGAATATGAACATTGATAGAATACTGGATATTCTTTGATAAAAATGAAAATATGAAAAAGATAATAGAAGTTGATAAACTGTGGATTTTTTGTAGGAATTTTTTGATTGATTAATTATTTATTTTAAAGTATTATTATATTTATTATTAATTTTATTAAATATTATAATTAGTTTTCCTTTTGACTAAGTGGCAATCACGTTTCTATTTCTATTCCAACTTCATGTACTTATGGTTGCAATTTACCTGGTCAAATGCATGTGCTCCTATTTACTTGCTATGTAACTGTCCTATTTACTTGTTATGTAACCGTTGAAAGCTAGGAATAATTCTGACATAATTTCGGTTTCAATGCCCATTATTTAGAGGCTATTATACGTATGTGTATAAAATAAGAGGTGGGTTTGGGTGCACAAGGTACAGAGTGCATGATAGAACATATATGTTAGCCATTTTCATCTCTACGTTTTATAACAAATAACAAATATATATAAGTTCCCTTGAGCATCCAATAGTGGTTTCTGAGACCTTGCTAATTCACGTGCGGTGCTAGCAAGAAGTGACCGTTGTATCCTGGAGAGTACTAGCTATGAGACCTATCGCATCGGATGATCCATCCGGGGTGGCGAAATACTCTTAAGCCCAGTGCTTCGTGCACGCCTCAGTCAATAATCGATAAGTTTACTTATTATCTATTCTATTGTATTTAGTGTTCTATTATTTTGATGCTAATATTTCCTGTTGTTTATTACCTTATAATAATTTTGTGACTAATTTTTCCAACAATCTTAAGAGTATTTTGTGACATAGAATTATTATTATGAACAATACTTGTTACTAATTCTAATTTCAGAATTCTTTATACTGTTGAATGAAAAACTAGTAGCACTAACGTTGGTTTTATGTTATGCGACATGTATGATGGATTCGGAAACTCCGTCGAAGCATCGTACGAAATTTTGGTCTAGTGAGCATTGAGAGAGCCAAAAATTGGGTGAACTTTTGTTTAGAGGGAGATGGCATAATTCATAGGTTTAGTCTACAAGAGCATGATTTGATCAACTCCATTGTAAGTTATAAATTATTCTCCTCTTGAAACCATCCACAAGAGGCAAGGTACATATCCTTACTTTTAATCCTCAAAGATATTGATTTTTGTGTGTTAAAACTCTGAAAGTGTATTGAATGTATTTTTAGAAAATTATGACTCTATGTTTTTATTTATTTGCTTTGAAACTGGTACGCTATCGGCTTTCTTTGATACCACTACATTTGCTTTGGACCTTTGATTTGATAATTATTAGCTCTAGTATAAAACTTGAATGGTTTTTGAAGCTGCATGCTATTTTATTTTAATATGAGAAAATGATCATGATTTTTGGCTATCTTAAATTATATTTTATTAAATAGATAGCAGATGTGATTAGAACTCTAATTTTAAAGATCAAGATGTGTTTGTGATATAAATGATAAATCATCAAATAATTTTTTGACTATGTTGGATGCGTACAAATTTTTTATTTTGTTATCTATGATTGTAGCTATCTGTCTCGTTGATGTTATTATGGTAGAATAGTTTCAATGTTAAGAGACCAATTAATTGTTGTTTGATATATGAAACATAGTTGCAGCAGTAAAATTAGACCGAGTATAATAATATTATTAATTGTGTCTCTATTTCCTAATTACTACTAAATTAGGACTATGCATTTTCATGTATATTACTGTTTTGTTTCTTGCAATTTATGATCAACTTGTACACTCTCAAAGTGTGGGGGTTTTATATTGAGTTTAATAACATGATTATTGATCTCTCATACACAATGATTGAATTCTTATATTGTTCTTCAACTAATAGAGATTTGGTTTAGAACCTCATTGCATTTCGGTTTATATGTATTATGTAAAACCAGTGTCTATGAATGAGCTTTATATATATGTGACCAACTGTGTATGAATGAACTTTATATGTGACTAAGTGTTTGAGGGATATTTGCATAAGCCTGAAAATTTTGTTAGTATAAATTTTGTGATATATACTTCAATTTGTGTGAAATTTTCTTAACTATATTTATTGTGGGCGAATATAATATATTTATGATTGGGAGAATTTAGTGACGTGTGTATATACGCTTTGTATGCATGAGAATATATATTTGAGAATATTGTTTGATTGTGAAATATTATTTAATATATTATTGGAAGGAAAAAAAAAATTGAGAAACTTATAGAGATACATATATGATATGCACGAGTGAAATAAGTGCAATAAAGATGTTGTTGCTTAATTTAAGCAGACCTGAATATATTTTTTGTGGCACTTGATAAACTCATGAGATATATAATGAGATACACCTTAAAATATTGGTGACATATATTGTGGATTATCCATTGTATTAAAATAATACAATGATGTTTAATTTATCTATGTGTGGATTTATTTTTCCCAATGTGGGGTGTCGTCACTTGAAAAATAATTCAAGCAGACTTGCATAAAATTCACACATGATTTTATATTTACCCAATGTGGGGGTGTTGTCGCTTGAAAGTATTTTCAAGTAGACCTGTATAATAAATCTAGATATAGATTTAATTTCCTCCGATGTGGGGGTGTTGTGGCTTAGAATTTATTTAAGCAAACCTATGATAATATATCATAGATGATGTTTTGATAATTTATATGAGATACTGGCCGAGAGACGTCTTGGTCAATGTATTATTTGTGATTTGTTGATACATCTGCGGTATAGTTAAAAATATATATACATCGAAGGGAGATGGATTATGTCCAATACAAAAATTGAGTGCGATGGTAATCCAACATAAATTGTGAAAATTTGCAAGGTTATGTTCATATGGGTAAGAACAAGTCGCTTGTCAATTTGATGAGACACTATCCATTTTATTTTTGAGAATTCATCCCTATGGTGTAGGATAGTGTAAACTACAGCGTTGAAGGTTGAGTTTATAAACTCTTAATAAATCTATAGCTCATATATTTGAGTGGTGTGCTTGACTGTGGTGTACACTTGATAGATTTACCTATATGAGTGTTGGAGGTGGGGCCGCCTCTATGAAAGGTTGGGCAGACTTTCTAGAGCCACTCATGAAATCCAGGCATAGGTGCAAGACCAAAATGCACCACACCGCGTTAAACAAACTTTGGACGAGAGGTCAATGTGAGTGATGAGGTCACTGATTCACATACATAATGAGGTTCATAGAGGTTATAATCTCACCGACAATCTAGTGGATCAAATTTCATTTGCTCTATGTGCTAGTTCGTAGTCCAAAAGACACTAGTGCTTATGCATTGATTTTTCACGCACCTAAAACTTTAAAATAAATAATTGTGGGGGATTGTAGGAATTTTTTGATTGATTAATTATTTATTTTAAAGTATTATTATATTTATTATTAATTTTATTAAATATTATAATTAGTTTTCCTTTTGACTAAGTGGCAATCACGTTTCTATTTCTATTCCAACTTCATGTACTTATGGTTGCAATTTACCTAGTCAAATGCATGTGCTCCTATTTACTTGCTATGTAACTGTCCTATTTACTTGTTATGTAACCGTTGAAAGCTAGGAATAATTCTGATATAATTTCGGTTTCAATGCCCATTATTTAGAGGCTATTATACGTATGTGTATAAAATAAGAGGTGGGTTTGGGTGCACAAGGTACAGAGTGCATGATAGAACATATATGTTAGCCATTTTCATCTCTACGTTTTATAACAAATAACAAATATATATAAGTTCCCTTGAGCATCCAATAGTGGTTCCTGAGACCTTGCTAATTCACGTGCGGTGCTAGCAAGAAGTGACCGTTGTATCCTGGAGAGTACTAGCTATGACACCTATCGCATCGGATGATCCATCCGGGGTGGCGAAATACTCTTAAGCCCAGTGCTTCGTGCACGCCTCAGTCAATAATTGATAAGTTTACTTATTATCTATTCTATTGTATTTAGTGTTCCATTAATTTGATGCTAATATTTCTTGTTGTTTATTACCTTATAATAATTTTGTGCTAATTTTTCCAACAATCTTAAGAGTATTTTGTGACATAGAATTATTATTCTAAACAATACTTGTTACTAATTCTAATTTCAGAATTCTTTATACTGTTGAATGAAAAACTAGTAGCACTAACGTTGGTTTTATGTTATGCGACATGTATGATGGATTTGGAAACTCCGTCGAAGCATCGTACGAAATTTTGGTCTAGTGAGCATTGAGAGAGCCAAAAATTGGGTGAACTTTTGTTTAGAGGGAGATGGCATAATTCATAGGTTTAGTCTACAAGAGCATGATTTGATCAACTTCATTGTAAGTTATAAATTATTCTCCTCTTGAAACCATCCACAAGAGGCAAGGTACATATCCTTACTTTTAATCCTCAAAGATATTGATTTTTGTGTGTTAAAACTCTGAAAGTGTATTGAATGTATTTTTAGAAAATTATGACTCTATGTTTTTATTTATTTGCTTTGAAACTGGTACGCTATCGGCTTTCTTTGATACCACTACATTTGTTTTGGACCTTTGATTTGATAATTATTAGCTCTAGTATAAAACTTGAATGGTTTTTGAAGCTGCATGCTATTTTATTTTAGGGTTAATACATTTTTACCCCCCTGTAATATAGGCGAGTTCCGGTTTTCCCCCCTGTAAAAAAGATTCTTTCGATTCCAACCCTGTAATATGAAGATTCCGTCGAAAACCCCCCTGGTCCCATTTGACACACTCCCCTGCTGACGTGGCAATGACGTGGCGCGCCACATGTGAAATTTTTATTTTTTTTTTATTTTTTTTTTGGCTGACATGTGTGTATTTAGTTAACACATCACTATTTATTAAAATCATTTTAAAAATTAAAAAAAAACATTAATTTTTTTTTAAAAAACATTAAAAAACTTAAAATCTTTTAAAAACAAAAATCAGAGAAATTAGAAATTAGAAAGTCACATTGCATTTTCGTTTTCAACCCTCACATAACACACTTCACTCTTCATCTTCCATTTTCTCAGAATCTCTCAACCAGAAACGAACCCTAACTCAGAAACGAACTCGAAGAAGAAGATGACGAACTCGAAGAAGAACCTGAAGAACGCGAAGAAGAAGAAGGTAGCTACGGAAGGAAAGAGAAACGATGCGAAGAAGAAGAACACGCTGAAAAGCGTTCAACCCGAAGGAAATCCGGTCGTAGCAGAGGCGAATATGAACAAAGATGGTGGAAACGATTCAGTAAGTTTCTTTATTCTTTATCCTACTTCTTTGTTTCAAGGGTTTAAAAATGGAATTTTTGCATGGATTTAAAAACAACGAGGGTTGTTTATAGCTGCTGTGGTCCTGTTACGGGGTTTAAAAATCAATTTTTTGCACTGATTTTTGTCTTTTAGGGTGTTGTCTTTTAGGGTTTTTTATTCCTGAGAAAGGAAATTGCTTTGCTGACTGTGTGTGTATGTGTGGGGTATGTTTGTGGGGTCCACACTTACACGTGTCTAATTTTGATTGGTGTTAAAATTTTGTCAGGAAAAATTGTTGTTCAACTGTATCTTTCATCACGGTGGTGAATTTGTTAAGGATGATATCTTGTTCTATAGAGGTGGAAAGCAAGCAATTGTAAGTGATATAGACCTGCAGACTTGGGGTATGGATGCTATTGATGAGATTGTAACTGGTTGGGGCTATGATAAACAACACTACAGGATTTGGGGTGCAGTTGATGGGGAGGATGGTAAGTTTTTTCAAATTTATGTTGACCACCTTGCTGAAGAAGTTGCTATAAGGGCTATTGGTGATGAAGTTGATGGACATATATACTTAGAACACAATCAACAGGATGTATTAGAAAGAGATTTGGAAATCAGGGAACCCATTTGTTTTTATATGAAGTTCAACTCTGATGTGGATGATGATAGTGGTTATAGCAGTTATGATGTGGAGCTAGATGACAGTGAAAATGAGAGAGCTACTGCACTAGATGATGGGTTTGATGTTGTTGAAACTGAAGAAGTCCCTGCACATAAGTTGTTAATAGGCAATAGTTCAGCAAATGGAAGTAAGGGAAAGGGTAAGGCTCATATGGAAGAAGGACAAAAGCAAAACTTATGTGATGGAAAGGGAAAAGGTAAGGGTCATATGGTGGAACCAGTTGAGGAATACTTTAGTGAGGAGTTAGATAGCTCAGATCCAGATGAATCTGACCATGAGGCAGGACCTAGATATGAAAAGTTTAGAAGGGAGCAATTAAACAAGGACTATAAGTTTATGTTAGGAATGGAATTTAATTCTTTAAAAGAGTTCAAGGAGGCAATAATAGAGTGGAATGTACTTAATGGTCATGAAATTAGCTTTGAAAAAAATGAGAGCTATAGGGTAAGGGCTGTGTGTAAGGAAGATGCTTTGAAAAAAGGAGAAAAAAGAAAAGAAGGGGAAAAAAAGTGTGGGTATTTATGTCTTTGTTCTAAAGTGGGTGACAGGCGCACTTACCAAATTAAAAGCTATGTAAAGGATCACACGTGTGGGAGGGTTACAAAAAACAGATCTGCCAAGTCCAAGTGGGTTGCAAACTTTGCTGTTGTTAACAAACTTCAAACCAGTGAGAAAGTCACAATCAAAGACATCATGAATGATATGAGGAAGAACTACTCAGTAGAGATTACAAAGGGAAGGGCATGGAAGGCAAAGCAACTAGCACAGAAGATTGTTGATGGGGATGCTGACAGGCAATATAGCATGGTATGGAGGTATGCTGCTGAGTTAATCAGAGTTTATCCAGGTAACACTGCTAAGGTAAATGTTGAAAGACTTGGTCCTACAATTCAACCCAGATTTGGGTCTTTCTACTTTTCCTTTGATGGCTGCAAGAGAGGGTTCAAAGCTGCATGTAGACCCTTTGTGGGGGTAGATGGGTGCCACTTGAAGACCAAATATGGTGGACAACTTCTGCTAGCTGTTGGAAGGGACCCCAATGACCAGTATTTTCCCCTGGCCTTTGGTGTTGTTGAAGTAGAAAGCAAGGCAAGCTGGAAATGGTTTATGGAGCTGTTGATGAATGACATAGGAAATGACAGAAGATATGTATTCATATCAGATCAACAGAAGGTATAACATTATGTTTTATCATTTTTAACTGTTTGTAATTTTATGAGTTTTACTATCTTATATTAATGTACTTTTTACTTTTGTGAGTTATACTATTATAGGGATTAATGTCAGTGTTTGAAGAAATGTTTGAGTCAATTGAGCACAGACTCTGTTTAAGACATTTATATGCAAACTTCAAGAAGAAGTTTGGTGGTGGAACCTTGATAAGGGACCTGATGATGGGTGCTGCTAAAGCAACCTACTTTCAAGCTTGGAAGGCAAAAATGGATGAATTGAAGAAGGTTGATGTTGGTGCCTGGGAATGGTTGATGCTGCACCCTACTAAAAGTTGGTGTAAGCATGCTTTTTCTTACTACCCTAAGTGTGATGTAGTAATGAATAACTTAACTGAGTCCTTTAATGCAACAATATTAGTGGCTAGGGATAAACCATTTTTGTCTATGTGTGAATGGATTAGGACTTACTTAATGAATAAGATTGGCACTGCTAGAATTAAATTAGATAGGTGGCAACACAACATTATGCCTATGCCTAGGAAGAGGTTAAATAAAGAAGTGTTTTTGTCTGGACAATGGACACCAAGTCTTTCAATGGGTGATGAATGGCAAGTGATACATCATTATGGTGACCAACAGTTTATTGTAGATACTGCTAAGAGAACTTGTTCTTGTGGGTTTTGGGAATTGGTAGGGATTCCATGTAGACATGCAGTAGCTGCATTATCTTATAGGAAACAGAACCCCTCAGATTTTGTTGACCATTACTATTCAAGGTCAAAGTATATAGAGTGTTATAGTTTTGGAGTCAGTCCCATCAATGGCATGGAAATGTGGCCTGAGGTAGACATAGAGGAGCCTTTGCCTCCACACTACAAAAGAGGAGCTGGTAGACCCAAAAAACTGAGGATCAGGGAAGTTGATGAGCTTGGGACTAGAATGAGAAGACCTGGAGTGAGTTATAGATGTACCAAATGTGACAAGTTTGGCCACAACTCTAGGAGGTGTAAAAGTACTATTCAGGATCCAAATGCTGCTAAGAGAAAGGTATATTATTTCAACTTATTTAAAAGCACACTTTGTTAACTGTACACATCTGATTTAATATTAATATGTTACAGAGAAAGACAAGGAAGCATACTGAATGTGGTGAAAATGTGGATGTCCATGAAAATGGTGAGACATCTAATGGTCAGACTGAAACTACTACTGCTGAAATGGACAACTCTGATAACCCTGCTAAAAGACAGGTAACTTATTACCACTGCATGTCCATTATTTATTACCAAGATAGTGTTTAGAAAGAATAACTTATATATTGTTTGAAAACTATTTTGTAGAAGGAAGTCAGTTCTCAAATTGGTGTGGAATCACTGGATAATGTGTTTGATGACATTACTGATGAACTGATTGCATCCATTCCTGATGTCTATGTCTCTGATGTGTCTGGTACTGAAACTGCACCAGCAGATGTGCCTGTGTCAGTTAATGAAACTGCACCAGCAGATGTGCCTGTGTCTGGTACAGCAACTGCACCAGCTGATGTGCCTGTTGTTGCTGCAACTGGCCCAAGAATGCTCAATGGCCCAAGGATGCTTAATGGCCCAAGGATGCTCAATGTTGTGACTAATGCTGCTAAGATGACCAATATAGGCCAGCAGGTAAGGAAGAGAACTAGTGAAAGGCTTAGAAAGCTAAAGACAAAGAAAATTACAGGTCCTGGGGCTACTGCAGCTGCACCAATGGTGTTGGATGAGTCTGAAGAAGGGGTATTAACACAAGAAGAACCTACAGCAGGCACAAAAGATGGAGTAGTTCTTCCAATCATCAGAACAATGAAGACTGTAGTTGCAGAGAAATAGTTTAGTGATTTGTAATGACATTAAGCACTATGCGCTATCTTTTGAAACTCTGTTTTTTGTTATGACTTCATGCACAACATGTGCTATCTTTTGAAACTCTGTATTTTGTTATGACTTTAAGCACAATGTGTGCTATCTTTTGAATTGTGTAATGTCTTTAAGTACAACCTGTGTCTTTTATGCACTTATATGTAATGACTTATTCACTATTATCTTATGACTATTGCACTTTCTCTTTTATTTACTTAAGGCTTATATGCAATCTTAGCAGTGTTCTCAAGTCTTTTTGTAGTGAATCTTAGTGTTACTAATGCCAAAGTTAAACCAGAATGTAACATAACCAACATATTTCATTCATTAATACCAACCATTACATCATACTAAACCATTGCATCATACTAAACCATTACATTATACTAGTTATAGATGTTACAAAAGGTCACTTTTTAACACATTACATTTCGACAGGAGACATAAACTTCAAAACAACCAAGAAGAAGATCCATGACAACACCAATAAAACAAGTAGGCCAAAGCTTTTGCTTCTTTCATATTGCAGTTTCTTCTTCATTTTTAGGTGCTTGGTTGAGGCCCTCTCAGACCCATATACCTTGCCTAATTCCTTTCCAAGTTCTTTTCCAACTTCCTCTCCAATTTCCTTGCCAAACACCCTTAGATATTCAGCTATCATTGCACAGTTCTTGCAACCATCTTCAACATTCTTAGAAGTTAGATTCACCATGTTGCTGCTTCCAACATCATAGCCACTTGAACCTTTTGAGTTTTGCAATGTAGATTCACCAAGTCCATTGTCTCTGTTCTTTGCAGCCAATCTTTTCAACAGGGCCTGCACTCTTGGTGTTTCTAACTCATCATCCCATATGAACAAATTACAATGATCTTCATTCTACATCAAATAATCACAACAGATTTAGCTGACAAGAACATGAATCAAAATAAAATAAAATAAAATCGATAAATTTTACCTCCCAAAAATTACAGCATCTCCAAAATTTCCTCTTTGGGTTTTCATCTGTGTTTGATACCCACAATCGCATAAGCCTATTGCACCCACATTTGGGTGCATTTCTTCCATTTTCGTTCCCAATTGATGATGCTTTGCTTCCAGCCATATCAAACCCCAAAAAACGAAAATAAAGACTACGAAATCGCGGTTAGGAACAATGAAGGAAACTGAATCCGAAAACGAAAATCCAGAAGAACAGGATTACGAAAATGGAGAAGAGGAATGGCGATGAGTTGAGGAAGATGAAGACTGGATCTGAATGAACATTCTTTCCCCTTTGGGTTTTTAATTTGTGTTTTTAAAAGAATTTTAATGTTTTTTTTTTAATTTTTAAAATGATTTTAATAAATAGTGATGTGTTAACTAAATACACACATGTCAGCCAAAAAAAAAAAAAAATAATAATTTCACATGTGGCGCGCCACGTCATTGCCACGTCAGCAGGGGAGTGTGTCAAATGGGACCAGGGGGGTTTTCGACGGAATCTTTATATTACAGGGTTGGAATCGAAATAATCTTTTTTACAGGGGGGAAAACCGGAACTCGCCTATATTACAGGGGGGTAAAAATGTATTAACCCTTTATTTTAATATGAGAAAATGATCATGATTTTTGGCTATCTTAAATTATATTTTATTAAATAGATAGCAGACGTGATTAGAACTCTAATTTTAAAGATCAAGATGTGTTTGTGATATAAATGATAAATCATCAAATAATTTTTTGACTATGTTGGATGCGTACAAATTTTTTATTTTGTTATCTATGATTGTAGCTATCTGTCTCGTTGATGTTATTATGGTAGAATAGTTTCAATGTTAAGAGACCAATTAATTGTTGTTTGATATATGAAACATAGTTGCAGCAGTAAAATTAGACCGAGTATAATAATATTATTAACTGTGTCTCTATTTCCTAATTACTACTAAATTAGAACTATGCATTTTCATGTATATTATTGTTCTGTTTCTTGCAATTTATGATCAACTTGTACACTCTCAAAGTGTGGGAGTTTTATATTGAGTTCAATAACATGATTATTGATCTCTCATACACAATGATTGAATTCTTATATTGTTCTTCAACTAATAGAGATTTGGTTTAGAACCTCATTGCATTTCGGTTTATATGTATTATGTAAAACCAGTGTCTATGAATGAGCTTTATATATATGTGACTAACTGTGTATGAATGAACTTTATATGTGACTAAGTGTTTGATGGATATTTGCAGAAGCCTGAAAATTTTGTTAGTATAAATTTTGTGATATATACTTCAATTTGTGTGAAATTTTTTTAACTATATTTATTGTGGGCGAATATAATATATTTATGATTGGGAGAATTTAGTGACGTGTGTATATACGCTTTGTATGCATGAGAATATATATTTGAGAATATTGTTTGATTGTGAAATATTATTTAATATATTATTGGAAGGAAAAAAAAATTGAGAAACTTATAGAGATACATATATGATATGCACGAGTGAAATAAGTGCAATAAAGATGTTGTTGCTTAATTTAAGCAGACCTGAATATATTTTTTGTGGCACTTGATAAACTCATGAGATATATAATGAGATACACCTTAAAATATTGGTGACATATATTGTGGATTATCCATTGTATTAAAATAATACAATGATGTTTAATTTATCTATGTGTGGATTTATTTTTCCCAATGTGGGGTGTTGTCACTTGAAAAATAATTCAAGCAGACTTGCATAAAATTCACACATGATTTTATATTTACCCAATGTGGGGGTGTTGTCGCTTGAAAGTATTTTCAAGTAGACCTGTATAATAAATCTAGATGTAGATTTAATTTCCTCCGATGTGGGGGTGTTGTGGCTTAGAATTTATTTAAGCAAACCTATGATAATATATCATAGATGATGTTTTGATAATTTATATGAGATACTGGCCGAGAGACGTCTTGGTCAATGTATTATTTGTGATTTGTTGATACATCTGCTGTATAGTTAAAAATATATATACATCGAAGGGGGATGAATTATGTCCAATACAAAAATTGAGAGCGATGGTAACCCAACATAAATTGTGAAAATTTGCAAGGTTATGTTCATATGGGTAAGAACAAGTCGCTTGTCAATTTGATGAGACACTATCCATTTTATTTTTGGGAATTCATCCTTATGGTGTAGGATAGTGTAAACTACAACGTTGAAGGTTGAGTTTATAAACTCTTAATAAATCTATAGCTCATATATTTGAGTGGTGTGCTTGACTGTGGTGTACACTTGATAGATTTACCTATACGAGTGTTGGAGGTGGGGCCGCCTCTATGAAAGGTTGGGCAGACTTTCTAGAGCCACTCATGAAATCCAGGCATAGGTGCAAGGCCAAAATGCACCACACCGCGTTGAACAAACTTTGGACGAGAGGTCAATGTGAGTGATGAGGTCACTGATTCACATACATAATGAGGTTCATAGAGGTTATAATCTCACCGACAATCTAGTGGATCAAATTTCATTTGCTCTATGTGCTAGTTCATAGTCCAAAAGACACTAGTGCTTATGCATTGATTTTTCACGCTCTTGGGAACACCTAAAACTTTAAAATAAATAATTGTGGGGGATTGTGGGAATTTTTTGATTGATTAATTATTTATTTTAAAGTATTATTATATTTATTATTAATTTTATTAAATATTATAATCAGTTTTCCTTTTGACTAAGTGGCAATCACGTTTCTATTTCTATTCCAACTTCATGTACTTATGGTTGCAATTTACCTGGTCAAATGTATGTGCTCCTATTTACTTGCTATGTAACTGTCCTATTTACTTGTTATGTAACCGTTGAAAGCTAGGAATAATTATGATATAATTTCTGTTTCAATGCCCATTATTTAGAGGCTATTATACGTATGTGTATAAAATAAGAGGTGGGTTTGGGTGCACGAGGTACATAGTGCATGATAGAACATATATGTTAGCCATTTTCATCTCTACGTTTTATAACAAATAACAAATATATATAAGTTCCCTTGAGCGTCCAATAGTGGTTCCTGAGACCTTGCTAATTCACGTGCGGTGCTAGCAAGAAGTGACTGTTGTATCCTGGAGAGTACTAGCTATGAGACCTATCGCATCGGATGATCCATCCGGGGTGACGAAATACTCTTAAACCCAGTACTTCGTGCACGCCTCAGTCAATAATCGATAAGTTTACTTATTCTCTATTCTATTGTATTTAGTGTTTTATTATTTTGATGCTAATATTTCTTGTTGTTTATTACCTTATAATAATTCTGTGTCTAATTTTTCCAACATTTTTAACTTTTCAAAACAATTGAACTACTTTTTTTAAAAAAAAGGAAGTCGAACTACTAAACCCCTAATTGCATACCATTTGACATTCTTAAATTAAATTAAACAAATACCAAAAGATTTTTTTATCTAAAAAAATATTTTAAAAATCATAATCCTAATCCTAATTAGATACGGTCGGTCCTTTAAGACCAAATTAATTATATAAGGAATAAAATGTTTTATTTAATCGTACGAAAAATGGAAAATGTTTTTTGTTTTGTAATTTGAAAAAACAAAGCAGTTCTTCTCTCTCTATCTATCTCATTCTCTGTACTAGAAAATCTAGAAGCATAACAAATCACTCTCATTTTCATTTTCATTTTCATTTCCCTCCCATCACAGATCTCTAAACACTTCCATTTCCCTCTCATCACAAACCCTAATATCTCATTATACATTGTTTATTTACCCTCTCTTATATACGATACTTCACTCATCAATGACTTTGGAACTTTCGCGAATCTCTCTCATCTTCATGGACCAACGCTATCTTTACGATGCCTGAGTTGCGTACCCGACCTCGCATAAACCGTCTCACTGATAACGCGCCGCCGGTCGCCGGCGGGAGGAGAGCCGTCGCTGCCACCGCCGCACAGACCAGAAGGAATCGGAGGCAGAAGAAGAAGAAGAACACGATCGTTGCCGAGAAAATCGAAAACATTGTGAATAACGACGACGAAACAGGAGTAGAGAGATTGAAAGAAGAGGAAGGAGAGAATAAGAAGAAGGCAGTGGTTAGGGTTTCTAGAGAGGAAGCTATGGATGAGTACGATAGTGGTGGCCGTAGTGCCGATAAAGCTCCGGGAGCCGAAGAAGAAGGGAGTACAACTCCACTTCCTGAGAAGGTGATTTTGATTCCTCAGAAATGTTCATAGTGAAGCATGCAAATGTTTTTTTTTTCCTTCTCTATTTTTGTTTCTTGTTAATGTTTTGTTGCTAATTCGTTGTTTCTAGTTGAGTCAGACGTTATGGATTACAGCAAATTTTTTTGTTAGAAGATAATTTTTGTCATGTGTTAGGAATTTTAATGTATTTTGTTCTTTCTTAATTACAGATTCAAGTTGGTGGTTCTCCATTATATAGATTAGATAGGAAGCTTGGGAAGGGAGGATTTGGGCAAGTCTATGTTGGCCGACGCGTAGGAGCTGGTTCTGGTGCCGTTGAGGTATGTACGGTGTTTATGTCTGCCATTGTGGTGCTCCGTGATTGATACATGTTGCCATTTGGGTGTCTGAATTTTTTAATTTTGTAAGGGTTGTTACATAATATTTTAGTTGGAAAAAAAACTTTATAAAATGTAAGGGCGTTACGACCGTTATTTTGTGCCGAAGCAACGGGAATAGATATGGTGATTAAATAACATTGTTGTGGGAAAAAATTTGTACACCAAAGGCATCTATGACTTTTATAGATAGTTACAGATATTGCTCCAATAATTGCAGGTAGCATTAAAATTTGAGCATAGAAACAGCAAAGGGTGCAATTACGGACCTCCACATGAATGGCAGGTTTACAAGTGAGTTTACCCTCTTTTCTGTTTCAATAGAGTGGAGCTGCTTTGCTGAAGGCATTTTCTATGCATGAATGCTAACTTTGCCATGCTCACTTTTTATAGCACATTAGGTGGTAGTCATGGTGTTCCACGAGTACATTACAAGGGACGGCAAGGTGACTACTACATTATGGTATGTGCTTGTAAGTTTTTTAATAAAGTAATGGGGGTTTCTATTGTCTCTGAAGGTTTTTGTAACATAATGTTACACACAGGTCATGGATATGCTTGGCTCTAGTCTATGGGATGTTTGGAATAACAACTCACACACGTAAGTATCTCTCTGTAATTTTATTGAAATGTAATTCATCATATTTTTTGTAAATGTCTTGGTCAATATAGCATGTCTAACCTTAGTTCTTTTTTGGATCTAGGATGTCTACTGAAATGGTGGCATGTATTGCAATCGAGGCTATCTCTATATTAGAGAAGATGCATTGTAGAGGGTGAGACTCATTTTCCTGGTTATATTATATTTATTATTTATACATGGGCTTTCTTTACTAACAGATTGTCTATGGGGCAGCCTGCTGCCTGAGTCTCGCCTTATGTTATCATTTGGGTGTTCCGTTTTTTTACCTCATGGGGAAACACGTTCAATCATTTGTTATTGACTATGCGTGTCACAATGAAACAACATAGTTTTTTTTTTACCCCGAGGTTGAGCAACATTTATTTATGCAAAAATAAATCGGTTGGGAAACTATTACATCTGAAATTCTTCTGATTTAGCTCTGGATCATATAATAGAATTTGTTCATACTGTTTTACTAAATTAAGTGTTGTGGAGGAGAGGTTTCTTGTTATCCAGAGGGGTGAGGTTTCTTTTTATCCAGTAGGGTGAGGTCCATGCTAAGGGTACCAGGATCAGTGTGTCAAGCTTAATAATTTTAACTCCCTGCAGTTTTCTCATTAGTTCAGACTGAGAGCAGGAGTTAACCCAAGTTCCACTTGCTGTGGCCTATGGGGTGAACCTGTTTGGCACCTGAGATGTGCTCATGAAAAGTTGTGCACACACTTCATTTTGAAATTTTTCCATTACTGTATCTCAATTAAATTATTATATCATTCTGTGATTATGATAGGGACTTGGGTATTATGGGATTCATAAGTCCCAAATCAAGTAGTATGGCGTGTTGGGTGAGTATTTTAGTAGATTGGTTCTTCCTCCTTGATAGCTAGCTTTTAGGATTCCTCAAGTGCTCAGATACTTGTCATATTACAGTGTATGATCCATGCCCTCAAATTTGTTTTTGTTCTTCCCCTGCCTGCAATGGTCAATTAGTAAATACTTAAATTGCAATTATTGCTTTATCAATTACCATGCAATACCAATGTTAGTAATATAATAGATATACAAGTTTCAAATGATTTTTGTACATGTGCTCTAGTATACGTGAATTGCATCTTGTTGCAAAGATCAATTTTTCATCCTGCTGTTGTTGTTGCAGATATGTGCATGGTGATGTAAAGCCTGAAAACTTCTTGCTTGGACCCTCGGGAACCCCTGATGAGAAAAAGTTGTTTCTGGTTGATCTTGGATTAGGTAAAAAAAAAAGCCATGTTACCCTTTGATGCTTTCATTGTCAATGAAGATATGCTTATTCTCTCACTTTTCTACACAGCAACTCGTTGGCGTGATAGTTCAACTGGCCTTCATGTTGATTATGATCAACGCCCAGATGTATTTAGGTTTGTTCTTTATTTAGCTTCTACAAACCTTATTTAAATCAATGTATGTATGGTTTTTGAATGATTCTGTATATCATATTCTTGGCAGGGGAACAGTTCGTTATGCTAGTGTGCATGCACATCTTGGTAGAACAAGTAGCAGGAGAGATGACTTGGAATCCCTTGCTTACACGCTTGTCTTCCTTCTTCGTGGTCGGTTACCTTGGCAAGGATATCAGGTTATCTTTTTTCAAATTTGCTTATCAATTTTTTTTCTTTCAAATTTAATTACTTTAGTGTTAATACTACAAGAAAAGCATGATTCTTATGAAATTGTTTGTTACAGGGAGAAAATAAAGGATTTCTTGTCTGCAAGAAAAAGATGGCCACTTCACCCGAAGCTTTGTGTTGCTTTTGTCCTGCACCTTTCCGGCAGTTTGTAGAATATGTAGTAAATTTGAAGTTTGATGAAGAACCAAATTATGCAAAATACATATCCCTTTTTGATGGAATTGTGGGTCCAAATCCTGACATTAGGCCCCTAAATACCGAGGGTGCTCAGAAGGTACTTGGTTTATTATTACTTTACATGTGTTATATCATTTAAGGATCCAGAGCCATACTCTTAAAGCCCTTTTATGGGTTTGTGTTGTGAAGCTTATATGTCAGGTTGGACAAAAGAGAGGACGATTGACCATGGAAGAGGATGATGATGAACAACCAAAGAAGAAGGTCCGAATGGGTCAGCCAGCAACACAGTGGATTAGTGTTTACAATGCTCGTAGACCAATGAAACAAAGGTTTTGAGCTGACATGACATGATATTTTGCTGTTATTGTATAGTTGACCCAATTTTGACTTTCTATATTTTGGCGTAGGTATCATTACAATGTGGCCGATGAGCGGCTTTCCCAACACATTGTAAAAGGAAATGAAGATGGTTTATTTATTAGCAGTGTGGCTTCTTGTGCTAGTCTTTGGGCACTCATTATGGATGCTGGCACTGGTTTCACATCACAAGTTTACGAACTCTCTTCCAGTTTTCTTCACAAGGTTGGTTAATTTTCATTTTTCAGTTACTCTACTATCTATTGTAATACAATTTTAGTGATATTTTTATTTGCGTTATATTAAATTCATTTTGAAGTTTATACAATTTGACAAATCATGAATCTGTTTCACAGGAATGGATTATGGAACAGTGGGATAAGAATTATTACATCAGTGCCATAGCTGGAGCTAGTAACGGGTCCTCATTGGTTGTAATGTCAAAAGGTTAAAGTCATATTCTTGATGCATTATATATTTAGGATGGAAACAGTTGACTTGACTATGCATTGCATGATATGACCAGTAGTGTTGTGTTTAAATCTTGTCTCACTTTTATTTGTGATCTGCTGTTCCTTACAGGGACCCAATACATGCAACAATCCTATAAAGTCAGTGACTCGTTTCCATTTAAGTGGATCAACAAAAAATGGAGGGAAGGATTTTTTGTCACTGCTATGGCCACTGCTGGCACTAGATGGGCAATTGTTATGTCCCGTGGTGCTGGATTTACAGAGCAGGTTTTTTTCTTTGTTTTAGATTGAAAATTTTGTGACAGTGAAGAATTCTATCTGACATGTATATCTTCTTTTCTCTCTAAACTCGATGCTAGGTTGTGGAACTTGATTTCCTGTACCCTAGTGAAGGTATTCATCGAAGGTGGGAAAACAATTACCGCATTACTGCAACTGCTGCAACGCCTGATCAAGCTGCTTTTATTTTAAGTGTCCCAAGAAGAAAACCACCTGATGAAACTCAAGAAACGCTCCGCACGTCTGATTTTCCTAGTACTCATGTTAAGGTAAAATTGTGCACCTGATTTTCATGTATTCATTGTCAATCAACTTTAATACATGCTTATATTTGATATATTTTTCTGCAGGAAAAATGGGCAAAGAACCTCTATATCGCATCTATTAGTTATGGGAGAACAGTTTCATAAATGGCTGATATTTTTTGAGATTCCAGCTGATATGATTTTGACCTATTGCAAAATTCCCGCTTGCCTACACATCTGAGTTGGGAACTGAAGATCCTCCATGATAAATTTCTTGTAGAATGCAGTTCAGCATTGGTGCTTGCAGTATGCTACACCTTTCTTTATGGTTGTCATCATATATTATATGATACAAAATCTATGCATCATGTTTCAATGCTGTCAAAAGTATTTGAGCTGTAAGCAAACTTAGATCTTTTGTGTCAATTGGGACAACTCTTTTAAAATGAATTTTGTACAGTTCTAAACAGTAATTATTATGTTGAAGGCGTAATTATTTTTGTTTGATGATGGTATTTTGCAAATATGCAACTAAAATTTTCCAGCGGGAACTGGGTGCTATAAGTAGGCCTACCTTGTACTTGGCTCTTTTATCCTTACCTCTTGATTTAAAGCTACTCCGAGGCTCCTCAATGTCTGAATTTGGCCTTGGTGACAAAAAGTTGTTTACTTTTCCAGCAGTTTGTAATAGCGTAATCATTGTGGTCACAATATTGTTGTTCTAGTCTTTTATGTGATAACCATATACTGTATTATTTTCAAATGCACCAACCTATGTATTTGGTTTCTTTGGGTTTTTCTCAAGACATAAATATGGTTGGTTTGATTGATATGAAGGATAGAGTTTCTTAGGTTCCCCCCCCCCAATTATGCTTAATTTTATGTTTGCTTGCATCTTGTTTTTTAAAACTTTTCTTTTTGAACTTATGGTTTGTTTGCATATTGTTTAATACGTTACTGTGAATGTTTCAATTCAATTGACTCTCTAAGAATGAGAGCTGTTTAAGCATTAGCTCAGTCTGTGCTAGTTGCAAATAATTGCATTCTATCTGTGTTGATACTCTGAAAGTTCCTCTTTATTTTTCTGACCAAGCTGTAATTCCAGTATCAGTCTGCATGATGGATTTCTGGTGATTCATCCTGAGTGGATGCTTATTTTGTTTGATTATTTTTCTAAAACAAGCACTGCAAGATGCTGTTTTGTTATTCGTTGGAAGTTGGCTGTCTTCAAAACTCGTCTTTGGAGTTAATTTGTATACCTCTTCTCTGTTGAGTATTACCCGAGTCCGTGACACTTAGAAACAGGTATATAATTTGCATATATTTTTATTCATCTTATGCAGCCTGAGATTTGTGATGAATATAAATGTCTTATATGGATGAAACATGTGATGCTTATATGGCCTGATGGCATCTGAGCTTCGTTCCAAATGTTTTGGCTGTTACTGATGTACATTTCCTCCTCTCAAATCAGATGTTCAGGTTGTGTAGATGTTTCTGGTTGTCCAATGCCATGAGATGAGGCTGAAGCAGCCCATGAGTCAAACAGGAAAGTTGTTTAAGGATTTGTTTTTTTTTTTTTGGGGGAGCTAACCACATGTGATTATTTCCACTCGTTCAAATATTTGAATTTTCTGTGAAAAATTGAATGGTCAAGATTTTTAGTTTGGAGAAATTCTACATATTGGTTAACATAAAGTCTTTATGATGTCCTCTCCTTTGCAGTTTTGTTCTACTTCAATTATCAATCTGTGGCGGCTGCAGGCTATTAAAGTTGTGTCTGTTGGTAACATTCATGGAATTGATATCTCTGTCCCTCTTCCCCCTTCCTTATTTCTTCCCATCGAACACCTCCCCGGTCTTCTCCCATGTTCCCCTTTTCTGTTCCTTTCTCTTCGTCGTCCTTTCTCATAATTTGCTTTTATCTAGTAGTCAATTTTGCAGGTGTTTTGTTGAATATGTCATTTTGTTCTTGAATTGAAGAGTAGGATGTTTTGCCCGATTTTGTTACTTCCAATAACGTGATTGACGAGTTTTTGATAGTTTATTGTATGGTGTTCTTGTCAATTGTTTTATGAAGTCCGAAAAATTCAAGGTGAATTTGATTTTGGAAGAAATATGAGGTGGTGTGTATGACTCAATCATTGCATTAGAAACAAATTCTTGAGGGCTATGGATGGAATGTTTTTTATGTTCGTTTGAGCCCTTGAAAGAATGTTTTTGATGTTCTCTGAAGTCGTTGAAAATATTGCCCTTTCATAGTTGCCAATTGAGTCTTTTTTTGAAGATTTTTTTTTTTGGTTACAAATGTTAAGAAACAGCAAAAGAAAAGGAAACGAAACAGAGAAAAGAAAAAATAGGAGCTAGGCTCTCAGGTACAGAGTCCCGGAAGCATCATTCTTCAAGCAAGTGCGGAGATCATCAGGAGGTTGAGTGTAGATCAAAAGTCCGTCGTCTATGCTGGCTCCTTGTTTAGCAAAATAGTCAGCGCACTGGTTAGCCTCTCGGAGAGTATGGTTGAGCGAATAATTCACCGTTGAAAGCAAATCTTTGATATCTTGAATGAGAACAGCATGAACATGGAACTTGGAGCAGCTGCCTGATATAAGACTGATAGAAAGAAGAGAATCCGAGTATAAAACCATATCTGTGATGCCCATGTCCTTAGCAATGGAGATCCCATGGAGAATGGCAGTCAGTTCCGCAAGTAAAATATCAGCGGTATGCGGGATGAAACCAGAAAAACCTGTCAGATATAAACCCCCTCCGTTACGAATTAAGCCTCCAAAACCTGCTCGAGCCGGAGAACCAATGCAACTTCCATCTACGTTGATGATAGCGCAACTGAAGTTGTTACTATTCCATCTAACATATCTGTCTGAAGCCGGACCAGTCGCTGTGCTATTGAAGCAAAGATTGATGTCGTCTACTGAAGCGTTGATTTGAAAGGCCAGCCTTGGAAGCGTGATAGTTTCATTGCTCAAGCACAGAGCATTGCGGCTCCGCCAAATCCACCATAAACCTGCTGCGAACAGGCTTGTGAGATTGCCTTTCAGCCCATTCTTTATCCAATCTTCAATACTGATAGAGGAATAAAAGGAATGTTCAGTGAACCCAATGTGCTGCCATATATTCCTGGAGAGACTACAATCACGGATACAATGAAATATGGTTTCATCAAAAATTCCACAACGAGGACAAGTTGCTGAAGGAGTGATCTTTCTGTGATGGAGGAGAGACAAAGTGGGAATTGCGTTGTGACACATCAGCCATATAAAGAATTTATATTTTTCCGGGATTTTTTGCCTCCAAATCCAAGACCAAGAAAGAGTAGTACCAATGTTAGTTTCATTGAGGGAGAGAAGCCATTTATAACCACTTTTGGTAGAATATACACCGTTTTTGTTGTGAGGCCAAATGAAGTTATCATTGACGGCATCATTGAACCTATAATTGGTACTGTTGATAAAATCCAACACAACTTGAGGGAGGGAAGTATACAACATTTGAGACCGATGAGCATTAGTGGTGACATCCTTAACCGTAAGATGGAGGTCATGGATGTCAATGATGGGGACAAGGGATCCAAGGGGACCAAATTCACTCCAAGAGCTGAACCAGAAGGAAGAAGAACCGGATCCAGGGCGCCACGAATAGCCTGATGAAAGAACATTTTTGGCTCGGATGATGGAAAACCAAGTGGGGGAGCTGCTGCTTTTGGAGGCGGCATTGAGGATGTTTTTTGAAGATTTAACAACACATAAAAAGAAGCTCAACGAAGCTATCAAACATTTAAAACTAATTGATTTGCCTGTTGTGCAATCAAGTGGAGCAATGAAATGAGGCATCGAACGTTTTTGCAGGTAATTTAGTTTTCACAAATTATTTCAAGGAAAAAAACATTTTAAACCAAAAATTGTTTTTAAGTGAATAAATTTTGATTAGAAATGAATTATTTATGTTCAGATATAATAGTTATGTAATCATGTGTTGAATGATAAAACAGATGCAAAACCAATTCTGGTTGCAAATATTTTAAATTTCATCTTTTAAGTTGGAATAAATTCTAGAAACAACATAATTTGTACCTGAGAACACTCAAAATGTCAAAAATAAATCTACATTTTTTTTAAAGAAAATCTATACTTTTTATGGTAGCATTCTTCACTGATACAAGATATCCTTTTTTGGCAATTAGAAAAATTTAGGCATGTGTTCAAAATTTGATGCAAGTTCACAAGTGGTTAGAATCCCCAAATACACACAAAAACGACTTCTCTTTTCTACTTAATCTAATCTAAATCTTTCATCCTTTAGTGGCTTTGACTAGGCCATATGCTTGAATTCACAAAACTATCTTCCCCTCTTTTGTGGCTTATAGTTGATCTCATGAAAGTCTAAGAAACAGTCTACAATCAAGCGATCATAATCAAAGATTAAATGACTCCACAACTTGCAAGATTCAATAGATTATGTATCTTTTGCATAACTTTACTACCTTAACCTTGTTCCTCTATACAATGACAACAAATCAGCTATCCAAGAAGATCATAATCCAAAGTTTTGCGAGCATATTAAACAGTATTAAACTATTGCCACCTTGTCCTCGTGAGTTTGGCTCAGTTGGCATAGACAATGCATAAAATATGCAAAAAATCAATTTGTACAAACGCGAGGACGGTACACATATGCCCCAACACATTTACCTCGATTAATTGGGATTTGAAAAGCTAAAAATACTTATTTTAAGATCAATGATCACGGGTCGTAAATTGATTAATTGGACGAGAGATAGATAAGTAAACGACTTCAAACTATAATTTAAACACATGTTTTGATTGCTCATGCAGCATTTATATTGTAAACTTTAGATACACGATTCTTATCGAAACGTTACACCTTTAATCCTCTTCCAATAGCATCAATATTTGTAACAAGACAATGCTCATTTTCACAGCGTTACAGAGAGAAGACTGGAGTTTGTCTAAGTTAGTTGCAAGTTAGCTAGGACTAGTTAGTTTAGTTATGATCAATATATATAAAGTGTATCTTAAACTCATTGCAGTAACTTACAACTAACTACAAAGAGGCAAGGCCATAGTTCACACCCTAATGCATTGCCTGCTTCCTAGAAGGGAGTACTCTTCTCAAGATGGAAGAGAAAGAAGAGGCCTTGTCAATGATAGTTGTATCAAGTTGCAATGTAAGGATGGCAGGTATGAAACCAAGAGGGATGCTTAGAGTTGGAAGATGATGAGGTGAGGCTGTGGTGGTATCTAAGTAAAACTTCACAGTAAACACTTAACCTGCATCAGTGGTTCTATTTTAATTTCTTTTCTTTTTAATGTATACTTTTGTTTTTGTATTTTTGAACTTGTAACGAGTATCTCTTGCATGAATAGATTATTTCTAGTTGAGAACAAAAATTGCATCAACAAAGGAACCATGTCGTATTTTTCATTAGTTAAAATTTATCTCAATTTTTAATTATGTGTTGGAGTGAAAAAATACTAATCACAGTATTCTAACGATAAATCTAAATATGATTCTTCGTGTCTTTTATAGTGACCTTCCCTACTAAAATAATAACAGAAAAAATAGACATAATTTAGTAACAACTAAACAACATTTTCCATTGCTAAAAAAAACAGCATTTTCCAAAAGACCCACCCCTTCTAATTTCTACGCACATTGACTCCCGACCTAATTAAAAAGGGAGGGAGAATACATGTTCTAGCTTTAAAAATTGCGCAGAAAATCATCCAAATAGTCAAAATGTCAATTGCTGTTTGATTCTTGCCATATCCAGGTAACTGCAAACTGTTGGAAAGCTACTTACCCAGCTGGAACGTCAAAGAAATAATGTCATGTATATCTAAGATCTTGGTCTGTGGCAAAGTCTCCTCAAGCGAACTCTTTCCTAGAATATAACAAAAAGAAAACATAGAAAAATTATAAATCACACATGAAATGGTTAGCACAACCAAAATGCAGAAATAACACCCACCTCGTTGTTGTCGTGATCATATCGAATTAAAATGTGACACCTGCAACCTCGGATATCATGCATTCTCCTTTGGATCTCTACAATGTGAGCATCATAGTAAATTGCTTGATCTCTCCTCTCCTAAAAACACATTGAAACTGTCAAGTTAATTTCATTGATGTCCTTTAACTGTTCTATGGTGAGGAAACTTTGACCTAAATCACCTGGAAGCACAGAACATAGTCTCCAACTTTCAGGTTGGAACACTCCGTGTTCTCGAAAGGAACTGAGCGTTCCCGGACTGAATTTTTTATGTTGACCCACTCATCTTCCTCAGCTCCAAACCCAACAAATCTGACTCTGACTTCCTTTACAAAAGGAGAAACTGTTTAAGCTGGCAAAATCTAGTACACCCTATAAGGGGAAAGCTATGAACATATAATTGTAAAAACTTACAGGTTCCCCTGTGCTAAGAAATCTGTGTGCAAGAAATGTCTCAACATCGTACCTGCAGCAAACCTTTAGACTTGGACAAATTGTAATTTAAAAAGTGCCACTGATGTCATTGTCGAAAATACTGTGCCTGTATGTCTACGACTAGGCAAAAGTGTAATTGCACAAAATTTAATGATTTAGTTGGTAGTAAGAGTTTTGAAAATCATTGGAGGAAGAAAATTGGCTCCTATATACTATCTGTTTTATGGTTTATAGTTAAAATTGGCTCCTTTCACTTGAAACACACCACACATATACATATATACAACTTAAATGAATGGTCATCAACGCCAGATTTTAGTCAAAGAATCTTGACCATCCATGTATAGTTATAAAAGACGAGAAAAGTTAAAAGATTATATAGATAGATACAATGAGCCTCACAATTTTTTAGCATGTATGATACGGGAACTCTTATGCAAACTGCATTTCCAGAAATTAACTGAATACTACAACACAATTTTAGCCTATTATAGATGTGAAAAAGTTCAGCTACTTATTATACAATTCGTGCCACAAAAAATGTGTCTCCACAAAAACTGCTATAACAATAAAAAACAATTAATAATAATTTGATACCGACAGTGACATCAATGGTACTTTTTAAATTACAAAACAAAATGTTTAATGCATAATTGAGGATTTCAAGCAATCTTTCTGTCAAATCGAAAGCATGCCAGGAATACAGTGAGATCAGTGATGAAGCTATAAACAATCTATGGACCACCAAAGTAAAAATGGCATTGAAGATTAAAAAATAACAATTTAGTGTGGATTAATATCAGCATGTGGTTTAATGTTTCAGAAAAGTATTTATTAAAACCTTTCAGTGACATTAAAATTTAAAATACTTCATATATGCAGAATTCACGAATGGATTACTAAAGAATTTAAGCTAACTGCATATGTGCTCACCATGCTTGGTCTTTCGAAGATCTCGCTTCAAATTCCAACTCTGACGAGTCTCGGGTGTTTTCTCCTGCAAAAAACTCATTTCAGACTCAACCTCACTAGAAGTGCTGGTTTAAGCAGTTGGCTCAAATATTTGCGAACACAAGGTAGAATCTAACTAAATAAAAAAGTAAAGGAAAACAGAAAGTGGGAAAGTTCATGATCCTTTTGATAGTCCCTCATTGCTTCCCAGTCACTTCCATGTCCTTAGTGTCATTTTCTTAAAACTAACATGTCTCTAACACCATAATCAATGCAGTTTAACATCAAATTGACATTATAAAGTTTCACAAGCCGCATTCTGAAGTAAATTACATCAAATAAAAAAAAAAATACAACATATCTGAAGTGACCCTAAAGGCCCAAACATTGAAATACACAGGACAATGTGATCATTAGAATGCTTGAAGACAGCACCAACTATCCTAACAACGTTTAAGGTAATGTAGGAAGTCTGACCTTCCTTGCATTGAGGAGAAACCAATTCATTTTGAGGTACTTTTGGTGAGTCTTGGAGTCTAGTCTGAAACCAACTATGTATCTAAAATTCCCATAAAAATAAAGGAAAAATTAATTAAAAGTGCATTTCAAAGGAAAAAAAGACAATATTTTTATAAAAAAAAATGCTACATAGACAAGTAAAGAAAAAATAATAACCTGAGTCCATTTGATGACAGGTTTCCCAGCACGACCAGATGATAAGCTACAAGACAAGCGTGTGTTCATTAGTTGTTGTTAGAAAATAAACCGACCAACAAAGAAACAATGATTGAGAGAGAAAACAGACTTGAAACTTTTGGCTAGTTTTTGGTAAAAATCGAGGGTGAATGATTGTCCTTTTGATGATTCCCTTAGCAATTTTTCCATTTTCTCAATCTGAAATGAAATAAGATTAAAGGTAACGGTTATTGAATTGAGAAAGAGTGAGTTTAGAGAGTAAAAGAAAAAAGTAGGAAGGTACCTCAGAATTGGTGAATCCAGAAAAAATAGGTCTGTTACGAGGACGCAAGCGATCCATCGTCAACTCAACTCTTTTCTCTCTCGCAACAAACAAACTACAGAATTATGTTATGTTAGTCAAACTATCAAACTATAAACCCTTCCTCTTCCCACTTCCCACTTCCACTTCCACTTCCACTTCCACTTCGGGGCTTCTCCCTATTTTGTTTTAATAAATAAAAGGGTTAAATAGTCCTTTATTTAATTTTAATTGTTCTTTTAATCTTTAATTTTTTTTTTATTCACCGAGTATTAGCCCTTACTCAATTCAAATTTATTTAATTTATACTTAAACTCTTAAGTTTTTGAATAATTTTTTTGCAAACATGATTAGAACATTACTAAAACGCAAAAAATTATCGTAAAATTTGATTTCTACATCCAGATTTTATTACTTTTTATCCTTAACTTTTGTCATTTCAAAAAATTCATATTTAATTCATTTCATGTTAGAAAATTCTAAATTTTAGTAAATGAACATTTTATAGTGTTCTAAACTTGTTTCAAAAAAATCGTTCAAAAATTTAAGAGTTAAAAAATCGTTCAAAAATTTAAGAGTTTAAGGATAATTAATCAAATTTTGTTTTAGCAGGGACTAAAATTATAAGTAAATTTTTTTATAGGGAGTAAAAAAAACTATTAAAATTAAGTAAGGACTAAACTTAAAAGCTCCTAATTTTACAGGGACCACAGACATATTTAAAAAAAAAAACAAATAATAAAAGAGTAAAAAAATAGAAACATAAAAGACTAAAAAAGAGAGAAAAAAAAAAGTAAAATACCCCTGTTGTGAAATTAAATTTACAAAATCAAGCCATTGATCCTCCCTCTCCAAATCGCCATGGATCGGCGGAAATCATCGGCGGCGGAAATCTCAAGTTCAGAAGCCTTTACAGTAAACTTGTTATGCGGTCTTGGTTTAGCTCTAGCTTTCTGGATATCTAACACTGTCTACTCCATCAACCTCGTTACCGATCCTTCTCTCACTCTCTTCCTCATTTCGGTAACCTACCTACCTACCTACCATCTCTTTCTATTTTCTGTTATTCAATTTCTCAATTCTTATCTTTTAATTCACTGCCTTCGTCGTCGTCGTCGTTTAGATTATTGAGCTTCCAATCGTCATCCTTCTCTACAGTCGCTATCGATACAATCCTCAACAATCTTCGGTAATGCATTGCATGCCTCTTCCTTCCATGTCAATTCAATAATAAACAATATTCTATCTTTTTTCTGTTTCATCATTATTTATGTATGTATGTATGTATGTTCTATATGCAGTACCTGCGAGCTGTTGCCAGAGGTATTCTAGGACTCCCAGCAGGTTAGTTAGTTCAAATATCATTGCTACTTTCACATTTTACTATCATTTCGCTTACAATACAATGTCATGAGAGTGACTCTGTGTTCTATAAAAATTGATGATACTTCTTCTATCTTTTACTCTGCAGGGGCATTGCTAAATTCTTTAGCAGCTATCGCTTTGGGTGCGCCTGTTACCTTTCAGTAAGTTAAATCAGTTTTTCTGGAGTACATTATTTTTTTCTGCTCAGGATTGAGTTCATTATTGATAAGATAGAGGAATCCAGGAATTGTTTAGATTGACTTTTTTAAGTTTATGAAAACAATGTATGACATGTTCATAAGCTCTCAATGATAGCTTTTGAATACAACTTACAATGTATATGAAAATAATTTTTAAATAAACACTAATAAGTGTTTATGTTATAAGCGCTTAATTAAAATGTTTATCTTTATCCAAACAGGGCCTAAGTTTAAATAGCACTGCTCCTTTAAACAAAAAGACTTGACCCCCCTTCTATTATGTGTAAAAGATGCCCTTTCATTTTCAACTTTGAAGATCTCCTAATGACTAGAGTGTACAATGATTTTTCTTTTCAAATTTACCTGAAACAGGTTCCTGCCCAAGACTCTATATTGGTCTCTTATGATGTCATTGTTCACAGTGAGTGACTGATCCATTGCCATTTTCTTGCTTACGGTTACTGTTTCTTCAAGACTATGTTTCTGTTATTTATTTTATTGAACTCGTCTCATATTACTAAAATGCTTTGCAATTCATCTTATTTTAGTAGAAGTTGTGTTCTCATAAAAGAAATGTTGGTGTTAGCTTAGACTTTTTCATGTTTAAACAAAACCACATCTATTATCCTTCGGTTACATGTTATCAATCATCTGGTCTACAACATACGTTTGATCTGATTCAGTTGGGGAAGGTTCTAGATATAAGCCATTGATATTTTTTTACCTCACTGTAGAAAAGCTCGACAGCCAACATATATTGAAGTGAAAGTGAGTTGCATCATTATCACTTTCAGACATGTCCCCACTATATCAATTCAAACATCTATTTTTCTTGGAAGATTTTTTATTAAGATCTCCTACAACTATATTTCAAGTAGTGAAATGAATTTCTTATCAATCCTCTTCCCCATCCCTGAATAAATTACATCTTTACACTTTCATTGATGCACAACTTATGCTATTGCAGACAGTTCCAGCATCGTGTGTTCTTGGTTCGTCATGGGCTGATTGGAAACGTATATTTGCACAAACAAAGTATGTTTCAGTTAATTTTCTTAACTCTTTACAAGTTTGGTTATGCAAAGTTTTCCACACAACGCAATCTACTTATTTGGTCCTTTCAGTTTGGTACTTGTATTTACATTTTTATAATCCTTGTACTATGTTTAGGCCGAATGGATCTATTGAGTACCTGATTTGTTTACATGCCCATGGAGCAGTTATTGGGGGATGGTTTGGGGCCTGGCCAATGCCGCTTGACTGGGAGAGGCCCTGGCAGGTAATTTCTTTTTTCTGGTCCTTTGTACTTGAGATGATTGATCCCTGTATACTACCTAGAGCGAATAGGAAGAGCAGTTCTTACTATTACCAAAGTTACATTTCTTCCACATACCTCTACACATTCTCTTCCCTAAGTCAATTACTTTATTTTTGCATATATCATCCCTCTTTAACTTGTTTAATCACTTGAAGATGTTTCAGTTATTTATATTCATGTTTATGATGACATTTTTTAAAAACCAGCATCTCTCTTCTTACTAGCTACTATGCTTGAAATGTGTTTCAGAAAGGGAAAGTTTCTGTGCTATAGCACTAATAAAATAATAGGTTTTATATAAATCTAAAATGTAGAAGTACCATGGTCTAAGATGGCCTGATTCATCCGTTTACTTTTTGGCATTGTTTATCTTGCTGAAGGATACAAGAATTGCTCGCCAAACATTAAAACTTCAATATAGTCATTGGAATATAAATTTATTGAACATCTCCCTTTAAGATATATACACTTCATTCCTAGTTTTGTTCTGTTGTTCTTAAGTTCTCTCAATTTGGTTGTTAGAGTAATCTGTTCATCTTAATTTGTAGGAATGGCCTATTTCTGTAAGCTTTGGAACATTAGCTGGTTACCTGGTGGCATTGGTTGCATCATTAGGCTTTGTTCTTGCTCATCGTAGTAGGTTGCTACATGTCAAAAATGAATGAAGTGCAAATGACTGATTCTGGTAATTGCTAAGTTCATAAAATATCATCCAATTTTGATACTTTGTTGAAATCATTAAGAGGGGATAGAAACGAAGAAAAATATAAATAAGACTCTTAATAGTATTTTGATAATGTCATTCTATGAATTTGCCTGTTGTTAAATCTTGCTACCAGTAATTCTATTCATTCTCAAAAGGGTTAAATATGTGGAGTGTAACTATTACAAGCGAGTACAAAAAGACTACCATCATCACAGGGCACCTAATTTACAAGGAAAAAGAATCATTGATATGTCACGAGTTTAAGCGCAACTGCAACCTACAAGAGAAGAATAAGATACGTTGTCCGACTTGAAGACCACTTTAGGTAAAGCATTTAGGTTGGGGAGGGTCCTAAACCATTTTAGCAAAAACTTTAACTTATTTATATGATGTTAGGATGATAATCATATGTTATGAATTCACTCGTTTATTTAGAATATATAATGTAACGACGATAATGTCAGATCTTGTAATATGAATTTTGTTTTGTTCAATTTAGACATTTAATGCTCCATTATATGTCGTTTTCTCACTGGTTTTGCTTGAAATAGTGACAATCAATCAAATGAGAGATACTTCCATTAATTGATGTCTATGAACTGTTATTGCTGTTAAGTAAACTAACTGCTCTCTATCTTTATTCTCTGACCTTTTTCTTTTGGTATAAAAGTGCACGACAGTTCAACATACGGAGACAGCAAAACCAGTTATATCAGAGCTAAAACTGAAAAGCAATGTACGACTATTGCTCCACAATCCACATATACGATTGCCATGCCTGTGAAGCTAAAAATATTGCAGTAGAAGTTTTCTTAATGATTAGATCAAGTAAAGGCAAGAGTTCCTTTTTATTACTAGAGATCCTTAAATATCTCATTCTTATTTTTTATTATTACATGAGAGTATAAAAGCTAAAAAGTTACTTTAATATACTTTAGATAGCCCTCAATCTTTGTTCTCTTTTCAGCACATGACTATGTCTACAATCCATTACTAGGCCGCCCATGCTAGAGAAGCTGCAAAAAATACAGTTAATTTTTTTTCCCGTTAGAATGACTCACAATCAGACAGTTATAAAATATATAGTTGTATATAGAGAGAGTATTATAAAATATCTATAAAAAGTGCAACGAAGCTATGTTTAATTAGGAAACTGATCTACCCACCTGCTTGAGAAAGAGCCCAGTTGCTGTCTTGTTCAATATGCCAAGCAAAGTATCCAAACAATCCATTTTGCTTGGCATAAGCAACCTTGGCAGATATACTCTGAGTGTCATCGTATCCATACCAATCTGTCCCTATGAAGCAATAATTAGTAACATATGTGGAATTGTACACAACCTGCGCCCCAACATTTATTATATCCTTGTACTTCACTGCCCCAAGCCCCTGTGTAGCTTTATCAAAAATATCATGGTTATTAGGATCTGATAAACTCCACTTGAAACCGTAGAAAGGTACACCCAATGCTAGTTTGCTTTTTGGAACTCCTAACCCAATCCATTTTGTGATTCCTTCATCTGCACTGAACTGGCCTGTCGGGTTTTTCAAAGGAGCAGGTGGTTGTGTCGTGGTTGGATAACTATCTGAGGTGAAAAGGTCATAAGTCATTACATTGACCCAATCCAAGTTGCTTGCAATATCCTGACCTGGGTAGTATTCCAATGGGGTGATCTGATCAGAGCCACCCACTGCAACAGATAACAGCAGTGCCGGCTTGCCAGAACTGCTAGACTCTTGGGTCACAGCAGCTCTCCACTCTGTAATGAGTAAACCGAAGTTGGCCTTGTCTGTGTCTGAGGATGGATACTCCCAGTCAAGATCAAGACCATTGAAGTTGTTATTTCTGGCAAGTTGGATTGAAGAATCTATGAACGATTTTCGGCTACTGGCTTGGCTAGCCATATTGGCAAATTTTTGTGCCAAAGTAGGACCACCCCCACCACCAATTGATAAAAGGGTTTTCACTGAACTACTCTTTGCCTGAATGGTTTCAGTGAAGGTTGAGAAACTAGCTGCGTTTGCAGAAGAAATGGTGACTTGGTTGGTATTAGAATCAAGGTCTGCAAATGCACAGAACAAGTGGGTGAAATAAGAGGGATCAATGTCAGAAACTGCAAGGCCACTATCAGAATACCAATAGCCACCTTTAATTTCAGCTTTTGCAGAAGAGAATTGGAGTTGGAGAATCATGAGGAGAGTAGAAATCAAGAGGAATGAATGTTTTTTTGAGTAGGCCATTTTCTGGGTTGCTATGCAGATTGTCTCGGATAAGTGATATATAGATAGATATATAACAATATAGCAGCACATTTTGTTGACTCTTCTCTTGCTTGTTTAATAAGTTTTCTCCTCCAACCTTAGCTTATCGTATGGAACTGCGGTGCTTTCTCGGCGTCGAGAACTGTTCTCCTAAACAAAACAAATAACAATAAAAATGGTAGACTTTGTTTTTTACCTAAAAATGAAAGATTTCTTTATTATTATACAAACAATTTTTCTAAATCTTTCTCTGGATTCTTTATCCATATGTAAAAGAATGGGATTCTTGATTTTATTGCAAAAACGTGTTTTTTATAACTTTAGAATGAATATTAAATTGTTTTTTATAACTTTAGAATGAATATTAAATTGTATGCAAATTGTGATTGTGATTATTATAATCAAATTATACTGGTATCATACTTGAACGGTTATCCACAAATAAGTTAAAGATTACAATGCCACTTTTGAGAATCGGAGGATTAACGCCAAATAAATAATTTTAAAAATGATGTGATTTTTAAGTAGTTTAGTGACTAGAAGTTTGTCCTTTAAGCTGAATGAGAGGAGAATTTGAGGTTCGAACTCCGATTCGTACATATGGCAATGTTTCTGCCAACTTAGCTAAGCTCCGGAAGACAACAAGATGCGATTTTTTTGTCAAATGATTAATTACTCTTTGACTATTTCAATTCAAACAACAATGTTTTGGTGTAAAAAAAACAATCACAATGTTTTGGTGATTAAACGACCAAGAGAGATAAGTGTATATTTTAATATAAGAGTATAATTTATTTTTTTTATCAATGAAATACGAGTTATTTATTAGTAATTTAAATATGGGTTTTGCTAGAAGACACCTCATGAATGTGTCTTTTAGCAATCCACGCTTCAAGGTGAGATTATCAACTTTTTAGTTATAACTTGCTAAAAGACACTTTCATAAAAATTAGTTGATGTCTTTTAACAAATATCTATAGTATAACTTACTAAAATACATCTTCATACATGGTGTCTTCTAGCGAAACTCTTTAAATATCATATTAAACATCATGTAGAACAAAGGTTAGAATTAAAACAGCATAAATACTAGACTAGTTAGAGGGTGGTGAAGCAAGACATGAAGACAATAATCTCCTAACTGGTTATGAACTTCGATAAATCTTCAATCTGTACTTCATTAGCTACCAAGGTTGCGTAGTGTATTTTGGTGGCTGTAAACTTTTCCCAAACTAAATCGGAGGTGAGTCAACCTTCCATATTTTCAACCTAATCTTAATGAATTAATTGAAAATTTCAACCTTTCTTCTTTAGGGTGTGTTTGGTTCTATGGAGAGATTAGACAAAGGAAAGAAAGTGAGTGGATTGATCCCCCTTCTGCTGTTTGGCAATATTGCAAAAAGTTGAGGAAAGAATGTTTTTAAGTGGGACCCACAGTGGAAACCTTTCCCCACTGAATTAGACGGAAAGGTGAGGAAGTGTCCATATTATCTGAAAATGACCAAAGTAACCTTGGTGTTGAAACAAAATAAATGCTTCCCGTTCAAAAAAATCAAAAGGATATGTCGTGTTACTATATTTTTTTTCCATGTCCATATTATCTATGCTATTTTTTTTCCTTTAATTAATTATTGCTTCCCTCAACCGTCACTTCAATCTACCATTTTTAATTCTAATTTATAATATAATATATTTATATAAATAAATACTTAAATATTATATCTATTATATAGGGATATTTTTGTCAATTTACTAACAATATAACTATCTTTCCTTTCACTTTCTTCATACTATCACTCAAACCAAACAACTAAATAATCATCTCACTTTCCACTCACTTTCTATTCACTTTCATTCCTTCAACAATCTTTCCTTTTACTATCTTTCCTTTCACTTTCTTTGATCATCCAAACAGACCCTTAATGTGAGGTTGTTTCGTCCACACAAAAAGTTCAAACAAACGATGTACTACGTAACGTGTTATTTCGTTCACTTTCATCATTGACCCATATTGCGGGGGCTTTGTTCCGTATGGACTTGTCCACCGAAATTAACATCAGGGAAAATCGAATCTGAGACCTTAAAAAAAGCACACTTCAAGATCTCAAACCAACAATTAGGCCAACCTCAAATGAGTATATATTGATAACTTAAAACGTTCACTAAAATTGGGATATTTTTTATTCCACCAAGAAAGGTGATTTTTTTTTTTTACTAAAGGTTACGTTTTCTGGTAATTCTAAAAGTTACGTTTCCCAAAATATATTTTTAAAATGATTTCTATGAGAAGCACTTACTCCAAAATAGTAGAAGCTAATTTAAACTCCTTTGATATAATTGAAAGAGTAATTTGACATTTTGACCATTTTTAAAATTTTTATTATCCCCGTTAAAAAAATATCAAAAAGATCAAAATGATTTTTTTATGTGAAGTTTTTTAAACTAAATTTTTATATGAAGTTTTTTTAAAGTTTACTTTTAAAAAATTTAATAAAAATAAATCTTCCATATTTTTAAGATATTTATTAAAGCAATGCCCTCCAAAATATTTAAAAAAGTTTCTTTTATTGCAAGGATTTTTTTATTGCAATAAAAAATAAATTTAGACATTTATTGAAATGTGTATCTTCTTGGATGATATATTTTGTTTACAGATTTTTCTTGGCTGATAAATATATTTAATACCATATTATTATTATTTTTTTTATAAATGACTAGCGGATTCTATTTGTTTTGGTTAAATTAATTTTAATTTAATTTATATCAATTTTATAATATCTATATTCAAACTTATCTAAATTTCGGTTTAGATATTTATGTTTTATTTTTTAAACTCAAATTTGAATTTTGAAAAGGATTGACAAAATTTGTAGATAGTCTTTTAGTTCCTTAAAAAAATAATTGAGTTGTAGTTAGTCAAACTTCTAGCCACTGACGGCTGAAAAAATTACATACTTATTAAAAATAACTGAGTTCTGTAAAAAATCTATTTGTAGTTAGTCATAAATATAAAAATAATTAAGTTATTTTTTAGGGAAAAAAATAATTGAGTTGTCAAATAAATATGGAGTTTTTTTGACAAGGTCAAATAAATATGGAGTTTTTTTTAAGGTCAAATAAATATGGAGTATATTGGTATAAATTTACATTCTTATTCACTTTTTGGGGCTGATTCCTTGATTTTTGTATCAATTTCGTTATATTTATACATTAATTATACTCATCATTATCTAAATTAACTTTTTTTTTCTTGAAGGAATTATCTAAAGTAACTTATTCAGTTAGTTATATGATTATATCCATAGGTTTGAAATTTAAAACACCGCTTAGATGCTTGAAAGAAAGCAAATTAAAGTTTTACATTTGAAAGAAAAAAACAAATTAAAAACCACTTTCACGTAATTCAACTTTCCTGCGCAATATGCATTCATTTTGAAAAGTCTCTCAACTTGGGAGGTTTGAAATTGGGACAAGTATATGGTGACCCAGATTTTAATTCTCTAAGGTTTATACTACTACAATTTGTCTTATTCGAAACATCATTCTTGGTCAACTAACAATATAGGAGTATGACATTTCAATTACATGGTACTCCCTCCGGTCTCAAATATAAGAAAATATTCCTTTTTTAGGTTCATTGAGTAGTTAATGTATCTGGACTACATTGTCAAGCAGATACATTAATTATTCAATGAATCTAAAAAAGGAATATTTTCTTATATTTGAGACCGGAGGGAGTATATGATGATCTTTGTCTTTTTGAATATAATGCTCTTGTTTCTTAAATTTCTTTCTCTAGATTTAGTTTTTCAAGATGCCCCATCAACATCAACCAGTTAAAACATATCGCAAAGTTTTTTTTTTTGACAAAAAACATATCACGAAGTTGTTGTCTAACTATTCTCTTTCGATGCAATGGGCATCAACAAGATGGCCTTAAAGCTGCACGCATTCTTTCCTCCTTCTGAACCCATTTGGGGTTGACCTAGTGGTTGACTTGGGATCTTGGAGTTTGCTCCTCCAGAGGTTTCAGGTTCGATTCCCTCTGGTGCCAATTTCGGTGGGCTAAGTCCATACAGAGCTTGCTCTGGCTTTAAACGGGCCCCCCGCAAGTGGACGGTGGGATTGGTCCCCTCGGATTAGTCGATTCTTGGATCGGATACCGAGTTTTCAAAAAAAAAAAGATGGTCTTAAAGCATGATGTTATACCCTAATTTTGGACCTAAAAATACTAATCAATTCTTCTTTTCTTGCATTATAAGTCATTTGATATGTCTCTGATCAATTGCATCTTTCTCTGCATTTTATTTCAATGTTATTTGCAAAATTCACATAAAAGGGTATTTTAGTCATTTCCTGCATTCAATTCATTTTAATCTTTGAAAATTGTTTGAGTCTTTTTAAATTGGTCTGTATAAGCCCTTGTTTCAATCTCATGTCAAAATTCATTTCAAAAATATCAGTTAAGTCATTTTTTTTAGTCAGTTTAGCCCCTAGGGGCATTTTAGTCATTTCCCATGTCAAAATCTCTTTCAATCTTTAAAAATTTGTTTGAGTCCTTTCAAATAGTTTGAATAAGTCTTCATTTCAATTCTATGTCAAAATCCATTTTAAAATTACATTTGAGGTCATTTTAGGTCAGTTTTGCCCCTAGGGGCATTTTAGTCTTTTCAAGTGTCAAGTCACTGTTTAAACTCTAAAAATTGTCTCTGAGTCTTTTAATTTTGCTTGTAGGAGTCTTTGATTCAATTCCTTGATAAAAATCCTTTTAAAATTTCATCTGAGTCATTTTTAGTCGTTTTTAGCCCCAGGGGCATTTTGGTCATTTCACACGAAATTTCGGCAGAGAGGTACTTTAAAGTACCTCATTTAGGCCATTGGTTCGTTTTAGTCCGTTTTGTCAATTTTAGACGTTTCACTTTACGTTTAGTCAGATTTCTTTTTTTATTCCAATTTTATTTTAGTTTTTTTTCCTAAGTCCTAAAATTCCAAAAATTGCATTCCAATCCCCTAAGTCACTCTATTTCCTTTTAGGTCCTTTTCTTTATTTGTTTTTTTTTAAGTCAAACTTCTTAAATCTTTTGGTCAATTACCCTTTAGTCCAGAAACTTAACAGTTTTGCAAGTTAGTCCTTTTTGTCCAAGTTTATTTCTTCAGTCCTTTTATTATTTTTACAGATAGGTCCTTGTAACTTTCAATTTTGCAGAAAGGCCCTCAGTCCAAAAATAGTCCAAGGCCGAATTATTCCAAGTCCAGGTCCAGGTGTCACAAGGCTATTGGTCCAGAGCATTACACTTGGCCTATAAATTGAGGCCACATCACCAATTACACAGAACTTTTCCCAATTACTCAGTGACACATCACCATCAAAAATCTCTAACAGAATTTCTCTCTCCAATCACCACCGTAACAGAATTCAATCACCACCGTAACAAACTAAAACCACCGCAATCAAAATCAATCACCGCCACAAAGTTTCTCAAATTCATCAATTCATAACCAAAATCCATAGAAATTCATCACAGAAAACTCAAATTCAACGAATGCACAATGAAAACAGTTCAAGATTGAGGTGATTTGGTTTCGCAATTCTCAGAGATTCGAAGGAATCATCATCATCGAATTGAAAAACTGCAATTCAAGCACAATTGTGCGATCACAGTTCGAAGAGAGTGAGAAGAAGAGGAATTGAAGCAAGATCACAGTTCGAAGAAGAGAAAGATCAAAACACCGATTTATTTTCGGTTTCGAAGCCTATCAGAAAAATTCAAAGCTGCGTGGATCTTTTTGTTCGAATCTCCAAACAAATCCAGGTATATTCATGAAAAACCTCCTCGTTTTTGCTTCGAAATCATCATCGAAGGTTTGAGATCAAGAATAAACGGTGAATTGAAGAAAGATTTTGAAAAAGATTCGAAGAAGTTCGAACGAAACCCTAGAAACATGAATCGTCCAAAATTCACCGTTTATTTCATCAATTGAGTTTCAAATCCATGAATAATGAAGAAAGTAGTTCGAATTAGGGTTTTGGTTCAAAAAATTTTGAAAAGAAAGTTGAAACCCTAAAAAACACAAGAATCCGAAATCAAACCTGTAGAAACATGTAGATCGAAACGTTTTGAACGCTCGTCTTCAAAGAACGTGTAGATCGAAGCGTTTCGAACTCTTGTTCTCCAAAAAAAAATCAAAATCAAACGGTTCAAACAACTTTCTTCAGAAAAATAACAAGATCGAAGTGATTCATGTCTGTTCTATGTTTGATTTGTGTCCAAAATCATGTTTGATGTGTGAAAGCCATGAACGGCGCCGTTAGGGTTAGGGTAAGAAGAAGAGAGAACGAGAGAAGTCTGAGAGAAGAGAGAGAAACGAATGGTGATAATGGACTGGACCGGTCCAATAGCCTTTGTATAGGTGACTGAACCGGTCTGGTTCAGTTTTGGTTCACCAGCTTTATGTCCTGGCCGTTAGATCTAGGGGTTGATCCAATTGGATCAATCCAGCGGCCTTCGTTGATTCCTGAAGGATCCAGGATCCATTCACCCCTTGGGCTTGGGTTTGGGCTTAGTTTCCTGCGTGTTTCCTTGCTTTGTTGCTATTCTTACCCCTGTTTCTTGTTATTTGCACCCCCTGCCTGTTCAAAAATCTTTTAGAAATTCCAATTAAATTTCCATAGGTTCTTGATGATATTCTAGTTTTTTTTATGACATTTTACATGGTAAAATTTGAAAAAAAATATGCATAGCATTTTTTCTTCATTTTTATTAGAATTAGCAACTTTCTTGCAATTTTTAGTCTAAAAATCTTTAAAAAATCTCCAAAAAAAAAATCATGTAGATCTCTTGATAGTTTTTGTAGTATTTTGTGATAATTTTCACATGTTAAAATTGGTTAAAAAAAATTAGGTATCATTTTTCTTGCTATTTTTGTCATATTTTGTGCTAAAAATAAGTGGATCTTTTGCTTGATTTCAATCCAAGGTGCTTGCTAAATTTTAGTGACCTATGCCACTTGATTCCATAGGGTTTTAGCTGCTGTTTGTGTTTAATATTGTTGCATAATTGTGAGTCTTGGTAGGTTACCTAGCTTGCAAGTCACTAAGCAAATAAATAATGTAAATATGCTTCAAACTTGTTTTAAAATGTCAAGTAAACCATGTAGCTTTAATTCCCATTCCAATACTTGTTTCTAAACCTTTAAAATGTAATTGGAATGTGAGGATTATAGGTCACTTGGTTCTTGCATTTTATGAACAAATTTTAGCCATGTTTGCACTTATTTTCTACCTTTTACATTCTAATATTCCTCTTACTTCACTTCTTTGACATTGCCTTATGCTACTAACCATTTTCCTTTCATATTTCATATTCACCATAAGCACCATCATTGCATCCCATTTTCATCTCTATTTTCTTTCTTGCAACTTGATTTGTACCAAAAGTTAGAATGTAAACACTTAGGAATTCTTGTAATATTTTACTTTCATGCTTTTGATTTCTTGGCAAAGAGGCCATAGAATGTATCTAGGGTATGATGTAAAGGACAATGGACTCTAAAAATGTACACCGACACAAGCACCGACACATGCACACACATCACTAAGTAGCTAGAATATGCATGTTTAGATGTATGTTTAGGATTGTATGTTTAGATGAATGCCTAGGACTTATACTTAGAAAAAAAAAACCAATTTTCCAAACAAATGTGAACAACTCCACTCAAATCTTTTCCAAACAAACCTTGGGATCCAATATCCCATTGTATTTTCTTTTCCATTTTCTTAATCAAATTTCAATGAAAATAATCAAACTTTGACCATATTTTGCAAATCATTAATTCAACCTCACTTTTTTCCTAATCTCATGCCTTTGAGGCCTCTTTCTATTCTTCAAAATCCATTTTCAAACTTAAAAATCAACCAACAAAAACAAAAACATTTTTTGAGAAAGAACTACGGTGGATTTGATCCCTTAAACGGGTACGTAGGCAAGGAACAAAATTCCTTCAATTCAACTAAAATAAAACTCCAAAAACATTCTTCTCCCTCCAATTCTTCATTTAGTAACTCTTAGGTTCAATAACATCTTTCAAAATAGCATTTAAAAATAAAGCGCGCGCGTAGAAATTAAAGACGGTTCCTATAGGTTACTATAGTCGTTATGGGTGCCTAACACCTTCCCGTAGCGAAAACAACTCCCGGACCTCGATTCTCAAGGGTTTTGCTTACTTTTTCCCTTCCCAAGGAAAAAATAAGATATCACCGGTTTGAAAGGTTCAAACGTAATCAATGTTTGACACCCGAAAACCAAGATAAAACAGCTGGCGACTTCACTGGGGAGATTCGAGAGTTACGCCTAGTCTTTATTTCCACGCTTGCGCTTCTTTTTTACTTGCTTCTTTTACTTGCTTTCCTATGTGAATAAATGTTCAATTTCTTGCAAACGTGTGGGGTGAGAATATCAAAAGTCCTGCACCCGGGCTGAGTGAACTTAGGATTTAGGAGGGATATAATCGACAATTCATTCCGGGGGTTGCCTCGTGTTTTGGATTATGCGATCAATCCCACATAGCTGAGGCATTTTGGGGGTGATGTTGTCGGCGCGTGTACGTCGCGTTTAGGCACTTTGCCTCTAATTGTTCTATGACGCTATGGACCGTAGATAACCAAACCCATCCATGGCCATTTTCTAGGACGTAGTGCGGAGGCTAAACCGAGTGTCGTCTCGAGTTTTAGTCGTCACGCGATACTACACTCAAGTTAGACCTTCCACGTATAATCATGGAGCGAGAGTTGTCTCGTGACACCGTGAGATATGTCGGAGAGGTTGCAACTTGGGAACCTTTTTAGAACCCGGTTACTATCTCCTAAAGCCCTAGCTTCACCGGACGCCGTGTCCACCCATGACTCCTCGACTTTGAACTTTAACCCACCATGTTTTCTCCGAACTTGAACATAATTATGCATTCATGCATACATGCATAAACTTTTTGTCATGCATTGTTATCGAAGGGCTTAGACAAGTTGAATTTGTAAGCATTGTAGGGATGAAGATGACTAAATCCTACAAGTTCAAGGAAGTGGATTTGGCAAGTTTGAGGGATTTGGCACTCAAGATTGAGGATCCGACTGGTTTCCGACGCCGTTACGGGGCTTTACTGCCTATTCTCCATACCAATGTGGATGAGAAGCTTGTGCACACTCTAGTGCAATTCTATGATCCGGGGTATCGGTGCTTCACTTTTCCAGACTTTCAGTTGGTGCCTACTCTAGAGGCCTATTCTTCCTTGACAGGTCTATCTATTGCTAAGGGGATACCTTTCTCAGGACCTGAAAATCCTCTTCCTCCATTGGTTATTGCTAAAGATCTCTATCTCAAGACCACCGATGTCTCCAAGAATCTTGTCACTAAGGCATATATCCGAGGGTTCACTTCAGAGTATCTTCTTGGGAAAGCCAACCTCAATACCACTTGTCAGGACACTCTTGAGGCTATTCTTGCACTTCTCATCTATGGGTTTATTCTCTTTCCGAATCTTGATGGCTTCGTGGACATGAATGCTATTATAATCTTCCACTCCAAGAATCCGGTTCCTACTTTGCTAGCTGACACATACCATGCTATCCACGATCGTTCCGCCAAAGGTCGTGGATACATTCTTTGTTGTGTGCCTCTCCTCTATAGGTGGTTTATTTCGCACCTTCCGCAGTCTTTCCATGACAACCCGAGGAATTGGTCTATTTCACAGAGGATTATGGCCCTCACTCCAAATGAAGTGGTTTGGCTCACTCCCACTTCTAGGGTCAAGGAAATCATCTTTGGTGGTGGAAAGTTTCTTAATGTACCTCTTCTCGGTACCCGGGGTGGAATCAACTATAACCCGGAGCTTGCTTTGCGACAATTTGGTTTTCCGATGAAAGATAAGCCCATCAATCTTGCTACAGCTCCTTACTTCTTTCACTACTCCAATGCTCCTACCGGAATTAGAGAAGATTTCATGCAAGCTTGGACTAAGCTTCGGAAGAAAGAAGTAAAGCATATGGGTGTGAGGTCCGGTATCGCTCATGAGGCCTATACACAGTGGGTGATAAACCAAGCTGAGGAGATTGGTATGCCTTACCCCTCTATGAGATATGTGTCTGCAACTGTTCCTACCATGCCTTTGCCTCTACTCCCACCTACCCAGGAGATGTATCAGGAGCATCTAGCTATGGAGAGTCGGGAGAAGCATCAGTGGAGGGCTAGATACTATGAGGCTGAGAACCTGATCATGACTTTGGATGGAAAGGGTGAGCAGCAGACTCATGAGGTCTTGACACTGAAGAAAGAGTTAGCTAAGGCTAAGAGAGAGATTGAGGAGAAATATAGACTGCTTATGAGGGACTCCAAGAGAGCTAGGGGGGCCCGTGACTTCTATGCACGATACTGCAGCTATGAGTCCGACTCTGAGGACGATGATTCCACTTCCTATGCTTGAGGATTGCCATTTTCTGTTGTTATTTCCATTTGTTCATGTTGAAATTGTCTTGTAAAACCATATGTTGATTGTGTGTTTCCCGTTTATGTTAATTGTTGTTTAGTAATGTTTACGAGTTTATAATTTGTCTAAAACCCTTCGATAACGTAAAAAGAGTCTTTTTTGCATGCATTTACACATTTCATGCATCATATGCATTCATTGACCACAAAAAACTTCTCTCGTGCTCATTGCCTCCTGGTTTTGTCCGCCGCAGTCTGAAAAGTGGCTCGTACTCGCAAAGTCTACCAACCAGATAGAATTCATCAGACAAGATTTCACAAGAGAAGGATGATGGCTAATTTTGAAGAAGAGAACGCTCTGCTCCGGGCCGAATTGGCTGCTATGAAAGAAGATCTGGCTAAGGCTCATGACGCTATGTCCACCATGATGGCTGCACAGGAACAACCAGCCACTTCTATTCCAGTTACTGCTGAGGTGATTCCCCCTATCCCGCTATCTACTGTGGCTACTGATGCTCGTTTTGTTATGCCCAACGGCCGTCCTTATGGACTCCCACCTTTCTATTCTCCTAATACTGCTGCTGGTATCTCTGGTTTTGCTGGTCAAGGACAGATTCCTGTGTCTACTGCTATGCCTCAAGTAACCACTGTTGTTACCGACCCTATTGTACACACTGTGCAACAGGTGATTGATGTTGATACTCCGCGTGGACAAGATCCCGCAATGGAAGCTATGAAGAGACAGTTAAGGGAGTTGGCTGGAGAACTCCGTGAGGTCAAGGCTAGCCGAGGAAACAATGGTGCTCCTGCTAAAGCTCGTGATCTATGCTTGGTATCCCGATTTGAGGTTCCTAAGAAATTCAAAGAGCCAGAATTTGACAAGTACAATGGGACTTCTTGCCCACACAACCATGTTATCCGGTATGTCCGAAAGATGGCTAACTATGCCGACAATGATGCACTGATGATCCACTGCTTTCAGAGTAGCTTGACAGACGATGCAGCAGATTGGTACACTAGTCTGAGCAAAGATAACATCCATACCTTTGAGGAACTCGCTGCTGCTTTTGAAGGACAATATGAGTTCAACACCCGTCTGAGGCCAAACAGGGACTCTCTCAAAGCCCTATCTCAGAAATCAGATGAAACATTCCGTGAATACGCTCAAAGGTGGAGAGGGGCAGCTGCCCGTGTTTCTCCCCGACTTGATGAGGAAGAATTGACGCAGACATTCCTGAAGACTCTGAAGAAGGAATACAAGGAGAGAATGATAGTCTCTGCTCCAAACAACTTCTCTGATATGGTTACAATGGGCACTCGATTAGAGGAGGCCGTCCGAGATGGTATTATTGTCCTTGAGAAAGGTGAATCATCAAACAGTGCACCAAAGAAATACGGTAACGGACATCACAAGAGAAAAGAATCTGACATAGGGATGGTGTCTGGTAACCCGTCTGCAGCAGCCATGCAACTACCTCTGCCTTATCACTACATGCAATACTCTCAACACCCTTTCTTCCCACCATTCTACCAGCAATATCCTCTGCCACCGGGTCAACCACCAATGCCCGTCAATGCTATTCCTCAGCCAGCACAACAACAGCCTCCTGCTCAACAGCAACGGCAGCAACAACAGGGTCCCCGACCCAAGCCTTCTTTTCCACCAATACCAATGTCGTATGGCGAGCTGCTCCCAACTCTATTGGCTAAGGGGCACTGTGTCACCAGACCAGGCAAGCCTCCGCCTAATCCATTACCTCCGAGGTTCCGTCAGGACTTAACATGTGAATTTCATCAGGGTGCTCAAGGCCATGATGTCGAAGGTTGCTTTGCTCTGAAATATATTGTGAAAGATCTGATAGAAAAGGGACGGTTGACTTTTGAGAATAGCGTTCCTCACGTCCTTGACAACCCGCTTCCAAACCATGCTGCTGTCAATATGATTGAGGCCTTTGAAAGGATTCCCGTTCCTCAAGAGGATCCCATGTTGGATGTCCGCAATGTCGTTACTCCCTTGGTACCTCTACATATCAGGCTCTGCCAGGCTTCTCTGTTCAATCATGATCATGATTCTTGTTCAGAATGTCTGCAGAATTCTATGGGCTGTTGTGTTGTGCAGAATGATATTCAGAGTCTGATGGATGACAAGTACTTGATTGTCAGTGATGTATGTGTGATTGTGCCAGTGTTCCATGACTCTCCTGTTGAAAGTGTATCTCAGGCAAAGAATGTTGAGCCTTTGGTGATCAGGCTACCTGGTCCGGTATCGTATACCTCTACCAAAGCAATTCCCTACAAATACAATGCAACCATGATTGAGAATGGAGTGGAGGTGCCTCTCGTATCCCCAGCTACAGTTGATAATGTTGCTAGTGAAATCACAACTCTGAGAAGCGGAAAGGTCCGTCCACCCTTGTTTCAAAGACAGGTGGTCACACCCATTGCTACGGTAACTCCACCAGTTGCTCCTCCTGTTGACAAGAACACCGGCCCAGCAGGCCAATCTATTGAAGAGTCCAATCTGGACGAAATCCTGAGGCTTATCAAGAAAAGTGACTATAAGATTGTTGACCAGCTGCTACAAACCCCATCAAAGATATCCATCTTGTCTCTGCTCATGAGCTCAGAAGCTCACAGGAAGGTGTTAATGAAGATACTGGAGCAAGCTTATGTTGACCACGAAGTCTCTGTGGATCAGTTTGATGGGATAGTGAGCAATATTACTGCCTGCAACAACTTGGGTTTTGGTGATGATGAGCTCCCCGAAGTAGGGAAACGCCACAACTTGGCTCTGCATATCTCAGTACATTGTGGATCTGACCTGATATCCAACGTATTGGTAGACACTGGATCGTCTCTGAATGTAATGCCCGAATCCACGCTGGGGCAATTGAGCCATCATGGAATTTCTCTGAGAGGAAGCAGCTATCTGGTTAAAGCTTTTGATGGATCCCGCAAAGATGTTCTCGGGGAGGTGGACTTGCCCATTACCATTGGTCCTGAGACCTTTCAAATTACTTTCCAAGTCATGGATATCAACGCCTCTTACAGCTGTCTCCTCGGAAGACCATGGATCCACGACGCTGGAGCAGTCACATCCACTTTGCATCAGAAGCTCAAGTTCATGAGAAACGGTAAGGTTATCACCGTATATGGTGAGGAGGCATTTCTGGTTAGCCAAATATCATCATTCTCTTGTGTTGAAGCAGGGTCCGCAGAAGGGACGTCATTCCAAGGCTTGACTGTTGAGGGCGCAGAGCCCCGGAGGGTTGGTGCTAGCATGGCCTCACTGAAAGATGCCCAGAAGGCTGTTCAAGCAGGGCAAGCTGCTGGCTGGGATAAGGTGATTCAGATCTTGGAAAACAAGCGTAAAGAAGGCCTTGGATTCTCCCCGACATCTGCTGTTTCAAAGGGAACTTTCTACAGTGCTGGGTTCATCAATGCTATTACTGAAAATGCCACTGAAGGAAGCCACGTGCCTGCATTTGTTATACCAGGAGGCATCGTGAGAAATTGGGAAGCCATTGATGTTCCTTTAGTCATGCATGCTTCCATGTAATGTGTTTTGTTGCTCATGTTTTTCTTGTTTTCAAAATAACAATCCTTTCGCTCTGCCCAAGGCGAAAGTGATATCTTTGTAAGGGCATGTTTGTTTCGGCATTGCCGTTATCAATAAAAGTTGTCGTCTTTCTCACGACTCTTTGTTTTTTTTACTTTTTAGTGCCTTTTTCTTGGAAATAATGGTAATGCCAGAAAAAACCAAAACATCTGTATTTTTCTTATTAATTTCAAAAATCTGCATAGAAAAAACATTTTTCTAAAAATCATCCCAATCATATTATGCAGATTGAACCATAATAAACCCGTTGAACACAGTGACCCTATGGTTCCTCCAAATTTTGAATTCCCTGTATATGAAGCTGAAGATGAGGATGATGATTATGAAGAGGTACCGTATGAGATCACTCGACTGCTTGAGCAAGAAAGAAGAGCCATTCAGCCTCACCAGGAAGAGATTGAGCTTATCAACCTGGGTACTGAAGAGAACAAGCGAGAGATCAAGATCGGTGCTACACTTGAGCCAGAAGTGAAAAAGAAGATCATTCAGCTTCTCCATGATTATCCAGATGTCTTTGCATGGTCCTATGAAGATATGCCGGGTCTAGATCCCAAGATTGTGGAACATCGGATACCGACAAGACCTGAATGTCCTCCTGTCAAACAGAAATTGAGAAGGTCTCGTCCAGACATGGCTCTTAAAATCAAGGCTGAAGTGCAGAAGCAAATTGATGCGGGTTTCCTCATGACAGCTGAATACCCTGAATGGATTGCCAACATCGTACCAGTACCAAAGAAAGATGGGAAAGTTCGAATGTGTGTTGATTACAGAGATCTGAATAAAGCCAGTCCGAAAGATAACTTCCCATTGCCTCATATTGATGTGCTTGTTGACAGTACTGCTCAATCCAAAGTATTCTCTTTTATGGATGGTTTCTCTGGTTATAATCAGATACGAATGTCTCCTGAAGATAGAGAAAAGACGTCCTTCATCACTCCGTGGGGAACGTTCTGTTATAAAGTGATGCCGTTTGGCTTGATAAATGCTGGTGCTACCTATCAAAGGGGTATGACAACTCTGTTTCACGATATGATTCACAAAGAGATTGAAGTATATGTTGATGATATGATTGTGAAATCAAGTGATGAAGAGCAGCATGTAGTGTATTTGAAAAAGATGTTTGAAAGACTGAGAAAGTACAAGCTGCGGTTAAATCCTAACAAGTGCACATTCGGTGTACGATCTGGAAAGTTGCTAGGCTTCATTGTCAGCCAAAGAGGCATTGAAGTTGACCCTGACAAAGTCCGAGCCATCAGAGAGATGCCGGCCCCTCAGACTGAGAAGCAAGTCAGAGGTTTCCTCGGACGTCTGAACTATATTTCAAGATTCATATCTCACATGACTACTACCTGTGGACCAATTTTCAAATTGCTCAGAAAGAATCAGCCTGTTGTATGGAATGATGAATGTCAGGAAGCTTTTGATAGCATCAAAGAATACCTGTTGGAGCCACCTATCCTTGTCCCGCCAGTGGAAGGAAGGCCTTTGATTATGTATCTGTCAGTGTTAGATGATTCAGTGGGTTGTGTTCTCGGTCAGCAAGATGAGACTGGTAAGAAAGAGCATGCCATCTACTATCTGAGCAAGAAGTTCACCGACTGTGAGACTCGGTATACAATGCTTGAAAAGACTTGTTGTGCTTTAGCCTGGGCTGCCAAACGCCTGCGTCATTATATGGTGAATCACACAACTTGGTTGATATCCCGAATGGATCCAATCAAGTACATCTTTGAAAAGCCTGCTGTTACTGGAAAGATTGCACGTTGGCAGATGTTGTTGTCTGAATATGATATTGTATACAAAGCTCAGAAAGCCATCAAAGGAAGCGTCCTTGCTGAGCATCTTGCTTGCCAGCCTCTTGATGATTACCAGCCAATTAAGTTTGATTTCCCTGATGAAGAAATTATGTATCTGAAAGCAAAAGACTGTGAAGAGCCACCGATCAATGAAGGGCCAGATCCCAATAGCAAGTGGGGATTGGTGTTTGATGGTGCTGTTAATGCTTATGGTAAAGGAATTGGGGCCATCATTGTAACTCCGCAGGGGCACCACATTCCTTTCACCGCTCGAATAACCTTTGACTGCACAAACAACATAGCTGAATACGAAGCATGCATCTTGGGCATTGAAGAAGCCCTTGATCTGAGAATTAAGCACCTTGACATCTATGGAGATTCTGCACTTGTTATTAATCAGATAAAGGGTGAATGGGAGACTCATCATGAGAAGCTGATCCCTTACCGTGACTATGCAAGACGTCTATTGACATACTTTACAAAGGTTGAGCTGCACCACATCCCTCGGGATGAAAACCAGATGGCTGACGCTCTTGCTACTCTGTCTTCCATGTTTCGAGTCAATCACTGGAATGACGTGCCTGTGATCAAGGTGCAGCGTCTTGATAGACCCGCTCATGTGTTTACTATTGAAAATGTGCCAGATCAGGCTGATGAAGATGTGAATGACAAAAAGCCTTGGTATTACAACATCAAACAATTCTTGCAGAATCGTGAATATCCACCTGGTGCTTCCAACAGGGATAAAAAGACTTTGAGACGATGGGCTAGCAGGTTCCTTCTGGACGGAGAAATCCTATACAAGAGGAACTATGACATGGTCTTGTTGAGATGTGTTGACAAACAAGAAGCTGAGAAGTTGATGCATGATGTACATGATGGTACTTTTGGGACCCACGCTTCGGGTCACACTATGTCAAGAAAGCTGTTAAGAGCCGGCTATTACTGGATAACTATGGAACGTGATTGCCACAAACATGCCAAAAGATGCCACAAGTGTCAAATTTATGCCGACAAGATTCATGTGCCTCCACATGCTCTCAATGTTATCTCTTCCCCATGGCCTTTCTCTATGTGGGGCATTGACATGATCGGAAGAATTGAACCAAAGGCTTCCAATGGACATCGTTTCATCCTAGTGGCAATTGACTATTTCACCAAGTGGGTTGAAGCTGCTTCCTACGCCAATGTGACCAAGCAAGTGGTTGTCAAGTTTATCAAGAATAACATCATCTGTCGATATGGTGTTCCCAACAAAATCATCACTGACAATGGTTCCAATCTGAACAATAGCATGATGCAAGCTTTATGTGAAGAATTCAAAATTGAACATCACAACTCTTCTCCTTATAGACCTCAGATGAATGGTGCAGTTGAGGCCGCTAACAAGAACATCAAGAAGATTGTTCAGAAGATGGTCACTACTTACAAAGACTGGCATGAAATGCTACCTTTTGCCTTGCATGGTTACCGTACTACGGTGCGCAGTTCAACCGGGGCAACTCCTTTCTCTCTGGTATATGGCATGGAAGCAGTTCTCCCCCTGGAAGTGGAGATTCCATCTCTTCGAGTGATCATGGAAGCAAAGTTAACTGAGGCTGAATGGTGTCAAAGTCGGTATGATCAATTGAATCTGATTGAAGAGAAACGTATGGATGCTATGACTCATGGACAGTTGTATCAAGTGCGAATGAAGAATGCTTTTGACAAGAAAGTCCGACCTCGAGAATTCAAGGAAGGCGAACTTGTATTGAAAAGAAGAATAAGTCAGCAACCCGACCCAAGGGGCAAGTGGACACCTAACTATGAAGGTCCTTATGTTGTCAAGAAGGCTTTCTCTGGTGGTGCTTTGATTCTTACGCACATGGATGGTGTTGAACTCCCAAATCCTGTTAATGCCGATATAGTCAAGAAATACTTTGTCTAGAAAGAAAAGAACAGCGTGGTAGGTCGAAAACCCGAAAGGGCGGCCTAGGCAAAAATGCGCTTCCCGGTGGATCGAAAACCCGAAAGGGCGATCCAGGCAAAAGTTAGGGACAAAAAAAAAAATATATGAAAAAGCTCGCTGAGATTGTACGCAACTCAGGCAAGAATGAGCGCCTCGATGAGCCGAAAACCCGAAAGGGCGGTTCATGCAAAAATGAGGTTGATAAAAGACAAGTAACTATATCTGGCAAATCACCATCACCCCTTGGGGCATCTGCAACTGTCAATGATTTTCTTCATCAGAAGCTTCTGTACTTGTGAATTCAAAATTTCTATGAAATGTAGCGGTCATCGTGTTCAATGTATCACCAACCAATAAAATTACCATTTTCCAAGCTTTGTAAATCCGTGGAGTCATGCCTTTGGCTGACTATCACTCTTCTACATCAATTTGAGCCTTTCTATTGTTTGAAACTCTATTTTTCTTTCTACTTTCAATGCTATATACAAAACATTTTCTTTCTATTTGATAATGTTAATGTCTGAAACAAACATTTTTGAAAATTGAAAACTCTTTTCCTGTCTATTTTGAAAACAAACCTGAGCAATAGGGTACATTGCAATGAAACATGCATGAATAAAATGAGTATCAATGTCTATTTCAATACATGTTACAAGCAGGTTACTCCCCAGGATGATCTGTGGTCAATGGCAAGAATGAAAAAACAAAATGACAAAATGAAAAATGCAAATGAAAAGCTCGCTAAGTTGAAAACCCGGAAGGGCGACTTAGGCAAAAATGAGCACCCCGCTGATTGACAACCTATGAAGGCAATTCAGGCAAAAATGGGGCAATGAAAAGAATATTACTCCCCGGTGAATCGAAAACCCGAAAGGGCGGTTCAGGCAAAAATGGGGATTGAAAAATGAAAGAATGGAACATTGAAAAGCATTGACCACAGATGCGAACATCCAATGTTTACCCAACACTGACACGCCTAACAATGGCGACCTGTATCCAAGGATCTTCCAAAGGTTCCCTCCTCTACAAGTTTATTGCCCTCAGCCATGGTTTTGATACGTCTCTCAAACGACGGTCTCTCCAAAGAGGTTTTCCCCCTGTGAATATGTTGCAGCACGAGCCACTACGTGCCCAATCTTCCAATGTCTTGTCTGCCTTTGTGAAACTTCTCTGTCAAACTGCCAACCAATCATGCATTTCAAGCATTCATACATGCATAATCATGCATTTTGTGTGCTCATACGTCCAATAATCTTGCTATACCATACATACATGTTGCATATCCAACTTTCAACTGCCAAATTCAATACAAGTTTCAACTCTCCAACTTCAATTCCAATCATGTCAACTGTCAAATTCGAAGCAATTTCCAATCTCCAATGTCAATTCCAATCTCAATTTCAATGTCAAACTGTCACATTCAACTCAATTTCAAATGTCAAATTCGAAGCAATCTCAACTCCAATAACAATGTCAATGTTGACATCCAATGACAATGTCAATGTCAATCTCCAATTCCAATATTGACATCCAATGACAATGTCAATGTCAATTTCCAATTCCAATTCCAATGCCAATTTCTAATTCCAATCTCCAATCTCCAATCCCCAATTTCAATTCCAATTTCAATGTCAATCTCCAATGACAATCTCCAATAACAATCTCCAATGTCAATGTCAAATATCCAATGTCAACGTCAATTTTCAATCCAATTTCAATCCAATTTCAATGTCAATTGCAACTCTCCAATCCAATGTCAATGTCTATGTCTCAATCCAATTCCAATTTCCAATGTCTATGTCTATGTCTCTGTTCAATCTCAACTTTCAATCTCAACTTTCAATGTCAATTTTCAACTCAGATCAATGTCAATTTACTCTCAATTTACTCTTGGGCCAACAAAAATGGTCATGTCTATTTCCAAATCAAGTCAATAACAACTTACCCTCAATTGGTATCTTGTTAAGCTAGACTCTCAATTTGTATCTTGTTTTTGGTCAAGTGCCAGGTTCGATCCAAAAAAAAAAAAGAACCACTTGTACCTGCTTGTATACCTGTGCTTCCGGACAAACGGCAAGTTCGATAGAACAGTTTGTACCCAGCTTATGCTTTGTCATTGGTCAAACGGCAAGTTCGATTTGAAGAACAGTTTGTACCCAGCTTTTGCTCTGTTATCAGTCAGACGACAAGTTCAACCTGAAGAACAGTTTGTACCCAGCCTATGCTTTGTAATCGGTCAAACGACGAGTTCGTTCTAAGAGAACAGTCTGCACTCTCCCACATGATGTGGTGATAATCCAACAAGCAAGTTCGATCCAAAGAAACAGCTTGTATCAACCCTTTTTTCTATGTCTCCAGCCAAACAGCCAGTTCAATCCAAAAGAACAGTTTGTGTCTGCCTATCTGTTTGTACCTTCAACCAAGTGTCAAGTTCGATCCAAAAGAACCGCTTGTATCTGCCTATATGTTTATGCTTCCGATCAAGTGTCAAGTTCGATCCAAAGAACAGCTTGTATCTGCCTATATGTCTATGTTTCCGGTCAAGTGCCAAGTTCGATCCCAAGAGCAGCTTGTACCTGTCTATTTGTTTCCCGTTCTTTCTACCTTGATGTCTATAAATCCCTTGGTGGTGTGACACAGCCCGTAGATTCCGGTTCGATTGTCTTGCATTCATAAATGAAATGTTGCATGGCATTCGTGTTTGTTTGAAAAATCTGAAAGTGTATTTTTACGTCCAAAAGCAGTGCAAATGTTAATATTTAAGTATCTTCGTCCCGTCAACTCAAAGACTTCGTCTCTTGACCCTCCGGACAAAGAAACTTAAATAGGGGCAGCTGTTATACCCTAATTTTGGACCTAAAAATACTAATCAATTCTTCTTTTCTTGCATTATAAGTCATTTGATATGTCTCTGATCAATTGCATCTTTCTCTGCATTTTATTTCAATGTTATTTGCAAAATTCACATAAAAGGGTATTTTAGTCATTTCCTGCATTCAATTCATTTTAATCTTTGAAAATTGTTTGAGTCTTTTTAAATTGGTCTGTATAAGCCCTTGTTTCAATCTCATGTCAAAATTCATTTCAAAAATATCAGTTAAGTCATTTTTTTTAGTCAGTTTAGCCCCTAGGGGCATTTTAGTCATTTCCCATGTCAAAATCTCTTTCAATCTTTAAAAATTTGTTTGAGTCCTTTCAAATAGTTTGAATAAGTCTTCATTTCAATTCTATGTCAAAATCCATTTTAAAATTACATTTGAGGTCATTTTAGGTCAGTTTTGCCCCTAGGGGCATTTTAGTCTTTTCAAGTGTCAAGTCACTGTTTAAACTCTAAAAATTGTCTCTGAGTCTTTTAATTTTGCTTGTAGGAGTCTTTGATTCAATTCCTTGATAAAAATCCTTTTAAAATTTCATCTGAGTCATTTTTAGTCGTTTTTAGCCCCAGGGGCATTTTGGTCATTTCACACGAAATTTCGGCAGAGAGGTACTTTAAAGTACCTCATTTAGGCCATTGGTTCGTTTTAGTCCGTTTTGTCAATTTTAGACGTTTCACTTTACGTTTAGTCAGATTTCTTTTTTTATTCCAATTTTATTTTAGTTTTTTTTCCTAAGTCCTAAAATTCCAAAAATTGCATTCCAATCCCCTAAGTCACTCTATTTCCTTTTAGGTCCTTTTCTTTATTTGTTTTTTTTAAGTCAAACTTCTTAAATCTTTTGGTCAATTACCCTTTAGTCCAGAAACTTAACAGTTTTGCAAGTTAGTCCTTTTTGTCCAAGTTTATTTCTTCAGTCCTTTTATTATTTTTACAGATAGGTCCTTGTAACTTTCAATTTTGCAGAAAGGCCCTCAGTCCAAAAATAGTCCAAGGCCGAATTATTCCAAGTCCAGGTCCAGGTGTCACAAGGCTATTGGTCCAGAGCATTACACTTGGCCTATAAATTGAGGCCACATCACCAATTACACAGAACTTTTCCCAATTACTCAGTGACACATCACCATCAAAAATCTCTAACAGAATTTCTCTCTCCAATCACCACCGTAACAGAATTCAATCACCACCGTAACAAACTAAAACCACCGCAATCAAAATCAATCACCGCCACAAAGTTTCTCAAATTCATCAATTCATAACCAAAATCCATAGAAATTCATCACAGAAAACTCAAATTCAACGAATGCACAATGAAAACAGTTCAAGATTGAGGTGATTTGGTTTCGCAATTCTCAGAGATTCGAAGGAATCATCATCATCGAATTGAAAAACTGCAATTCAAGCACAATTGTGCGATCACAGTTCGAAGAGAGTGAGAAGAAGAGGAATTGAAGCAAGATCACAGTTCGAAGAAGAGAAAGATCAAAACACCGATTTATTTTCGGTTTCGAAGCCTATCAGAAAAATTCAAAGCTGCGTGGATCTTTTTGTTCGAATCTCCAAACAAATCCAGGTATATTCATGAAAAACCTCCTCGTTTTTGCTTCGAAATCATCATCGAAGGTTTGAGATCAAGAATAAACGGTGAATTGAAGAAAGATTTTGAAAAAGATTCGAAGAAGTTCGAACGAAACCCTAGAAACATGAATCGTCCAAAATTCACCGTTTATTTCATCAATTGAGTTTCAAATCCATGAATAATGAAGAAAGTAGTTCGAATTAGGGTTTTGGTTCAAAAAATTTTGAAAAGAAAGTTGAAACCCTAAAAAACACAAGAATCCGAAATCAAACCTGTAGAAACATGTAGATCGAAACGTTTTGAACGCTCGTCTTCAAAGAACGTGTAGATCGAAGCGTTTCGAACTCTTGTTCTCCAAAAAAAAATCAAAATCAAACGGTTCAAACAACTTTCTTCAGAAAAATAACAAGATCGAAGTGATTCATGTCTGTTCTATGTTTGATTTGTGTCCAAAATCATGTTTGATGTGTGAAAGCCATGAACGGCGCCGTTAGGGTTAGGGTAAGAAGAAGAGAGAACGAGAGAAGTCTGAGAGAAGAGAGAGAAACGAATGGTGATAATGGACTGGACCGGTCCAATAGCCTTTGTATAGGTGACTGAACCGGTCTGGTTCAGTTTTGGTTCACCAGCTTTATGTCCTGGCCGTTAGATCTAGGGGTTGATCCAATTGGATCAATCCAGCGGCCTTCGTTGATTCCTGAAGGATCCAGGATCCATTCACCCCTTGGGCTTGGGTTTGGGCTTAGTTTCCTGCGTGTTTCCTTGCTTTGTTGCTATTCTTACCCCTGTTTCTTGTTATTTGCACCCCCTGCCTGTTCAAAAATCTTTTAGAAATTCCAATTAAATTTCCATAGGTTCTTGATGATATTCTAGTTTTTTTTATGACATTTTACATGGTAAAATTTGAAAAAAAATATGCATAGCATTTTTTCTTCATTTTTATTAGAATTAGCAACTTTCTTGCAATTTTTAGTCTAAAAATCTTTAAAAAATCTCCAAAAAAAAAATCATGTAGATCTCTTGATAGTTTTTGTAGTATTTTGTGATAATTTTCACATGTTAAAATTGGTTAAAAAAAATTAGGTATCATTTTTCTTGCTATTTTTGTCATATTTTGTGCTAAAAATAAGTGGATCTTTTGCTTGATTTCAATCCAAGGTGCTTGCTAAATTTTAGTGACCTATGCCACTTGATTCCATAGGGTTTTAGCTGCTGTTTGTGTTTAATATTGTTGCATAATTGTGAGTCTTGGTAGGTTACCTAGCTTGCAAGTCACTAAGCAAATAAATAATGTAAATATGCTTCAAACTTGTTTTAAAATGTCAAGTAAACCATGTAGCTTTAATTCCCATTCCAATACTTGTTTCTAAACCTTTAAAATGTAATTGGAATGTGAGGATTATAGGTCACTTGGTTCTTGCATTTTATGAACAAATTTTAGCCATGTTTGCACTTATTTTCTACCTTTTACATTCTAATATTCCTCTTACTTCACTTCTTTGACATTGCCTTATGCTACTAACCATTTTCCTTTCATATTTCATATTCACCATAAGCACCATCATTGCATCCCATTTTCATCTCTATTTTCTTTCTTGCAACTTGATTTGTACCAAAAGTTAGAATGTAAACACTTAGGAATTCTTGTAATATTTTACTTTCATGCTTTTGATTTCTTGGCAAAGAGGCCATAGAATGTATCTAGGGTATGATGTAAAGGACAATGGACTCTAAAAATGTACACCGACACAAGCACCGACACATGCACACACATCACTAAGTAGCTAGAATATGCATGTTTAGATGTATGTTTAGGATTGTATGTTTAGATGAATGCCTAGGACTTATACTTAGAAAAAAAAAACCAATTTTCCAAACAAATGTGAACAACTCCACTCAAATCTTTTCCAAACAAACCTTGGGATCCAATATCCCATTGTATTTTCTTTTCCATTTTCTTAATCAAATTTCAATGAAAATAATCAAACTTTGACCATATTTTGCAAATCATTAATTCAACCTCACTTTTTTCCTAATCTCATGCCTTTGAGGCCTCTTTCTATTCTTCAAAATCCATTTTCAAACTTAAAAATCAACCAACAAAAACAAAAACATTTTTTGAGAAAGAACTACGGTGGATTTGATCCCTTAAACGGGTACGTAGGCAAGGAACAAAATTCCTTCAATTCAACTAAAATAAAACTCCAAAAACATTCTTCTCCCTCCAATTCTTCATTTAGTAACTCTTAGGTTCAATAACATCTTTCAAAATAGCATTTAAAAATAAAGCGCGCGCGTAGAAATTAAAGACGGTTCCTATAGGTTACTATAGTCGTTATGGGTGCCTAACACCTTCCCGTAGCGAAAACAACTCCCGGACCTCGATTCTCAAGGGTTTTGCTTACTTTTTCCCTTCCCAAGGAAAAAATAAGATATCACCGGTTTGAAAGGTTCAAACGTAATCAATGTTTGACACCCGAAAACCAAGATAAAACACATGATACCAAGTTGTGGTATCACATCATTCACACTTCCATTATGCCCAACTCAAAATACCATCAAGATCAACATAATGATCATATTTCAAAGAAAGAGGATCAATGCTGATCTGATCATTGAAAAGGAGATTCAAAATTGTGCTATGACTGACATAAGAAAATTATTTTTTCTCTATTAAAATAATTTTATGTTGAGAAAGTACATTAATTAAACTTTTACACAGTTGTGATTTATAATTTTTTTAATGAAGTTGTGATTTATAATCTTTTTTCCCCTTTGAACGTTTTATTCAAATAATTTGGAGTTCATTGTATTTATCTTACGGTTTTTGGTCCACGTTGGTCATGGCTTGGCATTAAGTGCTATGAATGTTTCAAACCATATTCTAAATTGGAGTATATTAATGATTGGATTGGTATGACATAGTTGTAGCAACTAGCAAGATTGGAAATAATTTGCACATGCTAAATAATTAGGGCAATTTTTTTGGTAATTTCTAAATGTTATTAGTTGCGATATAATGTACGATTATCACTAATCACTAATATAAATTATGATTGCAGCTTATGTAACATTGACCTAAACACGACGGATATGTTAACACCCATAATAATGTTTTCATGTGTTTTTTTACAATATGTGGTTCGATGAAATGTTGTAACAAATTAAAGAAATACTATTAACTTACCTTTTTCATGTTGTTGCTTGAACATATTCGATTTTTTTAAAAAGATAGTAAAAGTAATAAAAGTGTAAATTTAGTAGTTTAAGGGCCCGTTTGCTTTAGATTTTTTCAAAATAGATTTTGGTAGTGTAATGTTGTTATAATTTTTTTCATGTGTAATGTTATTGTTGTTGTCACTTTATTGTTTGATATGTATTGGTATATTTATGCGATGAGTTGGATAGAAATATGGTATGCGATAGAACATTATGACATCGTTTGATTCATCTAGTCGATTCTATTTAATGGGATAAAGCTTGGTTGTTGTTTTTATAGATTTAAGATTAAATTGATTTTGTTGTTGTTGTTGTTGTTGTCACTTTTATTGTTTGATATGTATTGATTCCTGTGATGAGTTGGACAAAAATACGGTATACAATGGAGCATTATGACATCTTTGATTCATGTTACTGACCCCATTTAATTGGATAAAGTTTAATGATTGTTTGATATGTATTGATTCATGTGACAGATGTGGTTATCCCACGGGTTGAAATCAATAGTTTGATTTACGTAAAAGATCCAATGGACCCTACAAAGATTCATACAAAGATTCGAACTAACGATTTAGTGCATGTGTGGTCCATGCCAAGTATAATCAACATTAAAAGTCAAGAAATGCCGAATTTTTTTGGAGCTCATGCGTATTTATATCTTATTATTGATGTTAATTGAAAATTTGCTAAGCATTTTTATTTAGCCGACAGTAGAGTTTTTACTATATCATGTAGTTGAACCTGCTGGCAGGTAGAAATGAGATGGAAGAATATACATATAGCTATTCAACCAAAGGTTTCACGAGATAACTATTCAACCAAAGGTTTCACGGGGTGGTCCTGGTTCAGGTTTTACTGGGATTGTGCAGATTCAGTGCAGTAACATATATTATTCTCGAAGAGACAAGATGTTTCTTTATTAAATGTATCATTTACTTTGCTTTACACAAAGTTTCTGACATAATCATTGACAAATTTATTGTTGGGAAGTCAATATTGTTGCGGTAAATGGTGTTCGATTAAGGTGTACATGATGCTCTAGTTCTCTTAGATGTTTCAGTTGCTCACATTAACCTATTTCCATGGTACATATATGATTAATATATAAATAATTGTTTTTCTTCTTCTATTGTCTGTATAAAATGCTGGATTATTAATCACTTTTCACTATATTCCTTGATATTATCCAGGAAAACTATTGCTTTGTGGTATTTTAACGATATTCTGATTGCTCAATCTCCCCGAAAATATGAAAGAGAGATTTTTATTACTGATAAAAAAAATAGATGTAATGTGAGTTTTTTTTTTTCTATAACAACATTTTGTTTTCAATTTTCTGTTACGAATTTTAGTTCACAAATTTTCTTCACTGATTTTATAAGGAGCTAAAAGAGTATTTTGGTTTTGTTGATCTAATTGATTGAAAACCACTAGAAGAAACGATTAGTTTTATTTTGGTGCGTATTTGTCAATAGATAGTAGTGCATTAATCAGGTGATTTTCAGTTAATACTGTCTCCAAACACAAAAAACAATACTATTTAAAGATAATTTTTTTATCAACTTCTATCTTCTTTCTTCTTACATCATTATCCACCACAAATAAAACTTTTGTTGCGTATTTGTCAATTCCAAAACAAAGGATTTCGAGTTTGGTTAACTTTATCATGTTTGTCAATGATTAAAAAGTTGTACGAGACGCTCCTTAGTTTTAAATGCCCATATTAATATTGAATGTTATCTAATTTATTTGTTTATTATTCATTAATGAAAACAATTTTGGACTATGTTGGTGGAGATATTGAAAAGACTGTTTGTGATGATTTTATTAAGATGATAACATTTCGCATGGAATATGTTGATGATATTGTAAGTGAAAGTTTATAAGTTTCTGTTTCATATCAACCTTCTTTGATTGATTCATTGCTTAACATATTTCTCATATAAACAAGAGTTTATAAGTAAAAGTTTGTAACACTAGTGTTTACAAGTAAATGTTTATATAGTGTCATAGCAACATCCTTAATTCTTCTAGAAATATTGCCAATAATTTCTATATAAACTTTTACTTTAATGTGCTTATATTCTTTGTTTATAAATGTTTTCGTGCTATTATCACTTGATAAATGTCACATAAAGTTAGTTATGTATAACAAATTTGTGCTATTTTACTATTTTGGTGTGTCAAACAATGTGATTGATTAATTACTTATGAAAATTGTATTTAATCTTAAATGATAGTAATAACATACATATATGTTATGTTATTTGAGAAAGTTGAAATTGCATATGTTAACATGTTTAGTTCCAATTTAGCTTGCATATGAATTATGTTTGGTTATGAGAATTGAACAACTTTATATATTTGTTGCTAACTTTAACTGTTATTGATGATATTATTATTGTTCTGGTGTGTTATTATCCTATAAAGTTAGCATGAAATTTTACTGTTTTGGTGTAATTGTTTAGAAACAACTATGAAATGAGACTGTGAATTGTTTAATTCTTTCTTAGTGCGTATTTTTAATTTTTCACTCATCATGCAATTTGTCTAATTATTTGTGAATGCAAGATATTTTTTGTCTGTTTCTTTGTTTCCTTAATGCTACACCATATATCTGATACTGTTATAGAGAATCCCTTTGGTGTTAAACATGAAATTGATGTGTGGTACGAGGCATTGGATAAACATTTCAAATTTCTTCTTCAACATATAGTCAACACTTATTTTTGTAAATGAGTTGATAGTATGAGTGTTTTGACGTATACATGTCCATGACTGAGTATATTTCAAAGGCAATAAGTTTGACATAGATGTAAACTAAAAAATAAACAGCAACGTTGTTGAAATTTCCCTCTTGTTATTGTAGTAGATCATCCAAAATCGGAGGAATACCTTTCAGATCCACGGATGACAATATATGTTGTACCATATTAATAAGTAGTATCGAGGTATAAAGTCCTTTGTCCCCGTTTGATTCAATCAAGTATATTTGCAATAAGATTGTATTTACGAAATTCAACCTATCTGTTGATATGCGACACTAATGATGTGGCAAAGAATTAATTGAAATTTTGAAAACAAAGAAGCACTGGAAAAATAACTTACTTTTACTTGTGGGTAAAAGATATAAACATGTAGTTATATATACTAAGAAGTCTACCCTAAGATGCAGTAGTTAGATTATCCACTTTTGTCATGGATATTGAATATTGTTTCTCAACACTACAATTAGCCAAGTGACTTTTGCAATATTCGTCGATTGTTTTTTTTTATTTTTTTCTGTTTTCATTAAAAACTTGGGTAGCTTCATTAATTTTTGTGTCATTATTTGCCCTATGAAATTCTCTTTTTCTTAACACTACAAGACTTTATTAATATTTATGAACATATTTAAAAAAAAAAAAGGGTCTGCCCACATTCCTCACATGTGAGGATATGTTACCATAAGTTTCAACCTGGTTCAATTCACTGTGATCCTATTAAGATATTTTTCTTTCTTATTTTTTTCCAGCCACTAGATTAATACCAATATGATTCGCTTCATAGCTAGGCCGGTGAGTTTCATGCATATGCTCGTATTTTAATCATGTACTTTTGTCGTACGTTTATCTATATTAAAGTATTTAAAATTAATTTCTACTGGCTTATACATAAAATACATGATAATTTATGCATTTGATATCATTTTAGTTGTTTCTCATACTGGCACTACCTTTGTTTTGTTTGACGTATTCACATTTTGGAATGATAAAAAATATTTCACATGATTGTAAGAATTAGTTCTAATTGTTTTTTTGAAGGGAGAATCAGTTCTAATTGTATTATTAAATGTTAGTTGATTAGATACGAGTATCGTCCATTCATAATTATTGTTATTCAACCATTTTAAAACTTTCATTAGACTATTTCCTTAAAACAAGCAATATTTTGGGTTTTTCGTTGAAGAAACTTTCCAGAATTTTGTTAGCAATGGATTTTGATGAAAACCAATATTTGGATTTTCATTGACCCAATCTCATTTTCTTTTTAGCTTGAACATATTATTAATAATTTGAAGAGATTTTCTTAAGGCCATCTTAAAATTATGTTTATCCACTTTGTCAAAAAAAAAAAATTATGTTTATCCACAACGTGCCTTTTAATTATGTTCATAAACTACCACTTAAGAAGGCAAGTCAGAGAAGGAGGATATCATAACAAGCAGATGGTCTTAGATCAATGTTTTTATAGAGGCCTTATATCAATGTATGGTTGAAAAGGGCAAATTAAAACCATCAAATACAAGAATGTTAATGAGTGCCTTTAAAACTTTGATTAAAGTATTAAAAGACAAAAATCTTTAACTAATGTCCTGAGAACACTCGTTGGCAAGACCAAATACTTTAATATCTTTTTTATAATAGCTTTTTTTAAAGATTTTTTTATTATAAATGAAATTAATGTTAATAACATTACATTGTTTTGTAAGCGTGTAAAAAAAAAACATTTTATGATTTTTGGTGACTCGGACTTTGATATTCTCACATCACATGAAATGCATGTTTTGGATGAGTTAGGATTCTCTCAATTTAAACTCTTATCCATTTCCTTCATTTGGAGAGATAAAGACACATAAAATTTTGAAAATGATTAATGATGGTGGGACCTATTTAATGATGAGACCAACCACCTATTTTGTGTCTATCTCTTTCACAATGATAATCTCTGTTTATTTTTATAAATGGAGAAGATCTCAACTCGTTTTGGATACCAGCAGGTCAATAATAATTGGACTTGTTTGACAATTACATCATACCAAAAACTGCAACCCTAAATATCTAATAATATATGTTACAACGTACACCCTCCGGTCACTATTATAAGCAAAAATTAACATTTTAGATTCATTCATTAAATGATGTATGTGGTATATAATAATGACCACATACATCATTAATTGAATTAATGTAAAATGTAGATTTTTGCTTATAATAGTGACTGAAGGATGTTTTCATAAACAACATAGTAGCTGCCGCACAACGTACAACAATATTTAACTATTCATTCTCTTTCTCTACTACTATTCTTTTTCTTCAAGTCTTCAATGGAGCTTCAACAATGTACAATAGTGTTCAATTTCAATTAGAACATGAAAAAAAAATTGGGGTAGAACCTGGTGTGATTATAGCCACAACATGCTTTACACTAGATTTGCCCCAGGCTTGAGAAGCTGCAAAAATACAGTAAATTTTTTTTTGTTAGAATGAATCATTATTTGACATACCATTAAAAATAGGTGGTAAAGGTCAAGGTTAAGTTTTGCTTTTTATATCTTTTTTTTATCTCGGCATGGAATTATTTGATATGACGTGTTTTAAACGAACTTTTTAAGCAAATTTTATTACAACTAGTGTCAAGACGAGTACATTCGCTTTTATTGACATAAATAATAAAATAGTAAAAAATACAATAATTGAAGGGCAAAATTGGAATAAAAAATTACACCAAAACACAATATTTTTTAATATAAGATAAAAAATAAGTTATTTTTTACGGTGTCCAATATTGCTTCTATTGTTGTGGATCATTCCATCGATTGTTGTGAGTTCCTATTTTAATGACATTTAATTAAATTTTTAATTGATAATGCAAATCAATATTATAAAAAGTTAAGCACAAGCAGGGGCGGATTTGAGCAGAGCAGGGCAGGGTGTGGCAATAGGCACACCAGCCCAGGCCCAACTGTTTTTATTTTATTTTATAGTGCACTCACTCAACAGTCCAGTCCATACCTTCTCTTTCTGATTTCTATCTGTATGAGCAGGCGTTTTCTTTCTTCTTTCCTACCCTCACGTGTTTTGTTTGTTGATTTTATATTGAATGGGTAGTAATCTTTTTTTTTTGTCGTACAACTGAATTTCACTTTAGGATGAAGAATTTTCTAGTAGTAATCGAAACAAGTTTGGGCAGTAATCTATTTTTTTAACTGGACAAAGAATAATAATCGAAACAAAGAATTTTCTAAGTGGAATTTTTTAGACACACAATCAAGATGAAGAATTTTTGTCCAGTTATGCCTACAAACAAAACTAGTAGTAGTGAGAGTAATAAAATTATTGACTTTGAAATATTTAAAACAAATCCTTCCTGCAGACTTTGAAAAATTGCCCCACTAGTGTTGTGAGTCCAGGTCCGCCCTCAAGGAGAACATCCCCTTTATATATTGGTATAGAATAGATTTTATTGAATTTTTTTCAATATTCAATTAAGCATTGTTCATAGATAAATGTATATTTTTCTGTAGTAAAAATCATATTTGAACCATTGCACATATATTTACTATAAGTGATGTTGGATTTAATTTCAATTCTTTATAAACGAAAATTGTCAAGATTATATAACGAAGCCTCTAAATTATCGAGGATGACCCTTTTAGTAAAAAAACACAAGATAAATAATAAGTGCAACAAAGCTCCTCTTAAAAAAAAAAGGTGCAACAAAGCAGTGTTTAATTAGGAGAACTGATGTACTGACCTGCTTGAGAAAGAGTCCAATTGTTGTCTTGTTCAATATGCCAAGCAAAATATCCAAACAAACCATTTTGCTTGGCATAAGCAACCTTGGCAGATATACTCTGAGTGTCATCATATCCATACCAATCTGTCCCTTTGAAGCAGTAATTCTGAGCGTATGTGGAGTTGTACACAATCTGTGCCCCATCATTTTTTATATCCTTGTACTTCACTGCCCCTAATCCCTGCGTAGCTTTATCATGAATTCTATGTTTATTAGGATCTGCCAAACTCCATTTGTAACCATAGAAGGGTAAACCAAGTGCAAGTTTGCTTTTTGGCACACCTAACCCTACCCATTTTGTGATACCTTCATCTGCACTAAATTGGCCGGTTGGGTTTTTCAAAGGAGCGGGTGGTTGTGTTTGAGTTGGATAACTATCTGAGATAAAAAGGTCATAAGTCATTACATTAACCCAATCCAAGTTGTTTGCAACATCTTGACCTGGGTAGTACTTCAATGGAGTTATCTGATCAGAGCCACCCACTGCAGCAGATAACAACAGTACGGGCTTGCCGGAACTCCTAGACTCTGCGGCCACAGCAGCTCTCCACTCTGTAATGAGTAAACCAAAGTTGGTCTTTTCAACGTCTGAGGATGGATACTGCCAGTCAAGATCAAGGCCATGGAAGTTGTTATTTCTGGCTAGTCGGATTGAAGAATCTATGAACGATTTTCGGCTACTGGCTTGGCTAGCCATGTTGGCAAATTTTTGTGCCAAAGTAGGACCACCACCACCACCACCAATTGATAAAAGCGTTTTCACCGAATTACTCTTTGACTGAATGGTTTCAGTGAAGGTTGAGAAACTAGCTGCGTGTGTAGAAGAAATGGTGACTTGGTTGGTATTAGAATCAAGGTCTGCAAATGCACAAAACAAGTGGGTGAAATAAGAGGGATCAATCTCAGAAACTGCAAGGTCACTATCAGAATACCAATAGCCACCTTTAATGGCAGCGTTTGTAGAGGAAAATTGGAGTTGGAGAATCATGAGGAGAGTGGAAATCAAGAGGAACGAATGCTTTTTGGAGTAAGCCATTTTCTTTGTTGATGTGGCTCGATACAAATTGTTTCGGATACGTGAGGTAGGTATATACATTAAACCACATTTTGTTGACTCTTCTCTTGCTTGTTCAATAATGTTGAAAATATACAGTAAATATATACTTTACTAATGTGTTTGTGTTGTGAGACGAAACTTAAAACATGAAACCAAACAGTGTTTTGAAAAGTATGTATCTTATGAACCATCCAATTCCGACCAGCTTGGGAACGACAGGAGAATAAGCAAATCATCTGAACGAATTTTCTTTGACAAACTTTTTATAATGAAATGAAAAACAATGTTTTTTTTTTTTTTTTGCATTGTTCGTATCAATTGAGCTATACTCATGAGAACTTATCTATCATATCATAAAAAAGTGTTAATGCATTACAATTATATTCAAATAATTAATATTTTTAAACTCGTGTGTGTTAATAATTAATATTTTTTGTGAAAAAGCAATTAACTTTTTTTGTGAGTTATATTCATTACTATCAATTTTTGCAATAATCATTCTATAATTCAAACGACCGTGACCCAAACTTTATGTTCATTCACACCATAGACTTTCATTTTCAGAAGATGGAAAAAGACGTGAAAATTGACTTAATGCATAATACACATTAATAGCAATAAGAAAATAAATATCTATAGGTAGTCAAATGTATCTAATAAAAAATAATATTTGATCATATTTTTTAAAATGTAGTTGGTCACAAAAAACTACGGTGATCATAAACTAGATATTTTTGAGTACTTGCCTCCTTCGATAAACAGGGTCATTTCTGAAATTTTGAAGGCCTAGGACGAACTTACAATTTGGGTTCTAACTAATAAATATATATAAACATCAAACTTGATAAAAAAACTTTTAATTTTTTATTTAATATTCAAATGCTCATACAAAATAATAAATGGATACTAAGTTCATTACTAAAAAGCACACATCCCTTTAAAAGTTAAGCAATTTTTTTGGCCCTGATAGACCCCTAAAAAAATTTGGGGCCCAAATTTCGTACTTATTTTTTGGGACCTAGGGCGGCCGCCCTCTTCACCCTGTCTCAGATACGGCCCTGCCGATAAATAGGATATAGGACTCATAAAATAAAACAAACGGGATATAAGATCATCTTAAATTAGTGTTTATTTTTTATCCTTTTTATAGTATTATTATTATTATAGATTATTAAATTATGCTTATTCATTACTTTAATTTTCAATGTATTGAATACATAATTTTTATAGAAAGAATATTATTCCATCTGGCATAAATTATACTAGTATGTCACTTTGCAACAAAATTTTTTATCATAAATTATAAGTCATTTTACAATATCAATGAAATATTAATGATGTTTTTCTCATCATACTCTTAACTATTTATTACTCAATCTCAAATTATTTTTTTGAAAGAATCTCGATTCTTTTAATCTCTCTTAACAATGCCATAAATGAAGAATAATTTTGTAAAATTACTCATAATTTTTCATTCTCATACAAAATTAACCACATTTCTTTACTTGTATGAAATTGCCAAAAACAACTTATAATTTGAGACTGATGAAGTTTTTAGACTATTAAGTGAGCATCTCCAAATATTATTTATATTTAACGCAATTTAAGTAACATACACAATGATGAATCCTTAAAGGGACATAGGAAGGTCACAACCTTCCCAAAATTCTGAAGTTTTCATTCTTTTTTGTGTGAACCCTCCAATTTCTATGGGAATAAGGTTCTAATAATTCGGAGTTCAGTTACGAGGTAAGTAAAGTTTGGTTATAATATACATATTTTAGTAAATGTTATATTATACATTAGTATACACATGCACATGTATCACAAGTATTCAACGCAATCTAGCGGCAAAATGACGCTACTGCAAAAATCCTGAATTCGATTCGATCCTTGCGGTGTGTATTTTAACCTTATATATCATGATAATATTTCAAGCTCCGTCATTGACCATACACCACTATCAAGTCAGAGAGGCTCTCCTAACAGGGAGGATGTCTAGTGCTGGAATCACAATCCGTATGGGGTGTCCTCTATGAAGTTGGCGTACTCGACTCTTGCTAGGAGCAAGGACGAAACCAAAAATTAAGTAGAGGGCGTATAACTCCTCATTTGATTTAAAGTAAATTAAAAAAAAATGAGAAAATAAAAATGTCACTTTTGAAAAATTTCGACATAGCTTCCTTTCAAATATGTTGCACCTCATAACAATTTTTTTATTTGATAGAACAAATGTTGAATGCAGCTCCTTGCTGATTTTGCAAACAACGTCCAGTAGGCAAAGAGTATAAACCCTTGTATAGTTTTGAAATTAACAATGTTTCAAGTGAAAGCTTTCGGAAAAAAGAAAATGAAGGTATTACAAAATGGTACCATACACAATTCGAAATCCAATGAAAAATAAAAGTGTCCATCAAATTATACAAATTGGTTTCTTTTAATTTGCACCACTAAAACTTTGGGTCCAACTTGGACCCATTGAACCTAAGCCATTGATATATTAATAAAATATTGGAACGCATCAGATTGAATATTGAGAACCTGTCAAGCAAAAAAAATATTTTTCAATATTCAATCTGATGTGTTCAAATATTTTATTAATATTGGAACCAATAATCATGAAAAAATATTTATTCATGTAAGCATGTAATGAATAAAAAATATTTATTCATTACACCCAGGTAAGCATGTAATGAATAAATATTTTTTCTAGGTGTAATGAATAAATATGTATTCCATGCTTACATGAAACTGGGTGTAATATTTTATTCAAAAACTTGCCAGAAAAATATTTCTTGGTCCAACTTGGACCCATTGAACTAAGCCATTGATATATTAATAAAATATTGGAACACATCAGATTGAATATTGAGAACCTGTCAAGCAAGTTTTTTTGGCAGGAAAATATTGGAATGCATCAGATTGAATATTGAAAAATATTTATTCAAAAACCAATTTTTTTATTTGGTTTTTTTCATACTGGTTTTTTTCAATATTGAAAAATATTTATTCAAAAACCACATGCAGCTTTTTGAAACAAAAAAAATCTCTACAATAGAAATCTGAGCAAATCCTTTTAATGCTTAATTCACCAAAAAAAAAAAAACCTTTTAATGCTTCTGCAGCTTCGAAATGCTGAGTAGTGATATATGTACAACTCTTTGGTGCAACTTTTATGACAATTTTGGTTTTCTCTAATTTGATTGGTCAAAAATAATAGAGAGAAAAAAAGGAAGAGAGAGAATAAGAAGATAATGTGAGTATGAGAGAGAAAGTTGTCAAAAAGTTGTTAAAAAATAGTTGCCGAACTACACCCAATTTTCTCTATGATAACTTTAATTTTTTTGCTAATATTTCATCTATGATAATTATACATATCCTCTTTACATGTTTACATAAAAAATTCCTTTCCTCAAATTTAGATTTGATGTTCCAATTTCTTTTTCTGGGTATACAATTTATGTTCTAGAATAAGTTTTGTTTGGACATTGTTATTGGTCCTGCTATAAACGGGTGGAATGTTCAGAAGTTAATGGAGAAGTAAAAGGATGGAATGTTGCATATGATGTCAATAACATACTATAACATGATACACTAACATCGTTGGAAAAAAAAGGTGATACACTGAGATGTTGTTTTTAACAAGGACTTTTCATTTCCGTTTTATGTCTTGTACCCAGCTGGATTTATCGAGCAAATTCCCCATCAATTACGGATCTAGTGGTTTTAATTTCAACAAATTTTTAGAATTATTCTCAAATTCAAGATCTATTGTTTGTTGAATAAAGTTATACTGTGTTTGATGAAAGGAAGAAGAAAGAGTAAATGAATATGTTAAGATATGGGGGGTTGTGAAGAGATTATAAGAATCATTTAAGGGAGAGTTTTTGTTAGAGAAAGAAATAGAAGGAAAATTAATGTGAAAGGTAGGAAGAAGATGAAGGTGATGGAGAGAGGAAGAAAGAGAGAGTCTAATACTATACACAATACAAGGTTGGTCACCTATACTTTTTTATTTAAAATAAAAATTAGAAAAACTGATGAAAACCTTCTATATCGGGTCAATTTAGTGGTGCAAGTTGAACCCAAACTTGCACTGGTCCAAACTAAATGGACCCTAACAAATATGGAACTACAAGTGAATACAAAAATAATATTAATCCGTGTAAGTAAACAACCTAATCTTCAACTCGATCCATAACCAACATAGTATCAACTCTGCTCCACGTTCGATCTCTGTAGGTTGCTACTTACAAAAGAAGAAGGAAAAAAAAGAAACAGATGAAGAAAAATAATATAAAGGACAGATTACACATCAAGTTAAATAGGTAGGTATGTGAATTCACACAACAATATATATATATATATATATATATATATATATATATATATATATATAAAATCAAATAATTGACGAAAATAAATGAATTCACACAACAATATATATAAAAAAAAGAAACAGATGAAGAAAAATAATATAAAGGACAGATTACACATCAAGTTAAATAGGTAGGTATGTGAATTCACACAACAATATACATATATATATATATATATATATATATATATATATATATATATATATATATATATATATATAATCAAATAATTGACGAAAATAAATAGTAGATTTTTATAAAACAGTTGACTCAATGCATGATGACACTTAACCTTAATAGTGCTTCATAGAGACTATTGTTGTCAATGTTCGTAGATATGACAATCAAAGTCACACAACTCATAATTAACAAGGCCTCAAACGGTAGGTATCATCTTAGTACTCTTCGAAATTTTTATTAGAATGTTCTGCATTGATCTTGAAATAGTTCAGTAGAGTGTCGGGATAGTTCGGTTGTCCAGTTGATCATCGACAATCAATGAAACTAATTATTGAGTCATTAACAACATTATGACACCAGTCTCGATTATTTGTTATTTTCTTACCGGTTATGCTGGAAGTAACGGTGAGAGAAACTTCCATTAATTATATGAACATTTGTTTTTGGCATAAGAACGACAGCGAGGCATCAAATGATCAAAACCAGTTATATAAGAGCTGAAAGGATGTATATTTTCGCAGCAATGTATGATTATTGGTCCGTAATTCATATATATGAATATATGATTCCCATGTATGTGAAGCTAAAAATATTGGATAAAACTTCTTATTGATTAGATCAAGAGAAGCAAAGCAAGAGTACCTTTTTTATTACTATAGATCCTTTAATATCTCATTCTTATTTTTTACTATTACATGAGAGAGGATAGAAACTAATATGGTCATAACTTTATTATAGTGTAGATAACCCTCCTTTGCTCTCTTTGCAGCATAGAACTCTGTCTACTTTACATTACTAGGCCCCCCAGTTTCGAGAAGCTGCAAAAAATACAGTAAAAATTTTCATTAGAGTGACTCATTGTTAGTCGGGGATGGATCCAAACCATGTGACTCTTTTTTTGGGTGGTGTTTAGCCGTGTGACCCATTTTAAAACAAACAATAAAATCAGTGGTTTTTTTTTACTCAAGTAATAAGTGGGATGTTTAGGTTTTAAACCTAGTTTTGTTTTTACAATATAAAACGATGCAAAATAAATATTAGATGCAGTTACATGATTGATTAATTTGTTTTTTGAGGGGATGATTGATTAATTTTTTTATTAGTAATTAATTGAGTGAAATTTATTTTTTTGAAAGAATTGAGTGAAATTTATAACTATAAGGAACTAAAAAAAAACTAATAAGGAGTATTAATTAAATAAAAAATAAGTTTGAGTACTAAAAAAATTGACGCCAAAATGACTGGTTTACTTGCAACCTCATGTGCCAGCCCTAGATATAGTGTCGGTTAAGGGGCAGCCAGGCAACTCATCTCTCATCTCTCATAGTATACAAACAACACAACACTTTTGTCGGTGGTTTTTTACTTATTCAACTAAGCAAAAGGCAACGAGTGCTTCCAAGAATGAGTCTTATTTAAGCACAAGCATAATTGAACACATTCATGTAAATAGAGAAAAATAAATGTAATATTTAATCACATCATGCAATTATTTTTTCTTTTAATTTTCTCATTTATGAATGCGTGTCTAAAACATTTTTGTTTGTGACCAAGTAAATAATTCTGGTGCATCTAAATACTTTTCATAAAGATATTAGCAGGGTTTATAATTTTTTTTTGCATTCACTAAATTGAAAACTGAAGTATTTGATTTAAAAAAAAAAAAAAAAAAAACTTTTTTTTTTAATAATCCTTAAAGATTAGCAAGCCTCTTTAACTAATTACTCCTAGTTATATATGCACGAATTATTGTAAAAGATAAATAATTAGTCAAAGAAAGAAGATAAATAATAAGTGCAATGAAACTGTGTTTAATTAGGAGATTAGAACCTATGTACCGACCTGCTTCAGAAAGAGCCCAGTTGCTGTCTTGTTCAATATGCCAAGCAAAATATCCAAACAATCCATTTTGCTTGGCATAAATAACCTTGTTAGCTATACTTTGAGTGTCATCATATCCATACCAATCTGTCCCTATGAAGCAGTAATTTTGAGTATATGTGGAGTTGTACACAATCTGCCCTCCAGTATTTTTTATATCCTTGTACTTCACTGCCCCTAGTCCCTGCGTAGCTTTACTAAAAATTCTACGGTTATTAGGATCTGCCAATCTCCACTTGTAACCATAGTAGGGTAAGCCAAGTGCAAGTTTATTTTTTGGCACACCTAACCCTACCCATTTATTGATACCTTCATCTGCACTGAACAAGCCAGTTGGGTTTTTCAAAGGAGCGGGTGGTTGTGTTTGAGTTGGATAACTATCTGAAATGAAAAGATCATAAGTCATTACATTAACCCAATCCAAGTTGTTTGCAACATCTTGACCTGGGTAGTATTTTAGTGGAGTGATCTGATCAGAGCCACCTACTGCAGCAGATAACAACAGTGCCGGCTTGCCGGAACTCCTAGCCTCTGTGGTCACGGCAGCTCTCCATTCTCTGATTAGTGAACCAAAGTTGGCCTTTTCTGCGTCAGAGGATGGATACTCCCAGTCAAGATCAAGGCCATGAAAGTTGTTATTTCTGGCTACTCGGATTGAAGAATCTATGAATGATTTTCGGCCACCAGGTGTGCTAGCCATGTTGGCATATTTTTGTGCCAAAGTAGGACCACCACCACCACCAATTGATAGAAGGGTTTTCACTGAACTACTCTTTGCCTGAACAGTTTGGGTGAAGGTTGAGAATCTTGCTGCGTTTGCAGAAGAAATGGTCACTGTGTTGGTAGCAGTGTCAAGGTCAGCAAATGCACAGAACAAGTGGGTGAAATAAGAAGGATTAATATCAGAAGCTGCAAGGCCACTATCAGAATACCAATAGCCACCTTTAATGATAGCTTTTGTAGAGGAAAATTGGAGTTGGAGAATCATGAGGAGAGTGGAAACCAAGAGGAACGAATGCTTTTTGGAGTAAGCCATTTTCTTTGTTGCTGTGGATGCAATTTGTGTTGCATAAGTGATATAGATATATAGCAATATAGCAGCACATTTTGTTGACTCTTCTCTTACTTGTTTAATAAGTTGTCTCCTCCAACCTTAGCTTCTCGTATGGAACTGGAACAACTTCGGATCATGATTTCATAGTCAATTTTTTTGACGTGGACAGTTCATATTAAATTTGATATTTTTTTATTTTAATCCAAGACCATAATTATCGTGAACACGTCGGGAATGCGTCAAAAAATGACTACAAGGAATTCAATTTGATGAAACTATGGTACTTTTCGGTGTCTCGAACTGTTCTCCTATACAAAACAAAATAATAATAATAATAATAATAATAATAATAATAATAATAATAATAATAATTAAAATGGAAGATTTTGTTTTTTTTTTCAAAGAAAAGAAGATTTAGTTATTATTATACGAACAAATTTACTATATATTTCTCTGGGTTCTCTATTCATATGAATGAAAATGGATTCTGAATTTTATTGCAAAAACATACGTTTCATTTCATATCATCAAAATCAATTCTAAGTTTAATACAAAATAAAATTATTTTAGGGACAATTTTCCCAAATCATACTTGTATACATCACCAATTTTTACGCATGCATCAAATCAAATCGTTTAATGATACATTTTTGTAGTTCTTAGAATATATTTATATATATATAAATTGCCTAAATAAAATATATCTATAAATATATATAAAATGATTTGATAAAATGCATGTTCAAATTCTTTTTACGCAATCGGTGCATGAAAATTAATCTCATTTCGTTTGCCTCATCATTGACCCATATAGCTATGGCTGGATGGGAATGAGTCAAAATATATTGATAGATTGAGTAGATAAACCTAACTTGCAAAAGTTGAGATGATTAAAAATCTTAACTATTAGTTTCTGTGAGTTTAACTCAAATGATAGGATAGAGTAAATATATTATATATATAGGGGTCGTGGTTCCAACCCCAAGTATCCTGCTTATTTACTTTAAGAGATGAATTTCTAGCAACTAGGTTGAAAATCTCATATATTACGTGTGAACACTTTTTAAAAAATTATTAAAAAATCTCAATTTTTATGGGCTACTCCCTCCCCCATTTCTTTTCAAGTGCCGTTTGAATAGAATTTTATGATCCTATTTAGTTGTCGTTTTGACAATTTAAGGATATAATTTGTTAATTACACCCTTTTTAATTACTGCTACTCGCTCCTTTTCAAGAAAAGTAGTTAATGCGGTAAAAGTGAAAAATTCAAGTTATTTTTTAAAAGAAAATTTTATTACCTATAATAATGGATCAATGAAATGTTAAAATTTTATAAATAAAATCAGTAATATTGTGAATTTTTTTAGGAGAGTAGCATTGTCAAGTTAAAATTGATTAAAGAATCCATGTCATATCAATAATAACAAAATTTCGAAGCATGGTTGAAATCGAAAGATTGATTAAAGGAGTTAGAGGGAAGTTACATTTTGTTTAAGTGAAGATAAGGGTTGAATTTTGATTAATGTGAAGTATGAATAAATTTTATTTTGTTTTACAATTATTAAAAAAAAAATTGTACAACATTTAGACTATTGACGATGGTTTGTTTTGAGAGAGAGAGAGAGAGAGAGAGAGTGTGCGTGCAAAAAAAAAATATTGTTGGATAGAGGGAGTGTCTAGCTTGTTTGTTATGGGAAAGAGATAGAACATCAATCTACCCAAAAAAAAGAAGAGATCGAACATCAAAGTTTATTGAAAATAGAGAGATGTGTGCAAAAAATAGGAATTTATTGGTGGATTAAAAGGATAGTATAATTGAAAGGAAAAAAAACCTCCAAAAATCCACTTTCTCAATTTGAGTGTAAATTTTTATTTTTATTTTTTTAAAAAAGGAACTTAGCAAAGCGCTAGGCTACCAAAAATAATATATAAATATAAAGAAAGGATGGAACAACAACAAAAAGTAGAAACAATCTTCATGGTTAAAAATCTCAATTTTGTTATGTTGAGTTCACATGTCCAAACTTAATTGAAGAAAATGCCTAAATTGTTAGGTCAAACATCATGATTGTGGAGTTCAAACGCTGATTTCTTCATTTGTACATGTGAATTGGCTATTATCATTTCGTCTATCTTTAAAAAAAAAGATTTGCAAACTCGATGGATTAAATCTATATATTAATTGCACTAGTCCTTCGTATCACAAAAAAAATATATACACTTTTTGAGGGAAAAAAAAGAAATCTATACATGCGCTCATATAAAAATCGAATTGTATGGTACACAAGTCCTAACTCAACTGACAAAAATACCAAAATTATTAGGTGAATATCGTAACCAGAGTTCGAATCTCAACTCCTCCACTCGGTGTGTGTGTGTGTGTGTGTGAGAGATTCAATAGTTATTTGTCGATTCGTCTATTAAAAAAACAAATAGAGTTGTATTGTATGTATTCTCTTTATTGTCATTTAATTTCACAGCAAAACTTAATGTGTATTTTAGATTGATATACTATTACCGTGATATTGTGGACCATACAACCCTATTTAATATACCAACTTTTTATTTTAGGCCTCCTAGATTTTTTGTTAGGCTTTTAGTCTCCCAAAAGTTTTTTATCATCACTTTTGATCCATACTTATTAGTAATCTTATGTCTAGCCTTCATATTTTTTTAATGAAAATTTTCAGAAATTGATAGAATATAGAATATTTTTGGAGAGATTGTCAAAATATTTCACACATTTTTGGAAAATTTCATTGAAAATATGAAGGACAGACATGATTTGATTAAAAAGTATTGACCAAAAGTAGTGATGGGATTTTTTGAGGAACTAAAAGTCTAACAAAATTTTTAGGAGCATTAAAACGAAAAATTGGTATATTTATAGGAACCATTTAATTCATATTTTTGTTATCAATTTTATATATAATTTATTGGGTTAAATATGTTTTTATTCCCCACAAAATTATGGATTTTTTAAGTTTAGTCCCTATAAAATTTTAATGGTAATTTTAGTCCTTCAAAATATTTTAGTTTGTAAAAATAGTCCCTATTTTGATAACTTTTTACAAAAAAATGAATAATTTTAGTCCTCCAAAATAGTCCCTATAAAATGTAAATAGGGAGTAAAAACAAATAAAAACTTTGTAGGGACTAACCTTGAAAGCTTATAATTTTATAGGGATTAAAAACATATTTAACCATAATTTATTTGTCTCACAATCATGGACCTATTTATAAACTTTTTTTTTTTTTTACAAAAACAAGACTATTTAACCACCAACTTAACAATGATATATGTTAAATTATATAATTTCTGTCATTTATAATTTTTTAATCTGTTTGAAATACTTTCCCGTCCTTAAATATAAGACCATTTTGGTCAAGAGGACTGCTTTTCACAGCGACAAAAACTATCTTGAGAACTCACGAAAGCAACGTGTCATACTCATATTGGGTGTAAAAACACGTGAGACAGTTTTCAAAAGGAATGGGGCAAAAAACAAGGGTGCGAATAGAAATGGTTTCGGGATAACTTCTCGATGAATAATTCGCTTGATCTAGCATTATTATTTGGTCAAATATCAAGAATTAAAAAAAATATGGTAATAGTATTAAATTTGTTTAGGGTCTTGTTTACGAGTATTCCAATGACACTTTTTAAACATTCTATTTCAAGAAATTATCCACTAAAAAGGTCAATTGTTTCAATTTTCAATGCACAAAATACAATAATTCTCATAAAAATGTACTATTTGAAGGTCTTAAAGAGTGATTCGGGAGCACCCGTTAATTTGTTTATAATCACTATATTTTTACTTATGCTTTTAGTGAGAGAGATAGTTTATGTTTTCCTTTAAAAAAAATAGTTTATGTTTTCAACATAATATTTATTATTAATCGAAGAAAAATATGCAAAATAAATAGATGTCGGTTGATAAAGAAATTAATATAGTTAATAAAAATATACAAGTGATCTTATAGAAGAGGACCATTCGAACACTCATTCGGTTTGACATTTCAAACACTCTTTGACGGATGAAAGATGGCAAAAGTCTTTTTCATGCATTGATTACGGGTACTATTACATTTACATTTGTATGGCCATACACCAACTTTTAGATTTTTTTTTGGTTGCGTGCCTACTTTTAGATTTGAGAAAGAGTTAAAATACGTTTAGATTAGGAGAATTCTTGTATAGATGCAAACATGACAAGTGCTTCAGGAGCATCAAAATTAAACCTTATTCCATTACACACGGTTATATTGATCAAATTATATTATAACGTTGTGTCAAAATATAAAATAATTGAAATTATAATGTTTTCTCTCTCCCGTTCATAATTTTTAGAAGTGGTGAACTTGGACCAATTAAAAAAAAATTGAAAATTAACAAGTGAATCAAAGTAAAAGCAAAAACTAAAATCAAGTCATCAACCACGAGAAGGGAAAAATAATGCTCATTCTTGATGAGAGGGGCGATGATAATCGAAAAAGTCTTATTTTTCAATCCTTCAACGTATCTATCTATGTATGATGCTAACACAAGACGCGTTTCTCTCTTCTCTCATAACCTGTGATTTTTTTTTTTGGTTGGGGGTGGGGTTTCAATGTGCGGTTGGAAGAAGACAAATTAAAAAGATCAAATACATTATATTTTTTTATAATAAGTTTTTTAAGGATTTTTTTATTTTTATAAATTAGTCATGTAGTTAATGTTTTACAGAAAAGAGTAATTTTGAGTTATTTTACAAAAATATCATTCATTAATGGTATAGAAAACATAAAATTAAAAGAATTATAAAATATAATATCATCAATAGTAAATGACATAATGAGAAAACAAATAGTATTAATAATTCATTGATATTGTAAAATGACATATAATTTGGGAGAAGTGAATTTCGATAGAATGACATATAACTTGGATGGAGGGAGTGCCATTTAACATGATTACATACTCACATTTACTATCATTCTTGTTTTTGAATTCAAACCTAATTTAACAGAAACACTTATGAATCACAATTTTGATCAGAGAAGTGAATTTAGACCCACCAACTAAGTATTAAACGTATATATAATCACTTTTTAACTGAGTTGATGAACAAAGGGTAATGGTGAAAATATTTTATGACTTAATTGACTAACTTGTTAAAAAAAAACTTAAATAACTAACTTATTGAAAACATTTAACTAAAAGGATCACATAAGATATTTACCCCGTGAGCATAGCTCAGTTGGCAGGGACATGCATTGTTATATGCAGGGGTTGGGGTTCGAACCTCGAACACCTCACTTATTCACCGTCCGTTTGGTTTGAGAATTAGGAGGGAAGGGGAGCGGAGATATTTTAATTAAAAAAGTGTTTGGTTCGCAGGGGGGAGGGATTTTGAAATTATTTTACTGATTTACCCTTAAACTAAATTAAATAAGGATAATAAAGTAACGAAACAATAACAATGTAATCGATAACAACACGATGTAGATGATGGAATAATGAATTAGTAATAAAAGTTGTTACAAGGATAATATAACCTAATAATAATAAAAGATTTTACAAGATAATATAACATATAACCTAATAATAATAATAATAATAATAATAATAATAATAATAATAATAATAATAATAAAAGTTATTTCAAGGATAATATAACCTAATAATAATAAATGTTACAAGGATAACATTGAGATTTTAAATTAATTTAAGGATAATTTTGGTAGTGCAATACAATTTGCTCCCCTTCTCTTTCCTCCCTTTTTAAAAATTGAACCAAACACTTCAAATTTAAAATATTTCCTCTCTTCCCCTCTCATTCCCTCCAAAACTCTCAAACCAAACAAACCTTAAAAGAGGTGAATTATAGTCACTAGACTACTTGACAAAAAAAATAAAAACTTTCATGCATTGATTATGAGTGCTAAGTACTTTGATTTTTGATAAAAAGTGAAAGAATATGTTAAGATCAATGTTACTTCCATAACCTTATTTACAAGACCATATTTTTCAGCGTATAGTACAAAAAAATCGATGGTGTAATTAATGTGACTAATTTTTGTATGAATATTACCAAATTACTCACCGATTATCGATTCATTCAACTCGTAACTTTTTTTATTACATGACACAATGAATATATCTTTAAAAAATAAGATATATATTTGAAAAATAGAGTAATGAATATATCTAAAAAATTACTCATTCCGTCCTAAGTTATATTGTCGTTTGGAGAATTTTTTTTTACTCAAGTTATAAGTAGTTTTACAATTTCTTTGAAGCATTAATGATGTTTTTCATATTATACCTTTAACTATTTATTACTCTCTTCTTTCAATTTTTTAATTTACTTTTTCCGTATAATTTTAGTTTTACAATTTCTTTGAAGCATTAATGATGTTTTTCATATTATACTCTTAACTATTTATTACTCTCTTCTTTCAATTTTTTAATTTACTTTTTCCATATATTTTTTTTTTGAATGGCAAAATATATTATATATATAAGGAGAATAAATCCCAAGTATTACACCAACATGAGAAAATAAAACACCAAAACAAACCCCAAAGAAAACCACCAGCAACCCTCAAACTGCCGTAACCCCTAACAAAAGCTCCTCAAAAACCACATCACCAAAAGTGAACAATCAAGCACCCGATAATGATTTTGCTTCAAAACGCTCAACTTCGACCACCACTCAAGTTCCGGCCAATCGGAGGAGACATCACAATAATGACCTGAGTAACAAGACTTACTCCCGACCTCGAATCAAAAGCGATCGGCCCACAAGACTCCCAACACAAGTCAAAGAGGCAACCCTCAACTCACGAACCACCAGAGCAGACACCTAAATAGACGGAATAGTAGCGCGAAGTGAACCAACTCGAACACAAAATCAAAACAAGCCACCAAATCACCCTGCATCACCACCACCCGAATTAACTGGCGCACGCCCCAACCCTCGGCTAGACAACCACAAACCCCCACGATCCTTACGACGACGAACGATCCAGGAGTTGCGAAGAAGGAGGATTAATCATGAAGGATCTGCAGCCACCGACAACCGAGTGGCCAGGAGGGCTTAAGGTGCAACAAACGACTACTCCGTCAACACGAAGCATCTGCACATAGCTCTTTCGAACAACAACAGCCAAGCAACCAAATCTTAATCCAAGAGCAGGAGGCCTCCAGTGGCTAGGCTCCAAAGGAACAAAAAGGCAACACAAACAAAACGCAAAGCGAGCAACTCACAGAAAAACGACCCTGAGACAAAAGTGAAACACTAAAAAGCAAGGGGAGATCTAGAAAGTCTCGACCCTAAACCCTAGATGGAACACAACACCTAAAACACAAACACAGACACAACATAAAACAGTTGAACAGAAAACCACCAAGAGACTAAGGGAGATCTAAACAGTCTTAACCTTAGACCCTAGACAAAACACAACACCTGAACCAGGCACAGCAAAGAGAACACAATCAAAACAAAAAAAGCAGAGCAGTTAACTACCAAAGGGCTGAGGGAGATCAAAAGCAGCCTCGACCCTAGCCCTTGACAGAAAACCAGCATAACACACACCCACAACACAACAACCAGCTGAATACATCACAAAAAACGATCCAACGAACACGAACAATACAACAACCCGCAAAAAGGAAGAAAAAGCACAAAAGACCAGCCGAGAAAACACAACAACACCGGAGCAGGAGGGAGAGAGCACACCACCGGAGCGACGACGGACATCCGAGCAAAGGTGGTACAGCCTGGAAACGGCAGTGCACCACCACAGACCACCACTGCCACCGGCTCCACCACCACACATCAAACCACCTGAAACCACCACCGCAAAAAACGTGAACCAAACCCCACCTCAAAAACCACCAACTCGGCTCTGAACAACCACCACCTTCACAGCCAAAACCAGATGGAGAAAGCGCCGGATCTGGAAGAAGAAAACCGTCGGCCGTCGGAAAGCAGATCTGAGAGAATGGTGGTGCGGAGGGCCTAACACCACTCATCGCACCACCCATAGCAGGTTCACATGGTGGGTGGCCGCGAGCGGCGGCTTTGAACACAGGGAGGAAGAAGGCTGATTGTTAGAGAGAAGGTTGAGGATGGGTTTTCTAGAGAGAAGGTACAATAAGGATAATTTTATAAAACAACTCATAATTTCTCTTTCCCATTTAAAATTAATTACATTTCTTAATACATTTAGGATCAAGAGAGTAAAGTATTTTGTATTAAGGGACATAGAAAGGGTGAAAAAGAGTCTTGTAAATTTGCAATAAAGGGAGAAAGCCGGGACGGATCTACATTGATCATGTGGCGTAGCTGCCCCACTATTTATATATTTTGTTTTGTGTTTTTTTAATCATTTTCTCCTTTTTCCTTACTAAAAATTAAGTGATGCCCCCACAAAAAAGTACTAGTAAATAATTTTATTTGTGCATAATCAAACACATAAGAGTTAAATATGTTTTTGGTCCCTATAAATATATCAATTTTTCATTTTAATCTTTCAAAAAATTTCTTCAACTCTTAGTCTCTATAAAATTTTCAATCATCACTTTTGGTCCTTATTTTTAAGTCAATTCATATGTAGCCTATGTATTTTTTAATGAAATTGTGCATAAATGAATATTGTAAACATCTATCCCAAAAAAAATTAGAATTTTTTAACAAAACATGAATTTTAAACCTCCAAAAATATAAAAAAAATTATATTTAATTCATGGTTTGTTAAAAAATTCTATTTTTTTTGGGAGAGATCATTATAATATTAGAAATTTTTCTGCAAAATTTTATTCAAAAATATGAATTCTAATATGAGTTTACTTAAAAGGAGGGACCAAAAGTGAAGTTTGAAAACTTTTGAGGGACTAAATTTTTTTTGGAGGAACTCAAGAGAAAAGTTGATATATCATAGGGACCAAAAACATATTTAACCCAATACACAATAAGATGAGAAATAAGTTGTTGAATGATTACATAGTCACAAATAAAAAAGATATATTTAATAGTGTTAAAAATGAAAAATCCTAAAATAATTTTAAAATATGAATTCATGTAGAAATATAATATAATCCATAAATGTTTAGGTGTCTTTATTTTATCACAAATGCATTGATATGTTGTTTTGGTTGAATTGCATTATTTTATATAATATTGTATATAATATGACATCGCCCTCACTAACCAAAATTCTTGGATCCATCATTAGAAGGAAGAAATATATAGTAGTATTTCAATTTCTGTACAAAATAATGTGTGTGTTGGTAAAAGAATTACCATTGAAACATGTTTAGCTTTTTTGATGTATCAAGTTGGATGAAGAGCTTAAAAAACACAGGGTGGTGGTGTGGTAAATTTTTATCAGTAGTCATCCCAGCTATGTGATGAACTTGAGTACTTCTGTAGAAATTTCGTTTTATGTTCTACCACAAGTAAGAAGTGTCATATCTAGTATTTTAGAAGTTTGAGAATGGTAAATGTCGGCTTGGTTGCATGATGAAGTTGGGTTGGACAATGTTGATCAACTAGGAATTCTCTTTACCCAACCAAAAATGCTCATTCCCAACTGAAATGACTATAATGTCCATGCATGGGTTAACTCACGCTAGTGTGTGAGTTAACTCCCACAGGGGTATTTTTGGAATTTCAGTTGGGAATGAGCAAAATGTACATCTGTGGATCCCACCAAATCATTAAACCTGGCGGCTGCTCGCTTTTTGATCAGTGATATATTCGCCAGCCACTAGATAGCAGAGAACATCTTCCCTCGAGCAAGGAGAGGGTCTCGGAGCACATAGAGGAGCCACCGAGGCCAAGGACGGGGTCGAACCGTCATTCCAGGATAGTATCTTACTCTTTAACGGGCAACGATCAGTTTGTGTCCCTCTCGTACTAGGGTTCGGTTCCAAACCTTGGGTAAAGAGCAAAATTCATCAACTAGAGGTTGTTTGTGTTAAAATCATATGACCCAAATAGAAACGTGGGTGTCTGAATAAACTGATAATGCCCAACATTCAAAGTGGTTAGGGAATGTAATTAGACTGATATCGTATTGATTGAGAACCTGCAAAAATATTCATAACGAGTATTGATTGAGGATATATCTGTCTCTATGTGTGTCTGAATTTTCAAAAATAAAATATTAAAATAATATCTGAAAAATAAACTATAAGATAATGAAATAAGCACTAATGATCAAATGACAATTGTCAAACAAGTTTTTCTTAGTCGTGCGAATTTATTGGTCTTGCCAAACAACCCACAAGTAGAGTCAATATATGAGATTCTCAAATATGATGAAATTAGACATGGAAATGAGGAAAATTTTGAATGCGGTTTTGTTGGATCATCTGATCTTCGAAAAGCGACCTCAACGTCCTGTCCTTACCAGTTCAAGTGATTTTTTAGCGGTTCTTTAATGCTAACAATTTTGAAGATCTCATGGGACGAGAACGGATCTAGGGTCTGTTGGTTTCAGATTTTTTTTTAAAAAAAAAATTATATTTTTTTAAAGCTGAAAGAAACGCACTCCTAATTTAACTAGTCGTCTAATCCGGTTTTAGAAACATATTTTTTTAATCAACAAAATTGTTAAACTCTAATTAATTATGAAAAAGCACGAAATTGAATAGCCAAAATGTGATTCAATGTGAAATCAGTGACGGGTTCTTGAACGTGGCCTAGTATTTGTGAGACGGGTACTACAACGTTGAAACTTAAAACTTGAAAACCAAACAATGTTTGAAAAGTATGTATCATATGATATGAACCATCCAATTCCGACCAGCTTGAGTAGAAATGAACATAACGACAAGAGAATAGGACTTTACTTAAGAAATTTCAATTATTCCTTGAATAAGTAAATCTTCTGAATGAATTTTTTTTGACCAACTTTTTATAAAGAATTGAAAAGCAATAGGATGTAACTAGAATAAGTCATAAAAAAATTGATAATGCATTACTATTAAACTCATTTTTAATCAATTAATACTGCGGTTTCAAAAAAGTTTATGAATTAATCAGTTGAAGATTAGTGTTTGACTTCTCTCCAACGTTTCTTTGCTGTTTGGCTGTTGCCATTTATATTGACTTGACTTTAATAAAACGCGGAAAATCTACAAATCTTCTTCTCCCACCGCCACCACACCAGAATCATTTACAAATTAATTAAGGTGATTTCCATCTTTTATTACTACGTGAAATAAAGGGCAACGAAATAAATAACATTACTGCTTTGTATCATGTCTTCTAGAATGATGTCTCTCCTCTACTGGTCCAACAAACAAAGACAGCACATAACTAGTCGGAAAAGGACATGAAATGTTTTCTTTATTTTGGTCATTACTACACGTGCCTGTCACCATTGAAATAATCAAAATTATGAATGTTTTCCCATCACATATGCAACCAAACCAAACATTATTTAAATAACACAGACATAACACAAGGTTATATATACCAACCAACCTCACATTTTGTTTTCCTCTCATTCTGTCTGCATATTTTCAAAGCTTGTGTTTGGTTTATTATTACTTGGCTTAGGACTTAAGAGATACTATAATATTACTAATACTAATTAACCGTGTTAATTAGCTTAGACATGGCAACTGAGGATTTTGTGAATGGTGTTGGTGGTGGTGTTAAGGACCTTTATGGTGAGGATAGTGCTACAGAGGATCAACTTATCACACCATGGAATTTCTCTGTTGCTAGGTACGTACATATCTCATCCTAATTACGTCACATTACATTGCATCTGAAAAAATATGCAACAACTTACGAACTAATTATGGTAACTAGCTAGCATCAACATTTTTTTAAATGTATAGTTTCTTTGTACAATGTGCAATTTGGATCTATGCCCTGTTTGTTTGTTTTGACGATCTTGTTTTCGATCTATCTGACTTCATTATTATTATTATTTGAACAATTCATCTGTTTCATGGCATTTGCAGATTTAATGTGTTTGTTAATGAAGTATAAGTTTAATGACAAAAGAGGGCCGAATCCCGATAATGATGTCGAATATTATCTGGTCTGATTTTGAAATCTGAACCAAATTATGTATAATTTAATGAAAGCATTAATTTTGGCTAATGGTCTGAGAAGAAAATTCATGATTTTCGTGCATCATTATGGCTTGCTTCTTTCTTAAGTCGTTAATTATTATTTCATGGAGTTTGTGTGTTAATAACTAATAATGACTGTGTTACAGTGGATGCACTTTGCTGAGAGATCCACGCTACAACAAAGGACTTGCCTTCACTGAGAAAGAAAGAGATGCTCATTATGTTCGTGGCCTTTTGCCTCCTGCTGTCTTCACTCAAGAGCTTCAGGTTATTTGAATTTGATTATACTACTTCGATCATTCCATAATGTAACATAATAATAACATTTCATGTATTAAATTATTTATTTACATTCTTGGCCAACTTCGTTGTTGTTATGTGTTTTCAGGAAAAGAGGTTGATGCACAATCTTCGCCAGTATGATGTTCCTCTTCACAAGTACATAGCATTGATGGATCTTCAGGCATGTACTTAATCTGCTTCTTCTGTCTCATATTAACTGTTGTTTCATTTAAGTTTCCTTTTCTCACTGTCTTTGACATTTTTTATTTACAGGAGAGGAATGAAAGGCTGTTTTACAAGCTTATGATCGATAATGTCGAAGAATTGCTACCTGTTGTTTACACTCCAACAGTTGGAGAAGCCTGTCAAAAATATGGAAGCATTTATAGGCGTCCTCAGGGTCTGTATATAAGTTTGAAGGAAAAGTATGTATTTTTTTCTTGCAGCCCTATTTTGTTTGTTAGCTTAGCATTTTAGATGAAAAATTCTAAGTACTTGAATTTTTTCAGAGGCAAAATCCTTGAGGTGCTTAAAAACTGGCCAGAAAAGACTATTCAAGTTATTGTTGTGACTGATGGTGAGCGAATATTGGGACTAGGCGATCTTGGTTGCCAGGTAATTAAATCATCATACCATGGTTTAAAACTACAGAGATGCAGTTACGCTGCAAACCTTTATATCCAAGAAAACACGGCAAAATCCAGTTAAACCTTTATATTAACTTGATTATCTTCAATAATTTTGTTAGGGCATGGGAATTCCTGTTGGGAAACTTTCTCTCTATACTGCATTAGGAGGTGTTCGCCCTTCTTCAGTAAGAACTAAGAACTACTAAATGCTTGTTTTTTCCTTTTTCCCTATGCCTTCGCCTTCCACATATTTGATCAATTAATAAATGGTTTACTATTTGGATCTTTGATTTCAGTGTTTGCCTATAACCATTGATGTTGGCACAAACAATGAGAAGTTGCTGAATGATGAATTCTACATTGGCCTTAGACAGAAGCGTGCAACTGGGAAGGTATGATCATCCTTCACACTCACTGACATGCAAATTAATTCACAATTCCTTTTTTTGCACCATGATGTTTGTTTATTGTGGTTATTTCTAACATAGTGTTTGTTTATTGTGGTTTAGGAATATGCGGAGCTTCTAGAAGAGTTTATGCATGCAGTTAAGCAGAACTATGGGGAGAAAGTTCTTGTACAGGTTATATATCTGATTCAACATCTTCAGTGTCTTTGGTTTGATTGAATCAGCTGTTTTCCTGATTTTATAATTCCTTTTTTCAGTTTGAAGATTTTGCCAATCATAATGCTTTCGATCTTCTGGATAAATACAGCTCATCTCATCTTGTTTTCAATGATGATATACAGGTAAGGTAGCATACTTGAAAGATTTTGACTTATGTAAACAGTTTCTTATTATAACCCATGTTATTGACTCTTATTTTCTTTGGTTTAATTCAGGGTACAGCATCTGTGGTATTAGCAGGATTGCTTGCTTCCCTTAAATTAGTTGGAGGAACTTTAGCTGACCACACATTCTTATTCTTAGGAGCTGGAGAGGTAAGTTCCTAAGGAAGACTAATTTAGTTATTTTTATGAAGTCCTCACTTTTTGCATTTATGCTTTAGAAACTGCGAAACACAGACACATACACCACCGGACACCATACTGATACTAACACATCCACACTAGTAATAATTTGATAAAATAGAATAATTGAATGTAACTACATATCTTGGACACTGGATACACATTCAATGTGAAGTGTTGATCTTACATAGTTTAGAACTCTCTCTCGAAGTAAATTTCTTACTACTATCTTTTGGCTATTGAAGGCTGGAACTGGTATAGCAGAGCTGATAGCTCTTGAGATTTCAAAACAGGTATAATTTGATATTTGTAATTTTTTCTTTCTAAATTTGTTGTTTATCTCAAGTACTTAAATTAAATACTATCTTTTTGGCTAGACAAAAGCTCCGGTTGAAGAGACTCGCAAAAAGATCTGGCTTGTGGACTCCAAGGTAAAAATGCTTGAACTGTCTAGTATTACAATTCTAGATGGAAGTCGTGGATACGAGATAAATGTAGAAAATAATATAGCTAATGAAAATGTTGATTATACAGTGAGACTTATATAGCTAATGAGAACAACTAACTTCTAAGTAGTGTAATTAATTTGCAACTAACTATTATATCTGTAATTCCGATCAAAGATGAAGGGCACAATTTTCTTTTTTCCATAATCTCATAAGATATTTGCTCTATTGCAGGGTCTTATTGTTAGCTCTCGTTTGCAATCCCTTCAACACTTCAAAAAGCCTTGGGCCCATGAGCATGAACCTGTGAAGGAGCTTCTAAATGCTGTCAAGGTGAGTAAAGTGTCTCAATTTTTTTGATTGAATTCAAAAATATATTTGTTACTCTTAATTCTTATAACAAAACACCATATTTCACAATTGATTCCATCAGGCAATCAAGCCAACCGTTTTGATTGGATCATCTGGAGTAGGAAAGACATTTACCAAGGAGGTTGTTGAAGCCATGGCATCCTTGAATGAGGTACATTCATACTTTCTCTAATAATTTTTACAACACTATAAGAAGATTATATCTCTAATGTTTGTGACATTTCTTGGCATGTAATCTAGAAACCACTCATTCTTGCACTTTCCAACCCAACTTCACAATCTGAGTGCACAGCAGAAGAAGCTTATACATGGAGCAAGGTAAAAAAAAAATTATTTTTTATTTGCTTAGCTTAAGAATCATCATTATTTTATTTGACAGTATTGCTATTTTGTCTCTTCTATTTGCAGGGTAAAGCAATTTTCGCTAGTGGAAGCCCATTTGACCCCGTTGAATATGAAGGAAATTTTTTTGTTCCTGGACAGGTTTTAATTCAATACGTAACAAAGCATTTTCTCTTTCAACATACATACATACATTACCAAAATTAGTGACTGACTTTAATATTTTGTTTTGCTGCAATGCAATTTAGGCCAACAATGCTTACATTTTTCCCGGATTTGGTTTGGGTTTGATCATCTCTGGTGCAATCCGCGTGCGTGATGAGATGCTCTTGGCAGCCTGTAAGTACATGCAATTGAGAGATTATATCATTAGAGCATGATGTCGAATTAGAGTTTAATTTTGTTACAGTATCAAGGATTTTAAAAGTCATTATGATTAAAGTCAAACATTTTTAATGATATTACGATGATAATTGATCAATAGTGTAAAAAATCTTTACATTGACAATATATAAATGAGATATATTGATGTTGCAGTTGTGTGTTGTTAAGACATGGTTCTGACTTGAATGCTAACCATTTTATTTTATTTAAAACAGCTGAAGCTTTGGCTGCACAAGTATCGCAGGAGAACTATGATAAGGGACTGATATACCCTCCATTCACAAATATCAGAAAGATATCAGCCAACATTGCTGCTAGTGTTGCAGCTAAGACATACGAACTTGGTGAGTTTCCATGTTAAATGTGTTCAATTCAAACATAACTGTCTTGTTTTTTGTTGTCCTTAATTTTGTCTTCTCTGTTTGGTGTACAGGTCTGGCTTCTCATTTACCTCGACCAAAGGATCTTGTAAAATACGCAGAAAGTTGCATGTACAGCCCAGGCTATCGAAGCTACCGTTGAGAATTTGATCAAATCATATATTTATGTGGACTACATTCTCAATCTGCAGTGTTTTAGGAAGCGAACTGATTTGATTTATTTTATTGCTTACTAGAAGTGTGGTATATAAGGCATTGCCATTTGAACTTTAAATTCTTCAACCTGTTCCACAGTCGACTTTTAGAATTACCAATTTCAAAATATTGGCTTGTAGGAATTATCAATAATATTCACATTCCATTTTCGATTTATGTTGAACATGCTTTTAACATTAGCGTGAGCTATAGTTGTCTGGGGCCGTATGCATTTGTTCATAACACATTTTATTTGTTCTTATTTTTCATCCAATCAGATAAAAAAAATTACTGTTTTTTACTTCATTTTTTTTTTTTGTACAACTTTTTTTACCTCATTTTAATTAAACCAAGCATCACAATTCTATCTATTCTCTCTATTCTTTTTTACCTCATTTTAATTAAACCAAGCATCACAATTCTATCTATTCTCTCTATTCTTTACTCTAATTTTTTTATTCTCTGTTGACTCTCAAACAAAGACAAATATCCCATTCATTCGCTGCTGAAGGGAGAAATCCAATGAAAAATGACAAGGAAATCAAATAAGAAATTCTAACGGTTCACACAAACAAACTAGTTCTCTGTTTATCTTAAAGGTTGCAAAGTAAATTTGACAGATTCATATATACAGTTATTTCAGTTAATTCACCAACCTATTTTAGTTTGCACAACAATTTTTTATTTAAAAAAAATAAAAATTCCTAAAAAAACTCATTAACTTGTTAAACTATTAACATAATATAACCATGCACGTTGCTATATGAGCATTGCACTATAGATTACGTACATAACAGCACCATATAGTGCTTTATGAACACAGGTTTCCACACTAAGCTAGATTAACGCATTCATATGAACCTCATAACTACAAGGCCACTATTAATTACATCAGTAAAACTAAAGGTTTCTGCGTATTTCTTCTGCAACTTGACAGCTCCGAATACCCCAAAATGAATCAGGCCTCAGTTTTTTGTTGGTGGTTGTAAAAAGCCATCCCATTTGGGTTCTACATGTAGCACATTTAGCGATTGTCCATGCATATCTGCCAAAAGTAGCATTTTGACAAATAAGCTTATCAGATTGCACATTAAACAACTCAAGAAAATACCCACTCCCAAATTATGTAACATTCTGAGCTAATTCTCACAAAGCTTCATGGAATGCAATAGTTTCATCCTTGATACATAGTAAACAGCTTGTTACTTCCATAAAATCACAGGACATAAAAATGGACTAAAACTCACCCAGGAAACCAGCTGTATTCTGTAACTGCGTGCCCAACGAGAGATAAGCCATTGGCCTTGTAAAGAGTCATTATCTCGTGGACATAACCACCAGGATTCACATAGGCACCAAGAGGACCCTCATTTGACATCACCAACATATCACTTCGTTTTGCAATTATAGTCTACAACGTATACAAAGTCGTGTAAATTTTGAATATAAGCAATATGATGTGCAAAATTGTGGGGGCTTTGGTGAGAAAATGATTACCTGGCATATTCTACATCGGACAAGATCAATGCCATCTAGTAATTCAATTTCCCTGCGCAACCTATATGTGATGCCATCGATATCCAAAAGCTCCTGCCTTGTAGATTCAGAAACAGGTATTTTACTGGCGATATGAAATGATAAAACATCAGGCTTCTTGACGAGACTATCCATACTAGGTACCCCAACTATTTGCTTCCACATATCTACAGATTATCAACATAACAATTAGTTTTTATACTAATAATAACATTCATTTCACAATAACAAGCCGATATTTAGAGATAAATATAATATTTAAATTATTTATAAAAAACGGAGGATTGTACCAGAAAACAAGAACGTATGAGGAATTGTATTATCTGAAATTTCATTAAGATTAACAATATTTAATAAATAGTAAATGAACAGTGACATAGATTATATAGTATACTCCACATAACCATTTCTGAAATACAAGTAATAATTGCGCATGAATTTTCCATTTAGATTTTTGTTTGAATTTTAAAATCAATAATAAAAGACAAACACCCAAAAGAAAAGCACAACGTCACCAGCCCATAACAGTGATGTCATAACAAAGAAGGGGGGAAAGGCATAAAAAATATATCTAATAGAGTCAGAAGAACAAAAGTGAAACTACCTGCTGCCCTTTGTGCAAGCCAATAGGAGTCGTACATGCGATAAACCCAGTGGGGCCAGAATGCTTTTGAAATCTTATACGATTGTATATTCTTATAGCATCTATTAAGCTCTTCTTTGGATGACTGCTTTCCAGAAGTGGAACATTTTTCAATGCTCAAATCCAAATTGGATCTTATTTCCTGATCTGACTTATGCATGAAGTTAACACCGCTGCTGTTCGCTGATACATCCGCCATACCCGACGCAGAACCGGAACCAGTGGCTGATAGATAGGTTTTCCTTTCCGTTGGTGAAAGCTCACTCTCAAAATCCTCATCTGGATTTGCATCTGAATCGTTTTGTCCATTTTTTAAGCCATGTATCTTAACATGTCTGCAAGGCATATTACTTGATGATGCTGATTTGCCAAAAACGCCCCTTGGAGTTCTCAATGGTAGATCTTCCTCAATAATTTGGATCTCTCCATAAGGCTAAGAAGAACGGCCACAACCAAACAAAGAAAAGGAAGTCGTCAATCTTTAGCTGCACGGCTAAAGCACGAGTGGATAATAATAAAAAGGGAGAAAATGTAGTAATATTGTTCTAACCACTCCGTCAACGTCGTTCCAAGACCGCCTTAGATGAAATCGTTGTTGTCCACGGGTAACCACATTCAGTGAACCATCCTCTAGGCGCCCATACTGTCGAATCTGTAGATATGATATTAGAGAGTAAAATAAGCTAAAAGATATATCGACGCTGATACCTAACTAGAAAAGGACTAAGAATACTGTAACTTGAAAATACAGGGAACCGGTTTATTCATTGCTGTATTGCAAAAGCAGGCATCGTATTAACTAATAGAATGTTATGTTCATAAGAAATTAATTTAACTCTGTTGGTCCCAAGTCCACATCAACAACAATCAAACTTTATCCCACTAGACGCGGTTGACTGCATAGATATAATGGCTTCATAATTCCTAATCATGTATCAAGTTCAAAAACATAACATTATCTCTAAATATGTCTTAATGGTTTGGCCGGTGAATTTTCTCAGTCTCCATTTGCCTCTAACTATTGGACCACTCATTTTTTATTTAAAAATTATACGTGGACTCAACATTTATTAATGCAAATTATTGAGTGTGATAGATGCTATAAGTTGTCCCAATGAGATAGAATACCACAGCAGTTGTCCCAGTGCTTGCCGCTTGCATCGTAAAACTTTCGGTATCCCTGTGAACCCGAACCTGAAATGAAAATGCACATCCATGACACCATGATGGTTTTTTATGAAAAAAACTAAAACAAAATCTCAGTCAACTGCTGTGGTGTAAGGAGTTAAGTTAACCTACCACACCAATGGTGTAAGGAACGTCAACTTGACTCAAAGCTCTCTCAATAGCAGCCACAAAACGGGGAACAGTAACCCTAAGGGGAAGAGTAGCCCCGGGAAAGAGTACAACTCCTGAATATTGCAAGGAATAGTCAAAGTAAGTCATGTAATAAGATAAAAAATTATTAAAAAGGCATGATAAGGATGAGAAGATAAGTCAATCCTCCAAAATACGCAATAATATCGACAGAAGAAAATGCCTATGATTCAAATGATGGATGAAGTCTAAGAGTGTAAGTATGATGAACCCTGAAAGTACAATATCTAATTGTCTACACAGTTTCCTTCCTATCAGAGCGTATGCATGAGTATCTAGATATCATTTTGTGTGTATTGTCTAAACAAAACAGAACAACAACAAGAAGAACAACCAGTGTGGAAGCAAGATAGAAGAAAGTGAAAAATAGTGTTTAGTACCTTGGAGAGAAAAGAGTGGAAGGCTGAATGTAGCACCAGCATCCAAGAAAGCAGTTCTATGGCGCGTGTCTTCAACGTCTGCATTGATTTGATTGAGCTTAGTGAAAACTGAAAACTGAAAACCAAACAACACAATCGCAAAACAATGAATCCATAAAATTATTAATTGCGTACCACCAAGATATGTATGCAAAGAGGCGATACTTGTATTGAAAGTGAATTCATCGGATGAGGCAATGGCAATGCCATTGTTACTGCATAATAAAATTGTTTATTGTTATTTGTTAGTTGCAGAATATTTGAATAGTTCAGAATAGGAAGGTGAGTGAAGGAAAGAATTACGTACGTTTGATCTTGGTTAGTGGGAGAAGTAGATGGAGAGTGAAGAAAGGGGTGATCAAATTCTTCTTCTTCTTCTTCTTCTCCTTCGACTTCGTAGAGGAACTGATCGATCTGAAATCCCTCTATTTCGGGGGCACCCTCAAGTCCCTCCTCAATCTCATCCTCAGTATCATCCATTTTTTCTGCGATATTCGACGATGTTCAGTTTCAGCCTTGTGAGAATGAAGTCGATACGTAGGATTTGAGTGTGATGATGATGATGATGATGATTCTAGCTAGTGTCAGGTTTTGGACTCGGCGGCCCAAAATCCCCAATGCACAGTAAGGGCACTATGGTCATGATTCAATTAGTTTTTTTTTTTTTTTGACCAAATCAAAATTAACTATCATTAATCAACCATATTGTTCAATACAAGAAGGATAAGAATCAAAAATACGGTGACTAGCTCAAGAACAGACCGCCCTAGCTAAAGTATGAGCAACCATGTTCGCTTGTCTCCTAACAAACTTCACCTCGAAGTTGGAATGTAAAGATAACTGATAAATAATACTTGAAACAATAGCACAGAATTCTGAAACACCATGGTCCGGAGACGATAAAGTCTGCACTAAAGAAGCGGAGTCGGACTTGAAAACAACCCGGTCCCATCTGTTCACATCAGCAAAGTGAATGGCATCGAGTAAAGCGACTGCCTCCACCTCCAAAACTGTCATATTTGCCCGCTGCTATTTCGTTTGAGCCCGGATAAATTGTCCACGGGAATCTCTAACACAACACGCAAAAGATGTAAACTGGTTACGATCATGGAACGCGGCATCCACATTACACTTCAGCCACGTCTCGAGCGGTTTCTCCCAAACTAAACTATTACCTTGCACTAGATTCTGTCTGTGTTGCACAACCGGTGGTGAGGGATGTTTATGAACCTCTTGCCATTGTTGTCATGCATCTAGTGTCGTCCTTCTGATGCTTGTTGAAATATGATGAACATCATTCCAAATAACATTATTACGTGCAGCCCAAATTTGCCAAAGAAGTAAAGCCACCCGACCAGCAATATCTCGGCTTTCTGAACGACAAATATCAAAAACAAAATATGCTAAACTACTCATAGTTCCAACTCGCGATTGCAGCACAGTCGAAAGCCCTGCCCAATACCAACTCTCACGCGCCACCGTACAACCCACAAAAGCATGCCAATCATCCTCAACAGCCGTATCACACCAGGGACATATCACCTCGCATTGTACATGTCGTTATTGTAATCGGAGACGCGTCGGAACACACCCCCTGCAAATCCTCCATGACAAATTACGTGCTTTATGAGGGGAATTCACATTCCAAATTTCATGCCACTCTCCTTCAACATGGAACTGATTGCTGTGTAACAACTCCATCATTGCCAGCTTATAACCAGTCTTAACAGTATACCTCCCATTACATTCCATCATCCACGTTATTATATCATTATGAACCTCCGCAAACAAAGGTGTGTTGAGAATAGCTTGCACCATATCATCTGAAAACAAAGATTCAATCTTATCAATGTCCCAAACTCGTTCCTCATCGGCTATCAAATCAGACACACACAAACTATGGACACCTTGACTTTGTGGGGATTGAATCCAACTACCGTGGACACCTCGAACCCACGGATCATTCATCACGCTGACATGTTGTCCATGTCCAATTTTCCACCTACTACCATATAAAAGTAACTGACGCGAATTCCAAATACTCCGCCAAGCAAAGCTCGGGTTATTACCGAGTTTAGCACCCAAAAAAGACGATTGGGGAAAGTACCTCGATTTAAAAACTCTAGCAACCAGAGATTTTGATTTAGATAGAAAACTCCATCCTTGCTTAGCTACCATAGCGAGATTAAAAGCTTTGAAATTTCGAAACCCCATTCCCCCAAACTCTTTGGGGAAGCCACGTGTTCCCAAGCCATCCATTTAATCCCTCGATTGTTACTTCTTCCTCCCCACCAAAAAGCATTGATCATCTTCTCAATATCATCTATAACTGAATTAGGCAGAAGGTAAATACTCATTATGTATGAGGGAATAGATTGTAACACAGATTTGATCATAACTTCCTTTCCTGCCTTCGATAATGCTCGTCCTCTCCATGCATTTATTCGTCTCCAGATACGATCCTTGATAAAAGAAAAAACAGACCTCTTATCTCTACCAATCATCGAAGGTAATCCCAAATACTTTCCGGTACCTATCACACGTCGAACGCCAATAATGCGTGACAAATCCTCCTGCACCGCCCCACTCATATTGCGACTGGAAAAAACCTCAGACTTAGATAAATTAATTTCTTGGCCAGATGATGTTTCATAAGTTTTAAGAATACTGAGTAATTGATGTGCTTCCACCACATTGGCCCTACAAAACAATAAACAATCATCTGCAAACAACAAATGTGACACTACTGGTGCGCCGCGACACACCTGTACCCCATGAATATCACCTCAATTGACTACCTTATGTATAAGGGTCGAGAGGCCCTCAACCACCAAAATGAATAAATATGGTGATAACGGGTCACCTTGGCGCAACCCTCGGCCGGGTACATGGGGCCTGTCAAAGTTCATAAGCACCGAATAAGTAACAGAACTAACACACATCATCATCCACTGGATCCATTTCTCACTGAACCCCATTCGCATAAGCACACCACGAAGAAACCCCCAATCCACTCTATCATAAGCCTTGCTAATATCAATCTTGAGAGCCAGTTCCCCTTTCCAACCCTTTGTCTTCCTCTTCATTGAGTGAATTATCTCGGTAGCTAGTAACGCATTGTCCAATATGGAGTGGCCCTCTGACAAATGTTGACTGCTCCTTTGACAATTAGCTTAATCTAACACAAATTTATGAAAATATTTTATTCCAATTTTAACTTTATTTTTTATTAGTTTAGTTAATATATTCCGTCGGTGAACAATTATTTTACCTTATATACTAATTAAAACGACAAATATTGGATTTGAGAGTCACGAGTTTGAGCTCCGCGCTGAGGCATTTAAAGAGATGTAATTGTAGACTAATCATCATCACTTCATTCTAAATTTTCACTTCATTCTAAATTTTTGTAAACAAATAAAATAAAAGTATATGCATAAATGTTTGAGTATAATGGAGGTACACTATCAGAGTAAAATCGTTTTATATTGTTGTCCAACAAGAACCTATCATCGTGCTATGTAAGCATGTATTAACTGCTTTGCAAAAATAATTGTCAATTTCTCAAGTCTCACACTAATAGTGTATTTTAGTGTATTCTCTTTTTTTTTTTCTTCTTCTTTCTTTCTAAATGTTTATCATGATAGACACTTATACAATAAATTGCAAATTAAAATATTCATCCAAACAAGACTTATATGGTCTAAGGACGCCTCCAAAACAAGGTATCCTTATATGGTCATGGGTTCATTGAACCACATAAAAATCATGTATTTGACCGTTCTGGTATTACCTCAAACGTGCCAACCCACCCACCCACCCACCCCCCCCCCCCCCCCCCCCATACAGGTTTTTACACAATCTATGAATGTTTCAAATGATATAATTTAAACCAATATTAGGCATGATTTTGTGTTATAAAATCCGAAAGCACCTGGACTGTGGACGGTGACTTGGTCAGAAGGGTTGGTCAGTTTCATGCATGTCTCGTGCGTTTTTCAGCTAGTTTGACCGGTTGTTCACATGTTCAAATTTCCATTAATCTTCGTTACAGTCGATGTTTGTCTTTTGTCTACAAATACAACCACTTGTTCTTTCTAGTTTTTATTTCAACTCGCATTCTCTCCTTCTCATTCTTATGTTTCTTCTGGGGGCGATTATTATGCATTGTTTCATTGTTGGTCATTTATGTAATCCCGAAAATGGTTTTGCAGTATTTAAGGGGTTAACACGATTAGGGGTGTTCGCGGTTCGGTATGGATCGGTTTTGAGGTAAAAAATCAACCGATCCAAAAAAAAATCACGCGCGGTTCGGTTCGGTTTGGATGATTATGTTAAAAAAATCCGAACCGATCCAAATATATGCGGTTTAATTTGGATCGGTTTTTGGATATCAAAAGTGCAACATGTAATTTTTTTTATTAATATTAATATTACTCATACATCGTAAAATAATAGGTTTGATACAAAATATGACATAAATTTATTAAAAAAAGTTAACATTATACAATGAAAATGATTGATTATATTTGAAATAGAAGAAATAGTAATAATATAGATTAAATTAATGCAATATATAAGATTAAACACCAATAATAAATATATTAATGCATTATATAATACTAATAAAATAATAAATAAGTATAAAAATTTACTTTTGCGGTTCGGTTTGGTTCGGTTCGGTTTTGAAAAAGCAATCCGAAATCCGATCCGATCATAGCGGTTTTTCCAAAACAACATCCAAACACATCCAAAAATATTCGGTTTTTTGCGATTTTCGGTTTTTTTGGATCGGTTTGGATTTGAACACCCCTAAACACGATTGTTCAATTTAATTACCATCATCTTCACCATCCTGTGTTTCCGTCTTCTTTGGAGGGCGCGCGAGAAGAATAACAAACCTTCTCCCACCATGCAGGGATCATGGTTTCTGTTTCCATTCTCATATGTCTTTTAATCGTTAAATAAATTTGTAGTAGGTATATGTAATAATGATATTTTTGGATTTCTTTGATGTATATACATGCATTTATCTAATGATGATGTTAATGTAAATGTATTATTAAACTGTGGTCAATTAATAAATTTTGTTGAATTAGTAAATTTTGTTGTCGATTTTTAATTATGTCAATCTAAACTATTTCACTTTATTTAATAAATTATGTTGAATTTATAAATTGAATCAAATATGAAGAAACTAGATAAAATAGAGTTTAGATGTTATAATTTGAAATTCGTTAAATATAATAATTCAGATTATACAATTTAAATAAGGAAAACAAGGAAAACGAAGACACACGAGAAAGAAGATGAAGGGTGAAAAAAGAAATTATATTAAATTATATGTAATAAACCTTTGTTATAATTGGGCTAAAAACAATTTAATCTATTTATTTTTCACTATATGTATATATCCTAACTAGGGGTGGGAATAGGCCAGGCCAGGCTAGACTTTGATAGGCCTGAGCCTGGCCTACGAAAAAATTTACAAGCCTAAGTCTGACCTATGACCTATCATAGGCCGTTTTTTTTGGCCTAGCCTGACCTATTTAAAAGCCTGGACTGACCTGAAAGCCTACTTCCATGCCTACTTTACATTAGGGCCATCAAATAGTCATTTGACCTACTAAATATGCTAAACAGGCCTTAAAGCCTACTTAAAAGTCTATTTCACTACAAGTAAATTTTAACTAGATTAAAGCCTACTTAAAAACGTATGACAACAAAGCCTATTAAGGGACTAATAGATAGAAAAAAAATGTGTTTATATTTTTAATGTATGCAATTATTTTAATATAAAAAAACATTTTTTTTATTAAATATGTATTAATAGGCTGACCTATTAGGCTTAACAGGCTTTTCTGGAAGCTTAAGCCTGACCTTTTTAACTAAACAGGCTTTCTAAGAAGCCTAAGCCTAGGCCTATCTACTAAACAGGTCAGGCCAGGCCGTAGGCCGGCCTGACCTATTCCCGACCCTAATCCTAACATATGTATACTACTTCATCCGTTTCAAAATGAGTGTCACTTTAGCAAAAAAAATTGTTTCAAAATGAATGTCACTCTACATTTCCAATACAACTTTAATTTTTTTCTTCCAACTTTACCCTCAATAAATACTCCAACTTTTGTCTCTCACACAATTTTCAATGCAACTTTAAGTTTGTCTTGTTCTTATAAAGTAAGGTTATTTTAGTAAAATTGTTATGACATTTGACTACTTTATTCTATTCCTTAATTCGTGTGCAATTGGTTAAAGGGATGACATTCATTTTAAAACGGAGTGAGTAAATTTTTGTGGCTACGACAAAACCCTAGCCGTTTTTATCGGTCACTTTTGCACTTCTCTTGTTTCACTCTGTATCGTTAGCAACCGGTATATCCAAAGGGAGCACAAAAACAATAAAAGGTTTACACCACGAGTCGACGATAGACGGGGAAGAGTAAGATGGGTGTTTGTCATTACGCGGTTCCGTCATGCTTCGTCCCATCGCTGTACTCACTCGCTCACTTTTTATCTTTATTTCTTATCTCTTATTCTGATTTTCATTACAAGTTAGTTATAATAACAACAAACAGGTCGTGTGCAGCTTCAACTCTCTTTCGCTCTCGCTTCAGACCCACCATTCGATGCTGCACCACTCTATCCGATACCTCTCCACAGACTCCCACTCCTTCCCCGACCTCTGTAAAGTAATTCACAGCATTCGCTGATTCACATTTCAATTTCATCACCTCATCGTTTGTTTATTCAACTTACTAATGCATTCTTTTTCTGCAGGAAACGAGTTGTCTCCGGAGTTCAACCTACCGGTTCAATTCACCTTGGAAACTACTTCGGTGCCATCAAGAATTGGGTTGCCCTTCAGGTTATGCTTGTTTTATTTCATATTTCTCAATTCTCATAAATCACTTGTCAAATAATACTCTGTTTATTGTTAGCTGCTCAAAATTGTTGATAATGAATGATTTTTAGTTTATAAATTGTTATAGCTTATTTCCATAAGCTCTCCACTACAACTTATGAAAACAACTTATAGTTTATATCAAAATAATCTTACTTTACTTTTATCTCTTGCTATTGAAATACCTTATACATTAATAATTACTTATATGATAAGTGTTTATGCTATAAGCGCTTAGTTATTAAGCTGTTTATGGCCTTCTTTCCATTATCAGTGTAGTCGGATATTGCGACTCACACAAACAAGTACGGTTTGCTTATATTATATATTGGAGTTAATTCAGTTGAGTCTGTTCCAGCTCAAATCATCTTTATTCACAAAGTTGCATGACTATTTAAGAATTGACATTGATTTTATTTTGCAGCATGTGTACGATACACTTTACTTCATTGTGGATCTGCATGCGGTATGTCCATTAAATTCCTGATGATGCTTTTCTCGATATTTTTTTGTTGTTTACAGGCCTGAACTCATATAACTAGATCTTTTGGTATGCATTAGAATGTGGAAAGTTAATGGATCTTCTTCAATTTCATAATTTTCCTTCTAATTGTGCTGCTTATGAGCTTTACCGAGTTTACTATTTGGCAAGTGTGAACTTGATATTGGACCGTTCACTATTTATGGGATTAATGTAGTCGGGCTTCGTAACTAGGTCAAATGATTCGAGGTTTCTTGTCAATGAGGCTGAGCAGGCCAATCGAATTCACACATTTGTTTATTACCGAGGATATTGATCCAGAATAGTTTAAGCCACATTTTTGTCAATTTCAATGTACACTTTTGCTTCAAGTTTAAATTTCAACAAGATTTCTCGCAAATGAATTTTGTTTATAATATAAATAGTAGCTCTACTTGGTATCAAACATGGTAACTGAAAATCAAAGGACACAAACTATAGATTTTTTTAAGGGTCATACATCCGGTTACAGCTTAAAACACAATCTGGTTAATTGCATTAGTTTCTGGAGAGGAATTTGAGGACGAATTTTTGCTCTTCACTTTACTTGCTGATTAAAGCCAACTTTCCTGTTTTTTAGTCATTGAATGATAATGTCCCATTTCTCACCACTTCAGATTTTCTTGCACAGATTACATTACCTCATGACTCACAACAATTATCTAAGGATACAAAGTCAACCGCAGCCATTTACCTGGCATGTGGGGTGGATCCTTCAAAGGTTCTTTACACTTTTGCTCAGTTTTTTTAAAGAAATAATATTTATAGTGGAAATGTCAGAACCATTGTCCATTGCGGATAAATGATATTTATTTCTGCAAACAGGCTTCAGTTTTTGTCCAGTCTCATGTCCGTGCACATGTAGAATTGATGTGGCTGCTAAGTTCTGTAACACCAATCGGCTGGCTAAACAGAATGATACAGTTTAAAGAGAAATCTCGCAAGGGGGTGCGTTTATAGCTGTATGCATTTATAATTTCCATTTTTAATTAATTTATCTTTTTATCTATTTTGTATCTAGTCTGCTTTGCCTAAATTTTGTTTTTGTTCTTTCTTTCTTCCTAGAAACAATAAATTTCCTTCTTGACAGTGACCTTCTAAAAGTAAGATGGTTTTAATTAAAATATATACTTAAGACTGACTTTACTTATCTATTTTGATTATTTAGTTATATACATTTTTTAGGAATAGGATTTAAATAAGATATTTACTTCAGACTGACTTTATTTTTTTATGTTGTAAGTTCTGTGATGGTTGTGGATGCGTATTGTGTATCAATACTTACTCCTGCACATAATTTTATGAACAATCATAAAATAAAATAATTATGACACACGCATATATTCAAGTAGGGAATTAAAGCAGTTATTCATAATTCATAATCTTCTATACTATATACAAAGAAAACTGCCCTTTTCAGCACTTTTGGGTTGGATTTTTCATTCCAAAAACACTCTCAATTTTCAATACAAATAACACATGTAACAAATAGATAAGAATAAATTTAAATATTAAAACAAATGTAACAAACACGATATGAATATATATTTTTTTTTGTTTTTTTTCCTTTATCATTTAAAAAGTGTAACAAACTAGATGAATATATTTATACTTACTTTTTCATCATTCCAATTATACCTTTAAACAACTTTTTCTATAATAAAATTGTCGTTGGTGTCATTAAAAAAAGAATTTAGATTATACTATTTTTTTTTGTTATATTATTGGTGTCATTAAAATAAGATAATCATGATTAGTTTGGTTTGTTATAACTTGAAAGCAACAAACATTTATATTTTTAGTCTTAATCAAAATTTCATAAAAAAATACCGTTCATAATTTTCAAACTTTAACATAATAAAAAGAGCGGAAAGACGGGCACGTGAGTGTGCGTCTTTTCGCTAGTTTAATATAAAGAAGATTTCATTTTGAATGGAAAGAACTTGTGTGCATGCCACATTCTTTTTGAGCTTTGTCTATGCTTCAGCTCTCAATACTGCTACTTATTGACCTTTTCATTATTATGAAGCACGGACACTCCTTAGGTTAGGCGTGTCCCGATGTCAGACACGCGTCAGTGTTCGACACCGACACGACACATATGATTCCATTGAATTATGTGATTTTATCAAATTATTGTCGGTATTGGTGTGTTAATGTCCGTGAGTGTCTGTGTCGTGTCTGATTTCCGTGTCCGTATCCGTATCCACACTTCATAGCTATTGCTCTTCAGCTAAAGTAAGGCAAAAACTTATGTTTAGATATTTAGGCCTTGATGGCTGGTGAAGACTTTTATAAATTATTAGTCCGGGCCTTTTTTTTTTCTTATCTTGTCATATTGGCTTGTATTATTTATTCATCGAAATAACTTATTCTTTTGGAATTGGATTTTAGGGAGATGATGAAGTTGGGGTTGCTCTTTTGACTTATCCTGTTCTGATGGCTTCTGATATACTTCTATATCAGGTGGGTTTTGACACTATACCTCATGGAAATTCATAATTAACAGTTTATGTTCTATCTCATATTCCCCCTGATTTATTATGTAATAGACTAATAGTGAAAGTTGAAAAATCCAGGAAATATGCTAATGTTACTTAATTTGATTGTAACCTTTTTGAAACCTCTGTAAATGCATTCTTATATTATATTTACCTTGAGTTAGTATAATTCTTACAAAAATGCAGCTTGCGTCTGCAGTCTGATTTTGTCCCTGTTGGTGAAGATCAAAAGCAACATTTGGAGTTGACCCGTGACTTAGCTGAGCGGGTTAATAATTTATACGGAGGAAGAAAGTGGAAGAAATTAGGCGGGTGAGGATTTATATTGGACATAATAGCCATTCACTATTCAGCTTCATTTTTAGATTTATGTTAGGCTTAACCATTCTTTATTTTGTCCATTTATGACAGGCGAGGAGGTACTATATTTAAGGCAAGTTATATTTCATCCCACCAGAATGAGCTGATTAATTAAAAAGCATCTGAAATGTGTTTTTTCTAACAGAGTTTTATGGGATATAGGTTCCAGAGCCCCTTATACCTCCAACTGGAGCACGGATTATGTCCCTAACCGATGGCCTGTCGAAGGTTTTTTAAATATTTCCTCTTTCCCCGCTTATGTGCACGCGCGCTCACACACACACACACACACTTCTGTATATTAACTCTTCAAAATTAAGCTGCAATGTCATTTTTTTATCAGCTGTAATAAAGATATTCAGAATATGCTGCCTCGTCCCTAAACATTAGTCACATTTCAAATTACTAGACGCATTTAATATTTTATTTCAAATATATCTCCAATTAGTACTAGTAAGTGTCTTGAGAGATGAGAAGTCATAGTTCAGCACATGTATATACAAAAGATATTTCAGGAATATCCATACATAAAATAGATACATTAAATAAACTACCTACTCCCTCTGTTCTCTATTAAGCAAATTTAACTAACTTCACACGTATTAAGGAAATCAGTTAAAGTCAATTAATATTTTTGATTTAATAAAAAACATAGACATTTTCAAAAATAACCTTTCATGAATAAATATAAAAAAAAAAAAAAACTGCATCTGGTGTGCACCTCCTTTTATTGTTCTTGCCTTTACATGTTCACTCCTCAAAAACAGAAATCTCCCACTATTCTTTTTCTTTCTACTTAATTATTCTTTGCCAATTTTTCATTGAAAATTTTGATTTGTCCGTGCTAGAAGTCTTTTATATTGAACTTGAAATGATCTTTTTATCTCTCTTTTTATTCCATTGCTGCCTACTCTAGAGCTATTCGGTGCTGTAGCATGGGGAATTGTTACAACTAAAGGTGGTATTGGAAAATCAAACTCTAATTTAATGAAGGGTATTATGGGAATAATAACATAAAAAATTGTGAAGGTATTTAAAATTGTGTATATTAGAGAGAAAAAAAGTTGATGTCTTTTTTGCTTATAATAGGGAACGGAGGGCTCTTTAATATATGTGAAAATGACAAAAGGAGCTTACAATAAGGGACACACGTAGTATCATATGATAGTAACATTGCATGCTATGGATGGCATTTGCCTGGGAATTGAACTGAAGAACATTATTGTTTTTATTTGAACTTATAAATTTATTCTGACAGTGTTGCGGGTTCAATTTTATAGATGTCAAAGTCTGCACCTTCTGATCAATCCAGAATCAATATTCTTGATCCTAAAGATGTAAGTAATTATATTCACTAGAAACAATTTGCTTATGTTGTTTATTTATTTTTGTAGCTCTTGTTGCATGGTGTATAAGTTTTTTTTTTTCCTGAACTGTTTGCATTTGATCTATGTTAGAATTTTTTGTTGCTTGTAATGGTTAATGTTAGAGACATCAATTGTGATTTTTACTGCATATGGCATATCTGAGCAAGTGTGGTATCTGATCATAATCTTTGTTTTGCAGTCCGTACTCTGTAGCATTCAACTGTGAAAAAGTATTGAATTTACATTAGTATAATTTTGTAAACTTACAACTTTGATTTTTATTTCGAAATGAATGTGTGAATTTGGTTGAAAGTCGATGGATGGTTTGTCAGTTCCTATTAAGAATCCTCATCTTGGTTGTATGACATTGAATGCTGGGAAGTACAGAGTGAACCAGAAAGTAAGCTTAGTATTGCAGAGATAAGAATTTTACGATGCAAGAGTTGCCACACAAGAAAGTAAAGAATTACGAATGAAATAATTAGACAGTCAGTCGAGGTAAATTTGCTGGTATAAAGATGGGAGAGTTCGTCGCATGTATGAGAAGACCAAGAAGGAGGGTAGACTAGATGGAGGATACCTTCATAGTTAAAGGTAGAAGTAAACTAAGGAAAACTATAAGTCAACCATTAAAAGGAATTTGGATTTAAATCGTCTACCTTATGCTCAAGTTTACTAAGATTTAAGTTATCATTTGAAAGAGAAAACATTGCAATCAATTTTTATGAATTGCAGGCAAACCAAAATGTTATTGGGCCAGAAGTTGTCCTTTGCCTGAAACAACCAACTTAAGTGGGAACGAAGTCACAATTTTCTGTTATTGGTGCCGTGGCTGAGTCTGGACTATGGTTGGACAATGGGACTACCAAAACAACCAACTTAAGTGGGAAGGTCGTATGTGGCTGGTGCCAACTACTCAACCATGATTTTGGTTTGATGAAGGGACTATGATAGACTGTTGTAGTGTGCTAAGATCAATGGCCAGAGAGTCTGCATTAGACTAAATCGACAAGGTAGAAAGCGCAGTGGGATAAGAGTGACATGGCAAAAAATACTCACAAACAACTTTGAACTGGTAGCATCGTTTGGTTTGCAACGAGTCAGAAACAAACTACAACTTGTACAAAACCAAACTAGAAAGAATTGCGCATTAGATTGGACCTAAACAATGCGTACAGATCAGAAAGTTGAGCAGAAACAGACCCAAAAAACAGAGCGGATGGAGAAGAGCTAAAAACCTGATGGCCACAACACACAAAAAAAACCAGAATTGACAACAAAGAACCTTAGACCCAAAGCTGCGCAAGCAATGAACAAACCTCCAAAATTTTGATTCCATTCTCAGTTACTTATTGGGTTACATTAATTTTATTATTGGACACTTGGGTTAAAATTTACTTGTGGTCAGGCATTCCATGGCTGATTCCCTGGATTTTTGCATGTGGTGGTTTACATATTATATAAAGATTATGTGGATTTAAACTAAATGATGATTCTGTTACCCATATTGAATGAAGCATTCTTTTGCAAGTTGCATATTGATATATGGCTAAGTTTGCTATTTGCCCTGTAGATGTTAATTTTCCTTTCTCTTGCTCAGAGTTTATTTATTCTGTTTTTTAGCTTATAGCAAACAAGATCAAACGTTGCAAAACTGATTCATTTCCAAGGTTAGTATTGTTATTATCCCTTTTTAATCATATTTTATAATTATATAATGCTCACGGTTCTTGGAGGCTTCATGCCTTTGTCTTTAAATGCTCACCTTTTCTCTTCATTTACTTGTTGTCTATAAATATTTTAAAATTTGGTGGTTTTGAAGTACTTTAAATATCCACTGTGGTGAATCTAACAGCTTGGAAATCGACAATCCTGAAAGGCCTGAATGTAATAATCTTCTCTCTATATACCAGCTCGCTTCTGGAAAAACAAAAGAGGTCAGCAATGAATTATATTTCCTTTTCATTTAAAGTTGTTTAAGTCACCAACATCTTAGTGGTTTTGGAATCTTCCTTGTTCAACCAAGCGTGTTTGATGCTTTCAATGTCAAGATTTTACTCTATGGTTTTACTTTTGTGCCTGCAAAGTGTGTGCTTTTGGTATTTTGAGGTAAAAAAATAAGATTACCTACCTAAAAGGACATGAAGTTAATAAATTACACATGCCCTGTTATTTTTCCTTTCCATTTAAATTTAAATATATGTGAACTGCGCTGATAACTTCATGTATACTGGTAGTAATTTGTAGATGTTACAAAAGAATGCAAGTGACGTGTGGGATGTTATGAGAATCACCTCATGTTAATTTTGGTGTAATTGTAAGATTTTATCCACTAAATGTCGTAATGGCCATTAGGAAGGTTGATTGGGGATTGCTCATTGTAAGATTTTATACACTTAATGTCATAAAGCCCATTGAACCCATCTGGTCTCTTTCTTCCCTGGAAATTGATCCGGCTGGTCCGATCAACTTGTCAGGAGTTCAGAGATATGGGAATGAAAGAAAGATAGAAACGATCATAAGAATATGTGTTATTGAAAGAAAAGAACTATCCCTAAGCATTTCCTTCCACGACAAGTCCAAGGGATCTTTCCTTCACTTACAAACTATCAAATATACAATATACATATACGCGTACTCTTATTTATCCTATTACCCTTCTAACTTATTAACTAATTCTAACTACTTTTTTTTTTTGGTGCAACTAATCCTTCCTACTTTACACCCCTTTATTATCGTAACAGATATGTGGTTCAAGAAAATGTTGTCTGTTTTTTAATCCATGATCATGAATTAGTCTTTCTTGCAATTCCAATTAATTTTTTTTTAACTTCCTCAATATATTACTGCCAATGTTGAGGAGAATTACCGAGCATTAATTTTTGAAGTAGTTCTTTCTACTATGGCCAGTCAAAAGGCCTGAGATGGGATATTGAACATACACAGAAAGTTCCTGTTCATCAGTCTTTATTGTTATATTTCCTCAAAGCATTTTCCAATCATGTGGTGATTCTTGGCTTTAAAACATTTACCGAGATATTTTATTTGATAACCATTTTTGTGTGCAGGAAGTTGCGCATGAATGCCAAAACATGAACTGGGGGACATTCAAACCTCTTTTAACAGATGCCTTGATTGACCATTTGCAACCCATTCAGGTTCCAAATATTAAATATTAAACTTGCACATATTTACAAGTTTATTTGGATAACTTTAGTGTTTAATGACCCTTTCTGAAGGGAAAGTTTTAGACTGATGTGTGGAATATTTTACTTTTATATGAGTAAGTAGTGTTTAATTGCTTTCATAAAGTTCAATTTTGAAAATATTAGTTTATTTTTGGAATTGTTTCCATGAGAATAAGTTTTGCCTGGATAGTTTTATGTAGGCTTAATTGCACTTATGGCCCTTTTTTTTCAATTGTGCGATTTTGGCCCCTCTAGTTTCAGTTGAGCAATTTTGGCCGCCTACATTTACCCCCTTTCTGATTTTTTAGTCCCTCATTCAGCTTTTGACGTTAAATTAGCTGATGTGTCATTTTAATGCAACATGTTCCGTCGTGTTGGTTGGAGTGGATTTTTAAAAAAATATTATAAAAAGGAAGTATCTACAAAACAACAAAAAATGAAAAATGTTGACAAGAAGGTGAAGGCGCATACATAACAAGAATTTAGGAATTTGTAATCCTTAACTGCCTTAACATCAATGTGTGTGCCATTATAACCTTCAACTTGAACATCACTTTGCATTCATCTTGTCGGTCACAACATGAAACATGAGCTTCCACAATTCCTTTGCATTCTTTGTTGCCGAGTTAACACAACAAATGAAACCACTTGTCTGACAACGACACATAGCGGTAAAGATTAGGATCTTCAACTTCATAAGGAGTAGGCTTCCCCTCATCTATATACTTCATCGAGCTATCCGCTCTTTCCATCAGCCTCATTGATAGACAATGCAAGCTCTTAGGAATGGACTTGGTGGCAATCAAATTTAAGAAAGCACCCTGCTTCATTGCCTTTGTATTGTTCAACTTCTGAATCTTGAGCTAGTTATTGAAGGACTCCTTTCTAATGTTGAACGTGTTTCATTTTTTGTAAAAAATAAGTCATGTGAGGGTATTTAATATTAATACTTTTTTTTCATAATATATGTTAAAATATTCAGCAAATAGGAAAAGAAAGAAACCCCACCGACTCTCACTAACACTGTGTCCTGTCCGTCTTACAAAATTCAAACCGATTCACACAACACAAGCAATTGATTCTTAGAAGAAAGAAACCTTTGAGTGACATGGAACCGCTGCAGAGAACTCGCATCACTACAAGATTCAATCTGCGAATTCCGCATCCAAAGGCCTGCAGAGCAACAATGATGGCAATCCGTTAAACGACAGCTGAACTCATGTCGCCTAGACATCAATGATAGGAAGAGAGAATTTGATTATCTAACAATGTCGGTGTATGAAAAGAGAAAGGCTTGGAGAAAAGGCCAATGATATTGAAGATCAAGTGAAGGATCTTGAGTCCATCAAGAATAATTATCAATTACATGTGAGCATGCTTGAGATTAAAGAACAACGGTACAAACTGCTCAAGACAAAAGAGAAAGCGTTTGAAGAAAGAGAGAAGCAGTTTGTAGAACAAGGTGCGTGAATGACAAGTGAAGTACCTTGATTTGAAAGAGGGACAGTTTGTAGAGCGAGAGCAAGAGAGCCTGAATCAAGATTTGAAATCCAACGGAAGGAACTTAGAGAAAGAGAGAAGATGTTTCATTCAAAATGAGGACTTTGTTGAAAAGTTGAATGTGCTTGATTCATTGGAGGAGCAACTTGAAGAAAGAGAGAAGGTCCTTGTTTCAAAGGAGAAGTTCAAACTGCAAGTAATGCATCTTAGCGAAACAAAATCAGTTTGAAGACCAGGAGCTCTTCAATCTTGTGAAACAATATTTAAAGAGCAGCAGATACTTGACTACGTATGAACTCATGTTGTTTCACAATAGTGAAAAGCTCCTGATCTTCAAACTGATTTTGTTTCGTCTCAAGATGCATTACTTGTAGTTTAAACTCCTTTTCCTTTGAAACAAGCACCTTCTCTTTCTTCAAGTTGCGCCTCCGTTGAAACAAACACCTTCAACTTTTAATCAAAGTTTTCATTTGAATGAAACACCTTCTCTCTTTCTTCAAGTTTCTTCTGTTGGATTTTAAATCTTGATTCAAGCTCTTGCTCCCGCTCTACAAACTGCTCCTCTTTCGACTTAAGGTACTTCACTTGTCCTTCATGCACCTTGTTCTACAAACTGCTTCTCTCTTTCTTCAAACGTTTTCTCTTTCATCTTGAGCAGTTTGTACCTTAGTTCTTTTATCTCAAGCACGTTCACACGTGCTTGATAATTATTCTTGATGGACTTGATATCCGTCGTTTGATTTTCAATATCCTTGTCCTTTTCGTCTTACAACGATAGTGAGAGTCGGTGAGATTTCTTTCTTCTCCTATTGGCTGGATATTTAAAAAAATATTATGAAAAAGAAGTATTAATGATGAAACATGTTCAACATTAGAAAGGAGTCCTTTAATATAACCAGCTCAAGACTCAAAAGTTGAAGGATACAATTTTTGCTGTGAATGAACTGTTAACAAAGGCAAAGAAGCAGGGTGCTTTCTCGAGTTTGATTGCCACCAAGTCCATTTCAAAGCGCTTGCATTGTCTCTCAATAGGCTGATGGAAGAGCGGATTGTTCATCCGGAGAAGTATCTAGATGAGGGGAAACCTACTCCTGCTGAAGTTGAAGATCCTAATCTTTACCACGATGTGTTGTTGTCAAACAAGTTGCTGCATCTGTTGTGTTAACTCGGCTACAAAGAATGCGAAGGAACCGTGGAAGCACATGTTTTATGTTGTGACCGACAAGATGAATCTTGGAGCAATGCAAATTGATGTTCAACTTGAAGGATAATAGTGGCGCGCACATTGCAGCTAACGATTACAAATTTATGAATTCTTTTTACATATGCGCCTTCACCAGCTTGGTAAAATGTTGCACATTATTGGTTGTTTTGTAAATAATTCTTTTTTATAATAATCAATAATGGGGTAAGAGTGTGTGTGTGTGTGGATGGGTGGGGGGGCAAAATCGCTCAACTAAGTCTAAAACTTGGGGAGAAATCCTAAATTGCAATAAGGCTTTTATATTACTTAAAAAAAGTGTTATTATGCAGTTATTTTATTATAAAAATATTGGTATTAATTTAAATTAGCATTTCTAATAATCTTTTGTACCTAGAGTTGGTAATGCATTCTATTCATGTTTCCGAGAATTAGTCTTTGTTAGCGGATATAGTTTTTTTCATTTCCTTCTACCCCTATGTAGTCTCTTCAACTGGTTAGCAGACATAGTTTTTTTTGTTTCACTTGTATAACTATTTGCCCCTCACATATTTTCTGTGAGCTTAGGGTTTTGCATTATCACTCCATGTTTTTTTTTCCTTCTCTTTAACAGGTTCGCTATGAGGAACTCATGTCAGATTCAGGTTATTTAGATAAAGTATTAGGAGAAGGTGCTAAAAATGCAGCAGATATAGCGGATGCTACTCTTCATAATGTTTACCAAGCAATGGGATTTTCGAGGAGACAATGATGGATGATGCTAAACATATAAGCTATAAGATTGGTGAGATGACCACTTAATTAAAGCTAACTTTTATATGATTCATCATCTGCCTCATTTTGGAGTAATCATGGGCATGTATAGTTGACTGCTGGAAGTGGAAATATTATTTGACGCAAAGCCTAAAGGTTGTGTATTCCTGATGCAATAAGCTCGATTTTTTTTTTTTTTTTTTTGGTTCACTCGATGACTATCGTTGTTGCATTCTTTTAGTTTTACTTTACTTGTTTTCGGTCTCCTCCATTATTTATTTGTACTGTAATATTGAAACCAAATTGATAAAGATTTCACCACTGTATTTGATGGATACACGGCCTAGTCATCTTAAGTTGGGATTTTCTGCATTTTTTAAAAGATATGCAGAACTCTGTTTATGAGAGAAAGACAGAGGACTGCATTGATGCTAATGGTAGCCTTTTTTTATCCGATATTTTATCAAACTCAAAGATTTGCACGGTAAAGGAGGGGAGGAATCGAATAAATTTATTTATATTGTTAAGTGGATTCGAGAGATATGATAGGGAATAAGCTCGCATCTTTATTCTTCTAATGTTAATTTGCACGGTAAAGGAGAGGGAACTGGAATAAATTTCTTCATATTGTTAAGTGGATTCTAGAGATATGCTAGGGAATAAGCTTTATCCTTTTTGTCAATACTAGTTTATTTTTATTTTGTATTTATGATCTATCTACCGATATGCAAGGTCCTTTTAGCATGCATCCATGGAAGTATTGGTCCATAGCGGACCACAATTTTCAACATTGATATCTTTTTTGAAATTCTAATTAATGAATTGTCAACATCAAATTATTTTCATCTTTCCCCCATTTTCTCCTCTCCTCATGTAGATCACAATTTAAAGATAAGATAAATAATGAGGAACAAACTCAACCGCGGAGGGCGAGAATCCTTGAGTACAATTACTTAGGCTTACTAAACGCACCAAACTACATAGAACTATATTAAACTATACTAGTTAGACAGTTAGCCATTATAGTTATGGCTGTTATGGACTCTAATATACATCTGAGGCATAATTGAGGTAAAGTAACTTCTCATTTTCAATAGAATATTATGTAAACTCTCACTTTTTCTGATTCTTTGATTTTTCCTTGTTTATTTATTTTGAAAATCCATGATTTATGCAATTGATTCTCGCTGCATGGTTTGCGATGTCATCTGCAATTTTCGTTGTCATGAGCACGCTCCTTTATCCATGCTTCTTATGGAATCAATTTGTAAAGCCTAGCTTCTCTGAATCAAATGCAACGATTTCGATGTTGCTCCACTACTCCGTTTATCTGTTGAGAATCATTAGATTCATTAGAGTTTCGGTATAGATATCAATCTAACGGCTATTGTGGTCCATTATGAACCAATGCATTCATGGTCAATGTTTGCATGCTAAAAGGACTCGACGTTCAAATACACACAAATTACGTAGAGTAAACATAAATTTGGTAAAACTAAAATTTTACCTGATATAAGAGTGTTTGATCAAAGACTCATTTTTTTGGGTCAAGATCAATGACTTAAGTAAATTTCAATTGACAGTGAAATCAAGAGCACGATAATATAAAGTCTACACACAAATAGTTGAAGGAGACGCATGAATGTTGAGAGTATTTTTTAGTTTGTGGGTGGTTGCTTTCATTCCAATCAATCAAAGGCGAAAATAATTCCCTCGCATCGCATGAGTCAATGACAAATACCACATCCAGCCATTGCTTTATTTTTTTTCTCCTCTTTTCCGCAACTATTAGTACCACCACTTGCCTCTAAACATGATCATTGTTTATATCCTATCCCCTCCCCACTAACTAGTTTTAATCAAATTTCAAATCCAATACCATATATATTACCCCACCAATACCATGAGTATTATTACTTGGACACTAGGAGAACCATATATTTTGCGCTAAATGAACAATGATACTCCCATTGTCATCATTGCAGCAAGAATTAAAATGTTGTTTGATTGATTGCAAGGTTCTTTCAGCTTATGCTTTCTGTCTCCCCAAAACTACGATAATGTTGGCATTAGTAAACTCAAAGCCTGCTGATACGGCAAATAAGGATCCATTTACTTTATGAAAATGTTTTTTTTACTTTTACTATTTAAAATGTCAGTTTTACTTTTATCAATTAAAAGGAAAAAAAAAAAAAAAAGACTCACCAAAGAGACTATTTTATCTTGTATTTCCGAAAACAATGAAAATAAAAAAAAGAAAACATATTCAATTTTTCCACCGGCTTTTAACGTAACCTATAACTCACCAAAGCGTCACTTGCAATGTACCTCCCCTGTATAACTACAAATATATTATGTCATGTCTTTTGGAATAAGCTAAACGAGAGCACTAGAAGTGAAGTGAAGTAAAGTAAAGAGTGATACTCATTCATTCATTTCAGAGCAGATCGAAGTAGAACAAGAGTAGCATTAGTAATTTGCTAAGTTCACCGGAGAACAGGTATCATCAATCGACCTTCTTTGATCCCATATATATATATCAATAAATTTTTTTCAAACTAATGTTCTGTTCTGCTCACACGCACTGAATAGATGAAATCTGAATGACACGTAACACTGTTTCGGTTAATACAAATTATCTCATCCCTGTCCAAATTCCAATCGTGCCTGCCAATACTGTTTTCTTTACAGTCTTGCGGTGGTGAATTTCTTAACAATCACCCTCACCTTACTGGCCCCATGTCAATAATATTGTAATTACTTTTATTATTATTATTATTATTATTTTAATATATTTTGAAATTATTAACATTATTTTATTTCTTATTATACGTTCTATTTTTTTGACTCAAAACTATTATATTGTTCTCTATATTATATTTAAGAATTTGTGATAACTTCTCTTTTAATTTAATTTTAAAAATGCAGCCTATAAATCAAAAAGTGAAAACTCGTTGTAGTTCTGAAAAAAAAACGCGAAACTCAATTTGGTACAATGTTGTTATGAGTCTCTTTAGGAGTTACCATGTCTTGTTGATTATTTTTTTTTTTTTTGAAGGATTGATTATTAAGGATTAATTGTTCATTGTCCGACTATCATTCGGGTAGGAAACTATTCCGAATTTATTTTAGAGAATAATTTTTTTTTTCCTAAAGGATCATATCGAATTTCATGGGTTTCTTAGGAAATTATTTCTTTAAAGAATTCTCTAATATTTTTTTGTCAAGTAATCTAAAGACTAAGGGTGTGTTTGGATCACCAAAGAAAGTAAGAGGAAAGATTGTAAGAGGAAAGATTGTTAAAGGAAAGAAAGTATGAGGAAAGTGAATGGAAAGTGAGATGATTTGTTAGGTTGTTTGATTATAGTGAAAGTGAATAGAAAGTGGAAGGAAAGAATAAACTATATTTTGTAAATGACATTTATACCCTTTTATAAAAATGATATATACACACATGTATTATTTTATAATAATAAAATAAAATGATAGTAGGTATTATGGTCTTTTCACTCAAAAAGCAGCAATCTGCCCACTTTCCGTCCTCAAACTTGTGGAAAGTTTTTGAGCGTAGGTCCCACCTCAAAACTTTCTTTCCCTAACTTTTCTTTGTCCTGCCAAACGGTGGAAAAGTACTGTAGCCACTCACTTTCTTTCCCTATCCTTTCTTTCCCTTATCTTTCCATGGATCCAAACATACCCTAAAAGTTAACCTTTTTAAGATGAATAAGTGGGATGTTCAGGTTCAAATCTTGTATATATTATGCAATGTCTCTAGTATATATTATGCAATGTCTTCATCAACTGAGTTAAGCTAACATGACAAAATATTCATAATAAACCATCTACTTACCTCGTGATAATACGGAGTATATGCACCACATGTGGTCTAACAAATTCTGCACCTAACAAACCACAATGGAGGATTTTTTTTTTTTAAAAAAAAAAAAAAACACAATGAAGGAGTCGATAAGAAATTAAGAAAAAACTCCATGAGGACCACATTCACAGAGAAGGAGGGGGTGACGTACGATATTGCTGCAACGGTACATTTTGCTTTCAGAGTTTTTTGGACTAGAAATACTTAGACACGATATTTGTATGTTTGGTTTTCTGGTTTGAAACATGTTGATTAGGCAATCTGATAAGAAGTGTTCCATTAAATATGATGGGCCTCCTTAATCCAATGGTAAATAAATATTGTAATGATGCAACATCAATATTATTCCTTGTGCTTATTAGAGAGGTAATAAATTTATATCTGATGTTTTTTTCCTCAATTTTGTTTTTGATGCATAGGCTCTAATTCTTGACAGGGTTTGTGATATTAATTAGTTAATTAATTTGAGAGTGGAAATCTGAATCTTTATCTAAATGGAGGCTGAAAAGGGTGTGTCTATCAAACAGTACTCAAATGAGGAAGTGGATGATGATGGAAGAATCAAGAGAACCGGTATGCATTCATTTCATTTCAGCATCTCTTTTTCTTTTCTTGGCATTTCAGAATCATATGTCCTTTTCATATAATTCATGTGTTTTATGTCGTTGTTGATACTCAAACAGTTATGAAAAAGATAGAAAAAAAATTAAATGTTCCTTTGAAAGATGTTTTCTTTTAAAATAATTTATTTTGGAAGATGCGACATTATTATATACTGCCATCTATTGAAATTGTCAATTTCTTAGCAAAATAAATAAAGAAGTTGAAACTTGAAAATAGTCCTCTTATTTTCTTTCATGACGTCAAACGGTGTCCTTTTCTTTTTTTGCAATAAAAGGTGTCTATTTATATTAATTTTTGTGGGGATTGTGAGTTGAAGGAGTAATAGAATTTGGAATATCTGATTTTCATGTCCATATTAACTAATGCTATCATTGAAAAATTAGTATATGACTAAAATTGTTTAAGTGTAAAAACTAAAAACAGAGAACACAAACTCATTGAGCAAATAAAACAACAACCAGTTAGATAATATATTTGATGTATTTAATGGAAATAATTGGATTTGAATGGATGCTTGTGGTTGCAGGGAACGTGTTGACGGCAACAACACACATAATAACAGTGGTGGTGGGTGCAGGAGTGTTGGCTCTAGCATGGGCAATTTCTCAACTAGGATGGATAGCTGGCATACTTGTTATGATCACATTTTCATCCATTTCTATTTACACTTACAATCTTATAGCTGATTGTTATAGATATCCAGACTCAGTTAATGGCAAGAGAAATTACACTTATATGCAGGCCGTTCATGCTTACCTAGGTATATATCATAAATACATCAATTCAAATTTAATCTAATTCCCACATTTATCCGACTTGAGGGATTAATTGCGCGGTAGAAGATACCCGATTCACGCTAAAATTGTACTACGTATATGATAATGTTAAAATTTTGTCCACTATTTTTGTCAACGCTAAATTCTTGTTCTATTTCAAATGTTTTAATTAGTTGCCCATTTTGTCATTAGGTGGAACAATGCACATATTTTGTGGATTGATTCAGTATGGGAAACTCGCTGGGATTACAGTGGGCTACACTATAACTTGCTCTACAAGCATGGTGTAAGTTATTACATTGATTAACCAGAGTATTTTTGGTCCTAAAATATGTGAGTGAGGTTGTATTATTGTGGTCCTTGAATGCATTGAAATTGCAAAACACCTCAACAAATTGATTAATAGAAGACACATTTGAGAATCAAACTAACTAACGAAAAATATGTTTTGAAGACTAAACTGATTAATGAAAAAGTGTATTTATTTATATATGTTTTTGTAATTTTGATGCATTCAGTCTTAATATTTAAGAAACAAAATCATACTCCCTAATTTATGGTATTGTTAATGTATACATGTGGCAGGGCTATAAAGAAATTGATTTGCTTCCACAAAAATGGCCATGAAGCTTATTGCAAGTTTTCAAATAATCCCTACATGCTCGGTTTTGGGATCCTTCAGATTTTATTGTCTCAAATCCCAAATTTCCATAAGTTAACATTGATATCAACTGTTGCTGCAATTACCTCTTTTGGTTATGCATTAATTGGAAGTGGACTCTCTCTAGCAGTTGTGGTGTCAGGTATAACCTTCATCACTTGTGTCTTTCCAACAAAATATTAACAACATATATTCCAATTATTGGATAATTATGAAATTTGTTTGACAATATTATTCCAATTATGTATTTACTAAGGCATTTTTGGCTGTGAATAGGGAAAGGAGAAAGAACCAGTTTGTTTGGAACCAAAGTAGGACCAAGGTTATCAGAAGAAGACAAAATTTGGAAAGTTTTGACTGCTTTGGGAAACATTGCACTTGCTTGCTCTTATGCTACTGTTGTCTATGATATAATGGTAAAGTAACATTATATTATTAATTAGAAGTATAAAAAAGTAGACTTGGCATATTTGATTCATCCACTAGTCCCATTGATATCAGTTATCTCTAATCTATGTTTTTATTTAGGACACATTAAAGTCAAATCCACCGGAAAGCACACAGATGAGAAAGGCAAATGTGTTGGGGATCACTACAATGACAATACTTTTCCTCCTATGTGGTTCACTTGGCTATGCTGCATTTGGTGATCACACTCCAGGGAACATCCTCACTGGTTTTGGATTTTATGAGCCCTTCTGGTTGGTTGCTTTGGGGAATGTATGCATTATAGTCCATATGGTAGGAGCATATCAGGTAATCGAATTTCTGTTTTAGTAACTGATAGATAAAAAAGAGATCATATTAGAGACACAACTTATTAAAAACATAATTGTATGTATGTTGATATAACGTTGCAGGTGTTAGCTCAGCCAATATTTCGTATAGTTGAAATGGGTGCCAACATGATGTGGCCGCGTTCATCTTTCATAAATGAGGAACACCCAAACAAAATTGGCTCTTTGACATTCAACATCAACTTATTTAGACTAATTTGGAGGACAATATTTGTGATAATGGCCACAGTTATTGCCATGGCAATGCCATTCTTCAACGAGTTTCTTGCATTGCTTGGAGCATTTGGATTTTGGCCACTCATTGTCTTCTTCCCGATACAAATGCACATCTCTCAGAAACATATAAACAGATTTTCATTGAAGTGGTGTGTGCTCCAACTATTGAGTCTTGTTTGTTTTTTTGTTTCAGTAGCTGCTGCAGTTGGTTCCATTCATGGAATTAGTAAGAATATCACAAAATACAAACTCTTCATGTATAAACAATAGCCTATTTCAAAATGGAGCCTAGAGTTATTGTAGCTCATGTAAAATAATTTTCTTTTGTTAATCTAAAATGTAGTAATGTTGTTTCTAAGATCAAAAAACTATTAAACACATTGTTATATCTTGTCCACCAAGTTATTTTAGAATTTCCAATTATTACGTCTGAACACGCTTTAATTGTTGCTTCTATCTTTTCCATGTAAGCATTCTTTTAAGACTTACTCCTCAAAAGATTTTCACAAAAGAAAAATATCAAAATCAATGTTGATTATCCTCAAAACTGTATTATAAGAGTGTGTTTCGATGAAGTAATCAAAAACTAAGGAAATTAGAATTCTAACAAATTCAAATGCTTCAATTGAATTGTCTTCATCTCTAGTTTTTTTTTTTTAATTTGGATATGGTAATAAAATTCTTCATTCCTAAATATTTTTTTATAAAATTTTAAAATGTTGAGTGACAAATTTTCATAATTTTAAAACGTAGGGTACGATTTGGAATTTCTAAAAATTATAGGGACCGATTTATAATTTATGGATCATTTTGCAAAATTTGAAAAATTCAGGCACCAATTTTAAAAATTTGAAAGAATTAATCACAAGGACCAATGTGAGATTCACCATGTATAGAGTAAGAAAGCAATTTAAAATTCTTAATTTTCTATTTGAAATTACTTAAATTTAGCTTTGACAACATATTTCATGAAATCCTTTCATTTTGAACACTCTTCCAATTTATCATCAAAACATAGAAATTTACATAAAAGAATCTAAATTACCCTATGGAATTACATTACTTCAAAAAATTCTTCACCCACCCATACGGTATTTGGGGATTGGGTTGTGTGATCTACTATGGAGAATGTGTAGTCGTGATGATTTGAGGATGGATGCCAGAAATGAATGATTTAATAAAGAACTTTCATAAAATTTTGCTACTTTGGGTGCGTAAAGAGTGTCTCAAAGACATTCGTTATCATTTTCCTTTAATAAATGCAATAGACATGAGAACTTTCAATTGCTTACATTTCCAAGGTTTATTTAGCTTTAGGGTTTGGTCTTTAAGACACAAAGGAAATGGTCAGCCTTAATTGACATCAATAATTATCTACCTAGACTCTATAATCGTCCACCGTTATGATTAGAAGTGTATACTCCCTATGGAATAGAGATAATTTTCATTTCTTAAAATAAATGGACATCATCATCATTATAGTTTTGGTGTATAATCCTAATTGTAAGTGATTTTTTCTTTATCCCTTAATATAAGATTTTTTTACAAAATTTCACATGCATTAATGTTTTCTTTACAAAACTGTCCCTATTTAGTTCACTACTCTCTCACACACACACACACTCTCTCTCTCAATATGAATATTTATAGGGGTGAATATGTAAAACTTCTGAATAATTTCTTAATCCAATTTTTTTTCTTAATTTTCGTGATTTTTCTAAAGGTTTCTATAATAAGAGACAAAGTGTATGTGTGTGTAAAGGAAGATGTTACATGTGTGTAAGAAAAAGAATAAAATGTGTTAGAAATTAGAAAAGTCCTAAAGCTCGTAGGATTGCCAATAATCCCTAAAAGTTAATAGAAGTTTTTTTTAGAATATTCTGTCATCACTTATAGGTATCTTAGAAAAGTTCTCAAAAAGAAGATGGTCTTTGTTGATATAGGCGATCAATTCTTTTCAGTCATCCTCAACTATATAGTTCATTCATACGCAATCTCTAGATCCATCCCATTTGTGTTTTCTTCCACATAAGTGTGACAAAAGTTGTTTCTTGACCATTCCCCATAGAGTAGCGACACTTGTTTCCCTGGTCGGTCCTTCATTGTGACAATTGCAACGTTAACTCTATTTAGTAGGAAGGATATTTGTCGAGAAAAGGCTCATTTTCTCTTTGACACAAAACACAAACGAATAAATGAAAAAATCACCTATTACACACATTCTCGTGTCTTTTTTCGCACACGTAAGCACTTCGCTTGCAATAATAGGAAAATGATTAATATCATGAACAATTTACTCACAAAATAGTCTAGATGTTATATCATTGGCAGATACCCATGATTTCTAGGAAAAAGAAAGCAATTACTAAGCAATATCCATTTCTTCTTAAAATCTAACAATTGTTATTCATGCAATTAATGATGTTCTTCAAGATAAATAGCAATGTGTTCATCAAGAATGCAAATTCATTCGATTCTAACATTAACTATATTTAGTAGGAATGATATTTACACACATTCTCATGTCATTTTTTCCGCGCATGAACGCAAGCATTTCCCATACTATAATAGGACGATGGTTTTTATCATGATCGGTTTTCTCATGAAATATACGTCACACTAAATAGTCATGATATCGTATCATTGACAGGGACCAATGATTTCTAGGGAAAAAAGTAATTACTTAGCAATATCTATTTTCTTCTTAAAATTGAACAAGTGTTATTCACGACGTTCTTCATGATAAAGAGTAATATACTCGGTAAGGATTAAAATTAGATCGATTGTAACATTAACTCTATTTAGTAAGAAGAATATATGCCGGAAAAAAAAAGTTCTCTTTAACATAAAACACACATGAATAAATGAAAATGTCATCAATCACACACATTCTCATGTCATTTTTTTTTCGTGCATGTACGCAAACATTTCCCTTACTATAGCAGGAAAATGATTCATATCATGACCAGTTTCCTCACTAAATTATGTTATTTAGTAAGAAATTGATATTTAGTTTCTCTTTGACAGAAAACACACACAGATAAATGGAAGTATAATCAATATAATCACACACATCCTCGTTGCCTATTTGCGCATACACACGTTTCCCATACTATAATAGAAAAAGCTTTCTGGGTGGTGGGGGTTACCTAGCAATGTCTCTTTCTTCTTAAATTCAAACAAGTATTATTTGTGTGGTTTATGATGTTCTTTATATAATAGTTGGTAGATCCCAAAAGTCAAAGTTTGAAATTCCCCAATTGATAGGTTATTCGTAAATTACATTGTAAATTATCAATAAGGTTGGTGGTTCTCTTTAACTTGACATGAGGGTAGTTCTTCTCTAATCTTTCTTTTTTGTTTAAAACAACATTCCAAACAAAACAAATAGTGCAAGAGGTATTCAATTTAACCTCCGACAATCAAAAGGAAGACAATTCATAAGATCAATACACCACTCATAAAATAGACGGTGATCACCCTTTATCTTAGTCATAAACTATTTTCAATATTGACTCTTAACGAGTCAGAAAATATTCTACCACTTTTTTATATCTTAAATAATTGAATGTCAAATCAAAGCTAGACGTTTTCCCTTTGACCTTTCGCCCTAAAAGAAATATATACCTTGGATAAGGTGTGAAAAACATGTGGCATAACCAACATCACTATGAGCCATTTGTCTAACTCATGACAAATAAAAGAGAGATTTCACATATTGAGAACAAGTGTATTTCTCACTCTTGTAGTCTAAATTTTGTATATACAAAAAAAAAAAATTGCATTGAACGGTTAACACGCTTTGAATTTAATTCACGTGTAAATTATATTGAGGTTTTCTTTAATTATATTATTGATGCGAAGTATTCTTCAACTTTGTCGATAATTAATCTTCGTAGGTTCTAAAATATCATCTCTAGTGAGGTTACCCTTTCGTACCAAGTTTTTTTTTCCTATCCACAAGGTTTAAATTCAAGACTTTGTTTAAAGAATTTGAATTCAGTTTTACTTGGACCATTGTATTGTTAGTCAATTTTATGGGGTTTGACCAAATATTATTAGTTTTTTGCTCATATATTTTAAATGGTATAACATAATTATTTTCAACTTCACTTATAATTTCTATTTATTTATTTTGACTTGTTGAATACTCAAACTCCTAAAACAATCAAAATAAATATCTTATTTAAAAGAAAATGTCGATATAAAACAGTTATAAGGGAACGTTTATCTGAATATAAATAAATAAAATGTAGATAAAATTGAAAAAAATATTAAACTATTCAAATATACTCCTACTAGAAACAAAAAATACAATTTAATTTTATTGAACCCCACCTGAATGAAACAAAGGAAGACTAGAATAATAAATAAGAGAAGTGTGCAACGTCAATGTGATTTACTCATTCTCCCGAGAGAGTGAACGACCTACGCGTCATCGCTTCCCACAAGGTAACATTTATTTTGACTTCTTTGTCACACTATCAGTGCATTGTGTTCATCTTCATCACAAATAATTAATTGATTCACATTACATTGCTATACCTTTATAAACCTTGTTTGTTATTCATTTTCTTCTTCATAAAATTTCAGAGAGGCTTCAAACCTTTATTTTGTTTCTGAGAAATGAAGGAAATCATAGAAGTGGAATCCGGTGTTACAACTCCAAGTGCTCTTCTTGATGATGATGGGAGAACCAAAAGAACTGGTATCATTTCTCTTTCTATTCTAATTCTAATTTAGTAATTTCTCTATATTTTCTCCATGCATTTCTCATGCTTGGTTTTTACAATCTCCTTGTTATTTGGTTTTTAACAACCCGTAAATCATGCACTTTTTTTTATCTCTATACTCCGTCCAAAGTATGTATTTGGTCCACGTTTAGACGAAATATATATACATTTTTGCTTATATTTTGTTATGGAGAAGGAAATATCTATATACAAATCGAATATTCATCATGTATAATTGTGAAAATTAATTCATGAGATACTGTAGGACCTAAGCAAGCAATAAATTCTTTTTGAGTTTTAGTGTTGGTTTATGTCTGGACTTAAGTTCTAACTTAAGATCTGATTAAGCTTTGTGTTTGTAAACTATATGAAATGTAATTACAATGACAATTTGAGTTTAAAAATGAAAATTAATAAAACTACCAATTCATGAATTTGCCCTTATGATTCATCGAACGTTTCTTGCATTATTTTTAATTTTTGTGCTTCATGAATTTACCCTTTTGATCACTATACTGTCATTTACTCCACAAACTAGTACGTTAAATATCAAAAGGGCAATCACTAAACTAATAGGTAGTAATATCTAAAGACAATCAAAAGGGCAATCCCTAAACTAATAAGTATCTAAAGACAATCAAAAGGCAATCACTAGACTCATTTTTTTATGTTCTTTTACTCCCTCCGTTTTAAAATGAGTGTCGCTTTAGCCAAAAAAAATTGTTTCAAAATGAATGTCACTTTCAGTTTCCAATGCAATAATAACTTTTTCTTTTCAATTGTACCCTCCAATTAATACTCTTCACACTACTTCCAAAGTATTACTTTTAAAACTAACCAATAGTTAATAAGGATAATTTGGTAAAATAAACATTCTCTTTCTTTTAATCATTGTATTTCTTAATATGTGTGTAAACACCTAAAACGACACTCATTTTGAAACGGAGGGAGTACATAACTAATTTTTTTATGTTCTTTTACATAATCTAGTCATTAACTACTTTTCCCAACCTACAACTGTCGTGATTTAAAATTTTGATACATGATCACCAGGGGCGGTTTTACCACCCAGCTAGCCTGGGCACACGCCCGGACTCAGTCCCGGATCTCGTAGGAGACCCATAGGTGCCACTGCAGTCCTCAACTTGCCTATAACTATCATGTTATCCATAATTTATCATATATCACATGGTGTTGCAATGGATAGGCACGATCCCAAACTCCCCTGCTCCGTGGGAACCCTCCTTTTTTATTTTCTATTGTATTAAAAAAAATATTTTTATTAAAAAAAAAGGTTCCGTAAAGGACTCGAACCGCGGTTGTCCACATTAATTTCTTCGTCCACATTAATTTCAACAAAACAAACCACTGCACCAATTCACAATTTTGCTAATATCCTAAAACTGTTTAATATATATTTTGAAAATATTTTGCCCAGGCTCTGCAAAATTTCTGGCTCCGCCACCGATGATCACTGAACTATTTTATAGATTAGTTCTCATTCATGAAAGACTAATAACACATCTTATTATTCGTTTGTATTCTATTTTTGTATAAATTATTATAATTAGTTGTTTAAAACTAACATAAAAACAATGATAATTTAGATTAAAAATATATTTTATAAATAAATAGTTATTATTTTATTAATAATATCAATTATTAATCTTTTGATAGCAAGTGTATATATGGATTTATATGGGATTGCAAATGAGTCGGTTTGTGTCGAGCTTGTTTCAGCTCAACTTGACCCGAGTTTGATATCAACATTTTCTTTAAGTTTAAACTCGACTTGATTGAAGTATGCAAATAAAACAATTCAATTTGTTATAGTTCGAATCACATCACATAATTTATAAGTCAAACAATTAACAAAGATCTTTGACCTATGAAAAATATAAATGTAAATTAGATCTATGAAAAATAATTCTTTTTTTTTTGGATAAATCGTTGTGCTTCAAATGATTAATTATATGTCCTTCATAAAAAAAATATTAATTATGTGTCTACTTATATATAATTCTCGGTAGAATAGAGGGTGCGTTTGTTTCAACTTTAAAAAAAAAAAGATTTTGTGTCAAAAGAATCTAGAGATTTTTTTTTTAGAGATTTTAAAAAAAAATCTGAAGTTATTTGTGTTTGTCTACTATCCATAAAAATCCATTTTTTTAAAAAAATGAGTTCTAACATGCACATGTGTTATCTCCTTGTTGTTGAAAAAAATAGATTTTGAGAAAAGCTAATCCTAATAGCTTTTCATTTTAGGGTCAAAATAGATTTTTTTGATAAAATGATTTTTCTAAAAATCCTAAACAAACACTTAAAAATGAAAAAAGTGATTTTTTTAAGGGAAAAAATAGATTTTTTTTGGAAAAAATCTGAAACAAACGGGCCCAGAATCACCACATAAATGAATTCTGTGTGCTTTGCTTCCCAGCGAAAAAAGAAGTTTTGGGTGTTAATTTTTTTTTTTAAAGAAATAATTAAAGTTTTTTTTTTTACTTCAATTAAAGAAATAGTTAAAGTTAAAAGTATATTTTGTCAAAAAAAAAAATTAAAGTTAAAGTATATATTTTTTTGTAGTCAAAAGAAAAATTAAAATAAATAAAAGAAAGAGATACAAGAACGAGGGACATTAAACTGTACAACGCAAACGGTGATACAACAATATAAATCAGACATAGTGATCAACTCTAATATATCCTAACAAGAATTCACTAATTACGGATGCAATCCAATGAACTCGCGTACATGCACAAAACCAAGATACAAAAATATGAAAAGTGAACATTGCGATGAACATTGCGAAGAACAGTGGACCGTCATAATATTCCTAAAGGCTTAAAAGCCTTCTAGAAAGGATTCAACACTTCGCCTTGTTCCAAGACTCGTGCTTGGGGGACTATAGACCGTCATAATATTCCTAAAGGCTAAAAAGCCCTATAGAAAGGCTCAAACGCCCTTCAGAAGGGCTCCTGAGGCCTAGGCGTGCCCTCTCTAGGGCGCTGCCTTTCTTAGCTTCTAGAATCCTCTAGAAACTGCCTAAAAGACCAAAAGCCCAGCTTCGTTGGGGTTGAAGTCACGCTAAAACAAGCCCACAAGGAAGTTATAAATACCACCCTTGGGAACACTCTCAAGGCATCTCATAAACAGTCTAAACCCTAGATTCCTATTATTGTACTCTTAGCAAGTACAAACAGTTATGGTTTAATTTCAGCGAATGGATCGATTGTCAGCATGATATCAAGATCCAAGTGCTAACAGCTCCTTGAACAAATCAGCAAGCGAAAAGCTCTTTCAAGCACGAAGTACCGGCGTGTGGGCAAACAAGACGACTTGAAACCTGCAAATCTCAACATATTTAGAAACATCATAAAGTCAAAGAAGTAAGCCACCAAATGCAACCGGTTTCATATAGACGCGTAAGAACTCAGATCGAGGGATGAGTCTTAAAAATCAAACCCTTTCGGGTTAATAGAACCAGACCCTTTTGGGTTTTTGAGTCACAAACACGCAACCACTATAAAATGAGTAAGTTTAAATAACTCAATCTTGTATCGAACAACATAATAGTCGTCGAAGACCCACAAAACAAGCATAAACAAACATCCGACGACTATCAAACAAAACAAAACACACAAAGAGAATTGAAACGACAACGGAAAACACCCACTCAAACCCGAAAGAACGGATATGAGTCTACCGAACGGTGAAAAACTACTGACGAACAAGACATAAATGCCCATCAACGAACAACCGACAACTGACGAAACAAACACAATCGACGAGCAACAAAAACCACAAGAAGGAGCCTAACACCAACGCAATCCAAAAACAAACCACCTCCCGACCACAAACCACCACCATCTATCGATGCGCATGAACTCCCATTAGTCTTGCTAGAGCAAAACTGAAGGAGACCCAAAACGAGTCAACCACCCCTTTGCGGACCCAAAGTCGGATCTGGAAAAGAGGAGTTTGTTTCACAACAGATCGACGATTGGTGGAGATCTAAAATGAAATAGTAGCCACCGATAGAGGAAAGGTAAGAGGGTGCCAACTATGGTGGAAGGGACGAGAGTCCCCTGGTGGTGCGGCCAAAAGGGTCGAGCACACCACCTCTCAGTCATGACTACATCTTGGTAGTTTGGGTTTGGATTTGGGGGGAGGGTTGAAGTTTGAAATGACGACGCGGAAGTAAGAAAGAAGCTTTTGACGAAAGAGGTGCGAGCTTTTTAGGAAGAGGCAATTTTATGTCATGCAATTTTAAAAGTTAAAGTATATATATTCATGTAAAAAAAAGGTTAAAGTATATACTAATATATTTTTTTTCAAATAACTTAATAACTATATATAAAATAGTCTGAATTATATTTTTTATCTCTTAAATTCTTTTTGGTCCATTAAATTATAAACATTAAACGATTTGTCTCCTTTTTTTCTTGTCATTTTGATAACTTTACTTACAAATATTAGATATTTTGATCCTTTAAATTACAAAATTTAAACATTTTAGTCCTTCCTATTAGCTATGGACCAAAATGTCTTAATATTTCAAACTTAAGAGTGTCCAATATTTATTTATATTTACTCTTAATTCAATATATTCTTCTTTGGTGTTTATAATCACGGTGAATGCATCAATAATTAATAAAATTAATTTGATAATGGTGTTGTTTTGAACGAGAATTGCAGGAACAGTATGGACTGCGAGTGCACATATCATAAACGCAGTTATTGGGACTGGAGTGCTCTCCTTGCCATGGGCTATGTCCCAAATGGGTTGGGGTCTTGGAATATCCTGCATTTTCATCTTTGCTGGTGTTACACTCTACACTTCAAATCTTCTTGCTGATTGTTATAGATCACCTGATCCTGTTACTGGCAAAAGAAACACCACTTACATGGAAGCTGTCAAAACTCACTTAGGTGGAAAACAACACGTTTTTTGTGGATTGGTCCAATATGGCAACCTTGCTGGCTTTACTATTGGCTTCATCATAACAACATCTACAAGTATAGTGTAAGTTTTCTTTTATGTTTCATCAAATAAAAGAAAGCATAAATTATTAAAATTTTATATCCTGTAATAATTGTAGTGTAAAAAAAAAAAAAAAAATCATTTCAGTTAATCATGTGATGTATTAATGATGTTAATTGCATGTATATTTCAGGACGATACTTAAAAACAATTGCTTCCGGAAGAATGGGTTTGAATCTCCATGCCGTTTTTCTAATAATCCATACATGATTGGTATTGGAATCATTGAAATAATACTTTCTCAAATCCCCAATTTTCACAAGTTATCTGTGCTATCAATCATAGCAGCTTCCATGGCTTTCGGGTACGCATCCATCGGTGTTGGACTTTCACTTGCAACCGTTATCCAAGGTTAGTTAATCTCTCTCTCTCTCTCTTCTTTGAGTTCTTTTCGTGATAAATCTATCTTTGAGTTATATATAAAATAAAGCAAAAATTGAGATACCACTCAACACAAACATTCACTTTAATATTTTATTTTTGATACTCATTTTTTTTATTAAAAATTACATGAGTTATACCATTTAAAAAACGAGTCTCACATAAATTGATGTTAATGTTTCAATCACTACTCAAGTTTAGTTTACTAGACAACTTTATATTAGTAGAGCTTATTGCTAATTTGAGTTGAGAATTTCTTTTTCCACACTCTCCTTGCTTCTCGCGTGAGCTCCACTTTTTCCATCTTCAAATTACCCTGGTTTCTCACCAGATCAGTTTCTAAGAGCACTTGTATTTCATATGTTGACATATTTCAGATTATATAGTCCGAACTATTCATATTTTTTTCGAATTATGTTTTCCAAATTGTTTTGAAACAAGAAATGTAGGAATCAGGGTAATTTGAAGGTGTTTTATGAATTTTTTGGGGATTCAGATTAAATAATTCGAGTTTTCTACAATATTTAAGATTATATAATCCGAACGGGGATAAAATAAGAAAAATGGAGGGCGCACTAGAAAGTAGAAATTAAGAAATTCTCATATGATTTATACAATATGCGTTGGGCATATGCATGTAATTTGTTTCTTGCGTACACAATGATCACCGGGGGTAATTAGAGGATGCTTTACACACACCCGTATATTGCTACAAACTCCTATTCTTTTTTAAAAAATACCTTAAAGTATACTTTCTAGAGGTTCATGATATAGAATATTCATAGCATGGTATTAAAGGATGATAAATGATATTTTAACGCAGAATTTAATATTAAAATTCGACAATAATTTAGTTGACCAACAGAGTTCAAAGATGTGTTTAATTACATTTAGTAAACAATTAATGAATATAAGGTGTCACAACTCATTAACCCTTCATTCAATGCAATTAGCTACAATTTTAAACGATATTAACGACGATTTTCAAGTGTATATTTAAACTTAGATTGTAGTTAATGAATATCATGTATATTTGAACATTGAAGGTAGTGGTTAACACTTCAGAGTTTAAAATCGTGATTAATTGTGTTTTGTGGATGATTCAAGAATTGTGACACCTTGTTGTATTCATTAATCATTTATTGAAAGTAATTAACCACATGAGTAGTAAGTACTAACAATATTCACTCTAACATTCTATTTTTAATAGAGCAATGCTATTTGGTGCGATAAATTAACGCACGAAATTGGATGAATGGTCTAATAAAGAAGTGTTTCATGAATTTTCGGATTTTTGTCATGTTTTTAATACAAGACATAAAAAGCCACACAACATCACTAACACCTACTTAACATCACTAACAAATAGAAAATAATAATTCATTGACAGATATTAGGGCATCCAACTAATTATATATAATTAAAAAATTCTTCAACTTTTAATCTCTATAAAATTTTCGATCATCACTTTTGGTCCCTATTTTAAGTCAATTTATGTGTAGCATTTGTATTTTATAATAAAATTGTGTGGAATGTTGTAAAAATTTCTCCCAAAAGAAATTAGAATTTTTCAACAGGGCAGGCCTAAGGGCCAGGCCACCCAAGCAAGGGCTTTAGACCTCAAGATTTTGTAAAAATTTCTCCCAAAAGAAATTAGAATTTTTCAACAGGGCAGGCCTAAGGGCCAAGCCACCCAAGCAAGGGCTTTAGACCTCAAGATTTTGGGTTAAAAAAAGGCCTCGAAATAAGTCAAGGTAGCTATAAATATATTATATGACATACAATAATCAATCTTTATCTAACTTAGTTGATCAATTTTAAGGCTTCAAATCCTTTTGGTCCTAAGTTAAAATCTTGGAGTTAACAAAACTTGTTTATTATGCTTTTAATAAGTATTGTGTTATTTAACTTTTTTAATAAGCAATGTGTTATTTTTTTTAATTCCAAAAGGCCTCTTTATAAAATTTGTTTTAGGCCTCTTGACACGTTGGGCCGGCCCTGTTTTTCAACAAATATAAATTACAATCGAAGGCCCACAAGTGAAGATGGAAATTTTTTTAAAGATTAAAATTGTTTTTTTTTAAAAGACTAAAAAAACATATTTGATTTAAAATAAGACATTGATGATTGGAATAATGGGTTGTTGTGACTTGTGGTATTGGTGGAGGTAGGGACAGTAAGGATTTAGGATAACACACACAAACTAAAATAAAAGTTCCAGACTCTGGGTTGTCTCAACGGTGAGTGAGGCGGTGATTGACACAAACCAAAGAAAATTTATGAAGGGATTCTTTTATTAACATTCGTCTAATTTCGTGCGTAATTTTGTTGCATCATATAACATTTTCCTTTTTAATATTCATTCTCTTATTTTACAAAACTAATGTAAGTTTTTCTACTTTATGTGTGACCTATTTTAAAAAACGGTTGGTCCACATGAATTTTATTACTCAATAACAAATCGGGTGTCGGAAAGATAATCTTAGAGTGAGTATTGTTAGCACATCTCCAATATCATATATTTGAAATTTGTTAATCATCTAAATTATGTCTAATTTTGATGTAAATTGGTCAATGAAAATAACACAAAGGATAACATTCAGTGGCTAAAGCCTTTTGTTGTGATGAAGCTAACAATTATGAGGACTTATTAATTTGGTTTGGAACAGGGAATGTAAAGAGCACATCATTTTCGGGAAGCAACAAGGGGCGTAGTTCAACAGATATAGCATGGAATATCCTTGTTGCAATTGGAGACATTGCACTTGCCAGTGCCTACACTCAGATTGCAGTAGATATACAAGATAGTTTGAAATCATCACCTCCAGAAAATAAAGTGATGAAGAGGGCAAACATGATTGGTATATTCACTATGACAATTTTCTTCATGTTGAATGCATGTGCTGGATATGCTGCATTTGGCTCAAACACTCCTGGTAATATACTCATGAGCTCTGGCTTTCACAAGCCCTTCTGGCTATTGGAATTGGCCAATGTCTTCATAATTGTTCACCTTCTAGGAGCATTTCAGGTTTGTTGGTTAACATCAACACATTATAAAATTGTCTTTAAATTCATCATCATATATATCTGCCCAAATTCTATTTAAATTTTTTCAAATATGTCACTTTTTCATGTTTTCAAGATTAGTATGAGAAACGGTCTAAAAACATTTTTAGTTTTTATTTTATAAAGTTTGTGTTCATTTTAAATTATTAACAACAAGATGAAAGGCTTAAACAATTATGATAAAGAAAATATGTTGGAAAGGCAAGAATATGTTTTTAGAAACAATGAAAATAGTGTTTTAACAATATATCCAAAAATGTTAGATAGGTTAGATTGTGTTGGCTTTTTGAATTTGATTCACTGTTTAATTTGCTTACAATCATATTTAACCTTTGAAGTGAATTTTGGGTTTTACTTTGACTCGATGTTTTCGGTACAAGATTGAACTAGTCGGTTCAACCGATTGAAATGAGAATTGATCAATTAGTTCAACCACGCTCACTTTTTAGTCTATCTCAATCGAATCACGGTTGGTTCAACCGATTCTTTTTGTTTCCTGTCACTTTTTTGTAAGAAAATGTATTTTTAATACTTATATTTTTATTAGTCAAAGTTCAATCGTGGTTCAACCAAACCAATGGAACCATCATTTGGTAGTCTCACTAGTTTGACATCTAATACATTTTTAAAATATTTCTTTGACTAATTATTGTATTCGTTTCTTCTCTTCATTTTACCCTGTAATAATGGACACTGATCCTAAATGATTTATGGACAGGTAATAGTCCAACCTTTATTTCGTATAGTTGAAATATTGGCTGCCCAAAAGTGGCCAGACTCAAGTTTCATAACAAGGGAAATTCCTATGAACATTGGCCAAATAAAATACACCATCAATCTCTTTAGGTTAGTTTGGAGGACTACATTTATTGTGGTGGTAACTGTTCTAGCCATGGCAATGCCCTTTTTCAATGACATGATTGCCCTTCTTGGTGCCCTTGGGTTTTGGCCTTCAGTGGTGTATTTTCCAGTGGAGATGTACATTGTGAGACAAAAGATCAGAAAAGGAACAATTCGTTGGTTTGGGCTTCAAACATTGAGCCTTTTCTGTTTACTTGTGTCATTGGCTGCAGCAATTGGAGCTATTCATGGGTTGAGTCAAGCTATTGGCAAATATAAACCCTTTATGTATAAGGCATAGTGAGCGTGCTTTCTTGGTTTAATTAATGTATTATATGGATTAGGATCGCCTATCATATAATACTATATAATTATACAACTTTGTAAACCATTTAGTATGGTTACTGTCTGTGTCTGAGTTTGACGATATAGATTTTAGACTGCTTAATGAAATAAACGAAGGGAAAAAAAATTCTGCTGCAGCTAAAAGATTAAGTTACAACATGATAAAAATAACCGTGTCACGCAATTTTCAATCTCGGCTGTCAGATCTCAAAATAACCGTCGAGGTTGTTTAAAAGTGATTTTGTTATTGTAAAATTTAAGTCATCCAATTTCAAAATAATGGTTGAGATTGTTCCCAGCATGTAAATGTTTGCTTCTCTAACAGTACAGAAATGTGTATCACTGTCTGCACAAGCTGCGAGGACAACAAACACGAGTATTTGACTGCTTTAAAACTGAGTGTGTTTGTCTGTGGAAAATTGAATACTAAAGAGAGACCCTTCTAGTTAAATGATGAATTAAGGCTTTTGAAATTTTGACTAATCGAACAACACATGAAAACAGCCAAACTTGGAATAAATAGATAAATGGAAACTTTCCTAACCACTATATTTGACATTTACATTGCCACTGATGCCAGTTGGTTCATGAGTGCTACGTGATAATTGACTACCGGGGCAACTCGTGAAATGGTTTTGGGGTAAAAGTGGACAGAGTGAAATAATTTCAAATGTTTCAAAAAGTTACAATAAATCAATTGAAAATAATTTACAAAATTGAGTATTTAAAAAATCAAGAAGCCCACAAGATTTAAGGGCAGCAATTTGTTTTGATCACAGTTCATGAACTACACTACTGTAGTGTTAAGAAACCACACATCAACTCGTGTTTCTAAACAGCCCCATTATGTTTGGTTAAATATTTTTTTATACTTTAAAATAGCATGCTTCATCATTATGTTACTAATGTTGACTATACATTCTAAGCTTGGGGAGGTTTTAGACTATGCTTAGAACTGGAGTAGTGTTTTTCCAAGTTAGTCTGTCTTAAAATAGGTATGTCAAAACCTTTTTGACATAATAGGCTAAACCAATAGTAACATGTATTTTTTTCAAGACTTAAAAATCAATTTTTTTTAATCACACGGTAAGTGAAGATTCGGTGGTAATATAGGTTTCAAGCATAGATGAGATATGAGATATAACTTAGTACAAACTTTTCTTTCTATAAAAAGTACAAGAATGAGTCAATATGACGTTGAAAGAGTTGAAAACATGACTCTCTCTCATAAAAAGAATTTGAGTTTGATTCTTAGAGTTGTTCATTTGGTGGATAACAAAAAAAAATTATGTTACACTACCAACTTAAAAGTTAGTCTCATAACGAAATCTTTGAGCGTCTAGTCTATTTGGTGGATTAAAGATTCTAATTAGGATGATTAGTGAAAAAATTAAAATAATGAAGGAGAAGTAATAATGGGATGACACATGACACATATAATGTGTAATATAAACCAACCCAAGTAATCAAGTGGAAACTTCCACCAATGACGAATTGGCCATCACAGAATAATCATGCCATAAAACTCGTGTTTGAACAAAACTCTTTAGTTTAATGAATTTAATCAGTGTCACTCTCGTGCAGTTGAAGTCTATGGTTAGTTTCTTTTTCTAATGCTATACTAGTATTTTCTTCCCTACGGTTATATCAATATATAAACTAACTAAATTCACAAAACGTGTTAGATAGAACTAAAACAAACAACAAACACACTCACATATAGTCTACTACCCCACATTAGAGAAGTGAAACCAAACCAGCAGCCATGTTTGAATTTACGCAACAACAACTTTAACCATCATTTCCCGGCAAATATCGAAACCGTTTCTTCAAAATGTCTAAACTACCCCTATCCATTTCAAAATTTCCATTTTCTTTCTTCTTCCTTCTAACCTTCATAATACCCTCCAAAGTAATTTCACAATCCACAACCACCGAACAAACACTCCTCCTCAATCTTAAACGTCAACTGAATAATCCACCGTCGCTTGAATCATGGAAACCGTCGCTATCTTCGCCGTGCGATTGGCCGGAGATCAATTGCACCGGTGGCACCGTGACGGAGCTTCTCCTCTTAAACAAAAACATCACCACACAGAAACTCCCTTCCATAATCTGCAACCTCAAAAACCTCACCAAGCTTGATCTCTCCAATAATTCCATTGCCGGCGAGTTTCCGACGTGGCTGCAAAACTGCTCCAATCTCCGGTACCTCGATCTCTCCCAAAACTACTTCGCTGGTCAAATCCCAAATGACATCAGCAAACTCAAATCACTCACTTACTTCAACCTCGCCGGTAACAGCTTCACCGGCGATATCCCGGCGGCGATCGGAAAACTTCAAAATCTTCAAACACTTCACCTCTTTCAAAACAATTTCAACGGAACATTCCCGAAGGAAATTGGAGACTTATCCAATCTCGAAATTCTCGGTTTAGCTTATAACTATAAGCTCAAACCAATGGCGATTCCGATTGAATTTGGAAATTTGAAGAGCTTGATATTCATGTGGATTTCACAGTGTAACTTGATTGGAAACATTCCAGAAAGTTTCGAGAATCTCACCAATCTCGAGCAGTTGGATTTATCAACGAACAATTTAACAGGAAACATACCTAGAAAATTGTTATTGCTGAAGAATTTGAATTCTTTGTTCCTTTTCCGTAATAGGTTATTTGGTGTGATACCTAATTCGGTTCAGGCTTTGAATTTGACGCATATAGATTTGGCAATGAACAATTTAACTGGTGCTATACCAGAAGAATTTGGTAAGTTGCAGAATTTGATGTTTCTGCACTTGTATTCAAATCAGTTATCTGGTGAGATTCCTAGTAGTTTAGGGCTAATTCCAAATTTGAGGAATTTTAGGGTTTTTGATAATAAGCTGAATGGAACCTTGCCTTCAGAATTAGGAAGGTATTCAAAGCTTGTGGCTTTTGAAGTTTCTGAAAATCAACTAGTTGGTGGGTTGCCAGAACATTTATGTAATGGTGGTGCTTTGTTGGGTGTGATTGCTTTTTCAAATAATCTCAGTGGAAACTTGCCAAATTCGTTTGAGAATTGTGGTTCTGTTACCACTATTCAACTTTACAAGAACAGGTTTTCAGGGGAAGTTCCTTTGAGTTTGTGGAATTTGACAAAATTATCAACCTTGATGTTAAGTGATAACTTGTTTTCTGGCAAAATTCCAAGTAAATTATCATGGAACATGTCAAGACTTGAGATTAGAAACAACAACTTTTCAGGTCAGATATCTGTTGGAGTTTCTTCTGCTTTAAATTTGGTAGTTTTTGATGCAAGAAACAACACGTTCTCTGGTGAGTTACCAAGGGAATTAACGGGTTTAACACAGCTCACTACTCTCATGCTTGATGGTAATCAACTCTCTGGAACACTTCCATCGGAGATAATATCGTGGCAATCGTTGAATACTCTAACAATCTCCAGAAACAAAATTTCAGGTCAAATACCCATTGCCATGTCTTCTCTTCCTAACCTTGTTTACTTGGATTTGTCTGAAAATAACATAACTGGTGAAATCCCAGCTCAGCTAGTGAAATTGAAGTTTATTTTTCTCAACTTGTCCTCCAACAAGCTAACAGGGAACATCCCTGATGATTTTGACAACCTTGCATATGAAAATAGTTTCTTGAACAATCCTCAACTATGTGCTCATAATGAAAATCCCAACCTTTCAAGCTGCTTGACAAAAACCACACCACGCACTAGGAGCAATTCATCTTTGAAAACGAAAGTCCTTGTTGTGATTCTTGCTGTTGCAGTCATTGCGTTGTTGGGCGCAGCTTCTTTGGCCTTCTGCACTTTGAAAAAGCACTGCGGCAAAAAGCCTGTCGGGCGTAAGCTTTCAACATGGAGGCTTACCTCATTCCAGAGGCTTGATCTCACAGAAATAAATATATTCTCAAGTTTGACAGAGAATAACCTCATAGGAAGTGGAGGGTTCGGGAAAGTTTATCGGATAGCTTCAACTCGTCCCGGTGAGTACATTGCAGTAAAGAAGATTTGGAATGTCAAAGATGTGGATGACAAACTGGATAAAGAATTTATGGCTGAGGTTGAAATCTTGGGCAATATTAGGCATTCCAATATAGTGAAGCTTTTGTGTTGTTATTCAAGTGAAAGCTCCAAACTTCTTGTTTATGAATACATGGAAAATCTTAGCCTGGATAAGTGGCTGCATAGAAAGAAGAAGAAAACATCAGTTTCTGGGTTGAGTTCACCCACCGAGAATCAACTGGTGTTGAGTTGGCCAACGAGATTGAACATTGCCATTGGTGCTGCACAAGGCCTGTGTTACATGCACCATGAATGTTCAATGCCAATCGTTCACAGAGATGTCAAGTCTAGCAATATACTGCTTGACTCTGAGTTCAAGGCGTGTATAGCAGATTTTGGGCTCGCCAAGTTGTTGGTGAAGAATGGGGAACCATACACCGCATCTGTTCTTGCAGGATCTTTCGGCTATATTCCACCAGGTAAGTGATGCTAAATACAAAAGTTTTTCATATCCATATTGAACTTAACTGATTATAGGCTTCACTTGTATGGCAGAATATGCATATTCAACCAGGATTGATGAGAAAGTTGATGTGTACAGCTTTGGAGTTGTGCTCCTGGAGCTAGTGACAGGAAGAGAGCCTAATTATGGAGGTGAGAATGCATGCAGTCTGGTTGATTGGGCATGGCAGCATTGTAATGAAGGGAAATGTGTCACTGATGCATTTGATGAGGTTATGAGAGAAACACGTTATGCAGATGAGATGACCAAGGTCTTCAAATTAGGCCTCATGTGCACAAGCACATTACCCTCCACTAGACCTTCCACAAAGGAGATTTTGCAAGTTCTTCGTCAGTGTTGTTCTTCAAGTTCTGCACGTAAAAGAATGTCAACTGAGGTTGATATCACTCCTCTTCTTGGCAATACAACTTACATTTCCAGTTACAAGGATAGTAGGACTGGAAGTGAAAAGGAAGAAAGTTGCTTATATAGTGTGTAACATAGTATTCTATGCAAAAAGTATTTCAAAATGATGGTACGATAGAACTACTTAACTTCAAAATATGGTAAGATGGCTACGCATAAAATGGACTCATGGGAAAAGTTGTCCATGTTGAACAACAATTTTTTACCTTTAGATCTAATCATCATTGTAATACTATGCACCTTCTGCACACTATTCCCTCCCATTTTTTTCATCTATTTATTAATTAAAATAACAAATTCAATCTTGACAGCAAAAAAAAAAAATAACAAATTGATCATCAGCGGAAGTAAAAAATCCAACGTTCTTGAGTTGTTTTTATTGTTTGGTTATTTTTTTTCTTAAGGATTATTGTTTAGTTACTTGATGGGTGGATTTTTTATTTTTATTTTACATAATGGATGCAAACGATGGATGTCAGCAATGATTACTTTTTAATTTTACGCTAATGTTGTTGGATATTTCTTCTCAAGTGTTTTTAGGCACTTATCTTCCCAAATTTTTTTTGCTCTCTTTTATCTCGTGTTCATAAGAAAAAAAAAATTGTTTAAAAAGCATTTTAACTTCCCTAAAAAAAAGAATTTTAACTAAAAAAAGAAAAGAATTAGTAAAATTGAAACAAGACGTGGAAAATTCAGAATTCATAGATTAAATTAAACAACTAAGCAAGTTACCATAAGTTTAGCTAATGAGTGTAGTGGAATCATCTCCTTTCACCTCAAAAACAAATAATAAAACAAATTAAAATCACTTCCTGCCATAGTCATGAGTGGAAGAAGATAAATTGTTGCTGGAAAGAGATGAGAGGGAGCAAAAGAAAGGAAATGTTGTATGGTAGAGAGAGTACATCATAAGATCATAAAGTGTACTTAATCCAATGGTTCTCATAAATTTGTCCATCATGAACCAATACATGTAATGGTCCATCCTAAATGGCACCTGGTAAGATATCTACTAGGAAAGTCATGCTTCAAGTTTTGGATATAATTAACATCTAAATTTATAATCCAGGTTCTCCGCATTACAGCTTTATTAAGGCAACACAATTAGCAAGTCAGCGTAATCTTTAGAAACGAAATAAAGCATCGGATTGATAAAGTAGAAATAAGAAAAACATGCAAGAACACCGAAGAAAAATTAAAAGACCAGTCCAGGTGTTATTAGTTTGGATTTTTAGCCTGCATAATTTTGCAGGGTAGCTTACAACAAATTGCACATTTAATGTTCTCTGCTTCAAATGGTAACAAGTAATTTTGTGTGTCTTTGAGGTTTTGGTTGTCATGGTATTGATTTATACTATTGGTAGTTTTGCAACGTAAATATCTTTTATCTATTTTTTGCACGTCTTGTATTTGGTTTAGATTCTATTAATATGTTTTGCTTTTCAAAAAGAAAAGTAAAGACCAACGAAATCGCTGCAGATTGATTTTTTCTACCATCTAAACTTCCAAATTCAATGCCGCCAAAAATATCTGTTTTAACATTTTCTCTTAACCACTTAGCTGAAAAGACTATATATGATTACATTTACATAGCATGATGGATGTATCAATCACAGGTCCACATCCACATCGCAAGCAAACAACAAAGTTCCCACCTCTGGGTACGCAAATATGTTAAGTTTTATGAGATGATTCACAGCTCTGAATATAATGAGCCCATGTTTTATATACAATAGGGCGTGACCGCATTTTAAAGCATCTCCATCATGCTGTTCATCAATGTACACAAATGACCATTCCAAAACTCTCCAAAACCTTAATCTGATTAGCCTCCATTGTTTGTATCAGCTCTTCACTTTTTAAATATAGCCTTTGCCCATTCCCAGTACCTCAGCAAAGCAACAGCCCCAGTATAGCATAAGATTTTGCAGCAACTTCCATGAGATGCACTCCAAAATTATCCTCCTACAAAGCCAAAACCAAAGAAAAACAGTATTTACAATTTAAAAGTTGAATAGCATGCCTTTCACAAGCTTCTGCAAAAATTCTGACCTAGCCTCATCTTCAACTTATACACTCCCGAGTCTGACATCTGTCTATACACAAGATAGAAATTAGAAAGAGCAAAGTTAGGAATCCGACAAAGTAATCAAACAAAATTTAAAAATGAAACAAAAGGAAGGTCTGGTCTCGGAGCCTCTCTATACACAAAACAAGTCAGGTTGTTAAGCACAGTTACTGGAAACATAGCACGTATAGTGGTGCAAGACCTGCGACCACATATTCACTGGTCAGAAACTTGATTATGAAATTCAATTGCCATGGAAATTGATAGCCAAATTATCTTGAAGCAAAAGGGCCAGATATACAATCTAAGATCATAGTAAGACCCAACAAGATAGGAAAAGAAAAGGAACGGACCATATTCTGATTTAATAATATGTCAAGTGTTAACAAGTTATAACAAGGGAGGGGATAATCAAATCAGTTATTTCTTCTGAAAACGTGAAATATAGTATTCTTGTGAACTGTTAATAAAACAAATTTGTGAGAATAGTTTTGTTATAATATTAGATCAACTTTACCACGGAGAAAACAGAGAGATTAGAAAATTCAAAACCTTCAACTTCTTCAGCCACCATATTTTGAAATACTCTCTCTATTCAGAACTGATCAGGATCAGCCACAAAACATCACCCTCTGCAAAGTTCCCTTACTCTCACTATCTCTCAGACTTCCCAGTTTATTTTTCACTTCCATCCATAACTGTTCCTAATCTAAAAGTCCTCAAATAAAGAAACTCACCTCGCAATTGAGGTTCTGGGTGCTGGCAATTGGTGCATAATCCGTACATTCTGCCCTTGTGAAATTACAAGCTTTGTCTAGTTGTTGATCAATTCTAACAGCACCCTCTTCCCAATTTGGCAAGCTTTTTGTAGATATAGTTTCTGCCCTTTCCAAGCAAACAAAAGTCATGTCCCGAGCTTTGTCCTCATTGACTCCATTCTGAAATGGACACCAACTTCTAATTAAGGAATTTCACATGAACCAAACAACTTCCAAAGGGAAGGTTCTCCCGCTGATTCAGCAGGCTTCTTACCTCATTCTGAACTTCTAAAGTCCTTGATTTCAGCCTATCATGAGTGGAGTCAACAAAACTTGTTTCATTTATCTGCATGTCACCTACGTCAGTAATTGTACCACTTCCTGAGAGTCCATCAGATGACTTGATTTCACAATTGCTGTCGGTATCATTCGTTGTTGAGCCATCTAGCCTAACCCCTTCAATACACTCGATACTCATTTGAGGAGTACCACCCAATTTACTAGTACAACTTTCAGGTGAAACACACTCTAGCCTCTGTGGGCTAACAGATGTCCGCTTCTCTGGTTTATCTGGCTTAACATCCATCATTTCAGGGTTCTTCTTCCTCTTGATGGACCTTTCAGAAGAGCTGGATCCAGAGTTGCACTTTGTCGTATCATCACCCATTTTCTCAGCCGCATGGTTTATATGCCTAGGCATTCGAGTGCGTTTGTAACCATCTGGAAAAACAAATGCAGGGAGCTGCTTTCGACGAACATGAGAAACATAAATTTCCATTCCCGGCTTCCAGTATACATACATAATAATTTCTCGTCTGAACTCATCAACTGTTCCACGTATATCAAACTGCTGTCCCTCTTGACCTCTTACTCCCTCTTTTCTTTGCAAGCCCATGAAAAATGCAGAATGCGCACAAGGCTTGGACGTGTCTGCATACTCATGTGGATAAGGATGACACTGCAGCATCCCACTTGTATCTCGCTCTATCTGCTCATAGATAATTGAAAAGCATGTATTAATATACGGCCAAAAACAAAAGAATTTGTTAAAATGTTCAGATCAGACATCTTCAACAAATAAACCGCAGACATGAGACATGAACTAAATTCAGATGAGGAAAAGCCTCATACAAAACTGTACCTTCAAGGTTAGCTGTCTTAGCCGGGATTCTACCCAACCTCTCCACAAAAGTAAATCATCAGCATCTAATGCAATGATGTCTACTTGTAAATAGTTTTTGTAAGCCTCAAAAAAGACATATGGCTGAAAAAGTGCACTCCACTGTGATTTGTTAAGCTCAATTTCCTAACAGTAGAAGTATTAATCAAATAAGACTATCATAAAATTAAAAAAAAAAAAAAAGCTTAAGAATAATAAACTGCTTACGTTACAAATCTTGTTGCCATAGCAGAACTGTTCCATCATAACACGAAGAGTGCTTGTCGAGACATTGTAGCTGGAATTCATGCAAGGGTATGCAGGAGTAATTATTGGCATAATGTGATACCTGTCCCTATGGTTTCTGCGAGGATCCCATATAGGTAAATGCAGTTCGTTCTCTTCTATAGGGCATAGCATTACAGGGTTTGGCCACCGCCACTGTGAATAGACCCTAAAGAATCTAGAAACCAACATACTAGGGATTGCATTAGGGTAAAGCTGGCAAATTCGAGCAACTAAAATAGCCCAATTTACTCCTCCAAGGAATCCAGTAACCTAAACACATCGAAATGAGGTAACAAAGATGGAAACATAAATGCTCATGCCATTGGTTACTAAAGAAATTAGTAAGGTTGTAGGTATAGTTCTTACATTTGAATAAACACCACGTCTTTTAGCCCAAAACTTTAAACATCTCAATGTAGTTCGAAAGTGCTATCATTATGAAGGGTTAATGGAATACTAAATTAATAAACTTTGAATTGAATCTAATATATCAATGAAACCAATGAAAACATATATTAACCTCGACATTTGGAACAAGTTTAAGAATTTGATCCGCCACTCGGCAACCATTAAGACTTCGAACAGTTTGTTCATCAACATCATACAGAACGGAACCGTCTGAGATATCCAGGTCCTGTGGATAAGTGTATTTCAAAACGATATTAAAGTGAAGTCAAGTTTTAAGGGAAACTAGATTTTAAGGGATTAAAATGAATAAATGAGGAAAAAACCAAAGAAACATGTTTTTCTCCTAGGAAAAATAAGGCATAAATGGATGGCATAGCGGTAACAGATATGGTCATGATTAACAACTTTTTCCAATATAATGCATCAAACTTAACAAACTGCATAAATAAATTAAGATCAACCTCAAAACATGCATTTACCAAACTTATGTGTATTATGCGAACGTTGGCACACTAATCTAATATAGGATTACCTCAAGCAATAAAACAACTAAACCTTCCTACATTCTCTATAATTCCTAGAAGACATGCTATATAGCATGTATAGTGGGTGTCGAGGGGATAGAGATTCAAAAGTCAATTCAAGCATGCCAAAAACAGGAAAGAAATATAAATAACATAAAGATTCAGTACACAGAATGAAGACATGGTCACATTCAATTCCATACACCCCAAGAAAACTCAACTTTACAAAGGAAGAAGCACTCGTGCTACAGAAGCCCTAAATTCTTCACCCAAGAGACAAATGTTTTAATAAAATATAGCAGAACATATAAAGGTAAAAGGCCCTGCTGAATAAGAACCAAACTTACTTCTGGCACAACCAACATAGATATGCTTGCATACAGCAAATCTATAGATATTCCTTGGAATTTGAATTTCATTACTGGGACATGTGCATCAGGTACTGGTTGAAGTTCAGTAACTTCTTCCATTTCAGCAAGGATGTTGTGCAAAATGATGAAGAAGTCTTGCTACAAAAGAGATACACTAGCTAAAATATAACTGATGCCGAGGATTTTACTAAATGGAGGAAAAGAAACCAGCTGCAGTATATCACCTCTCGATTTACATAGGAAGGACCGATGCACAAAGTGTCTATGTCCACTCCAGGTCCATGAACCTGCAAATATGCTTAAATTATTGCAATAATATCCGAACACTTATAGAACAACCACTTACAAAACAAACAAAATGGTATTTTCATAAAACAGGAGTATTACAACATTTTATGCAATTCATAGAACAGGAATATTATGACTCGTTTACTGTCTGCTTCTATTTGTTCAGAACTGAACAACATTTTTTCCTGCAAGCCTACAAGAATGCACTAACCAAAATGGAGGAGGGGAGGGAAGTTGTTTACTTTCATGCAGTACGGAAGTTCGAGACATTTTATGATAAAATTGGAAGTAATATTCATTGGAAGTTGCCGCCTACCAGTCATTTGTTGACAGTGACTGAAACATGATTATTGTTACAAACAAACAACTGACATAATCATGCTTCAAAACTCTACAGACCCTGGGAATTAAATAATGTTGAGAGGTCTGTAGAGTTTATAAAGGTTGTTGGAAATAAACTCACCAGGATAAACCAAAAATATATCAGGTGTCCCGTGAGAGGTGGTATTATTATTAACCATATATAAACGTTTAAGTATATTCTCAAATCTTAGCCGTTCACAACAACAATTCTACAAATATTTCGAACATCCTCCTGCTTTAAGTTCCTACCATTATATTCAACCCATTTCACTGTCAATTTCTACAATAAATCAAAGGCAGACATATGTCGAAGTCCTCCAGACTCCAAATAATCAGGAGAAATTAACAACTGTTACATGCACAGAAGTTTTTCACAATATGCAAGCACTGGAAGGATCAAGGAAAAAGGTAACAGACTCACCCCTAGTCGGTAAGAGCCAAAAGTGAAAATGACGGCATTTGCATCCTCAATCATCTGATCTGTGTAGCCTCGTTGGCGGGTCAGCTGCTTCACCCAGCTTTTCACGATCTGCATTGCAGGTTAACCTTATCACTACAAAATTTTAATTTAGAAGAGTGCATTGAAACACCTCAGTCCACTACACGAACAAGGAAGAAAAAAAAAGGTGCCATCCCCATCGCATTATAGTACCGTTGGCGTTGGGGTTGAAGAAGAAAATGAACCCTGAACAAGCATTAATCTATCGAAGTTCCTGACATTGTTCTTCGATACACCCACCCCCACCCCGTTCGACAATGTGTCACATTTCATTTCAGACAAATTAAAAAAATATTTTTTGAAGGGTTAAAAAAAGATTATTATGCGAAGTAGAATATAATAATTCAAGAGTGGTGCAGATAGTATTAATTATTAAATAGATGCTGGAGCTGTAAAAGTAATTAGTGTTAATTTTGAAACCCAAAAATTTGTGAGACTGATTGTGGGACAGGGGGAGCAACTTACAACATAAAACAAAACGCATAGAACTTGAGAAAAATGATTACATTACCAAAACAAGAAAACGACAATAATAATAATGATGATGATGATACATGAATTAGTGAGTTGATTAATTAATTAATTAACTAACTAATTGTTGAAAAGCAGCATAAGATCTAAGAAATAAGTGACCTGATCAAGGCGGCGAAGAACCTCTTCTCTACTTGCAGCTTCTTCATTGCACTCATAAAGCCCCGAATCAACCAAAAACTGAAAGAAACAACAACAAAAAACGAATTTTTATTACTTTTTATACATAGAAACAATGTGAAAGCATGGAAAAAAAACAATGAATGAACCAACCTTCTCCAATTCAGTGTTACGATTGAGATCAGCTTCGGTGGGGCCAGCAATTGAGATAGGTTTTGTGAATCTATCTTTGTTGGCTTGTTCTTGTTGTGGCGGCGGGGGAAGCGGAGGTGTAGAGCCACCGTTAGGGCTGTCGGAAACCACCATTATCGTTGGAAGCTGATTGTTCAAGTTTGGAGATGGGATTATTCCAAACGCGTTTTTGGGGAATTGGGGTTTGGAGGAGAAAGTCAAGGGAGCGTTTGGGAACAATAAATTCAATAATGTGAATCTCAAACTGGTTTTGTTTTGTATCCCACTCCAACCAATCACACCTGTCTCTTCCTTTTCCTTTTTTTTTTTTTTTTTATCTCTCTCACTTGCATTATTTTGGTCTCTGTTTTTTACTTTTAATTGAAAACAAACAAAAATAAATAATAATTTTGTCTTGTTTTAAACTAAAACTAGAACTAGAACTAGAACTTTCTTTCAAATCACTTCCCGTGAATACTTTTCTAAAATTTTCAAATTATTTTTTTAAGGTAAGAGATTAGTTTAAAAATGTATATCAATGGAGAATTAGAAAAATGTACGTTAGATAAACAGATATTGAGAGATAAATAAATGTAGTAAGTCAAAAAAATAAAACAGAAAGTTGTGTTATAAATGTAATAGATTAGTTATTAGTTATTTTTTTTTAAAGAATTAGTTATGTTTATTAGTTGGTGTATTGATTGATTACTATGTGATAGACGGTATCATATTTGTCCTCGTGAGTTTAACTCGGTTAATAGGGACAGTGCATAAGTATATGCAAGGTTCGGGGTTCGAACCCTAGACACCACCAAAAAAAAAGACGGTGTCATATCTGAAAACAATAACAATACCATCTAACTTCATTCTATAATAGAAAACAACGCCTGGGGTCCGTGAGCATTAGTCTTTGAGCAAGAACAAGGCATTGTTATATATAGGGGTCGAGATTCAAACTCCCTATACCCACCTATTTATCTTAAAAAGTTAATTCTAACCCTTCTACTTGACAAACAAAAAAAATTGGTATTGTTGATGGAAGTTTGATTAAGTCTAAGTAGGCTGAATTTACGTGATTGAATTTATGTGACTCCATTTACTTAAAGCGATAAACGTTGACGGAACTAGAGATGGAAATAGGGTAGGTCGAGTTAGACTTTGCAAGGCCTGAGTCCGGGCTGTCAAATTTTTTGAAGGCCTAAGCCTGGCCTGCGGTCTGTCATAGGCTTACTTTTTCAGCCTGACCTTGTGAAAGCCTGATACGACTTGTTAGTCTGTTTAAAAGTCTTTTCATATGAACGTTTTTAAATAAGCAATGTGATCAAAGTTTAAATAGACTAACAAACTAATATATCAATTAGATTAAACTCTCTTTTGATAATCAACATAAGTCTTTAGAGAATTTCACTATATACTGTATCATATTTCAGTAGTTTATAATAATACATTTAAATATGAAAAAAAATTAATGTATACTAACAAGCTTGAATTACTGAAAAAGTTAACAAATTTTTATTTTAATTCAAAGTAAAAAATATAATATAATAATAAATTAATATTATTCACATTTACTTAAATAGGTCGGCCTAATAGACCTAAAAAGTTTTTTAAATAGCATATGGCCTGACCTTTTAGGCTAAATAGGCTTCTAAAAAAGTCTAGGCCTTATCTATTTAAGAAAAAAGTCTGGCATGATCTGTCATATGCTAGGTCGTAGGCCGGCCTGGTCTATTCCCATCTCTAGACGGAACCCTTCGATTGTGAATTCTCTAACTTTTTCAATAGAGCGTTAAATATGATATTTTTTTATGTTTTAGTTTTTTTTTTCTTCATGTTTTTGGGTTTTTTTTAAGGAAAGTTTTTTGGTCTTTGAAAATACGCTAATAAATGCATTAAATAAAGGATAAATGTGGAAAGGTCAAAGATAATAAAAATAAAAAGTTTATCACAATACGATCTAAGATTATCTGCAACACAGTACACCATTTTGGATGTTTAAGTGGACCATGCATGTACACATCATCTATTTATTTTTTTATTTTTTAATGATATTATATAATCTCTCCAACTCAGTACCTCAAAAAAAGTTAATAAACAGATCATATTAATAACTTAATGTGATTGTATTTCAACAAAGTTTATTGATTTGTATACAATTTATTACATATGGCCCACGAAAATGAGAGAGAGAGAGAGAGAGAGAGAGAGAGAGAGAGAGAGAGAGAGAGAGAGAGAGGGTGCTTATATAGCCACCATTCTCTATAAGCACCAAACATTTTCTCTCCACAATGAAGGTGCTTATTAATTCCGGTGCTAAATAGGCGAAGCACCCACCATTGTGGATGCTCTAAGTATTTATAACAAAGCATATTAGCCAACGATGCAGCCTACAATGGTTAGTCTTTGCTTGTCTAACCTCGCGAGTGGCACGTGCTAATTCCCTTGTTAGTGGGATCGTGGTGTCTCGTGTTCGACTTTAGTCAGCTCTTCTCGAGCGTCGACAAGATCCTTGGTGCACACATCCACTGGATATTGTGCCTTCTCCCTCGCGTCATTGTCGAGTCTCGTTATGTTTTAAAGCAGTTTTGAGGTTTCAAAGATCCACATTATGAGTCAATGTCATCGAGAAAGAATCAGCTCCCTCGCATCAAGAATGAACCAGTCTCATATGAACCACATATAATCTAATTGAATCATATTATTTTGTTGAAGCAGTCTAAATTGAACCAAACTATATGCTTGTTTAGTCTTTGGATCAAATGACTCTACTTCCACACATAATAATTATATGCTTTGTATCACGGTGAGTGTGTTTGAATCACGACAACCCGCTATGATTTTTCATAAGCTATACTTTGTTACTTTTGCAAAATTAGGGCAGATTACCTAGATCATGACATACTCGTCATGATATCAAACATATGATTGCTATTACACTTGACTAGATCACCAAATTAGTCTACGACTTTTTAGAACGCTCTTAAAATATTTATTATAACTGTTTGCTATTATGAAAATATTTGTGAAACAGTATGGGCTTGAATACCGAGTGCTTGAAAAACAAATTTGAAGTTCAAGAGTTTGGTTGACAAGACATATTTTTTAGCTTATAACTTGAAATTTTATAAGTCCTTATGATATGACTAAAAAATACACGTTTGATAACCGCTTGTTTCTCATAAACATATAGCTTATTTTCACTATGTTTTTTCTATAAACTAATTCAAGTATCTTATAGCTAAAAGCTTATAATATTTTATTTTAATTTTACTCTACAATCTTAATTAAAAAAATTAAACATTGATAAATTTAGCTTTTCATGTCATTTCATATTTATATTTATAAACCAGTTATAAATTGTTAATTTTACCCAAACATAGCCCAAACGAGCCCCTACTCCTCTCTCTCTCACTCACCGAAAAAACCCCTACCTAGCCTAGCCTCCCCCTCCATTGTGTTCTCCTTCTAGAAAAGTCTCCCCTCTCTCTGAGTTTCTTCATCCTCTCTTGCGAGAGTCAGTGTTTTGATCGAGTTGATTACAATCCATCCATATCCACCATGTTCATTGTAAGTTCATCATCAACTCCTAAATTAATCATTTCAACTTATTATTATTTCTATTATTTCGGGGTAATGAAATAATGGTGATATTATAGGAATTAGATGCTCCTGCGAGTGTGAAGAAGCAATTGGCCAAATTGTTTGGGGAAGCTCTCAAAGCAACTCTGCCCACTCAATCCGATGCCATTGTCCCATTAATTGATGCATGTGTTGCAAAAAATGGTATCAAACCTGCTGATTATCAATGGTATATTTCAAAAGCTATTCACAAATAAGCGCTTAATTAAGCTCTTTATCCAAACACCCACTTATTTGTTTTTTAAATTCATTCATTCTTGGCGCAGTAATAATGCAATGAGTCTTTTTGCTAAGATTAAAGGGAAGCAACAGGAGTTCACAAATCCACGTTCACTTGGAGAGGGCATTATGAGAAATCTCCCTTCATCACAAATGGTAGAATCGTGCTCTGTTGCCGGTCCTGGATTTGTCAATATTGTCTTATCAAAGAACTGGATAGCACAGGTCATTCATTCATTCATTCAATTTCTATTTCTAGGCTAGTGTCTCCCTAGTGTGTTGTTTGGATCATGCAATTAACAGAATAAAATTCCTCCTGCAGAGATTACAGAGGATGCTTACCGATGGTATTGATTCATGGGCACCTCGACTTCCAATCAAGAGGGTTATGGTTGACTTTTCCTCACCCAATATAGCAAAAGAAATGCATGTTGGTCACCTCAGGTCAACCATTATTGGGGACACACTTGCACGCATGCTTGAATTTTGCCAGCCTGAATGTTTGATCCGCAGAAATCATATCGGTGACTGGGGCACTCAGGTAGATTTAACCTCTAAAGTACATTATGTTTATACCGAGTTAGATTTTTTATGCTATTTCTTGTGTTGTGACTGGTGAAATTGCTATACAGTGTCAAAGCTAGGATTTTTTTATTTTTATTTTTTCATTTGTAACCATTTTTCTTTGGGATATGATTTTCTTTGTTCAGAACCTTATGTCTTTGGGTGATTCCTTTGCAAAAATCATTTAATTTCTAGTTGTATTTGGGACCAATGGCTGATGTAAGTTGGTTTTTTAACTGCTTATGCGATTGAGAATATACTCCATTCATCCAAATTAAACGAAGTCGTGCTGCTGTACCTGCCTACAAAGAAAATAGTTTACACACTGAACTATTTCAATTGCCACCAAAATAACAATGTTTGCTTATGACATATTTTCTTGAGTTATAGAACATTCATTCTATTACGAAGAATCTCATTTTGGCATTGTAGCATATGTCTTAAAGTCCATGCATTGATTTCGCAGTTCGGGATGCTGATTGCATACCTCTTTGAGAAATTTCCAAACCCAGAAGATGTTAATGAATCTGATATTGGAGATCTACAGGTGAGATAACATGTGGAAATGAACTTCATACCAGTTTTCATAGGTAGGTGTTTATTCATATGTTGGTCGGTAATTTTGGTTCAGGTCTGACGTTGTGTCTAGTTAACCAGCTGCATGGTTGTTATCATTGAATTGTATGCAAGTAGTAACTATGCGTTTTTAGATATCTAGTCTAGGAATTAATTTGTTATAAAGGCCACAATACCTCAATAGATAATATAAGCTACTACTTTCCCATGAAACAGCCAACAGCCTTGAAAAGATAAGTAATTGATTTTGTTGACAGGTATTGCTTTAATACTGTGTTCCCATTTTTTTAATTAGAAAGATGTCAAGGTGTGAACTCTGAAATAAAGGTTATGGCCTATGTTTGACCATAGATACTAGTTATTATTAGTATAAATGAACAATCAACCTTGAAGTGGCAATGTTTATTGGTCTTATAGATAGCATTTTATGTTTTGATTGTTATTTAGCTTTGATGGTAAATTATTTTACTTATTCTGAAATTATTGGAGTTGGGTGCATTTTTAGGCATTCTATAAGGCCTCAAAATTGAGGTTTGATAGTGATCCTGCTTTTAAGTTAAATGCACAGCAGTCAGTGGTCAAGCTCCAGGTAAATTTTACTTCAAGTTTTTCGTTTCATTTTTATTTCTTTCTGCCCCCTGTTTGCAAGGTCATTGCCCACGCGGAATTGGTTTTACATTTTTTGTCTGCCTGAATTTTGATTTCAGGGAGGGGATCCCAAGTATCGGACGGCATGGGAACAAATTTGCGATGTTAGTAGGACTGAATTTAACAAGGTCTATCAACGCCTTGGAATTCGTTTGGAGGAAATGGTAAGGGTTCTATTTTTATCTGTATCTCCCATGTGGAATTTCTCATCTCTTCCTTTTCTTTTAATTTATGCTTTGTTTGGTTTGAAAAAGAAAGTGAAAGTAAAGAATGTAAAAGGAACGAAAGTGAATGCAAAGTGAGATGATTTTTTAATTGTTTGGTATAAGCGATAGTAGAGAAAAGTGGGAGGAAAGAAAGATATGCATTTAATAAATGACATAAATACCCGTGCATAAAAAATAGAAGATGTTGTTTTATTTTTACAATATATTATCATATGATAAATAGAAGTCACCATATTGACGATCCCACTTGGTGAGATAAGATGGTTGTTGTTGTTGTAGAAGTGACCGTATTCATTTTTAGAAAAAAGAAAGAAAAAATGACAGTATGAAATGAAAATATAAAATTGATAAGACAGAGGCATGCATGATGCCATGTGAGAGAAGCAGCTAATTTGGAAAAGAGACGTAACCGTGAAGCATAATAAATGCTACAAGGAAAGGACCAGTCTGTCCTTTTATTAAATTGTATGTCTATTCCATGATTTCCTTACTGATTTATGAGGAAAGGTTTTTGCAAGTGGGAGCACCAAAACCATGGTTTCTTTCCTCTCTGACAGAGAAACCAAACGAGGGATGCCCACTTTTCTATAAACTTTCCATCCTATTATTTATCCATTCACTTTCCCTAGAAACAAACAATGTCTTAGGGTGTGTTTGGATTGAGGGTTTAGGAGGGGAAGGGAGGGGAGGGTTTACTTTTCTTTTTTAAATTACAGACTATATAACATGTTTTTCTAAAATAAATTAAGTGTGATTGAAGTATTATATGATTGTTTATCGTGTTAATATGTTAACTTTTTAAAAAACATTTTGTAGTGTATGTAATTTAAAAATGAAAAGTAAACCCTCCCCTCCCTTCCCCTCCTAAACCCTCAATCCAAACACACCCTTAGTGTTGGGTCTCTTAGAATTCTATGTGTGCCTTATATATGTTTCGTTTTGTTGAAATGCTGTCTGTTGTTAGTGTGGCTTTTATTGAATGCGTAGTGGCTTTGATTATGTGTTTTAGCCAATTATAACATTTTCTATCTAGTATATTGTGTCTTTTTCCTTGTTCTGTGACGGCAATATGTTTGGCTGGTTGCTTGAATTTGCATCAGGGAACTATGCGATATCTAACTCACATATAAGCTTGTTGGTTTTTTCTGTTTGAATTCTATTCTAAGTTTAAGTAGACTGATGTAATTATTATGTCTTCTCTATTTGCTCGATTGCATGTATATAGCAAGTGTAGCAACAAAAAAAAATTGGTCAGTGTAGCATTAAATTGGATAATGCATATAGTGTAGCATTAAATTGATCAAATATCTTTAATTTATGTTGTATTCATGACATATTTTTATTTTATTAAATAATAGTGACATGTTTTACTTTGTACTGATTGGTTATATATTTGGCCACAGCCAGAGAGCTTCTTCAATCCATTAATCCCTCCAACTTTGGAGAAACTGGAGAAATTAGGGCTGATTGAAGAAAATGATGGTGCTCGTGTGATATTTGTTGAGGGTGTAGACATACCACTAATTGCTGTGAAAAGAGATGGTGGCTACAACTACTTTTCAACTGATCTAGCATCACTTCGGTTAGTTTAGTTATATTTTTTTTTGGATATCTTGAAATTTGTGACGTGAGTCACACGAATATTCAAATTCTGTTATCAATTAGTCAAAATTAGTTTATCTTGGTGTGACCTTTGGTGGTTTGGGGATTGCAGTAGAAAACATATAGAAGTACTAATAAGAAGAGTATGTGATAGGTTAGGTGAAGGTCGAAGGGTGCTCCAATAGTTAGACTTAGAGGGAAAATACAAAGGAAAAATGTATCATTAATTATCACCAAGCATTTAGATTTAATTGGTTTGCTACCAGAATGATTTTGTGATAGGATGTCGTGTTTGCTTTGTGTAACTGGTCTCAGGTAGGAAAGAGGCTTTTATGATTGTTTCTATATATACACTGTATTTTCTTGAAAAGTTGGTGTACATGTTTCTCTATTTGCATGTATTTTTATCCGAGTATGCAACAGGAAATAGAAGATAAACTGTTTGGGTTACCTTAACCACTTGAACTTTGCAGGTATCGTCTGAATGACGAAAAGCTTGATTGGAATATATATGTTACAGATGTTGGTCAGTGGCAACATTTTGACATGCTTTTTAAGGTATGTCCCAATTAGTGCTACTGATACTGCAATGAGTTTAAATGTCTGACATCCCTTTTGGTTTTTCTATCAGGCCTTTAGGCGTGCAGGGTGGCTTCCAAAGGATCCAAATGAATATCCAATATGCACTCACATAGGTTTTGGTCTTGTTCTTGGCGATGATGGAAAACGATTTCGGAGTCGCAGCAGCGAGACTGTTCGATTAGTTGATTTACTTGATGAAGCTAAAAGGCGCTGTAAAGTTGCTCTTCTTGAACGTGGTAAAGTACCAGTTGCCTATTGCAATTTTTATTTCTTCCTTCATGCAAACCAGAATCAAAGAAATGAAGTTACTGTTTGTTGAAGATCTATGAAACTATCAGATTGGACGGTTAACCTTCTAAATCCTATGTTCATCTAGATAATGCTAAAGATTGGACGGAGGAAGAGATTGAGAAAACATCAGAGGCAATTGGATATGGGGCTGTTAAGTAAGTTCTTTATCTCAATAATGTTTTCCCATAATGACCAACATGCTTTCCAGCAATATGTAATTAGCTTTATTGTAGACATACTTTATTGAGTTAAATTGGAACCAGATGTATTGTCTTACTAGTTCCTGTTTACTGAATTTTAAAAGTTTATGTGTTACTTTTCATTCTGCTCTAATGTTCCGAATCTGGCTGGTATATACTTTCTTTACTTTGAGGTTTAGAAAATGTGTTCTAACTATCATACAGTTAAACAAGATTTTCTAACCGGCAATTAGTTTAATTAGATACTACCTCTTTCCCTTATTATAAGCTCCTTTTGCCAAATTCACATGTATTGAAAAAAACAGGTAGTCTATCCAATGTGTCTATTTTGTGTAGAGGTTCCTAAAATACCCTTCGTATATGAGTGTGTTCAACTCTGACTTCTTGTCTGCTAAGACAATTAGTAGTATTAATTATGGATATATTTGAAAACAATAATAAATGCATTTAGTTTTGGGGGGGGGTGGGGTGGGTGGGCTGGGGTAGCTCAATTGGTTTGAGCTAAGGGAAAAGGAGTTGGAGGTCCTGGGTTCAAACTCGGACGAAGGAGAAGATATTAATCTAGCAAACTAACTACTAACATTTTCCATTCAAAAAAATAATAATAAATGTATTTAGTAATTTGAAATGGAGATTATATTTAAGGATACTTTTTTCTTTCAAAGAAGGCTTAAATTTGGGGATTGAGGTAGTTAAAAGCCAAAGCACGGGTTGCTTTTTTTTTCCCTCTCATGCTAAATGTTCCCCATTTATCAGGATTGCTTTTTGTCTCAAATGACTCAACATATGGTTTTGGTTTGACTTTACAACATTTCTGTTGTCTGCTTATGCCTCTGTTCTTGGAATGTTGAATGAGCTGCAAACTTGTTACCCATCATGTTCATGCTTTGCAGATATGCTGACTTGAAGATCAACAGAACAACAAATTACACTTTCAACTTTGATCAGATGCTTAATGATAAGGTGCATATATTGTTATCAACTTACAATAAAAAAGCTTGTAGATTTTATAGCCATTATTGATGCCCCCCACTCCCCAGACCTGTCCTGCTCCCCTCTCACAGAAAATATTTATGAAGTCTAAAGCTAAAAAATTTGATCCTTTTGATTTACAATTGCTGTCAGAACTGCTAAAAAACATCTTTTAACAAATGTTGAGCCTGTTCTTCGTCCCCCATGAAACCTACTAATGTAATATCATAGATGTCTCACCTTTCTAAGCTTTTTGTCCAACAGGGAAATACCGCTGTTTATTTGTTGTATGCACATGCTAGGATCTGTTCCATTATCAGGAAATCTGGTAAAGACATAGAAGAACTAAAAAAGGTAAGCTTTTCTAATTTCTGTGATGACATTAGAATTATTGGAAAAGTTCATTTAATTGCTTTTTGTTTCATATAATGTTAAACATATATGTATTGTACCTAGGTTTTATGAGTAGATCATGGTTGACTTGATATGAGTCAATTAAGCACTCATCTATTATGATTGTAATATGATTCAGTAATGCATTTTTGTTTATACATATATAATAGTATGCTGGCTAACAATTTTATATGCTTCATATCTTGTTTACCAACTCGTGACAGAATGGTAATTTGGTGTTGGAGCATGAAGACGAGCGTACATTGGGTCTTCATTTACTGCAATTTACTGAGGTAAAGTGAAACATTTTTTTCATGAGATTTGTACCTTGCATGTTACACTTGTAGTGTTTTACTTTGTCAATCTGGGTCCATCTTCTTTAAGAAAAAACTGATGCGTTATATTATTAAGCAGCTATAGGTTTGCGCGTCCGTGACGATATAGATATATTACAATCCAAAAAACATATGCACTGACGTGAGTTTTTTTATCTTTCAGGTTTTTGTGGAGTCATGCTCGAATTTATTACCAAACATGTTGTGTGAATACCTGTATAATTTGGCCGAAATCTTCACAAAGAAATTTTATTCTAGTTGTCAGGTATCGAAAGTTATAATTTTTTCTGTATGAATTTGAATGCCCTCACTATTTCTATTTTCTGTGTATTAATTTGAATGCCTTTGTCAGGTTGTTGGGTCGCCTCAGGAAACTAGTAGACTCCTTTTATGTGAAGCAACACTTGTTGTGATGAGACATTGCTTCTATCTCCTTGGAATTGATCCAGTTTACAAGTTATGACCCACCATCTCAATGAGGAGTTCAAGATCAAGTTTTTTGGAACAGACTTTTACATTTAGTGCATAGAAGTGTAGGAACTTCTAATATGAAATTTTTTGTTCAAGAATCACTACCTCTTCTGTTTTGTTTTTTGTATTCCAAGGTGAAATTGGAAAATAGTTAGAGCATCTATACTAATTTTACTGACAAGGCCCCTTGAAATTTTCAGTTTATGAGGAAACGATTTGTTTTCAACTGATTGCAGATCTTTAAAAAATGTACTAACTTTAAAAAAATGTACTAACTTTTTAAGGTCCAATTTTATTTTATTTTAATTGTGAAACGTCAACTAAATTAAGTTTTATGTAAAAGATGTTCAGTAAAAACATTTAAGAAGTTTATTATGGTCTATGTTTGTGGATTCATACTAAATAGAGTACAAAATCTACTTCCAGCATCATGGGTCATCTAAAACTATACCCAGTGAGTTAGAACGAAATGCTTTAGAGCACCTTCATTGATGAACTCTACTCGAAGGTATTTTATGGATTCCATTGAGCCATGTCATGTTGAAGTAAGTCACTCATTTTTTGTTTCAATGGTATGGGTTACCACAATTTTACCCCAGCTATTAATATTTTATTCAAAGTGTCATTGAACTCGTTAAAGTAACAAAAATATTACTAAAAACATATATTATTAAAAAAAGTAACAGAAATATTGTTTTGTAGTCAAAGTGTCACATTGAAGTTCCGTCGTTGAACGCAAGGTATCGACAAGCTGATTATAATGACTAATTTGAGATTCACTTACGGTCAGGAATGAATTACAATTTGTTAGGTTTTATCTGGTATTTAAATTCGTAAAATTTAGCTTCTATAAAATACTTGTAAGATTCGTCCACAAGATTTAATTCAAATGGCAATACATATTTTTTTAGGTTTGAAACATTCTTTAGGGATTGAGCTCAAGACCTCATGGTTGTGCTTGTAAGTTTTAGTGGTGTTTGTCATTTTTTTTTCAAACCAAAAAAAAAAAAAATTCCTCAATTATGAAAGTCTCAAAATTTATCATGAAAACATATATTTTAAATTCATTCTTTTTATTGAGTAAAATTCATACTCATAACATTTTGAAAATAGATCTCGACGGTGAAATGTGTATAAATTTAATTCAATAAAAAAATAAATGTTAAAAGAGTTCTAGAAGTGTTTTTGACATTTTTCTTCTAAAATATTGCAGTGTTCCTCTCAGAAAAAATATTTTAGTGTTGATGCGACTCAAAATTAATCTCATAAAATTACATTATTACAAAAAAATAATTATTCCTGTGCAAGATATTTGGTGGACCCCAGACACACATGCAAGTTTCATTTTGATTTATAGGAACCTCAAGCTTGGGTTCTTCATCATTCTTACTTACTTCATTCACTTTCCTTTGTCAAAGAAAGGCTAGAAAATTCTAAAAAGTTTTTACCTTTTCCCCTTCTCCTGGGTTGGAGGGAGACAAACACAGAACCTAACAGAATCTGCATGCATGCACTGTAAGTAACTAATCCCACAACATTAACATGCCATGTTGTATTCATTTGTCTTTTTGCATGTCTTTTTTTTTTTCATCATTCACAAATCCCACTCTCCCAACATAATTGCATGTCTTGTGAAAACCACGAAAGCAAGATCTCTATAGTCTCTAGCAAGCACAATAAGCTAGGTTATAGTTCATTTTTAAGTTGGTATGACTAAAAAATACTCGTTTGGTAACTTTCCTTTTCTCTCGAGGTTAAAATTTATTTTTACTAGCTTATACTGTTTTTTTTTATAAGCGACTTCAAATAGCTTAAAGCTTATACCATAATTTTTTTTTTTTTTTTACATATTGATTAAATAATTTTTTATGTTATTCTATATTTATAAGCTAGTTCAACATTAATTTTATCAAACAATACAAATTCAATTAGCTACCTTGTTCTTGTCAGCTAGATTATCAATTACCTGCTATTTTTTTTTTTTTTTTTTTACCAAACGGAGCCTAATGAACATATTATTTTTGGCAATGCACATAACATATTTTTAATTTTGTTTATTTCTACTGCATGCATGATGTTGTTGTTTTCGTTTTCCCATTTTTTATTATTGAAGTTGAAACGTCTGCTTTGGAGTGATTGTTTGATTATCTAGGATTTTCTTATTGTAACCTTCTGTTTTCTTCCCAGGATATGAAGTAGTTTACACTGCTTCCAAGGCTTTGTGTAGTTCAATAACGATTATTTAAGGCTTCTAACATGTCAAACTGTTTATTTGACTCTGAATCTGATTACGATGACGAACCTGTGAGAGGAAAGAAGTTATTGTCAACTTTCAATTTGGGAATATGTAGTAGTAACTCTGATGGTTCTGTTCAGAAGAGGCTTACTACACTTCCAATTAAGAGGCCTTTTGATGATAACAACAATTCCTTCCACACTTCGGTTAAGAAGCCAAAGGTGTATGTGAGGAGGTTGGTCGATAGACCATTTTCCGTGAGGATGAAGGAGAACATAAAGAGAGAATTTGATATGGTTGCAGTTTTGATCAGGAATTGCGAAAGAATGAAGAACGTGGAGGAGCTGAAATTGCAATCCCTTGAGAGAGATGTTAAGGAGCGCTCCAACGAGCTTTTAAACAAGAAAAAGCAAGTTGGTTGTGTCAGAAGAATTAGTCAATATTACACTAAAATGCAGAGCAAAATTGAAAAATGTGTTAAAGATCTTGAAGAAAAGGAAGCACCGGTGTGTTTAATTGAGGACTTGATTAAAAATTACAAGCATGAGCTCAAGAAAAATGAGATAGAACTTCGTAAAATCGAGGCTAACAACGATAAAGATGGTGGAAGGAAGAGGAGCTCGAGACTCTTGCGCAAAAAAATTGATAAATCTAGTAAGGAAATTAAGACCAAAGAGGAAGAGTTTGATGCTTTGAAAATATTTGTTAGTGGTAAAATAGAAGAATTACAGTCAGAAATGTGTAAGTTATCAAAAGTAATGGACAAGAGGAACAAGAGGAGGACTGATCAGCATGATCAAATGAAAGACTTTGAGTCAATGAAGAAGCAATTTGAAGATCGGGTTACGGAGCTTGATTCCAAAGAGAAGCAATGTGACCGGTGGCTAAAGGAGCTTGATTCAAACGAGAAACACTTTAAAGTACAAGCGAAGGAGTTGGAGTCGAAGCAAGAGAAATTTGAAGGTCGAGTGAAGGAGATTAAATCAAAAGAGGAGGCATTTGAAGGTCGGGTGAAGGAGTTTGAATCAAAAGAGGAGGAATTTAAAGTCCAAGTGAAGGTACTTGAAATAAAAAAAAGCATTTTGAAAGCCAGGTAAAGGAGCTCGGATTAAAAGAGAAGCTATTTGAAAGACGGGTAAATGAGTTCGAATCAGAAAAAAAGGATCTTAAAAGGCAAGAGAAGGAGCTAATTTCAAAGGAGGAGCAATTTGAAGGTCGAGTGATGGAGTTGAAATCTAAAGAGGAGAAATTTCAAGGCCAAGTAAAGGAGCTGGAATCGAAAAAGAAGCATCTTGAAAGGCAAGTGAATGAGCTAAATTTAAAGGAGAAGCAACTTAAAAGTTGGGTAAAGGAGGTTGAATCAGAAAAGAAGCATTTTGAAAGCCAAGTGAAGGAACTCAAATCAAAAGAGAAACAATTTGAAGGACGGGTGAAGGAGATAGCGTCAAAAGAGCAACAACTTGAAGACCATGTAAATGCAATTGAATTGAAAGAGCACGAATTTAAAGGCAAATTGAAGGAGCTTGAATTAGAAAAGAAGCATCTTGAAAGCCAAGTGAAGGATCTCAAATCAAAAGAGAATCAACTTGAAGGTCGAGTGAAGGAGTTTGAATCAAAAGAGGTGAACTTTGATGACCGGGTGAAGGAGCTCGGTACAAAAATGAATGATTTTGAAAGCCGAGTGAAAGAGCTAGGTACAAAACAGAAGTTTTTTGAAAGTCGAGTGAAGGAGCTCGGATCGAAATTGAAGCAATATCCAGGACGAGTAAAGGAGTTTCGATCAGAGGATGAGGAATTTAAAGGCCAAGTGAGAGAGTTTAAATCAAAAGACAAGGACTTTGAAGGCCGCGTAAGGGAGTTTGAATCAAAAGAAGAGGAATTTGAACTAAATCGTTGGGAACTGCAACTGAAGGAGCTAAAATCAAAACAGAATCAATTTGAAGGGCAACTGAAGGAACTTGAGTTAAGCGACAATCAATATGAAACATTAATAAAATCTTTTGAAGAGGAAATTGAATCAGGTAAATGTTTTACATCATCTAGTTTAATGAGACAATTTCATTTCAACCTGATATGATGACATTGGTTGTTACTTCTAGTATAAAATAAAATGATATATCTATCATCCATGCATTCCAATCTAGGAGAGAGGTTACATTCTTTCATATTATATTATATTTTTTAAAATTCCTATTGGCATGTTGATTTTCCGTTCATCTTTCACAGAAGATCATCCAAGTCCTGCCATTGATGGAAGAAGCTTGCAGTTGCTCCCAGTTGAACAGACTGATGAACTTGAGTCACGTGGAAATGGCATTCTAGTCAATCTTCTAACATCCTCAGATCCATCAAAAGATGTTCTGGATATAATACAGAACCTGGATATAATACAGAACCGCATCATTCCACAGTGTAAGGGAGACAATGTTGTAACTATTAATGGTAGCCACATTGTTCTGCTTGAACAACTAATGAGAATCTCACCACATATCAAACCTCATGTACAAGAAGAAGCATTGAAACTAGTCCTCAATTTGAAAGCGTACATTAGTGAAAATACTGAAAATTCCGTGGGGGTTCTTGGTTATCTGCTCCTTATGTCAATTTATGGATTGGTCCCTTATTTTGATGAAGATGAAATTTTGAAGTATTTTGGATTTGTTGCTCAGCACAAAATAGCGGTAGAGCTGTTTGGAATGATGGATTTGACACATAAAATTTCTGGTATGTTAGCTTAAAATGTTTTGATCATACACTAGTATCTCCTTTCTTGTTTTTCTGTACATTTGAGCCATTATACTTATTTTCATCTCACTTTGAAGTGTAAGTTACTTCAAGTGGTAATCAAATGTGTGAATATTTGTTGGTAGGAAATTGAATTGATATTAGATTGGCTTCATCCAGTAGATGTAAAAGTTTAATTTTGTTCCTTCCAATAGTCATATCTCCTTTGTTATGAGAAAATTTGCATTTTTGTCTAATGCTGTGAAAATGAAATAGACTTCAAATATATATCTCTTTTATTAGTCTTTAAATTTGGAAATGATTTGTTGTTTTGTTAAAGACAAATTTGTAACGGAAAAAGTCCAATTAAAATTGGCAGTTGCAAGTAGTCAGTGTTGTTAGATAGCAGCGCCATGGTCGCATTCCGCCATGGAGTGACAGATTTTTTTAAAACAGCCATAGGAAATTCGTAAAGGAATGCCCACCATGGTCGCATTTGGTTGATATTTTAAATGGTTTGAGATGTTCTCATTTCTTCCCCCACTTATTTTGAGATGTATTCAGCTCATGAAGTGAAGTTTTCTCGCACCTTGCAGATTTTGTTCAGAATCTTATCGATAACCAGCAACATGTTGAAGCTGTTAGATTCATTTGTGCTTGTAACATTACCAACAAGAATCAATCATCCGTTGATCTCTTGCGAGAACTTGTGCAGTGGGCAAAAGTGATTTCTGAGAGCAACTGCACGAAAACCAACTCCATTGAAATCAAGGTTCGTATTTCTTATTCAAATTCCATTCTATTTTATGATACATTCCATTTTCATGCACCTGCATGTTAGTTATAAATAAGTTGGATGTGAATTCAGGATAAAGCAAGAGACCAAGAAATTGCTAGTCTGGAGACCATTCTACTGTGTGTTTCGGATAACAATATAGAATCTGTGGATTTATTTGACCAGATTCAAGGTAGAATTCTTGAGCTAAACAGACAGAAAGGCAAACAGCGTTTGAATTTGGAGGTAGGGTCATCTTCCAAATGTTAAATGTGCAAAGAGAAATTATATTTTGACATCTAAAACATCTTCCAACGTCGTATTTTGATATGGTTTTGATTTGTATATAGTTGTTTCTCTCCTTAGATCAAACAAACATTAACTCTGGAAGTATTTTGTAAGGTGTCCGACGTAGATGTCCTTTTTTTTTGTGTCAAGATAACTATGCTTATGTGCTGATGTATTAACAGGATTCTGTCTTGCTCATCTCCATGCAAATGACATGGAGATGATTAATCATTTCTATCTTGCATGCTTATTTACTATCCTTTGAATTTAAATTTTAATTTATATATGTTCAAATTATCTTTCCATAATCCTGCTTATCCTATTTGACAGTCCTACCCTATATTATGTGCTAATGTTTTTATACAAGGTTTAATATTTTGTTCAATTTAATTTGTACTATATTATTTTGACATATAAATATATAATGATACGTAGGTAATAATTAGACAATTAAAATAATTACACTTAATCAAATCATACGGGTTTCTATAGCGGAAATTGCACTCGTCTCCCTTAAGTTCTTTTTAAATGTCACTCACACCCCCTCCTTTATGATTCCTGGACAAGCTTGTTTGTAATGAATTGATCACCATGAAGATAGATTATGAAGGGCAATACCATTCTACAATACTATAAGGACACGGACACGCTTACTTGTTACTATGAGTAAGAAGGATGGGAATAAATGTTTTCATGTTTGTCATAAAGAAATTTATTCCCAGCAACAAAGTTATAAAGATTTTTAAAATCTACTAAGTAGCAAGGGGTAGATAGACAATTTCACACGTTATCATATGAACTAAATGAATACAAGACAAAATCTATTATTCAAGAACGAAAAACCTCCCACTGAGAGGATAGAGGTGGTCTCAGAAAGAAGAAAAGCTTTTGTAATAGCTCAGTAGCACACCATGGCCAAGGTTGGAATTATCACTCATTGCACATTATTCTGTTGAGATACCAAATAAAAAGAAAAAGAAAACTAGGATTGATTATCATGGGGTGTTGAAACCCAAGATATTCAACTGCATCATCTTTCATGTTTCGGAGACTCTTCTAGCAGCAGGGATTGTTTTCTTGCACAAGCCAAGATTGTTTTGTCAGCAGCGACAAAGAATGACGCAACAGATACTGCAAGTAAAACAACCAAAAACCACTATATTATCAAAATTAGAATTTCATACATAACATACATTTTAAATACAGTTAGTAATTAAGAACAAGTTGTAACTTGTAAACCAAGTAATAAGATTCAAGTGATTAATGAATTTTATCTAAGGTTGAATTTTTTTAGATGATATAGAATTTGTTAGATTTTACTGAACTTCCAACCAAACTCTCGATTAGTTGAGTCTGTATCGTCCGTGGAATCAAATCGTTAGCTAAAAAGAAGTTGCAGTAATACAAACAACGCCGAAATGATACTTTTACTCCTATAATTAAATTTGGTGGCATTTTTTTCTTGAAGTTCTCTGACTTTGATAACATATAACTGATCAGTAATCGAAGTGCTCTTGTAACACAAATTTAAGTTGAGATCGCACCGGCAGATATGATAAGCGCCTGAGCAGTATAATTGAGGTTTGCCTTTGCCCATGGAATCATCCGAACTGCAACCAACTGTGAATTTTCTAAAGCTTAACATTAAAAAAAGGGTTAATACATTTTTACCCCCTGTAATATAGGCGAGTTCCGGTTTTCCCCCCTGTAAAAAAGATTCTTTCGATTCCAACCCTGAAATATGAAGATTCCGTCGAAAACACCCCTGGTCAAATCTGGCACACGCCAGGTGCTGATGTGGCGCGCCACGTCATCTTTTTTGATGACGTGGCACGCTGACTGTATAATTATTTTTATTTTTTTAATAAGGACACGTGGCATTTCCTTATTTTTAATAAAAAAAAATATTTTTTTAATTAAAAAAATATTTTTTTTAAGTTTTTTTAAAAAAAATTTTAAAAAAAATAAAAAAATACTTAACAAATAAAAAAAATGAAAAAAAATTCTGGAAAAAAATAAAAAAATACATAAAAATGAAAACAAAATTATGGAAAATTTTAAAAATAAAAAGTAAAATCTGGAAAAATTAAAAAAATGAAAACATTATGGAAAAAATTAATAAATTTTGAAAAATTCATATTTCCAGATTTTTTCAATACCGGAAAAATGAAAAAAAAATAATATTTTTTTTCGGAAAATACTTGTCATTCAACCGTATAACATGATTTATATACCGGTGTCAATCAATATACATTGTATCCTGTTATTCGGACATGGTTTTTATAAATATGAATAATCTTCAAATTTTTGAAAATGACCAATCTTGAAATTTTTGAAAAAAGATTAATCATATTTACAAAAACTAAATTTTCGAAAAAAAAAAAGATAAAAAAAAATATGGTATTTGAGTCAAACATAATTCATATTTTTTTCGAAAAACATACAAACTGCTCAAAACATTTTTTATGTTAGTGTCTACTAGTTTCAATGGTATTTGAGTCAAACATAATTTATATTTGTTTTACTATTTGAACTTCTACTATTTAAATATTTTTTTCGAAAATTCATATTTTATTATCTTTTTTTTTCGAAAATTTAGTTTTTGTAAATATGATTAATCTTTTTTCAAAAATTTCAAGATTGGTCATTTTCGAAAATTTTAAGATTATTCATATTTATAAAAACCATGTCCGAATAACAGGATACAATGTATATTGATTGACACCGGTATATAAATCATGTTATACGGTTGAATGACAAGTACTTTCCGAAAAAAGATATGATTTTTTTTTCATTTTTCCGGTATTGAAAAAATCTGGAAATATGAATTTTTCAAAATTTATTAATTTTTTCCATAATGTTATCATTTTTTTAATTTTTTCAGATTTTACTTTTTATTTTTAAAATTTTCCAGGTTTTTGTTTTCATTTTTATTAATTTTTCCAATTATTCGGTATTTTTTTATTTTTTTCCAGAATTTTTTTTCATTTTTTTTATTTGTTAAGAATTTTTTTCGTTTTTTTTATTTTTTTAAAAAAAATTTTAAAAAAAAACAGGGGGAAAACCGGAACTCGCCTATATTACAGGGGGGTAAAAATGTAATATCTCAAATGTAACAGATAAGGTTCATAAGTGTAGTTAAAAAAAAAAAACAGAAATTCTTTAAGGATCGAAAGACATTCATATGCTTCTTAACTAAGCTATCCATGGTTTTCTCAAATCCATAATTTTCTTAAAGTTTGTTACAGCCAAAAAAATATGTATTTTTAGTCAAGAAGCATATGAAAACGCACCTAAGTTTTGTCCATTAAAAGCTTACGTACAGTAGGCACGGTACTCGCCACACATCCGATGCCGGCTGCCTTGAATCCAGCACGCACACCTTCTGCATATTAAGAAAATGACAAACGGTAAAATTCATGTATATCAGAAAATATTGTGAATTCATGTAATCTATGCTAAAAAACAAATTAGCAATTTTATCCACACTATACCTATCACCTATGACTTGATTGATGAAAATCTTGGAAAATAGATTAACATGTTTATGAAGCAAATCATAAGCTTGAAACATACACTGATGAATAAGAAAATTAAAACTGGCTTGAAGTATATTATAAGAAAAATAGTAATTACCAGCTGTACATTGACTAGACCTCAACATCTTCTGCTCTTCTGCGGGAGAAGCAATCAGCAAACTTGTGTTTTTATTGGCAATCCACATGTCCCTCAGTTCTGATGGAATTCCCATTGCTTTCACTCACTTGATCATTAATTCAAACACACTCCGTTTCTCTTTCTCTTAAACCCTTTCCTCCTCTTCAAAATCAGATCTAAACTCAAGTATAAAAAAATTGGCTTGCTTGAGTTTGTATATATAAGATATCTATATTGAGAATGGTATCTGTATTATTGCTTGCCTCGGTTTGTATAAGATATTGATAATAGTTAATTGTATTATATTACTTCATTTGCATTATTAATATGTTAAAATAGTCTCTTAATTTATAAATCCTTAATCAATTTGGCCATTTTATTAGCAGAGCTTGTATGAAGTGTCAAAATAAGTTAAGATTTAATTAGAATTTTAATTAGAAGTCATACAACGTCTCTTTCCTTCCTTAGATGACTCTCTACTTCATTATTGTTCTCTTTTAACTTTATTCTCTTTCTAAACTAAATATTAAGCAAAGTTGCAAGCATTTGTATTTGAGTAATCTCCACCAATAACAGCAAAGCAATACATCAAAATTTTCCACCTAATGCCCCACTCCACTGCTCTTTAAATAATATTTTCTAGTACTAAAATATTGCACTGCACCATGTACTGTTTTGATACCTTCAAAAGTAGCAGCCAGCACTGGCATATACCAATAAAAAAACGAAATAGCATTTTCCTAAAAAAAAACACTGACGACGGTTGTGACTAATAATAGAACGAGTTAGACTTTCACGTCGTATTCACGGTAATGAAAATCGGGGATGTAAATAGAATATTTGCAGTACATTTTGGATCGATTTTGAGGTAAAAAGTCATTCGATTTAAAATAAAAATTGCATGTGATTCGTTCAGTTTGGATGACTATTTTATAAAAGTTTGATCCGATTCAAATATATGCAATTTAATTTGTATCAGTTTTTGGATATCCAAAATGCAACATATAATTTTTTTTATCAATATTAGTATTATACATATACGTAAAATAATAGGTTTGATGCAAAATATAACACAAATATATTTAAAAAAAAAAAAAAAGCATCATAGAATGAAAATGATACAATTATATTCAAAACATATGAAATAGTAATGTATAAGATTAAAGTTCAAACCTTTCGAAACATGGACTTGATTCATATATATCTTTTGTAAATATTTTTACACCGTAATCAATCTATAATCGCCATATCATTAAAAACACTTGATTTTATTGACAATGTAATTTTTTTATAATAACATTGTGTTAAAATTAAAGTCTTTTTTTAGTACAAAAATTAAAGTCATTTTACAAAGTAAAACATAATGCACATTAATAAATTTATGAGTGGAGGAGATCTATTTTAGTTTATGAGAAAAACTGTGAGACTCAATTTAGTGTCTGAAAAAAATAAAAACAATTTTTAATTTCTAAAAGAAAAAAAGAAAATTATGTCTTTAACAATAAACCCTTGAACAATTTTTTCAATATATATCTCACCCTTGAATCTGTCTTCCCCTCCCCTCCCCCCTCCAGATTCTCAAACAAAACATAAGAGAGTAAAATAGGAAATTATTTGTAATTAAATATTACAAAAATATATGTTGTTGAAACTTGAAAATCAAGGGGCAGCATCATAACAATTAACACTTGAGAACAGTACCCGGTAAGAACGCGCCACTAGTTTTCTTTCTTCTGGTAAAAGTAAAAACAAGTACGCATACAGATTCCACATCGCACACACATTTCAACTTTTCATCTCCACCCTCCATCTCTCCACACGAACGGTCCAGACCCACCTTGACACGTCGGCAGAGCAGATCGCCGAAAAAATAAGCAAACGTTTCTTTCTTTCTTTCTTTCTTTCTTTCTTCTATAAATATTCTCATTCATTTCATTCCACTCTCTTTCCTTTCTTCTTATTTCTTTCATTCTTTCTACTTCACCGCTAATTCGAAAATCCAAAAACAAAGAAAAAATAGTAACAGAAAAATCGCGAAGATTCTTTAGAGTAAAGAAATGGCGTCAAGCGAATCTAATTCACAGATGAAAATCGTCCATGGCGACGCTGGTTACATACTCGAAGATGTTCCTCATCTCTCCGACTACGTTCCAAATCTTCCTGTATTTTTCTCTCTCTTTCTCCCAATTTTTTCAGTTACATTTGCGATCGCATTCATTTACACTGATTTTGTTTGTGATTTGTAGACATATCCTAATCCACTTCGATCTAATCCAGCTTACTCGGTTGTTAAGTAAGTTAATCACTTTGTTTAGTTTTCTGAATTTGTTATTTGACTCTTCAGAACCAAATGTGTTAGTTATTCCAAATGTTGATTTTCTACTTTTTGTGATTTCAGGCAGTACTTTGTGCATATGGATGACACCGTTCCTCAAAAGGTTCTATATCTGTTTGTGTTTATGCACTCGACCTGTTTGTTCATTTTCTTCATTGCATTTTCCTCGATCGTCGTGTTTACTATGCATACTTCTGCATTACGTGATCAATCAAACATCAACTAATTTACACTCGAATTCGTTATAGAGTTTAATTACTATGCACTGTCAGTGTAAAACATTTACACTGTCCGCAAATCACAACCATTCATGTTTGTTACTTTAAAAGTAGTTATGATTAAAGGTCAAATATTGTTAATCATCTAACAATTACAAAATTACAATTGAGTGACAGTGTAAGAAGACTTTATAATGACGGTGTATATAAATTAAATCCTTGATTGATTACTAACTGATGCTTACATTAAGGCTCGATAATAGAAAGAATAAGCTGAATGTTTGTTATTATTACGGTTGAGTTTTTACTGAAATCAGAGAAAGAGGAAAGTAAATAAGATAAAAACATTGCACTTATCTCTTATTGTAAACTTTATTGTCCCTTTCCATAGGTTGTTGTTCACAAAGATGGCCCAAGAGGTGTTCATTTTCGACGTGCAGGACCTCGGCAAAAGGTTATTTCGCTTGTTGTTTGTACACGTGTTATTAGGAGTAGATGATTCAGTTTTGATTAAATTCACTGACGACCTAGTAAATTGTTGTATAGGTATATTTTAGATCAGATGATGTCGTTGCTTGTATCGTCACATGTGGTGGTCTCTGCCCTGGCCTCAACACTGTCATAAGGGAAATTGTGTGTGGTCTTTCTTACATGTACGGTGTCGACAAAGTCCTCGGCATAGATGTGAGTGGCTAAATTCTCTTTTAACTTACTCTCATTGGTCATTACATTATTTGTTGCTCTGGATTGCACAGTCTGATTTGTGCTAGGAAGGTAAGCTTATATTGATGTGAAGTACATCTTTGTCTCTGGATATCATATTTCATTTTTGTAAATTATTCTTGGGGTAATTGATCAGATAATATTCCAACTTAGTACACATTATTATATGTTCTCTGGTTACTGGAAGCGTGCTCTTTGCACAAGTTTGGAAACCTGGACCATATCCTTTTCCATTTTTGAAAGGCATGACCAAATGGACAAAAGTAATTGAAGTTATACTTTCTTCAATTAATTGTATATTTCAAGATACATACAGATAAAGAGTGAACTAAACAAACTTTTGGTTTTCGTGAAGTCACTTTTCTCTCCACTTTACTTTTTGTCACATCGGTCTTCTTACTTGAGTTGCATTTCTTGATTCATTGGTTTCACCACTGAGCTATATCTAATTTTACACAGGGTGGTTATAGAGGTTTTTATTCGAAGAACACCATTACTTTAACTCCTAAAGTGGTCAATGACATCCATAAGCGTGGAGGAACGATTCTTGGGACATCCCGAGGGGGGCATGATACTGGCAAGATAGTTGACAGCATCCAGGATCGGGGAATTAATCAGGTTAACAGTTTACTATGTGAAGCCATATTCTACAAAAGTTTCCAATGATACTGAATGATGGAATCGTAAATTTGTAGTCTATTAATTATATCAATGTTAACTTGAGTAGGTTATTGTCATGACATGGATTTTCACTGTTTGGGTTATTGGTTCAGGTTTATATCATTGGAGGAGATGGAACACAGCGAGGAGCTGCTGTGATTTATGAGGTATGGTGATTCAGAGGTTGTCATAATAGAATATTCCTTTATTTGGATTCCAGTAAGGAAAATAAGAGCATATTTCAGTCATTGAAGAAATGTTTTTAATATGTCTTCTTCATTACAAATTCACGCGTTTGCATAGAATTTGTATGCATATTTGTTGAATTTCTTGTTTGTGTCTGAGTAGACACTTTTTCTTCACAATACAATTGATTAGGTTCTCCAAATTAATTTTGAATTCTGTATCTCAGCTAAGCAACATTTTATCTGCTTTCATATGTTCACTTTGATTGCAAGCCCTCACAGAGATAGCACTGATAAAATAGTTTCAAATGATAAAACATTTAAATAAGTTACTGACAGGCATCACATTTATGACTTATCCTTTTCCAAATTTGAGCTAAAGTTGTTGGTTGACTAATGTCTTCTGGAATGTGGTTTTTTTCATATGTAAGTTTGCATAATTTGTGCATTCTCATGTTTGCTAGCCCCCACCCTTCCCTTGTTTTTTCTTCTTTTCAAACAGTGCAAATGATGATAGTGTAGTGGAAATTGTTAGTTAACCAATGTCTTCTGGAAACTGTTTTTTTTTTTTTTTTTCATATGTAAGTATGCATACTTTCTGCATTGTCATGTTCGCCGCGCCCCCCCCCCCCCCCCCCCCCCCCGGGTTCTTTCTTATTTCCAAACAGTGCAAGCGATGATAGTTCATCCATAAAAGTGAAATTTGAATGGAAATTGTTGATCCATGCCTTCAAGTGAAAATCATATACAACCTTAATCTTAAACTTCAAATGCCTTCCGTTTCCTTGTTATATATCTACTGAAGTTATTGAACATAATCGTGAATTTGGCAATCCACTCTCCGTTTCTTTTTAATTTTTAGGAACTTTTACATATACCAAGATGATCAACAAATTTTGTTACTTTTTATAAAACTATTTATCCCCTTCTTATAATACCCCAAATCATTTATTATTTCATTCAATCTATTTCTCTTTGCAATAAATCACTGGGGGTAATATTGACAAAACAATAATTAATGTTACATTGAAATTTGAATATTACAAGGAACGGAGGAATTAAAAATAACCGAGGAACATAATTTTTTGGCAAATGCAAATATTGAAAAGGAACAGTGGGATTAGTATACTACATCAGTGCAATATGTTGGTTTCCAAAAAGGTGGTTTGTATGGTTCGGTACTACCTCAGTACCTCTGATAGGTCAAGCTTTATGTTCAAGGAACAGCTGGGAGCACATGATTGAACTTACACAAACCGTACATATGTTTTCTATTTTGAACTGCTTGATTGACTTGTTATCGTTCTTGGCATCTTTTTGACATGGGAAATAAGCATTCTGAGCATATTTTGGTTATCATACAGGAAGTTAGACGGCGAGGTCTGAAAGTAGCAATTGCTGGTATTCCAAAAACCATAGATAATGACATCCCGGTATGCTCAATCTCTATGTCTTACTCTTTTCAACCAGAACTCTAACCTTGTCATTTGAGTTACGGTTACATCTGATGAGTCGGTTATCTATGTTTGTAGAAACTTCATATCGTTTTTCTTCTGTTTGATTAGGTTATCGACAGGTCCTTTGGTTTTGATACCGCAGTTGAGGAGGCTCAACGTGCCATTAATGCAGCACATGTTGAAGCTGAAAGTGTTGAGAATGGCATTGGTGTTGTAAAGCTAATGGGTCGTTATAGTGGTATGTATACTTTACATTTATGTTGATATCTTATATCTTATAAGCCTCTGAGTTTAATTGAACCCTACTTCCTCCATCCAAACGTAATGACTAAAATATTTCACTGTATGCTATTCTCTTAAATCAAACTTTTTTTTTTCGTGTTGTAATGGATACTATAACTGCAGGTTTTATTGCGATGCATGCTACTCTTGCTAGTAGAGATGTGGACTGTTGCTTGATTCCAGAGTCACCCTTCTACCTTGAAGGGAAGGGTGGACTTTATGAATTTATTACGAAAAGGCTGAAAGAAAGTGGACATATGGTCATAGTTATAGCTGAGGGAGCAGGACAAGATCTTCTTACAGAAAGCATGCAAGACATGGACCAGAAGGATGCTTCTGGAAACAAGCTACTTCAAGATGTTGGTTTATGGATATCTCATAAGATCAAGGTATTAACTTGTATATAAGAATATTGTCAATAAAAACTTGTATATAAGAAGATTCTTAAAACATGATCCTCTTCCTAAACAAATTATATAGCATAATGTTGTTTGTGTATATCTACGAGGAATTAAGAACTCAAGGAGGAGCTCTCACCAACTACAGGTTAACTAGTTAAGTAGTGCTAGAGAAGATTCATTGATGCCCCTATTTGGATTAGTTTTTTTAGCAGATGGGATAGCTCAATAAAAATTAAGATGTAGAATGGAATTTTGAATTTCAACTTATACAAGAAGCTGTTTTTTTAAAGTTTTAAAATAAATAAACTCAGTTATTGCAAGCCTTCTCCACTTTCAGAAGATACTAAATACCTCTGCATACCATTCAATGCACAAAAAATACTACATACATGGCTTCCCTGTAGATTATCATAGTTGCATTGTTTGTCCAGTTTTTTTATATTTATTTACTGCAAGTCTGTGTGTTGATAAAAGTCCATCTATCAAGAACAGTCAATTTGTACAACTTGCTCACCCTTTTAATAAACATTCAACTTGCTGAAATAGGATCATTTTGCAAAGGAGAATAAGATGGCCATTGTTCTTAAATATATAGGTCAGTTCTGCTAACAGCATCCTCTTCCATTTTGATCTATTCGTTGTATCTTAGACTACTATGGCTAGATTTCTTAACTGGGTTATCTGCCAGATCCAACTTACATGATCCGGGCAATTCCAAGCAATGCATCAGACAGTGTCTACTGCACACTTCTTGCTCAGAGTGCAGTTCATGGTGCAATGGCTGGGTATACTGGATTCACTGCTGGACTTGTGAATGGCAGACATACTTATATTCCATTCAACGTAAGTTACTAGATGTCCTCGCACAGTTTTATAATCTGATTCTCTCTTTTTTGTACTCTAACTTTCTGTTATTGATATATATCAAGTGGTTGTAAATAATGTATGTCTATAAAGTATAAATATATCAGATATGCTACTGTTGTTGAGATGGAAAGATAAAATTCCTGTATAAATCAAGTTCGTTTTATGTTTTCACTACATCTGTGCACAATAACAAATGCTTAAGGCACCTATTTGCATCCAATTTTTTATTTTTCTAAGATCATAATTGTTCTGACAATAGAGAATATGTGTTCAAATTTTGATACCCAGAGAATCACCGAGAAGATGAACAACGTTGTGATTACTGACAGAATGTGGGCAAGAATGCTTTCTTCAACAAACCAGCCAAGCTTTTTGAAACCCAAAGATGTTCATCAAATAAAGAAAGCAGAACAATCCCTGACTCAGTTGTTAGAAGGGAGCAATTGCAATGGTGGCAGTGAGGATGCGAAGAAAGTAGAGCAAATTCCCACTCAGTTGATAGAAGGGGACAAGAGCAAAGATAATCAAAAATCAAGAAACCTCGCTGACAGTGACAGTTGCATCAAGAAATAAAATTAGATAAGGCCTTGTATTCCAAAATTGTATTTGGTGGAGTTTCTAGTGACATGATGAAGTTTTGCTGGAATGATTAGGCTTATTTTTGTAAAATTTGGGGTGTGTCTAATTAAAGTACTGGATTCATATAATGAAGTTTCATAGGAATGATCGATATGTTTTTATTTTCCCATTTCATAAAATGTCTGTAATCATGAAACTCAGCCTTCACACAAGTAGTCTCTTACTCAGCTGATTAAGTTTGGCACAAGGCAAAATTTGAGTATGAGCTATTTTAGTTTTTATCGTTTTGTGAATTTGAGATTGAGTTGTGTGTTCAAGTATGACCTTATCTCTACAAGAGTTTTAGAAAAAGACATGCGATTGCAATTTGAGTATGAGCTGCAAATGAACCGTGGATTTAAAGAAATTCACTTTTTCATAGAATTTCTTTTTTGATACATTGAAACTTTTGCCTTTTTGCATTAACAAGCTCGTTCGTGCAATACAGCAATCACCATGCAATGTTGAGAAGATGTTAAACACTAAACACTTCGTGATAGGTGATGCTGCTTTATTTTTTTGAAGGAAGGTGATGTGTTTCTTATAACGTGCTTCTTATAATTAGGACTGAGCATAAAATCCGAACCCGCCCACCAACCGAGATAACCGAGTCACCCATGGGTATACGGGTCGGATTGAAACGGGTCTCGGGTTAAAAAAGAGGGAAAATCGAGTATAGATGAGTTTCTACGGTCGGACTCGGATGCAAAATGTTTGTCTATTGAAACCCATGACCGACCGAAAGAGTGATAATATTCTCTATATTTATACTGTCACGTGTATAGCTTCCTGTCTAATATATGTCTGCATTAGAGTATGGTCACATCAATAGTACAGTATAGTGCAAGCTGTCCACTTTTTACTAAAATTGTGTTGTTCAAACAATTAGAAGTATAACAGGCAAGCTTAACTGCTGCATTTTAACTTTTCCTGTTACATTTTTTCAAACAAGGTTCTCTCTCACAATTATTTTAGTAAGATCAGTTCAGTATCATAGATGAAACACAACATACAAGTTGCCAAGACTCCATGAAAAACCCAGTACTTCTATTTTCCTTCTATTTTCACGTTTATGGAGCACTAGATGGACGAAATGCAACAAGATGAACTCAGTGGTGGCTAACCGAGAGAATCCGTCCGTTCAAACCGCTGCTCCACTCAACCCGCACCCGACTAAACCGATGGCTTGTTTGGTCGGAAGTGGATGCATATTCCTGCTTCACGGTTTGCTGCATATCTGCCATTTCCGGACCGAAACCGTCCGATGCTCACTCCTACTTATAATGCTACTTAATTTCAAATGAATGCTGCCGCGAAACAAATGGAAATGGAGGGGGTTTAGAACATGATGCAGTGAGTTTCTTATACATAACCAACCACGTGAAGTTTATTGTTTGGATTTACTAAATCCGATTAAGAACAAGATGCATAAGTTTTCAATTAGTTGGAGCTAACAATGAGCATTTCAATTTTGTATAAAAAAATCAGTTTGGTTTTAGTTTTTCCAAACTCCTACAAACCCACTACGAATATACCTAACTGTAAATATCCAGATCGATATCTTTTATGTTTATGCAACTTCAACATAGTTGCAATCAACTTCAACATAGTTGCAATTGAGGTCGGTCGTACACATCAACATTTGACTGATACTTTGTGATATCAACGATCTAAAACGTTCAATTAATGCTTTTTCTATGAGGAATCACCTAAAATTATTGATATTTTACAAGATTTAGTCAAGTTTGTTAAAATGTTGCCATCTAACACGTCACGAAGAACGTAACTAATGGAATATATGAAAGCAGTGAGCTAATGAACAACACAATTTTAGTAAAAAAAATAGGAAGAACAAGAAAAGAAAAAACCTAGTCTTTGAAAGAGCGCACACCAGGTGATGAAAGATCAAAACCCAACATTATTGTTTTGTTGGAGAAAAAAAGTAAATACACATACAGATTATAGAACAATGGCACATATTATCCAAAACACTACAATGTATGATGATAATAATGATAATACACATAAAAATTGGATATAACACAAATTGGTTATTCTGTTTCTGAACAAGACATCTATGGGGGATAAGATCGCATGTGAAAAAGGATGTGGTGAATTGATTCCTCTCACACAAATGCTCTTTTATCAGATGCTTCAAGCAAGCATCAGTCAACCAAATGGTTTTAAATTTTAAGTTTACAAATCTTCAAATAATTTTTGCATCATCTCAACATCAGTCAATTATTTTGAAGAAGCTGGCTGCTATTCTTGTGATTTCCTTTAAGAAAAGAAAGTAATTGGCAAGGCAGACTAGCTCCTGTATATACCGGAGGGCTCTGCATTCTGAACAATCCAAGGGTGTTCTAGGAGTTTGTGCAATGGTAGTCGTTCAGAGGAATCCTTTACCAGCATCTGTTAGTTTAAAAGATGAGAAGGAAAAAACACTCAGGAAGAAATGCTTTAATAAAATAAACCATGAAAAGAAAATTCTCGAGAGAAGTTCACAAAAAAAAAATTCCATAGTGCATTGAACAGATGTAAAAACCTGGCTGATGAGGTCTTTGGCAGCAGAAGAAACGATTGGTTTAGGAGGGAACTTGAGATCCACTTGAATTATCCTGGTTACAATATAAAGAAGCAATATTAAGCGCGGCAGAGTCAATAGCATCTTATAGTCCTGTTCAATGGTTACTTCCTTTTACTTTCAATTAGTTCATTCTGATACAAACAAAAAAACTCATACATGATGATCTATAAGCTATAATTCAAATGCTGAGTGCTTACCTCCTATAAGTATCAGAATGTTCTTTAGCCTCAAAAGGGGGAACTCCATAAAGAAACTCATAGCAAAGGACACCAAGGCTCCATATATCCACACTCGCATCATGTTCTACACTCTCCACTGTTGAAACCTCAAAAAATTTAGGCTCATCATATTATAGATAGACTAACATAAAAAATGTGAAAAAATCTTGCCAACTGAACATACCCATCTCAGGTGGAAGGTAATCCAGTGTGCCGCACATGGTCCGCCTGCGATTGAATGTGTGCACTGACCACCCAAAGTCCGCTATCTTAAGTTCACCCTGATAATGAAGAAGATTTTCACATGATCAGCACAAATTGAAAACAACAACCAAAAGAACCATAAAAGAAACAATAGTCTAAGTATGGGGGATCACCTGTGCACCAATAAGAAGGTTCTCTGGTTTAATGTCCCTGTGTATGACATGCTTTCCATGGCAATATATAAGGGCTCGAGCCAATGATGCAACATACTGCCTCAACCACAATAACAACATAGGCTTATCAGTTTCAGAAGAATACACACTATGTTATTTGTGTCAGAAGTGATATCATGTTATGTTTCAGTATTTACTAGGTTTGGGATGCGTACAAATCACCAATTAAAAGTTACATCAGCTGATACTTTAGAGATTCACAAACAAAAGCATGTGAGGAGGGGGAATTAGTACTTACAGTAGCTGCACGTCTTTCACTGAAATATTTGCATTTCTGCAATTCCTTGTAAAGTTCACCTTTGGGTGCATACTCTAAAATCAAGTAAACTCGTTTCTGCAACGAAAAAGTAAATATCAGTATGTGTATTTAACCTTCTTCAGCAGCAATACATGGCTAGACTCTAAGTGCATCAGCAGCACAGGTAAGAAGTATATACCTGATCATAAAAGTATCCATAAAGGCGCAAGATATGAGGGTGACGGAGATGGCTCTGTATTTCAACTTCTCTGCGAAGCTGATGCTCAACTTGGGATTGTTGCAATTGGCTCTTAAAGAGTACTTTCAACGCAACAATATGATTACTCTGTATCATACATAATCACATTTCACATTTTAATAAACACAATTATAAAAACATTGTAAATAAAAACAGAAAAATAACCAGCACAAATCAACAACAATAACAAATGAAATTACGATCATTTCAGATTCATAAATTCAACATCAGCCACATGTAATTGAGTAATTTTGAATGGGAAGAAGGAAAAAAGAAGCTCACAGTTTTTTCTCTGGCCAAATAGACATGGCCGAATTTGCCCCTACCAAGAGGTTTTCCAATATCAAAATCATTTAGAATCCACCTTCTTTGATCCTTAGCTGAACCTGATACCTCCGAAGAAGCCTGCAACGAAAAATGAACATTATGATACCATCAGATCTTGTTGAATTGAAAATAATCACAATTTGATATTAACAATAGGAAATATCTATGAATCTAAACAATAGGATGAGATCTTGTTAACAATGAACACGATTTTAAGCATCAACGTCTCTGGCTAGGTTTTCAACCTCCTTAGATTTGAAATTCGTAGCTAATTGTTGAGAAATTCAATACAATTACGAAGGTGAAGGGGAAAAATTCGTTTCATATGAAATCAAGAATAATAATAATAATAAATCGAAGCTTGAAGAATACAATGCGGTTATTAATTAATTAACCGAATGATAAAATAATAATAAAAATAAAAGAGGGGAAAATGGAAAAACCCTAGAAATGAATGAATGAATGATTGATTACCGTATGGTGTTGTTGATGAGGCTGAGGTTGAGTCTCTGTTGCGATGGCCATATCGATCTCAGAGAGAGAAAGAGAGAGAGAGAGGTTTTTGTTGAAATAGAAGAAAGCGATGAAGATGAATGCAGCTCCTTCTTCTTCAATGCTTCTTCCTTCGTTCATTCATTCATTAATTAACACCCAGCACATTTTTTGTAACGGTCGAATAACGGATACCTGCCACGTGTTCCAATCCAGCCTCCCTCTATTCTTTTTCAAATCCTTCCGTCCTTCTCTCTTTTTTGTCTTTTCCTAACAAGAGAGCGTCACCCTCAATAATCTACATGCCAAACAAGGGTGGGAATAGGTCAGGCCGTCCGACAGGGGTCTACGGCCTAACCTATTTAAAGTTTAGTTCGGCCTAGCTCGTTTATTAACAAGGTCAGGCTTAAGCTTTTTATAAGGCCTATTTAATTAGATAGGTCAGGCTAAGGCTTGCAAAAAAGCCTATTAAGCCCATAGGGCCGACCTATTAAGCTTTTCATATATAATATATCTTCCATTATTGATATTTTTGAAGTTTTTTTTTCCATAAACACGAGCCTTCATGTGATTGGTTATTTAGTAGCTGGTATATTGGTGTGATTAGACCTTCGTAAGAATTCATTATTTAGTAGCAAACATATTTGTGTGTTTTAAGCCTTAATAAGTTTTGGCCTATTTAGGAGTAGGCTTACATGTGTTGTCAGACCTTGGCATAAAATAGGCTTTCAGGCTTCATCAGACCTTTAAAAAGGTCAGGACAGGCCTCGAAAATGAGCCTATGACGGGTAATAGGTCAGGCTCAGGCCTAACATTTTTGAAGTAGGCTAGGCTTAGGCCTTACAAAGCCCGACCCGGCCTAGCCCATTTCCACCCCTAATGCCAAATCGACATTATTTATCTACTTCCATCTTTTCCTAAAAAAAAAACTTTATCTACTTCTACCTACTAAAATAAAATAAATAATAATAAAAATATATGAAAATTGAAGTCCAGCAAATTTACCTAATTGTCCTAAAATTTAAAACTAATTCTTTTATCTTTCAAAAAAAAAAAACTAATTCTTTTATCTACTAAAATATATCGACTAATCAAATTTCATAATTGTTCTTTTTAAAACTCATGATCTTTTTAATTTTATGTGTCTAATGGTCATTTTGTAAAATATAAAATCAATTATAAACTTGTGAGCGTGGAACAATGCATTAAAATATTTATGGATCTGGATTCGAATTAAGGATTTTTTAATATTCACTTTTAAGAAATAAATTTGTTTTTTAATATTCACTTGTAAGAAATAAATTGGTTTTTCTCAAAAAAAAAAGAAATAAATTTGTTACCGCTAAATTATTTGATAAAAAAAATAAGTAAAAAGAAATAAACAAGTTTAAAAAGTGGTATATTTTTTTCATGATATTGATACTCAAAGTTTTTATTTTCGCTTAGCAATCACTAATCTCCGTTAGAAAATGTGTAAGTCATTGTCATTTTGATCAAACCATTGCTGGTAAAAGTAATATAATTTTGTTGCATTTAAAATAGTGATCTTTTATTTTTCAATCATTAATTATTTGAAAATTTTGCCTATCTTATGCAACTTTTTTATTTTTAGGGAATGGTAACTTTTTTATTTTATTTTCAAGGGAATGGTAATTTTTTATTAAAAACAACAATTATTCATTACAAAATTATGTATATAATATAAAATGCATAAGTTTTATGCTGAATTGACTATTTTTTATTTCTTGTACTATACAGATTTGCAAATCATAAAAAATTCTTATTTGAATAAATATTTGACTTGATCATTAAATTATTATTCTCTCACCGATTTACTTTATAAAAGATAAAAATATATTAAATAATTTTTAAATAGCCGATCTCTCTTCTTTTTTTAAAGGAGATGACGGACTAATTCAATAGATTGATAGTAGTTTAGGAACTATAAATTGTATTTATGTTGTTTCATTACTCTTTCAATAATTGATGACATGAGAATTTTTAAAATGTGCTCAATTTCTCAAAATAATTAAAATGTTCTATTTTATATATATATATATATATATATATATATATATATATATATATATATATATAGATTTGCATAGAATTTAGATAAAATGTAACTGATAAAAATTCCGTTGTAGATGTGTCCAAAAAATAACGATCAATAAAATATATTTTTCTTTTATGAATAAAGAAGTTGAAACCTATAAAGAAAAAATAAATACTTATGCAACTTTACTTAGGGATACAGATTTTCAATCAATCTATATAATGTAAAGGACTAAAACAAACATGATATTCCTCCTGTTTCCTATTATTGTCTAAATTTGTCTACTATTGTCTTCGAGTTTTAAGGACATTGTTAAATTTCTAATGCTATTTCTTTTTGTAATTTTGGGTGGATAGACATTTTACTATTTTAGTAATTGAAGTTATAAAGGTTGGTTAGTTTAGTGTACATATATACCTGTAATTTAATAGTAATTTCGTCCATTAAATTGAAAAATATCATCAATTTAGTCATTTTTTCAAATTTTGCATCACAATTTTGAAGGTTATATACTTGTTTTGACGCGGCAAAAGACTATTTAAGTCAATATGTGTATGTTTTATTGGTTTTGATGGATGTTACAAAAGAAATATTTTGGTGAAGTGAAGGGACTTAATTGATTGGTATTTTTCAATTTAAGAGACTAAATTGACTGACTTTTACAATTTCAAGGACTATAATATTTATTTATTGTTCAAAATGGCCACTAGGATTGCAGAATGTTAATTAAGTTCGTCATTCTGTCTAAATTTATTATCAAATACATCTCTAACACTATTCACTTTGATTAAACTCAAAGATAGCAATACAATCCATTTATGAATATATCTTTACCAACAAAAGATGAGGAGATGATCCAAGCAACTGGAACTGTATTTTGCGATGAATCGAAAAAAGTAAATAACATACCGGATACTGCCAGGGACAACAAAGGGTGTGCATTATTGATCCATCGTTGTTTATTCGCTTCAATCTTCATCGCTTTCTCTGCTCGTTTGTCCCAACACACAGTCTCTTTCTTTTTAAACCTTAAACAAGATATCCCTCTCTCTCTCTCTCTCTAAACGCTAAGCAAAATCTAATTTCTTCTTCGTGTTTTAGACCTTGGATTCTCTCCCTCACTCTTTCTCAACTCTAAACATGATCCCATTGCCGTCCTTCGTTCTTCTTCAACCATTTATCATCCTCTGTTACTATTCCAAGTGTTTGTTCCTTTTTATATTGAATTAAAATGAACAATGAAAAATATACAACAACGTTCGTTGTTGGAGACCACCGAATGGCCTAATGAAGTCAAAGATTCGTAAAAATTTAAAATAAAAAAAAAAGGAAGAAGAAAACCAGCCAACGAAGATGAGTGATAAGGGGTTGGAAAACGATAAAAGACGAAGAGAGAGGGAGAGGTTAGAGATGTAAACTAAAAAGACAAAACTGCTAAGAGAGAGAGAGAGAGATGAAGAGAGAGACAGGGGAGGGGAATGGTCGAGCAATGAAGATAATGATTTGGGTAGGAGAGGGCAAAATAAGTTTCTAATCATGACATGATAACTCTAACCCAACCCATATTTAAGATCGAAATTACAAAGGCAAGTCAAAATATGATTAACAATAAGATTAATATAACACGTCTCTTTATCATGACCATCAGTCGACCTATTAGTTGATAGTACACTTAGTATAGTAATAATTTTCTTGTTCCTCCACTCTTCTTTAATTAAAATAGTTTTATATTATTGATTTTTCTTGTCTTTTGTGTGCACCGTTCTTTTATCAATTGTTTTTTTCCTATTAATTCCACCAACCACAATTGTTTGTTTAATTGTTAAATCTCTAAAATAAACTAAAAAACATCATTGAGAGTTATTCCCACTCTCTCGCTCTCTTCGTAACCAACAACCGACCGCCCATTCATCAACGTCGCTACGCTCACCATACACATCAATCATAAGAAATAATATCATTACTCGTCGATCATTTGTTCCCTCTATCGCTCACTGTTATTGGCAAACATCTTGTTGAACCTGTAAGTTCATTGTCGTCTTCTCTTTATTTATGGTATGTCATCTATTCTTTTAGCATACTTAGTTTATGCTTATAATACAAAAAATCATAAAATTCTTATTAAAAACAAAATTATATTGAAACCCTAATTCTCTTTTCAGTGCATTCCGAAAATTTTGTTCAATTTGGATTTAATTTTTATCGTTGATATATGTTTAATTTGATGTCAATTATGATTTTGATGTAGTAAATCACAAAAACCAATTTCAATTTGGAACCCTAATTATCCTCGCTATTTAATCCGAAACTTAGGTCAATTCTTTATTTTAATCGTTGAAATTAATTCTCTTAGTCTCTTTATTGATTTAATTATCCTTGTCTTACATTGACTTTATTTTGAAAACTGGGACAAATTTGGAGTATAAGCTTGAATCTCAATTTGCATTATTTATTTCACTTCAGAGTTGAATCACATTGAATTCTCTAGATAGCTGGGGTTGTTGTTATCGTCGTATTAATTTATTTATTTTTGCTATGTTTTGGTATAACCAATTTGTCTAAGTCATTAGGGATCTTGATTGCCATGTGCATTTGTTTTCGGCACCCATCATCCTCTTGCGTTGTATCAAGACCGCTAATGACTTATTAAAGATTATTTGTGACATAGGTCTAGAGAATTATCAGACAAAGAGTAATAAATCAATCAGACAAAATTATCATTATCAATTACATAAACTAGAGTTTTAGATGAATTTATAAGAAACTAAGATTCACACCCAATACTTACTTTTTTTTTCTTCTCAGTGGAAGGACAACCTGAAATGGAACAAAATATTCCAACAGAAGAAATAATTGAGGTGGTACAAAATATTCCAACAGGAGAAATAATTGAGGTGGAACGTTGCAATGGTATGATTCTTCCATTTAACTCTCTAACCCTTTTTACATCATCATAATATTTAACCACATTTTATTTATCTTTTGTTTTTATTATTCTTTTAAAACGAGTGTTTCACTGTTATGTCATCAACATGAATGCTATTCAATCCAACCAATTAATACAACCACTCATGGTGGGAGTTTGCACGGTGGGAGTTTGCAATTAAGTACATGGTGGGAGTTTGCACGGCCATGGACGAGTAAATAAAAACATATTAAAAACAATAACAAAACATATAATCTCTTTTTCAAAATTATTAAGAGTCACAATAACCTTCAAATAAATATCATTTTTAGTCCATTTGATCGTACTCCATACGACAATCAAGAGTAACAATATACCATAACATGTTATATTATAGTTAGGGCTTTAGAATGACAACATAATATTAGAGCATAGGTTGTCATGGCCAACCCCTTAGTAATTACTTGGGAGACAACCTTCGCCCATACAAAAACCAAAGGTGGCTGCAACTGACCTGTAGGGGGTGTGTTACGAGCGTCACGCCTCTGGGATTTGCAACACATCATATTTTCTAGATATCTTTATCGGTGTCTCTGCAAACAATCAGTTCAAAATTCAATTTATAAGTTGAGATTTTCGTTGTTTTTTTTAGCGTTTTAAAAGTCCACAACTAATCATTTTGTAATATTTTGAAATGTTTAAAGTTTATTACTTTATAATACTTAGCAACAACTATTCTTACATCACAAATTCATTAAATTGATTTTTGTATGTGTCTTATAAACGATGATAAAAGTAATTATATATATAGTAATTACAATTTAATATAAAACCATGCACATGATACATATTTGTTATTTATAAATCTAAATGAAAAATCCAATATTCGTCTCTCACACACACACACAATTATTTTTTGACAATTTTCTTACTATTACTCAGATTATGTTTTGACTTTCTCTTTCTGTTGCTCTGGTTTTTGGGCCAATACCTCGACTTCTTTTTTAATCTATGAATTTCCTATAAGTTGTCATACAAACGACTGCTTAAATAACACAACTCATATAAAAACACGTAACACATTAACACCATTTAGATTTTTTATCTTGAATCAACATCATTTGAATTATTAATGTGATCTCTATCATTTTCTAATATTTTGACATGTTTTAGTCATTCACTTTGTAAATTTAACAATAACTATTCCAATATTTTATCATGAATCCTTCTTTTTGTTATTTCTCATTGCAACTAACATTGCATACAAGATTTGACGGACAACCCGCACTTGGAAGACCTATCACGTGCAGGTGCTAAGCACGTGTATACGTGTATGTTATTAGTTCTCTATTTCAGAGTGGATATGTTGTTAGCTAACCAACGATAAAAACATGATTTTCATGCTAACAAATGTTCTTATAGCATTAGTAGGTATTAAAAAAAAAACATTTGCTAAATTTTATGTAAGAAAAACATTTTTTTTGGAATTTTAACAAGTTAAATACACAATTTTTAAGATAAAATATTAAAATGCAGTAAAGACGATAAGAGTACTTGTTAGCGTTTGCTTTGGTGTAATAAAAGAAGTGAGGGTGAATATTTAATAAGTAGAAAAGTGTGCAAAAGACGACGTCGTGTGTGAAATAGTTAAACAACGATTCTTAGAGCGCGCTCACTCTTTCTCTCCCTCCCTCACTCGATTACAAGTTACAACCACGGCAAAATTTCGGAACCCAAAATCGAACCCTAAATTGGTGAAACTTCAGCGGCGATTCGCAACACTGCGAATACTCGTTTCTCTTAACCTCCAATTATGGTACGTTAATGCTTCTACCTTCTTGCATTCCTTTTCTTTTTTCTTACGAATTCTGAATGAATTTTTCATTCTGATCGATTTTGGTTTGTTTTAGTTTTCAATTGCAGCTATCAATGATACCGATTCTAAATGTCACTGGGAACCACTTGCACCCACCAAAGAAGCTCAGGTACGTTTCTTACTCCAAATCATTTTCTTAGTTAACCGTTTTTTACAGCTTAGGTTATAGAAGTTACGATTATTTATGCCCTAATTTGCTTAATCTTCATGCATGTTTTGATTGAGCGTTTTTTAGAGGATCCAAACTTACTATAGTGTTTTTTATTTTCTTTCAGGAATTTCATCTTTCTCAGACTTATCATGAAGGACTTGTCAAGTTACAAGCAAAAGAATATGAAAAGGCTCGCGAATTATTAGAATCTGTGCTTAAAGATCCTCTTATTGCTAATGCTCAGGTGGATCGAGGTGCCGCTGACAGTCATCTTTTGCAGCTCAGGTTTCAATCTCTCCTTTTTTTGTGCTCATATATGGCGCTGTTTAGGTGAAATGTATATACACATTCATTGTTTCCGTTCTTCTATGTGCACAAGCTGTTGCTTTTCTTGCAATGCTCCGGATACTAGATCAGATATGGTGTTGTTTAGGTCAATTCAGTATCTGCTTGGCATTGTAGGATGCTTAATGGATAGGATTAATTAGCATTTTGTTCAATGTTGTCAGTCACAGATCAGGAAAATAACGGTCTGTTCAAATTCTGCTATGTTACAGTGCTATAGCGCCGCTATTTGACAACACTTTGTATTAAATAGCATACCATGGAACAATACCAGGTTGTTCAAATTCCGCTACGCTGTAGCCGCTATTTGACAACACCGATTTTGCTATTGGTGTTTTATATAACCTGTCCAGTTGGATTTGTTAGTGTTAGAATATACGAAAGTAGACAAGAATATTGAGATTTACAGTAGAGTATTGTAGTTTATTTCATACGATTAGTTTTCAATTTTAGAACATCTTACATTATCTCCTAAATTTAGTTTCCAGATTATTTAGTCATTACCTTGATTTTGTTTCCTGGTTTTCCTATTTATTCAGAATTAGGAGTCTTGTATCCCTATAGGTAAGGGTCAGTGTTTAGTAGTGTTATCAATTGCGGATGGAGGACCATGGTGGAAAGCCATAATACCACCAATAGCACCGCCATCATTCACAAATTGCCCATGGTGGTTGTAAAAAAGTCCACCACTGCAATCCAAATCATTGTCATATTGTATGTTACGTTATTATTTCTCCTATGCTTCTTTTATCTGAAATCTATAAGTTCACCATTCTAAGACACCTACTTATATTCTAACAGTTAGTTTCTCTTATTTATTGATAATTCACTGTTCACTTAAATATGTGTGTGTGTGTGTGTGTGTCTGTGTGTGTATCGGTGTAACTTACAGAGGTTTCTACAGATTTTTGGCATTGAAAAACCTTGCCGCCGTTTTTCTTCAGCAAGGTTCTACTCATTACGAGAATGCTCTACGTTGTTATCTTCAAGCTGTGGAGATTGATTCTAAAGATTCCGTTGTCTGGAACAAGCTGGGAACATTGTCATGTTCAATGGGCTCGCTGAGCATTTCACGTTGGGCATTTGAGCAAGGCCTCTCGTGCAGCCCTAATAACTGTAAGCACCTAATATTTTAAACATTTCCTTTTTTAGTGGGTACTTAATGATGCGCTCATCAGTTTTTCTTTTCTGCGAGATTCACTTTTCTGTTTTCATCTCTGGGTTAAATTCCTTCATGTTTTCCAATTTAGTGTCTTTTGAACTGTCTATCTACGTCATCTTGCTTCTACGAGCTTGTTTGTTGGGTAAAACTGAAGAATGACATCCACAACCTACAATTGCATTTTGGACCCTATTTTTTGTATCACCAGCAACAAAAACGAAATTAAAATCTATAGCAGTGTGAAAAGCCATTCCGCCAATTGTAATAATTTGTTACTTCTCACTGAATGAACATTCAGCCAGGGTTCGTTCTGGTATATTTATACTTGGCGTTTTACAAACATGTTCACATTCATTGCATTTAATTATTTTTTAAATTAAAATGGGGTATCGTGAAGATCGATGATATGCAAGTTTTACCCCTGTAAGCCTTGAGTATTGTGGCCAAAGGCCGAAATTTGTTTGCATATTATCTAGACAAAATTAGTTCTTTCAAAATTATTTGGATGATCATTTCCAACAATAAAGTTCATCCTTTGAAAGTTGTTTTCATAATGTATTTTATTCAACAGTAATTATATTTGTGTGGGTTTGTCTAACATGTGCAATATTGCACATGTTAAAACAACTAAAAGCAGCAAGTTTTTACTGCAAAACAACAATTATTTATTAAAATGTTATATATTTAATACAAAATGTACAAGTTCCAATGCAAAGTTACTATTTGAAACTTCTTAACATGTGCAAATTTGCACATGATAGAAAAACCCTATTTGTGCATATGTGATTTTCTACCCTTGATGCGTATCTGCAGGGAATTGCATGGAAAAACTTTTGGAAGTTCTTATCGCAATTGGTGATGAAGTTGCTTGCCTTTCTGTTGCTGAGTTGATTTTGAGGCACTGGCCGTCACATTCTCGCGCTATGCATGTTAGAAATACCATTGAAGAATCGGAACCATTGCCATTTGCTCCCAGAGGCATAGACAAATTGGAACCAAAACATGTGCGGCTCAAATTTCCTGACAAGAGAAAAGCTAGTAATGAGAATCTAGACGAGGATGTTGCATTTAAAAAGCTGAAGCAAAACAAAGATCTAGACCTAACCGAAGCTTCATGGGTGGCTCTTGCTGATGCACTGCTGGAGATCTTATTGCCTTCAAACCTGCAGATTTCTGAAGTAGAACTTAAAAAAACGTGCAATTCGCCGGACATTAGGCTAAGCATAAACTTACCTTGTAGTTCAGAAGCTGCTGTGAACGTGGAAGTGAAAGGATTAAGTGGTGACAATTGTGCTTTTGGTGATGGTAATGTAGGACCAGAAAGTGATTTTAAAGAGAAAGAAGCAAATACCCAAGAAGAACAACCACATGAAAGGCGAAGTTCTCGACTTGAAAGGCTCCGCAGTCGTAAACCAGGGAAAGATGATGAATCAAACTCTTGTGGCAAGGACCCAGCCAAGGTTGTCATTCGGTGTCTAGAACCTTTCATTGCTGGTGGATTGGGTGATCAAGAAACTGTTGATAGTGATACCATGACACTCTCCTCTGCAGGAAATTCTGAATATGTTAATGTTTCTACATTTTTGAGACAAACTTCAAATAATTACGGTGCTTACCATATGGGGCACTTGCTGTTAGAAGAGGTTTCAAGACAAGGCCTCCCATTTCAGGATGCTTTTGTCAAATTTCTGGAGCTGGAAAAGTTGACAAGGCATTGGGGAAAGGATAGAACTGCTGAGTGTAATATTTTTCTTGCTGAGCTGTATTATGATTTTGGGCTATGCTCCGTCACTGGTTCTAAACAACTAGAATGGATGTCAGAGGCATCTTATCATCTTTGCAAGATTGTAGAGTCTGTAGCTCTTGATTATCCTTTTCAATTGACTAGTGCCTTGAATGAAGGTTGCAATTTAATTGACGGTTTCCAAGAGACTAGGGGTACATCAATACGTACCTCCACTGAGAATATTTCAGATTTGGACAACTCACTTTTGATGAAAAACAGTTCATTCTGGTCTCGATTTTACTGGATAAGTGGGAGACTGTCTATTTTTGAAGGCAACAAGGCAAAAGCTTGTGAAGAATTTTGTATTGCTTTGTCACTTTTGGCAAAAAGGGAAAAAATGGAACATTCTCCAGGTTCAGTCCCCCGCCCACACTGCAAGGATGTAAAAGAGATAAACATCGATAGAGTTCTTTATGAAGTTAATATATTGAAAGTCAATTTTTTGATGGAAAAGTCTGTCAGTAGGATGATGGAACAAGAAAAGTATTTGGACTGTGTATCTCTACTTTCTCCACTTCTGCTCTCCACAGAGGATGTCTACTTCAATTCATTTTCTTTATGCATGGCAGATAAAAAAGATGAAAAGATAACTTCCATCGAGCTCAGGGCTCTAGATGTTCTAATTGAAGCATGTCAGAAGACAAGGCCAATGGATGTAGATATGTATTTCAATTGTCATTACAGAAAACTGAAAATACTTATGGCATTGATGGGTTTGAATACAAGTATTACATCATGTAAATCTTCTGATCAAACACTCGGTTTCACTGCACCTTCTAATTTGGATGTTGACTCAAATGAAAGCTCTAGCAAGCACTGTAGTCACTTGGCTGCTGAGGAAGTGAAGGCACTCTCTGACTGTATATCACAAGTGAAGAAAGTTATTGATCATTTTGGAGATTCCGTGAGTAAATATCATTGAACATAGTCTTGGATTCTAAGCTGTCTGATCCTGAGGTGTATTTCTTTAAAATCGCTTTTGTGTTAATCCATGTAGTCCATGAACTATACATGTCGTTAATTCTTCTTCCTGTGCACAATTCAAATGATTCCATTAGTTAAAACATACCTACGGCATGCCTCCTTAATATGGTAAAATAAGTCTCTTGTTGCATGTAAACCCCCCCTGCTTTACTGGTGTTTGCTTATTGATTTTTTGGGCCGGACAGATTTCTTGAAGAATTCAAACAGATTGACAGGCTATACGTTTTAGACTTAAGTGATGCAGTATTGTGGCCTTTTTTTTTCTTTCCAATTTTTAGAGGGGGGTAGGTGTTTCATCTGAGTTTCTTTTTCTATGAATCTAGAAAAAGAAAAACACCAACAAGAGAAGCTGCCAGATATGCTTTGATTGCCGCCAGATATGCTTTGTTAGTTGTGTCTATGGCCTCTGTTTTATTACTCGTGACTGTTTGAACTGAATTTCCATTTCTGATATATGGAGAAGCTGCGCATCTCTGCTGCATTGTTGATTTTCTCTCTCTTTGTTACTTTCTTCTACAAAGTGTCTCATATTATCCTCTCAATTATATTTCCATCCCTTTGTCATAAACTTTATTTTTTATTGTAAAGTAGAACAGCTGTTGTCAGCGAGATTACTAATCCAAGTTAATGTTACATGGTTTTGTGGACAGCACCGTCTGTTTCCTCACCATTTTACTGTAGAATGTCCTTTGTCATGAAAGCATTTGTGTTAATGCATTTGCAGGATGGCCTCACAGTTCCAACAAGCAGCCTTTGTCAAATGCAATCTCTGCTACTGTTAATCATGAGCTATGTCGCGAATGTACTTGTCTGTAACAAAACCTCGGCACAAGTAATCTCTGATCAAGTGGAAAGTAGCTGTTTTGTTGATGCAGCCATTGTTTTCTGCAAACTCCAGCATCTTAGCGGAACCACACCTATCAAAACTCAAGTTAGCTATCTCCTTCGTGATATAATCTTACTTTCAATGATGGCTCTTTTTAGTTATTCATTTTTTTAATTGGAAACCTCTGCCACTCTTTCCTGAATTCCCAACTCAGGTTGATTTAATTGCTGCAACACATGACATGCTTGCTGAATATGGGCTTTGCTGTGTCGGTGAAGGTGGCAAAGGTGGAGAAGGAACATTTCTTAGATTTGCAATAAAGCATCTCTTGGCCTTGGATATGAAGTTTAAATCCATCTTTAACCTTAAAAATAAAGAATCAATGCGATGCCAAGAAGCGTCCAAAAACAGTACTGTCAATGTAACTATGGAAGATTCAAAATCTGATACATTAGATATCCGGATGGATTGGACCAGAATTGATGAAATTACCTCTGTCAAAAAGGATGTTTCCGAAGGAATATCTAAAGGCATTTCATGTTGCAAAGTTCAGAATAAAGACAGTAAGGAAGAAGAGTCTGAAAATCACTTGAGTTCTGGGACTGACTGTCAGTTAGTTAAGGGTGAAAATTCATGCAATCAATTGATTGAATGTGTAAATGAACTTTCAGAAGATGAAAGGGAAGAACTTGAGTCTATCATTGACAGTGCATTAGATCAGTGCTTTTTCTGTTTATATGGATTAAACCTAAGGTCTGATTCATCCTATGAAGATGATCTAGTGATGCACAAAAATTCAAGCCGGGGAGATTATCAGACCAAGGAACAGTGTGCTGATGTTTTCAAGTATGTTCTTCCTTATGCAAAGGAATCTTCTGTGAGTACTCTCTATCTTTAATTTGTATATGTTAGCTTGTTTACACAATGTGATGCCAAAATTGCAATTTTTTTATTTGTTTTTGCTAAACATTTTTATGTTTCTTAGAAAACTGGACTGGTCAAGCTCCGTAGAGTTTTAAGAGCTATCAGGAAACACTTTCTTCAGCCACCAGAGGACCTCTTGACAGGAAATCCAATTGATAATTTCCTAGATGATCCTAATCTATGTGAAGATAAACTATCAGAGGAGGCTGGGTCTGAAGGATTTCTTGAAACTATAACTAAGACCATGTTTCCTGATGTGGGAGGTCTTGGACAGTATAACACAACACTGTTGAAGAGGTATACATTTACACCATACTGTTTTTTTTTTTCCACACACACACATATATTATTCTTAACTTGTTTCCTATGAATCATATTTAATGGCTAATATATATCCATGATATTCCTTGTTTTTATCTTCTTAGGTTTATCTCGGTTTTTTTACTTTCAGGTCTGAGCCATACTTGGATGTCTACTGTAACTTGTATCATTTCTTGGCTGTGTCCGAGGAAATGAGTGCAACAGATAAATGGCCTGGATTTGTGCTGACCAAGGAAGGGGAAGAATTTGTTGAGCAAAATGCTAAGCTCTTCAAATATGATCTCATGTACAATCCTCTGCGCTTTGAAAGCTGGCAGCGACTTGGAAATATTTATGATGAGGTAAGTTTAAATGCAATTTGGCTTATTAAAACCTTGATTCTTCGGAATATTCATATGAACAACGCGTCTTGATGTCTTTAAACCTGTTAAACATTATAAAATTTCATATATGTTTCTTGGTTGCACCGAGCCAGGAAGTAGATTTGTTACTTAACGATGGTAGCAAGCACATTAACGTAGTAGGATGGAGGAAGAATCCTACTTTATCTGAGAGAGTGGAAACAAGCCGAAGAAGGAGTAGACGGTGCCTACTAATGAGTTTAGCTTTGGCAAAGACATCTGCTCAGCAGGTTTCACCATGCACTGCATATCTTCACTCTTTTTAAATTTTTCTTCTCTTGGACGAGAATAGTCAGTGTCCTCTTCTTGTTTACTTAGGTTCAATCAATATAAGAATTTAACTATAAAAGAATAGAATATTGTTTATACCCCTAAACATTCCATCCAAATGTTATCTGCACTTAACTTTCGTTTACTCAAAATGTCGGACAATATTTAAGGCCAAAAAAATGTGCAATAAAAATTCACCTTCATGCTGTAATGTCCAAGGCTCAAAATGTTATGGATTTGCAACTTTATATACTTACAATGCTCACTTGAATAAATAAACTCTTGGGACTTTTTAGATGTTGGTTGTCTTTGTCCAGGTAAACATATTGATTCTGTATCCTTTTAAAAAAAAACACGATTCTGTATTTAACTTTTGTGTGTGTATTTATTGTGTTTCCTGGCTAACAATGTCCTAATGCTGTGATGTTCAAGACTTGTAATGTTATTGATCTACATCTTTATATGCTTACAATGCTAACTTGAATAGATATTATATAGCTCTTTTGACTCTTTTACACGTAGGTTGTCAGTTGTCACTGATTTTTTTTGTGTGTGTATTTATTGTGTTTCCAGTGTGAGATACATGAGTTGTTGGCATTGGTATACTACGACAGTCTTCAAAATGTAGTCCCATTTTATGATCAGAGATCTGTTTTGCCCTTAAAGGATGCAGCATGGACGGCGTTCTGTGAGAGCTCAATGAAACATTTTAAGAAAGCCTTCGCACTTAAGTATGTCCTCTTATCTTGTGTCTTATTTTATGCGCTTATCTGGTATTATGACGTTTATGAACGACTTTTGTTCGTTTACAGGGAAGATTGGTTGCATGCATTTTACTTGGGTAAACTTAGCGAAAAGCTTGAATATTCGCATGAAATTGCCTTATCATATTACAATAAAGCTATTGCTTTGAATACATCAGCTGTTGATCCTGTCTATAGGATGCATGCCTCACGCTTGAAACTATTATTTAAGCGCGGAAAACAGAATGCAGAGATTCTGAAGGTTTTGCCTCTTTCTGATCGCATTACTATATTTTAATATTACTTTATTTGCTTGCTTTAATTTTCATGTCTTTGACAGTTGTACTTAAAGATAGACCTATAATTTTATAGTTGACTTGATGATTTGGTGCGCTTGATCTGTATTCTTGATTGTTGTCTGGTTCTCAACAGGTTATTTCAGCCTACGCCTTTGATCAATCTGTAAAAGAAGCTGTCACAAGTATCCTTGGCAGCACAGATAGCTCATCTTTAAATACAAAGGAGACATGTATCAATGCCAATTCTGTGGAAACAAAGCATGAAGGGTTACTAAAATTGGATACTGCATGGTCTATACTTTACAATGATTGCCTTTCTGCGCTTGAAACTTGTGTCGAGGGGGAACTCAAACATTTCCATAAGGCTAGATACATGCTGGCTCAAGGGTTGTATAGAAGGGGTGAGAGTGGTGATATAGAGAGGGCAACAGATCAACTATCTTTCTGTTTCAAATCTTCACGCTCATCATTTACCATAAACATGTGGGAAATTGATAGCATGACAAAAAAAGGAAGGTATATTTTTATTATTAACCTTTCTGTTATCTTTTCACTTGTATTATTATTGGTTTTTTTTTTTTTTTAAGCCTTTTGTTAGTTTAAACTTAATGAATTGATATTTTCATCAGAAACAGTTGATTATTGATGGCTCATACAATGGGATATTTCCACAAATACTTTGGTATTTCTAAGTGTCATAACAAATATTTGAAATATACAATCTCGTGGAACACTTTCTTTCAAATGAAAAGAAACCTTTCCCAATTTGTTTTATATAACTTGAGGACTTACCACTCAATAAATAACATTTGATGGATTTATCTGTGTTGTGCAAGAGTTAGGAAACAGCGATGTTGCCAATTCCTAAACTAATTTCTACTTTGCATTTAATGATATCAGGCGCAAGACACCGGGTTCTGCTGGGAATAAGAAAGGCCTTGAGGTTAACTTACCAGAAAGTTCTCGAAAATTCATTACTTGCATCCGAAAGTATGTGCTGTTTTATCTCAAACTATTGGAGGAGACAGGAGATAGATGTATTCTTGAACGTGCATATGTTTCTCTCCGGGGAGATAAGCGGGTAAATCCCTAAATCCTTATTTAGAAATTATAATTCATATAACAATTACGGTTGTTGCTTAGTTATGCTTCATTTATTCTCGTGGAACTGGAAGCACTCTTCATAATAATTTTTTCTTTTCACTTGATGCTTCATTTTCTGATTTTGACTTTATTTCCTGTTAGATAATAAGGTGAAAATATGTCTTTATAGATATGGATTTTCAGTTTATGCAGGCTTAAGGTAGGAACCCACCTTGTTCATATCGAAATCTGATAGTAAATTGAAGGATTTCTATCATCTTTATCTAAACTTGAAGTAAAACTCTTGCCTGTATATTTTATTATAAAATCAATCTGATCTTGCACCGATGATCATATCCTCGCCTGTTTCTGCAACTTTTTCCCTTTGTCTCAGCTAAAAAATTATTTTATATCAAATCCAAACATAATCTGGTTGGTTTTGCCTCTAGAGTATATTTGGAAGTTTCTATCGCTCCTTCATGAAACTATGCAATCCAATCCAACAGATACCGTTCCTCCTAGTTCTTAAACAATAATAAAACGAACCTCATTAATTATTTGCTGCTTCTTCCCCTAGGCACCTCAAAGGTGTTTCTTAAGCAGCCTTTGAAGGTTTTCTTTTTGGGCTAATTCTATGGTGACCAAGTAAAATAGTGTTGTACTCTGCACAAGTTTTTCCGCCATTGGATCCATAAGTCTCGTCATATCTCGCCTGATCCAATGGTGGAAACAAACTCGTGCATGGTGCTACACATATCTCACTGTGTACTACAGAACTAGGCACTATCCTTCTATTTGTCCCTTTTCCCCTCCCTTTTTATTTCAGTATTTGCATTCATGACCACAACCCCTTTCCTCACCCCCATAGTACTACAGAACTAGGCACTATCCTTCTATTTGTCCCTTTTCCCCTCCCTTTTTATTTCAGTATTTGCATTCATGACCACGACCCCTTTCCTCACCCCCATAGATGCGTAAAACATTCCAATATTGTCTAACGCCGGCAATATTATGCATTAGTCACTCAACTAAAACCCACATAATTTCTTGTTATATTTGTACACCCTTTCATCAGATTTGAAAGTAAACCTGATCTGTATTGTCTCTCTTTTACTTGCAGTTTTCATTATGCATTGAAGATCTTGTACCAGTGGCTATCGGAAAGTATTTAAAAGCTATGATTACAACCATGCGCCATTCTCAGACTACTGCTTCTGTTCCAGTGAGTAGTTCTGACAATGTGTTGGAGAGAATGTTTGCTTTATTTATGGAGCAAGGAAGCTTATGGCCAGAAATATGCAGCTTGCCTGAAATTGAGGGCCCTGGTATATCAGAGAGTATCCTGTATGGGTAATACTATTTAATTTAAATTTAAATAAAATAAAATTTTGAACCAATTCTGAGTCCACAAACTTTTGTAGCTTCTCTGGTTGAAATATTAATGTCTTTGCTGCCAGTTTTGTCCTAATTCAGATCCTCAAATAATTGCAGGTATCTGCATGACCATATAGCATTGTTGGAGATAAATGGAAAATTGGAAACTCTTGAAACAATTAATGAGAAGATTCGAAAACGTTTTAAGAATCCTAAACTCTCAAATAGTAGCTGTGCAAAAGTTTGTAAGCATGCTTCTGTTGCTTTGTGTCGATCTCTTATATACAATTTGGCACAAATCACTCCTGTATCAAGTGGATTCTCAAATGGGATTCAGGTCCATGATTTGACTGATGATGGAATGGAATATAGCCAGTTTCTCTGTATTGATTTGCAGCCACGTGAAATATGGAATACAGCTTTTGAAGATTCATCTCTTTTAGAAAATATCAAAACAAAATGGAGTGCCATTTTATCAAAAATAAAGGATATGCTGATAAAGAAAGCTTCTGATGAAAATTTGGAAATAGCAAACACTTTGCTTAGAGCTTGCTATAATTTTTACCGGGAGAGTTCTTCTGTGGTGCTTACCTCTGGCCTCAACTTTTATGTAATTCCATCTCAATTAGTAACAGAGACACCGTTCGATCCAACTATGTCCGGAGTTGAAACCCTTGATCTGAGCATCCCAAGGAAGCTTCTCTTGTGGGCCTATGTGCTAGTGCATGGACGTTATACAAATATATCAATTGTTGTGAAGCATTGTGAAGAAATTTCGAAGGTATGCTAAGTTCTGTGTAAGATCATCTATTAGCAAAAAACCTAGATGGGTTTTGTTACAGATGTTAGTCATTCATCATTCATGTGTCTTCACCTAAGCTTTTAGATACTTGCTTTATGACAATGTTTGAGAAAGGTGCTCGACATACAAATCTTTCATGATTGACAATATTTTATAGATTTTCACTTCTAGGGGCTGTTAGTATGGAGTACAAATCCACATGAAAATTTAAGTTGCGGGAGTTATGTAGTTATTGACACTGTAAAATTCTACAACTTTTATTGTCAATTGTACTTCAGCTGAAGATTATGCTCTATAAATAATCCTTCATCATGTTTACTCAATCATGCATGATTCTGAAGTAATCGGTTCATGACCATGAATCCTTATATTTGTTTCTGTGGTGCAGTCAAAGATGAAAAGAGGGAGTGGAATGTCACCTGCGCTTACAAACTCGCCTGCTACGGCCCCAACTCTTCATGGTAATTTTCCATCCTCAATAAAAAACAATAATAGGTTTGGACTATGCAAGTCTTTATAAGAAAAGGCTTAACAACTACAATTCCTGTTTGTTGTAGGTAGCAGTAGAAGTGGACCAAATGACATTGATTCTACCCATGTCACAACAGTAGGGAGTGGTTTACTTTGCACCGATGACATTCAGAAGAATCTATTTGGTTCTCCCCAGTTGCATCAATGTACAACTAACGATGCTGAGAGGAGCAATGTGAACGCACGTGAAGTAGAGACACGAGATTGACTACATCTTTCTTGTCCTTGTAAAATTTTGAAGTTTTAACGACTGTAAATTTCAATGTGAATGTGTATAAGAAAATGGGGTGACCATCGTAGGTTGAATCCGTGCATTTCTATGAAAAATAATGCATGGTAGGTTGATGATCAATGAAGAAAGATGTAAGAGGAACATGACTATTGATGATGATGACCCTGTGTGTCATTATGCTGTTGCATCTATCATCGACACTTTGAGAGATTTTGATGAAGTGGACAGTTATTATACATCTAGACCATTAGGCTAAGAAATTAAGCCTAAGTTTGCATGCATGGATTGATTGGAATCTCACCAAAGAGGGGATCGGTAACACCCCTTGAGCTGAGATATTTTTTTAGAGAAATTACACATGCTTTATGGTAGGATGAAAACTCTTTTGTAATCTCTCAACATTCACATCTTCAGCTAGATTGATGGAACCTTTTTTTCTTTCCATGTCAGTCTCATTACTCATGATATTCTTAACCTTGTGTATTGAAAAGTTTAGTGTATTGAGTCCCTCCTGTTGATAGTGCGTTCAAAGTCAATGTAGATGGCTTCCACAATAATCTTAATGGTAATTCTGCTTGTGGAAATCTTATTTGAAATCCAACTAGCAAATTAATCAAAGGATCATATTACAATCCTGGTCATTGTGGTGTAATCTGTGCTAAAAGAGAACCCCTCTTCGTGATATTAAATTGACCCGTGGCTTGAATCTCTTTCACGTTATTTTTTCAATCGATTATGCTAATCTAGCCTCACATATCCTTAGAAAGTCTACATCTATATCTAACCTTAAACCTTTTTTACAAAATGTTCTTAATCTCTTAAACCTTTTTTACAAAATATCCTTAGAAAGTTTACATCTATATCCGTAATTGATTTAAATGCTTTTGTTTCTCATTGTTCTCAGGAGGCTAATTGTTGTGCGAATTTGGTGGCTCTTCAGGGCCATCATACTCTGTTTTTTTTTGAAGGGATGCTGTTTTTTATAATTTCTTTTTTGAAGGGCCATCATTGCTTAAGTGCCCGTCTTTTCACTATTTTTATTGTGCTAACGTTTGAAAATTATGGATGATGTTTTTTATTATAAAATTTTAATTTTGATTAAAAGTAAAAATATAAATGTTTTTTGATTTCAAATTATAACAAATCAAACTAACCATGATTATCTATTTCAATGAAACCAACAATATAACAAAAGAATTATAATCTAAATTCTTATTTCTTAATGATACCAACGACAATCTTTATTATAGAAAAAGTGGTTGTTTAGGAGTATAATTGGAATAATGAAAAAGTAAGAATAAATATACTCATATAGTTTGTTACACTTTTAAAATGATAAAGGAAAAAACTGAACAATTGTGTTTGTTACACTTTTATTTTAAAATTTATCTATTTTTTTACATGTGTTATTTGTATTGAAAATTAAAGACATTTTTGAAAAGAAAAAAAATACTAACCTAAAAGAGCTGAAAGGGACTGTTTTTTTTTCATATATAGTATAAATATTCCTTTATTAAACATCCTTTTATAAAATGATTGTTATGAACTTTCTTCTGTTCGTGAGTTAATTAAATGTCTAATTCGTAAATAAATAAAATTTATGAATAAAGATAGCAATACTCGGGTCACACACTCAAACAAATAAGAGTCACGTCAGCCTCTTTTTTAATTCCTGCTCCTGCACTTGGCTACCAGTTACTATTTCTAACTATTTAGATTACCTTTTAATTTAATAAAAAACCTCAACTCCCACTATTGTCTTCTCATATGTTCTTTCACCATCGCACAGATTTTCCAGCACAGTCCAGAACATACCCAACGCACACATGTTGCAGCACAGTTTTTCCTTTTACTTTTTGATACAAACATGTGAAATTATAGAAAAAGAGATTAAATAGAATAGAGAGAAGGGTTGTAATAAGAAAAAAAGGGCAAAACGAAATCTCAAAATTAAAGCTATTACCATTTCTGCTTCACAATACTAGATCAAACACCACACTTGGAAAATGGAATCCAACTCAAACAATTTAGGAATTGGTTTTTGAAAACACACCCAACTCTATATGTCATATTCTTATAAAATATACTTATATCCAAGACATCAACAACAACGTGAGCTTGCAACGTAGAGAATAGACAGAGAAAGCCACCATCATAGCACACAACAAACAACGGAAATGGCTGCAGCCGCTGGCGCACTGAAAGGGTAGATCATAGCTAACAAAACAGACGATAGAGCTCAAGACAAAGATGATTGTGACAGATACGACCATAAGCTCTAATAATAGCTTAATTCATATTAGTTTTAACTCATTGAACCCAAGAGCTTAGTTAAATTAAAAGAGACTTATGTCATTTCATAATAATTCTCTTCGATGAAACTATCTTTAATATCCATAACATGTGATTCCTTCTTTTTATTTTTATAATACAAACTGCAACGGAAATTTGTTTTGTTACCACTTGCAATTAAGACTTCAGTAATTTTAAATTATTATTCACGTCCGCGTGATAAATAATTCAGATTAATAATATGAAATTGAAAGAGTTATGGGAAATTTGTGACTTGTTTAAGCATTAAGTTTCATATTATATAACCTTTTGAAAAATAGCTTCCGGAAATATAATATTTAAAGGGTATAACATGATTGATATTCGAATATATACAAAACATTTTGATATATGGAATGATAATTCTTGAGTGAAAAATTAAAGGTGATTATAGCAAAACCCAAGTATAGCGTACACGAAATCCAGTATTCCGCCATAAACAAATACAGAGTATTTAAAAATGCTTACTAAAACAAACAGGTCATGAAATATATAAGTCTACCTATCTAGTATGTGGCTTTAAGAGAGAGAAAAAATCGGTAATTCAAAAATAAAATCACAGCCTTTTACACAAAAAAAAAAAACCATTCTTAAGAAAATAAAAATGTCTACTTAGCAGACAAGACCTCAAGGTCATGTACTAAATAAGTTATAAGTTGTTACATAATCGTTAGTTAAAAAATAACATCATAACTTCTTTTTTAAGTAATTGTGTAAAAGTTATGACGTTATTTTTCTAATTATTTATACATTATAGGCATGCATTACAGCAGCTTTGCATGAATTTATTATAACCTATAACATAAATAATATATGCCGATTCATCAAAAATAAAAGATACACATTAACAATACAGAGCAGAAGCCTGGATTCTAGAAGGGTATAAAGATTCACTCACTCAGCTATAGTTGTGTCGTCAAGCATCACATGCAACAAAATACGGATATCAGTAGGCAATGCCAAAAAACTAATCAATTCTTAACAAAGCTACAGTCATGTCGGTTTCAGACTCTTGGCTGCTTAGCGTTGAGAATTATATTTGTAGGTTTCTCAGAGGAACGAGTTTTTGTCCTCACTCAAATCGTTAGTTTTGTGACAAAAACCTAAAACAAAAATATCCAGACTTCTGATGGAATTATTGAATTTAACAAAGTTTACTGCAATAACTTAATTTGACTGCCCAGATAAAAGCTGAGAGAACAAGAACGAAGCTAACTTATATCAGCCCTGCATTTTTTTATCATTAAAAGATTATTCTGATAGAGATACGAAAGCATAAACTGCCCTACATTTTTTTCATTTCAAGGTTGTTTTAATGCGGTATGAAAACATAAATTACAAAAACGTACTTCAGATCAAATTATAAACCTGCACCTAAATTCTCACTATTCTGGTTTTACTGAAATTGAAAGCATTTCTCAATTGAACAAAGTGAAAAGTAGGCATGAGTTACTAGACCATAACATAGTCTGAAGAATACTTAATTGCTTGATATTTACACATTAGAGAATTCAAGGTGAAAATGATTTCATTTTAAAATAACTATTGAACTTTAGGTGTTACATTAACGAATACCTCTACAACATCTACTTTGGGTTTATGTAATTCTATTTCTCCCCCCCCTAAAGTTTTCCCATCATCTCTATGTCAACCTTTGACCTATTCTAGACATACGCAAATCAAACATGTGATGGATCAATAAGAGAAAATCAGGGGGGGGGGGGGGAAGTTAATGTTGAATATATGATGTGAACATACCATCATGACTGCCAGAACAGCTCAAAATCATTACTATACAAGGAACGGTCTTGAATTTCCAGATTGGCAACATGCCAATTGATGAGTTGAGACTGGAATATTTTACACAAAACCAGTCCAGCTGGAAAAATCCACCATTCATTTTCATCCCTGCACCCCCAACCAGTTAAAAAATAAACAACTAGGCAGATATTCCCAAATAAATGTTATCTTACTGAAGCTAGGAATACACTTACATGATATTCCAAGGCTGGATGCTTGGGTGTCTTTTGCTGGAAGAGGATTGAGAGTTGTAATGAATATATCCACATAGAAATGCAACCACCTGGTGATAGAAAAAGTAACACAAAATCCCCAATTAAAACAAATAAACCCAATCATTGTATTTCACCCTAATAAATGGAAAAATCCAAATGTGACAAAAAGGGGGAAAATAATACTACTCAGCTGAAATTTGATAGAAAACTCACAACATTTATAAAGGACGTAAGGTTCCACAGAGCATAAAGACGTGCAAGGCCTGCAGAACGCCTGGGTCCATGACTAAATAGAGCATTGATTCCAACAGGAAATGGGAGAAGAATGCCAAAAGGTAATATAAACAATACAAGAAATACATCCACCAAAGAAATTGAGTACAACTGGAGCAGGGTAAGTAATACTAAACTAAAATCTCCTAGAAGCAACATTGAGATTACTAAACCAACAAGATCCTGCAGTCACCACAATAAAGGAAAAGGAGGAAGTCAGTTCTCAAATAATACAAGCACCACTGCACCAGTACAGGCTAAGTCTGCAAAAGTTATCATTACAAGATACCTGATGCCCAACAGGCTTTGTATTCTGAAGTATAAAAGAGAGAAGATAAAAAATATCTCTCTTCTCGTCAAGCATCTGCAAATTGTTTACATCTAAAGCAACTCCATGCATCTTTCTCCTCATACAATTCTCCTCTGTTCTTCCATGAGGGCTTAAGCGAGCTCCACTTGCAATCCCCAAGGGATGTTCCTTTTTAACAGTCTGAACCCTGGAAACCAAAAATTATATTAAACCAGAACCGAAAATATCATCACACACAGAAAGCCATATCACATATCTCTATAAATTATTTATCAGCACATCATGTTTACTGTTACTCATTAATTAAGATTGTAGTAAAAGAATTTGGTGGCATGTCATGAGTATAAGGGATTAATTACCGCGATATTTCCTCATTTCTTAACGCTCCATCAATACTTCCTCTATAACCTCCTCCTTCAAGAGCATAAACCACGAGCCCGTAGTGGCCATAGCCAATACTTGTAGCTTCAAACCAGGCAAGATCAACCCGTACACCATGGACGCTCAATGCAGGATTGGCATGAGTCTCGAGCCATCTGATGACAGGCCGCAGCGTTACTCTTAGTCGTCCACGGCGCACTAAACGCAATTGTGCATTCAGCCCAGCAACCAATCGATACCATGTTGTAGGCTGAACTGACTGCGACAAAGATTAAACAAATATGCATGTAAATTAAGTTCCCCGACAGTGGAATAAAAAGTAACAAGTTTTAACGTATCTTAGTGTGTCTGCACATAAAATTGTGTTTCAAAAATTAACAAACCTGACTCATGAGGCTGGTAAGGATATTATCATTGTGAAGGGTAAATGGAGCCATATAACTTCCATCACCACCAAAAAGCAATGTCATTGGGAACCTTTCATGTAATCGAGGAGGCAAGTCTGATCTCTTTTCATCCCCACCAAGAAAAAAGTCCACATATGCAAGCATCAAGTCGGAAGTTGCATTTACCTACATAAGTTTATGAGTCAATTTACATTCTACACAGAATTAAAACCTGAATCTACTGACTTCAATTGAAATAAAAAATTGCAAAGTTATCTCGAGAAAATTTCATTCCTAATGAAAAACTCTTAAATTCAAAAATATAACAAGAATGTGAAGACTGTATATAATTATGATAGATAACGTAAGGAAAAAAGAATGATGAAATTTTAATATAATACCGGCTACCAGAATGCCCTAAAAGATTCTGGCTGTCTAACTTAACGAAGTGATATCATTTGATAGAAAACAGTGATGCAATAAAATAGATGGCATCTGTAAGACAGACAGTCATTGTTTTAACAATACCACAACTCTGCATGACATTGATACAATGTTGTCTATGGCGGGCCATGGCGGAAAGCAAAAAATCCAACATACGGCCGTCATATTAGATGTCTGGCGCTATGGCGCCACCATCCTTCACAAAATGCCATATTGGTTTTCCGAAAATCAGCCTCCAAAATCCGCCATAGCCGTTATATGATAACACTGACTGGTATTAAGCAAACTATTCACTAAACATGAATCCAGCGACCCACCATTTAATAAACTCACTGTTTATATTTGACCATTTGTGTGCAATATAGATTCAGATCAATAGATGCATCTAAACCAACAGAGTTTTAAAAAACTCGATTCCATTTCAAATGTTTCATTGTCCATAGGCTAAACATGCATGTCAACAAGTCAAACCTTAATCCCTTCATAAAGAGCTCGTGAACGGCAAGAACGAAGGCAAGCATGATCATACTCTGATCGAACAAACTCACGCAATCGTTGCAACTTCAATTTCCTTCGCCAGTGTTGCCATGAACATGCAAGTGGATATCCAATAAAGGAAAGAACGCTATATATTGCTCCCTCCCACCATTGATAAGCTGCTATAGCATTAATCTCATCCACAAATGTATTGAATGCACTTTCATAACTGCCACATCAAAGTTTAAAAGATTTCCATCTCAATATCATGCCCAAATAAGTTAACCAAATACAAAATTTCAACAGCCAGAAATTTCAACTAAGGAATCTGCAAGGATCAAACAAAAGAAATTTACTTACACAATGTCATGTATTTGTTCAGAAGGTGTATGTGGCAGCTGCCAGGGTTCGCTGAAAGTATTAGGTCCAATAAAGTACATTCTATGAACATGACTCTGCGACTCCTCGACTCTGTTTGTCTCTAAGACCTGGCCATTGCACAACAAACATGGTCATGCCATTAACAAATATTCACAAAAGAAAACAAAATATCTACTGGTTCGGGGTATGATCATCATAATTAACAAATCAAAACAAGGATACCAAAAAGGAACCAACAGTTGGAGAAAAACCTCATTTAGCGACTCCAGGAAAGGGAAGGAATGATCTATTTGAGACCCATGTTGGGTGGGTGCTGGGCCTGGTAATTCATCAACACCAACAAATTTCATCCTTGCAACACTAAGCACCAAAGCTAACAGGATCAAGAGACCCGTAAGTAAAAGACCAAACAACCAAGGTCCACCAAATGTATAAATTAACTCTTCAAGAGCTGTATAACAGTCTGGCATGTGATATCGGTCTGAAATGCATTGGTAAGGGCAAGGGATTTCAGTAATGCCACCTGCACAAAAGGACATGATTGCAATTTATGCATTGATATACTAGAGATACTATAATCCGGATCAGAATTACACAACTACCCATCTTCACTCAAAAATAAATACATAAGCAATTAAAATGCAAATCCATAATCAAAAAATATACTCCCTACGTCCCAAATTAAGTGAGTCGTTTGCTCATTTCACACTTACTAAGAAAAATGTTTAAGTCAAGGAGAGAGAAAAATGGTTTTAAGTTCTCTTGTCAAGTATTGGTGCATTTACCATTATCATAAATTCAAAGTGGAATACTCTCTCCGGTCACATTTATAAACAAAAACAACTTTGTAGATTCATAGAATAACTAACGTATCTGACCTATAGACCAGATACATTAGGTATTCAATGAACATGAAAATTTATTTTATGCTTATGGATGTGATCGGAGGAAGTATATTGAATTGGGAGTGATGAAAGTAGTATTAATTAGAGTTATAATTGGTAAAACGTAAATAATATTGCATTGAAAAGTGAACCCTTCAACTTTCAAAAGGGTCAATTATTTTGGGACAATATTTTTTTACCAAACGGTCACTTATTATGGGACGGAGGGAGTACAAGAATTATGGTTCAACCCTTCAGCTTTCACAATATTTTTTTATAAGCTTCAGCTTTCACACAATATAACTTTTAAATTGCATGACGTCAAAGTCTCTGGCATGCCAGCTAAATTAATCATCCATTAATTTGTAAAAATCTACCTCGGACTGAAATATAAACAGCACGACGAGGAAGCTCATGAACAGGACAAACTTGACAAAGTGATCTATCAGATCCTGTAACATTCTTGTAAGTGCCTGGTGGACATTCCTGGAGGCATGCGAAAATACAGTCTGAGTGAAAGAAAAAAAAAAGAGCAGAAGCATCTAGTCACCAAAAAATGAAAACCGTAAAGTAGACAGTGAGCACAGGGTAAAGCAAGCTCCTATTAGTTTTAGTAGGCTTTCTTTTGCCCAGTCAAAAGCAGGGGTAACCTAACCCACGGCACTAAGGAAGAAGGGATGCCGATAGTGTAGCTCACCAGTATCAAGGTAGGCGTAGCCTTACTTACCAATGTGAGTTTAAAGTGGTTGCATCAGAATAGGCTATGACACACAACATAAATAAATAAATAAACCCTGTTTATCTTCTAAACACTTGTTACCAATACTATGCAAATGACAAAAGCATCAAATCACAGTAATGCTCAATGAAGTTACAAAATTAAAGCAAAACAGTCATTCAAGAAATATCTTTGTTTGCTAAGTGTAAAGTAGGTGTGACAAAAGGTCTAGGATAAGACAGATTGATGACTGGGAGTTAAGCGTGTGATTATAGAAATTTGGCTCTTGTTTTCAAGCATCCGTCCCCATCCTGTCTTTCTCAACCCAAGGATCTGCAGTCTACTTTTTTCTTAGTCAACTTCTGTCAAATCCACAACCCTCAACTTCAGTCACTACTAGCATGTTTGTTACCAGTTCCTAGGCATGTATTTGGTTTATAATCAGTTAGTCACACACATAAGGAACCTTCTGCCACAACGTCTTCACTTATTTCCAATCCTGATGATATGCAGACATTTTTTTCTGTACAGCTTTAACTAGTCGTATAGTTTTAATCAGGTATATACCAATACATTGCTCGGATGATGACAACTGGGAATGCTATACTATTATCTGTTAGAAACAGGGTGCAGTCAACAGAAAAAGAATGGATAATGTACTCTAGGAGGAAGTGCAGACGATGAAGAGAGGAGTTATTAGGAATAGGGTTAATTGTTTAAATAGACAATTATAGAATTTAGTGGGCAGTTATGGGATACAGTAAGAAGAGAGAGTAATGAATATTTAAGGTAAGGAAAGAACCCAGAAAGAGTAGGTTGTTCATTCGCAAATAAACAAGTGGTCGTTACTTGTATGGGAGCTATCCCTTCAGAAGGTATTTATATACATTGTGCAATCCCTAATTCTATATGCATGGTACTGTCCCCAAAGGTCACATTCACAAAAGAACTCGTAAATAGAAAACTAGCTAGAGTGTAAATTAAACATGGAATTATAACATAATTGGGGAATTGGAAATTATATTTATATACCTCACAAAATGTACCATAGAGCCCTTTGGGACAAGCTTTCCCAGATATGGTTCCATTTGCTCCAGAGCCACCGAGGCCTTTACCCTTTCCTCCCCTACAATAATCAGATAAAATATAGAAGTTCAGAAATTACGAATATACATGTATGAAAAACAAGTGTAAAACTTCAAATGAAATGCCAAGGGTTGAAATAGAAAACTTCAAGGAAACAAATATAGGATGAAATTTACGTAAAAAAGAGGAGATTTACTTTAGTCACAGGAGTTCGAGGCTGCAATCACCCAGTCGGGTTGAATATATCACCCTCTAGAAGGATGCCTATCTAAGATGTTACCTTGTGGTGAGAAAAGTAATGAAAATCTATTACTTTGGAGGTACACGGAAAGAGGATAAATACAAAGCAAAAGACAAAAGAAAACTAACGTCAATGGCAACCACAACTGTTAACAACTTAACATTAAAATATAGCAAATATAACAAAGGTTGGGGGCCGTTTATTTTTCAAATAAGAAGGCAGCTACACTGGTGGGGAAGAAAAGAAACAAAAAAACGTACTACAAGATGATATTAAGCATACTAAGCTTAAAATAAATCTTGTAACTGCAACAAAAGATTATTGTAGCCATACCCAGACTGAATGTCTCCTTTCACAGTAGCAATGGGCTGATAAACATCTCCAGTGGGAATGCCAGACCAATGAAAATGAATTCTTCCGCCACCTCCACCACCGCCTCCACTAATACCGCTATATCCCCCAATGCTAGAAAGAATAGCTGATTCATCAATGGCAAGGCTATGGAGAAACAATAGAATAGTGCCACCAGATCCACCTCCAGGGCCTCCAGTAAAATTATCAAAAATTGCAAATTTCTCCATTCTGATTGCTGGATCAAAATTCTCTCCATCAGCAATTACAGAACCTTTGATTGACAAACTTGACAAAGGGTGTTCTAATGATCCAATTACTGATGTGAGACAAGAGAGAAATTGAAGGGGAAAAAAACAGTAATTAATATCTGTTCTTAAAAAATAATGTGTTAGCTGAACCAAACATAAGCTTACCTATGATACCACCCCCAGCTGTGGTACCGGTTGAGCTTCCATTTCCACTTCCACTACCAAGTTCACAGGGCAGGTCTGGAGTCCCATATGAAATGCCACCCTCGACACAATAGTCATCGGAGGAACATGCTTTTCCACCTTTACCACCATGCCCACCACCACTGCAAATACCATTGGTTAGAATATTTCCACGACCCATACCACCAGTACAACCTGCAAGATTATTATTATTTTTAAACAAAATCAGTGTCGGAAATGTATATTTGAGTAAAAAGTGACGACAACCTCTTTGACAACAAGGAAACATACCCATTCCAGAGGCAGATATTGTTCCAGAAGATTCAATACTTATTGTCCTTGCCCTATGAAAATGAACAACAGAACCTTTTATAAGGCCTTCAACAAGGACATCCTCAACACGGCAGATCTAGAAAAGCAACATACAGAATTCTCAAGTTTGAACAATATATATACACAAGAATAACCAAAAAATTTAAACCATCCAAACTTGAACGAGTACCTGAAGTGTAAAAGACAAGGATGAGTTCACATTGCAATCTTCTGGAGGGTGAAGTAATTCATATGGGCAATCTTTGTTGTCACAGTAAAGTTTCGGAGTACTGTCAACATTAAGAGTATAGAAATTCAGCAGAAATAGAAACTATGATGAGAGGCCAACAAATAATGATTTGACAGCAACCAGACATACACATCATCAGTTGTTGCATTCTCCAATGGACCACGCAAGACAGATCCAGGCCCAACCTATAAGAAAATGCCAAAAAGCAAACTCAGTTTGTTGAGGTAAGAACAAATAAAGCTCAATCTGAACACAAGAACATACAATATTATCACAATGGCTAAGAGAAAATTGAGGAGAATCAAACCAAAATTCATGAGAACCAAAAACTTCAGGAAGGGTATCATTGAACCACCAAAAAAAGACAAGCAATAAAAACAGTCCATTGTAACGCAGAGTATGGACTATGAAGAAAGATGAGTAAGCACCAAGATTTTAACATGATGCCAATAGAGTCAAAATTCATTATGATTTTTTTCTGACAGTGTCTTTTTTCATCAGTCTTCAAGCCCAGCAACAAAATAGTAATTTATATGGATTATTTATATATATCTTCTGGAAGGCATGGCAGGTGGGGGGGTGGATATTCATTTTTTCTGAGATAGAAAAAAGGCAAATAGTGTACCATAAACTTTAAATTTATAGACAAAAGCTGTCCAGCTAACCGGTAAAATGTAAAAGAATAAGAAACATATCACAAATCTATATAAATAGATTGGTGAAAAGAATGTTTGCTGAATGAAAGGAAATAAGATCCCTTAATTCATTATAAGATAAATCAGGCAGGAAATCAAGCGTTGTCTCACATGAATACTATAAAATAGGGATAAAACCAAACGCTGTGCTTCAATCCAATCTCCTGGGCCTGATAAATTAAGTAAACCTTGTCCATGAACTCCAAGGTTTGCATTAGAGTGTATCACAGAAGACCCCTGTTAACAAAACATCATGTGTCAAATATACTGCTAACAAATGGAATAATGATGCACAGAGAATGAGTTGTTGCATACCCTGAGAACAATCAAATTGCTAGCCTCAAGCAAAGAAGTTGCCACTGATATATCTTCCCCGCCATCTATGAGCATTTTTGAGTTCCACATCAAGAACATTTTTACAGTCATGCGTAGCGCTCCATACACCTTTGTCATGCAAATTAAGTATAAGGCTAACGTGACATTGGACCATGAAAAAAGTCGTATAAGAAAACAGTGAACCCTATGTTTGAAAACGGTTCCAAATCACAATTTAAAGATGCAGTTGATAGCGGAACTAGAGCTTCAAAACCTATCAAGAAACAAGATCTATTAAACAAAAGCTCAAAGATTCCAGCTACCTTCATCACAGAATCACTCATCAACAGCTCTTCAGCCAATAACTCAAACTCTGAAGTAGCATAGTGTGGCAGCCCAAAGCTCAAAACCCCACCCTGCAAGATACTTATCTGTCCTTGCACCTATATAATGAACGGGAATGGGAAAGAAATAGTTTAACGGATGCCCTCAAATGCAAAAAAAATATATAGAAATTCAATACCTTGCACCAATATAATGAACAAGAATGGGAAAGAAATAGTTTAACGGATGCCCTCAAATGCAACAAAAAAAAAAATATATAGAAATTCAATACCGATGAAAAATAAAGACACAACATGCATCAAAATATGAAGGGGAGAAGGAAGTTTACCATTTTATGAAAGCGTTTGTAAGAAAGGGCAGGAAATACAGGAGGGGAAAAATCTCTTATCAAATCTTTAACAATTTTCTCAGTGCCAGTATAAAAATCCAAACTTTACTGTGGAATTGCTTTGGCATATGGCTACTTTGAGAGAGCAAATTTGGCAAGAACAATAATGACAATATAAAATATTAAACCTACGTATCACTCAGAATATTAAATGAAAGAGGAATGACAATGATTTAGGAGACATAACTGGGTGAAACAACATTGAATTCCCTTTTTCAAAACTTCCACCTCAATCAGATAATTCAATTGCCTCGATACTTGTTTTTCATCGGTAAATGTTTATGGGAGGAGGTAATCATATATGTTCATGTACTCGATACTCACTCATATTTAGAGTTCACAAAAGAATTTCAAAATTGATATAAAAGCATGTGAAAAAAGACAAGCAAAAGCAAAGAATAAATAAGAAGGCTGTTGGAAAATAAGTAAGAGAAAGAAAGGGGTTGACTAACAGAAAATCAGCAATGGGATTGGGATAATCCAATAATTTATAAATTTGCATTTTGCAAACCTGAACACGACTCCATAACAATGGAACTGTGGCCCTAGCCTTGTTGCGCACGTAAACATTAGTCCAAAGGGGTTGATAAGGAAAATCCAAGAGAAGTGTTTCTGTATCAGTTGTCATGTTAAAGTTGTCAACTATAAGGCTTCGAGGAACTGCATCATAAAGAGTCCCAGCAGCACCTGCATTTTCAGGACAGGCAAGGCTACTACCACCTGAAATAAACATTAACTGTGCAGTCAACGTAACAGATGATGAATTTGAAATCAAGACATAGCAAAAAACAACAATAAAGTTGTATCATAATTTCAAAATCATCCAAGGAGAGGCCAAAGGGATAGCAAAACATCGCAAAACACAACAATAAAATAATATCAGAATTTCAAAGTCATCCGATGAGAGACCAAAGGGATGGACTCATCTATTGTCTGCCTACAAGAGTTGTCCAAAAAGTATGATGCTGGATGATATATCCAACGCCTAGTTAATTCTAGAGTTATTCAATTGCAATCAAGTGGGGAAAAGTGGAATTTCCTCAACAAATGATTATTTACTATATTATTCTAGGCAAAATTACACAATTAGTCCCTTAACTTAATTTTAGGTAACACTTTCATCCTTTATCTTTTTTTTGTAACGATTTAGTCCTTTATGTTATAAAATAACAACATAGTTATCCTTTTTTATGAAAAAAATAATCAAAAACTCCAAAAAAAATTCATCAAACTCATAGACAAACGCAAATCTTCATCATACAAGCCTAGAAAATTCATTTTATAACAGAAAGGAGTAAATCGTTACAAAAAAAAGATAAAGGACGAAAGTGTTACCTAAAATTAAGTTCAGGGACCAATTGTGTAATTTTGCCATTATTCTACTAGAATACTGCGGTTGACTAATTAGAACTAATACAATTCTCTGTGAATTCAAATTGAATAACCACTTAGCATCTATGAGCTTACTTAGTTTGCAAATATAAAGATCCCCCAATACAGACACGGGGGTATAGAGAAGCGCCATGTCACCTCATATATTAGAAGATTAGCAAATATGAGCACTTAACTAGCAGGAAAGGTCTTCTGCAAAGTATGTTTAAATACAGCTAACTAGTGCAAAAACATCAAAACTCACCATGCACGTAAATTTTGGGCTCATCATAACTAGCACGAAAGGTCTTCTGCAAAGTATGTTTAAATACAGCTAACTAGTGCAAAAACATCAAAACTCACCATGCACGTAAATTTTGGGCTCATCATGCCTACTGAAAACATCAACTGAAACTCTGCCGCCGCCTCCACCAGCAAAACCATTACCTCCACAAGCACTTATCATCCCACTACCAGTCCTGCTCTTTAAAAGAAAAAACAGATAAGTGACGAATCATAAAGTCTACATTCATAAAAACATTACGCTTTAATTGCAACAAGCACAATAATCTTTTAAAACATTCCATTATTGTCTAAATAAATCTAGGCATATAGTTAAATATAGAGAGAGAAGAAGTCCTTAGAAATGAATAATTCATAAACTATGACCCCTTCCCGGACCCTGGGTATACGGGAGCTTTAGTGCACCGGGCTGCCCTTTTTTATGGTTTTAGGCCTCAGTAACATTTTCTTACATAATACTAATAGTCAGGTATTTAAATAAATATACTATGGCTAATTTTGTTGAAACAATGATAACGATTAACTGATGCCATGCATAGACAACCACGTGGACCATGGCAGTGAGCAAAACCGAAATTAAAAAGCATATATGGAATATGGAACGCATTGATCATGTGTCTTAACTTCAAAATCAAAAAGAGAAAAACCAAAATTAAAATCGTGATTAAAATTAGAAATAACCTTCTATGGAATATGAAATGCAAATAAGCGAAAAAGTTGGAAGTAATGAAAAAACAGATAACACGGCGAGGATGAATATCGAAACTGCAAACAAGACATAGTCTATCAAGAGTAACTACTAAAATAGAAAAATTACTCACTAATTCAGACTAATCAATTCAATACCATGCTTATTATAAACAAATAAAACCCAAAATAATAACTATTACATTCTATAACCCTTGATGTAGATGCTGCCTCCAGAGCCGCCGCCACCTTTGGTCCCTCCATCACCCCCCTCAGCCAAAAGAGATGCGTTCATCTCAAGAACTTTATGAACAACAATCCTCACAATGCCTCCACCCAACCCACCATAATCACTCTCCTTACTTGTCGATGCGCCAGCGCTCCCAAAACTCTCCGGTCGCTGCAAAGTAGCCCACGAATACGCATCTCCGCCCCAAACATCCTCCGGTAGCTTTGTTGTATCCTCGAGACAACTAGCACCCCTCCCTCCATGCCCTCCACCACCCCCATCAACCCCTTGAGGAGTCCCACTCGTCTGTGGCGGTGGAGAACCTGCCATGGCCGTCGTGTTCACCACCGAAAAATTCCCAAAAACAGCATTATCAGCTTCCAACTCAAAAGCTCCGGTGAGAATCGACGAGCTGTTACCTAAACTAAAATTACCAGTAACATTAACGGTTATCATGCATCCATGAATTTCGCAATGAAACCTCACACCAGGTAGGATGTTAAAATTCCCCTTCCCTGCTATATACACGTCGCGAGTGAGGTTCGCATCGTTCGCTATCTGGCACGTCGTGTCCAGAGTACCAACGCCACCTAGATCGTCCACGCATGATACCGACGGTGGATGCGGTGGTGGAGGTGGTGGTGCTGGCGGTGAGTAATCCTGATGAAAAAGGTTCCAATCCAAATCAGTTACAGAAAATTCTTCATGCTCCTCCAATTCATCACAAACACAGTCTCTCGCGAAGAGAACAACGGCGATTGCGAAGACAACGAAGAAACAGAGGCTCCGGAAACGAAATCGAGCCATTCAGCGGCGAAAATAGAAGTCATTACACTGAGGAAAGTGAGATTCGGATTTCAGTGAAATTTGATTCAGAAACCAATGCAATGAACCTTGAAATCACCATGAAGAAGCAAGAAGATGGAAAACCCTAATCTCTGTGATTGTACGGAAAATCAATCTCACTGAAAACCCTAGAAATTTTTCTCAGAGAAAACGCACGAGGTGAGAAAGATCGAATTGAATTAAGGTGAAGAACCACGATGTTGAAGAAATTGCTTTATTTAATTCTGATGCTAAAAAGAGAAAAAGGATTTTCTAGTATACGGTAAACTTCACGTGAGCTGGTTGATTTTTCTATTTCAATCCATCGTGATCTTAGTTTCTTTTACTTGGATGATTTTGATTGGGTGAACCATGGGAGTTATTGTGAACTTTGCCGTAGGGGAGTATTTTCTAGTAGTATTATCGAAGCTCACGCTGCTTGAAAGGAGCGTCAAAGACACGCAGTTGTAATTAAAGAAACTGATTAAATGTAATTAAATGTGAGAGTGAGTAAAGGACATGGTAGGTTATTTGTTGCGTGGACTTTACGCTCTGGTCGCGGTCAGCGTAAGGCGCGTGTCAGAAAAAGACAAGAAGCGTAGAATGAGGTATCGTCAGCTGAATTGACGAATGAGGTACATCCAACGGTGATGACTGTTGTTGTGTTTGATTTATGAGCGAAAGATTTGGAGGCGGTCTCAATGTGATGTGAGGAAGTGCTTTTCAGCATGTAAATTTTGTTTAGGAAAAAAACAAGTGTTAAATGCTCTTTTGGTCCCTTAACTAAAAAAAAAGATTGTTTTGGTATTTTATCTTTATCTCCGTTACCTGTTTTGGTCCCCTCCGTTAAATAAATTCAAAAAAACGTTAGGGTTTGTACCAACCCAGATTTTGGGACCAAAACGATACCAAATAAATACTTAAGGGACCAAAATAACATTTAAGTTTTTTTTTTATCATCTTCTTTTTCTTCATCTTCTTCCTTCATCATCTTCATCATCTTCATTAAATCTTCATCAAAAAACTGGTAAATAAAAACAGCCTATTTTTTCTTCTTAAATCACTACCCCATAACCATCATCTTCATCCTCTCATCACTACTATTAACAACAACACCTAATATCATCATACCCATAAATATTCTAACAACAACACATTACATTGAGTTCAAATTCTGCAGAAATCTTCATAAATCCAATTGTTTCATCAGCATCACCAAAACCATACCCACATATCATCAGAACCTCAAAGCTTTATCATTTACCACTTTCTTCACCCAAAGTCACAATTTTTTTTCATTTGGATCATAAAGATCTACTTTTTAAAAAAAAAAAAAGAAAAAAGAAGAAAAAAATGTTTGATTTGAAACCTAAAAAAAAAGAAGAAAAATATGTTTGATTTGGAACCAATTAAAATTTTGAGGTAATAGTTATTTGGATCCCGAATGTGTAATTAGAAAAATGCTAACTTATGTTTTTGGAGCATAAATTAAACACTAAATGTATAAAAAAAAAATCTTGAAAATTGTGCATTCAATGTCTTAAAAATTTCAAAAGTTATCTTTTCAATATAAAATTTATTTTTTAATTCTATTTTAAGCTCTTTAAATAATCTTTGAATAAGTTAAAATTTTGAAATGGTTATTGATTATGCACTAAGTTAATTAAAATAGTCTTTTGTATTAAAATATTTTGTTAATATTGTTATATTAGTCTCTCAATATTTGTATTTAGTGTCATATCAATTCATATAAATATTTATTTATCGTCGTATCAATCCCTATAAAAAGAGAGTCATTATCAACATTAAATGATTATTTTAAAGTCGTAAACTATTTTGTATTTCGATACATTGAAATATTATTGTAACTACTCGTTATACGTTCAGAAACCAAATTAACTATTACCCCTACAAAATTAAACGTGTGACGTGATTTTTAAATAAAAATATAATTAATTATCTATTTTGTTTTTAAAAGAAATCATATTTCGTTTGAAATATTACTCCCTCCGTCCCTTAATGTAACCTCCCTTTATTTTTTTCACATTTCTTAAGAAAAGTTGTCAGTGTAATTATTATGTCTGTTTTGTGTGTTAATATTACCATATTGTCCTTTGTTTGTATGTGTATTAAATTTGACTTTTTAAATTTCAAAATAAGTTAGTAGTATTAATTAGGGGTATGTTTAGGAAAATAATAATAAATGCATCTAGTAACTTGAAAAGGGGTTTAGATTTAGGGACAAAAATAAAGTCAAATGGATGGTTAGATATAGGGACGGAGGGAGTAGTTTGGATATACAAGTTTTTTTTTTATAGAGTTTGGATATACATGTTAGAGTGTTTGTAAGATATATGCAAACTAACTAAAGATAGTCACCCTAGCAGAACTAATGACACTATAATCTTAGACATTGATTTTTTTTTTTCATCGAGTTTATCCACAACAGTCTGTCTTCGAGTCCAATATATGGAAATCCATATCAAGTATATGCGAGTCTCTACTCAATTTAACGAGGTTAAGAGTCTTAGTCCTTCATTTGGATCAACCTCAAAAACAGGGTAGATCAAATTAGTTCTGGACTTTTGGTTATGACAAATCTCCTTTGTTATCTCTGATGCAAATTTCAATTTCAAAGTTGTCGAGAGCATCACATAATGTGAATCAACATTGCACCTATGCTGATCTCAAGATGGTTTAACCCATATCGAGTGTAATGTAGTAACGTAAGCCATTAGTATCCCACATCTTGCTTCTTGAGAGTTCTACCAAATTGTCAACATCTAATGTGCTTTTTCATACACTGCTTGAAAAAGTTTGTTGTCGTTTCATTGTTGTTCTTACGGTTCCAAATGCTCCATAGCATGACAGTAAGCGTGAGTTGTTGTTGAGTACCAATATTCCACAACACAACAACTAAGTTTTGTGTAATGTTTTATTTTTTTTGAAGAGGCAAGTTTTGTGCGATGTTGTTCGGGTTCAACACCTGCATGATGGCATTTCACACACCCATGCGCTGCTAGCATTGCATACTCTTGTTCCACATAAATAAAATCATGTAAGTTATCTTCATTATGATCACAAAAAGCGCATAATGATGGACATTGACTATGCAGTTGTGCCTGAGTAGTGAGACAACTGTGTCTAACTCTCCAAGTGAAATTCTTAACCTTTTAGTGGCATCTTGGCTCGTCGTATAATATTCTAGTTGCCCTTGATCCGCTTTTGAATTAAGCTGTCGATGTGCTCAATGATGCCTCTATAAGCATTGTGTACCGAATATCTACCACCTCTTCAAACTTACAGGTTTCAGTGTCACGTTGAACTGCGACAAAAAGCGGTGTCCAATAGATATGGTTTGTTGCGTGGGCAAAAAAGAACTTGTTAATAACCTTTTGTATTCCTGCTTTTCGTGGATTCTGCAATCATGTCTGAGACTTTGATGGACTCCATGGGCGGATGCATTGTTGGTGACTTTAGATAGTATGTCCACTTTGAAACCAATTATGATCCCAAATTGAGATACAGTCGCATGTCACCATAGTCCACTTGAAACCTCCCTGAACCGCCGACTTAACGCTCCAAATGCTCCTCCAAACGTAGTTTGGGTTGTTCTAATGCTTGAAGCAAAGTAACCACTGATAGGAAAATGTCTAGCTTTGAGTAATAAAGTGATTAAATAACCTGGACTCATGAATATTTTCCAAGCTTGTGTGACGAGCATTGCCATGTTAAAAGCTTCAAGGCTTTTAAAATACATGGTGCAAAATTATTTGTGTGTAGTAAGCCGCTCCCAGAAAAATCAATGAATACCTATATTATTCCTGTTAACATGGGCCTGCCAATAAGAATTAAGTATTTTTTCAATCTCATTAGTAAGAGTAACAGTAATGTGGAAAATACTCACAACATACGAAGGAACAGATTGAAGCTGAAATTTGAGAAGGATTTATCTACTTGTTTGCAAGACAACCCGACTACTTCAAAATTTATTTCACCCTAAATTATATCCTCTAGAATGAATCAGCCCTCCTCGCTCGACTGCTTCAACGTCACCCAACCTTCTATCGACTAGGAGGTTTCATCGCCTAAGAATTTAACTGCATGTTTACCGTGGTTGTCAAACATGGCAATTGTTTTTAGATGTAATCAAACATCTTCCTACGCTGTATCATCGATTTATCCTTGAGAGATGAGATAATGTGATAAAATTAAGCTTTAGTCTTTTTTGCGGTTGAAAGCGAAATATGCTACCTTCGTTTTCAACTACTATTTTTTATGGCTAAATCCCCTTACGTGTTTGGAAGCATTTTTTAGCCTGTTTCATTGCCTATTTTTCATTATGTTTTTTCCATCTTTTTTTTTGAGAGAAGTGTTTTTTCCATCTTGTTTTGCGACTATGTAAACTTTCTCTAAGTACTTTCCAAACACTTCTTAGGTTGGAAATGACTTGTTGGTTTTGTTCATATATTTAATTTTGACATTTAAAAAAAATAATACTTTATCTTTTTACAGAATCAATAATTTTTTGAAATATATTAACAATAAAAAACATTTCTCATAGCATAAGATGTACGAGAGAGGAACACAATGGTCTTACGATTAAAATATAGTCGACCTGACAGAAGTAAAAAAATAAGGGTTATTAACAAATGTCCAAACACGAGAACAAGCTAAGCTACCAACAATGATAACCAAATGCTAGATTGATGTATTTTACCTTCAACCGCTAGTAGGAAAGAAGCTTAACTTTATCCGCTATATTATGAATAGAGTATTGCTGTTCACACATGTGTTTTTGCTGAGAAACACGAGTAAAATACTGCCGAGTGATTCAAAATCCGGCTACAGTTAACTGCCGAGGAATTCCTCGGTAGTTAACTGCCGAGGTGTACTGAACATAAACAGAAGCAAAAACGCAACAGAAGTAGTTTCCCAGTTTCCTTCTTTTTCTTCAAACACATCCCAAATTCTCTCCAAATTACATTTTCACGAATTGCAAGTCAATCATCCCACATCATCACAAGTAAGTACCATTAATCATTGCAATGTTAATGTTAGTTTGTTTAGGTTTATTTTTAAAAAAAATTAGAGTAGTTTGCATGTGGTTAGGGTTGATTTTAAAATTGACAATTTGATGATTACATGTGTAGTTTATGAATTGATAAATGAATGTAGTTGTTGCCTATGTTGTTTAAATGATAATGTGGCTTTGAATGGTGGCAAATGAACACAATTTGAATATGTTTTATACTTTGCACACAAAGTGTTTGATCAAATGCCTCAGTGAAAATTATATTGATTATTTAGTTAGTTTAGGTTATGGAAATGATAGAAGTGATGTTAATTATAGTTTGATTAAGTGTATATTGATTTTTTAGTGTATTTAGGTTATGATGTAAATGATTAAGTGTATAGAAATGATTAAGTTATGATGGAAATGATGGACATAATGATGATTGTATGAATGATTTTATTGTAAGTGTATAGAAATGATTAGTTTAGGTTATTGATTTTATTGTAATGATGATTGTATGAATGATTTTAGATTATGGAAATGATGTTCATTGCTGTTAATGTTAATGTTAATGATTAAGTTATGATTAGTGTGTTTAATGTGTTTGATTATGTTATGAAAAATGATGATTAGTGTGTTTAATGTGTTTGATTATGTTATGAAAAATGATGTTAATTTATTAAAAATTTGTGTAGATATGGTCGATCAGGACCCCATTGATCCATCTAAGATGATTGGTGGTAGGCGTGCGATGACTCAAAGCCACCGGAAGGAAAGGCAAAGGGGGCACATCCCAAAGAGGGGAAGAGGTTGCAGGGCGGATGGTTCAGGGACTTCTCAGGCATCTGAGGCTTCTCAGGCACAGCCTGAAGAGTCGCAGGTGGTTGACCCGACCCAGGAGGTGGAGTACCTGAATTATTAGGATCACCATGATGTCACTGATGGTGGGTATGACGAGCAGTATATGCCAGAGCATCCGCATATGCCAGGGGAGCCAGACGATGATGACATTGCAGCAGCGGCTGCCCCGGAGGTGTTACCTAAGGACCCTCCCTTTCCTGGAGGACTGCAAAACCTATCTCTGCTTCATTCTTATGCAAATCATGTGTCATTGCCGCTTTGGTATAATTCACAGAACGTAAGTATAATTTTTTAAATGTTCTTTCTTTACGTTCAATTATGTGTGTGTTTGTTTAATTATTATATCAACTTTTATATGTGTTTTTTTTTAATTCTTTTCTTTATGTTTAATTATTTTCTTTATTTTTTTCTTTCTTGATTTAAATTGTTTTTGTTATATGTTTTCTTTATATGTTTTATCTATATGTTTTCTTTATATGTTTTCTTTATTTTTATTTTAGCATTTGTTAAGTTTTATATTTATTAGGTAAATGTTTACATTGTTTAAACTATGTTTATTTTTCTATTTTTTCAGTGCCGCAAGAAGCGTAATGTAAAACCAATTAATCATGGCCCTAAGATTTTGAGTCTCGGACGTCCAAACGACAATCAGAGATGGTTTTGGGATCCGCTTAGGGAGAGTGGCATACATGACTTGGTTTTCTTAGGCTACGCCACTGTGCCTCATGCTTTGTTGATGACTTTATGCGAGAGGTGGCATCCCGAGACCAACACTTTTCACATGCCCATGGGGGAGATGACTGTGACTTTGGATGATGTCGCATGTCTTATGCATGTCCCGATTGAAGGGCAGATGTTGGGCCACCGAAAGAAGATGTTGAGAGAAGAGGGAGAGGCACTACTGATGAGGCACTTGGGTGCGTCGAAGAGGGAGGCAGAGAAAATCTGCAATAGAGAGTGTTGGAACATGTGTGGAAATTGAGTAAAAAGACTAAACACAAATTCCCATGTTGGATAGAACTAGTGTTGTGTGAATTGAAAAAAGTGGAAGTCCCACATCGGATGGAACACACACATTAGTAGTGTTTATATAGTGGGGGTGTACCTCTAATTAATGGGGGTACATAAGCACTAGAGAAAAATATATATTGATATATATTTTATTATTTGGAAATGATAAATTAAATAATTAATTTAATCACTATTAGAAAGTGCTTTCTTAGTCCCCAAGTTTTGCTAAAATATTTTGGTACATAATATAATATATTTTTGTACTAAATTTAATATATTTTAGTACTCAATTAAGATATTTTTGTACTAGATCTAATATGTGAATTACTTAATCGCAAAGTAATATGTTACTTGTTCCCAAAGTTTCTCATATTACTTGTTCCCAAAGTTTCTCACTTATTAGTTGTGAATTTTCTCTATAAATAGAGAGCTCACACAGTGCATTCCACACACCAAAGAGTTTCATTGAGTTGTCGGGAACTCCTTCTCTCTTCTCCTTTTTTGACTTGTGTTGTCGAGTCTTTCATCTCTTCTCCCTCCTTCGACTTGTTTAACAAGTCCTTCTCCTTTTTCTACTCCATTCTGTCCCTTCGGAATTAAGAGTATTCTTAAGACCATAGTCCCTTTTCGGTTTAATGTCCCTTCGGAATTAAGAATGATCTTAAGTTCATAGTCCCTTCGATAATATATGTCCCTTCTTGGGATTTAGGGTGTCACATGTATGGTTTGTGCAGGCATGGTTTTTGGCGCACTTTCCTAAGTTTTATGTTGTTGATCCAAACCCGGACTACATTGAAAATTTACCGGTTGCGGCGAGGTGGACTCTTCAGAAGGGTCATGGAGAGGGGGCCACGTATCGGTCATTGCTTGATCGTATTACGTTTGATGACGTATGCTGGAGGCCGTACGAAGAGCACAAGGAGTTTCAGGCTTTCGAGGAGGTATTCTGGCATTCAGGCTGGATTATGTGCGGTGATCGTAGGGTGTACCGTCACTTGCCCGAGAGGGTTTTGAGGCAGTACGGATACGTCCAGACCGTCCCTAGACATCCGTCTGAGATTGTACAGCTGTCACCGACTGAGATTGTGCAGGCCTTCGTCGACTTTCGCCCTCGCACGCTTAAGGCGGCCGATTGGGGTGAGCATGCAGGAGAGCAACCATGGCGTATGGCAGATGGCTATGTACGATGGTACACCGTTGTGTCTCACCCTCAGATTTTGCCACTTCTTCCGGGAGATATTCTGAGGCCTCCAAATGAGGAGCAGATCATTGCAGAGCAGTGGGAGCGGTACGAGGCGAGAAGCTCGCCTGATACATATGACATGGTTAGCGCCGTTGTTGCCCATGCTGATGCGTTTTTGGGTCAGGAGGTGATGAGCATGACCCCTCAGCAGTTGTATGAGGCCTTGCATGATGTTAGGCAGCAGATCGCGCCGATCATTACCAGGAGGCGAGGCCAGAGGCCGAGGAGGAGGCACCAGCAGGACCCAGACCAGCAGTAGGATTACTTGTAGTTGTTGTTTAGGGATTGTTGGTTTTAGGCTTTGTTAGTTTCATTTTCAAACTTTGGTGACTTTTGTTCGTATTTGGTTGACATTATGTATTTTAAATGATGTTGGTACATTTTGATTTCATCTTGGTAATTTGCTATCGTGGTGCATTTTTGTTAATGTGAAAATATTTATTATTGTTGTTGATGTGAAAATATTGGAATAGGTTTGTGTGTTATGTGTTTTAAAACACATTACAGGTCCAGAAGTAAGTGCTTCTGCCATTTCTGGACTTCAGGACGCCTCGGTAGTTAACTGCCGAGGATTTCCTCGGTAGTTAACTGCCGAGGATTTCTTCAGCAGTTAAGTGCCGAGTATTTCCTCGGTAGTTAACTGCAGCCGGATATATTTTTCCTCGGCAGTTAACTGCAGAGGGGTATTTTGATATTTTACTGGTGTTTTTCAGCCCTATAACATGTGTGAACAACAATACTCTTATGAATATAGTAGTCCTTTTGATTAAAATTTTAGATTATTTGTATCTTTTCAAATTACTCGGACACAAGAAAATCAAATAAAATACATTATGTTAGTAACTCACATTCTCAGGATGATGAATTTGAGCTTTATGTTTATGTGCTGACACAGTTAGATTATATAATATGAATTGTACATTACAATCTCATAAATGTGACAATTTACAAAGGTCTTTTGGGGGATTTAACACATTTTAAATTGAGTAAAGATCCTCTTCATTTATAAAAATAAATGGAGAATGTCATTTAAAAAGATATACACGCAAAAAATATGTGATAAGACTTACCATTAAGTGAGTTCCACCATCATTAATTATTTTTTACATTTTTTGTCTCTTTGTCTCTCTTTTAAATTATATTATTTGAACTACTATGTAAGTTTTGAACAAACCAGGATAAAATTATGTATTTTTCATGGATTTTTAGGGTTTCGTATTATATTAATCTAAAAACCTTCAAAAAGGAATTCAGATTATATAATACTAAAATACTATGAAAAGATAGATACATTCAAATCCATCGCAAAAAAAAAAAAGCTAAAAATATATTCCCTATGTCCAACATATTTTTATGTTAATATCAATTATTTTTTAATTAATTAATATCTTGTTCGCCACTCTAAAGCCAACAAATATCACTTTATATCGCGTAAAAAATCACTTTATGTTTACGTTAACGTGAATACTTAGTTCATAACGTGTTAAAATTATAACTTGATAAAGTTGTTACCATCTTTCTTTCATAGTTTCTCTTGGTTAATTCGTGTGAATTAATCAGATGTGACAATTACAATAAAACACTTGGAGAAGATGATAATAACTCTCTTTTAGTTTGTTTAATCACATATTCGAATTCGGCCATGAGAATGTAATTAGGGATGTTCAAATAAAACTACAAACCGATCAAATAAACGAAAACCGCAAAAAACCGAATATTTTTAGATGTGTTTGGATGTTGTTTTATAAAAATCGCTAAAATCGGATCAGACTTCATATCACTTTTTTTAAAACCAAACAAACCGAGCCGAACCCCAAAAGTAAACATCAACACTTATTTACTAGACTGTTGACCCGTGCTCCTCACGGGTCTTATTGACTAAAAAGACACCAATTCATCTGTCTATAATACTTGCCAAGAAAAACGTATTATTGCAAAATAAAAGATAGTTCACATATAAGTCGTACCATTTTTTTAAGTTTAAATCGCATATATTTAGATCTGGTCGATTTGAATTTTTTAGAATAGTCATTTCAACCGAACGGAACCGCGTGTGATTTTTGTTTTGGATCGGATGACATTTTGCCTCAAAATTGATCTAAACCGCACCACCAACACCCCTAAATGCAATTGTGTTAAATTTTTTGAGGAAATTTTTTGTCTAGTCTCTGCACTTATCCGTCGAGGATATTCATTCACACAAAAAAGAAAATGTCCTAAAAGATAAATTAAAACCTTGTGTCTTCGTACACTTAGATATAGGTTGATACGATCAACAGATCTTTCAACCCGTAATATACCTGAACTCATTTATAGACATGTTGAATATGACTCAACTCAATTAACAATGAAAATATTTGAGTGGAATGACATATTTATAATAAGGAACTCATGGACATGTCAATCCAACCCATTAATGTATCATTTGATTTTTTTGTCAATTATTTATACATGTATTTTAATTTGATTACGTTTGTTTACGAATATGTTATTTTGTTGAATTTTTGCTTGAAATTTTATTGCTTTTGAATTGAAATGTTCGAGTATGAAAATATCACTTTATATCTCGTAGAAAAAGCACTTTATGTCTATGATCGTGAATACTTAGTTGATTATGTGTTAGGATTATAATTTGATAAAATTGTCAGCATCTTTCTTTCATAGTTTCTCTTGTTACTCTGTATGAAATAATCAAATGTGACAATTATAATAAAACTCATTAATGTATCATTTGATTTTTTTGTCAATTATTTATACATGTATTTTAATTTGATTACGTTTGTTTACGAGTATATTATTTTGTTTGAATTTATGCTTGAAATTTTATTGCTTTTGAATTGAAATGTTCGAGTATGAAAATATCGCTTTATATCTCGTAGAAAAGGCTTATGTCTATGATCGTGAATACTTAGTTGACTATGTGTTAGGATTATAATTTGATAAAATTGTCAGCATCTTTCTTTCATAGCTTCTCTTGTTACTCTGTATGAAATAATCAAATGTGACAACTATAATAAAACACTTGATGAGATGATAAAAACTCTCTTTCAGATTAACCACATGTTCGAATTTAGTCATGATAATGCAACTGTGCCAAATCTTTTAAGGGAAAACTTTATTATCTATTACAGTTCTATCAGATTCAAAAACAGTTACGTGCGGATGATATTCATTCACATAAAAAAATAAAGTATTGAAAAAGACAAACTAGAACCTCGTCTCTTTGTACACTTGGATCTAGGTTGATACGATTAACGAGGTTTTCAACCTGGAACATACTTGAACTCGTTTAATATACATGTTGAATATGACTCAACCTAATTAACTCTCAAAATGTTTGAGTCGAATGACATGTTTATAATATGGAACTCATCGACATACCAATCTAACCCGTTGATGTATCATTTTTTTGTCAATTATTTATAATGTATTTTAATTTGATTACGTTTGTTTACAAGTATATTATTTTGTTTGAATTTAAGCTTGAAATTTTATTGCTTCTGAAATGTTCAAGTATGAAAAACATTTGGTATGGTTCTCCCATAAAAACTATTAATCATGCTAAACACTAAGCTTGATCAAACTGCTAAATTTTGCCAACTAAATTTACATATAGAAATTAGTAATTCCGGGCAATGATATTGTCATACCCCAATTTTTGACCATTTTAAAATTTTTAATCATATTTTTAAACGCCGAGTAATTTCGTCGTTTCAGACGAAGTTCGGCAGAGAGGTATTTTAAAATACCTCATTTGGTTCCGATAGGGACATTTATTTATTTATTATTACTTTATTTTATTTTATTTTTGCTATTTTAGTTCATCTTATTTGTTTCTTTATATTTTTCTTTCTTTTCATTTTGTCACTCACGTGACACTTTTTTTTTTTTTTTTTTATTTTAAGTTTTAGTCTTTAGTCCAATTTTAGTCAAGCAGAGTCCAATTCAGTCCAAGTTTCATCCAAGTCTGGTCCAAGCAAGGGTACAATGGTCAGAGGGACACATCATCAGAAGAGCATTGCTATTTCTAGCGAAGCCCAAGTTCCCGAATTTATCCCGATTGATTTGCCACCGTTAGATTTCCTTTCCCACAATACATGGTTGGATGGATGAAATTCAGATATTTTGCTACAGTACATGTATTTATTATCGTGATGTCATCGGGATAAAGTTTTTCGCTTTATCCATCATTTCTGTCATCAGAATACCTGCAAACCCTATTTTTACACAGTATAAATATAGCATTAATTGCAGTCACTGTACACAGACTGACAGCCGCAGAGCACAATCAACAAACCCTAAATCCATACAAACTTCAATTTCACAGAATCAAAACACAAAAAATGAAGAAATTAGCAAGAACACGGTGAACAATTCAAAATTCCAGCAACAGTCTCACAATACAATCCATTAACAAATTCGTTTCAGATTCAAGTCCAACACAAACACCTCAAAGGGACCGATTCACACAAGTATCATGGCTGGACTGTGGCGAGCCAGTAACAAATGTGTTTAAACTGTGAAGAAATAAAAGAACAGAAGAAGGAAGGTTCAACCACAACAAGCTTGAACCGGATCCAACTCATTTCAACAAAGCACGCAATTGTGAATAAAGAAGAAGGTGATTGAAGCTGAAATCGCGTGAAGAAAAAGGAGGTAAAGTTTAGTTGTTGTTTCTTCCTTCGTTTATAACTTTTGTGTGCGTTTTTAAAAGGTTGATCTAGAATGTTTCAAGCTCGTTTTCAAAATTTTGATTGCGGATTCGCACTTTAGAAAGAGAAGGATTTCAAAGCATGAAAAGAAATTTGAAAACGGAGAAGTTTTGTTCTCCGGCAGGGCGGCGCCGCCGTTTTTGGCCGGCAGCCACCGTGCCGGAGCTATGAAGCTCCGTCGGAGTTCTTTTTTTTTTTTAGCAAGCTTTTAAAGAGAGAGAGAGTATGATTCCTTTCTGAAACGTTTTTATAAAGAGGATTTAAGGAAGAAATGAACCTTTTAGCAGCAAAATGTGTTTTATACTCTCTCCACTCAACCGACCCGTTTCAAATAACCCTACCCGCTCCTTGAACCCAACCTATTGCTGGATCTGCTAAGCCCAACTGCTTGTATCATATTCTGGTTTCTGCTTGCTATTGGTATACCCCTTGTTACTGCTCCGTACCCCTATCCCTGCATCTTTAGTATTTTTTTTCTTTCTTAACTTAATACATCATTTTAACCTTATTCCATGCATTATTTTTTAATCAGTTTTAATACCATGTGTTGTTTTAAGGTTTAATACTTTAATCTCATTTCATGCATTTTTTATATCATACGTCTTTTTATTATTATTTAGTTTTGTTTGATTAATTCAACATATATCTCATGCATATTTTAAACTCATCTTATGTCTCTAATTCTAAGCATTTTGAAACACCTTAATCTTCATGACTTTTTATTCTGCTTTAATATTTTAAAACATTATTTCATGCATTTTAAATTTTTTTTTACTCTATAATATCTTGTGTTGATTTTGCTTTAATATTTCAATTTCTACTTCATGCATTGCTTTAATATTTTGACATCATGCTTTCTATTCGATCATTCCTCCTAGTATGTGATTCATTCAAGTCTCTTTTTATCTCTTTATATTTTGTTTGCTTTAATTTTAGTATAATCTCATTCATTTTCTTTATTTCTTGCAATTTATTTAAATTTCATGATATTAGTGTGTATTTAGGTATCGATGTAATTTATTTTTGAGCATTTTATTTCTCGCTTTAGAATGGATCTAGGATGGTATGTAATAGCGTAGTAATTGCACACACCGACACAAGCACCGACACCATATCACTTTATTTATTGCTTTACTCTCGCTTTATTTTTCACGTCGTTACGCTCGCTTTCCGTTAGTTTAGAAAAATCTTTTTACCTCAAAAAATCAAATGAGCAAAAAGTCAAATTATTTTCTTAATAAACCTTGGATCCAAATCCAAGAGATTTTTCCTTTATTTTCTTAATCAAATTCCTAAATGAATCTTAATTAAACTTAGACTAAATTTCATAAATAAAATGAAACAACCTCACTCCCATTTTATTCTTCTATACCTTGAGGTCTCGCAACCCTTCTTAAAACCATTTTCAAAAAAATTAAAATCAACCTAACCCACCAAAAATATTTTTGAGAGAAAACTACGGCGGTTTTGATCCCTTTTAAGGGTACGTAGGCAGATGGTTTATTCCTTCCAAATCAACCAAATAAAAATAACAAAAGCTTCATACTTCTTCTCCCTCCATTCTTTCACTTAGACTTTAAACAAGAAATTTTCAAATAAAAATAATCTAGCACAAGATAAAGTTAGAAAGAGGTTCTCACGGAGTACCGTGATCTTTAGAGGTGTTTAACACCTTCCTCTATCGAAACCAACCCCCGGATCCAAAAAGGGTTTTAAATTCATCTTTTCCCTTCCCACGAATAAAGATCGAAAAGTCCAAACGATTGAAGGTTCAAAACCAATTAATGGATTGACACCCGAAAATCATGGTCTACAAAGTGGCGACTTCACTGGGGATCCTATGCGGGTTAAACCCACCTTTCTTTCTTTATTTTTGTGATTTATTGATTGTATATACTTTGTAAATATTTTTACGTGAGTGGTGAGACAAGTCCTATACCCGGACTTGAGTGAAACATAGGAATAGGACGGGGTAAAATCATAGTGACATACCAAGAGCATTCTTGGACCATGTTTACAAGTGATAACCCTACTCGGCGGAGGCCTCACGGAAGGTAGTAGTCTTGTTAAGATGAGCATTCGTGTTGGCTTTATTACTTTCAATGTGAGTGTCCGGTGAAGCCTGAAGGTGAGAAAAACACAAGAAGGGGGGTTGAATTGTGTTTTGAAAAATTCTTCGTTTCTCTAAATAACTGAATACACTGATCAGAAGCTAAGTGAGACAGCTTCTGAAGTGATGATCAGAATCTAAATGCAGCGGAATAAAACAGAGAGAGAGAAGAAGAACGACACAAAGCAATTATACTGGTTCCTTCCACAATCCGGAAGTAGTCCAGTCCCCCTTGCACTTCCAAGGAGATTTCACTATGAGTAATATCTGATTACAAATGCTCAAGCACACAAGCAAGAGACTTCCAATGCTCAAGCACACAAGCAAGAGACTTCCTTTGCTCAAGAACACAATCAAGAGACTTCCTGCTCAAGCACAACTGCAAGAGACTTCCTAACTAAACAAAATTACACAGAAAATTGTTTAAGGTTGAACACTTGATATACAATCAGAGGTGCTCACAATACAAATCAGATACAGACTCAATGGACTTAAGAATTTCTAAGATATGACTTTGAGACACAGAAATTCTAAGTGAATGCAGAACAATTTCAGCAGAGGTTTGGTACTTGTGAAAATCTTGTGAGTCTTTCGTTCAGCGTTCTTGCATTACCAATTCTCTAGGTCTTCACTCCTTTATATAGAGGTGTGAAAGAGACGTTGTGAAATTGCCAGCACACCAAAGAGTCGTTGTTGAAGCTTGATCTTTCACCAATGATCTTTTGCCTGATTTGGTTGTTGTCCTATGAAGAACAAATTTGAAATCCATTCCTTATCCAAAGGAACATCTATGCAGGCGAGACCGTATTCTGGAGCTGTTTTCTTGTCTTGAAGTGCAGACACAAAACAGAGTAGTGGAGAACGTGGTTGTACAATTCGTACAAAGTACAATGTCAACGCTTTCGTCCAAATTGCAAACACACACCTTCAAACACCTTTGAAATGACCGTTGCAAGCTCCACTAATCCTTTGTTTGTGTTTTCGAATCCAATAGACAGCTTTTGCATTGATGATTCTTCAATTCTTGATTCTTTGCAAATCCAGTTGATATTCAGCTTCTGGTGAAATGGCTTCTGATGAGGCAGCTTCTGATGATGCAGCTTCTGATGATGTGACTTCTGGACCTCTTGTCTTCAGGAGCACTATTCTTCAGGAGCGCTATTTCTTCAGGAGCAGCTTGACTTCAGGAGCGCTTTTTCTTCAGGAGCAAGTTGCCTTCAGGAGCGTCCAAGCTTCAAATTTTTGTTGTTTCCATAGCTCTTTATTTGCTCATTCAGAACCAATGATGATGTAACTTTATAATTATGGTCCTGTACACTTGAACAAATATTAGCTAATCCAATTTACAATTTTTAATACCTTGTTATCATCAAAACTCTTTAAGGTTTATTGTTAAACACATTTTGTTCCAACAATCTCCCCCTTTTTGATGATGACAAACAAAAGTATTTAAAATTGATCAATTGTTGTTAATCTAATTAACAAGTTGACTTTGGGGTTCTGAGGTTTGTAAGCTCAGAATCTGAGGTTTGTAAGCTCAAACTCCCCCTGAGTCTGACAGTCTTTAAGGTGAGGTTTGTAAGCTCCCCCTAAGTTCTATCCAGGTTAATTAAATTCATTTTGCGCAATAATTATTATCAGAGCTTAAAAGCAAAATTGAATCATTGAAAGAATTTACTTATAGATAAGAAGAATGGTTCAATTAACTTTACTTGAATTTTGATACTCCTTCGTTCATTAAGCTTATACCAATAAGGTAAAAAGATAGAAGTTTTTCAAAAATTTCAAATGCCATTAATGGGGCTCAGAGCCTTTAAATACTTGTCACATATACTCCCCCTTTTGTCATTATCAAAAAAAATAAAATAAATCTAAGCACAAAAGACAAAAAGATATGAGAAAAACTCAAACGTGAGAGAGTATACTAAGCAATGAACTAAATAAATCAGAGCAAAAAAAAACATGTATATTCAATTGTCAGAAGCAGCTAAACAGTCAGAATCAGTAAGCATTCAGAAGCAAAGAGAATTAAAACAGAATGGTTTCAGAAGCAAGGACTAGGAATTCAAAACAAACAACAAACAAAAAGAAAAACACAAGGGTGTGCAACTAAGTGTTGGTTTGATGTTGTTTCTTCATCTCCTCCATTTCTTCAATCTTCTTCTGCAACAGTTCTTCAAGCTGTTGTTGCCTCTGGAGAAGAGCCTGTTCCCTTTCCTTAGCTTCTTGCTGCTGCTGTGCCATCTGTTTCTTCAGAAGCTTACACAACCTTGCTTCTCTGGTCAAGTAATCCGTTTCTAAGAAGAAAGGCTGGTTTGCCAGGAGCAGTGTAGAACTTCTTACTCTGAGACTCTGATTCAGATGCTCCATTAACTTCCTGACAGAAGCTTCCTTGCTTCTGATGCACTTAGCCCTTAAGCTTTCAATTAGCTCAGTTGCCCGGTTCTGAAGTGATGCCCAGAAGTCTTCATATGCACTTGTGAGATCAATTGTCCTTCGTTGATCCACAAGATTAAGCAATTGACTAAGGATTGTCTGAAGCTCAGAATTGATATATCCAGATTCCAGGATGTTTGTGGGTGGATGTTCAAGGATTTCAAGATCAGAATCACTGATTTCTAAGTCTTGAATAGGGTTAGGAACTGGAATGGTAAGGTGTGTTTGTGTGTTAGAAGATGAGGGCTGGTCAGAATCAATGTGTGTGGTGGAGGTTGAGGCTTGAACATTGACTAGAGAGATGTCAACATCCATGGGAGTTGGTTCAGGAGAGTGTTCAGGTAAAGGTTGAAATTCAGTTTCAGATGGTGGTTGTTGTGGTGAAGTTGATGTTTGAGTGTTGAGTTGGGGGTCAGTGATGGCTATTGGTGATTGTGGGGGTGTTGTGGGTTTTTGTGGTTCAGGTGTTTGTTGATGAGGGTTTTCTGAAACAACATTTTCAGAAGCAGCTGCTTCTGGAGTTGTTTCAGAGGCTTTTTCTGAGGTGGATTCAACATTTTCAGGAGGAATCATGTTGAGAGGTTGAATGCAAAGGGGTTGAGGGTTAAGGCGAAAGATAGAATCAATGACTCTTTCTCTCTGCACAGCCAGTTCAGCTAACTTCTCATTAACTATGTGGCCAACTGGTTCATAAGAAGTTGACGAAGAGGGCTTATCGTTGGTTTTGGTTGATGTTGATTGGCTTTTTACTGGTTTTTGAAAAAGTTGAGCTAAGGGTACATCATCATCAGAATCATCAGAATCTGATAATGATGCGGATGCGGAATCTGAAGATATATTAATTACCTTTTCTGGTTCAGGATCAGAATCCTCTTTAGCAGATTCACTGGACACCTGCAACAGTTGCTTGGCCTCTGAAACTACAGACTCTCGTAGCTCAGCAGCAATTTCCAGAACTTTTTCAGCGGCTGCTTTCTTCTCTTGTAACTCTTTTAACTTCAAATCAGAAGCAGCTTGAGCTCTTAAGGTGATATGAGGAAAATCCTTGGTTCTCCTCAAGGCTGGCTTTCTCTTCCTCTTTGGTATAGCAGGTTGATCAAGAGGAATGTCAACACCCATGATCATCCTGGAGTCCATGTCTTCAATGGCTTCTTCAATAGAAGGTACTGATGAACTACCAATCTTGAGCTTGTCAGCAGCAACTTTTGCCTTTTTAGTAGTTTGTTCAACCTCTAGATATTGCTCTGCAGTCATCTTCCTTTTTGACTTTCTGCCTCTGGCTCGTGGCAGAGCACCACCATACATTTCCTCTGGAATATCTTCCAATCTGATTCTCTCATTGGTTGCCTCAAAATGTTCCTTGATATAATACATCTGCACTTCAATGGGATCCTTCTTGCAGATAGGTGGAAAGTCCTTCATAAGATCAGACTTAACAAATGATTCACTTAAATCAGTTTGAAGTTTGGTGACTTCACTGACTAGCTTCATATTCAAGAGAGTATGAGCATTAATGAATTTTCCAGTTTTTGTGTCAAGTAGCTGATCTGTGAAGCCTTGAGATTGACTGAGACTGTCCAAGATACCTCCTTGATAGAATATCTCTGAGAGGAGTCTTCCATAAGGAACCAAGGGTTTATCCAGTAGCTGACTCTGTTTCAAACACTCTACCAAGTACTTGAACATGTATTTGGGCACATTCACCTTTTCCTTCTTGATGAAGTGCTGGAGAAGGACCTTCTGAGCTAGATTTGGCTTCACACAGTCACCACTTGGAAACAGGGTCTCATTCTGAATCTTCAGAAGCATCTTGGTTTCCATGCTCAATTCAGCATATTTCTTCTCCTTCTCAGAATTGTAAATCACCAAGTTGGCTTGCTTTTTCCAAATGCGTTTTTCAGCAGCATCTGAAAGATCAATTCCAGAGTAGTATCCAGAGGCTGCAGCCTTGAGAACATACTCTATGTGCCATTGTGCAATTCTTATTGGAATACCACAGATGCTGGACCTGATTTCATCTTCAACAAATGGCGCAAGACCCATTTCTTCTCTTGTTTTCCCTTCTAATTCAGGATACATTAGCACCATTTGACTTTCCTCAGATAAGGATGCCGCTTTGTTGTAAAATTTTGCTCTTACCCAGAAGTGTCTAATCAGAGCTTCATATGTTGGTCCATTCAACATTCTGAAATAATCCATGAGTCCTTGCTCTTCATAGTAGCTTCTGATAGAACACCCATGAAAATTCAGAGAATCAAAGTCCACTGGATTCTCTATCTGAACTTGCAAATCCCATTCTTCCAATTTCATGCTTCTTCCTCTGTAGTCATATTCAGGGACCATTCTTGAAGTAGATACTGAAACTTTTCGTTGCGAGCTTGATGATGCCATTTGATGATTGACGAAGATTTGAAGAAGATGAAGATTTTAGGGTTCTAAGGTTGAGAGAATGCGCTTACTTCGCAAACGGTTTGAGAGCAAATGTGTTTGTTGTGAGTGAGTAGTGTGTGAATTGACAAAGTGTTAAAAGTAAAACGATTGCAATTCAAAAGAGACAAACAAACATAACATTAATGACAAAATTGGGGGCGCGTGAAAAGTACTTTCAAAGCTTTTAAATCATCATTGCCCTTTTAGTTATACACCAACACATACAGGCCACGTAAGAAGTTCACAGAGTAACTACCAAGTTAGTGGGCCAGAAGTTACTTTAAAAAGTAACTCCTAACGTTTCCACTAATCCAACTAATCAGAAGCAACAAATCCAGCTTCTGGACTTCAGATGCTGATGTCATCATCAGAAGCGAGTTTTCCTCAGAACCTCAATAAAGAGCTTCTGATGGACTACTGCTTCTGAACTAACTTCAGAACCTAAAATCCTATTCAGGAGCAAGCAAACATTTAATCAGACACGAAGTGCATGTTCAAATTTTTCTTTATAAAATCAAATCTTTCAACAGTTAAAGGCTTAGTAAATATATCAGCCCATTGATTTTCAGTATCAATGAATTGTATATCTAAAATTCCTTTTTGAACATAATCTCTGATAAAATGGTGTTTGATTTCAATGTGCTTAGCTCTTGAATGCAAAATTGGATTTTTAGACAAACAAATAGCAGCAGTATTATCACAATAAATGGGAATACTGTTAGCAGTTATCTGATAATCTTCCAACTGATGTTTCATCCAAAGTAGTTGTGTACAACAACTTGCAGCTGAAATGTATTCTGCTTCTGCTGTAGACATAGCAATAGTTGTTTGTCTTTTGCTAGCCCAGGATATAAGATTATCACCCAGAAATTGACAATTGCCACTGGTTGATTTTCTTTCAATCCTATCACCAGCATAATCAGCATCACAGAATCCAATTAGCTTATAATCTAAGGATTTCCTATAAAGGAGTCCAAGATTAGTTGTTCCCTTCAAATACCTGAAGATTCTCTTGACAGCAGTCATATGAGATTCTCTAGGATCTGATTGGAATCTTGCACACAAGCATACACTGAATAAAATATCTGGCCTAGATGCAGTGAGGTATAACAAAGAACCAATCATACCTCTATACAGCTTCTGATCTACTTTAGCTCCTTCATCTTCTTTGCTCAGGTTGCACGAAGGATGCATTGGAGTGTTCATCACTTTACAATCTTCAAGTTTGAACTTCTTCAGAAGCTCCTTTGTGTACTTTGATTGATGAACATAGACTCCATCTTTGCATTGATTGATTTGAATGCCAAGGAAGAACTTCAGCTCTCCCATCATGCTCATTTCAAATTCATCCTGCATTAACTTAGAAAATTCCTTGCAAAGAGATGCATTAGTAGAACCAAATATTATATCATCAACATATATTTGCACAACAAGAATATCTTTCCCAAGGGTCCTTCTGAAGAGTGTAGTGTCAACCTGTCCTCTCTTAAAATCATTTTTGATTAAGAAATTACTTAGTCTATCATACCAAGCTCTGGGAGCTTGTTTCAAGCCATATAGTGATTTCTTCAGTTTAAAAACATGGTCAGGATATTTAATATCCTCAAATCCAGGAGGTTGCTTAACATACACTTCTTCTTCTATGACACCATTGAGAAATGCACTCTTGACATCCATCTGATATAATATTATGCCATGATTAACTGCATAGGAAAGAAGTAACCTGATTGCTTCCAATCTTGCAACTGGAGCAAACGTTTCAGTGTAATCAATGCCTTCTTGTTGACTATACCCTTGTGCAACAAGTCTGGCTTTGTTTCTTGTTACTTCACCTTGCTCATTCAGCTTGTTTCTGAATACCCATTTTGTTCCAATAATGTTCTTGTGCTGAGGTTTGGGTACCAGATCCCACACATCATTTCTTTGAAATTGATTCAACTCTTCTTGCATAGCTAGGATCCATCCATCATCTGAAAGTGCTTCATCAACTGTTGTAGGTTCAATCATTGAGATTAGTCCAATCATTGACTCTTCTTGTCTGAAATGTGATCTTGTTCTTCTTGGACTATCTTTGTTTCCAATGATTAGCTCCTCAGGATGTGAAGACTTGTGTTTGAATGTGTTTCTGGGAGGATCTTCTTGATGTGAGCCATCTTGTGCTTCATCAGAAGCAGTTTCATCTTGCGCTTCTGATGTGGGTTCAGCTTCTGGACTATCTTCAGACTCAGCTATCTGATCAGGTTCTGGAGTAGCTTCAGGAACCTGTATCTCTGCAAAACTTTCACCCTGCTTTGAAGTTTTATCTTCAAGCTCCTTGTCATCAAATTTAACGTGCATAGATTCTTCAACACAGAGTGTTTCTGAATTATACACTCTGTATGCCTTTGACCTTTCAGAGTAACCTAAAAAGATTCCTCTTTGTGCCTTGGCATCAAATTTCTTTAGGTAGAGCTTGTTGTTCAGAATGTAACAAGTACATCCAAATTGATGAAAGTAAGAGATATTGGGTTTTCTTCCTTTAAAGAGTTCATATGCTGTTTTCTCCAAAATAGGTCTAATATAGATCCTGTTTTGAACATAGCATGCTGTATTCACTGCTTCTGCCCAAAAATGTTTTGGTAAATTGTTTTCATGAATCATGGTTCTGGCCATTTCTTGTAAAGTTCTATTCTTTCTCTCTACAACTCCATTTTGTTGTGGTGTTCTAGGAGAGGAGAATTCATGGAAAATTCCATGTTTTTCACAAAAAGCTTCAAATGGCTCATTTTCAAATTCTCCACCATGATCACTTCTGACTTTCAAAATTTTTGATTCTTTTTCCGATTGAATTTGAGTGCAGAAGCTACTGAATACATCACACGCAACATCTTTACTCTTTATGAATTTCACCCAAGTCCATCTGCTGTAATCATCAACAATGACTAATCCATATCTACTTCCATATAAGGATGCAGTACTCACTGGTCCAAATAAATCAATATGGAGTAATTCTAAAGGTCTTGAGGTTGAGACAATGTCTTTGGTTTTAAAAGATGATTTCACAATTTTCCCTCTCTGACATGCACCACAAAGTGCATCTGAATGATAGTCAATGTCTGGTAGCCCTTTCACAAGTTGTAACTTACTAAGCTTAGAGATTAACCTCCAGTTAGCATGTCCCAACCTTCTGTGCCACATCCATTTCTTATCATTCACTGATAGTAGGCAAATCACCTTCTGATCAGCCAGTTCAGAAAAATTGATTTTATAGACATTGTCAACTCTCTTTCCCTTGAACACAATGGATTTGTCTTCCTTGTTGATTACTGTACAGTTGGGTTTTTCAAAAAGCACATCATAACCATTATCACAAAATTGACTAATGCTCAAAAGGTTATGTTCAAGACCATCTACCAACCATACATTATTAATTGAGGTAGAGGAATTACCAATAGTTCCTGTACCTATGATCCTGCCTGACTGGTTGCCTCCAAATTTCACATTTCCTCCCTCTTTCATTGTTAGGCTGAGGAACATGGACTTGTCTCCTGTCATGTGTCTTGAGCAACCGCTGTCTAGGTACCATGATCTTTGCTTTGGCACTGCTCTTAGACATACCTGCATTATTGACATTTTTAGATTTAGGTACCCATTGTTCTATGGGTCCTGGAAGGTTAGTACTTAAGGCTTTACTCTTCACTTCTTGTACCTTGTGCTGTGAGTTGGGTTGCTTCTGATTAACCATCACCTTAGGTTTTGGTACTTCAGAAGCAGTAACTGTCTTCTTCTGAAACTTAGACTTCAGAACCCCAGATTTTGGTTTCACCAGACTCTGAGGAATAGGTTCTGATCTTTTCAGAATCCTAACCTTTGAAGTTTTGGAATCAGATTTGATCATAGCCTTTGACTTAGAGTTCTTTGGCTTTGAAGTAATCTTAGCCTTAAAACTGGAAGCTTCAGGTTCTGATTGAACAACAGTTTCCAACTCAGCCCCTTCTGGTACAAAGAATGTTTTCAGACCTTCCTTGATGCATTCACAACAAGACTTTAGATTGGTTTTCTCCAGTTTCACTTCTGGAAAGCCAATTCCTCTGCCATTGTTCTTGTAAATGCTATAAATCATAGAAGCCACTCTGCTTCTGTCAATGCCAGATATAATGAAGTCTTCAAGAGCAATTTCATGATTACTTAAAGGTTTTTCATTACACTTTTCTTGTAGCTTCTGACATAAGAACCTGAGCTGGTCTTCATATGTTTTACACATGAAGTCAAAGCCCCTAAGTCCCTGTTCAGAAGCTTTCAGATCCAATAGAGTTGATTTTTGCTGTTGTACCAAATCAGCATATTTTTCTTTTAAATCCTTCAACTCATTGGTTCTTACTTCAAAATGTGTAAGAAGTTCTTTAAGTGACTCAACAAGTTCATCTCTGGGAATTTTGGAATATACCTCATTTTCATCTTCTGAGTCTGAATCTGATCCAGCTTCTGAAGTTGCTGTTGCTACCAACCCAACAGCTACCTTTGCATCTTCATCAGCTTCCTCTTTATCAGATCCAGATTCACTACCCAAATCATCCCAGGTTGCCATTAAACTCTGCTTAATCTGCTTCTTGAGTTTGCTTGGTTTGAAGGTAGACCTCTTTGACTTGTCCTTTGACTTTTCTCTTTGAAGATCAGGGCATTCAGCAATGAAGTGACCTGGCTTCTTACAGTTGAAGCATCCCTTCTGATCTTCTTTCCTTGAGCTTCTGGAGTTACCCCTTCTGGAGAGAAACTTTCTGTTCTTCTTGGCCAGATATTGAAGTCTGTTTGAGAGCATGGCCATTTCTGCAGCATCTGGTTCAGAATCTGAACTTGACTGTTCTTCCTCTTCAGATTCAACCACTTTGAGAGCTTTTGATGACTTGCCTTTGGATGGAAGAGCTATTGATTTACTCTTCTTAGTAGACTCATGTTCATTAAGACTTAACTCATGAACTTTGAGAGAACTAACAAGATCTTCGACACTTAAAGTGTTTAAATCTTTAGCTTCCTCAATGGCAGTCACTTTTGGTCTCCATCTGGCAGGTAAGCTTCTGAGTATCTTGCTTACATGATCAGAAGCAACATAGCTCTTCTTTAGAATCTGTAGACCAGAAACTAAGGTTTGAAACCTTGAGTACATCTCCTCAATAGTTTCATCATCCTTCATTTTGAATAACTCATACTGATGTACAAGCAGGAGAGCCTTTGCTTCTTTGACCTTTTTGCTCCCTTCATAATTTGAACAGAGAGAAGCAAACATAGCTTTAGCAGTGGATTTGTCACTCATCTTCATGTATTCTGCTTTGGGTATGGCAGTGACAAGAGCTCCTCTGATAATATGATGCTTCTTGTAAAGTTTCCTCAGTTCTGGAGTATGTTTCTTTCTATCCACAGCAGCTCCTTCTTCATCAAGGACTAACCCACCAACGCCGTCTTCCAGAATATCCCACAATTCTTCATCTAGGCTCATGATGTAACTGTAAAAATTGGTCTTCCACCAAGAGAACTCTTCAGCATCTCCATTGAACTTTGGAACTTTTCCAACACTGGTTTTCTTACTATCACTATAATCATGTGAGACATTTTTATAGCTAGTATCACCATCAGGAGGAGGAGTAGTCATGTTTTTCTCAGATCTTTGACTGTTGCACGGTTAAGTGATACACAACAGACCAAGGCTCTGATACCAATTGAAGGTGAGAAAAACACAAGAAGGGGGGTTGAATTGTGTTTTGAAAAATTCTTCGTTTCTCTAAATAACTGAATACACTGATCAGAAGCTAAGTGAGACAGCTTCTGAAGTGATGATCAGAATCTAAATGCAGCGGAATAAAACAGAGAGAGAGAAGAAGAACGACACAAAGCAATTATACTGGTTCCTTCCACAATCCGGAAGTAGTCCAGTCCCCCTTGCACTTCCAAGGAGATTTCACTATGAGTAATATCTGATTACAAATGCTCAAGCACACAAGCAAGAGACTTCCAATGCTCAAGCACACAAGCAAGAGACTTCCTTTGCTCAAGAACACAATCAAGAGACTTCCTGCTCAAGCACAACTGCAAGAGACTTCCTAACTAAACAAAATTACACAGAAAATTGTTTAAGGTTGAACACTTGATATACAATCAGAGGTGCTCACAATACAAATCAGATACAGACTCAATGGACTTAAGAATTTCTAAGATATGACTTTGAGACACAGAAATTCTAAGTGAATGCAGAACAATTTCAGCAGAGGTTTGGTACTTGTGAAAATCTTGTGAGTCTTTCGTTCAGCGTTCTTGCATTACCAATTCTCTAGGTCTTCACTCCTTTATATAGAGGTGTGAAAGAGACGTTGTGAAATTGCCAGCACACCAAAGAGTCGTTGTTGAAGCTTGATCTTTCACCAATGATCTTTTGCCTGATTTGGTTGTTGTCCTATGAAGAACAAATTTGAAATCCATTCCTTATCCAAAGGAACATCTATGCAGGCGAGACCGTATTCTGGAGCTGTTTTCTTGTCTTGAAGTGCAGACACAAAACAGAGTAGTGGAGAACGTGGTTGTACAATTCGTACAAAGTACAATGTCAACGCTTTCGTCCAAATTGCAAACACACACCTTCAAACACCTTTGAAATGACCGTTGCAAGCTCCACTAATCCTTTGTTTGTGTTTTCGAATCCAATAGACAGCTTTTGCATTGATGATTCTTCAATTCTTGATTCTTTGCAAATCCAGTTGATATTCAGCTTCTGGTGAAATGGCTTCTGATGAGGCAGCTTCTGATGATGCAGCTTCTGATGATGTGACTTCTGGACCTCTTGTCTTCAGGAGCACTATTCTTCAGGAGCGCTATTTCTTCAGGAGCAGCTTGACTTCAGGAGCGCTTTTTCTTCAGGAGCAAGTTGCCTTCAGGAGCGTCCAAGCTTCAAATTTTTGTTGTTTCCATAGCTCTTTATTTGCTCATTCAGAACCAATGATGATGTAACTTTATAATTATGGTCCTGTACACTTGAACAAATATTAGCTAATCCAATTTACAATTTTTAATACCTTGTTATCATCAAAACTCTTTAAGGTTTATTGTTAAACACATTTTGTTCCAACAAAGCCGTGGACCTTAGTAACCCTTAACCCCACTTGGCCTTTTTAGGACGTAGTGCGGAGACTGAACCAAGAGCATTCATGACTTTAGTTGTCACGCGATACTACACTCAAACTAGACTTCCTTATGGATGATATTGGACTAGGAGCATTCCTACGCACCGATAAATTCATAAGCGTAGTTGTAATTTGGGAACTTGGTAGAACCTTTGTTACAAGTGCAAATGAAAACCTTAGTCCTTGCCAAATGGCGTTGTTGTCCCTAAACTCCAACATTGTATACCTTAAACCTCATCATATTTTTCATTGCATAATCATGCATGCATGCATTCATCCATAAACCTTTTTTTTATCCAAAAAAATATTGAAGGATTTAGCCAAGCTTTTTGTAAACATCAAAGGAATGGGCATTGTAGGAATGAACACCAAGCAATACAATTTCAAAAATCTCAACTAAGCTTTTGCTTATGTTAAGAACTTCTTCCTTGGGTTCGTTCTTACCTTTTGAAAAGGAAACCTATTGCAATATCTTTACAATTTTCAAACGAAACCATGTACCTTTATGATGTTCACAATTCACTTTGACAAATCCTTCGATAACAAAAATTATTGGTATGTTTTTGCATAAGCATTTCATGCATCATGTGCATTCATAGTTTCTAGTCCGTGTCTTATACCTTATTTCTGTCTACAAAGGTTTATCCATCAGTAAAGTGGTCCGATGTTTTCATCCAAGTTCGGCTCGTATATGCAAACACTCGTGCAAACACAAAAGATGGATCAACTTGAGCAAGAGGTCCATGAGCTTCGTTGAGAGGTAACAACACTTCGGGCTGAGGTAGAGAGGTTAACTAGCCTAGTATCTTCATTGATGGCTGCAAAGGATCCACTGCTTGTTCAGAAAAGGTCTCAGCCATTATGTCAGCCAATGTGCATGAAACGACCTCGACAACAGGTTCCTCAACAGCCTCAGTCGTTTACTACTCAGAATCAGGCTCCTCAGCCGTTTACTTCCCAGAATCAGACTCCTCAGCAACTTATTCTTCAAAATCAGGCTCGAAAAACATCACAGTTTGACCCAATTCCTATCAAATATGCGACTTTGCTTCCCATCTTACTTAAGAAGGAACTTGTTCAAACCAGGCCACTTCATTGGGTGCCGAATCCGCTGCCATCTTGGTATTGCCCTGATCTCAAATGTGATTTCCATCAAGGGGCACCAGGTCATGACACTGAGCAGTGTTACGCTTTGAAGGAAGAAGTTCAGAAGTTGATTGAAAATAACACCGGTTTCTTCGAAGACCCGGATATAAAAGCGCTACTTCAGCAACAACATCTGGATCCACACTCTGTTGTCGTTGCTAGGCCCATCAATGCTCTTCAAAATCCGGGTTATCAGCCCCAGTTTCAACAAAGTCAACAACAGTATCCGATTTCTCACTCTGCTGCCGCTGTTAAGCCCATCACCAATACTGTTCAAAATCTGGGTTATCAGCCCCAGTTTCAAAAATGTCAACAACAGTATCCGGTTTCTCACTCTGTTGCTGCTATTAAGCCCATCACCAACACTGTTCAAAATTCGGGTTATCAGCCCCAGTTTCAGCAATACCAACAGCTGCCTCAACAACAGGCTCCAAGGACTCAGATCAATCCTATTCTCATGAAGTATGCAGAGTTGTTTCCAAGATTGCTTCAGAGGAATTTGATCCACACCAAGGCACCTCTCTCAGTACCGACAATATTGCTAGCAGGGTATAGAGCTGATCTATCTTGTGCCTTCCATCAAGGGGCACCAGGTCACGATATTGAACAATGTTTTGCATTTCAAAAGATAGTTCAAAAGTTGATCCGAAAAGACCTCATACCTTTTGAAGAGTTTGAATTTGAATCTGCAAGTTAATCCGCTATCGGATCTTGGAGCATGATGTTGATACATGGAATGTTTAGCTGCAATTGGGTCTTTGCTGATGTTGCTTTCTACTACTCATTTGTTCAAATTATATGTTTGGTTGTTGCTTTATGTTTTTCAAAAAAAATCATTTCGTCCTACCCGAGACAAAAGTGAACTTGTTTAGGGCTTTTTGCTTTATGTATTTTCACCATTAATTAAAAAGTCGCTTTGATCCCGACTTTGTTTTTATTTTATTTTGTGCTTTTTCTGGAAAAATGGTAATACAAAAAAAACCAAAAATTATTTTTCTTTAAATCGTTTCCACACATTTGCATATTCATAGTGTTTATATCAATAATCAAATCATGCATTAATAAATCCGTTGAACACTTAAACTCTGTACTCTCTCTCGACTTTGAGTTCTCGGTATCTGAGGCTGAAAAAGGGATGATGAAGAAGTTTCCAATGAGATTTCTCGCCAACTGGGGCATCTTGGCCATCGAAGCTGCAAATATCAAGAAAGATCGTCCTGAAGAGGACTTTCATACACAAAGACTGGCACGAGATGCTTCCATCTACCTTCCAGGGATATTATACTTCAAGTGCACACTTTAACAGGGGCAACCTCCCCGCCATCCCTCAGTATATAATATAAAGGTAGTGCTCCACAGGGAGGTCAAAGTCCTGTCAACAGAGGTTCCAATGAAAGCTAAGCTTGGTTGAATTCAAAAGTGTTATTGTCGTGTGCCACCGACAATTATATCAAGAATTCGACAAAGAAGGCGCGTCCCCGTGAATGTCAAGAATGTGGCTTTGTGTTCAAAAATATGTCACCCGATTCCAGGGGCAAAGGAATGCCTAATTACAAAGAACAGTGACAAACTTGTATGTCCTGTGGATGCCAATGCAGTCAAGAAATACTTTGTTAAGATGAAAAGCTCGATAAGTCGCAAACTTGAAAAGGCGGCTTAGGCAAAAAAGAGCGTCTCGATGGACTGAAAACCCGAAAGGGCGGTCCATGCAAAAGTTAGAGACATAAAAAAAATGATAAAAAAATGTGTGTTTATCCTGATAGGTTGAAACCCGCAAGGGCGACCTATGCAAAAGTTAAGGATTATGACAAAGTAACTGCATCTGGTCGGACATGACTCACTTGGGGCACTTCAGTCGTCAAAAGATCTCCGTCTTATGGCAAGGTAACTACATCAAATCATATATGATTCATCTGGGGCATCTTAATTGTCAAAAGGATCTCTGACAAGAAGCGTCTGCAAATCCAAGACTCGGAACAGTGAAATTCAAAGTTGTTAGAGAGCACAGCGGTTATTGTGTTCAATGTACCTTTCCCATATAATTACCATTTTCCAAGCTTTTTAAAATTCGTGGAGCCACGCCTTCGGCAGGCCACCACTCCTTTACATCTAATTTGAGCCTGTGCCCATTTATTTGAAATTCTCATTTATTCTCTTTGCATAATTTTCTTCTATTTTTGGTGTGAATAATTAAAGCAAAAATTTTAAAAAAAACTTTTTTTAATGTCTTTTGAAAAGCATAAACAACAGGTACATCTTTCTTTGAACTTATGAGTAGTAGAAACATACATCAACATTTGTCTCAAGGACAGTTAAACTCTGCAAGGTAAGCATGACCAAAAGCGGTGAGATGACCTCTGTAAAAAAAAAATACAAAAAAAAGAGCTCGCTAAGTCGAAAACCTGAAAGGGCGGCTTAAGCCAAAAATGAGCGTCCCGGTGGATCGAAAACCCGAAAGGGCGATCCAGGCAAAAATTAGGGGCATACAAAAAAAAGAATATTTTCCCGGTGGATCGAAAACCCGAAAGGGCGGTCCAGACTGTTATACCCTAATTTTGGACCTAAAAATACTTGTTCAATTCTTCCTTTCTTGCATTATAAGTCATTTGATATGTCTCTGATTAATTGCATCGTTCTCTGCATTTTATTTCAATGTTGTTTGCAAATTTCACATAAAAGGGTATTTTAGTCATTTTTTGCATTCAACTCATTTTAATACTTGAAAATTGTTTAATTTTTTTAAATTGGTTTGTATAAGTCCTTGTTTCAATCTCATGTCAAAATTCATTTCAAAAAATATCAGTTGAGTCATTTTTTTTAGTCAGTTTAGCCCCTAGGGGCATTTTAGTCATTTCCTATGTTAAAATTCCTTTCAGTCCTTTAAAAAATTGTCTGAGTCTTTTCATTTGATTTGAATGAGTCTCTGTTTCATTCTATGTCAAAATCCATTTCAAAATTTGCATTTGAAGTCATTTTGAGTCAGTTTTGCCCCTAGGGGCATTTTAGTCTTTTCATGTGTTAAAACCCTGTTTAAAATGCTAAAAATTGTCTCTAAGTCTTTTAATTCGCTTGTATAAACTCTTGCTTTAATCCCTTGTTAAAAAATCATTTTAAAATTGCATTTGAGTCGTTTTTAGTCGTTTTAGTCCCTAGGGGCGTTTTGGTCATTTCACATAAAAACTCTTGTCTACTTCGTTGTTTTTAATCGTCTCGCTTTACGATTAATTTTCAATTTACTTTTTTCAATTCAATTTTAGTTTTAATTTCCATTTTGGTCCTTGTACTTTTGTTATTTGCATTTTAATCCTTTTTTAGTTTGTTAGAGTCCAAGTGCCACGTGTCCAAATGTTATTGGTCCACAAAAGTTTGTTACAAGTCAAGTGCCACATGGCATTATTTTATTGGTCCAGGCTCACCACATCACCTATATAAGTCAAAGTCTTAGTCAATTTTTCAACACCAATCATTTTTTACACAAATTCCACAAAAAAATCAAAAAAAACTTTTCTCTCATTTTTCCCTCCTTCTCTCTCACGTGACCACCCTCATCCACCATAACAAACTTTCTCCTCCACCTTCTCCCACCATAACAAATTTTCTCCTCCACCTTCTCCCACCATAACAAATTTTCTCCTCCTCCTTCAACCAACACAACAACCTTCAACCACCATCAAACTTCATCTTCAACTACCACAACAACCTCCAATCACCATAAAACTTCATCTTCAACCTCCATAAACTAACCTTCACCTTCAACAATCATCATCACCAATCTTCAATCAATTCTCACGCTGATCCTCACGCTAATCACTACCGCGAACAGTTCACGAATCCGTCAAACAATACCACCGGAACGGAAGCAAAGGAAGAGAAAGAACGGTGCATATTCGTGCTCGGAAAAATCGCAAACGTTGCTGCTCCAAAAGCAAGGTCCAGATCTGATCAAAGGGAAAAGACGAAGAGGACGACGAACGAGACCGGAACGGCAATAGCTTCTTTCGGATTGTGTCGGCACCGTCGAAGGAGAGGTAATAGCGCTCCCTTTGTGATTGTGTTATAGTTGTGTTTATGTGAAATCAAAGTTTGAGAGTGAATTCATAGATCCACAACGCTGCTATCTCCCTCTTTGATTCTCGTTCTTGATTTGGGACAAAGGGAAGAAAAGGACATTAAAGATTGTAAAAAACGAAATCGGAACATAAGGTTACTCCGGCGCCGGAAACCGTCACCGGTGACCGCGTCGGAGTTGTTTAAACTCGCCGATGAAGATGAATCTTCATCCCCTACCTCCCCTTTGTTCTGGATTCGTTCATGAAGAGAGAGAGAGGGAGCAAGGCGTTGAACTTAGAGGAAGAAGAAGGAAAATGCATTTGAGCTTGCTTTCACGTGATTGTTATTTTAAGTTGTTGTTGTTCCATTTTATTCCATGCATGCCGTCCACCATATTATCATGCTCCCTCACTGTCCTGGTCTTGTGATTAATCAAGTGGCTCCTGAAGCTTCTCTGTGGGCTTGGGCCTTTGTTTCTTTGCTGATTTCATTTTTTTTGCTATTTTGGTACGGATAATTGCTAGTGACACCTCCTGCGTATCTTCTTTTCATGATAAAATTCCAAGAAAATTACTATTGGTTTTTGATGCTTTTTTGAGGTTTCTTGATAATTCTTGCATGTTAAATCTTGGTTAAAAAATGCGTGGAAAAAAAAAATATTTTGGTAATTTTTTTTTTTTTTGTTAAAATGTTGCTAAAAATTTGTAAGAATCTTTGAAGATTTGGGGGACTTTTCTTGTAAGTAATTTTGGTATTTGAAGACTATCTTTTGGAAGGCAATTGCATGTAAAAAATTCATTTCGAAAACATGTAGGACATATTCTTGTTTTGCTTGCTTTTTATTAACATTTTTGTGAAGTTTTGATGTGGTTTTGAACTTGTAATCTTGTTACAAAATTGTGGCTTTGAACATGTGATTTCTTGGAGTGAATTTGCCTATTAAATGTGACATGTGCTTGCTGTTTTGAGTTAAATTTTTGTGGACTTTGTGTTGTAAATAATGTGAAACGCTCTAGTGAAATAAAGTGCATAAAGGACTTGAAAATCTTATAATCTTTGGCATGTCGATTTTCCTTGATTCTCATATCTCTTTCCTTGAAACAAGTCACCTAAAATTTCCAATGTTGTGAGAATTTAGGCCTCAAACTTGCTTTAGAGGCATATTGAATTTCAAGTCCCTTTGTCACTTTTTTACTAAAGTTGGTAGTTTACTTTACTTGCAAGTTATATTTGTTTTACTATGCATTTGTCATTTTGTTTCTATATCATTGGTTTTACTAACCCTTTTTGTTTCATGTTTCATAAGCATACTTCATCCTTCCATTTTAGTTTTATCTCTTGCAATTTAATTTTTGCCAAGGCTTAGAATGTAATACTTAGGAGCTTTTGTAATATTTTACTTTCATGTCATTTACTATTTTTGCAAGACCATAGAATGTATCTAGGATATGATGTAATAAGGACAATGGACTCTAATGATGTACACCGACACAAGCACCGACACAAGCACCGACACATGCACACATATCACTATATAGCTAGAATATGCATGTTTAGATGTATGTTTAGGATTGTATGTTTAGATGTATGTTTAGGCCTTATACTTAGAAAAATCATTTTCCCAAAAAACTTGAACAAACTTCACTCAAACATTTTTCATAATAAACCTTTGGGGTCAAAACCCCATTGAATTTTCCTTTTATTTTCTTAACCAAACTTCAATGAAAAATAATCAAACTTTGACTTCTTTTGCAAATGACTAATTCAACCTCACAATTTCCCAATCTCATGCCCTTGAGGCCTCTTTCTATTCTTCAAATTCCAATTTTCAAACTTAAAATCAACCAACAAAAACAAAAACATTTTTGGAAGAGAACTACGGTGGATTTGATCCCTTAATCGGGTACGTAGGCAAGGAACAAAATTCCTTCAATTCAACTAAAATAAAAATCCAAAAGCATTCTTCTCCCTCCAATTCTTCATTTAGTAACTTTTAGGTGTAAATAACATTTTCAAATAGCATTTAAAAACAAAGCGCGCGCGTAGAAATTAAAGACGGTTCCTATAGGATACTATAGTCGTTATGGGTGCCTAACACCTTCCCGTAGCGAAAACAACTCCCGGACCTCGATTCTCAAGGGTTTTGCTTACTTTTTCCCTTCCCAAGAAAAAATAAGATATCACCGGTTTAAAAGGTTCAAACGTAATCAATGTTTGACACCCGAAAACCAAGATAAAACAGCTGGCGACTTCACTGGGGGGATTCGAGAGTTACGCCTAGTCTTTATTTCCACGCTTGCGCTTTGTTTTTACTTGCTTCTTTTACTTGCTTTCCTATGTGAATAAATGTTTAATTTCTTGCAAACGTGTGGGGTGAGAATATCAAAAGTCCTGCACCCGGGCTGAGTGAACTTAGGATTTAGGGGGGATATAATCGACAATTCATTCCGGGGGTTGCCTCGTGTTCTGGATTATGCGATCAATCCCACATAGCTGAGGCATTTTGGGGGTGATGTTGTCGGCGCGTGTTGTCGCGTTTAGGCACTTTACTTCTAATTGTTCTATGACGCTATGAACTGTAGATAACCAAACCCATCCATGGCCATTTTCTAGGACGTAGTGCGGAGGCTAAACCGAGTGTTGTCTCGAGTTTTAGTCGTCACGCGATACTACACTCAAGTTAGACCTTCCGCGGATAATCTTAGAGCGAGTGTTGTCTCGTGACACCATGATATACGTCGGAGAGGTTGCAGCTTGGGAACCTTTTTAGAACCCGGTTACTATCTCCTAAAGCCCTAGTTTCACCGGACGCCGTGTCCACCCATGACTCCTCGACTTTGAACTTCAAACCCACCATGTTTTCTCCGAACTTGAACATAATCATGCATACATGCATACATGCATAAACTTTTTCCCATGCATTTATCGGAGGACTTAGACAAGTCATCTTTTGAACATCACGGATGTGAACGCCAAGTGACACCATCTCAACTAAACTTTTAGTTTTGCTCAAGATTTTCAAATAAAACCGTGTTTCTCCGTGATGTTCACAACCACTTTGACAAGTCTTCTGACAAAAAAGAGAGTCTTTTTGCATTTGCATATCATGCATCATATGCATCATTCATCGGTCACAAATGGCTTCCCGTGCTCATTATCTCCTGGTTCCTCCGCCGCAGTCTGAAAAGTGGCTCGTGTTCGCAAAGTCTACCAACCAGATAGAATTCATCAGACAAGATTTCACAAGAGAAGAATTATGGCTAACTTTGAGGAAGAAAATGCTCAGCTCCGTGCCGAATTGGCTGCTATAAAAGAAGACTTGGCTAAGGCTCATGACGTTATGTCCACTATGATGGCTGCACAGGAACAACCAGCCACTTCTGTTCCAGTTACTGCTGAGGTGATTCCCTCTATCCCACTGTCTACTGTGGCTACTGATGCTCGGTTTGTTATGCCCAACGGCCGTCCTTATGGACTCCCACCTTTCTACTCTCCTAATACTGCTGCTGGTGTCTCTGGTTTTGCTGGTCAAGGACAGATTCCTGTGTCCACTGCTATGCCTCAAGTGACTACTGTTGTTACCGACCCTATTGTACACACTGTACAACAGGTGATTGATGTTGACACTCCGCGTGGACAAGATCCCGCAATGGAAGCTATGAGAAGACAGTTGATGGAGTTGGCTGGAGAACTCCGTGAGGTCAAGGCTAGCCGAGGAAACAATAGTGCTCCTGCTAAAGCTCGTGATCTATGCTTGGTGTCCCGATTTGAGGTTCCTAAGAAATTCAAAGAGCCAGAATTTGACAAATATAATGGGACTTCTTGTCCGCACAACCATGTTATCCGGTATGTCCGAAAGATGGCTAACTACGCAGATAATGACGCACTGATGATCCACTGCTTCCAAAGTAGCTTGACAGATGACGCAGCAGATTGGTATACTAGTTTGAGCAAAGACAACATCCATACTTTTGAGGATCTGGCTGCTGCTTTTGAGAGTCAATATGAATTCAATACCCGTCTGAAGCCAAATAGGGACTCTCTTAAAGCTCTATCTCAGAAATCAGATGAAACCTTCCGTGAATATGCTCAGAGGTGGAGAGGGGCAGCTGCCCGTGTTTCTCCTCGACTTGATGAGGAAGAGTTAACACAGACATTCCTGAAGACTCTGAAGAAGGAATATAAGGAGAGAATGATAGTCTCTGCCCTAAACAACTTCTCTGATATGGTCACAATGGGAACTCGTCTAGAGGAGGCCGTTCGAGATGGTATTATTGTCCTTGAGAAAGGTGAATCTTCAACCAGTGCACCGAAGAAGTACGGTAATGGTCATCATAAGAAGAAAGAATCTGATGTAGGGATGGTGTCTGGTAACCCATCTGCAGCGGCTACACAATTACCTCTGCCCTACCACTACATGCAGTACTCTCAGCATCCTTTCTTCCCACCATTCTACCAGCAATATCCTCTGCCACCGGGCCCACCACCAGTGCCCGTCAATGCCATCGCTCAGCAAGTGCAACAACAGCCTCCTGCTCAACAGCAACAGCAGCAACAACAGGGTCCCCGACCCAAACCTTCTTTTCCACCAATACCAATGCGGTATGGTGAGCTGCTCCCAACTCTACTGGCCAAGGGACACTGTGTCACTAGACCAGGCAAGCCTCCGCCTAATCCATTGCCTCCCAGGTTCCGACAGGATCTAACATGTGAATTTCATCAGGGTGCTCAGGGCCATGATGTTGAGGGTTGCCTTGCTCTGAAATATATTGTGAAAGACCTGATAGAAAAAGGACGGTTGACTTTTGAGAACAGTGTTCCTCATGTCCTTGACAATCCGCTCCCAAACCATGCTGCTGTTAATATGATTGAGGCTTTTGAAAGGGCCCCCGTTTCTCAAGAGGATCCCGTGTTGGATGTCCGCAATGTTGTTACACCCTTGGTACCGTTACATGTCAAACTTTGCCAGGCTTCTCTGTTCAAACATGATCATACTTCTTGTTCAGAATGTCTCCAAAATCCTATGGGTTGTCGTGTGGTGCAGGATGATATCCAGAGTCTGATGGATGACAAACGCTTGACCGTCAGTGATGTATGTGTGATTGTGCCAGTGCTTCAGGATTCTCCGGGTCAAGAAGGGCAAGCTGCTGGCTGGGGCAAAGTGATTCAGATTTTGGAAAACAAGCGCAAAGAGGGCCTTGGATTCTCCCCAACCTCAGGCGTTTCAACGGGAACTTTCTACAGTGCTGGGTTCATCAACGCTATTACTGAAGATGCTGCTGAAGGAAGTCACGTGCCTACATTTGTTATACCAGGAGGCACTGTGAGAAATTGGGAAGCCATTGATGTTCCTTTAGTCATGCATGCTTCCATGTAATGTGTCTTGTTGCTCATGTTTTTTTTGTTTTCAAAATAACAATCCTTTCGCTCTGCCCAAGGCGAAAGTGATATCATTGTAAGGGCGTGTTTGTTTCGGCATTGCCGTTATCAATAAAAGTTGTCGTCTTTTTTCACGACTCTTTGTTTTTACTTTTTAGTGCCTTTTCTTGGAAATAATGGTAATGCCAGAAAAAACCAAAACATCTGTATTTTCTTATTAATTTCAAAAATCTGCATAAAAACATTTTTCTAAAATCATCCCAATCATATTATGCAGATTGAACCACAATAAACCCGTTGAACACAGTGACCCTATGGTTCCTCCAAATTTTGAATTCCCTGTATATGAAGCTGAAGATGAGGATGATAATGAAGAGATACCGTATGAGATCACTCGACTGCTTGAGCAAGAAAGAAGAGCCATTCAGCCTCACCAGGAAGAGATTGAACTCATCAACCTGGGTACTGAAGAGAACAAGCGAGAGATCAAGATTGGTACTGCACTTGAGCTAGAAGTGAAAAAGAAGATCACTCAGCTTCTCCATGATTATCCAGATGTCTTTACATGGTCCTATGAAGATATGCCGGGTCTAGATCCCAAGATTGTGGAGCACCGGATACCGACAAGACCTGAATGTCCTCCTGTCAAACAGAAATTGAGAAGGTCTCGTCCAGACATGGCTCTTAAGATCAAGGCTGAAGTACAAAAACAAATTGATGCGGGTTTCCTCATGACAGCTGAATACCCTGAGTGGATTGCCAACATCGTACCAGTACCAAAGAAAGATGGGAAAGTTCGAATGTGTGTTGATTACAGAGATTTGAATACAGCCAGTCCAAAAGATAACTTCCCATTGCCTCATATTGATGTGCTTGTTGACAGCACTGCTCAATCCAAAGTCTTCTCCTTCATGGACGGTTTCTCTGGTTATAATCAGATACGAATGTCTCCCGAAGATAGAGAAAAGATGTCCTTCATTACTCCATGGGGAACGTTCTGTTATAAAGTGATGCCGTTTGGCTTGATAAATGCTGGTGCTACCTATCAAAGGGGTATGACCACTCTGTTTCATGATATGATTCACAAAGAGATTGAAGTATATGTTGACGATATGATTGTGAAGTCAAGTGATGAACAGCAGCATGTTGTGTATTTGAAAAAGATGTTTGAAAGACTGAGAAAGTACAAGCTGCGTTTGAATCCTAACAAGTGCACATTTGGTGTAAGATCTGGAAAGTTGCTAGGCTTCATTGTCAGTCAAAGAGGCATTGAAGTTGATCCTGACAAAGTCCGAGCCATTAGAGAGATGCCAGCCCCTCATACTGAGAAGCAAGTCAGAGGTTTCCTCGGACGTCTGAACTATATTTCAAGATTCATATCTCACATGACTACTACTTGCGGACCAATTTTCAAATTGCTCAGAAAGAATCAGCCTGTTGTATGGAATGATGAATGCCAGGAAGCTTTTGATAGCATTAAAGAATACCTGTTGGAACCACCTATCCTTGTCCCGCCAGTGGAAGGAAGGCCATTGATTATGTATCTGTCAGTGTTAGATGATTCAGTGGGTTGTGTTCTCGGACAACAAGATGAGACTGGTAAGAAAGAGCATGCTATCTACTATCTGAGCAAGAAGTTCACCGACTGTGAGACTCGGTATACAATGCTTGAAAAGACTTGTTGTGCTTTAGCTTGGGCTGCCAAACGCCTGCGTCATTATATGGTGAATCATACAACTTGGTTAATATCCCGAATGGATCCAATCAAGTACATCTTTGAAAAGCCTGCTGTTACTGGAAAGATTGCGCGTTGGCAAATGTTGTTGTCTGAATATGATATTGTGTACAAAGCTCAGAAAGCAATCAAAGGAAGTGTCCTTGCTGAGCATCTTGCTTGTCAACCTCTTGATGATTACCAGCCAATTAAATTTGATTTCCCTGATGAAGAAGTTATGTATCTGAAGGCAAAAGACTGTGAAGAGCCACTGATCAATGAAGGGCCAGATCCCAATAGCAAATGGGGATTGGTGTTTGATGGAGCTGTTAATGTTTATGGTAAAGGAATTGGAGCCATCATTGTAACTCCGCAGGGGCACCACATTCATTTCACCGCTCGAATAACTTTTGAATGCACGAACAACATAGCTGAGTATGAAGCATGCGTCTTGGGCATTGAAGAAGCCCTTGATCTGAGAATTAAGCACCTTGACATCTATGGAGATTCTGCACTTGTTATTAATCAGATAAAAGGTGAATGGGAGATTCATCATGAGAAGCTGATCCCGTACCGTGATTATGCAAGACGTCTGTTGACATACTTTACCAAGGTCGAGCTGCACCACATCCCTCGGGATGAGAATCAAATGGCTGACGCTCTTGCTACTCTGTCTTCCATGTTTCGTGTCAACCACTGGAATGATGTGCCCGTAATCAAAGTACAACGTCTCGATAGACCCGCTCATGTGTTTACTATTGAAAAAATACCAGATCAAACTGATGAAGATATGAATGGTAAAAAGCCTTGGTATTACACTATCAAACAATTCTTGCAGAACCGCGAATATCCACCTGGTGCTTCCAACAGGGATAAAAAGACTTTGAGACGATGGGCTAGTAGATTCTTTCTAGACGGAGAAATCCTATACAAGAGGAACTATGACATGGTCTTGCTGAGATGTGTTGACAAACAAGAAGCTGAGAAGTTGATGCATGATGTACATGATGGTACCTTTGGGACCCATGCTTCGGGTCACACCATGTCAAGGAAACTGTTAAGAACCGGCTATTACTGGATAACTATGGAGCGGGACTGCCACAAACATGCTAAGAGATGTCACAAATGTCAAATTTATGCTGACAAGATTCATGTGCCTCCACACGCTCTCAATGTTATCTCTTCCCCATGGCCTTTCTCTATGTGGGGCATTGACATGATCGGAAGAATTGAACCAAAAGCTTCCAATGGACATCGTTTCATTCTAGTGGCAATTGACTATTTCACCAAGTGGGTTGAAGCTGCTTCCTATGCAAATGTGACCAAGCAAGTGGTTGTCAAGTTCGTTAAGAATAACATCATCTGTCGATATGGTGTTCCCAACAAGATCATCACCGACAATGGTTCCAATCTGAACAATAGCATGATGCAAGCTTTATGTGAAGAATTCAAGATCGAACATCACAACTCTTCTCCTTATAGACCGCAGATGAATGGTGCAGTTGAGGCCGCTAACAAGAACATCAAGAAGATTGTTCAGAAGATGGTCACTACTTACAAAGACTGGCATGAGATGCTACCTTTTGCCTTGCATGGTTACCGTACTACAGTGCGCAGTTCAACCGGGGCAACTCCCTTCTCTTTGGTGTATGGTATGGAAGCAGTTCTCCCTCTGGAAGTGGAGATTCCATCTCTTCGAGTGATCATGGAAGCAAAATTAACTGAGGCTGAATGGTGTCAAAGTCGGTATGACCAATTGAATTTGATTGAAGAGAAACGTATGGATGCCATGACTCACGGACAGTTGTATCAAGTGCGAATGAAGAATGCTTTTGACAAGAAAGTCCGACCTCGAGAATTCAAGGAAGGCGAACTTGTATTGAAAAGAAGGATAAGTCAGCAACCCGACCCAAGGGGCAAGTGGACACCTAACTACGAAGGTCCTTATGTTGTCAAGAAGGCTTTCTCTGGTGGTGCTTTGATTCTTACACACATGGATGGTGTTGAGCTTCCAAATCCTGTTAATGCCGATATAGTCAAGAAATACTTTGTCTAAAAAAGAAAAGAACAGCGTGGTAGGTCGAAAACCCGAAAGGGCGGCCTAGGCAAAAATGCGCTTCCCGGTGGATCGAAAACCCGAAAGGGCGATCCAGGCAAAAGTTAGGGACAAAAAAAAATGAATATGAAAGAGCTCGCTGAGATTGTACGCAACTCAGGCAAGAATGAGCGCCTCGATGAGCCGAAAACCCGAAAGGGCGGTTCATGCAAAAATGAGGTTGATAAAAGACAAGTAACTACATCTGGCAAATCACCATCACCCCTTGGGGCATCTGCAACTGTCAATGATTTTCTTCATCAGAGGCTTCTGTACTTATGGATTCAAAATTTCTATGAAATGTAGCGGTCATCGTGTTCAATGTATCACCAACCAATAAAATTACCATTTTCCAAGCTTTGTAAATCCGTGAAGTCATGCCTCTGGCTGACTCTCACTCCTCTACATCAATTTGAGCCTTTCTATTGTTTGAAATTCTATTTCCTTTCTACTTTCAATGCTATATGAAAAACATTTTTTCTAGTTTGATAATGTTAATGTCTGAAACAAACATTTTTTGAAAATTAAAAAACCTTTTCCTGTCTATTTTGAAAAGTAAACCTGAGCAACATGGTACATTTCAATGAAACATGCATGAATGAATGAGTGTCAATGTCTATTTCAATACATGTTACAAGCAGGTTACTCCCCAGGATGATCTGTGGTTAATGGCAAGAATGAAAAAACAGAATGAAAATGAAAAAAATGGAAAAATACAAATAAAGAGCTCGCTAAGTTGAAAACCCGAAAGGGCGGCTTAGGCAAAAATGAGCACCCCGCTGATTGACAACCTATGAAGGCAATTCAGGCAAAAATGGGGCAATGAAAAGAATCTTTACTCCCCGGTGAATCGAAAACCCGAAAGGGCGGTTCAGGCAAAAATGGGGTTTGAGAATGAAAAAATGAAAGAATGAAATATTGAAAAAGCATTGACCACAGATACGAACATCCAATGTTTACCCAGCACTAACACGCCTAGCAACGGCGACCTGTATCCAAGAACTTTCCAAGGATCCCTCCTTTACAAGTTTTATTGCCCTCAGCCATGGGTTCGATACGTCTCTCAACGACGGTCTCTCCGAAGAGGTTTTCCCCTGTGAATATGTTGCAACACGAGCCACTACGTGCCCAATCTTCCAATGTCTTGTCTGCCTTTGTGAAACTTCTCTGCCAAATTGCCAACCAATCATGCATTTCAAGCATTCATACATGCATAATCATGCATTTTATGTGCTCATACATCCAATAATCTTGCTATACCATGCATACATGTTGCATATCCAACTGTCAGCTGTCAAATTCAATGTCAATGTCAATGTCAATGTTAATGTCAAATGTCAATGTCAATGTCAATGTCAATGCCAATCCAATGTCAATGTCAATGTCAATTTCAATGTCAATATCAATGTCAATGTCAATATTCAATGTCAATGTCAATATTCAATGTCAATGTCAATGTCAATGTTAATGTCAAATGCCAATGTCGATGTCAATGTCAATGCCAATGTCAATGTCAAAATGCCAATGTCAATGTCAATGTTAATGTCAAATGCCAATGTCAATGTTAATGTCAATGTCAATGTTAATGTCAAATGCCAATGCCAATGTCAATGTCAAAATGCCAATGTCAATGTCAATGTTAATGTCAAATGCCAATGTCAATGTCAATATCCAATGTCGATATCAATGTCAATGTCAATGTCAATGCCAATCCAATGTCAATGTCAATGTCAATTTCAATTTCCAAGCCAATGTCAATGTCAATGTCAAATTCAACTTTCAATTCAATCCAAATCAATGTCAAAGTACTTTTGGGCCAACAAAAGTGGTCATGTCTATTTTCAAATCAAGTCAATGACAATTTACCCTCAATTGGTATCTTGTTAAACCAGACTTTCAATTTGTATCTTGTTACTGGTCAAGTGCAAGGTTCAATCCAAAAAGAACCACTTGTACCTGCTTATATCTCTATGTTTCCGGTCAAACGGCAAGTTCGATCCAAAGAACAGTTTGTACCTTTGCTTATGTTTTGTTATCGGTCAAACGGCAAATTCGATCCAAAGAACAGTTTGCACCAACTTACATGTTGTGGTATTGATCAAGTGGCAAGTTCGATCCAAAGAACAGCTTGTATCTACCTTTTGTCTATATTTCTGGTCAAGTGGCAAGTTCGATCCAAAGAACAGCTTGTACCCGTTTCTTGTTTGTATTTCCTCGGTCAAGTGGCAAGTTCGATCCAAAGAACAGCTTGTACCCGTGTCTTGTTTGTATTTCCTCGGTCAAGTGGCAAGTTCGATCCAAAGAACAGCTTGTACCCGTCTCTTGTTTGTATTTGTTGGAACAAAATGTGTTTAACAATGAACCTTAAAGGGTTTTGATGATAACAAGGTATTAAAAATTGTAAATTGGACTAGCTAATATTTGTTCAAGTGTACAGGACCATAATTATAAAGTTACATCATCATTGGTTCTGAATGAGCAAATAAAGAGCTATGGAAACAACAAAAATTTGAAGCTTGGACGCTCCTGAAGGCAACTTGCTACTGAAGAGAAAAAGCGCTCCTGAAGTCAAGCTGCTCCTGAAGAAATAGCGCTCCTGAAGTAAGCTGCTCCTGAAGAATAGTGCTTCTGAAGACAAGAGGTCCAGAAGCCACGTCATCAGAAGCTGCGTCATCAGAAGCTGCAGAAGTCATATCATCAGAAGCTGCATCATCAGAAGCTGCCTCATCAGAAGCCATTTCACCAGAAGCTGAATATCAACTGGATTTGCAAAGAATCAAGAATTGAAGAATTATCAATGCAAAAGCTGTCTATTGGATTCGAAAACACAAACAAAGGATTAGTGGAGTTTGCAACGGTCATTTCAAAGGTGTTTGAAGGCGTGTGTTTGCAATTTGGACGAAAGCGTTGACATTGTACTTTGTACGAATTGTACAACCACGTTCTCCACTACTCTGTTTTGTGTCCACGCTACAGGACAAGAAAACAGCTCCAGAATACGGTTTCGCCTGCATAGATGTTCCTTTGGATAAGGAATGGATTTCAAATTTGTTCTTCATAGGACAACAACCAAATCAGGCAATATATCATTGGTGAAAGATCAAGCTTCAACAACGACTCTTTGGTGCGCTGGCAATTTCACAACGTCTCTTTCACACCTCTATATAAAGGAGTGAAGACCTAGAGATTTGGTAATGCAAGAACGCTGAATGAAAGACTCACAAGATTTTCACAAGTACCAAACCTCTGCTGAAATTGTTCTGCATTCACTTAGAATTTCTGTGTCTCAAGTCATATCTTAGAAATTCTTAAGTCCATTGAGTCTGTATCTGATTTGTATTGTGAGCACCTCTGATTGTATATCAAGTGTTCAACCTTAAACAATTTTCTGTGTAATTTTGTTTAGTTAAGAAGTCTCTTGCAGTTGTGCTTGAGCAGGAAGTCTCTTGATTGTGTTCTTGAGCAAAGGAAGTCTCTTGCTTGTGTGCTTGAGCATTGGAAGTCTCTTGCTTGTGTGCTTGAGCATTTGTAATCAGATATTACTCATAGTGAAATCTCCTTGGAAGTGCAAGGGGGACTGGACTACTTCCGGATTGTGGAAGGAACCAGTATAATTGCTTTGTGTCGTTCTTCTTCTCTCTCTCTCTGTTTTATTCCGCTGCATTTAGATTCTGATTATCACTTCAGAAGCTGTCTCACTTAGCTTCTGATCAGTGTGTTCAGTTTTTAGGAGAAACGAAGAATTTTTCTAAAACACAATTCAACCCCCCTTCTTGTGTTTTTCTCACCTTCAATTGGTATCTAGAGCCTTGGTCTGTTGTGTAACACTTAACCGTGCAACAGTCAAAGATCTGAGAAAAACATGACTACTCCTCCTCCTAATGGTTCTGGTTCTAGTGATACTAGCTATAAAAATGTTTCACATGATTATAGTGATAGTAAGAAAACCAGTATTGGAAAAGTTCCAAAGTTCAATGGAGATGCTGAAGAGTTCTCTTGGTGGAAGACCAACTTTTACAGTTACATCATGAGCCTAGATGAAGAATTATGGGGTATTCTGGAAGATGGTGTTGGTGATTTAGTCCTTGATGAAGAAGGAGCTGCTGTGGATAGAAAGAAACATACTCCAGAACTGAGGAAACTTTACAAGAAGCATCATATTATCAGAGGAGCTCTTGTCACTGCCATACCCAAAGCAGAATACATGAAGATGAGTGACAAATCCACTGCTAAAGCTATGTTTGCTTCTCTCTGTTCAAATTATGAAGGGAGCAAGAAGGTCAAAGAAGCAAAGGCTCTCCTGCTTGTACATCAGTATGAGTTATTCAAAATGAAGGATGATGAAACTATTGAGGAGATGTACTCAAGGTTTCAAACCTTAGTTTCTGGTCTACAGATTCTAAAGAAGAGCTATGTTGCTTCTGATCATGTAAGCAAGATTCTCAGAAGCTTACCTGCCAGATGGAGACCGAAGGTGACTGCCATTGAGGAAGCTAAAGATTTAAACACTTTAAGTGTCGAAGATCTTGTTAGTTCTCTCAAAGTTCATGAGTTAAGTCTTAATGAACATGAGTCTACTAAGAAGAGTAAATCAATAGCTCTTCCATCCAAAGGCAAGTCATCAAAAGCTCTCAAAGTGGTTGAATCTGAAGAGGAAGAACAGTCAAGTTCAGATTCTGAACCAGATGCTGCAGAAATGGCCATGCTCTCAAACAGACTTCAATATCTGGCCAAGAAGAACAGAAAGTTTCTCTCCAGAAGGGGTAACTCCAGAAGCTCAAGGAAAGAAGATCAGAAGGGATGCTTCAACTGTAAGAAGCCAGGTCACTTCATTGCTGAATGCCCTGATCTTCAAAGAGAAAAGTCAAAGGACAAGTCAAAGAGGTCTACATTCAAACCAAGCAAATTCAAGAAGCAGATTAAGCAGAGTTTAATGGCAACCTGGGATGATTTGGGTAGTGAATCTGGATCTGATAAAGAGGAAGCTGATGAAGATGCAAAGGTAGCTGTTGGGTTGGTAGCAACAGCAACTTCAGAAGCTGGGTCAGATTCAGACTCAGAAGATGAAAACGAGGTATATTCCAAAATTCCCAGAGATGAACTTGTTGAGTCACTTAAAGAACTTCTTACACATTTTGAAGTAAGAACCAATGAGTTGAAGGATTTAAAAGAAAAATATGCTGATTTGGTACAACAGCAAAAATCAACTTTATTGGATCTGAAAGCTTCTGAACAAGGACTTAGAGGCTTTGACTTCATGTGTAAAACATATGAAGATCAGCTCAGGTTCTTATGTCAGAAGCTACAAGAAAAGTGTAATGAAAAACCTTTAAGTAACCATGAAATTGCTCTTGAAGATTTTATTATATCTGGCATTGACAGAAGCAGAGTGGCTTCTATGATTTATAGCATTTACAAGAACAATGGCAGAGGAATTGGCTTTCCAGAAGTGAAACTGGAGAAAACCAATCTAAAGTCTTGTTGTGAATGCATCAAGGAAGGTCTGAAAACATTCTTTGTACCAGAAGGGGCTGAGTTGGAAACTGTTGTTCAATCAGAACCTGAAGCTTCTAGTTCTAAGGCTAAGATTACTTCAAAGCCAAAGAACTCTAAGTCAAAGGCTATGATCAAATCTGATTCCAAAACTTCAAAGGTTAGGATCCTGAAAAGATCAGAACCTATTCCTCAGAGTCTGGTGAAACCAAAATCTGGGGTTCTGAAGTCTAAGTTTCAGAAGAAGACAGTTACTGCTTCTGAAGTACCAAAACCTAAGGTGATGGTTAATCAGAAGCAACCCAACTCACAGCACAAGGTACAAGAAGTGAAGAGTAAAGCCTTAAGTACTAACCTTCCAGGACCCATAGAACAATGGGTACCTAAATCTAAAAATGTCAATGATGCAGGTATGTCTAAGAGCAGTGCCAAAGCAAAGATCATGGTACCTAGACAGTGGTTGCTCAAGACACATGACAGGAGACAAGTCCATGTTCCTCAGCCTAACAATGAAAGAGGGAGGAAATGTGAAATTTGGAGGCAACCAGTCAGGCAAGATCATAGGTACAGGAACTATTGGTAACTCCTCTACCTCAATTAATAATGTATGGTTGGTAGATGGTCTTGAACATAACCTTTTGAGCATTAGTCAATTTTGTGATAATGGTTATGATGTGCTTTTTGAAAAACCCAACTGTACAGTAATCAACAAGGAAGACAAATCCATTGTGTTCAAAGGAAAGAGAGTTGACAATGTCTATAAAATCAATTTTTCTGAACTGGCTGATCAGAAGGTGATGTGCCTACTATCAGTGAATGATAAGAAATGGATGTGGCACAGAAGGTTGGGACATGCTAACTGGAGGTTAATCTCTAAGCTTAGTAAGTTACAACTTGTGAAAGGGATACCAGACATTGACTATCATTCAGATGCACTCTGTGGTGCATGTCAGAGAGGGAAAATTGTGAAATCATCTTTTAAAACCAAAGACATTGTTTCAACCTCAAGACCTTTAGAATTACTCCATATTGATTTATTTGGACCAGTGAGTACTGCATCCCTATATGGAAGTAGATATGGATTAGTCATTGTTGATGATTACAGCAGATGGACTTGGGTGAAATTCATAAAGAGTAAAGATGTTGCGTGTGATGTATTCAGTAGCTTCTGCACTCAAATTCAATCTGAAAAAGAATCAAAAATTTTGAAAGTCAGAAGTGATCATGGTGGAGAATTTGAAAATGAGCCATTTGAAGCTTTTTGTGAAAAACATGGAATTTTCCATGAGTTCTCTTCTCCTAGAACACCACAACAAAATGGGGTTGTAGAGAGAAAGAATAGAACCTTACAAGAAATGGCCAGAACCATGATTCATGAAAACAATTTACCAAAACATTTTTGGGCAGAAGCAGTGAATACAGCATGCTATGTTCAAAACAGGATCTATATTAGACCTATTTTGGAGAAAACAGCATATGAACTCTTTAAAGGAAGAAAACCCAATATCTCTTACTTTCATCAATTTGGATGTACATGTTACATTCTGAACAACAAGCTCTACCTAAAGAAATTTGATGCCAAGGCCCAAAGAGGAATCTTTTTAGGTTACTCTGAAAGGTCAAAGGCATACAGAGTGTATAATTCAGAAACACTTTGTGTTGAAGAATCTATGCACGTTAAATTTGATGACAAGGAGCTTGAAGATAAAACTTCAAAGCAAGGTGAGAGTTCTGCAGAGATACAGGTTCCTGAAGCTACTCCAGAACCTGATCAGATAGCTGAATCTGAAGATAGTTCAGAAGCTGAACCCACATCAGAAGCACAAGATGAAGCTGCTTCTGATGAAGCACAAGATGGCTCACATCAAGCAGATCCTCCCAGAAACACATTCAAACACAAGTCTTCACATCCTGAAGAGCTAATCATTGGAAACAAAGATAGTCCAAGAAGAACAAGATCACATTTCAGACAAGAAGAGTCAATGATTGGACTAATCTCAATGATTGAACCTACAACAGTTGATGAAGCACTTTCAGATGATGGATGGATCCTAGCTATGCAAGAAGAGTTGAATCAATTTCAAAGAAATGATGTGTGGGATCTGGTACCCAAACCTCAGCACAAGAACATTATTGGAACAAAATGGGTATTCAGAAACAAGCTGAATAAGCAAGGTGAAGTAACAAGAAACAAAGCCAGACTTGTTGCACAAAGGTATAGTCAACAAGAAGGCATTGATTACACTGAAACGTTTGCTCCAGTTGCAAGATTGGAAGCAATCAGGTTACTTCTTTCCTATGCAATTAATCATGGCATAATATTATATCAAATGGATGTCAAGAGTGCATTTCTAAATGGTGTCATAGAAGAAGAAGTGTATGTCAAGCAACCTCCTGGATTTGAGGATATTAAATATCCTGACCATGTTTTTAAACTGAAGAAATCACTATATGGCTTGAAACAAGCTCCCAGAGCTTGGTATGATAGACTAAGTAATTTCTTAATCAAAAATGATTTTAAAAGAGGACAGGTTGATACTACACTCTTCAGAAGGACCCTTGAGAAAGATATTCTTGTTGTGCAAATATATGTTGATGATATAATATTTGGTTCTACTAATGCATCTCTTTGCAAGGAATTTTCTGAGTTAATGCAGGATGAATTTGAAATGAGCATGATGGGAGAGCTGAAGTTCTTCCTGGGCATTCAAATCAATCAATGCAAAGATGGAGTCTATGTTCATCAATCAAAGTACACAAAGGAGCTTCTGAAGAAGTTCAAACTTGAAGATTGTAAAGTGATGAACACTCCAATGCACCCTACGTGCACCTTAAGCAAAGAAGATGAAGGAGCTAAAGTAGATCAGAAGCTGTATAGAGGTATGATTGGTTCTTTGTTATACCTCACTGCATCTAGGCCAGATATTTTATTCAGTGTATGCTTGTGTGCAAGATTCCAATCAGATCCTAGAGAATCTCATATGACTGCTGTCAAGAGAATCTTCAGGTATTTGAAAGGAACGACCAATCTTGGTCTCCTTTATAGGAAATCCTTAGATTATAAGCTAATTGGATTCTGTGATGCCGATTATGCTGGTGATAGGATTGAAAGAAAGTCAACCAGTGGCAATTGTCAATTTCTGGGTGATAATCTTATATCCTGGGCTAGCAAAAGACAAACAACTATTGCTATGTCTACAGCAGAAGCAGAATACATTTCAGCTGCAAGTTGTTGTACACAACTACTTTGGATGAAACATCAGTTGGAAGATTATCAGATAACTGCTAACAGTATTCCCATTTATTGTGATAATACTGCTGCTATTTGTTTGTCTAAAAATCCAATTTTGCATTCAAGAGCGAAGCACATTGAAATCAAACACCATTTTATCAGAGATTATGTTCAAAAAGGAATTTTAGATATACAATTCATTGATACTGAAAATCAATGGGCTGATATATTTACTAAGCCTTTAACTGTTGAAAGATTTGATTTTACAAAGAAAAATTTGAACATGCGCTTTGTATCTGATTAAATGCTTGCTTGCTCCTGAATAGGATTTTAGGTTCTGAAGTTAGTTCAGAAGCGGTAGTCCATCAGAAGCTCTTTATTGAGGTTCTGAGGAAAACTCGCTTCTGATGATGACGTCAGCATCTGAAGTCCAGAAGCTGGATTTGTTGCTTCTGAATAGTTGAATTAGTGGAAACGTTGGAAGTTACCTTTTAAAAAGTAACTTCTGGCCCACTAACTTGGTAGTTACTCTGTGAACTTCTTACGTGGCCTGTATGTGTTGGTGTATAACTAAAAGGGCAATGATGATTTAAAAGCTTTGAAAGTACTTTTCACGCGCCCCCAATTTTGTCATTAATGTTATGTTTGTTTGTCTCTTTTGAATTGCAATCGTTTTACTTTTAACACTTTGTCAATTCACACACTACTCACTCACAACAAACACATTTGCTCTCAAACCTCTTGCGAAGTAAGCGCATTCTCTCAACCTTAGAACCCTAAAATCTTCATCTTCTTCAAATCTTCGTCAATCATCAAATGGCATCATCAAGCTCAAAAGTTTCAGAATCTACATCAAACAAGCAAAGCGTATCAGAATCTGGGTCCATCTACAAAGAGAAGACTATGGATATTCCATGGAAATCCTTAATCGTCCAAGTAGAATCACCAGTGGACTTCACTTCACTCAAGAAGTACGAAGTGGACATGGAAGGCTACGTAGAAACTCAGAAACTGTCTGGCTACTTCAACATGCTAAATGGGCCAACATATGTGAACTTGGTCAAAGATTTCTGGTTAAGGGCTGAAATTGTCAATAGAAAGTCTGTGAAGGCAGCAGATAAACCAGCTGGGTCGAAGAAAGGAAAGAAGGAGATTGAGTTGAATCCCACTTCCTTCAGTAGCCTTGAGATAAGGTCTGAAGTGATGGGTATTCCCGTAATCATCACAGAGGAGATTGTTGCTAAAGCTTGTAGAATGGATGCAGAAGGGAGGTTTCAAGAAATTGTTAAGAAGGATGATGTCCTGCTGCAAAACTACTACAACACTCTTCTGGGTGGTAACAAAGATGCTAAGCCTTCTGAAATGGAGATTCACAATAGAATGTTGGTGAAATTCAGCAACGATTGCTTCTTTCAAAGAGCAGGTGGGTCTGATCAACCCAACAACCAACAGAAGCTAGCAATCTACTTCATGACCAATCTGGAAAAGATAAACTTTCCAAGATATGTATTGGATCATCTCTGCTGGGCTATTAATGAAAGCACAGTCAAAGGAAGGAAACAAGTGCCCTATGGAAGATTGCTCTCTGAGATCTTTTATCAAGGGAAGGTGCTGGATTTGTTGAGAAGAACAAGGGATGCTTCTGATAAATGCTTCGAAGTTTCTACTGCAGAGAAGACTATCAGTAGCAAGACTTTGCATTCAATGCACTTTTTCAAGACAGCTCCTAAAGATGAGAAATGGTTGGAGTTGACCACAGAAGAATCTGAGATTATCAGGGACTTTCCTTCCATAGTTAAGGAAAGTAATCCTAAACACTTAGCTAGATTAGTAGCTGAGTACGTCTTGGAGGAAGATGCGAGGTCTCAGGAGGAAGCTGCTCTTGCTAAAGGGAAAGGCAAGAAGGCCAAAGCAGTTGCTGTGTCAGAAGCTGCTGTTTCTGATGCACCTAAAGGGAAAAGGGCCAGAACTAGTTCTGAATTTGATGCTGCTCCTACTAAAGGAAAGAAGGCCAGAACTAGTACTGAGTCAGAAGCTGCTAAACCTGTTTCTATCAAGGAAAAAGGAAAGATGCAGAAGGTTGGTGCTGCCTCTATTCCTCAGAAAAGAAGAAAAGGTAAGGCAGATTTGGTAATCACCCAAGAGCAGCTGGAGGAAGCTCTTGAAGAAATGGAGAAAGAAGAGGCTGATCCCAAGCTGAAGAAGAAGAAGGCTCCCCTTCAACTTGTGAGTCCTATGGTTGAGATGACTCCAATAAGAAAAAGGATGGCAGATGAACGTGCTTCTGATCTTATATCAGACAGAAAGGAACAAAAAGCACAATACATTCATCAAAGAGATGAAAAGCTCAAGGCCTTGGGATTGGAAGATTGTGATAGGTTCTACAAAGATAAATTGGCTGAAGTAAGAGCCATTGCTGGTAAGCCTACTGAAGACAATGAGGAAGACGATATGATGCTCATTTTTGAAAATGCTCCAGAAGAGGGAACTTCAGAAGTAGTTCCTCAAGCTGCTGATCCACAAAAGATCACTTCTGAAGCTGGCCCTGCAGATCAGGTAATTCAGATTCCAGTCACCTCTCTCCCCATTTCACCCTCTTCACCATCAGCACCTGAACCAATAGAAGACACTTCTGTCTTAGACAATCTTGCTCTCCACTACTCAGGTGAGTTACCCATAGACAAATTTACTTCAGAAAAGGCCTCTGAAGCAACTCCAGAAGCAGCTGCTTCTGAAAATGTTGTTTCAGAAAACCCCCATCAACAAACACCTGAACCACATAAACCCACAACACCTCCACAATCACCAACAGCTACCATTGACCCCCAACTCAACACTCAAACATCATCTTCACCACAACAACCACCAACTGAAACTGAATTTCAACCTTTACCTGAACACTCCCCAGAACCAACTCCCATGGATGTTGACATCTCTCTAGTCAATGTTCAAGCCTCAACCTCTACCACTCACATTGCCTCTGACCAGCCTTCATCTTCAAACACACAAACACACTTTACCATTCCAGTTCCTAACCCTGTTCAAGATTTGGAAATCAGTGATTCTGATCTTGAAATCCTTGAACAACCACCCTCAAACATCCTGGAATCTGGATATATTAATTCTGAGCTTCTCTCAATCCTGAGTCAGTTGCATAATCTTGTGGATCAACGAAGGACAATTGATCTCACAAGTGCATATGATGACTCCTGGGCATCTCTTCAGAACCGGGCAACTGAGCTAATTGAAAGCATAAGGGCTAAGTGCATCAGAAGCAAGGAAGCTTCTGTCAGGAAGTTAATGGAGCATCTGAATCAGAGTCTCAGAGTAAGAAGTTCTACACTGCTCCTGGAAAACCAGCCTTTCTTCTCAGAAACGGACTACTTGACCAGAGAAGCCAGGTTGTGTAAGCTTCTGAAGAAACAGATGGCACAACAGCAGCAAGAAGCTAAGGAAAGGGAACAGGCTCTTCTCCAGAGGCAACAACAGCTTGAAGAACTGTTGCAGAAGAAGATTGAAGAAATGGAGGAGATGAAGAAACAACATCAAACCAACCCTTAGTTGCACACCCTTGTGTTTTTCTTTTTGTTTGTTGTTTGTTTTAAATTCCTAGTCCTTGCTTCTGAAACCATTCTGTTTTAATTCTCTTTGCTTCTGAATGCTTACTGATTCTGACTGTTTAGCTGCTTCTGATATTTTAGATATTCATGTTCATTTATTTTTGATCTGATTAATTTCTTGTATACTCTCTTTTGTTTGAGTTTTTCTCAAATCTTTTTGTCTTTTATGCTTATTTTAATTTTTTTTGATAATGACAAAAGGGGGAGTATATGTGACAAGTATTTAAAGGCTCTGAGCCCCATTAATGGCATTTGAAATTTTTGAAAAACTTCTATCATTTTTTCTTACCTTATTGGTATAAGCTATGAACGAACGAAGGAGTATCAAAATTCAAGTAAAATTAATTGAACCATTCTTCTTATCTATAAGTTAATTCTTTCAATGATTCAATTTTGTTTTTAAGCTCTGATATTTTTTATTGTGCGAAAAATGAATTTAATTAACCTGGATAGAACTTAGGGGGAGCTTACAAACCTCACCTTAAAGACTATCAGACTCAGGGGGAGTTTGAGCTTACAAACCTCAGATTCTGAGCTTACAAACCTCAGAACCCCAAAGTCAACTTGTTAATTAGATTAACAACAATTGATCAATTTTAAATACTTTTGTTTGTCATCATCAAAAAGGGGGAGATTGTTGGAACAAAATGTGTTTAACAATGAACCTTAAAGGGTTTTGATGATAACAAGGTATTAAAAATTGTAAATTGGACTAGCTAATATTTGTTCAAGTGTACAGGACCATAATTATAAAGTTACATCATCATTGGTTCTGAATGAGCAAATAAAGAGCTATGGAAACAACAAAAATTTGAAGCTTGGACGCTCCTGAAGGCAACTTGCTACTGAAGAGAAAAAGCGCTCCTGAAGTCAAGCTGCTCCTGAAGAAATAGCGCTCCTGAAGTAAGCTGCTCCTGAAGAATAGTGCTTCTGAAGACAAGAGGTCCAGAAGCCACATCATCAGAAGCTGCGTCATCAGAAGCTGCAGAAGTCATATCATCAGAAGCTGCATCATCAGAAGCTGCCTCATCAGAAGCCATTTCACCAGAAGCTGAATATCAACTGGATTTGCAAAGAATCAAGAATTGAAGAATTATCAATGCAAAAGCTGTCTATTGGATTCGAAAACACAAACAAAGGATTAGTGGAGTTTGCAACGGTCATTTCAAAGGTGTTTGAAGGCGTGTGTTTGCAATTTGGACGAAAGCGTTGACATTGTACTTTGTACGAATTGTACAACCACGTTCTCCACTACTCTGTTTTGTGTCCACGCTACAGGACAAGAAAACAGCTCCAGAATACGGTTTCGCCTGCATAGATGTTCCTTTGGATAAGGAATGGATTTCAAATTTGTTCTTCATAGGACAACAACCAAATCAGGCAATATATCATTGGTGAAAGATCAAGCTTCAACAACGACTCTTTGGTGCGCTGGCAATTTCACAACGTCTCTTTCACACCTCTATATAAAGGAGTGAAGACCTAGAGATTTGGTAATGCAAGAACGCTGAACGAAAGACTCACAAGATTTTCACAAGTACCAAACCTCTGCTGAAATTGTTCTGCATTCACTTAGAATTTCTGTGTCTCAAGTCATATCTTAGAAATTCTTAAGTCCATTGAGTCTGTATCTGATTTGTATTGTGAGCACCTCTGATTGTATATCAAGTGTTCAACCTTAAACAATTTTCTGTGTAATTTTGTTTAGTTAAGAAGTCTCTTGCAGTTGTGCTTGAGCTCTTGATTGTGTTCTTGAGCAAAGGAAGTCTCTTGCTTGTGTGCTTGAGCATTGGAAGTCTCTTGCTTGTGTGCTTGAGCATTTGTAATCAGATATTACTCATAGTGAAATCTCCTTGGAAGTGCAAGGGGGACTGGACTACTTCCGGATTGTGGAAGGAACCAGTATAATTGCTTTGTGTCGTTCTTCTTCTCTCTCTCTGTTTTATTCCGCTGCATTTAGATTCTGATTATCACTTCAGAAGCTGTCTCACTTAGCTTCTGATCAGTGTGTTCAGTTTTTAGGAGAAACGAAGAATTTTTCTAAAACACAATTCAACCCCCCTTCTTGTGTTTTTCTCACCTTCAGTATTCTCTCGGTCAAGTGGCAAGTTCGATCCAAAGAACAGCTTGTACCCATCTCTTGTTTGTATCTCTCGGTCAAGTGGCAAGTTCGATCCAAAGAACAGCTTGTACCTGTCTATTTGTTGCCCGTTCTTTCTACCTTGATGTCTATAAATCCCTTGGTGGTGTGACACAGCCCGTAGATTCCGGTTCGATTGTCTTGCATTCATAAATGAAATATTGCATGGCATTCATGTTTTTTGAAAATCTGAAAACGTATTTTTATGTCCAAAAGCAGTGCAAATGTTAATATTTAAGTATCTTCGTCCCGTCAACTCTAAGACTTCGTCTCTTGACTCCCCGGACAAAGAAACTTAAATAGGGGCAGCTGTTATACCCTAATTTTGGACCTAAAAATACTTGTTCAATTCTTCCTTTCTTGCATTATAAGTCATTTGATATGTCTCTGATTAATTGCATCGTTCTCTGCATTTTATTTCAATGTTGTTTGCAAATTTCACATAAAAGGGTATTTTAGTCATTTTTTGCATTCAACTCATTTTAATACTTGAAAATTGTTTAATTTTTTTAAATTGGTTTGTATAAGTCCTTGTTTCAATCTCATGTCAAAATTCATTTCAAAAAATATCAGTTGAGTCATTTTTTTTAGTCAGTTTAGCCCCTAGGGGCATTTTAGTCATTTCCTATGTTAAAATTCCTTTCAGTCCTTTAAAAAATTGTCTGAGTCTTTTCATTTGATTTGAATGAGTCTCTGTTTCATTCTATGTCAAAATCCATTTCAAAATTTGCATTTGAAGTCATTTTGAGTCAGTTTTGCCCCTAGGGGCATTTTAGTCTTTTCATGTGTTAAAACCCTGTTTAAAATGCTAAAAATTGTCTCTAAGTCTTTTAATTCGCTTGTATAAACTCTTGCTTTAATCCCTTGTTAAAAAATCATTTTAAAATTGCATTTGAGTCGTTTTTAGTCGTTTTAGTCCCTAGGGGCGTTTTGGTCATTTCACATAAAAACTCTTGTCTACTTCGTTGTTTTTAATCGTCTCGCTTTACGATTAATTTTCAATTTACTTTTTTCAATTCAATTTTAGTTTTAATTTCCATTTTGGTCCTTGTACTTTTGTTATTTGCATTTTAATCCTTTTTTAGTTTGTTAGAGTCCAAGTGCCACGTGTCCAAATGTTATTGGTCCACAAAAGTTTGTTACAAGTCAAGTGCCACATGGCATTATTTTATTGGTCCAGGCTCACCACATCACCTATATAAGTCAAAGTCTTAGTCAATTTTTCAACACCAATCATTTTTTACACAAATTCCACAAAAAAATCAAAAAAAACTTTTCTCTCATTTTTCCCTCCTTCTCTCTCACGTGACCACCCTCATCCACCATAACAAACTTTCTCCTCCACCTTCTCCCACCATAACAAATTTTCTCCTCCACCTTCTCCCACCATAACAAATTTTCTCCTCCTCCTTCAACCAACACAACAACCTTCAACCACCATCAAACTTCATCTTCAACTACCACAACAACCTCCAATCACCATAAAACTTCATCTTCAACCTCCATAAACTAACCTTCACCTTCAACAATCATCATCACCAATCTTCAATCAATTCTCACGCTGATCCTCACGCTAATCACTACCGCGAACAGTTCACGAATCCGTCAAACAATACCACCGGAACGGAAGCAAAGGAAGAGAAAGAACGGTGCATATTCGTGCTCGGAAAAATCGCAAACGTTGCTGCTCCAAAAGCAAGGTCCAGATCTGATCAAAGGGAAAAGACGAAGAGGACGACGAACGAGACCGGAACGGCAATAGCTTCTTTCGGATTGTGTCGGCACCGTCGAAGGAGAGGTAATAGCGCTCCCTTTGTGATTGTGTTATAGTTGTGTTTATGTGAAATCAAAGTTTGAGAGTGAATTCATAGATCCACAACGCTGCTATCTCCCTCTTTGATTCTCGTTCTTGATTTGGGACAAAGGGAAGAAAAGGACATTAAAGATTGTAAAAAACGAAATCGGAACATAAGGTTACTCCGGCGCCGGAAACCGTCACCGGTGACCGCGTCGGAGTTGTTTAAACTCGCCGATGAAGATGAATCTTCATCCCCTACCTCCCCTTTTTTCTGGATTCGTTCATGAAGAGAGAGAGAGGGAGCAAGGCGTTGAACTTAGAGGAAGAAGAAGGAAAATGCATTTGAGCTTGCTTTCATGTGATTGTTATTTTAAGTTGTTGTTGTTCCATTTTATTCCATGCATGCCGTCCACCATATTATCATGCTCCCTCACTGTCCTGGTCTTGTGATTAATCAAGTGGCTCCTGAAGCTTCTCTGTGGGCTTGGGCCTTTGTTTCTTTGCTGATTTCATTTTTTTTGCTATTTTGGTACGGATAATTGCTAGTGACACCTCCTGCGTATCTTCTTTTCATGATAAAATTCCAAGAAAATTACTATTGGTTTTTGATGCTTTTTTGAGGTTTCTTGATAATTCTTGCATGTTAAATCTTGGTTAAAAAATGCGTGGAAAAAAAAATATTTTGGTAATTGTTTTTTTTTTTGTTAAAATGTTGCTAAAAATTTGTAAGAATCTTTGAAGATTTGGGGGACTTTTCTTGTAAGTAATTTTGGTATTTGAAGACTATCTTTTGGAAGGCAATTGCATGTAAAAAATTCATTTCGAAAACATGTAGGACATATTCTTGTTTTGCTTGCTTTTTATTAACATTTTTGTGAAGTTTTGATGTGGTTTTGAACTTGTAATCTTGTTACAAAATTGTGGCTTTGAACATGTGATTTCTTGGAGTGAATTTGCCTATTAAATGTGACATGTGCTTGCTGTTTTGAGTTAAATTTTTGTGGACTTTGTGTTGTAAATAATGTGAAACGCTCTAGTGAAATAAAGTGCATAAAGGACTTGAAAATCTTATAATCTTTGGCATGTCGATTTTCCTTGATTCTCATATCTCTTTCCTTGAAACAAGTCACCTAAAATTTCCAATGTTGTGAGAATTTAGGCCTCAAACTTGCTTTAGAGGCATATTGAATTTCAAGTCCCTTTGTCACTTTTTTACTAAAGTTGGTAGTTTACTTTACTTGCAAGTTATATTTGTTTTACTATGCATTTGTCATTTTGTTTCTATATCATTGGTTTTACTAACCCTTTTTGTTTCATGTTTCATAAGCATACTTCATCCTTCCATTTTAGTTTTATCTCTTGCAATTTAATTTTTGCCAAGGCTTAGAATGTAATACTTAGGAGCTTTTGTAATATTTTACTTTCATGTCATTTACTATTTTTGCAAGACCATAGAATGTATCTAGGATATGATGTAATAAGGACAATAGACTCTAATGATGTACACCGACACAAGCACCGACACAAGCACCGACACATGCACACATATCACTATATAGCTAGAATATGCATGTTTAGATGTATGTTTAGGATTGTATGTTTAGATGTATGTTTAGGCCTTATACTTAGAAAAATCATTTTCCCAAAAAACTTGAACAAACTTCACTCAAACATTTTTCATAATAAACCTTTGGGGTCAAAACCCCATTGAATTTTCCTTTTATTTTCTTAACCAAACTTCAATGAAAAATAATCAAACTTTGACTTCTTTTGCAAATGACTAATTCAACCTCACAATTTCCCAATCTCATGCCCTTGAGGCCTCTTTCTATTCTTCAAATTCCAATTTTCAAACTTAAAATCAACCAACAAAAACAAAAACATTTTTGGAAGAGAACTACGGTGGATTTGATCCCTTAATCAGGTACGTAGGCAAGGAACAAAATTCCTTCAATTCAACTAAAATAAAAATCCAAAAGCATTCTTCTCCCTCCAATTCTTCATTTAGTAACTTTTAGGTGTAAATAACATTTTCAAATAGCATTTAAAAACAAAGCGCGCGCGTAGAAATTAAAGACGGTTCCTATAGGATACTATAGTCGTTATGGGTGCCTAACACCTTCCCGTAGCGAAAACAACTCCCGGACCTCGATTCTCAAGGGTTTTGCTTACTTTTTCCCTTCCCAAGAAAAAATAAGATATCACCGGTTTAAAAGGTTCAAACGTAATCAATGTTTGACACCCGAAAACCAAGATAAAACACAGACAAAATCAAAAAAATTGAAAAAAACAAAGACAGAGGCATCGCCATTCAAGTGGGTCAAATGGAAAGAATGCAATGTATGTTGGTTTGATTAATGGCGACTTTAGCCTGTGGTTTGATAAATGGCGACGTCTGCCTGTGGTTTGATAAATGGCGACTTCTGCCAGTGGTTTGATTAAATGGCGACTTCTGCCATAATGATTGATTGATGAGTTTTACCCCGAGAAATGGCGACTCCTGCCTATGGGTTAATTGACGGTGTCGCCCATCTGTGGTTTGATTGATGTATTTTATCCCTTAGAGATGGCGACTTCTGCCAAATTGTTGATTGATAAGCTGTTTCCCCAAGTGGATTGATTATGGGGCATTCTCCCTTCAAGTGTTTTGATTATGGGGCATTCTCCCTTCAGTGGTCGGATTAATGGGTTGTTTCCCCTTCAAGTGGTTTATTTATAGGGCTTTACCCCACCAATGGTTTGATTATGGGACATTCCCCCTTCAGTGGTTCGAGTAATGGGTTGTTTCCCTTCAATGGTTTGATTATGAGGCTTTACCCTATCAGTGGTCTGTTTGAAGGGATTTACCTCGACAGTGTTTTGATTCATCTCCAGTAATGTTATCCCCAATGAAGATTGCCGAGTGTTTATACTGCAATGTCTGTCCATCTCCCATCTTACCTGTCTTGTTTTGTTTCATCGAGTTCACCTGCCATATAAAGTCATACAAGTTACACAAGTTTCACTCATACATTCATTCATACATATATTCATGCATATAAACATTCATGCAAACATAACTTGCATACATATGTCATTCATACATGATTGCATTAACCACCTTGTGTCTTATTTCAATTGTATCCCAAAAGTGACATCCTCAGTGTGTCTGCTCCAGAGAAGTCACCCATAACCTTGTTTTGGCCGCATCCTTTCAATTCAATCTTCACTCTTTGTATGTGTCAAGCGAATAGCTTGCAAACATATTTTGTTACATGTATGTCAAGCGAATAGCTTGCAAACATTTTGTTACTTGTGTGTCAAGCGAATAGCTTGCAAACCTCTTTTGTTACCTTGGTGTCAAGCGAGTAGCTTGCAAATATCTTTTGTTACTTGTGTGTCAAGCGAATAGCTTGCAAACCTCTTTTGTTACCTTGGTGTCAAGCGAATAGCTTGCAAACATTTTTGTTCCCTTGGTGTCAAGCGAATAGCTTGCAAACCTCTTTTGTGCCTTGGTGTCAAGCGAATAGCTTGCAAATTTCCTTTGAAGTCGGGTTGATATCCTGCCAAATGCCTTTGAATCAGGTTAATACCCTGCAAATGCTTTTGAATCAGGTTAATAGCCCGCAAATACCTTTGTGTCAAACAATCATTTTACCAATGCTAATCGGTTACCCCGGTACCCAGCTTAAAGTACTCCGGTATTGATAATAATCAAGCTTTATCTTCTGTTTCGTCGTCGTTACCACAGGCAGTTGGTAATAGACGAGCTTTGTCTTCCGTGGTTTCGTCGTTACCACGGGCAGCTGGTAATAGACAAGCTTTACCTTCCGCCTGAGCTTTATCTTCAGTTCAAGCTTTATTTTCTACATTTTCATCAGTTACCACAGGTTGTTGGTAATAGACAAGCTTTACTTTCGTCTCAAGCTTTACTTTCTGTCTCAAGCTTTACTTTCCATCTTAAGTTTTACTTTACGTCTCAAGCTTTACTTTCTGTCTTAAGCTTTATCTTCCGTCTCAAGTTTTATCTTCTGTATGAACTTTATCTTTAGTTCAAGCTTTATCGTCTGCATTTTCATCATTTACTACGGCAGCTGGTAATATACAAGCTTTATCTTATGTATGTTTGTCTTCACCATGGTAGTCGGTAATAGGCAGCTTTTCCTTTTCTCCCCAGTAACCTATCAGTTTATTCCCCAGTCAGTTTATTTTCGTCGTCTTTGCATTCATACTTGCATCACATTCTCATCATTTCAACTAGTCAAAAATTGATGTACTTAGTATTTAAGTCTCTTCGACCCGTTGATTTAAAAACTTCATGTTTTAAATCCCCGCGACGAAGAAACTTAAATAGGGGCATCTGTCATACCCCAATTTTTGACCATTTTAAAATTTTTAATAATATTTTTAAACGCCGAGTAATTTCGTCGTTTCAGACGAAGTTCGGCAGAGAGGTATTTTAAAATACCTCATTTGGTTCCGATAGGGACATTTATTTATTTATTATTACTTTATTTTATTTTATTTTTGCTATTTTATTTCATCTTATTTTTTTCTTTATATTTTTCTTTCTTTTCATTTTGTCACTCACGTGACACTTTTTTTTTTTTTTTTTAAGTTTTAGTCTTTAGTCCAATTTTAGTCAAGCAGAGTCCAATTCAGTCCAAGTTTCATCCAAGTCTGGTCCAAGTAAGGGTACAATGGTCAGAGGGACACATCATCAGAATACCTGCAAACCCTATTTTTACACAGTATAAATATAGCATTAATTGCAGTCACTGTACACAGACTGACAGCCGCAGAGCACAATCAACAAACCCTAAATCCATACAAACTTCAATTTTACAGAATCAAAACACAAAAAATGAAGAAATTAGCAAGAACACGAATACATTCCATTAACAAATTCGTTTCAGATTCAAGTCCAACACAAACACCTCAAAGGGACCGATTCACACAAGTATCATGGCTGGACTGTGGCGAGCCAGTAACAAACGTGTTTAAACTGTGAAGAAATAAAAGAACAGAAGAAGGAAGGTTCAACCACAACAAGCTTGAACCGGATCCAACTCATTTCGACAAAGCACGCAATTGTGAATAAAGAAGAAGGCGATTGAAGCTGAAATCGCGTGAAGAAAAAGGAGGTAAAGTTTAGTTGTTGTTTCTTCCTTCGTTTATAACTTTTGTGTGCGTTTTTAAAAGGTAGATCTAGAATGTTTAAAGCTCGTTTTCAAAATTTTGATTGCGGATTCGCACTTTAGAAAGAGAAGGATTTCAAAGCATGAAAAGAAATTTGAAAACGGAGAAGTTTTGTTCTCCGGCAGGGCGGCGACGCCGTTTTTGGCCGGCAGCCACCGTGCCGGAGCTATGAAGCTCCGTCGGAGTTCTTTTTTTTTTTTTTAGCAAGCTTTTAAAGAGAGAGAGAGAGTATGATTCCTTTCTGAAATGTTTTTATAAAGAGGATTTAAGGAAGAAATGAACCTTTTAGCAGCAAAATGTGTTTTATACTCTCTCCACTCAACCGACCCGTTTCAAATAACCCTACCCGCTCCTTGAACCCAACCTATTGCTGGATCTGCTAAGCCCAACTGCTTGTATCATATTCTGGTTTCTGCTTGCTATTGGTATACCCCTTGTTACTGCTCCGTACCCCTATCCCTGCATCTTTAGTATTTTTTTTCTTTCTTAACTTAATACATCATTTTAACCTTATTCCATGCATTATTTTTTAATCAGTTTTAATACCATGTGTTGTTTTAAGGTTTAATACTTTAATCTCATTTCATGCATTTTTTATATCATACGTCTTTTTATTATTATTTAGTTTTGTTTGATTAATTCAACATATATCTCATACATATTTTAAACTCATCTTATGTCTCTAATTCTAAGCATTTTGAAACACCTTAATCTTCATGACTTTTTATTCTGCTTTAATATTTTAAAACATTATTTCATGCATTTTAAATTTTTTTTTACTCTATAATATCTTGTGTTGATTTTGCTTTAATATTTCAATTTCTACTTCATGCATTGCTTTAATATTTTGACATCATGCTTTCTATTCGATCATTCCTCCTAGTATGTGATTCATTCAAGTCTCTTTTTATCTCTTTATATTTTGTTTGCTTTAATTTTAGTATAATCTCATGCATTTTCTTTATTTCTTGCAATTTATTTAAATTTCATGATATTAGTGTGTATTTAGGTATCGATGTAATTTATTTTTGAGCATTTTATTTCTCGCTTTAGAATGGATCTAGGATGGTATGTAATAGCGTAGTAATTGCACACACCGACACAAGCACCGACACCATATCACTTTATTTATTGCTTTACTCTCGCTTTATTTTTCACGTCTTACGCTCGCTTTCCGTTAGTTTAGAAAAATCTTTTTACCTCAAAAAATCAAATGAGCAAAAAGTCAAATTATTTTCTTAATAAACCTTGGATCCAAATCCAAGAGATTTTTCCTTTATTTTCTTAATCAAATTCCTAAATGAATCTTAATTAAACTTAGACTAAATTTCATAAATAAAATGAAACAACCTCACTCCCATTTTATTCTTCTATACCTTGAGGTCTCGCAACCCTTCTTAAAACCATTTTCAAAAAAATTAAAATCAACCTAACCCACCAAAAATATTTTTGAGAGAAAACTACGGCGGTTTTGATCCCTTTTAAGGGTACGTAGGCAGAGGGTTTATTCCTTCCAAATCAACCAAATAAAAATAACAAAAGCTTCATACTTCTTCTCCCTCCATTCTTTCACTTAGACTTTAAACAAGAAATTTTCAAATAAAAATAATCTAGCACAAGATAAAGTTAGAAAGAGGTTCTCACGGAGTACCGTGATCTTTAGAGGTGTTTAACACCTTCCTCTATCGAAACCAACCCCCGGATCCAAAAAGGGTTTTAAATTCATCTTTTCCCTTCCCACGAATAAAGATCGAAAAGTCCAAACGATTGAAGGTTCAAAACCAATTAATGGATTGATACCCGAAAATCATGGTCTACAAATATGGTTACACAGAAGATATGAGGTCATAAGAGCTCTAGTAATTCAAGCAAATCGTCTTCTAAACATGAATACCATATACTAGTATCAATATAATTTTACAATATTATATTAGTCTATTCCTCATTGATAGTCCCATTACAAACGTCAGCCACGAGTGTATGCATCAGGTTGAACTTTAAAAAAAAAGCAATTGCACCAAACAGAAAGGGAAAAAAAGCAGTATTACCTAACTTTTCCAAACAAAAACTACCGTATTACATGCTATAGCACTTTATTTATATGTAATTAATTTGTCCTCTCAAGTATATGTTTGGTTCCACATCTAACCGGGTTAAAATCAATTTAGATGTAAAATTGATTTTAGTATATTTGGTTGTGTTCGAGTAATATTGATTATTTCAAAAATTGATTTTATTCGAAGTTAGAAATTGCAGTTTTTGATTCTAAAACTGATTTTTATGGTGATTAATATTTTAATTCACTTTTATATGGATATAAACACAAATTATTTTATCTTCAACTTATTTTTAGTTAGAATTAATTTACTCAAAATCAATTTATGTTGCCCCATAATCATATATTCACCAAGTTTTTGTTGGAATTCAATTTACAAAATCAAATTCTATCAATGCACACACTAGTACTAGCATGAAGTCACTAACAAATACTCCCTCCGTTTCAAAATGAGTGTCGTTTTAGGTGTTTACACACATATTAAGAAATACAATGATTAAGAGAAAGATAATAGTTATTTTACCAAATTATCCTTATTAATTATTGGTTAGTTTTAAAAGTAATATTTTGGAAGTAGTGTGCAAAGTATTAATTGGAGGGTACAATTGAAAAGAAAAATTTATTATTGCATTGGAAACTGAAAGCGACACTCATTTTGAAACAATTTTTTTTTGCTAAAGCGACACTTATTTTGAAACGGAGGGAGTACTAGACAATAGAGATTGTATGAAGTCACTAGACAATAAAGATTATCAATGTCTCCCTAAACTATATAAACCTCAAGATTTTTTTATTTTTTTTTACGAAATATAAACCTCAAGACTTGATAATGGTAAATAGTAAATTCTACCTGAAGATTACCCACAACATTATCCTTTTATCAAGAATAAAAGTTGAACTCACATCTTACGAAATATGAATTAAATTTTTACGATCCAATTCAATCTCCATTGACATATTTATCCATCCATAGTATTTAGGAGAAACATACATTTTGAGATAATAGCCTTCCACCTTGAGAGAGGGTGAAGAAAATTTCCCTTAATTAATTAGAAAATAAAAAGAGAGAGGGAAGAAAAATCAAAGTCAACTATATTTATTTTGTAACCAAAATGTCAACTATTTATTTCACATTTCTAGAAGGAAAATGAAAAATGGAAAGATGGATCAATCATAAACGAGTGAGGCGCAACTAGAAGAAATTTACAAATCATCGTCGCAGCTTAGTTTTCCAATCTCGTACATACAAAAACACACACACCTGCCATTAATTATAATCCGACGTGTCGGTTCCAGATCGACCAACTATTATGGATTTTATTACTAGAAGATGAAGAAATAGGAAATCCTTGATAAAATAATAAGGAAAAGAGAACGGGTCTTAAAAAACGAGAAGGAAGGAAGGAAGGGTCAAAGTCAAATGAGTTGAACCTGAAAGGAAAGAAAGAAAGTCCTTACAAGGCTGCTGTTCTGCTCTAGAACCAATGCCCATACCCTTTAAATTACAGTACAATAATATCCCATATCATTTTTTTCTAAATCTCAAACAAACTTTATTATAGCTTTAATGGAATCACAACAGATACCCAAGGTTCAACATAGCGTTGTTGATGTACAGATCAACAACAATAACAATAAGAAGAATAAGAATAAGAAGTTGAAATTCCCTAAGTTTGGTTGTTTCAGAATCCAACATGATGCTAAAGGGGATGGTTTTGATATTGAAGTTGTTGATGCTTCTGGTCATCGTTCTAACCCTACTCACTTGATCATTATGGTTAATGGTCTCATTGGCAGGTTTGTTTTGTTGATCCAATATGAGTTTTAATACTTTATGAATGAATATTATTATAATACTCCGTTAATAACTTAGCTATTAACAATGACTCTTTATTGTATTGTATTGCAGTGCTCATAATTGGAAATATGCTGCAAAGCAATTTCTCAAAAGGTACCCCTATGATGTTATTGTACATTGTAAGTCCCTTAAATCCTAACACCTTCCTTCTTTTTCTTCCTTTATACCTTTCTAACGATTATTATCATTATCACTTTCATGTTTCTTACTATTAGATCAGTACAGTAGTATAAGTAATCTTACTTTTTCAATTACTTACTATATGTAAATTGACTAATGCAATGCATAATGTTGGTTTTTAGTCTTGTAAGATTGTAGAATTATTTGTACAAAAAAAAAAAAAATATTGTAGAATTATTACATGTGTTAAGGTATTGATCCTAGTTTCACCTGTCTCTATGTCTTGTGGTCCCAACAAATTTTGGGGCATATAGTTCTTGCTTGGAATTCTATTCTTATTACAAAGGGTGAAACCTTGGTGCTGTGGTTGGTTGGCAAGTGTATGCTTGGTTCCATTTTTCGAGAAGACAAAATTGATTTTAAAGATGTACAATTTATTTTGACATGTTTGCATGCTCTCAATTATAATTGATTATAATATGAAGCCAGAATTTGGAGTTTTTGCATCCACGATTAATATTTAGCCTTGAATTTATTGTTCAATGCACTTTTACATGAATCTACCCAAACATAAATCACTTTACATTCAACTCAATTTTATTCAGAATCAATACCACAAACTCAATTCATTCAAAATCAATTTTTATCAACATAGGACCAAACAAACACCTAGTCATTGCATTTATATCATCATAGTGTGTGTTTGTGTATTTATTCTTCTGCTTTATTTTGATTTTTTTTACAGTTAGCGAGGTTCTTCTTGTCTCTGAGATTTATTTTGGCAGTTTAGATTATTTTCATTCTTTTACAATCAAAGCAAAACTGGCTTCCATCATTTAATGTAATGCATTGCTATTTTGCATGCAGGCAGTGAATGTAATTCTTCAACATTGACATTTGACGGTGTTGATGTAACGGGAAATAGATTAGCAGAGGAGGTGTGTGATTTCTTTGGCATTTGACTCTAATCTTTGTAATTCTTTATTGCACTCGCAGTTCATATTGGATTACATTACAGTATCACTATTATTTTTGAATCTGTGTCTGTCTTAGGATATTGAATTGACTTCAACTCTATTGCATCAAATTCAGAAAGATAAAAGATATTTTTTCCATCTCCTTTCTCAGGTTATATCAGTTATAAAACGCCACCCAAGTGTTCGGAAAATTTCATTTATAGCTCATTCTTTAGGTGGCTTGATAGCAAGGTATGCAATAGCCAAGCTTTATGAGAGAGATATTTCTAAGGAACTATCTCAGGGGAATGTACATTGTGAGAGTCAGATTTCCAATCAAGAATGTCATGTTAGAAAATATGAAGGAAAAATTGCAGGACTGGAGCCTATTAATTTTATTACGTCTGCAACGCCGCACCTTGGTTGTAGAGGGCATAAGCAGGTAATTCTTTTGGACATGTAGTATATCATGCTTTTTTTTTTTTTTATTAAATTTTGTGTGAGTTGTCTGATGAAACTTTACTGCAAATAATGTAATTTATGTCTCCTTTACTATGGCTGATTACACTGCTACAAGTGATGGTTATTGGGGGTAATTAAATAGGAGTTTACAGCACCATAGCGTAAAAAAAAATGTATGTCATACTAATCTGTGTTGGTGAAAGCTTCATAACATGGTTTTGGAACTTCACATACTTTAGGTACCTTTGTTATGTGGATTTCACTCTTTGGAGAAAACAGCATCTCGTCTTTCACGGTTTCTTGGTAAAACAGGAAAGCACCTATTTTTAACTGATGGTAAGAATGAAAAACCTCCTCTTCTTCTCCAGATGGTTCGTGACTCCGAAGATATTAAATTCATGTAAGGTTTATTGTTTGGTTAGTTTGATTTTCACAACTTGCTTATGGTTTAGAAACCGAATCATGAACAAACAACATATTATATCTCTTTCTCTTCAGGTCTGCTTTACGGTCCTTCAAACGTCGCGTTGCCTATGCAAATATTCGTTATGACCGTATCCTTTTGTTTTAGTTCAGAAACATTAACCATTGCATATTCCAATTAAATTCCACTGTCTGTAAGTTTACATGAATAACTTGACTCCTAAATAGAGCTAGTTGGATGGAGCACATCATCTATAAGGCGTAGAAACGAGCTTCCAAAGGTAGACCGTAAAACTCATGCACCGTGATATGATATACTTAATTTATGTGAAACATATCTAACTAGATTTTTATTCAGAGCCGACATTTTAAAAGACACGAGAAATATCCACACATTGTAAATGTAGAGACAACAAAACCCACTTCCGTTCTTCCAGAGGAAGTTCCAAGTGAATCCAATGTTAGTAGTGGATCCGGTAAAATTGACTTCGAAGGTATTTTATCTTTTTGAAAAAATGGATTTCATTTGGTGTCTTACAATATCTAAAAAGTTCTAGGCATACCCACTTTGTTAACATGTGAGAAAAGATTGACCAAAGCTCAAAAGATAAGCACTTTTGCATACTTTTGCGAGATCAAATGGGCCATGAAAGCAAAAGTGGAAAAAGATACCATTTGAAGATTACTCAAATATTTTTTTTTTCCTCTGTTTAAGTTAATTTTTCATATTATTGTAGATATTTTGTTGGAGTAAGATAGTAACATCTCAGTTGTCTTTTTCTCTTGAGGGCTGTTAGATATCAGAAACTAATGATTCAATTCTTGATATATATCTTAAAGGGAGAAAATGTTCTAAGGTCTAGTTTGGATTAACTTCTACTTTGCATGAGCTTCTCAATTAAAACAAGCTTATGATTATTCACTTATGGAAAGGAAAAAAAAAGTCCAAATGAGCTTATAGGTGTTCAGAAAATAAGAGAATTTATGAAAAACTGATATGTAGAAACTAATTTTAACTTATACTAGAATGAATAGTAGGTGTTTAAAAAAACTCAAAATTTTCCATAAGCATTTTTTAGAAAGTTTCTCAAACAAAAAGATTTATGTTCAATGGACATCCCTCTAAAAAAAAAGTTCAACGGACATACCCTTATAATAGTGGTGTGATGTGGCAAAATAGTGAATTTTCATCGGACGTTGGTGAAAATCTGTCTGTTTTACACTGACTGTTTATATCCTTTAAAATTTAAATCCAATTTTATATTCATTAATTGAGAGGCGTAATTTTTGTTTACACACCAAGGTGTAATGTGGTACCTCTGGGGGAATATTTGACCCATGTTCCTTGAATTGGAAAAGACATATTTATAATACTACTATCCTCGTGTGTATCCTCTAATGATTAAGAACCTTGAAAACAAGCCTGCATAATGCACATTATCTGCATGTTTTTCAAATTACATTGTTTCTGCCTTTGGTTGAAGATGGAGAATTGATTATTTGTATTTTGAATCGTTGCTAAAATATATAACTGATGAGTGATGACAATACTCGCAGAGGAAATGATCAGAGGCCTAACAACAGTGAATTGGGATCGAATTGACGTCAGCTTCAGTGGTAGTAGGCAAAAATATCTCGCACATAATGCAATTCAGGCAAGTTAGTTTCTGCTTCGCGAAAATATAGTGCATGTTTGGATAAACAGTGAGTGAAATCATTGCGTGGCACTGATTTTAACAAAAGTTTTAATTTGGAACTTCAATAAAATCATGGTGCTTGTGTGATTTCATCAAACTCGCCATCATGCTTGAGTCATCAATGTCATAAAATCTCTGTTCTGAAAATCTAGTGATAATAGCCTGCTCTCATCTCTGGCATCTTATTATGTGTCCAAACTATTAACAATTATATATTCAATGCTTGGATTATATTTCAGGTTCAAACCTACCGAATTAATTCCGACGGAGTAGATGTGGTCCAACACATGATTGACGATTTTCAGTTATAGAACTTTCCTATATTACCCCCTTCTAACAAATAGGGTAAGGCCATTATTTTATCTTTTCAAGGGGAGACGGGCCGGGTTGTTTGTGCATATTCCCACCAACTTACTTCGCCACTTTGTAGTGGCGAGGGGTTTGAGTAGCATGCAAGAAGTCTTAGATTCAAACTTCATCCCCTTCATTGTACACAAAAAAGATTTGCCATTGGAAGTTGAAAAAGGTATAGGCAAAGAAGCCAAGAAGTATTATAACACGAAAGAGGGCAGGATAAATTGATGAATACCACAGAAGATGCTTTTATGCTACCTATTCTACACGGTTGCATAATTAGGTTTTTGAATTTGCCCTTGTTCTTTCTCATATTTCTGAAAGAAATGGGAAGAATGGTGATTGTTTTTATTTAAAATTAACAAACATGCATGAGATTTGATATATTTCCAAGTTTGCTTCAAATGGTGGAATTACCTACCACTGTGATCAATGTAGAGATAAAAGGGAAATGAATGCTCTCCTTTTTTTTCTTTTTCTCTTCATTATTAAAAGTTTGGTTGTGATTTTGCGGTTCCACTTGTGTACGATTAAGATATCAATGGTATATATCATTGGCCAATTAGAGTGTGCCACCTACCAATGTTACTTTATAAATGCTTTATTTGATAGTATATTTTTTTAAAGGGTGTGTCACGTGGCACATTCTAATTGGGCAAAATGGTATATACCATTATGGTACACAAGTGCTATCCGTGATTTTGAATGTATAAATGACATTTGGACCCATTATAGTCACGCTCTAATAATTATATTTTGAAAGCTATGATATAACAATGAAAGAAGAGAAATGTAGTTTGTTTCGTTCCCTCAAAAAAAATGTAGTTTGTTTCGTTCTTAATTGTGATAGAACCAAAAAAAAAAAAAAATGGAGGGAAAAAAAAGAAATGGACATGATCCAGTGCCAGATAAAATGTCTTTGGCTACGACGAAAGAACGTAAGTGGTTGCACAAACAAATAATTCCTCTTTTTGTAGATGCATATAATTCACTGGGTTAAGATTTTCTGCAACTCTATCAAAACAACTACGGTTCATTATCACTTTTTAGTATATCTCTCGTCTTTTTTACCGACCTTTCTAGGGATCGAAGTCGTTTTTCAACAATATGACATAAGTACTACAAGTTGTTCTTAGACTTTGTGATCGAATCTCAGACCACCTCACAAAACTTGTATATGATGCAATGGTTGTTTTCACTTCTAAAAATTTGTTCGATAGCGAAACCTGAAGATAACATATGATCAAACTGATCTTGAATTAACTCTCATATCATCTTAAGATTCGTGGTTGAGCATAACACAACCTCACAAAATTGGCTTGTGACGTGTGGATCGTCTTCACTTATAAACATTTGTTCACACTGTCTCTTATCCAAAGTGACTTTTTAACGGTTATCAAAGAGTTTTTACACCAACTCATTTTTGCCTAGGTAAAACGAGTTTATTTTGCATTAAAATAATATTAACATTATTATATACATGACATATATACTTATATAATATAGACACCCCTAAAAATATATTATAGACTCATAAATAATTCAAAATTTCAACTTAATTAGAAAAAGTAATAATACATCACCATAATAAAATGTTGCACTCATAGACCGGAAGGACTAAATCAAATGACAATGCCGGTATTGATAAGTTGAACACCTTCACCCAAATTCGAACTTGATACCTTGCATTTGTGTGTGTGAGATTTATGTGGCACTTACAACTTCGTCTATAAAAAAAAAATATCATACTCATAAACTTGTATAAACTACATACATTATCACACCAAATCATAAAAACTTGTATAAAAAATCATTAAAAATAATAAATAAAAGTTTCATAAATTTTTAAAGTTATTAAAAGTAAAACTATAAAAAAATCTTCAAAATCGGATAAAATTTAATTAATTTCTTCCGATTTTGTCTGATTTCAAAGACTTTGCCCCATGTTAACTCGAAATCCATATTTTAAAATGTGAAATCAAACAATATTACAAGTTAAAACTCGATTTTAACTGTGTAGCAAGATGCCCATGTCTTATTGTTTTAATAGTGTTTGGGAAGAATTACATTTTTGTAAACCAAGAAAGGAGAGTGTGGCCATGGGATACGTTAATATGTCTCACCACTTATTAATTAATTACACACAGGAAATAACAGTGACGCATGATGTGGGAACAGCAAGCAACTGTGCATGGAATACTGTGGCAATTCTAACAAGACGCACGCTATTAAACTAGTTATATCCCAGAGATGAGATGACCCACCAACCATTCCATTCCAACAATTTTGAGCACGGAACGATACACATTAAATGTTTACTCTCCGTATCAAGTCTTCCAATACATCATCATTCTTCCAACTCCTACACACGTGTGTAATAATCACTTTATTGTAATTTTTGTTTGTTTCGACTCATGCTAACATATGCCCTAAAACACAAGTACTTGTGGTAAGCACAATAGTACTAACTCTAGCAGCGATATGGTCTCTAAGGATCTATATGTTTGCTAGTTTGTAAAAGTGATGCCTTTGGGAAGGAGCCTTATTCGGCTTTTATACTAGCTGCGACCTTGTAAAAAGCAGAACGCCTCCTCTACGTGGGTTGCCATCTTCCTCTTTGTTAGGGTTGTGGACTGGAGCCGTTACCTTTTTACTCACCCCTTATTCCCATATATTTCTCAAGACGGACTTGGTCAATTGCCATAGGCTCAAGGATCTACCTCGGGTGCATGTATCGAACTTAAGACAAATATGGGTCTTAAGTTTGATTTACAAAGATTGCTTTATATGATATAACATTTAACTAAAAAAAAATTTTAAAAAAAAAATTGGGTCTGGACTGGTGTGGCACTTGCCACACTAGGCCTAGTCTAGGTCCGCCCCTGCGTGGAGGGACCACCCATCTGCTCGGGGAGACATGTGGGCCCTTGGCTGGTGTAAATCCTATGGCAGTACAATCACATTGGATTCTAGTTACACAAGTGAATTACACATTACAATTTTACTCAAAATTTTAAGGTATTACTTATAGGGTTATGATAGAAGACACCTTTTATGAAGGTGTCTTTTATCAAGTTACTCTATGAGCATTTGCGAAAAGACACCAACTTACTTTTAGGAAGGTGTCTTTTATCAAAGTTATAACTAAAAAGTGAAAATCACACCTTAAGGTGTGCCTTGATAAAAGACACCACCAAAGGGTGGCTTGTAACATAACCCTTACTTATATATATATAGGGAGCGTATCCAGTGAGAACCAATATCTATTGTGAGAAACGAGAACTATTAATTACAACCGTTAGATATATTAAACGGCTGAGATTAAAAAAATTCAATAAAACATCGCATCGTCTTTTCTGCACATTATAATCTGCTTTTCGTTATTTTCCGGTGAAAGGTGTTTTACAAGATGGAGAAGGCAGCGGTCAAACCATTCATAGAGAAAGGTACTTTTCATCAAAGGGCACATGAAATTGGAAAAAATCACCATGAAAATCAAATAACCAGCGGCGAAGCTAGCATAAATTTTATGCAGGGGCCAAATTTAAAGAAAAAATAAAATATTTTTAAAATCAACATATTAAATTTAAAGAAAAATTTAATTTTAGTCCAATAAATTATAACTTTTTAGGTTTAGTCACTACAAAAAAATTATTCAATTTTTGCCTAAACAATGAGTGTTTTTGGTCATGTAATCTTGATAACAGTAAATTAAGGACTAAAACTAAATAAATATTAGGAACTTAACTTAAAAATTGAGAGTGTTTTATAGACCAAAACCAAATTTAACCCTAAACTTAAATAATATGTTAGAAAAAAACAATAATTTTTACTTACATGAAATGTAAATTAAAGCAATAACAAAGAAAATAAAAATTGACAATAACTATTTAAAAAAGTTGGGCACAACACGTTTTAAAAAGTTAATTTTATTCATAATTGATTGTATACAAAATAGATTAATAATGTCTTTTTCAATGTAAACAAATAAGTTATTTGCAAAAAAACTCATTATATGTTTAATTTGTTTCTGACTATTGTTTTGACAATTTTTATTCTTACAAAAGTTTTCTCCATATCTGTTATTGAGACCGAAAATGTTAAACTAATACACATAAATCTATCGGTCTCCGTAGTAATTTCTCAACTTTCCTATTTATGTTAATTTTTAACAAATAAATTTGTCTGGGGTAGCTAAATATTTTTTATTTGGGGTAGCTAAATATAAAAACATACCAACCTATTCAAGAATAATATTTTTTTTGGGGTAGCCATGGCTACCTCATGCCAATGAAGGGAACCGCCCCTGCAAATAACCTGCATCACTTAAATCCAAATCACCGATGAAAATCAAATTGATTTGATTTACTTCTGCGATGTAATTGGAAAATAAATTGCTTAATGAATTGAAAAATAAGAAGCTTTTGCAATGGAATTGGAAAAAACTTTTGCGATTGACTTGGAGGTACTCTTCATCAAAGCTTAAAACACTTGTAAAAAAAAAAAATAGCATCAGCTCCATGAAATTGACGAGATGGATGTAGGTGATAGAGTGCCCATAACCCACGCGATGTTTTATTGAAATTTTTTAATCTCAGCCGCTTAATATATCTAATGGTTGTAATTAATAGTTCTCGTTTCTCACAATAGATATTGGTTCTCACCGGATACGCTCCCTATATATATATATATATATATATATATATATATATATATATATATATATATATATATATATATATATATATATATATATATATATATATATATATATATATAGGGGTTTGCTACAATAGACCCACTCATTTTTATGAAGGTCTATTTTAGCAACCAACACCTTTTCACTTGGACACAAAAACCCTTGTTTTTGTTTTTTGGAAAAACTAAAACTAAAGGGTGCAAATGTCATTTTAATTTAAATGTTAGATTTTATTTTTATTTCTATTTATTTTTACGAGAAGCTTCAAAGTCCATTCTCTTTCTTCCTTCATTGTTTTTACAGACTTTCTTCATTCTGTTTTTTTTACAGATCCTTCTTCAAATTAAACAAATTGGTTATTGGAAAATTTCTTAGTTCCGTGGGATCATTTCCGAAATTGAAGTGGCAGGGGAATGGTTATAAAAAACTGAAAACAGTGGATCATCATAAAGAAACTAATAGTGCTACTAATTACAATGGCTGAATTGAATAGGTTGAGCCCTCATTCTGCTTTTGTTGTTTTGCTCATTGTTGAAACTTCCTTGTGTGATTTTTATTGCAGTTGTTGAATTACTAACATTGTGTTTCTTTATTTAGTTTTTTTTTTTTATTGAAAAAGGGAAAGAAACAATGCATGTTACGAAAGAAGTAAAAGTAGCCTCAATAGTTCTGATGAATGCTATGACAAGCATCTATGTGGATGGTGTGGTGCTATTCAGAGACAGCTTCAAAGATCTCAATACAAAATGCAATATAGTCGGCATGTTCGAATAATTATCCCACAATGGTTTGTTTAATTTGAAGAAGGATCTGTAAAAAGACATAAAATGAAGAAAGTCTGTAAAAACAATGAAGGAAGAAAGAGAATGGACTTTTAAGCTTCTCGTAAAAATAAATAGAAATAAAAATAAAATCTAACATTTAAATTAAAATGACATTTGCACCCTTTAGTTTTAGTTTTTCCAAAAAACAAAAACAAGGGTTTTTGTGTCCAAGTGAAAAGGTGTTGGTTGCTAAAATAGACCTTCATGAAAATGAGTGGGTCTATTGTAGCAAACCTCATATATATATATATATATATATATATATATATATATATATATATATATATATATATATCATTTCACTTATATGTTGTTCAACGTCGACTATTTGATCAATGTTAGACCTCTAACTCATCAATCATTTAAATTCAACCTCGTACCCCCTCCATAATTCTAAGACTAACTTTCCATTTTTGCTTATAAATAGAGATGGAGTAGTTTTCATCCATTTTTGCTTACAAGGACCTAAACAATATTTAGCGTTTGAGTAAAAAGATAGTGTTTTCTGTAATAAAAAAAAAGTTATTTTAACCCTATATTAATTTTGTTGTTTGCATAATATAGTGTAATTTTTAATTCTATAATTTTAACCCTACATTGATAGCAATTGAGAATGATCTTTTGAAGAAAATACGGCACGAAGTTGATGATTTTGCTTCAAAAAGTTTTAAAATGATTACTCTTTTTAAGTAGTTAGAAGATTAATATTATCTTGAAGTTGTATTTTGATGTTATTGATAACAAGATGGTTCTTTTTTTATGTTTTTTTTTAAGGGATGGTTCTTTTTTATTTTATTTACATTGATGACTCTTTTTGATGTTATTGTCAAGTTTTTAATATTTACAATTTAAATAAAAGAGGAATCTTTTAGCATATTTGTGTTTTTTTATTAGGGATTTAATTTTTAAAATTAGAACAGAACTTCCAAATTGTTTAAGAGAATAGTTAGGACCCTATCTCTTTACAATTATTTTTTGAGTGAATGATATCTCTTGTAGTACAAGTATTTCTTTAAAGAGAATAAATTTGACCATGTCTTTCCATTCTAATGGAGACATTTTATTTGGTTAGAACTCGGAGTTTGAGGACTGCGTATGCATCCTATCTAATTACCACATGTATGCATGCATGTATCATAAGCTTTAATTTGTTAAATACTTCGAGTAACTAGTTGTAAGTGGAGGACCAAACCAACAAATTACCCATTTATGTAATGTAATAGATTCCAATGCATGCCCGTGAGTTGCTTTACTTGGAAAATATAAGGCATACTTGGCGTGTCCAAATAGAGCTGAACATTATTTTTCCCCCCGCTCAAGAAGGATACATACACACACAAAGATTAAAAATGAAAAGTGTGATAAATTAATTATTGAATGAAGTGTTGATAAAGTTCCTTTGGTTTTTCTCTTGTCTTTTGTTATTTGCATTTCGCAATAGTTTGCTCTGTGCGGGCCGTGGCAATAACTGTATGCCATTGCCTGCAGTTTAAGATTTGTCCCTATTGTATGATATATGCAACTTGTAGTTTCTGAGGAGGCTCAATAAACGAGATACTCCTACCTAGCTGTGTCTGTGTGTGTGTGTCTTAGTGAGGTCCTTGGTTATGCCCTTTCTTTCTCTCAAACGTCCAACATTGAGAATCCATCCTTTTTGTAGTCCTGCCTCATCAATTGATGGGGAAATAATTGGGATGGGAGGTAAAACTTTTTAAAGAGAGGTGTATGACACTGTAATTCTATAATTGCTAGGTGGTAAACTGTCCTATATGGTTTATGATAAAGAATTTTTAAACTTTTTGGTCAAAAAAAGTTATACAATATTGAGTAATTAAAATCACATAATTTAAAAGTGATAAAAGGATATTTCTATTATCATACTTTTTTACGTAATTCTAAACTCCAAATGAACATTTATAAATTCAAGTGATTGAGTTGAAGTAATTAATGATCTTCGTGTTTTTGATGGCTTAAACTTGAAATGTCTCTAATTTTATAGGAACTAAAAACATATTTAGTTTAAAAAAATACTATGTAACTTTTTAAGTGAATTAGATTGCGATAGCTCCTTGAGTCAGAGTATGTTTCAAGATTCATAGTATTAGGAAAGAAGAGAAATGAGAGTAAAATGATTTGTTATTGATGAAATGAGGGTTACAACTAGTATATATACAAGTAGCTAGGAGTATAGTAAGCTATCATGTGCATACAATAGAGCATATAAACCCTAGCTGCTATAACTTGTGCAACAAGTAATGGACCACTAAGTGATCTCAGGATCACTGTGTAATATCCCCCCACAAGTTGGAGGTTGATAAATGTTTATCAAGCCCAACTTGGATAATAAAGCATGAAACGTCTTGGGAAGCAATGCTTTAGTGAAGAAATCAGCAACTTGGTCTTGAGAAGAAACTGGAAGCAACTTGAGTATACCAGAATGAAGCTTTTCTCTAATCAAATGACAATCACTCTCTAAATGTTTAGTCCTCTCATGAAACACAGGGTTAGATGCAATGTGAATGGCACTCTGATTGTCACAATAAAGCACAGGAAGCTTGGTACAGGAGACATGCAAATCTCTGAGAAGGTACAGAATCCACTGAAGCTCACAAGTAGCAGATGCAAGAGCTCTATATTCAGCCTCAGAAGAAGATCTGGATACAGTGATCTGCTTCTTTGTCCTCCTTGAAATAAGAGAGCTTCCTAAAAAGAAACACTGACCAGAAATTGATTTTCTAGTGTCAAGACAGCCAGCCCAATCTGCATCTGAAAAACCTTGGAGGGCAAGAGAAGTGTTTCTGGGAAAGAACAAACCATTGCCTGGACAACCCTTGAGGTATTTTAAGACTCTGAGAGCTGCATGGTGATGAGCTTGAGTTGGTTTAGAGAGAAATTGGCTCAGTTGCTGGGTGATGAAAGTAATGTCTGGCCTGGTAGTGTTAAGATATAACAGTCTACCTACCAATCTTCTATAGGCAGGAATATCATCATAGAGAGGACCAGAATCATGATGAAGCTTAACTGATGAATCTGAAGGAGTGGATACAGGTTTGGAACCTATAGTACCTGAATCATCAAGTAAGTCCAAGCAATACTTTCTCTGACACAGAGAAATCCCTGATTTGGAATGTGCAACTTCAATGCCTAAGAAGTATTTTAACTGACCCAAATCCTTGATTTTAAACAATGAATCCAAAACACATTTGATGTGAGTGAATTCCTGAAGAGAGTTGCCTGCAAGTATGATGTCATCCACATAAACCAAAAGAATAGTAAATGAGGATGATGTTTTCTTCACAAACAAGGAATGATCAGAGGCTGCCTGAATATAATCATGTTGCATGAGAGTGGAAGTTAATCTTTCATACCACTTCCTACTGGCCTGTTTCAAACCATACAAGGACTTCTGCAGTTTACAAACTTGATTTGGTTTATCAGTCTTAATGCCAGGTGGAACTATCATGTATACATCTTCTTGAAGTTCACCATGAAGAAAGGCATTATTAACATCAAGCTGATGAATGTGCCAGTTATGAATTGAAGATAAAGCAATGACCAGTCTCACAGTTGTAAGCTTGGCAACTGGAGAATATGTGTCAAAGTAATCCAAACCTTCAATCTGATTGTATCCTTTGGAAACAAGCCTAGCTTTGTATCTCTCAATGGAACCATCAGCATGAAACTTGATTTTATATATCCATCTGCAACCAATAGGCTTGACATTTGGAGGTAAATCCACAAGTTTCCAAGTACCAGTTTTCTCAAGAGCTTGAAGTTCAGCTTGCATAGCATTCTTCCAACAATCAAATTTACTTGCTTCAGCATATGATGTGGGCTCAGATTGAGAGTGAAGGGACATAACAAAAGAAGAATGAGTATTAGATAACATGTGATGAGAAACATAATGTGAAATTGGATATGTGGATGCATGAATGTTATTGCAAACATAATCTTGCAAATAAGAGGGAGTAGTAATATTTCTGGTGGAATATCTGGGAACAAAAGGAGCAACAGTTGAGAGGAAGGGACAGATTCAACAATAGGAGGAGGTTGTGAAGAAGAAGTAGTAGTAGGTGGAGAAATAATGTCATCAAAAATGGGAGGTTGTGAAGGAGAAGTGTCAACAGAAGGAGAAGGAGAGTGATGAGAGAAATACTCCCAATCAGGTGAAGTAGAAGAAGGTGAATGAGGATAAGGGATATGATTTTCATGGAAGGTCACATGCCTAGAGACAAAAATTTCTCTGGAATGGAGATCATATAATGTGAAACCTTTATAACCTGCCTTGTAACCCAAGAAAATGGATTTTCTAGCTCTAGGTTGTAACTTTGTTCTATGAGATTGTAAGGTGGAAGCATAACAAAGGCATCCAAAAACTTTGAACAAAGAAATGTTAGGAAGTTTATGATGAAGCATGAAATAAGGGGAGTGATTTTGTAAGATAGGTGTGGGAACTCTATTAATAAGGAAGACTGCATGGTGAATAGCATAAAACCAAAAAGAGGGTGGAAGTTTGGATTGATACAATAAGGCTCTTCCAACATTTAAAATATGTTGATGTTTTCTTTCAACCCTACCATTTTGTTGTGGGGTTTCAACACAAGATTTTTGATGAATAATACCATGAGATGCATAAAATGAAGGTAAATTGAATTCAGGGCCATTATCAGATCTTATGAACTTGGGGGTTGTATGAAAATGATTTTTAATCATGAGAATGAAGTTCTGGACATGACTAGATACTTCAGATTTGGTTTTAAGAAGAATAACCCAAAGGAATCTGCTATGGTCATCTAAAATGGTAAGAAAGTACCTATGTCCATGCACAGAAGTGACAGATAAAGGACCCCAAATGTCTAAATGTACAAGTTCAAAATTGATGGAAGCATATGAAGAACTAGAGATAAAAGGTAAATGCTTATGCTTGGCAAAATGACAAAGATCACAAGTATCTTTATTATTGAAAGTAATATCAGGATACAAAAGAGACATTTTGGAAAGTCTTTGATTAGACAAATGACCAAGTCTAAAGTGCCACAAGGCATCATTAGGTACAAAATGATCATTTTTATTACAACTGAAAGGTAAAATAACATTGCAAGAAGCACTAGAAACAGAAAGTGACTCAATATTTGAAGCCTTGCATGAAGGATAAAACTTGTACAAGCCATCCACTTGTTTAGCCAAACCAATCATCTTCAAAGACTGTGTGTCATGTATGATACATTTGTCAAGATAAAATTGAAAGAAACAAGACAATGATTCACATACTTTGGCTACAGAAATAAGGTTGAGTTTAAAATGAGGTGAATAGAGAACATGATGCAATGTAAACTTGGGATTGAAAGAGACAGTGCCAGCATGATAAGCTAATACCAAATTACCATTAGGTAAAGAGACATACATAGGTTTGATTCTATAAAATGAACTGAAATATGAAAGATCACAACAAATATGCTCATTTGCACCTGAGTCAATGAGCCAAAAAGAAGGTTTACTTGTGGAAGAAGAAACAGAAGCAGATATACTTGCAGAAGCATCAGGTGTTGCAATGCTGGTGGAAGTGACATGATTTGAAGTAGCTTGTGAAGGAGGAGATGCTGAAACAACTAAGTTTGATTGTTGTAGCATGGATACAAGCTGAGCAAGCTGCTCTTGAGAGAAACCAGCAGATAAAGAACTTGCAGAAGCACCTGAACCAGAAGAAGATGAAGTACCAGTTTCCATATCTTCTTGACAAGCAGCATTTGCATTGGCACGAGGCATGGATCTATTGTTAACATTGGGGTAACCATGCTTCATGTAGCGAAAATCCACAGTATGATTTGTACGGTTGCAGAAAGTACAAAACCTAGTTGGTTTATTACCATAGGAACCTTTACCACGCCCTTGAGGTTTCCTTGATTCAGAAGCATTAATTTGAACAGAGGAATCTTCAGAAACACTTAATGAAGTGAGAGAAGCATGATTACTCTCCTCTTGAACAACCAAAGAGTAAACCTTGTTCAAAGAAGGAAGAGGATCAAGAAGAAGAACTTGAGTTCTCACCACAGAAAACTGATCATTCAAACCAGTTAAAAACTGCATTATTTGATCTTCATTTCTATGATACTTAGCAGTTCTTGAAGCAACACAACGACAGGGATGAACACAAACACAGTTAGGGATTGGTCTGTGTGAAGATAACTCTTCCCAAAGAGATTTCATTTCAGTGAAATACTCTAAAACACTCTTAGAACCTTGCTTCAAGTTGTTAATTGATGAACGCAAATTTGCAATACGAATACGATCAACTTTGGAAAATCTTTCTTTCAGATCAAGCCATACCTCAAGAGCAGTGTCACAAAACACAATAGTTGGTGCAATAGATTCTGGCACCGAATTGATGAGCCAAGATTGAACCAGATGATTACAACGTTCCCAAGCTGAACGATTCAAATCATCTTCATCGGGCATTGGAATTGAACCATTGATGAAACCTAATTTGTTCTTCGTTCCTAAAGAACGCTCAACAGTGCGGCTCCATGCAATGTAATTGGAACCAGTAAGCTTAGGAGTAATAGAAAGAGAATTAGGATTCTCACTAGGATGAACGAAGTAAACAGATTCAGTATCAGGAGATGAATTACGAGGCGCCATGGAAATTAAGAGAAGAATTCAAGTTGCAGAAAAACAGAGTATGAAAAAGCTTCAATGAAGAAGATGAAGAAAAGCAAGAAATTGGTGCAACTGTGAAAATCAACGGCGTAACAAGGTTGAAACAACCACAAGAAGCAAGAATCACGGTGGAAAACAAGAATCAACACCGGAAAGAACAAGAACCAACGATCAAAATGATGATCGGAGAAGAAAGTGCAGCGGAGAAAAACGGTTACAAAACCGTTATTGGATCGTAACAACCTTTCTCCTATGGAGAAAAGGCTCATGATACCATATTAGGAAAGAAGAGAAATGAGAGTAAAATGATTTGTTATTGATGAAATGAGGGTTACAACTAGCATATATACAAGTAGCTAGGAGTATAGTAAGCTATCATGTGCATACAATAGAGCATATAAACCCTAGCTGCTATAACTTGTGCAACAAGTAATGGACCACTAAGTGATCTCAGGATCACTGTGTAATTCCAAAAATCTAGGTTGCGATAGCTCCTTGAGTCAGAGTATGTTTCAAGATTCATAGAGCATCAACTAAGGTGCTTAGAGCAATTCCAACAACTTTTTCACCCGGTCTATCAAAGTGTACCAACAAAATATCAACTATTTATCCGTTCATTATTGGAGTCCGCCAACTTGAAGTGTATAGTTGCTTCAACAAGCAACTTTCATGAGGCAAAAGATGATATAAGACCCAATATAAATAAAATATTAATATATGAGTTAGAGTTGTGAACCCAATATGCGTTCATAAGAGATGCTCTATTAGAGCAAAAAATAGTTGCTTCAAGATAATGTGATTTTATGGACTTCACTTAAGATACTAGAAATTGGGCCAAGGCGCAAGCCTAGGCGGACTCCTTGCCCATCTCTCGTACGCGCCTAGTCCACATACACCAACTACACACATAGGATCCTTGCGATCCGTAACGCCTCCCAACATCAATATCCCTCAACGGTAGCCAATTTAGTCTATTTAAATCTATCGTTCGTAACAACTTTGTTGAGGCTTTCCAACGACTATCTTCTCAACCATATACGTTCCTTCACTGCAAAGCTACGTACAAACTCTGCTTAAAACATCTTTCATTATTGCTCTCTTACTAATTAGAACGCCAACGTACTTGTAAATACTCTCAACTTTCAACTAAACAAATCATTGTTCCAAGCTTGATCAATCACTCTCGAACACCTTAAATCACTAATGTTGGGTTGCACCATTAAAAATGTTCTTAAAAATATTATCCATCAGATAAATCCTTACATCGACAACGAAAGTTAAACTCTCGTTTTGTAAGCTATGAATCGATTGATTATATGGACTATCATATGCTGGGAAACTGCCAAATAATTTGTGAACTAGCAAATATCTACAAATTAGATTACTACAATATTAGCACATGTTCATTTTAATAGTATATTTTTGAATTAGTTGTATGACAGGTCGTGCACTGCACTGGTTGAATATGACGTGAACAATGTATTATAGAGGGGTGGCATTCAATATCTGACCCATTTTAGGACTCCTTTTTCAGAATATCAGTTTCACTGCCTTCTCAGCTGCCACATATCCCCTTCTCTCTCTTTCTAATTTCTATCCCTCCTCCACACACGTACATTCACTGTTCCATTCTACCAAATCTCATTTATTTCTCTCTTCTATCAAGTTTTTAGCAATATATATAATTTATTCTCACTCAAAACAATATATTAACTGCTCCCTTCCTCTGCCTCTTTACTTTACATACCCTGAGAAAATGAGCAGAACTAGTAAAATGAGTCTCAGCTGTCGCAAGTATACACAAATAATCATATACATCATTCTCTTTGCTTCAACTTCCATTTTCATGGCTCAAGGTTAGTCTATTTACCTTGCTTGCTTCTATAATCCAATATGATGTTCTATTCAATATTCCAAGTTGTAATATTCTTATTTTTAACCATGTCTATAAAATTATTATCTATGCAGGAAGACCAATTTCCAATCTCAATGAAGTTGCAAAGGTATTACTCATAAATCATATATATATATATATATATATATATATATATATATATATATATATATATATATATATATATTTTATATCTCTATGGTTCCATTATATCTCAATATATATTTTATGCATGTGCAGAATAGCATGGAAGAGAATGGATCAATGCTAGCTGAGAAACTTCAAATAGGGTCAAGGCCTCCAAAGTGTGAAAGAAGATGTAGAAGTTGTGTGCATTGTGAAGCAGTTCAAGTACCTATTGTACCATCAAAAGTTCAAATCCATAGAAGCCATTATGATTCAGCAGCTTATTCATCAAGAGGGGATGGTCTTTCAAACTACAAACCTATAAGTTGGAAGTGCAAATGTGGGGACTACTTTTTCAACCCTTAATTGACTCAAAATTGGATCGCCCATATTTATTTATTTTGGAATAAATAAATACTCCAAGTAGTATATATTAATTAATTTTTGTCTCTCTCTATCTCTCAGCATGTTGCCTCTCACCTTGTATATGGTAGATATTTGGCAACTATAGTACATATTAATTTATGACTTCTTTTTGCTTTAAAGACTCGTTTGTAAGCATTTGTTATTTCTCTCTGTTTCCCTTTTTTCATTATTATGTATTGCAATTTCAGATTAGAAATTACTAGCATGTTATTGCATTTGTTAAGTGAAAATGTGAAATGGTAAGATGAGATTTTACTAAGATTGCATAAAGAAGAAGTGAAGAAGAGGAGAAGTAGTGCAGTGTGTCAGAGAGAGAGAGAGAGTTGTGTTTTCGTATCCTACAAGATTAAGATTTATGCATCAGGATGATTGATGATATGAGCTAAAAAGCAACCGACCTCGAAGGAATAGAGAGTGGATACGACAGCAACAGCACATATACTATTTACTATAGCCTAGGTAGGATCTCTCATTACTCACTAATGTTCTTTCTTTCTCATTGGTTACGTTTGTTTTGTTGGATTCAAACTTACCTTAGCTGACACAAATATTTCAGTGATAACAACAAAACGTAGTACTAATTAATTTTCAAAGTTGGATTTGGTGGGTTGAACCAATTTCTGTCTAATTAACATCATGAATGCCAAACACATGATTGTGTTAAAAATGTAAATGTAAATTGTTTTTCTTAGAAAATATTTTAGTGCACATTTTTGTAGTATCAATCAAATTCTAACTAGTATGTGAGTATTATTAATTTTTTGTTAAATTAATGTACTGTACTTGTATCTTAACTTGTAGTACAATAGTATCACTTTTCCGGAAACAAGTATTGTTTTTTTTAATGAATCAATTCTGATAACTTAGTATCAGTAACATATCTTTACCTAACATTGAAGGAGAGAAAGACTTGGGTGATTCTCTCAGTTAGTTGCATTCACTTTTTATTTTCTCTCACTTTTGGTATTATTATTCACTCATAGTCTCATTTTCCCCTTTCCAGTTAGTTTTTCAACACTTTTGCTTAGCTGACACAATTATTTCAGTGTTGAACATTTAAGATGATGCATAAAATTAGCTAGCTATGTACCTGAGAGAAGTAAAGGTAAATATAATGGAAGTGGGATTTGGTTGCGTTGGATCAGTTTTTGGTTTAGGAAGGCATAATAATAACACCAGGACTGCTAAACACACAAATTTAAAAATCAAATATAAAAAATGTCATGATATTTAATAATTTGATATCTGTGATATTAGTTGTAATCACATACATTTAAATCAACAATGGTTGTTCGATCAAGATCAAACAATTTAAATTTAATTTCGGTATTTTAAATAATGAAATAAAAACAAAGCTTTCTCATGATCATATGGAATCTAAGTTTCCAAAACTTTAGAGCACCAGGGTTAAAGTAAAATATTTTTATTGAACTCACAAAAAAATTTATAGACAAAAATTGTTACACTTGTATTTTTTTTGGCACAATCCTTACATTTTTTTTATCTTCAAGCAGCCTATCAATTAAAAATTCATTTTTTAAAGGTGAATAAGTGAGATCTCCCTATCAATTTAGCTTAACTCACGGGGACAATCCTTACACTTTTGTTATTGTGTTACTTAATACCCATTTTTCAAGTTTAAATTTAGTGTTTACTTACAAAGCTTTTAATTAGTGTCATTACTTCCTAAAATGGTTACTTTAAAATTTACAATTTTCTATTAATAAAAATGTCTCTTAATAAGTGTATTCAAAAGCCTAATATTGAGGGAGGACAACAAATAGCTTATTCTTACTTCTAAGTTGGATTGCATATTTGCATTCACTTTGTGTGTCTTCTTTTGGTCCATACACTGTAAAGTAATTTAATGTCACTCTTTATTTGCTGCTTACACTATAGTACCAAATTATAAGGAATACTTGCCATTCAATTTTGTCATCAGTATACTTTGATTAGGCTGCAATCCCGGGTTCATAGCTATACAAGCTTGTCATCACTCATGGACAAATTCAAACCGATGTTCATGGAATTTTCTTGGAGCCACTACAACTTCAATTTGAAATTAAAATGTGAGTGATTGCTCCATCTAGAAATGAGTTCAATAAAAGATTTTTCTTCGGATTCTATGTATAAGAGAAAGTTCGGTCAACATAAATTGATGTATTTAGTTCAAAATTTAGACTACACATAAAGACATATTATTTTTTAATAAAATCGCATATTCTATCGAGGACCTCAAAATTTGCAAATTCCACCATCACTTCGATTGACATTCATACAGGGTCAGCATGTAAGTGCAACAAGGCCCTTGGCAGAGGGCCTTCAACTTAGAGGACATCAAAATTTAAAAAGAGGAAAAAACATTGTACCTACGGCCAAAATCCGTCTCTAAATATTCTTTTTCCGTAGGTAAAAGTCCTAAGACCAATTTTGCTTTCAATTGTGCATTGTCTATAGATAAATGTCTATTTATCTATAGGTAAAAGTCATATTTAAATCACTGTTCATACATTTTTAACTACAACTTAGTTGTCTGTCACTATAAGTCGTGTTATATATATTTTTTTTTGATTCTTTTTATACATAAAATTGTCAAGATTATAACGGGACCTCCAAATTGTAAGGGACAATCGTGCACTCACAGTGTGGACAATTTAACAAAAGCTTATGGCAGCATCAAAGTTGAATGATATGATGTGTTATGTATCGAATCATAATTCATCTAGCACTATGAATAACATCAATACACTTGGTTTGTAAACAAGTTTAGGGCTGTGTTCACTTGTCACATATTGTTTTGGACTTCAATCAATACACTCTTTTCTTTAAATGTTTTCCTTTGTCAAATTTATAACCTGTTTTTTTCTTTTTGTAATAATATTGACAACCCTTGTACACCAACTATCTATCATCGACACTTTTTTTTAAAACTGTGTTCCATGTCTAACACATGTTCATGTCCGACACTAATACAATAACTTTATTCGAATTATTACAAATGTATAGTGTCTCTTAGTGTTTCACGGTACAACAACATTTTTGAAATGTTTTTGAGTTGTTGGTTGTGTTTCTTTCTCACCTTCAGTATGGCGTTGATATTCGAATAAGCTCATATCTGCATCTATTGATTCGTTTTCATCCTCCTCTTCCTTGTCTTCTTCATCAATCATGTCCTCTACATCCTCCGGTTCTTCTTCTTCCACCGTATTTTCTTCCATGACAATTTTAGTTTCTCTCTCTTTTGCATCACCCATCAATTCATAGGGTTTTTTCATCCATAACTGCAACCCTTTTCTTCCAAGTATTTTGTTCTCATGTGAGTGTTTGAGTTGGTATAGCAACCAGATACCAACAACAATTAAAGTAAATATTTGAAGACCTTGTTTTACCTTGTAGCCATTTGTCCTCGGGTTTCGGTTAGGGGATTGCTTCAACATCTTTTTCTCATAAATTTCTCTTGCAAGTATATCAACAACACATGTTCTAGTTGCTTTTCTGTAAAGGAAGAATGGAATGGATGCAATTAAAAACATATAAATTAAACAAAGTAAGGCACAGTGAACGCAAGGTTTGTGATTTAAAGTGTGACAAGTAACTTGTTTGCATCTACTTGAACCTATTTCTTCAATTGAGCGGCGATTTGCGATTGGGTGATTTGCGGCGATTTGCGATTTGCGATACGATTCATCAACAAAAGGGATATTGCGACTACTAGAAATTCCTTCAATTGAACCATCATCATCACTCACTTGCTTTGTTTTTATGTGACTTTACGTGTGCCTGGATTGTTTCTTTGAGCTTTTGGTGTCCTTTTCATTGATACGTGTTTCAATTCACATCCACATCTTTTGCATTGGTTTGGTGTGCTAAATCAGGTTACTCCATGTGATCTTTTATAGTTATTTTGTTCGCCTTTGATTGTTTATTGGTGTTGCTATTGTTCATGAAATTGTCCGTCATTCAGAGATTAAAGATGCCTTTTGCCTGTTTGATATGAAAAAAGAGCTTTGTTTTTCCCTTTTAATAAGGAGTATTTGTTTTTCCCTTTTAATAAGGAGTATTGGTTTTCCCTTTTAATAAGGAGTAATATTTTCCCTTTTGATAAGGAGTTTTTGTGGCTATTAGAGACAATGAGTTGCATAGCTTGGAATTGTCGTGGTCTTGGAAACCCAAGGACAGTTTGTGCATTCAAAAAGCTTTTACGAGATAAAAACCCCACTTGTGTATTTCTTTCAGAAACTAAGAAAAAAGATTTTGAGATGAATAAATTTCGAAATATACAAGGTTTATCTGGGGTTGTTGCTGTTAATTGTGTTGGAGAAGGTAAAAGGCGTGCCGGTGGTCTTGCAATGTTTTGGAAGGAAGGGGTTGAAGTAGAGGTATTATCCCTTTCCTCTAATCATATTGATATCCTAATTGCTATTGAGGATGGAGATGAGAAATGGAGGCTTACTGGGGTATATGGTTTTCCGGAATCTCAAATGAAGTATAAAACATGCGAGTTAATTGACCGTTTAGCATTAGTGGAAAGCACCGATAAGTGGCTTGTAATGGGTGATTTCAATATGATTCTTTCACATGACGAGAAGGAAGGTGGAAATTTTGGTAGCTCCCAATTGATTTCAATTTTTCGAGACACCCTTCAAAATCATAATCTATCTGACTTGGGTTTTGAGGGTGACAAATTTACTTGGCATAATAGACAAGATGGTGCTTCTAATATTAAGGCTCGCCTTGATAGGATGGTAGCTACACCAGCCTGGTCTTCGTTTTATCCTTCGGCTTCAGTGGTGCATTTAACAAGGTATGCTTCAGATCATTTGCCTTTGTGGTTGCGACTTGTTTCTAGGAAGCCAAAGAAAAAACAAAATTTTCTTAAACTACAACGATTTGAAGAATGTTGGTTGCGTGATAGTGGAATTTTGGAAGCAGTTAAGGGTGCTTGGGAGATGACAGGGAATTCTATGTCTGATAAAATCAATCATTGTGTGAATGACCTTTCTAAATGGAGTAAAGATCGTTTTGGCGATGTTCCCAATCAGATAAAAATTACTCAAGAGAAGTTGGATGATCTTAATAAACAATCTCACCAAGAGGGAGTAATGTCTGAAATTAGAAAAATGGAGGCTAGATTGAATGATTTGCTGGAAAGTGAGGAAATTTGGTGGGCCCAGAGGTCTCGAGCTTTGTGGTTAAAACATGGAGATAAAAATACTAAATTTTTTCATCAAAAAGCTTCTCATAGAAAATCTAGAAATTGGGTGGACACTATTTGGGATGACCATGGGGAAAAATTTGATGATGAGGAAGACATTGCTAGAGTTTTTAATAATTTTTTTCAGGATCTTTTCTCCACCAGTCATCCTGAAAGAATTTCTGAAACTGTGGAAGTGGTCAAAGATAGACTATCAGATTCTATGCGTAACATATTGGAAGCAGAGTTTACAGAAAATGAGGTTTTCTTAGCCGCTAAAAACTTAAAACCTCATGCTGCTCCAGGTCCTGACGGAATGCCTGCTTTATTTTATCAACAGTTTTGGAGTATAGTTGGTAAAGATGTGACTTCTTTTGCTTTGGAGATTCTCAACCATGGTGGAAATCCTAGTGACATTAATTACACTTATATTTGCCTCATTCCAAAAAAGAAAAAGCCCAAGGTGCCAGGTGATTTTCGACCTATTTCTCTTTGCAATGTAGTTTTCAAAATAATAACAAAAACAATTGCTAATAGGTTGAAACTGATTCTTCCTGATATCTTTGGAAAATTTCAAAGTGCTTTTGTACCGGGACGATTAATTACTGATAATGCCTTACTAGCTTTTGAATCTTTTCATTACATGAGGAAAAAAAACAAAGGTAAGAAGGGGTATGTGGCACTAAAGTTGGATATGTCAAAGGCATATGATCGTATCGAGTGGAATTTTTTGATAAAGGTGCTTCAGTCTATGGGTTTTTCACAAAAATGGCAGAACTTAATTTTTAATTGCATTTCCACGGTATCTTTCGCTGTGTTGCTTAATGGAAGTCCTTGTCAGAAGTTTTGTCCTCAGCGCGGTCTCCGTCAAGGGGATCCTTTGTCTCCTTACCTATTTATCTTATGTGCCGAAGTTTTTTCTGGGCTTCTAAATAAGGCACAAGAGGAAAAAAGTCTTCATGGAATTAAAATTGCTAGAGGGGCTCCAAAAATTAATCATTTATTTTTTGCAGATGATAGCCTCATTTTTTGTAGGGATTCTTTTCAAGATGCTCAAACCATTCAGGGAGTGCTTAATTCTTATCAATCTGCTTCTGGGCAACTTATCAATTTGGATAAATCAGAAATCTCTTTCAGCCGAAATGTACCTGATGATCGTAAAATTTTGTTCCAAGGTTGGATGCAAATTAAGGCTGTTGAGTGTCACTCGAAGTATTTGGGGCTACCAGCTTTTGTTGGTAGGTCTAAGAAACAAGTTTTCGATTTTGTCCAAGATAAGGTGTGGAAGAAGCTGAAAGGTTGGAAAGAAAAATTTCTGTCAATTGCTGGGAGAGAAGTTTTAATCAAATCAGTGGTTCAAGCAATTCCTACGTATGTGATGAGTTGTTTTCTACTTCCAATGAGTTTATGCGAGCATATTGAAAGCATGATTAGCAAATTTTGGTGGGGCAGCAAACAAGGTGAGCGTAAAATTCATTGGATTAAATGGGAGACATTATGTAAAGAAAAAAAGAAAGGTGGAATGGGGTTTAGAACATTCCATGATTTTAACCTTGCAATGTTGTCTAAACAAAGTTGGCGAATCATGCACAATGACGACTTATTGATCTCTCAATGTTTGAAAGCAAGATATTTTCCTAGAAGTACTTTCTTGAGAGCTTCAATCGGTTATTGTCCAAGTTATACTTGGAGAAGTATTTTGCAAGCTCGTGTGGATGTTATTGAGAAAGCAGGTCTTTGGAGAGTAGGGAATGGTCACCTAATTCATATATGGGAGGACAATTGGCTTCCTTATCAAAATGGTCACAAGATTTGGTCACCAAAACCTTCTAATTGTGATATTATGTTTGTTTCAGATCTCATTCATGACGATATTCGATGTTGGAATGTTCCTTTAATTAATGAAATTTTTCTCCCCTTTGAGGCTCAACAAATTCTTCAATTGCCAATTTCTTTCTCTCAATCACAAGATGAGTTTGTGTGGGGTGCTTCACGATCTGCTATTTTTTCTGTGAAGAGTGCATATCGTTTCTTAAAGGCAAGGCGTGAGATACTTGTCTCCCATAGCTCAATACAGGACATTGACCAGCAAGTTTGGAAAAAATTGTGGAAAATAAAAAGTATTCCAAGACACATACATTTTGCGTGGAGGATTTTACATGAAAAACTACCACTCAAAAATGATCTTTTTAAAAAAGAAATCAGTTGTGATCCATTGTGTGTTTTTTGTGGGCAGCATAATGAAACAATTTCACATCTCTTTATGGATTGTCATTGGTCAAAGCATATATGGTTTGCTTCCTCCTTGGGTGTGATGTTCAATTCACATGCTTCTAGGTACATGCCCTTCCAAGAGTGGTTGAAAAGAATTATTATTGAGGAAAATGAGGAAATTATAGTTAATGTGTTGGCCTTGTGTTATGAAATTTGGTGCACTAGAAATAAAAAATGTTTTGAGGGGACTGAAGTTGATGTGACTACCACTGTACATAAGGCACAAAGATCTATTGCTAATTTTAATAGTGCTAATACGGTGTTGTTGGAGACGTTAAATGGAGGTCCAAACTTACCTATATCTGATGTTCACTGGACACCTCCCGATAATGGTTGCTATAAGCTAAATGTTGATGCAGCAGGTCCAATAGAGGGAGGTAAGTGGGGTATTGGTATTGTTGTGAGAGATTATGAAGGTATTGTGGTTGCTGCTAGTTGTTGTCAAGTCTTTTCATTACCAGATTCAGAGGTAGCAGAAGCTTTAGCTATGCGGAAGGGTTTGGAATTTGCAAAAGACATGTTTTTTCTGAATCTTATAGCGGAATCAGATGCTTCTAATGTGGTTCGAGCGCTGAACACTCATCAACAACATCCCAACTATGTTGGATCTATTATTGGAGATTGCATTAATTTTAATGTCTTTTTTAGTAGTTTAAGATTCTTGCATGTTAGGCGCGAGGCTAACCAAGCTGCTCATTATCTAGCTCAATACTCTCTTCATAATCCCGATTGTATATGGATTGAAGAGACCCCGCCTTGTATTTCCGCAGTCTTGGCTTTTGATTTATTGCCAGACTTTTGTTAATGAAATTTTATTTATCGTCAAAAAAAAAAAAAAAAAAAGATTTAAAGTGATCAAACCTTCAACCAAAAGAGAAGACTAGTATATTTTTGGCTTAATTGCATGTTTGGTCTCTTATGTTTATTTTAGATTTCAAATTGGTCCTTTATGTTTTAAAAGTTTCAAGTTGGTCCCTTATGTTTTAAAATTTCAAGTTGGTACAAAACTTTACTCACATTTGAATAAGTTAGTCCCTTCCGTCAGTTGACCGGTTAAAGATTTGGGTTCACCATATGGGTGGTGGAATTTAACTTATTTAAAAAATCAATTTTAAAATATTTTTTTAATTTTTCTATTTTATTAAACTCAATATCATGTCGTGGAAGGGACTAACTTATTCCAACGTGAGTAACGTTTTGGACCAACTTTAAAACTTTAAAACGTAAAGGACCAACTTAAAACTTTTAAAACAAAAAGGACCAACTTAAAACCTAAAATAAACATAAGGGGTCAAACATGCAATTAAGCCTATATTTTTTTTAGTGTCTAACAACTTCAAATAAGGTCAAATTGATAGAAAATGTTCGAGTTTGACATTTGATTGGAACAATATTTAAGTGGATTTTATTTACATTTCGACCGAACTTTAGTTATTAGTGTCAATTTCTCATAGTTTATAAATGTGTTTATTGTTCCTCTCAAAAAAAAATGTGTTTATTGTCGTCCCCTTCTTTATTTTCAACTTGAAATAATATTTTGGTTTCTCCATTTTTAAATATGGGATTCCATTCCCTTTATATACCTTGCCACCTTCATTCATGTTAGTTTGGACTAGAAAATGTGTTACAACTTTCTTTTTCCAATTGCATTGATCAAATTTAGATATACTCCTATGAAATCCATTGTTTATAGTCCAAATTAGCAATGTCGTAACATTAATGCGACATGTCATAAAAAAAAATGCGACATGTCATAAAGATAAGTCTTAAATTGAGTTGTGGAAAAACACTGAAACTTATAAAACACAAGGGGAGTAAAATCTAAAATCTCATAGGAGTGTGATAGTGAAATTTTGTTAGACCTTAATGGCCATGGGTCGACATTGATACTCCAAAAATAATAATAATCTAAAATCACGATTTTTTTTCCAAGAAAAACTAAAATCACTTTTGTTAAAATAGGGAACTAAATTCGAATTTATCAAAAAATATACATGGTATTTACATTATATCAAGTAAGCTACGAAGTATGAACACAAAATAATATGGTTTATTATTACTTATAAGTATAAGCCATAGTATTTAACTGTGTAAATTAAAAAATGGAAAAAGAGTTAAGGCACATAAAATAAGCCACTGCATATTCTATAATCAGACCAATCAAAAGAAAACACAAACAACCAAGAGTTCTAAATGAGAAAATAGAAGGCTCAAATCTCAATTAATAACATGCCGGAAAAAAAAAAGTGTGTAAAAGATGATTAAACGGTTATAAACTTACAAAGTCTGTAGAAGCTAATGTTAGGTAGGAAGAGATGGAGATATCACCAATTGGCAGTGGCTAAGACAGTGAGAAAAAAATAGAGTATGTATGTCACTGTGCTATAGCTCAGATTCTGTATCTAGTGGAGCAAAGCAAAGCCAAATAACACAATCATATTGAAAGAGAAAGAATATGGTAAACGCTCGTGAACGACATGGATGTCACGGGGCAGTCAAGTATATCCGAAATACAATTATGATTGATTTTGAGAGTGTGTGTGTGTGTATATATATATATATATATATATGTATGTATGTGTGTATATTAGGGTTAAATGTAATTAAAGAATGTGATATGTCATAAAAAAATAAATCTCAAACTAGATTGTGACTTAGGGCACAAGTTAGCATAACCTTTTACAAAACTATTCTTCACTAATGATATAGAAAAAATAAATTAAAAAATTGAAAGAAGTGAGAGTAATAAACAGTTGAGGGTATAGTATGAAAATAAGAATTTAATGTTTTATTGGTATTATAAAACGACTTAAAATTTGAGATAATTTTTTTCTCCAAAACGACTTATAATTTAAGACAGATTGTCAATTAATATTGTTTTACAGGTGTGTATTTTAGAGAGAGAAATAGTTTACTAGTATGTTTTTATCATACTTATCACAAGTTGTAGAAAAAATGCAACATATTTAGGAGTAAACCAAAACATAGCAATTTTTATTTAGGAGTAAACCAAAACATAGCAATTTTAAGGGAAAAATGCTGAAACTGTTAGGCCGAACGTCATGATCGGGGTTCGAACCCTGGTACCTCCACTTTGTATGTGTGAGTGACTTTGCCATCTCGTCTGTCTAAAAAAAACCATTATAGATTTTAAAGAGATATAATATAAAAATTTGTTTTTAGAAAGGATAACAAAATCTCAACCGGCGCCAATTAAAAGGTCATGTAAAATGGTCATAGTAAAAAGGATAACAAAATCTCAATCGGCGCCAATATTTTGAGATGATGGTAGTAGTTAGTATTATTAATTTTTTTGCTAGAAAAAAAAAAAGTAAACTTAATTGTGGGTCCTCTAAAATTTTAAAGGAAATCTCATAAAAAATACGATTTTTTTCATGACAGTCTTTAGCCATATGGAGGGTTGTAATTGTTTTGCCTGAAGCATACTTAAGGCAATTGTTCATCCTGAATGTTCTTACAAGGCGATGCCTGGCTTTTGCGTTGTCTTTTTGGAAAGGCTTGCATGGTGTGAGCCTTGAATAGATGTCCTACATATGAGATATCATATGAACATTCTATGACCTGTGTGGTGGTTGTGCTGTGATGCATAAAACGTGAGTTATAGTTTCGTATTGGATAAAAGAATTGATGTTGAACAACATATAAATGAGATAGTTCATAAACCAAAGACTTGCAATCTCACTTGTGTGGTTGTTCATAGTTCAATGTTTTAAACAATGTTTGCTTTGAAATGGAAGTGCCACCAATTCACTAGCAGAGTAGCCAGGCTGGATGCAGTGTTTTCTTTGGAGTATTAGATAGTTGACTTCCTTTAGATTCGAATTCAAATAATCTCTAATATATAACAACAAAAATGGTTATGGTTAGCAGGTAACGAAATGTTGTGGTCAGGTCACTCAGCACTAGGGGTCGAGTTTGTCTGTGGATGTTGCAGAATGTGTTATTCTGACCCCAATATTGACTCGAAAACAATATATCAGTTCAGAAATAATTGATGCAAGTTTGTCTTCTAAAGAAAACGAACATAACTGTTACATTACTCCATAAAAATAGGGGGGAAAGGCTTGAAAATATAATTACTCCAATGAGATGAGATGCTTATCTGTAACAATGAGTGCAAATCGATAATGATTATTGAAGCATTACTCCATGACATGCTTATATGAATAAATCCTCCATTCTTAATGCTGTGTAACTCGTACAAACCCAAAAATGACTTTTATTTTGAATTGATAAACCCATTGCATCCAAAAAGGAAACACAATGCCATCAATTTTGTAAACCAGCAATGGGTAGCAAAAGTTTGAATTCTAACAACTAGAACTACTCTTGAAACGAAGTAAAAGGACAAGGATGAGATATTAGAGCAACGTCTCTTTGTTTTCCTAACACATTCTGATATAGTACAATTCACACTGCACTTTCATCCCATAACTCTTGCTAATGCTAATGCTTTCTATTAGAAGGCTTCGAGCGGACTTTCAGGTGCGCATTCCATTGCAATAGCATCCATACTATTGACGTTCCTGTTATTATAAACACTAGATTAGATTAGATTAGATATTAAAATAAGCCGTATCCATGAGTAAATAATGCTGAAATAAGAGGGCAATAATAAGTGAGACTGAGTAAGTTCCAGAATTATAATGGGCTGGAAAGTATACAGTAGAGGACATATATTTGGATACAAGTTTTGTTGTTTATTTTACTTTCTTTTTAGTTAATTTAATTGGGGGTGCAAACAGAAATTAGTAAATAATTCTCACAACAGGAACTCAAGAAGACAGCTGAACTGCGCAGCATATAGTTGGGTTTGAATAATGATTTTGAATGAATTTACATTATTTACAAGTGAGTTGAACAATATACTTGATGTTTAAAATCGTGTTTGGAGGTGACTGTTCTAAATCTCATCTTCAAATTACAATCAAATTCAGAGGCAAAAATAGTTTTATTTCCAAACACACAAACTATAAAAATCAATGTGCTTAAACTCACTTTTACTTTTCATGTTAGTGAATCCAAATGGGCACCAAGTCTAAAAGTTCACTTGGCACTCAACTACATCAGATTAAACAAATAACACAGAATATTGAATCATTGGTGAAAAAAACAGTGATTTGGTTTAAAATCAAAGAAAATAATGCTATGTAATAGACAAATTGGTGGGACACGAGAATGAAATTCATCATACCTGCAAATATGCCGACAGTGGTGAGATTCGAAATCGCCATTGTGTGATAAATTAGGTATTCGGTCAAGAAATGACCAAACGCGTAGATGAATGACAAAAAAGTTGCCAGGTAAAGAGGCTTGTTATCAAGGTTGAATGCACAGATATAGCAGAGGGTGCAGGTCAACAGTGTCCAAGTTCCAAATGTGCGTCCATGAACTTCACTCACTGCAACAAGTGAGAAACTCGTATCAGTGCCCATAATTTGAATATTAGAATAATGTTTGAAATTATAATTTAGCAAGAAAACTCAGAAATGCAGCGAAACAACCTTGCTAAGCCATTGTGAAATGGAATATTGCTAATTCTTGATTTCACTCTATCATTAATGATTTGGTTGATTTTGTCGTGGCTTGATTTTACTCATTATCCATAGCATTACTTATAACAAAAACAAAAACAAATTATTCAGACCATGAAAGATGGGTGCTTCTTTTGTTTTAATTTATTCGGTCTTTGCGTATACAGGTATTGCATAAGCATTTCCTACTTCCATCAAGAGATAAAAGGGTTCCGATTCAAAATTCCAATTACTTTCACTGATTCATTGGATGAAAAATTCAAGATGAATTGTTAAATGATATCATATAGTAACCTAGAGAAATAATTTCTGCAAACTGTACAGCCCTGACCTCTGATATTGCTAACCCTACAACACAAAACTGGGATGTACAGGTACAGCCCTGACCTCTGATATTGCTAACCCTAAAACAGAAAACTGGGATCCACCTGACAGTTCTAGGAAAAAAATTGACATTGGTGCAGGTTGTCTCAGGGACGGCTCTACTGGATGTGGGGCATGGTTATCACGGATCATTTAGTAGGCTGTATGGAGTTTGCTGCAACTCACAAAGAAAGTATCAGGACCGATCTGACCCTGGCTGAATTGTTCACTGAGATTGTGCCGCAGTGGATATTTTCTACTACCCAACCTGATCATATCACAATTGAGCCAGACTATGGCGTAACTGTGAAATGCCTGCAAGGAAGACTGTCTATTTGTTGTAGTGAAGTTTTAATATTAGATTGCCTTGATTTTGAAGTTAGTTTGCCCAATGTTTTTATGTTACTTTAATTAGATGTAAGAACAAAGCTACTCATGGTCTGGTTAATATTGCTAGACAGTAGAGTTCTATGTCATGGCTAGGCAGTGTCCCAGAACCTGTAACATCCATTGCTTGTAAGGATTCTGGCCTTTTAATTTAATGCAAAGTATTTTCCCATCTATTATATAAACTGTGAAACCAAGATCAATGTATGAGATTGTCAACTAGATAACTGCATGGAATCCATTTCCAATAAATGCAGGGCCATGGTGATTACATCTGAAGTAAAATTGAATTTGTGAAAGACTCTTAAATCTCTACGCAAAATACACATGAGCTTGCTTGTCACACTTGCTAAATTTTAAAAGCATTGTTAATAAACATTAATCCTGAAGATATGCACAACAGGCAAACAAGGAGCAGATTCATTGTTTTTCCTAGCAATACAAGTGAAGTCAAATCCACCTTATGTCAAGTTAAGTTGGCATTTGTTTAACCACTAACTAAAAGATCAATGCCGCATTATTGGGGGAACATTAAGTCATATCGTAATAATTTACCATTTAACCATATTTGAAAGCAACAGAACATTGGGATGTAGGAGATCTCATACAGTACATACATTGGATCTATCTATTCTAACTTGTCTCTGAAATCAATTCAAATTCAGTTACTCAACCGACTCTAAAAACAATATCTACCATTGAAATGTGTGAAGATCAAACCATTAATTCGTGAATGAATGAATAATTGACGTAAAATACTCCAAGAAAGACAGAAGTTAATTAACAATAATATACTTACTGGTAGTGTTAGAGAAGACGGCGAGTCGAAGAGCCCAAATGTCGAAGAAACCGAACCATACGGAAGCTAATCGAAGCGTCCCAACCGCTATCAGCCACCATCCCAACGCCTTCATTTTACTTACTTCTTGAGAGAGAGAGAGAGAGAGAGAGCAAATCTATTGTAGAGAGATAAGGTGACGATGAGGACGGTAGCTGGACTCAAGCAAGAGAGTGACCGTGTAGATCTATCTATGGAAGAGGGATAGGCGATGACGGCGATCGCTGGCCAGCCAGACTTAGGCCAGAGATAAAAAGAAAGAAAAAAATTAAAAATGAAAACAAAAATAAAAAAAATAAAAAAATCACATTTGTCAAAAAAATGTAAAACATAACTTTGTGTTTTCTTTCTAATAAGTTTTATGAAAAAATGTAAAAATAATTTTTATTGAATGTAATTTGTGTTGAGTTTTGGTCCCTGTAAATATGTCAACTTTTCGTTTTAATCCTTCTAAAAAATTTCTTCAACATTTGGTCCCTCAAAAAATATTTCATATTCACTTTTGGTCACTCATGTGTAGAATTCATATTTTTGAATAAAATTTTGCAGAAAAAGTTCTAATATTATAAAAATCTTTTCCAAAAAAAAAATTAGAATTTTTTAACAAAACATGAATTTAAGATGAAATTTTATATCTTTTAAGGTTATAAATTCATACTTAATTTGTGTTTTGTTAAAAAAAAAAAAAAATCGGAATTTTTTTTAGAATATTTTACACATTTCTGCATAATTTCATTAAAAAATACAATTATTAAATTAAAAATATGGACCAAAAGTAGTGATTGAAAATTTTATAGTGACTAAAAGTTGAAGAAAAATTTTAGAGGGAGTAAAACGAAAAGTTGATATATTTATAGAGATCAAAAACATATTTAACCCATTTGCATTTAATAAGAAAAAAAAATTGTTGGAAAATATGGTTTTTTTTAAAAACAAAATTAAATAAATTAAAATTTTGTTTTTTTTCTTACATTTTGAGACAAAAAAAGTTTTTTTTTTTATTTTACATTTTAAAACGAAGGAAGTATCTCTTTTTTTGTGTTAAATTATCACAAGATCGTTACAACCACATCACATGTTAGCAATTTCATACACGATAATAAACAGAATTATAGTACCATAATTTCACCGTTGGATCCATCTAACAGTTCAACATTCTCCACGTGGCCTTCTTGGATTTTTTTCTCTCTTTCAAATTTTTTTTTTGGTAACATTCTCTCTTTCAAATATCTCCCTTCATTCTTTTTCCGACCGGTCGGGCCACCATGAGGTACGAATTGTTCTTTCGTTTACCTAACACAATGCTTAGAGGAAGTTATCTACTTCAACGGTAGATCTGGTTGTCGGATTCGTTTTACGACTAACAATGTTTGCAAGTTATTTTTTAAGAATTATTATTTTTTTAATAAAAAAATGAGAAAATGGTAAAGAGAGAGACATTTGACTTTGTGTAGGATATTAGATTGATCTCACGACTAAGAAGGTTTGGAAGGTAGGCTTCTTTCGCGCATCAACGACAATCCATTTCCCAATTCCATATTCGCTCCTGAATGACATGAAATAAATTTTTTGTATCCACGGAATTTAAATCATAGCAAAATTATTTATTTTTTGGCGATAGACGTAAGGATTAATATTGAATTTTAGTTTAGTTGTTGTGTGCAAGTGTGAGTTATATGTTTTACATCGAATAGAAAAGTAAAGGTTGAACACCTTATAAGTAAGAGAACTCATAAACTCATTGCCTTAAGGTTTGGGGTAAGAGTGTGGTGTCTCTCTTGCTTGTGCGGTTGTTCTAACCTCGATGTGGACGGTCCCCGAGATCCCCTCATGATCCAACAGTTGCGTCGAAAAAAAAATCAAATTTGGTTTAAAACCAAGAAAGAAAATTACACATAGTGAGCATGTTACGTCGCAATGCAAAGGGCTTCTGAATATGGTCCTCGCACCGTTCTCGTTGGTGCGAGCTAGACTGGATAATGTTGCAAAATTACACATGATAAAGGTGCTATAAATAGCTTGGTCGCGTGCACTATCTAATTCTTTTAATCAATTTGTTAAGCTGAAAATCAAGAAAGACAATCCACTTTAAAAATTTGTCTAATCACATAGAATTAACAAAAAAAAAAATCTAAATAACTTAAGAATTCAAAAACTAATTAAAACAAGGGTTAGGAATTCAAAAAGCATTCAAAACTAATCAGAGAGTGTGGGTAATGTTTTATACACTCGACAACCCAAAAATCTGAGCGGTGTGAGATTAACAACAAACTACAAGTAACTTTGAAACCAACTTCAAACCTACCCTCACGTCTAGTGTGGACCTGAGTCTAATTTTCACATTACAGTCTTTAACTCGGCTCTGATACTAAGTTAAATGGATTTAGATCTCGTCCTAAAAGGTAACTCAAAGAATAAAAATATTCAAACATATTTATAGACTCAAAAGTCTAGAAACTTGAATGGTGTGAGACCGACAACAGACAACCTTTTAAAAAAACAAACTGCAAACAACTTTGAAACCAATGTCAACATGTTAATAAAAAATGAGCAATGATATTTGTACATCAATTTCATGACAACTTTGTTTTTCTATCTTTTTATTGGTTAAAAACAATGGAGAGAGAAAAAAGGAAAAGAAGATAAGACCATCGTGTGAGTACGAAAGAGAAAGTTGTACAAATATTGTCACAAATTAGTTGTACAAATATCATTTCTCATAAAAAAATTATTCACTTCATTTTTTACGTATCCTTAGAAAACTTGTGAGCCTAACCCTTAAATTTTTGTGTAGTTTATTATTCAGATTTCAAACACAGTCAGCAGCCCTCGCCCTGCCCCAACCTACCCTCACACCATTAATTTTTTTTTAAAGACCCTCACACCAATAATTAAATAAATATAAAATTTTCCATATTAATTTCCTGTGTTTAACTTTGAGTTGTATCTACAGCAAATTGATTGAAATCAGAACTGGTCCGGTGGGCAAAGGGATGAAAAAATTAGCGTTGGACCAGTAGGGACACCACTTGTTTACCACTGGGATACCAATGCTAACATTGATCAATGAAGGTGTGCCACGCAAAAAGGTCTAAAGAGGAAAGAGAAAATATATGCATGTGAAGTCATATGTGGCACTCTTTCATTGATCAATGTTATATAACATTGGCATCCCAATGGTACACAAGTGGTGAATAGGACTAGTAGCCCATCCACGCAAGCACACGTCAGTGCGTCATCACCATATCACCAACCTCAACACTCTGCACTGTACCCTCGGCCCAATCATCTATGACTATGATTATGATTATATATGTAATATAATAATTTGTTATGATTATATATGTAATATAATAATAATTTGTTTAAATTCGCTGGCTGTAATCCAAAAGAAGAAATATAGTATAGCTTCATTCGCTGGCCTGGCCCCTCGTGCATATCATAGAATCCAAAGTTGAAATCCATAAATATAATATGCGTAAACGGTACGTGAATTGATTTGTTGCTAAGTCAAGGCAGAAACAACTTACTACACTTTACGGTTCCCGTCTTAATTAATAACACAATCCCTTCCAAATCCCATGACTTATGAGTTTTGATACAGGATGTCATGTGATTATTAATGTGCCTAATTTCTCTTTATTTGTTAATTATTATTATTACCACCCTTAAAGCACGCTTAGAACTAAATAAATATGAGTCTGCAAACAACTATACTGCGTTACAGCTATCATCCACATCATAACATCGTTATTCAATTTCGCCTTCAAACATAGCGTGCACGCACGCATCCTCCAAAAATATCAAACTAAAATGCCACATCTTTATTATTTCTCCATCACGCTGTTTAAATATATACAAAGTACAAACACATACCAGTGATATTCGTCAAGCTTAAATAAGAAACAAGCATTTCTGTTTAAACAACTGTCCTGTTTTGAACTTTAGGTTTCTGTTAACGGTCACTATTCATTTTACTCACAGTTAACAGTCACTGTGAAAAGTTGGTTTTACACCCAATCAATAAAAATAAACTAAACTTGCCCTCAAAGAATAATCATCTCAAAAATTAGAAAAATAATATTGATATAAGATAAGAAAGTAATAGAAATAAATATAGGACAAAACTTAGATACAATTCTTTAGGTGCTTTTCGTATGGTTCTTAACTAAAAATACAATTTTTTTGAATCTCTATTATATATATTTGCCTTAATTTTTTTGAAGAGTACACATGTCACCTTCAAATTCTAAAGAGCATTGAATGTTTCTCCATGTCATAAAAATGTGTACACCTATGAAGCATATGACAAGTAAATGTACATGTAATCATGTTCATGTTCCAAGTCAATCCTTATTAATTTGATTCCTTAAATTTTGTTTTTAATATAGAAATTATGGGTATTTGAAAAAATCATAAAGCTAATATTTGATTCTGGAATTAAAAGGAAAACAAAATAATGTGACTCATATTGAATCATATGGATAAAAGCATCAATAGGAAAGAAAAAAAAAATTGAATTATTGTTTTGATTTATTGAGAAAAAACCAGACATGCCCATTTACATTTTCAATTTAGCGTAATATTTTTTCTTTCAGCTATAGTTTTACATATTATCTTAACCAATTCAATTTTTTTAATTCACATCATCACCTCACTCATTGTCAATTTGAATAGTTACTAATAAAAAAATTTCTCTCACACAATTATCTTTGATAGTACAGTAAAAGCACATATTTTCAATTCTTAGTGGGTAAGAAATGCATTGATGTATCGATATTCAAAATCAAACTTTTATTGTATCAAATATTCATTCATTTATTATATCAGAAAATTAAAGGGGTAATTGATGTTATTTAATTGTTTTGTTTGCTATAAATATTGCTTCTAACTTTCAACATTTTCACACCATTTCAAAATTCATTCTTAATTTTTAAAATTCTTCTAAAATTTCTCTTTTGTTTATTCAAACTTCTTCATGGGTTTGTTATTCATATTAGTTGCTTTCTCATTCTTTAGTTGTTTGATGATGACAAAGCAAAGTTGGTGTAACCATGTTGTTTTACTTATTTCTTAAATATTACATGAATGAAAAAGATAGATATTAACTCTAGCAATACCTGTAAATTATGGAACATGAAGTGGTGTAGCACACCTCTCCACAATTTTTTATTCTTCACATTTGAGGGACAATTTTGTTGTATCAATGATTCCATTAGAAGCACATTTTGTTACGTGGTAGTGATAATTTCTTTTGTGTATAACATTTGAGTTTGTCTTTTTTATTGCTACAATTTTTATTTTATTTTTGAGAAATATTGCTACAATTTTTGTGAAGTCATGTTATTCGAACATCCAAAAATTAATAAATATCTGTTTAAAAATACATTGTTTATGAATAATGATAGGACTACAAGAAAGACCATACGAAAAAGCAATAAAAAATTGAATAATATCTAATCTTTATCTTTATCTTTATAATATAAATTTGACTTGCATCTCTATCTCTATCTCTATTATAAACATTTGTCTTAATTTTTTTGAAAAGTACACTTGACACTTGCAAATGTAATTATTCATTTAATTCTTTTATGACAACATATCTCTCTCATCAAAGCATATTCCTTCTTATTTTTCTGTGATTAAAACGTAAATAGTGTGACTAAAAAATGAATGGTTTAATGGCGTCTAAATGCTATTAACTTTCATTGCATTTTTTTGATTGCTAATCCAATGATTATTTGACAAATGTCATTATTATTTTATTGACCAATCCGATTGCATCAATTTGTTTTATTGCATCATCATTTTAATTTCTTTTTATTCTTTTTATTGCTTAACGCTTTTTTATTATATATTAGGAAAATGTTCAATTGTGCATAAAAGACATTGATCACACTACCAAAAAAAAAGACATTGATCAAGCAAAACTTTTTTTATTGTATACCTGGAGGCAGGAAATGTTTGATTGGGCATAAAAGACATTGATTAAGTTCACCCACACATATATGCATATAGCAAAAAGCGTAAGATTGGAATGGATTGTACAATAATCATACATTTTCCCCTAAAAAAATTCATACGTCTTTTTATTTTTTTTATTTTGCGCGTATGTAATAAATCAGTGCCACAAATTGAGGATCTAAACAATAGGAGTAATGTCATTGAATTTTACCCTATAAATAAGAGAAATGATATTTTGACAACCACTTTTTGACAACTTTTGGACAACTTTCTCTCTCATACTCACATGATGTTGTTATTCTCTCTCTTCCTTTTTCTCTCTCCATTGTTTTTGACCAATAAGAAGTGAGAAAAACAAGGTTGTCATCAAATGGATGTCAAAATATCATTACTCTATAAATAACTATTCTACTTTCATTATTTCTTACACCAATTCGACATTCAGTCAAAGAATTCTAAATTCTATCAAAATTTTATATTTTTCATGTTTTCAACTAATTTAGTTGTTCTCTTTTTCCTTTTTTTTTTTTGTGTCAAGAAATTGTTCTCCTTTTGTTAATGACTCCAAAACCAATATATAATATATATATATATATATATATATATATATATATATATGGGTTTTGCTAGAAGCCAACTATGAAGGTGTCTTTTAGCAATCCACACCTCAAGGTGTGGTTTCCACTTTTTAGTTATAACTTTGCTAAAAGGCACCTTCATAAAAATTAGTTGGTGTCTTTTAACAAATGCTCATAGAATAACTTGCTAAAAGACACCTTCATAAAAGGTGTCTTCTAGCAAAACCCTATATATATATATATATATAGATTAATCCTATAAGAGAATCTTGGAGTTTGATTATTTGTATTATTTCTATATACCTATGATGCAAAAGAAAAAAATGGGGTTAAGACAATGGATTGATGATTGATATTTATAAATAATTTTTACATAATTTGATCGATTTCATAAATGATGAATTATGGTTTCAAGTTTATTATATTATTATTTATGTATATAACAAGTGAGGTATTGATGAAAATTGGAAAACATCTCTTATATCAAATGATGAATAAGGAGGTAGGATTTATTTATTTTTTGAGGGAAGGTTGGATTTATTTATTGACCCCAATATAAGTCTAACTTGAACCAAATATCAGCTGTTAAATCTAACGCATCAAATGGCTCATTGAACCTTCATTATGGGCAAATCCCTTTATCCTCAAGATGACTAAGCTTTATATTTTGATAGCATACAAATATTGCACGTACAGTTTGACAGTTTGTGGTTTGATCAACCCCAATCATCAAGATTAAATTATAAATCGGTGAACATACCAATATATCTAGATTATGTTGGTTCAGTGATCCTCAAATATGTCAAATGCTTAATTATTATTTTTTAAGAATTTGAAATGAATTTTGTCACGTGGCATCATATTATTTATAACATCGAAGTGAAATTTAAATTCTCCGATGTGGGGAGATAATCTTCTAGCAAAATATATATAAAAAAAAAACAATTAAGGAGGTAAAGATCAGTTTTGCTTTCAGTTTGTAAGTCTGGGTAGTTAATAGGCATGCCCCATAGTGAAGAATTTAAGTGTTGTAAAACTATGAAAGAGGAGGACAACCCGAATACATATGCTTCAAATTTGATATATATATATATATATATATATATATATATATATATATATATATATATATATATTATAAAGTTTTATAGGCCATTTGATGCATAAGATTTGACGACTGAGATTTGGTGTAAGTTTTATGACTTATACATATGATTTTTCTTTGTAGTGATAATAATACATACATAAAGGAGAAGTGAGTTAGTTTTAATATATCTAATATGATAATTAGTAATTTTTTGATATTAACCCTTCAATTCTCAAAGACTACACATTGTATAATCTGACCAAGATTTGTTCACTCATACATTCCACTATAAACCAAAAGGTTAAAAAAAAAAAGATTTCAATGGTTTTACTTTGTGATGAATATTTTATTATTAGGACCGTATTCATTTGTAATTTTTTTTATTTTTGACTCTAATAATTGATAATTACCTTTATTTCCTCTCATTATATATATTTTTAAAAAGATCAAAATGAATTACATGTTAACCCGGAACACTATTTCCCTAACACAAGGTGTGCCAGAGATAATAGTTTAGAAGTTACATCACGGCAGTCAGCCAACACCCAAACATAAAAAAGGGTGTTGGCACCATTCATTAAAAGAAAACAAAGCTAACTTGCCTTGAACCACCAAATTACATCAAATTTTGGGTCTACACAAATTTGTGAATTTGATTGTATTTTTGTTATAAACATTGCTTTCATTTTCAATATTTCTCACACCATTTTGATATTCATTCGTTCAATTCAAAATTCTTCCTTAAATTTACAATTCTAATCAATTATAATTATTAATTATTTTTTTAAAATGTATCATACCAATTAACCATCCATTATTGTATTTATAGTCATAGCAATGACAATCATATGGTTTCAATGCAAAGATATCATGTATTACAAAAAATAAATGAGGATGCACCTTTCTTTCCTTTCAAATTTGAAACCTTAACCATTCTTTCGTTTATTTGCACTCATATATTTCATCTACTATAGTCCACAATTTGTGCATATTTTTTTGCACACATATGAAACTCATTTATCACCCATGAAATTATCACCATGATTTATTGATCATAAAAATTTATAATATGTATGCATTTTGTCAACTTAGCATAACACATTAGCATTGTTCCATATATGGTTTGACCCCGCAAAGACCAAAGTAAAGGAAGCTGAAATAATATAAAAAATTTGAAATAGTTTGAATATTGAATATCAAAAATATTGAGTAAATGAGATCCAAAAACTAACAAAACATTTCATCATAACGTTTGGATTTTTTAGTGAGCCTACAATGGGATGGATTATTACATTTGTCTACGACAAACCCCACAAGTGATATTGACAACATATCTTCATCAAAAACCTTAAGACATTAGGAGAGATTTGTAATCTCACTTATATGTTGTTCAATATATAATTTTGCATCCAACGTAGAAGTTTAACTGACACATATCACTTTAACGTACATCTCTCCCTTGAGTGTGAAACTCTATATGTCTATGATATGGTGAAATAGCCAAATTAGGTCAAATTGACAAAAAAAAATGTGGGTTGATGACAGTTTCATAGAGGGATGTTTTCTTTTCTACTTTATTTCATGAAAAGAGAGATGTTAAATTAAAAAAGGAAAGAAGACGAAAATCAATTTGAACATGAGAGAAATGATAAGAAAAAAGAGAGATTTTCTAAAAAAATTATGAGTTTGTTGAAAGAGTTGGAGATTAACCAGTAATGTCTAATTACGTATTTTGTCAACTTAATATAACACATCTCAAATTTATTTGTTAGATCCCACCAAAGACCAAAAGTGATGAACGAATATGAAATAATAGATGTTGAAAAAAAAGTATTGTGTTGACCAAAATAAAATTGCGTGAATGTGAATGACATCCAAAATAAATAATTTAAGATAAAAAATAAATAAACAAATTATATCCAAAAACTAAAAAAACAAATCATCATAATGTTGGAATTTTCAATGGATCCTATATTGGTTTGTATCATTGTATTAGGTTAAGAGATCACACAAATAAGATTGACACCACGTTTTTATTTAAAAAAATTAGGCATATGTATATGAGTCATCTCATAAATATGTTATTCAATATCTACTCTTCCATCCATTGCAGAAATTTAACTAATATTTTACGCACTAACATCTATCCCTCAAGTATGCAACTTTATGTGTCCCTAATTATCTGACACAACCAAATTAGGTCAAGTAGAGGCACAACATGATCAAAAAGTTGGATTGGTGGTAATTTAGTGGAAAGTGGTTTCTGTTTCTTTCTTTCATGAGAAGAGATAAAGGAAAATAGAAAGAATAAAAAAAGGCATGAAAATAAATTTGAGATTGAGAGAAATGATATCTGTAAAAAAAAATAAGAATTGTGTGTTTTATCCATGAAGTTATAAGGAACGGAGTGAGTTATTGATAATTTTATGGGTTCGTTGAAGGGGTTGGTGATTTTTGGGTAATTAATTTACCAAAAAATTAGAAGCAATTTAAAAAAAAAACATTTAAAAATGTATAATATACACTTATTTTGTCAACTCAGCATAGCACATCATCATTTTTCTATAACTGAATCCCACCATAGATCAAACTTGAAGGAATTTAAAATAATTGAGATTAATTAAAAAATATTTCATGAAAGTGAATGATATCCAAGAACTTAAATTTAATATAAAAATCAAATAAATGACATCCAAAAACCAACAAAAAATAGTTCATCATAATGTTCATAGTTCTGACGGAGCCTACAATGGGTTGGACCATCTCATTATTCTAAGAGCAACCACACCAGTGACATTGAAATCACATCATCATCGAAAATGTTAAAACATTAGGTATATTGGTCACCTAACTTATATGTTTTTGAACATCTATGCTTGCGTCCAATGCGAAACTTTAAGTAACAATTGCACATTAACATACCTCTTTTAAGTGTAAGACTCTTTGTGTATTTGATCAGGTGACGTAGCAAAATAAGGTTAGCGAAGACACACATTGGTAAAAAAGGTAGAATGATGGTGGTTTCATAGAGGAAGGTTGATTCTCATATCTTTCACGAAAAGAGATAAAGAAAATAGAAAAAGAATATGAAAATGAAATTTGAACATGAGATAATTAAAAATAGTGTGTGGTTTACCTGTGGAAGTATTGGAAAATGTAAATAGAGCGAGTTACTGATAATTTAATGGATTAGTTGAAGGAGCTTGAGGCGTGTAATGAACTCGATTAATAATATGCTACATCTTTTTAAAATATCTAATAAACATGTACTTTGTAAACTCAGCATAACACAATTACATTTTTCCATTGCCAAATCTCCCCAAAGACAAAAAAAGATGGTATTTGAAATAATAGAAGTTGGATAGAAAAAATTGCATGAATGTAAATAACATCCTAAAACTTATTTTTAACATAAAAAAAAATTAAGCATATAACACTCAAAAATAAAACAAAAAAAGTTCATCATGACGTTCAAAGTTCTGGGGGAGCTTACAATGGGTTGGATAATCATAATTAACTAAGAGAAACCTGACAACTGAAATTGCCACCACATTTGCACCCAAAACCTTCAGATATTATGTATATTGATTGTCTCATTTATATGTTGTTCAATATATACTCTTGCATCCAATATAAAAGTTAAACCCACACATGACACATTAACATCTTTCTCTTAAATATGACACTTTCTTCATCTATATTTTATGAGATATACAAATAAGGTCAAAGACACAACATGCTAAAAAATATGGGCTGATGATGGTTTCATAGAGTGATATTTTTGTTCCTTTCCTTCACGAGAAGAGAGAAAGTAAAATAGAGAAATAAAGAAGATGAAAAAAGAATTTTAACATGAGAAAAATGAAAAGGGTAAAAAACATTAGGAGTGTGTGTTTTATCTGCGAGAGTATGAGGAATAGAGTGAGTTGCTGGTAATTTTATGGATTTAATTTGTTGAAGTTGGAGATTTCAGGGTAATTATGCTACAAAAATATTAGACTCATTAAAAAATGCCACATTATGTAAAATATCTAACAATCGTGTATTTTGTCAACTTAATAGGACACATCTACATTTCTCTATTGTCAGATTCCACCAAAAACTAAAAGTGAAGACATTTAAAATAATTGAGGTTAAATAAAAAAAGGGAAATGCTAACCGGTGCCCCCGGGGCACCTGGTTAAGGATATGAAAAAGGAAATTATATAGTAGTTAATGCATTGAAATTGTATAATTAATTTATAATAAAATCAAAAGCAATTTCCTTTTATGGTAATAATTCCCTTTTATGGTATGCTTAACCGGTGCCCCCGGGGCACCGGTTAGCAGGACCCGCAAAAAAATGCATGAAAGCGGATGACATCCAAAAACTAAAATTTAAGATAAAAATTTAAACCAAATGATCATAATGTCAGGACTTATGTGGGAACCTACATTGAGTTGTATCATAATATTAGTCAAAGAGCAACCACACAAGTGAGATTGATATCACATATTCACCCAAAGTCTTAAGACAACATGTATAACGGTCATCTCACTTATATGTTACTCAACATATACTGTTCCATACATTGTGGAATTTTAACTCACACTAAATACATCAACATTTCTCCATTAAGCGTCAAACCCTCAGTGTCTGTGATTCGCCACCAAGAACCACTTCGACTACCCCCACAATGTTTAACTGGGTTATGATACCATTGTTGGGTCTTTTGGGGGAGCCAATACCGATGCAGATCAACACATTGGAGAAAAGCAGTCATGCAAGTAAGAATGATATCACATCTTCATCCAAAATTTTAAGGTTTAAGTATATAAGTTGATTCCCTTATTTGTTGTTCGACCTACACTCATATATTCAATGTAGGGCTTTAACTCACACTTGATACATCACAATATTTTCTCCCTCAAATATGACGAAATTCTAGCCCGTGCTTGGCACGGGTGTCCATACTAGTATAACAAACTTTGACAGAATTATGGATTTAAGGAAATCATGATTAATTTAGTTAAGAACCATACGAAAAGCACTTAAACAATTGTACCTAAGTTTCTTCCATAAATATATAGGATGTCCCATACACTTTATGTGTTTTGATATTCAAATACACGTAAAAAAATTAAATATACAAAGCTAATAGTAGTTAGTAAAAATGATAGTAAGGTATTTTGCTCCCATCCGTTGTTTAACATGAAACATTAGAAAACTTGTCGATAATATGTCGCGGTCAAGGGTTCGGTGTTTGTTTTTTCAGAGTCCTCTCTTTTGAGTAAGGTATGCTCCCAGACTAAAGAGGTTGTCCATATATATTACATTTTTTTATTATCAAGTAATTTAATGATTAAAAATTGACTTTTTAAGATTAATAAATGAAAAATCTCGAGTTCAAACATCAGTCATGCATATATAATTCAATGTCAATATTAACTAAATTAAGCTGAGGAAAACCAAAATAATACTTCTCCATCTAGATTTACAAATGTAAACAAAAATTCTATATACACAAATATTGTAGTTGAAAAGTTAATGTGGTTAAAAATCTGTTTGGTTTGGCTTCTGAGAAGCAATTCTAGCCCAAAATCAATTCTCTACAGTGCCAAAAGCAATTCTAGCCAAAAACAACGTGTTTGGTTCAGCTTTTCAGAATTGCTTTTGTCCTCCAAAAGCAATTCTCCATGAAGCTACAAATCCTAGCTTCTAGCTTTTCTAGAATCAATTCTCCTTGAACAACGTGTATAGGTTTGTATATTTTATTATTACAACACGTTATTTTACTTTATTGCCCTTTATCAATTCTCATTCTTTATCAATTCTCCTTTAGCTATGTCTATTTTAGTAATTATACATTCAAAAGCAATTCTACATAATTGCATCCAAACATAAATCATTTTGTTTAATCAATTCTACATAATTGTATCCAAACATAAATCAATTCTCTCAGAATCAATTCTGTCAGAATCAATTCTATCAGAATCAATTCTCTCAGAATCAATTATATTCAAAGCTGAACCAAACGGGCACTTAATCCACAAATATCAATTTTTCAACTACCATTTTTACTTATATTTCATTATCAAGAGGTAAATGTTAACATCTCACTTATTCAACAAACCCTAAACTTATTTATGCGGTTGTAAAATCGTATGCACAATACAACACCTACTTAATTGGTGTACCGTACTATGGATTTTATATGGATTGTAGCTACCTTAAAATCATAGTGAATTATTGAAATTTCAACAAATATATCATGTTCCAAACATAAAATTAGGATTAAACGTCCCATTCTGCAACATAATAGCTTATTAGGTGGCCAACTTTGCTCACTAAAAAAACAGATAGCCAGCTATCAATTGGGTGAACGATATATTCAAAGAACATTGACTGGTCCAAGTACTTACAACTTAAGCCTTACATGACTCAAGGAATCCAAGATACACCAGAAAAACAAAAGAAAAGCACACAAACACATGAGCTATGTATGAGTCAGTGCAACAGTTCTGAAAAATAAAAATTGTTAAACAGATTACAAAAAAGCTTTTCTTGATTTCCCATAATTAACAAAAAAAAGAAGACAGAAAATCAAAGAAAAACCACACGTGAATCCAAAACCCCACCGCTCTACCATTCCTGTACAGCCTGTAAATTGTTGTTTGTTAGTACGAGTAAAATGCCTCACTCACTCAAAATCAACAACCCCATTAAAAATATAAAAAAGAAAAAGACATAAACATAGAAATCATCCAACTAAATCCATTTGCTGACAAAGCTCTTTCCTCAACCGTTGAGAGAATAGCCTGCAAGCATCCACACTTAAATCAACGGCTGCAGCTAAAGCTACAAAAGCAGCAGCATCCTCCGTGCAATTCACGTGCGGCACACTCACCTCCACCGTAGGTTTGCTGCACCTTCCCTCACCTTCCACACTCGCCGACATCACAAACCCTCTATACATACAATACGGCCATAGCCCATAACCATAATCACCACTTCCCCTTGGACTAAAAATCGGCGACGTTGCATTGCCCGGCGTCGCACGACCGTTAGAACCACTTCCTCCGCCGCAACGGCTACTCAAATCAAGAACAAACTTTCCTCCTTTAGTCAAACTCAACGTTGACTCTGCAATGACTATACCACCAGCACTCATGCTACCGTTAGTGTCCGGCATAAGCTCAAACCGGTATCCAAGACCATCAGAGCCACCGCGTTCACGCCACGCTTCAAGTCTTCCCTAAGGCTTCCATGTACCATCACCAGGACGAAGAATAAGCCATGAACCGGGATTTGAGCAGCTAACCCGGTCTGAACCGGGAGATGCAACAAAAGGTGTGACCATTGAAGCAGTTGCAACCGGTGAACCGGAAAGGTCGTGAACCGTTATGGACCATCCTTTGCGTTCTTTCCCTGGACGTTCACGTTCACTTCCGAATGAACTTAACCAGCTTCTAGAAGCTCCTACCTCTGATTGCATTGATCTGAAACGAAACGGAATAACCATCACGTTAGATAACTTGGAAGATACAAACATACACTCAACGTGTAACAGAAAACTTTACAGATTCAGAAAATTCGAATCCCTAGAATTGACTCCTAACCTAAACCACTTCTAAAAAAATTTCTAAAAATCAACTAATCCAAATTTGGTAGCAACTGCATTCAAATTTTCAACTAGACATGAAATTGATATTTTCAATTTTCTACTTTAGCCTTTCATTTTCACTATCCATAAAGAGTAAAGTGCGCGAATTGCGTTCATACGGTAAACGCGGGTAATGGCGCTAAACTAAAATCATTGGAGTTAAAAAAAAATAGTTCAGGTAAATTACTAGCACGTAGATGAAGATTGTTCAGAGTCAATTTATACCTAGAACGTTGATTCCGGTCACCACTGTTGTTTCTGAAACTGAACTTGCACGTGAAAACAGGGTGTGAAATATTGCCTTGGATCTGAAAAACCTGAGGACTACATTCTGGCTCGCCGTCGAACTGGAATACGAACCTAGGATCAGGTTCTGTCTTAACATTTAGGTGAAACTGCGCAGAACCGCCTTTATCATCCTTCCCAACCGTAATCCATCCATTATGGAAAATAGTGGCCTTCGTTGGAGTACCGGTGAGGTTCAAAGGAACAGAGACTTTTCCGAGAAGTCTCCCGGAGTTAACGCCGCATGTGGTGCCACTACGACCAGTGTAGATCGCAATTTTGAGGGAAAGTTTTTTGGCGAATATGGATTTTCCGGTGAACCTGTCAAGATCAGCCTTACTGAGATGAAAAGAAGCGGCAATTGGTTGGATTTGTGAGTCAGGGGAATTATTCTCGTGAGGAATGAAGGGGACTAGAGCAGTTTGTAGAGGAAAGTTCTTGAGTTTTATCTTACAGAAACACGGTGAAGAGGAAGGATGCACGACGGAGCGTGCAGGTTTGGAAGCGACGGGGATTTTGAGGGCGAGGTTTCCGATGGTTAGACGAACGAACAGACAGGGATCCATGTTGGTGAAATGGTTGGGAAAATGGAGAAAGAGTGTTAATGGTGGTAGAAAAGTAGAAGTAACATTAGGTGCAGTGGAAGTAGTGTGTGTGTGTGTGTGTTTTGGGTGAAATGGGAAAAAGCAAGAGAATGTGATGTGCTTAGTAGAGAATAGAATTGAATTAGTTGAGATGAGACTAGACTTGAGGGAGGTTGAAGAGGTGAGAGAGAGAGATAGATAAAAAAGGGTAAAGGGGGAAAAAGGGAAGAGAAAAAATGGGTAGGGTGATGAAATTGTGGGTGTGGAAGACAGCTGGGTACAGCTAGGATTGTTGTTAGAGTAGTGGCTGGGAAACCTAAGTTGGCGGTATCTGTTACTATTGAGTTGAGGTCAGGTCCCTCTCTCTCTCGAATTTTTTTTTCTTCTACCCCTATCAACAAAAAAAATGATATGTCTGTCCCTAGTTGAAAACAATTGATCAAAATGCCCCTATTCTTCATTTTAGATGGCGAGCAGAACCAATTTTCAACAATCCCTACAAGTTTGCAGGCTTTTTTTTGAACAAACTGTATGTTCTCCATTTCAAATGGAGAGCAAGGATTTTTTTTTTCTTTTTCTTGTTCTTCTTTTCAAATGGCGAGCAAGCCATTTTTAGTTTTTTTTTGTGTGTTATATTTTTAAAATGGCAACCAAGCCATTGATTTTTTTTTTCGGTACAACTTTTTGTTTTTGTTTTTTAGGTACATTTTTTTTAGTTTTATCTAAGGGAATTAGACACTTTAGTCCCTGAATAGGAAATGAGTCGTCACTTTAGTCCCTGAATGCAGATAAATTGCAAAATAGTCCCTGAATGTAGATAAATAAAAATCCTTGCTCTCCATTTGAAATGGAGAACATACACTTTGTTCAGAAAAAAAGTCTGCAAACTTGCAGGGATTGTTGAAAATTGGTTCTGCTCGCCATCCAAAATGAAGAATAGGGGCATTTTGATCAATTGTTTTCAACTAGGGGCAGACATATCATTTTTTTTGGTGATAGGGGTAGAAGAAAAAAAAATCCTCTCTCTCTCGCTCCTGCACTGCACTTTACTGGACCCCACTCTCTCTCTTGTTTAATTTAAGCAGCCAGCCCATTGGATTTCATTTATGGGTCATGTTAACTTATGCCCTTAGGGCACATGTTAAGCAACCTAAATAGAGCAATTTTGTATTGGAAAACACAACATAACAACTTTTAATAAGTTGAATACACGCCTTTTGATATGTTTGATATGTGTATTTCTATAATGAGTATCTATTTTGAGGGCACAAGTCAACATTAACCTTCATTTATTTATTGCTATTTTAATTCTCGTTATTGCCCTAAGCTTTTTGTTACTGTCTGCTACAACGTAGGGGTAAAGGTAAGGGCAGGGCAGCATGATACACATCTGCCACGCCACACGTGGAGTTGCTCTTCAGTTATGTTTACATTACCACTCAACCAGTACGTACACAACCATGAAACCATAACATAGCATTGGGATTGCTGAGAGATGTGGATCCTTTCAAATTTCTAACATTATTTCATGAAAGGGTCATGTTAACGCACATATTAAGCAATCAAAAGTAGAAGAGAAATGCTAGGGTCACACCCCTAACACACTCTCTAACACACTCCAATAAAAAATTGCCACATGATCCCTTCTTTTTATTCCTTTAACCTGTCACCGATACAACAAGTATTCTCTTTTTTTTTTTTTTTTCAGTGTCTTCCTCCACTCTGATTCCTCCACTCTGATTTTGTTTTTGTGCCGATGCTTATGCTGGAAAAATCAATATCATCGTCCTCCTTGAAGAGTAACGGTACCGACCTAATAAGAAACCCATTTTTGATTTGCTTCAATTTGTAGTCCTGCATACACCATTTTTCAAGAAGACCCATGTCGATGTCTTTTTCATTGAAACCCATGGAAAAACATCATCATCCCCAATTTGGTACCCTTGATTCCAACGTTCACCATCACTAGATTCGATAAGATTCATCTTTTTCTTTCATTTTGCAATTACACAAATTGAGAAGAGGGGGTTGCTGTTACAAATTGAAAATGAAAGTGAATTAAAATGGAAGAAGGATGGTGTTGAAATTGAGAACGGGAACAGGGGAGAAATGAAAAAAAAAAAAAAATGGAACGATGATAATGGTTAACTACCACAGTCTCTCTCTCTCTCTGCAAAATTGTCATAGAAGACTGGAAAAAATTGCTCCAATTTTTGTTAATGTTTTGTAACTTGAATAGCCTGTAACAGGTAAAAGGAATAGAAAAAAAGAGGTGATGTGTCTAATTTTAATTGGAGTGTGTTAAAAGGTGTGTTAGAAGGTGTGACCCTAGCATTCCTCAAAGTAGAAACATTCTCTTGAATTTTGTGCATTTAATTAATCAAAAGTCAAAAAATTAAATTTAAATGCATTAATTACACCAAATTATTTTCACTTTTGGCTCATTAACTTGTGCCTTAGTTAATGCCTTAATGACACAAGTTAACATTTTCCTTCATTAAATTAATAGTATTAATTTTTTTGTTTAGCGAAGCAGCTAATACTCCTTAAAAATTCATTTTTTTTTTAAAATAAATACCTTTTATAGAGTGTTATGCAATTTTTCTATTCACATTGCCAAATTTGCAAAATTTACCAAAAATATTAGAACCAAATTTTTCTTTACTAATTGGTTGAAATGAAATATATTTGACTTAAATACAATTTCAGTCAAAAATAACTTTTTAGGTAACTGTTTATCAAGTAGAAGAAAGTCGTGGTCTCTTTGATTTTGTTTCTGTTATAGTAGAATTTACTAAATTAGTTTTTTTTAGTCCATTTACTTATTTTTTTCAAATTAAAAATTTTGACTTAAATTTCAATTTCCGTCAAAAGAACTTCTTTATATGACTTTTTATGAAACAACGGAAAGTCTAAGCCTCTAAAAGAAAACTCTTTTTCCTTCATTGTCATTCTTTAAATTAACGAGAGAAAAAAATAAACTGTTAGGATCATAACGAGAGCATCACTGGTGCTAAAACTCAAGATTTTGTTCTTGAGTTAATTTTGGTAGAACACATTCTATCAGCTCAACTAGGGATGGCAATAGGTACCAATAGGTAGGGTACTATAGTACCCTTCCCCATACCCGCGCTTGTAAAAAATACTCATATCCGAGTTCATACCCTCATGGGTAACAACTTTAGTGTCATTTTCCATATCCAGTGGGCACCTAAGTGTCCATATCCGTACCCATTACCCGCACTTTGATCATAAAAAGACAATAAAAAATATCACAATTGAAATAAAACTATGATCCAATTTTTTTTTAAAGCAACTCATAAAATAGTAGAAATCGTAGTATTTAACCAAATAAAAAAACATCCAAAATATTTCTCGAAAATTAAAATAAAAACATTCAAAATACATATAAAAAAGTGCATGTTAAAATAAACATCTAATTGTTTTAAATCATAAATTTGTAGCTCGTGAATATATGAAGGTAAAGACGAAACGATTACATAAATATGTATATGCAGGTTGTGGGGCTAGGTAGTATAGTGCCCTTCCATCTAAATTTGCGGGTAATTACCCAGACCCAAGACCATACCCATAAAAACGGAGTTTTACCATACCCATTGCGGGTATTTTTTACGGGTGTCTATCGGGGCTGGGTCCAATTGCCATCCATAAGCTCAACTTTAATCACATGGATAATTTTTTTTGTAGTGCTAAAACAGTAATAAAAATATAAATTGGACCTCAATTATTAATTATTGTTAAGATATATGAATAATTTCATGACTTTATCATATTCTCTGTCCTATAAGGGTGTTTGGTAAAAATAAATTTAGGTAGAAATAATTTTATATATTTTGATTTAGTTGATGACCGTTTCTTAGCTAAATCAAATGACTCGTATTTGAGGATTGTAGAAACATGGATCTTCAATCTTTTAAATTGAAATATATGACTATGATTCATGTTTTCAATCTTTTGAGCAACCTTGTCTTTATGCATAAGCTTGCATATAATAATTGTGTTGTAGTCTTTTTACTTTAATTGCGCTTTTTAAATTGTCGATACGTGAGGGGTTATGCTATATATTTGACGTGTGATTTGGTTAGAATGTGTTGCCTTACATGCAGTTCGTTGTCAACTATAGTCTTATTCTTCTGCCTCACGAACATGGCTTCAGCACAGGCGGACTTTTCTTTCGAGTCATAGTAAAAATGTTGTGTCATTTCATCTTTTTTGTTTTGGTGTGCGGATATATGCCCATATTTCTAATATGATATGGTTTGTTTCTTTTACTAATGATTGTTCTCAAGTAAGTTGATTTTTTTGTTTACAAAGGATAAGTGATAAAGTATCTCGATTGTTCATTCAATTTTAGCATATGATATAAGCACAACTTAGAAAAGTCATTAAAAGGTTATGTTACTGCAATGAGAAGAAATATGATAATCATGGTCTTTCGAGATTTAATAGTAAACAATGACCTATCCATGAATTTATGTTTGCTGGCATTCAACGGCATAATGGAGTTACATGAATCAAAAGTCTCAACTTTCCTTACGCTGCACATGATATTTTCTTCCAAATGTCTGTCCAAAATTTCTCTTGGGGTGAATCAATTTTTTTGTTGTTTATCTAATTAATCGAGTGACATTTCATGTTGTAAGTACGGTTGGTCTTGTTCAGTTTACGATCTCATTTTTTCCTTTTGTAATTGTCATGCATAGTTTTGAATCTTGATTATTTTGACGTGTTGATTTTTTGGTATTCAAAAGTAACACCAAATCAATGTAGATTCTTGTGCGGTTAGATGTGTCTTTGTGGACTATGGTACTAACAAAGATTGGTACAAATTATATCGTATCTTATTTGTAATTATTTCGCTTCTAAAGACGTCACTTTTTTGCTAAAAAAAAAAAAGACGTCACTTTTCACAAATAAAAAAAAAAGTTGTCTTGCTTCACTTGTCCCCAACTTAAAAGTTTGAATTTCTGGTTCTTGGTTATAGATTCTCTGAGACGTCCATTCCTATTTGTGCTCTTAATTATGTTTATGTTCATTCTCTTAGTCTTGATGAGCATCTAGAGTTCAACTTATCTAAACTTTTTCTTATAAAAAATTGTAACCGTGCTACTAACAAAGGATTGAAAGGACAAACAAGAAATATCAACTACTAAAATATGTACGGGTGTTGCAAATTTGTAGCTTTATGTTCCTAGTTAAAAGGCTAAAGCCATAAGAGAAACCCCAGTAAGAGATGCCCAAAATTTTTTTTACACTATACACCTAAATTTAGACCTTTGCCCCAACATTTTCCTTGAATTGCCTATTTTTCTTTCCATTTTGATATGCGTTCATGAAGATTTTTTTTTTTGAAGGAATGCGTTCATGAAGATTTGTTTGTAGGTGAGGTAGAGTTTTCGGAAAGTGCAAATACCACGTTTTTGGATTTCGGTTTCAAGCTTTTGTGTTTAAATGGTTTTCCAAAAAACTTAAGCAATCATTTTTTGGCTTATAATGAGTTACAGATAAACTTAAAACATTATTTTCCAATTCACCATTTTCCTTAAAAAATTAAGGAATTTGTTTGAGCTTAGATGAACTTGAAGACAAACATAGAAGTTATATGTTTTTTCGACCAATATAAAGAATGAGAGAAGGGCATTCACTTCTCCCAAATTTTGAAAGTACAAACGCAGGGACATGAAACGTTGAAAGTGAGGGTAAAAGCACACAAAAATTGTGTGAAAAGTTAAATGACAAAAATGCTAATATTGATTTACTTTTTTTATAAATTGCAGGGGTGAAGACACAAATATAGGGGTATAATTTCCCTGTCCGAGGGGATAAAGAGAAACACAACACGACCCAAATGGTTTGGGCTCAAACACAACTGGGGTGGGCCTCGAATATTTACAAAAGGTTAATTTGGGAATTACAAAAAATTCAGGAGATAAAACGATAAGGGGATAAGAGAGTCTGAGAAATGAGAAAAAGCAATAGAGAAGAGAATTGAAGAGAGAAAAATGTCATCGGTGTCAAGCATATTCGGATGCGGGGTTTCGATTGCGCCAAATTCATTGAGAAAGAAAGCAATTGGAATTGAAAGGAGAAATGTATGTGGAGGATTGTTGATAGAGTGTTCATCGAGGCCACAGAAGAAAGCAACTGCACATCACATGAAGACGAGGCCCAAAAAATCATCACTGTCGGATAGGAATCGGAAACCAACAGAGTATGCTCCTTTGCCACCACTGCCTCCTGATTTTACAATTGTCATTTCTGCTGATGCATCATCAACGGCCACGGTTGTTCCTCCGCCTCCTACTCCTTCTACTTGATTTGGTACCTTTTTAAAGTATCTGTGTTGTTGTTATTGTTATATTTTATCGGAATATGATTGTATTGTTAAAATATACTCGCTACTTGTTTCAGTTTTATTCTTCAATTCAATGTGATTTTCATGTTTACATATGTTGATCGATGACAAAATGTCCATGCTACTATGTTATGGAAAATGCTTGTTACGGTAAACCACATAATTATCGAAGCTCAGGTATAAATTATAGGTCACCAATTTCCTTTGTATTATTCCTTTCAAAATATCATGATGATATTTAGCAACATGCATCATAGTTACTTTAGGTGCAATTGTTGCCGAGTGCCAAAATATTCGGCACAATTTTAATAATATTAATTTTTCGCATGTTATAAGAGAAACTAATCAAGTTGCTCACTGTTTAGCAACATATACATTTTCTATTTCTTCTTATGATGTTTGGATTGAAGAAACACCTTGTATTGATGCAGTTGTGGCCTTCGATTTGATGCCACACTCGGATGAATGAATATATGTTTCTTGTCAAAAAAATATCACTATGATATTTCATCATATAGTCATACGATGTTTATGGAAAATAAACTTTTTACACTGGCGTTAACAAAGTTAAATTTGTATCCTTGTTCGCAAAAAAAAATAATTTGATTTTCCATAAGCTTTTACACTATAAAGGATAAAACTTTAACTTTGTTTATGTGCTTTAACTTTTGCCTTAAAGCATATGTTGTGGGAGTCTCACAAAGCATATGTTGTGGGAGTCTCACAAGTGTATAAACCCGCAGATAAGCTCAAGAAAGTGAATAACAAATCTAGCCTAAGTTTGTCGATAGACTAATTATACGTGAATGGAAGACAAGCAGATAATAAGTTGTGTTGTTAGGCTTTTTTGAATGGTAAAATCAATCCTCGTTAACAAATAACACCTGAAAAATTTAACTTTTAACCTTGTTAACTCTTGGAACTAATAACAAATTGATTCGCATTGACAAAACAATATGGTGGAGAAATATATATTATCGGCATTGTACTCCTATAACTATAAGAGACTGTGAAATACTGAAATTCATTTAATATCAAAGCTGATAGCAGATAACCTATTAACCTTATGTTTGATGTGCATTCTTGAGTTTCTCTGATACTCTTGCATGCAATTTTGATAACATTGATTTCTAGCTACAGGAAAAAAATTGCTCTGTTTCTACGTTTCAATTTTGATAGCATGGTTGAAGTTTTGTTTTATCCGTATCAACAGCAAACGGCGTTAAGTTTAACTGGGCGGTGAGTGCATATATTTAAAAATAAATAAGGGAGGTGAATTTGATTAAAATCTAGAGGGCTGTTTATGTTACATGAATAAAACTGAGGGAGGTGCTTGTAATTTGTCCTATATTTTGTTTTTTAAATTTGTATTTTATAAAGACTATTAAATTGCTATTATTATCATGGCAAAATGTTCAACAAAAACATATTAGTTGTTAAATTTCCTATATTTAGATTTCATTTTGAAAGAAAGAAAAATTGAGTAACACTTGTGTAATTTGTCCAGGAAATGATGATCCATAGAAGTATAGGTTTACACTTGTTCATCAATAAAGGGAATTTATGAGTGTAATTCAGGAAAGGGAAGAAAGTCTACCTATATTTCTAAATATAGGAAATTTCCTATATTAGTTGAATACACAGGTATGTAACTAAAACATGCCCATAGGTCCTCGTGAGCTTAGCTCAGTTGGTATGGACAATGCGTAATATATGCAAGGTCCGGGGTTCGAACCCCAGCCACCACCAAAAAAAAAAATGCCCATAGGTACACTTATATTTCCTGAATTATACAAGTATTCAACTAAAACATATTAGTTGTGTTGTAAAATTAGGCATAAATTATAAATATAAATAATAATCAATATATAAATATAAGAATCAATTAAATATAAAAATTAGAGAGATCAATAAACTTATCTCTTTGATATTGTTGTTGAATTATATCACTGACCACATCTTTATCAGTGGACCGCCATAATCTTTCTAAAAGACTTAGATGATTCTCAAATGATCCTTTCTCACGGCATCATCACTACGCCTTGTTCCAAGACTTGTGCTTGGGGGGCTGTGGACCGTCATAATGTTCTTAAGGACCTAGAAACCCTCTTGACAGCCTCCAAGGCCCTAAAAGGGGTCGGGCGCCCTCCAGAAGGGATCCCGAGCCCGGCGGACTCGCTTAAAGGCACCACCTTATTGAGTTTTCTAGAAACCGCCTAGGAACCCTAAAAAATACTCAAATACCCTTGTTGCTTGGGGACCAAGCAACCAAAGCCCAAGCCCACAGCAGGCTATAAATACTACTCTTGAGAGCATTCTCGAGGCATCCAATAGTCAGTCTAAAACCCTAATATACGATTCTTGACCCTAGAATCTTGACCGTACTTTTGCAAGTACAGTTGGCGCCGTCTGTGGGAAAAGGTAAAACTAGCCTTGACCACGTCTTTTCTGGGATCGCAAATCGCGATTTTGGATCCCTTCAACCAAACCTTCCGAATCGTAAAATTCTTTGCGATTTGGAAACCCAAACCTCTTTCGATTACCCACCTAGGTTGCAGCTCACGTACGATCTAGAGAAAAGCCTCCAACCATGGCAACACAAGAAGAGTTAGAGTCCATGCGAACCCAACTCGCTCAGCTGAAGGAACACAACGACGCCCTACAGGCGTCGATGGAAACCATGCAACAGAAACAACTAGAGGAGAAAGAAGAATCGAATCATGGCGAGATGGACGACCCAGAACCACAACCTTTGTCCATCAAAATCTGGGACGCGCCAGTCCCAGAAAACTTCAAGCCGCCCCACCTCTCCGTTTTCGACGGGAAGAGCGATCCCATGGAGCACGTTACAGCTTTCAACACTCGCATGGCCGTAGTCGGAGCCCCGGACTCCCTCAAGTGCAAACTGCTGGCCGGGACTTTTTCTGATGCCGCCCTACGATGGTACATGAATCTTCCACGATTCTCCATCCTTAGTTACCAAGATATGACGAGAAAACTTATCCAGCAATTCTCCGCCAGCCGCCACCGCAAGGTGTCAGCAACCAGCCTGTTCAACGTACGCCAAGGGTATAACGAATCCCTCAGGGATTACTTGGCCAGGTTCAACGACACTACCATAAAGGTAACCAACCCTAACCAAGAAGTATTCGTAGGAGCTTTCTAGAACGGACTAAGAGCGGGACAATTCAACGTGTCGTTGGCCCAGAAACTCGCTGACTCCATGGAGGAGATCATTGCCAAGGCAGAATGCTACATCAAGGGCGAAGAAAGCAACGCAGAGAAAAAGGCAAGAGATGCTAAGGAACGCACATCCAACAATTCGGAACGGCGTCCTTACCCGCCATCGGGCGGCAGGGACCGCGCCCCCTACTACCGCAAACCAAACCTGGAGAACTTCACCCCTTTGAACACAAAGCCGAAACGCATCATGAAAGAAGTCTACGAAACAAAGTTGATCCCAAACCCGCCTCCAACACAACGCTCCGTCATGGGAGAAGAAAGGGACAAATGGTGCAAATATCATAACCTACGGGGCCACGACACTGACTCGTGTATACATCTTCGCTGAGAAATTGAGAAACTAATCCAGAGCGGGAAATTGCGGGGATACGCTCGAGACAGGAGGGATGAAAGGCCAAAGGCGGACAACAAAAAAGAAGAAGTCGCCGAAGAGAAGAGACACACGTTGAACACTATATCCGGCGGCTTCGTCGGCGGAGGAGAGTCGAATTCATCTCGTAAAAAGTATGTGCGGCAGGTAATGTTGTGCCAAGAGTACGAAGAGCGGAATCATGAGCACGAGCCCGACATTTCTTTCTCAGCCAGGGATTATCGGGACGTGGTGCCACATGATGATGACCCCATGGTTATCACCCTACAAATCTTTAAGTGGGATGTAAAGAGGGTCTTAATAGACCCAGGCAGCTCTGCCGATATACTATACTATGACACATTTGATCGAATGGGTTTGGATCCAGAACAACTGCAACCTTTCAAAGGGACGCTGACGGGATTTACGGGCGACCAGGTTCATGTGAGGGGTTACATCACCCTAAAGACAACTTTCGGAAATGGCTCTCACGCAAAAATCGTTCGTGTAACGCATCTCGTGGTAAACTCGCCCAGTTCTTACAACATTATCATAGGGCGACCCGCTTTCAATCTTCTGGGCGGATTCTTGTCCACTAAATTCTTAGTAATGAAATATCCTTTGGATACTGGGAATGCTATCACAACAGTCTGCGTCTGCAAAAAACCAAGAAGAAATCCAGTAGCGAGATAACACATGAAGTTAACATGATTGACCTGGACCCCAGGGAAGATTTTCAGCAAGAGCGTCTGGAGCCCACCGAAGACTTACAAGAAATCTCTATTGGCCCAGAAACTCACCACACCACGAAGATCGGTACATCCCTAAGCCCTGAGGAGGAGACCGCCCTAATAGACCTGCTACGAAGGAATCTGGATCTCTTCGCCTGGAACCCATCTGAAATGCCAGGGATGGATCCTGACGTTGCTTGCCACCACTTGTCAATAAAACCCGGCGTAAAGCCAGTAGTTCAGCGAAAAAGAAAGATGGGCGAAGAAAGACGAAAAGCGGTAGACGAGGAAGTAAAAAAGTTAGCAGATGCCCACTTTAAAATGAAAGCTATAAATTACATTAAGAATATTTAATGTCTATAAAAATGTTTTTCTATATTTCTCAATTAAAAATATGTGACACAAAATATTTAAAACTTTTGAAATATACTCAAAATTTACATTAAGTTGTACGCTTGTCCATCAATAAAGGGAAGAAAGTCTATAGTTGCTGCTGCTTACTTTGTGGTTACGACAGCGATATTCATGCTTAAGCTCAGACTTAGAAAGCTTTGTTTGAGTCACAAACCGTAGAGAAACATGCCATAATTTTACGAGGGACCAACATTAACATTGATACAATCATTGCACCAATGTGATGAGGAAAATAACTATAGGCTACTAACTAGATGCAGAGATTCTGAAGGCAAAAAAGAAGAATACACAAAAGTTTCAAATTAAAAAATTTCTATAATCTAAAGAGTATATATTATTTGTATCATGCTAACAATTTGCCATCCACTGTAAGCAATGCTAGATTTATGAATCATAATTCATTCAATTTGATATTACTCTCAAACTTAAATAGCTCCAACATAAAAGTAAATTTAACTTGCACAATTTACTGCTTAAGTCATAGAAATCTAAATTAACGACTAACGAGGGGCATAGCTCTACTGTTAATAAGTTTGGTTTGAGATTCTTTGATTTTGCAATTTGGATTTATGTGTTGATTATTGACTTGCTATATAAGATTCATTATTTGAACCTCTCAATTCATCTTTGAAACTTATTTGATATTCATTGCCTTAATCTTCTTGTCATCAACATGCATAAATTCAATAGTCATACTCTTATCAATCCACAATTTTGTAAAGTCTTTTGAAAAACGAAAAACATTGTTCATCCCCCTTTAGCGCATTTTCTTGCTCAACATATAGACTAACATTTGACACATGTATATCCATATGAATCTCAAGCTGACATCAATCAACTTAACCATATAATCTTGCAACATTAACAGTTTGGTAACACACATCAATCGCACAACCCAAACATAAGAGAACATACACTTCGTCAATTTACACCTTTCTTCACCTACTTAACCCCAATTGTAACATATATTCAACATGCAAAACCATAAATGAATTCAAGTCCGACTCAACAAGATTTCTTTGCATGCATACAGGGGGAACCATTTAAAAATCAAAAATCAGTTTGCAACGACTTGATGAATTTGATGATGATCGTACTCGAAAATAGTGAGGGGGAGATTGAAATTGAGCTTACGATGATACTTAGTGCTGGAACATTGATGAAGACAAGTGAATTCTAACCACACAAATTAGACCTTTGAGATAAGACGTGGTTAGACCTCAACTCCACCATTCACATCGGCTATAATTGAATATTTGTGTTGTCCCAAGTTCAACTCTATTAAGGATTTTGTGTTCTTAGCTTGTGGAATATTATATATATATATATATATATATATATATATATATATATATATATATATATATATATATATAATAACTATTTGTATAATTTGGAGTAATTTTTTTTTCTTGGGTGTCTCTAATAAAATTGCTACAAAATGTGTTATCTGCCACAATTTGATCCAACAACATTTCAGTTGGTAATTTTTTTAATAGAAGCAGTTCTTACAATGATGATCCTTTACCGATGCACGAGAATAAGACATATTCATTTGATTTGATGCTCCTTATTAACTATCTCACAACGTTTAGTAGTTCCTTATTCTATACGCGGTACAATCACCAATATGATTTTGTGTTTTCGTAATGTCTAAAGAGGAGATACTTAGGGACATCAATTTTCATTAAGATCATTCTAAATAATTTGTTTTAGTGTATAGAACTAATAACATTGTTCAAGAACTCCTCGATATCTTCACTACTGTAACATATTGTTAAAGGATAATAATGACATATAAAACACGCACCATTATAGATTATTCAATGTCACATAACCCCAGTTTTGTTTGGAGAAGCATCCTTAGCGCCAAAGTGGTGGTTAGACGAGGAGCCCGTTGGAAAATTGGTACGGGCTTCAATATACCCATTATTCATGAACCATGGATTGGAGGAGGATCTAGTATTCCACCTGTTGGTGATGACATGTTGGCTCTTCAACCTTTTTCTGCGGGTCATCTAATTGATCAAGAGGTTAGAGTCTGGAATGAACCATTGGTCCGTCAGTTATTTGCAAGTGATATGGCCCAAAGCATCCTAAATACTCCTCTTTATCATCAGATTCAGAGGGATGAGCTGATCTGGAAGGCGGAGAAAAACGGGCATTATTCTGTCAGAAGTGCTTACCGCATTTGCATAGAAGAGGTTATAAATAATGATCATTTGCGCAAACCTGGGTATTGGAGTGGAATCTGGAGACTGAAAGTTCCTCCCAGAGTCAAAAATTTGGTGTGGAGAATTTGTAGAGATTGTTTTCCGACACGTGTGAAGCTGCGAAGTAGGGGTGTCAATTGTCCCTCAGAGTGTGTTAGATGTGAAGACCCCCATGAAGATAGTTACCATATTCTGTTTCACTGCCCGAATGCGATTGATATATGGCAGACAGCTAATAGTTGGCACTTGATTACTCCATCTCTGAACCAGTTTGACAATGCTCCTGACATCATTTTCAATTTGTTGCAAGAACTGTCTGCAGCTCAAGTTGAGAAGATTGTTACCATCATGTGGAGTATATGGAAAGCTAGGAACCTTAAATTATGGCAACAAGTGTCAGATTCGACTGTTACCATTTTGGAAAGAGCAAGACATCTCCTAGAAGGTTGGAGAAATGCTAATCGTAAGCAAGCTCCGATTAGGCAAGACAATACATCGCTCATCCCAAGTACGTCCCATCATAATAGTGATACAAACCTTAAATGGAGGAAACCGAGAAGAGGCAGGTATAAATGTAATGTTGATGCATCTTTTCCAAACAATACAAATAAAGTAGGTATTGGAATGTGTATCCGAGACTCAGATGGGAATCATGTCCGATCTAAAACTATGTTCTTCTCTCCTACGTGTTCTACGGATGTGGGGGAGGCTCTGGGTTTACATCACGCAATTCGGTGGATTTATGAACTTCAACTCACAAATGTTGATTTCGAGGTTGACTCTAAAAGAGTAGCTGATTATTTCAACAATGGCCGTGGAGATGTCACCGAATTCGGTTCTATTATGGATAGTAGTATCCACTTTTGTAACACCTATTTAACAAACTCTCATGTCGAATTTATTAGGAGGCAAGCGAATGAGGTTGCACACACATTAGCTAAGGCAGCCACATCTAGTACTGGCTTCCAGGTTTTTGATGATATTCCTACATGTATTACAGATCTGATCTTTAATGAAATGATATAATTTATTTTCTCTCAAAAAAAAAAAAATTCTATTCGTTAATCAACATAGAACTTTGCACTAATTTCCTTGAGATCAAATGAATATAAGGATTGTATCACAAAGGAGCTTGAAGGACGATTCAAGATTGAATTAAATAAACATCATTAGTAAAATTTCCACTAGAAAAGACAACACTTCATATACAAAGAGATTACACACAAGCTTTCATGACACAATCACACTATATGAAATGTGTCACGATTAGACATAACTCAACTTTTTTCAGAGGCGGTTATAAGAGATTAGGAGCTCTGGATCACCATTAGGAATAATTTTTAGTCTAGATTTCTCTTTTTAAAGTGTGCATTTCACTTTAAATGCGAAGTTAACATTACCCACCATTGATTACTAAATTACTTGTTGATATTCGAAGTACATCATAATAAATATCAATAAAAATAAAATAAAAATGTTTTTATTTTAGTTCATACAAGATTTATTTATATTAAAAATTAGTATCTGTAACATTCGTTTTAGTCCTTATTTTGAAGAATTAAAATCAAATATCCGGCCAACATGAATCTTTTTTTTTTTAAACGCGTAATTGTAAAAGTTAAGTCTCTTGATAACAAATCTATTTCAGATATTGATCTCTCCTAACAATTTTATTTCAAAATCCATTTTAGTTGCAAATCACTTTCAACAAATATTTTTCATACGTCAAAAAATTAAACCTTGAATCAAATAATAATAATTAAGAGATTTGAAAAGGATAGAGCTATACTTGATTTGACAAATAGGGTTAGTTAGAAGAAGTTTGGGCTGAATGAGTTTGGGTTGGGCGGCCCATACGCAGTCCCCCAAGAGGTCTGCTTAAGTCACACTGGCGAGCGAGGGAAATCTCTTTCCGATAATTTTTCCGTTCCGTCGTTCTCTGCCCTCACCGTCGACGCCGGTGCCGATTTTTCTCCGTCTTGTAGGTTCGAATCATTTTCAGATCTTATAACTTCAATTTTCTTTTACTATTGCGTTATGTTAATTAATTAAGATTAATATTATTGTTAGATTGATTATTGATATATGCAATAGGCGTGTGTGCCATTGTTTCAATACAATGACTAAGAGACCAAAGAAATCAGAATCAAATAGGAGACCAAAAAGAAGAAAGCCATCAGGTGTTTTTTCACCGTTGGATGTATCTTCTAGCGTTGTTTTCCGTTTGCTATGCCCTGCTAGTAAAATTGGGGGTGTAATTGGTAAAGGTGGTTCTATTATATCACAAATTCGCCATGAAACCGGCGTGAAAGTTAAAATTGAAGAGCCTGTTCCGGGCTGTGAAGAAAGGGTTATAACTTTTTTAAAAGAGAGTGAAGAAGGTAGTGTTGAGCAAGGAAAGGAGGTTAATGATAATGATGAGAGTGAAAGCAAGGGGAAGGATGATGAGGGGAAAGAGAATGGCGATGATAATGAAGACAAAGATTCTGTTTCCGTTGAAGATTCGCAAAGTGAGAAGGTGAATTCGAATCCGACTATTATGAGGGCTGTAATGTTAGTTTTTGAGAGGGTGGCTGAGGATGAAGGTGGTGATGAAAGTAAAAAGGGTTACTTTGGTTTAAGGCTACTTATCCTTTCTAATCAAGTTGGATGCATTCTGGGAAAGGGTGGCAGTGTGATAAAGAGAATGTCAGCTGAAAGTGGGGCGCAGATTCGAATTCTTCCTAAAGAAGAAATTCCCGCGTGTGCGTCAGATTCTGACGAGTTAGTTCAGGTAAATGTTGTCTTCGACACTATGCCTATATGCACTAAAATGGCATAGGGTGTATATTATTCCATGAAATTTCTGTTGTTGGTTTCATTTGAAGCAGTGAATGACTGGTGGATTGTTTACTCTGTCAAGAGGTTATTTGATTCAACTTTCATAAGTGTGTTTTGCATGTATGCATAGTAGTTTTAGTGAACATACAATAAGCAGCCGATTCAGCTAACTTGATGTATTTCACTTATTTTTGGACATGGTCATGCTTGATTTCATGTTTCAACATTTCTCATAATCATGATATGGTGTAGATCACAGGAGGAGTAGAAGTTGTCAGGAGAGCTCTGCAATCTGTTTTTCAGCAGCTTGTGGAGAATTCACCTCGGGATCATGAGTCTCTGCCTACCAATCTTACTGGGCCGTCATCTCATTCATATGGTCAATTCCCACCAACTAAACGCACTTTCGCCGGTCAAGGAGCATCTTTTGCTACTGGGCCTAATGAAATTCCTGTTTTCCATTCTGCTCCTATGATTCCCAAATTTCATGAAGGTGCCATCCTTGGTCGCATGAGGCCTCCACCGGAAATACTTACTTTCCGTTTACTGTGTCCTTCCGAAAGTGTAGGAAATTTAATTGGCAAGGGTGGATCAATCATAAAGATGCTGCAACAAGAGACAGCCAGTGAAATCAAGGTCATTGAAGCCATTCAGGGTTCAGAGGACTGCATTATCATCATATCTGGTCCAGCGGTATTGTACAAGTTTCCCATTTTCTCATTTGTGCTATTGTTGTGGGGTCACATTTGTTTTTCACTGATGTTAGTTTAATAATTGCAGCACCCAGATGATAGAATATCTCCTGTGCAAGAGGCTATATTTCGTGTGCAAAATAGAATATCCAGGGCTATACTTGATAGTAAAGAGCACAGTATGTTAGCAAGGGTCATTGTTTCTTCCAAACATATAGGTTGTCTCCTAGGGAAGGGTGGTTCCATCATAGCTGAAATGAGGAATTTATCAGGTGCCCATATTCGTATGCTGGGAAAGGATAAGGGTCCAAAGTGTGTTTCAGAAGATGATGAAGTAATTCAGGTTCAATTTCTACCATATCTGATATTGTGTATATTTAAAATCTACAACTTTATCCCATGTGGGTATAATTTTCATAGTAATGCTGATATATTGTAATTATTATTTTGATTAAATTAAACTTCTCCCGCTTGGATTTGGTAGATACAATACATGGTCAATATGACATAATCTCCAACAAAATAACCATGATTTCTTCGGAAAAACTAATATAGTTGTATTGTAAAGTCATGTAGCTTTGCAATGGAGAAGTTGGAGTAATGTTCTTTTTTGAAGGGCGAATATATATATATATATATATATATATATATATATATATATATATCTGTGTGTGTGTAATATTATAAATAATAAGGAAAAAGAGAAATACAAATAGTACATCAGGACATGAATACGAGCCGTACTCAGACAAAAACAAAAAAACAAAAAAAACATCACAACAACCAAAATGAATACACCAACCCACCCACCCCTACAACCAGAGACACCTCAATATCACATTTACGTGATACTAATTTATCAATTCGTTAATTGACTGGGATGTATGCTTTGTGATTAGTCTCTATTAGTTTAGTCAATTTTTTTTACCTAAGTACTAGTATTTGATATTTCAAATGGTTGCCGCTTATCCTTTTGGCAGGTGAGTGGAGTAATTGAGGCAGTGCACGATGCTCTTTTGCAAATAACTACGAGATTAAGAAACAATTTCTTTCGCGATGCATTTCCGTCTGCCAATTTTCCTTCTAATTCTGCATTCCTGGATCAACATTCTCCATTCCCACCTTATTTGGGAAGGCGGGGACTTTCACCTCCCGGAATGTATTCTGACCTAGGTCCGCGACATCCACATGCTGATTTTCCCCTCGATGATCACCCTCCTTTTATGAATAATATGTATAGATCAGGCATTCCTCCTCTCATATCTGAAAGGAAGCCTTGGGGTCCTAAGGTATTGGATTATTTTTGCTATTGTTGGTACTAATTTTGTTTTACCTACCCTCCTTTAGATTTAGGCTATCTTTTATCTAGCACTCAATCTGTGTGTATAAAATTAGTCTTATTGAAATGATTAAATTGAACTGGATGAGAAAGATGATGGGACAGTGGTACAAAACACATACTCCCTCCGGTCACTATTATAAGCAAAACTTCACTTTTTAGATACATTGAATAATTAATGTATCTAGTCTATAACAAAGACTAGATACATTGATTATTGAATGTACCTAGAAAGTGAAGTTTTGCTTATAATAGTGACCGGAGGGAGTAGTTTGCATCAAAATTTGTGTCTGCAGTAGCATATTTTGTGAAATATAGGTTTGTTAAGCTTATTTATGTGGATGTTCATTCTTATTTTCGTGAAATATTTCATCTGAATTGTGACTTGATCATTTCCAAGAAGACACCTAGAAAGTTGGGAAAAAAATTCTACATCCTTGAAATTTATTATTTATTTTCATTTACCACATAACGTTATTGCTGCATCCTATGAAATTTCAGATGGTATGGCATATCAATCTTTAGTTGCAACTAGCCATTATGTTTTAAACAAGATTTTTTCCCATACTGTTATGGCTACTAAATTGTTGAGTTGATTATATTGGATATCTGGTTCTAGGGGATACTTGAAGGTGGTGGACACATGGGCATGCCAGAATTTGCAGGAGGTCCCCGAAGAATTTCTGGATTTGCAGGGTGTGCTATCACTGTCAATACTTTCATCTTCATTATTTTTCAAATTTCCTTCTCTCTCTCTCTCTCTCTCTCTCTCTCTCTCTCTCATTGTGTATGTTTTATCATGCAGAGGGAGCCAACCGATTATCACAAGCACCACTGTTGAAGTTGTTGTTCCTCGAGCTCTGGTGGCTGAAATATACGGAGAAAATGGTGAATGCCTGAGACAGATACTCCAGGTGAGGCCATTGCATCTGACAATTGATGATGTTAATTGTTTAGTTTATATCTGCTTGTTATTTGGATGATTTTTGTGCAAACAATTAAATAGTTGTCTGAGCGACTCATACATGATTTATGGACACCTGCATCAATATTACTTCACATAAGCTTGTGTGTTAACACTTAGCAATTTCTTGCGAAAGACACAAAGGGTCCTATACTCTGAATGCTTTGTGTTGATGTGAGTAATTGGGCAAGTTTATTGCCGCTGAAAAAATTATTAAATTTTTTCTGTTTTAATTGGAATTCAAATTGTAGGATGGTGTGATTATTGATGAAATCACTGTATGGTTTTAATTGTTTTGACATTTACAATGTCATCCATACTTACAGATCTCTGATGCAAATGTTATTATCACTGATCCAAAACCTGGAGCTGTTGAAACTAAAATTATAATATCTGGAACCCCGGAGCAAACTAATGCTGCACAAAGTCTTATTCAGGCATTTGTCATGAGTGAAAGGGAGTCTGGTTGATCTATCCAATTGGGTAATACACTGAATCATTTGTTTTTTTTTTCAAGTATGACAGATGTATTGAGCTTTTTTTTTTGGCTTAATATCATTTCTTCGTGTTATAATTTTTAGTAGGAATGTGGTATAAATTGTAAAATACTATCCTATAAAATTGTGACTGTGCACCAGCTTTCTTTGTATGCACGTTTAGTTTGACGATTTTGAAATTCACATCCTATTTTTGACATATTTCTTCATGTCCTTAATATATGCCTTATTAATCTCACTCAAAACCCAGGTCAGGTGTTTTGAGGCTTGTGGAAGATAAACTGTTAGAACCTAGTGAAGACCAAAATTGTGGGGGGGGGGGGGGGGGGGGGGGGGGGATACTTGTTCTCCTGCAGTTTCTGCATACATTCAACTGACCCATTGCTCTGTTTACCTTGCTAAGCAATCTCTTTATCCTTCACCAACTTTATTTATTTAACTAATCCTCTCTAACTACCAACTACTCTAACTGTGCCTAGCTAATTTTCCCTTTTTTCTATTTTGATATAACTGAATATGGTTGCTCATAGTTTAGCTAAGGCGGCCATTTAATAAATGATATCAGTTGAGTTTAGTTTGTTAAAAAAATATATAAGCTGTATACTTTCTAACATGTCTTTGTATGTTTAACTCAAATTAGAGTATGCCTACTCCTTTTTGGGAGACATTTAGCGTTTAGGGTACTTGCTAAACCTGAATGCACCCTAGTAGTTTCTGATTTATTGAATCCTTCTGATGGGAACCCGAAGTCCCGGACTTAAACTGAATAAGAAATTGTATTGTTGATAAAAGATAGATGTTACTGAAGACGATCTCGTGCAATCCCAACAGCAAATGCTCCTCAAAGAAAAGATAATATTATGCTAGATCCATAAGTATTTTTGGATGTGGTAATTGAAAATTTTAGAATTCACAATCCAAATGATTTAATTGAATTCCCTCCATTTCTAAATATTTTTGTTAGGATAAAATAATAATAAAAATTCATTGTGAAACATTTTTGGGATAGTTTTATATATTTTAAAAGTTTTGGGTCAAATTTGGAATTTGAAAAACAGGGACCAATTTGCAGTATTTGAAATTGAGTCCAATTTGCATATTTTTTTTTTTTTGAAAATTTACAGTAAATATGGTGACCAACTTGCAAATTTGTTTTTTTTTTATTTATTTATTTTTTAAATTTTTTTTTATATAAGAATCAATTTGTCATTCACATTGTATAAACTATAGAGTAAGGAAGAAATTTCAAATTTTTAGGTGTCATTTAAAATTCTCTTAATTTATTATTCAATTTTTTTTTATTTTTTTTTATAAAAATTCTCTTAATTTAGTTTGGGCAAATTGTATAAACTTCCATCAGTTTGAAAATTTCATAAATTAATCATCCAAACAATGAAATTACATAGACGAATTTGAATTCCTCAAAAAAATTACATTACCTCATCCAAACATGCTGGTATAAGGTTTCTAATTGAAAAGATGCCTCCTGTGAGTTCTATCTAGGGATGTCAAAAATATTGTACCCGTGGATAAAATCTGCCACGGACACGGGGCGGATACCTTAATAGAATCCGCGGGTAAAATAAATGAATAATTAATGAATACAAACGCGGATTTCATGGTATTAGTGCCTGTGGACATCCGTACCCGTTAAGAAATTAAGTAATTCACTTAAAAATACTTGGTTAGCCTTGCAAATCCTAGATACTATTATTAATTATTATGTATTTGTAATGAAGGAAATGAATGCGATGAACTTTTGCTGTCAAATTTTAGGTGATTAATTTTATTTTTTTTCCTACAAAAATCCATTTAAAATCCATGGATTATCCGTCTAGCGAATACCTGCTCGGATATAGAGCGAGCACCTATATATTAATCCAACTTGGTGGACAAGGATATCATATTATCCGTATCCATGAATATCCATTTATATCCCTAGTTCCACCTTGTTATCCTTGGTCACATGTTGTTTTAACCAATTCTCTATTCATCCCTTTTGTTGGGCTAAGGCTCAAACTGCTGGGTATCTAACACCTATCTATAATATGGCTATTACTTTTCCCATCCTATGAGTTTCTCGCACGCCCTATTCGGATTCTAAAATCCGAAATGTTTTAACGTGTTTTGGAGGTTTTTATGGGGTGTTTATGCCGTTCGAATTCTATATTCCGAACTGCATAGGGCGCACGAGAAATCAGTATACTGGAAAAAGGAGTCCTATAATATTGGTGAAGAGAAATTCAAAAGTAGTTGTAGGACATTTCTGTTGGACTTGATAGTCACAGAATATATGTATGAGTATGACAGTTCAGAAGTCGAGTGTATGTAGTCAAATGAAACCCCCATACCCTTTCCTTGTCACAACACCATCAAATATAAAACATCAACAAAAGAATTTAACTGAGATTTCTTCTTCTATGTTGAGGTGTTATATTTTTCTTAGAGATAAAGGAGACATGTGATTTCAGTTAGTACCATAGATAACAAAATAGCAGTGTTGACTTTCAGACGTAGGGATTATTCATGACATATTATTATATATACACTGATGCTTGGTGTGTTATGCTCTTTCTTTGCATAAAAACCTTGATAACATTACATATGCGTGGACTTGCTGATGATGACTTGCTAAAACAAAGAAAAGATACTGAGAAAAGAAAACAATACAGAACTTGGAATTAAGTATTATTGCTGAGCTTTGAATGGCTGGTATTTTTTGAGATCATGAGCAAGGCCTTGGATGGAACCAGCAGCTGAGATGATAGAAACAATGAGGCATGCCCAACTCAATATCTTCATCCATGTCCACGTGAAAGAAAATCTTTGCATCTTGGACTGCTTAATGTACATCTCTATGGGAAAGTAAACCGTTAATGGCCAAAAGGAAAGTGAACCAATTAGTCCCAAGAAGTCATTGAAGAATGGAAATATCATAGCTATCAAAGCAGTGATAATAACATATGTTGTTCTCCACACTACCCTGAAGAAGTTCACATGCAAGGTTCCGCATAGGGGAATATTTACAGCATGTTCTCCATTTACAAACTGACTATTGGACCATTTTTCCTTACTCTGACTCTCTACGAATCCAAAGATTGGTTGGCAGAAAACCTGAAAATAAGAAAAACCCTTCATGAACAAATGCAAGTATGCCGTAGAACAGTACAGAAGCAGGAAATAACAGGCTTTGTTTACCTGATATGCTCCAATTAAGTGCACGGCGATGCAGATGTTGGCTAAGTCGATTAGCCAAAACGGCTCGTAGAAGCCGAACCCTGTGAGGAAATTCCCTGGTGCATCATTTCCAAATGCTGCATAACCTAGGCAGCCACATAGCATATAAAACATTGTTGTAGTCAAGATGCCAATCAAACTTGCTCGTTTCATGACTTGGTTCTCCGGAGGGCTTGATTTCAAGGTATCCTGGAAAAAATGTGGTTCCCATTCTCATTATAGCAGCCATGAAAGCAACATATCATTATAATTTACATGGCATTGATAATGGTTATTTCATTGCAATGAAAGTGATCCCTTATATAAAAGAAAGCGATCCTTCTTAAATGCACACATACTTAGTGTCCCATATTCCCCCTGTCTCTCTTTGTTGAGTTTTATTGAATTTCGAGTGATGTTCACTTCTGTATAATCTAATTTTCATTTATATATATATATATATATATATATATATAAAATGAACTAAGCTATTACCACCAGATGAGAATCATGAGATTTGCAGCGGGCGATAAAATACTCCTAACTGGAAAAATTCTTCTACCCTACTTAGCGGGATAGGAAATGACCGATTTGTTTTTGAAATTTGTTATATCTAGTGAAGTGGGACTAGGTTAATAGACTACCATTATAAAGCACTTATATCTTATTTTAATGGAAGAAAAAAAATGTTCCGTAGGAGACAGCCATATATGGATATAATGTTAACACTATAATATTTTCGGGATTAAACTGTACCGTACATTACGATGCACCTGCAAGCAACATGTGGGGCACAGGTGTATGCGAATGATTTTTTGGTTTAGTATTTTCTGTTATTTGAACTGAAAAACAAAACATTGGCAAAATAAAACCCTCTCTTACTAGTTTCTGTTAAAATTAAAAAAATTACTATATCCTCTCTCTCAATTATTATTATTTTTACTGGAATGTTACTTTTTTTCAATTAAAAGAAGAGTGAAAAGGACCGAAACCAAAATTAGAAAAAGAAAAAAAGAAGAGTGAAATGGACATATTGTTTTTTAGGAAAGAGTGAAATGGACATGTCACATGTTGATGAAGCGTGTCATAATTTTTTTTTTTAATATGCGGTGGGACATATAATTAATTTTAGTTTCATATAGTAAAATACAGTTGAGACAAATTTTCAACCGGTAATAACATTTTATTATATATTGAAAAGTCATGGTTTGAACTCTAAGGCTTTGTTTGGGAGTTTGGAGGGGAGGGGAGGGGAGAGTTTTGGAAAAAAGGAAGGAGCAAGTGGAAGAAATAGAAGACATTGGGAGGAGAGGGCTTTGGAGGTTAATTTTTTACTCATAATAAAAAATCCCCCTCATTTGGGGGAACTCAAAAATTGTATTGGGGAAGGGTTTTGGGGGGTTATGGAGGGTTTATATGAATTTTTCAAATCCAATCTATGTTGTTATTATATTCTTAAAGTTAAAAGTATATTAATCATAAGTATTAGTTTATCATTCTCTAAAAAACTGTTCTTTCAAAAAATGTGAATTTTTTTGTCCATTTTTCTATATATTTTCAACCCCCCAAAGCCCTCCCCTCCCTTCCCCTCCAAACTCCCAAACAAAGCCTAAATTTTCCAATCAAAGAAAATTCCAACCACTAAATTACTTGATCAAAATACAAATACAATTCATGTGAACATAACTTAGTTGATATGTACATTATAATAGATAGGGTCGAATTTCAAATCATAAATTTCTCACTTATATTCTATTCGTAAAAAAACATAATGTCCGTGCAAAACTAAACTACTTAAACAAACATAACGTCCAGGGCAAGGAAATATAATTTGCCTTGGTATCTTTTGCAATGATAGGTCGACTTTTGGGTAAAAAAGATATAGTAAGATAATTCATAATTTGGGTAATGTAGAAAAACCCTTGTTTCACATAAAAGTCCTTTTACTCTTGTAAAAAGGAAATCTTGTTACCAACCCATTAGAAGGTCTTTTTGATTTGATTTGGTATAAGAGGGAGTCACATCAGGCGCACACATATTAAAAATAATGTAAAAAGAGAAATGAATAAAATACGATATATTTTTAAAATAATAAAATGATATGACATATATTATCATGTATGAGTTCAAAAGATATGCCTTAATAACTGTGACCCATACCTATATTGGGCATGAGAAAAAGAAATAAAGAGTGACATAGTATATATGATATGTTGGTGATGTGATAAGAAGAGAAAGATAAATGGGTTAACTAAGTTTTTAGTCCCTATAAATATTCACGGTTTTTTTTTTAGTCCCTTCAAAATAAAATCACACTTTTTTTTTTTAGTCCCTTCAAAATAAAATCACACTTTTTAGTCCTTGTGACATTTTCCTTAAGCATTTTAGGGACTAAAAATGTTGATGGAAAATTTTTATAGGGATTAAAAATGCTGATGGAAAATTTTATAGGGACTAAAAACGTCGATGAAAAATTTTATAGGGAGTAAAAAGTGTGATTTTATTTTGTAAGGACTAAAAACAAAATTCTAAATATTTATAGGGACCATTTACTTATTTAACCCAAGATAAAAAAAGAGAAATCGTATTTTTACAACATTTTGAGACAACTCTCTCTGTCTCTCATACTCTCTTTATGTTTTTACCCTCTCTTCATCTCTCTATTATTTTTTACCAATAAAAAGAGAGAGAGAATGTTGTCTAAGAAATTGTGGTTGTATAAATATCGTTACTCAAAATGAAAGTTTAAATGTGTGTATGAACTACCCATTTTTCTTGGTTTTCAAACTACATCGATCTTTCTCAAAGAAGAGGAGTAAAAAAAGTGTTTGGTTTGTTGAAATCACCGAGTGCCCCAATATTGATTTCATTAATTGTAGTCAACAACTTGGCCACTCTGCCACGGTTCCCATGCATGCATGCAAAACAATACTATATCTATCTATAGAAGTAAGACACAAACAATATTGAAATTAACGCACCATACGTGTACAAAGATATGTGTATTAATTAATCGTGGATGAAAAGGCAAAGTACTAGTTTTGTATCATATAAATATCAACAACAATATTTAACATGCATGGGACTTGCCTGTATCTCAATGAGGACATTAGAATAAGCATAAGCGAAGGCAATATCACCAATAGCTTGAAACATCCTCCACACCTTTTCAGTCCCTGTAACGTCCACCCCAACTTGCACCCCTGTTAATGATGTCCGTACAGCAGGTCCCCTACCTTTTCACCATCAACCATTAACACACATGTTCATCTTAATATTGTTAAGTGGTAGTAATTAATAATTAACTTTTGCTAGGTTAATTTTGATCACTATTTTAATTACCTGCCACTTTAGCTATGGAGAGACCGAGGCCAATAGATGAATAAGCAAAAGACATAACGGCTGCAACAATGGAGAGCCACGATAGCTTATGAAAGTTTGGTATTTGGCTAAGGACAATTTGAATGCAAGCAAATATGATCATGAAAGGATTATTTGATATATAGCACTTTGCATCATGCCCTTGTTTGTGATAACAATTCGACCTCTTCACCGCTCTGATAATTCAAAAACAGAAAAATTAATTATTACATCATCATCATCATCACACATATATATATATATATATATATACACACACACACACACACACACACACACCACCGTTACTCCAAAAATTTTATAATAAATTAATAATACTCCATACTTTACGTGGGGATAAACTTACACCATACTAATTGAAGCAGTTATTGTGTATCCAATTGTTACACCGATAAGATTTATATATTGAGCTAATCCACACAGTTGGAATTTCCTTCCTCCTATGGAAAAATTAATTGGAAAACGCCAAAATTAATCAGATTAGACAAAATTTCAAGTCGGCACTACTCTATCTACTAATAAATTGTGTAAAAAAAAAAAAATCTATCTCATAATTAACGTTGACATAAAAAATGAAATAAATGTTAGAGTGGAGAATTTTTTTTTGAATACCTAAGACAGATCTAACAACTTCGGAATAGGTGTAATTTCTTTTGCCATGAACAGGGTCAGGTGAACGATAAGAATCAGCAAGAAGAGTGGAAGTGAAATAAGTTATAAAAGAGAAGGCAAGTAGAACTGCTGGGCCAGCAACCCAACCCATTTGAGCTATTGCCCATGCAAGTGATAACACTCCTGATCCTATCACTGCTGTTATGATATGTGCACTTGCAGTCACCCATGTACCTTCAAATTCAACACCATCATCATAAGATTCATAAAAAATAAGTATCAGCCAAGTTATATATAAAGTGTATGTTTTGATTGACTTAAATTTGAAAGATTTGTAAATATTACATTTTTATATCGTGGCTAACTCATCTTTACAAATGCAAGATGAAATGTGACACTCCTTATAATTAAATCTATTTATTTATTTTAAGCCGTAACTTGGTCTAATATGAAATTAAATTTTAATATTAGGTCTAACTTATCTTTACAAAACTGATTTATAAAATAAAAGATGTCACTCTTAATACCATTTTATGTTTGATATTTTTGATAGCGATCTTAATTTCAAAAAATACTATTAAATTTTAGAATTTAACAAAATCACTATGACATAAGGATTTTATCAAGCCTAATGTGATTCCAAAATTACATATGATTTGTTTTTCATTTCCACTTTTCATTTTGTTATTTTATCTTTTTAATTAATATTACTTTTGTTTTTCTTAAAACACATCTCATTATAGGTGTGTATATTATAGTTTACACAACAAAAATGAAGTACAAGAAAAAGTATGATATGGTTTACACAACAACTTGAATATATTATAGGTGTGTATTTGATAATGATCCTGCATATGATGAATATATTATTGGTGTGTTCTCCTCTCAAAAAAGAAATTATACTATAGGTGTGTGTATTTGAGCTTATATATGATTTAGTGTGTATATTTATACATACCCGTTCTTTTGGCTCGTCCATCGTCATCAAAGTTTTTGCTACCGTCAGTGAAAGCTTCAGGGGTTTCTATATACATGCTATTTTTCTGAAACTGATCACGGCTCATCTCTCGATCACTTGCAGTTTTTTAGTGTGAGATAGAGAAATAAATTAAGGTGTGTTGCGCTAGGCAAACAAAATGATAGAATGAAAGAAAGAAAATGTGATAGTTTGTGAGAGAAAGAATAAGGGGTTAAATAGAGAAAAATGAGAGGAGAAGTCAAAGGGGGAGTGTGGAAGAGTGTGGCACATGGGGTCAAATTAGGTGAAGAATTAATTTGTTTTTTTAATAAATAATTTATTTATTTATAATTTTAATTATCATGCATTTTGTAGGGGTAAAAATGTTATACTTTCAATGCATCACAATTAATCAATTATTCTCAACTTTTATAAATAATCATTGTTTATTTTTATTTTCTTTGTTGTTGTTTCATTTTATATATGTAAAATTTCATGCGAATTTACTTTGCTTATTCAACAAGTTTAATATATCAATTTACATGTAAATTTTTTATTTTTACTATATTTTTGACAAAATAAAAGATATTCATTCATTTAAATTGAAAGAGTACATCGATATAATGCAAATTCGCTAAAAACAAAAAGGATGAATCTGTGAACAAGCTCACAACATCCATGTTAATAGCATAAAACGCAAAGTACAAATGCCTACACATATATATGACTATATTTAAATCTCCGGAATAACCATGTTTCCGGATCTGCAACTTGGATGACTCCAAAGTCATTGATTGGATCTGCACTGGATCGAAGCTGATCTGACAATCTGAAGCGATCAAATACCTGAGAGAAACAAGAAAAACAAACAACGTCGCATAAAGACGACGAGCAACCAACGTCGCACGAAGACGACGAAATCACAAAATAAAACGAAATAGATGTGAAAATCACTTATTTCAATAAAAGGGAAGTAGAAAAACGAGTTAAAGAGGTGATTTTGGGTCAAAAATCACATCTCTTTGGTGGATGAAGGAGAAGAAACTAGGGTTTTTGTGATGGCTCACAAGAGAGAAAGGAAAGAGAGAGATATTTTGGTGAAAAAATATCTAGTAAAAATTGTGCTAGTTTCATCAATGAAAAAAAAGGCTTACCTTATAAATAAAACAATTTATTTAGTAATAAAAGTGGGCTATTGTTTTTCTTTTGGTGAAATGAACTATTGCTTTTTTTTTAAAAAGCAATGGAAGTAGAGAAATGCAAATATAATATTGAAAAGATAGAACGAAGAGGCAACGGCGAGAGTAAGATGAATGGGTGGGTTGGAAATGTGGAATTTTTGACACGACTATGAACCATTGAAGGTGGCAATTTCTGGTCTGGCATGTGGGTCCCACACTAGCCCATTTTTGATTTAGTCCATCCATCTGGAGAATTTTTATGGTAGCCAGTGATTATGGTTTTTCATGAAAGTAGCACAAATAAAGAAATCCCTCACCACCATGCATGGCGTCTCTCAAGTACTAGATTCTCTTCACTTTTTGGTCTTATTGGCTTTTTGTTTTTATATTGTAACACTAACACATACTAAGCTTGTACTAAATTTATGTTTATGTAGTTTATTTTGGTAAGATTCTATTGGCTTAATATAGTATTTTCAGAATCTGATCAAATCTATGGGTTCAACCGAATTGAATCAGAAATTGCTGAATCCGTCAATTAGTTGAATTGCAGTTGATTCTTTAGTCTCTTACAAATGAATTGAACCGGATTAAATGAAGTTAAATTAGGTTCAAGTTCATTTTTTATTATTTGTAAAAATATTTATTTATTTATTAATCATATATTTCAACTATAATTCAACAAATTGAATCATGATTCAAGTGTCTCACAAGATTTGTGTTTTGGACTGGTTAAGGTCCATAAATCTTCACATATCAGACTCAATAGTACTATGGATTAAACACATCACTAGACTTAGCCTCGAAGCATTGAATTCGCTCCCCCTTACAATAGTATTATGCCTCAAACACTCTTTATCTTGATTCAATGCTTCTAGACTAAATCAGTGATGTGTTTGATTGTTGATACAACTTCTTTCGATATTGTAGATACTCACTTGTTTTATACCAGAGATGATTGTTGTTTGATATTTTTGAAAGGATGATATATCTTGTTTCATATTGGTGAAATAATATATATCTTTCTCTTTGTTCCATAATAAATTCTTGAAATTTAACCGATCAATTCGTTTTTTTAGTTTAATATTTGTGAAATGATATATATTTTGTTTCATATAAATTGGTGAATTTTTTTTATACTGAAAAGACACATATACAGCAAAAATCCACCTAGAAAATTTTGCCTAATCGATGATTAAGATAGCATATGAAATTTGACCTAACTTGCCTAATTTTCTTTGTATACTTGAGGTGCAATGATGAAGATCATATCTAGTGCACCTCTGCTATGACATAAATAAATCCTAGTTGCCGACTAGGCATCCTGTATCTCCATTTCATTGGTTCCAACCTCAGAGGCAATAACTCACGATCAACTAAGAAAATATTTTATTTTCTTAAAAAAATAAATGCTTTATTATAGCTATCTTTTTAAAAAAACAAAAAAAGTCAGCTTAACCTTTACACTTTGATGCATGTGCCCCTTGTTTTCATGAGCCCCAAATGGATGGTCTTAATCTTAATTGATGCCCATGATCTAGATAACTTTAGCGGTGAATGGTGTAGAAAATATTTTAAAGCAGACATTCAAACTTTAAAGTGGTCCATCCAGCCATCATATTGGTATCTCTACTCTAAAAAAAGTTCACAGTATTGGAATCTCTACTACTGTCTCCGTCTCATATTAATTTTTTTTTTTTTTTTTAATAAAATTTGTTTATTTATATACTGTGCTACCACACCATATGATAGCAATATTGAAAAGGTACATGAATTATAAATAAAGGTATAATAAGAAAAATATGAAGTCGTTCAAAAAAAAGAAAAATATAAAGTATTGCCAAACAATATTTCTGATTATATGTGCTTGAAATGAATAAAGATCGATATGCTTAAAATCTGAATCTTGTCATTTACTATTACTAGTACTAGTATCTAAAAAACCCATTCTGTTTTTCAACAATAATAAATCCATTCTGATCCTTTGCTGGCTTTGTTGTCATCAAGTGTTAATTAGCATTGACCAAAGTGCGGTGCGTACCCTTTCACACCTACACAACTGGAAGTAACAAGGCAAACATTTAAGGTATGTTTAGGAAGAGGGTTTAGGAAGGGAAGGGAGGGGAGGGCTTACATTCCTTTTTTAATTTAAAGACATTATAAAATGATTTTTAAAAAATTGAATTAACAACATGATAAATGATCATATAATACTTCAAAAACACTTAATATATCTTAAAAAGACATTTTACATTGTTCGTAATTTAAAAAATAAAAGTGAGCCCTCCCCTCCCTTCTCCTCCTAAACCCTCTTCCCAAACACTTAGGGTTTGCTATACGGAATTCAAGTCTTCTATAGTCACTCGATTAATTATGGTCATAAATAAAATATAATTTTAGACGCAATTATAAAAAAGTGAAATGTAGAATTAACATTTTATAAGTGTGTTTAAGTGATTTATATTTCTCTTGCGAACATACATGAATTATAATCATATCTGATATCCCTGCAAAAAAAATACTATTGGGGTCTTTCCAAAAACAAAACAAAAAATACTATAGGGGATTAAGTAGTGGATTTTTACAACCATTCCATGTGTACTATTTTACATGGACAATAAAGATTTAATTTTCTTTCAATGTTTTTATTTAAAAAACATACTTTTTTGCTGTTTATTTTGAGAACATTTATGTTTTTTTTATGTAGTACTCTTATAGTACTTTTAGACTTTAGTCCCTTTCTTGTCTAAGTTGTCTTCTAACCCAAAAATTCCATATTCATCATACTCTTCTTTTAGATCGTATCCTTTGTTAAAGAAAAATAGATTAAGGATGACAATTGGGTGAGAAAATAGTGACACAATGCTCCTTTACTCGCCTATGAGAATATTTTATTTTTCCTTGATGTTCAAAACAAAACAAAAAAAATTGATTTTCCTTCTCCTTGTTGTTTGTGGGGGAAGGGGTGGGATTAGCAATCTATCAACTCATACTCATTCGATCATTCAACCACTTAACCATCCACCCTACAAAATACTTATCAATATCAATTAATTACATTCCATTCATTCTTTATGAATCGAGGATTACGGATGAATTGAATTTTATTATTGCTCAAAAAAAAATTATTGAAAAATATATATTTTTTACTTGAGGCGCTAAGAGCTTAACATTCTAACACTAAGTAATGAGTCTGAATCCCTTCAAAGACGATTGTGAAATGATTATTAGTTTCTCTTGATTACAAGAACACACATTGTATTTTCAATAATTTTTATTTGTACTGTACAAAATTATTGGTGTGCATTTTATTGTAACAAGTATGTTTAATTTATTTAATGAGGTTATAAAAAAATTTCTCAACAATAACAAATACAAATACAATAAATGTAAAACAAAATGAAAAGGAAACAAAAAATGTCTAGAGAGAGAGAGTGTGTGGTCTGGTGAGAGAGAGTGGCGGGTTTCCTCGTCATCGTCGGGGACAACCGCGTCGGTATTCACCTTCACCGGAAGTAAGGTACTATAGTTTTGGCCCAAGACCTCTTCGTATGTTAAAATGTTGGGAGAAGTTTTCTGGTTATCATGAGTTTGTCCGTGAAAAGTGGAGTAGTTTTCAGGTGGATGGTTGGGGTGGATATGTGTTAAAATAAAAGTTGAAAATGTTAAAGGCAACTTTAAAGGTTTGGCACCAGAATCATTCCAAAAATTTATCATCGAAGATTTTATCTTTGAAGGACCATATTGCTGATATTGAGCTTAAGGCTGAGTCTGGGTTATTGCTGGAAGAGGAAGTAGAAGAGTTACATGGGTTTTCTGAGGAATTATTCTCGTTATCTCGAATTAATTCTAGCATTTGTTGGCAACAATCGAGGATGCAGTGGTTACGTGAAGGGGATGCGAATTCAAAGTTTTTCCATGGAGTCATGTCTAGTAGGAAACGTCAGAATGCAATTCAATTCTTTATGGTGAATGGGGTTTTGGTGGAAGGAGTGGAAAATGTGCGAGCGGCTGTGTTTGATCACTTTTCTACTCATTTTCAAAATGGCCGTGAGTATAGACCTGGTATGGAGGGAATGCAGTTTCGATCTCTTTCTAGTAGACAAGGGGCTGAGTTGATTAAATTGTTTTCGGTGGAGGAGGTGAAGTTCGCAATTTGGGATTGTGATAGTTTCAAATGCCCGGGTCCTGATGGTATTACTTTTGGATTCATTAAGGATTTTTGGGATATGTTGAGGGATGATGTGATGCGTTTCTTGGTAGAGTTTCACAGGAACGGGAAATTGACAAAAGGGATAAATATTACTTTCATCGCTCTTATTCCTAAAGTTGATAATCCGCAACAGTTGAATGACTTTCGTCCTATCTCGTTGGTGGGAAGTTTGTTTAAAATATTGGCGAAGGTTCTTGCGAACAGACTCCGGTTCGTGATTGGGTCCGTTATTTCAGATTCACAGTCAGCTTTTATTAAAGGTCGTCAGATCCTTGATGGAATTTTGGTGGCTAATGAAGTGGTAGATGAAGCTCGTAAATGCAAGAAGGAGTTAATTCTTTTCAAGGTTGATTTTGAAAAGGCATATGACTCTATTGATTGGAACTATTTGGATGAGGTGATGGTTAAGATGGGGTTTCCTGTTCTTTGGCGTAAGTGGATAAAAGAGTGTATTGGGACAGCTACTGCGTCAGTGTTGGTAAATGGGTCTCCAACAGATGAGTTCTCTCTAGGCAGGGGGTTGAGGCAAGGAGATCCGCTCTCGCCTTTCTTGTTTCTTCTAGCTGCAGAGGGCTTTAATGTTTTAATGAAGGCGGTGTCTGATAATAATTTATTTTCTGGTTACAAGGTCGGCACTTTTGATCCGGTGTCGGTTTCTCATCTTTAGTTTGCGGACGACACTCTTATTTTGGGTGAGAAGTCATGGGAGAATGTTAGAAGTATGCGTGCAGTTCTTATTCTTTTTCAAGAATTGTCTGGTCTAAAGGTGAATTTTTCGAAGAGTCTTCTGGTGGGGGTGAATGTTCAAGGTTCTTGGTTAGCTGAAGCAGCGTTGATTTTGAATTGTAAGGTTGGAACCATTCCGTTTATGTATCTAGGTTTGCAGATTGGTGGTAATGCTCGTCGATTGGCGTTTTGGGATCCCATTTTGAAACGTATAAGCTCTAGACTGCTGGGGTGGAATTCGAGATACTTGTCATTTGGTGGTCGTCTGATCCTGCTGAAGTCTGTCCTATCCTCGTTGCCTGTTTATGCTCTTTCCTTCTTCAAGGCTCCGTCAGGTATCGTTTCCTCTATCGAATCTATTTTTAATAGTTTTTTTTGGGGGGGAGTGCAGACCACAGGAAAATATCTTGGGTTGATTGGCAAACTATTTGTCGGAGTACGGAGGTTGGGGGTTTGGGGGTAAGGAGAATTATAGATTTTAATATTGCATTGTTAAGAAAATGGTGCTGGAGGTTAGAGGTGGATAGGGATTGTCTTTGGTTTAGAGTGTTGTCGGCCCGCTATGGAGTGGAGGGTGGTCGTATTTGTGATGGAGGCCGTGAGGTCTCTAATTGGTGGAGGGATATATCCAAGTTGCGTACGGAAGAGTGGTTTCATGGTAATGTCAGTCTGTTAGTGGGAGATGGTAAAAATTCATTCTTCTGGTCGGATGCTTGGGTGGGGGATGTGCCTTTTAGAGTTAGATTTCCTAGACTTTTTGAGTTGTCTTTGTTGAAGGGTGCTTCTGTTTTTGATATGCATTCGTTAGGGTGGGGGAGTGGCGGGGGGGCTTGGAGGTGGAGACGCAGGTTATTCGCGTGGGAGGAGGAATTGGTAGGGGATCTTAGGCTTTTACTTCAAAATGTCACTTTGCAGGTTGATAGGGTTGATAGGAGGCTGTGGCGTTTGGAAGCTTCGTCCGTTTACTCAGTTCGTAGTGCTTACAATTGTATTAATGTTAATGCTCAGGTTGATTCGTTGGTGCCTGCCTCATCTTTGTGGCATAAGGATGTTCCTCTGAAGGTGGTGCTTTTTGCTTGGAGGTTGTTCCGTGATAGGCTCCCTACTAAGGATAATCTTCATCGTCGTCATGTGATTGATATCGACTCTCAGCAGTGTATTGCAGGTTGTGGGGAGGTGGAAACATCCTCTCATTTATTTTTGAATTGTAACATTTTGGGTTCTGTTTGGAACTTTATTCTTAGGTGGCTTGGAGTATCTTTTGTGTTGCCTGGTGATGTTTCAAGTCATTTTTATCAGTTCAGTTTTATTGGTGGTGCTGCTAAGTCAAAGCGGTCTATATTACAGGTTATTTGGTTTGCAACAGTGTGGGAAATTTGGAAAGAAAGAAACAATCGAGTTTTCAATGAAAAACATTGTTCTATCCAACAGGTGGTGGACAAAATTAAGTCTTTAACTTATATGTGGTTGAAGGTGAAGTTAGCCAATCTTTCTCTTAATTATCATGGTTGGTGGTGTAGCCCGTTTAATGTCCTAGGCATTGGCTAATTGTGTTTTGTTGTTTGTTTTTTGGTGGTTGGTTTTGACCTTTGTAATTAGTGTATATACTTTGGATGTAACTATGGTGTTTCTTCCTTAGCATATCTTGTGCTAGGAAGACCATTTTGTTGTGGTAATATATTTCATTTTAGCCTCTTCAAAAAAAAAAAGAATTTCTCAACAATAAAAAGAAATTACGTAGTATATAATGACTCTATTGTTTAATATATATTGTCCCTCATATTATAGTGTAGTAACAAGTTAATCGTTGAGTTTTTTTTTTTTTTGAGGGAAGTTAATCGTTGAGTTAGTAACAAGTTAATTGTTGACTGTATCGGGCCTGAATGATCCCAAAGTTGTATGACATATGCCTTGTATAAACAAGAGACATGTCAATGAATGGAGCGTGTGTTCAATTATGCAAAATTACTTGATTTCTGAATATTTCAATCGAATCACATTGGTTGCAAACTAGATGAAGAGATGTGGTGAAGTCATGATCAAACAATCGAGAACAAGGTGATGAGAACTCTCTCCTCAAAGTTTGAGTATATTATAGATAGGGATCGTTAGGCCGAGCTAGGTTTTGCAAAGCCTGAGTCTGGTCTGCCAATTTTTTTAAAGGCCTAAGCCTGGTATGCGGCCTGTCATAAGCTTACTTTTTAGGCCTGAGCATGGCCTTCTTAAAGTCTGATACGGTCTGATAGCCTTTTTAAAAACCTATTTCATATGAACATCTTTAAATAAGCAATTAAATATAATTCTCTTTTGATAATCAACATGAGTTTTTAAGAAATTTGACTATATATTTCAATTCTAGTTTATAATAATGCATTTAAATATGCAAAAGATTAATGTATACTAATAAGCTTAAATTAATGAAAAGTTAACAAATTTTTATTTTAATTCAAAGTACAAAATATAATATAATAATAAATCATATTATTCATATTTACTTAAATAAGCCGGTCTAATAGGCCTAAGAGGCTTTTTTAATGGCATGTGGCCTGACCTTTTAAGTTAAATAGGCTTCTAAAAAAGCCTAAGTCTTCTCTATTTAAGAAAAAAGTATGACCTGACCTGTCGTAAGCTAGGCCGTAAGCCCCTGTAGACCAGCCTAGCCCATTCCCATCCCTAATTGTAGAGGTAATTGAAGGATCAAAGGACTTGACAAATATGAAGGTTGAAGAATACAAGTACACAACGTTCTTTGAAAGCTCATGAACAATGTATCTTCGAGTAGATATGTATTTTTACTATTTTTGAAACTCCATATAAGTTGGAAATTTAAAAGTATTCTTATGTAGTCAATACAATCATTGATATATGTTGCTAAAATTAAGTAAACAATTTTTTTTAAAGAAGTTTAAGTAAAACTATTATTATTATTATTATTATTATTATTATTATTATTATTATTATTATTATTATTATTATTATTATTATTATTATTTAATTGTATTTTTAGATGAACCGATCAACCGAATCAAACTAAACCAAACTGAATATCATTGGTTTAGTTTGTTCGGTTTAACTTTTAAAAAATGTTGAAAATCAAATCAATCCAAATAGATGTAGATTTTTTTGGTCTTAGATGATGTAATAATCCACTGAAATTAAACTCACACACAACTGTGAGGTCGCGAGTTCGAATACTCACACACAACTGTGAGGTCCCGGATTCGAATCCGGGTTTCGGCATTTGTCATCTGAGCTAGGACTTCTAGACAAATCGATGTAGATTTGTTAAACTTGGATATTTATTTATCCTTATTTATTAATTTTGTTACGTCTGCAGCAATTTAACCTAATTTTTTCCCACTCATTTGTTATATTAGGTTAGCACTAATTTAACCTAACAAATTTTATCTAAAAAAATGCATCGCACCTAACAAATTTTATCTAAAAGAATGTATCGCACCAATTTCATTCCTATCCGCTTGCCTTTTTTTTTTTTTGCTATCCTCTTTCCTTTTTTTTTGACAATATTTTGTGCACAATACTAGAAAAATTTATCGCACTAATTTCATGCCTTTTTTTTTGACAATATTTTGTACACTTTTTTTTTTTGAACCAGTTTCAAGCCTTTTTTTTAACAATATTTTGTACAATTTTTTTATGCAATTTATTAATTGTGTTAGGTCTGCAGCAATTTAACCTAATGTACCAATTTCATTCCTATCCTGTTGCCTTTTTTTTTTGACAATATTTTCTACACTTATCCTTATTTATTAATTTTGTTAAGTCTGCAGCAACTTAACCTAATTTTTTCCCTCGACTAATCCCTTATTAGGTTTGCAACTACTCAATCCTAAAATTTTGGCTCTAAATTTGCATCATTAAATGTTAATCCTCAACCATAAAATTTTGGCTCTAAATTTGCATCATTAGTCTTTATTTATTAATTTTATTAGGTCTGCAGCAACTTAACATAATAATTTCCCAAAACGTATTTGTCAAAAATATTCTCAAAACTCATGAATTAAGCTCATGAACCATATTGCGTAAAGAAAAAAAAGCTTATGAACCATATTTGTTTTAAACTATTAATCAATTTGTGATTGCGTAGTTTATATTTCTCTCAATTTGAAATTATGCAGTCTTTTATAAGTGTGATTGTTGCTGCCTATTTATAATATTTGAAATTGCCTCTTTAGATTTATTGTGTGAAATATTATTGATTTTATGATTGTATTTGCTTTTGGTGTATGTGAAAAGATATACATGGATTAAAACCCCGAGCTTATGGTTGTTGCATGAGATTAAAGCCTATAAAGTTAGGACATAATCATATATGCATGAGATCAAAGCCTCTGAGTTAGCATCATAGAAAAACAAGTTATTTTAGGCATTTTTGGATTGTCTTATTTTCGATCTTATGAAAATAGGTAATGCAGGTAAAAAGCTTTTTTGTTAATTCATAAGTACTCACTAACAAAAATTGAATCTTCATAAGTTGTATTTTTTCACAAATTACCTCTACACAAAAAAAGCGTGCCATCACTTTGAATTGAAGACTCTATTTCTAGACTTTTAGCCCATGGGTCTTATCGTTTGTAATTGACACCAATATAACTAATATTACATATTTCTTTTTATTTTGGTCAAATAGTCTCATGACTTTCTAGCCACTAGACTGTTTGGCTAATATATATCACTTATTGATGTCTTTTAAAATCGTTAGGACCCTTGTGTCGCAGGGTAAAAAGTCTAATTTTTTACTAAAAAGTAAAAACCGAACCATTAAACCCCCTGTCCGAGTAATGGATATGGAGGGATTAACTGTGAACCAAAATGAATGGAAAATTGCTGTTCACACATTAGAGAAGGCTGGGACACACATGTAAAATACGCTTTTGCCCCCTCGGCAGTTAACCGCCGAGGAATTTGAAATCCGGCTGCAGTTAACTGCCGAGGAATTCCTCGGTAGTTAACTGCCGAGGAAAGCATTTATGCAGACAGCAGGTCCTGCATTAATGCTAACCCTTACCAAGCCGTTTTTAGGCCAGTTTTGACCTGTAATTTCACCAGTGCATTTCCATAGGCAATTCAAATTATACAACAATGAAACTCGGTCATAAACAAGAAAAATACAATATCTTTTACATATGTCCATAATTAAATCAAACCGACATTTGGTTCAAACCACACAAAAGTTTGAAATTCATCAAAACGGAACATAGTGTCCATAATCAAACAACACATTACAAGTCATTACACATCATTACACATCATTAAATTAAATCCCTACTTACATTCATTACAATTGCATATGGAACGAACATATATATATATATATATAATACATTATTTTCCACCATATTCCTAAACATAAATCCGACGTCGCTATCGTCTTTAATAATCCAAGGCATATAGCTTGCCGTTTTCCATGCGAATTCATCTCTATCTTCTCCTAGGTCTATCATTGCCATTAGAGCAGACAAGTGACGTGTATATTGATTTTCACCAAGATGCTCAAAATATGTGTTAAGTTGTGTCTTCAAATCATCAATAGAGTCCGTCGGTGTTATCATAACCTTAACCGTCTTTTTAAACGAGCAATACCTAACACGACCTTCAATTCTTGCAACCTCTGACATGTTTCACTTGACAAAAGCTTTAACAAAATAATCATAGATTAGAACAAAATTAAATGGAATGTAATAACGAAAAATCAAATGCGTAAACATTAATAAGCTATAAATAAGTATTGCACTAGTTTCAAGTCAATAAAAGTCATATTATCATATATATCAATATCAATTACATAATGTTACTTATATATTGGCCACAAAAAATTGGCATTACAATTTTGACCCCAAAATATACGTCGGTGTAATTTCTACCAAAAAAAAGGACTAACACCGACAAAAAAATCCCTTGTTAAAGGCCAAGTGATTGGAGAAGATCAAGTGACATAAAATCTTCCTCATCTTCCGCAATAACTTCAAATTGTTGCTTTGGTTTTTCGGGAGTGTCCAACAAAATAGGCGCCGCTTTGTTTGATTCCTTTTGTGGTTTTGGCGGTTTGTTTCCACTTTCAATAGCCATGAGCTTTCGGAACAACTCATGTTGATCCAAATACTCATCTTCCCAAGTCACCGCATCTTGTTTCTTGTGATTGTGCCACTCCGTAGATGATGGAGGTAGTGGATAACCATTCCTCAAGTAAATAAGCACAAAGTGATTAGGAATTACCCCAAGGCACATGATGGGAGTTTTTTGCTTACCCGGCGGTGGTGGCCCTCTTAGTGGAAAAAAAGATTCCGAGTTACCAACTTCAAGATTTGTCAACACAACCACACACCTTTCGTAATAATTGGCAACAATGTGCCCCATGTCCGGAAAAGTCAACCACTTATCAACAAGATGTGCACAACTTTTTGTATTTGCGGGAGGATGTAAGCCATTTAAAATGTAGTTATAACGATCCTCACCCGCAAATACTTCAACATAATCAACTCTATGATCTTTCAATTCTTGAATAAGATGTGTACGAATCATGAGACGATTTTGTTCGGTTAAGCCCATGAACTCGGCTATAGCCCGGAATCCACAATGTCCATCGCCAATAACATCCACCACTTTTTCAATAAATGGAAGCATGAAGCGTGGCATATAATCAATAGGCCTCATAACCAGGATAGCCTTAGGCTTTGGATACCGAGAAGGTGGTGGAAGTGGGGAAATTGGTGCTTTACCAAGACGAGCACCTTTTTTCCTTTTATATGATGATGTTGTTGGTGATGGTGACGGTTGACTATCCGGATTTTGGGAATCAACAACCTCCCAAGAAGAAGGGATCCGGCTAATGGATGTAATTCTTCCTTTAGACCTCGCAATGTCCACTTTTTTCTTGGCTCCCTTGGTTGTTGCTTTTTGTGGTGGTGGAGACATCATGGTGGTTTCAGGAAATGCCAATTGCCGCAAAGCCTCCTTGACTTCAAGCATTTGGAAAGGGAGTTTATTGAGACGTTCTACAATACCCTTCAACTCATCATCCACCGAAAAACCAAGTTCATTACTTTCTTCTCCCATGCGTAACCTTTGCCAATGGTGGTGTATCTCATCCAATAAAATTGGCTTTTCTTCAAGGAGTTTAGTTGCAATTTTGCATGCACATGGTAAGCCGTAAGATGTCCTTTGAACACAACCACAAATTTCCTTGTTCATGCACAACGTTTCCCTACAACGTGACTCTTCCATAGCAATGTTGTCCAAAGCATATCTAGACACATGACCACCTAAGCCGGAGTACAAAGTGACATCTTTGAATCTATGTTCCAACACGGTAACGCTCTGACCAAAGGCTGTTTGTATCGCAGTGTGTTGAAGCAACAACATGCTATGTATTTTCTCCCAACAAGTACCCAAATCACCCACACTATTGTCCAAATATTTCTTCACCAAAGCATGAGCCGATTCTACCCTATTGGTGGATCTACAACCAAGATGCAACACACGGTCTGTCCATACCCTCACTATTTTCTCCTTCACTTCATTCAAGGTGGTCATGGCATAGGCTAGGAAAGGTGGGAAATCACTACAAGCATCTTGGAACTCCACTAATGCATTTGCATATAACTCTTGAGTGGACGATTCAACCATATCTTTCCATGCCCTCATGATCTTCTTGACAACATCGCGATTACTCACCTCTTTCCCATCCTTTTTTCCCATAGGATATTTACAATCTAAGACGCACCTTTGTTTAACATTTGCTTGCACATGAAAGTAACAATTCATACCATAACTTTCCGGGAAAACAATTCCAACCGCTTTCATCAAAGACCCATCTCTGTCGGTAACAATCACCTTAGGCATATTCATCTTTGAAGTAAGAAGTTTACGCAACATTTTTAAAACCCAAACAAAGTTTTCCTCTTTCTCATGCATCAAGAATCCAAACCCAACCGAATATGTCAAATCGGTCGAAGTTACCCCAACTACCTCAAACATTGGCATCTTATAAAAGTTGGTTTTGTAGGTGGAGTCCATAACCAAAACCGTTGGAAAATTGTTAAACAACTTAACGGATGTTGGATGAGCCCAAAAGATATCTTCGATTGTATTACTTTCACCATGTGTTCTTGAGTAATAAGTATAGTTGTGCTCCTCCAACTTCGAGATTAGATATTGCAACGGCTTCTTGTCACCTCTATTTGCCTTCCATATTTTTTGACGTTCGTTGTACACTTGCTTCACATTTGTCATGCAATGTGGTCTTTTGTTCTTCAAGTGTATCAAAATATTTCTTGGAAGCATCTTGCTCTTGGTCAAGTCATGTACAATCTTCTTGTCATCCTCCTTTAATCTACCGGCAAGAATGTGTCCTTCTAAAGCCGGCTCCATCGCATGGTTGTGAACTCCATTAAGAATGTTCAATCCCCATTCCTTTGTTTGCGTACTTTGATATCCACTAATCATGAACAAGCACCCGCATTTTCTTGAGCCCGTTGTCGCATGCTTTGGTTTTTTTTTAGGCACTTTGTGAGCTCCACTCCTTTCACACACTAGGCGCAATATTGGATGGATCAAGCTTGATCTTTGTGTAACAATTGTAAATCCCGCCTTATTTGCTTGACAACGTACCCACCCAAGCAATTCTTCTCTATCTTGAAACTTAATGTCGTCACAAAAAAACCTAGCCGTGTCCACTTCGTGGGCTTGAAGTGGGACGACACCGGGGCTAACATATTTAAAAGCTTGTTCAATGTTTGGTTTGACTTCAACCTTAGGCGGCTTGACATCTCCGAAAATTTGGACAAAATTACGTTTTGTCTCTCCCGAAACATCTTCCGCGTTCTCGGTCATTACTATAATTAAACAACACATAAATATGAATTAACAACTAACTAATGCATAAACATCAATGCCATAATGAACTAAAACAAAAAAAACAAAAACAAAAAAACAAAGAAAATTTTTTTTTTGAAAAAATGGCAGTAGCTGCCATTTTTTCGTCCTTCTAAATTTTCCTAAGTGTTCCTCGGTACTTAACTACCGAGGTTTCCCTCGGCAGTACGCTACCGAGGTTTTCCTCGGCAGTAAGCTACCGAGATTCCCCATGACAGTCTTACGTGACTGACGTTGTAAACCAACATGACAGTGTAACATATACAAAAAATAAACCGAATAAAATGCACAATACCTATTTTTTTACGTCAAAAGTGTGTTGAATCATCCTAGGCTTGATGTTTGAATCATTTGGGGGAAGATTTGATAGAAAAAAATTATTGGATTTGGGGGGATGGATGAGTTTGATATGGAAGTTGATGAAAATAGTGTGTAGGGGAGCAGGTTTCCTGTTTCATCTGACGAAATATAATACTCGGCAGTTAACTACCGAGGAAATCCTCGGCAGTTAACTGCAGCTGGATTTCAAATTCCTCGGCAGTTAACTGCCGAGGGGGTAAAAGAGTATTTTACATGTGTGTCCCAGCCATATGGAATGTGTGAACAACAATTTTCAAATGAATGATAGAGATGAGGTAAATATAGAAAATTGATGACGGTAATACATTGAATTAAAAACACGTAGGTGAGAAAAAAAAAAATCGTTGGAATTCCAACCAAAATAGGGACATGCAATTGGAGATTGGTTCAACCCACACTATCCATTCTCAATTCCAATTTTGTTACATTCTCAAGCCCTAGAATAAGAATAGAACCCCTTCCAGATTTTCATTTTTTCCTTTCAGAATTTCCAATAAAATAAATTCATTATTGCTGAGTTTTGTTCGAATGTTGAATCTTAAAAAGAAAAAGGTTGCCCAATGTGATGTAATGTAATGTTGGAAACTGTTCAGGAAATTGCCGTATATCTTCATAGATTTCACAATCTTGATCTCTTTAAACAAGGGTGGGTATATATACATTCATTCATTCATCATGCTTTTAATTAATTGCTTTTTAAATTTCTAAACGCATGTGTTTTGTTTTGGTTTTATATAGATGGTATCGGATTAAGATTAAAGTAAGATGGGAAGATAGTGAAAATATTAATTCATTCGGTATTCCAGCTAGAGTTGTTCAATACGAAGGTAAATTTTTATTTTTATTTTTATTTATTTATATATTTGAAGCAATCAAACTCCCTTATATCCTGTACCTTGGCTAGGAAGTAATATTACAACATGGCACCATAGTCAAATATTAACCCTCCGGTTCTTAGAGGAAGGAGCCCTAGCCGGGAAGTAAAGTCTGACCAATAATTGTACCAGCCAAGAATCGAACTTGGGAACGATTGATCTTTACATGTAGCTCATTAACCACTTGAGCTCAATCACTTGATTAGCACCACCATAGTCAAGTATGATTGAGCGTGTTCATAAAAACAATAGAGAACAATAACATCAACGCATAGTTAATTGACTCTAAAATAATTATTGTTGAAAGGGGGTCTGCACCTTTAGCTTCTATCACCCAACGGAGAATACCTCACCACATGGTCTGCAAGTTGAGAAATATAAGAGTAAAGAGATACAATGATTGATTGGAGTAGTAGGTTTTGTTAACTCTGGACTTCGCGGGCTGAATCTAGGTATGCTCACTGCTGGGTGGTGAAAGTTGAAACTTGAGGCCCAAAGTTGTCGAAAAAGAAATGAGAGTTATGCTGTAAATGAGGATTTTTTTCGTGCTTCCAAAGTATGTTTCATATCTATGTATGGAAATGTGGAATTCTTCTTTGATTACTTTTGATACTATTGTCTGTAATCTTTCTCTCTTTTTCTTTAGTTTGTGGATATTCAATTTTCTTCAATTGAGATTTCTCAGTGAAGCTTTTTCTCATGCAAAATTTACATCTGAGGTAGAATTTTTTGGTTCTGCAGCTCCTGATCTGGACCAAAGCAGTATTTATGGAGCATGGAAGATTGATGATACAGAAAATAGTTTCTCAACACAGACCTTTCGGATAAAATATGCTAGACAGGATGTTCATTTATGTATGATGATCTCATTCGACTTATCACGTAGTAGCTCTTTGGTAATGATCTCTCTGTCACTTTCTTCTCTTTCTACGTCCATCAAGGGGAAGGAAACTTAGTGAGAATCAAATTATATCTTCATGCCATTGTGCTAATTATCTATTTAGTAAGGTCCCGTATATACCGCACGTCATTACGTCAACAAGGTTGGCATACCTATTGCCTATAAATTTGTCTATACATACCAGCACAACTGCACTGCCACATGTATATACTGATGTAGACCGTAGAGGCGTAGACAATATATGAACTAGAAAAGAAACCCAACACGTTTACATTATGAAATTACATTGATTAGACTTGAGTAATATTAACAGTTAACTTCTTTCTTATTTTTTGTTTCATTATATCCTCACAAATGAATTTGCATTTGATATTCCAAGGGTCACTACTGTGTAAGCAGATATGCTCCCTTTTTTTTTTTTTTTACAATATTGGGTGGGACTTGATTTCCAGAATGAGGTTTACATGTTCATATTTTAACATGTAAATTGAAATTAAGTTTTGGAAAAGTGATAAACTAGTGTAATTCTGTTGCTAAAGGGGATAAAAAATAGTAGTCAATATTAAAGGTTTCCTAACCTTACTTGAAAAACCATGTAGCATGATACATATATTATTCACAGCTTCGTGTGTTTAGTTCAATATTGTTATCCCATTGAACTGTTTTATGTGGCTCTTATTTACAGGATTTAACTACAAATGGGGTTATTTTAAAGTTTGAGCTTATTTATGCTTCGACACTTGAGGATGGGTGAGTCATAAAAGTTGTCTGTTCATTAGCCTATTATATGATCCACAAACCTGCTTAATTCCTTTTTAGTTGGCATTTGCTTGGTGAAAATGTAACGCTGACTGGAGGTTACCATCCACAGGGATGATCTGGATGCTTCTCCGGCTGCTATCCATGAATTCCGAATTCCTCCTAAAGCTCTGTTAGGATTGCATTCGTATTGTCCCGTTCATTTTGATGCTTTACATGCGGTACTTGTTGATGTAAGTGTACATGTCAGTCTACTGAGAGCTGCCTCTTACTCATCTGCCTCGAAGGTACCCAGGTTTGTTAGATTTTCTAATTTTTAGTATGAATATAATAGACTTTCATTTTAGTATTTTGTGTTCAATTCTGAGTAAATGTTGTATCTTAGCAGCTTTGATTGAAAAATTGTTTGTGTTCATGTTTGATTATGTAGATTAACATGTTCAAATCCTAAATTCGAATAAATAAATTAATATTTTTTAAGTCAACTTTTGTTTACAATAAACACGGCCATTTATCTAATCATTGTGATATTCCACTTGCGTTGCTTTGTTTATATAAATTGGGGAAACTAGAATAGAGTGAGGTATGCTTTACATCTGATATTGTGAGTGAAAGGAAGGAGAATTCCTTTATGAACGGAAAGCCGTTGGGGGAATTCTATTTCCATCTTTTGTTCAATTTCAACAATACATTATTCATACCTTCTAACCTTCTATATTTCTTTCAATGCAGTTCGTTGGTTCTACTTGAAATATGAGAGAAATCTGAACAGTGTTTGATGATAATTGAAGTACAAATTCTAATGTTAATATATAGGCTGATCACAAAATAAGGAAATGCAATACTCCCTCCATCCTATTCTGAGTGTCACATTTGCAAAAAATATTATCCCAAAATGAGTGTCATGTTCATAAATGGACAGGGGAAGATAATGACTTGAGAGTGATGCACATAATATTAATTAGATGGTACAATCGAAAATTACCATGCACACTCTTCTCTCCCCTGATGCCTCATTTAGGAAATTAACATAGACAAGAGTATCTGCCGCGCAAAACCTTATCTATCTTGCTCACATGAATCACTAACTCAATGGCTTTTCCTTTATTTATTTTCACATAAACTGTGATGAAGGGGAGCCTTGGTGTCATGATTTGGAGTTGCGCACCTAGGCCTAGGGGGTCATAGGTTTGAGTTATAGAAATAGCCTTTGATAAAAGCAAGGCAGGGAGGCCTACCATAGACATTGAGTTCTAACTAATGCATGGCAAGGATGCCTACCATAGACACTAGCAAAAAGCTTTCCTCCAGTGCTGAAAATAGGGTTAAAGATATTTAAGGAATGTTACATAGGACTTATGGTAATTTCAATACTTGTATGTGTACTTTAGCAATATGGGGTAATAAAAGCCCTTGTTCATTTTTTTTTAATCATTCTTCTTCAAGCATTAACATAACATGAGAATGTTTTGCGTGCCTGTGCAGGGCTTCAGAGGTGTTACTTCTCTAGATGTGAAAGATATCATGCTTGTCAGAGCGTTATTATCTTCTCGTGATTTATTGCTGGAAGAACTACACAAAATGAACAAAGCAATTGGTGAAGCTATAGATACGTCAGATTTTGTGTCAAAAATGAATAATGCGGACTTAATAAATTTTGCGGCGCAAGCAAATGGGTTTGCAATAGATGGTGAAGTTTTAGAACAAGGCAAGCCACAAAATGGTCTTGAGGTCTTTGCTTTATTTCATGCTACATAGCTTTACCTTTTTTTTTTGTTTGGCATTTTATATTGTTTTTACCTTTTCTTTTTTTATTGATTCTTTGTTCTCTTTTTATACAGGGAGGAAATGGGGATCAGGATATTCCGAATGCTGAAAACCTCCATTCCCTGTCTCAAAGTGAACTGTTGAACTGTTTTCATTCATTGGGAGATCAGCTGCACTATTTATGGAAGATATTTTTAAAAATTCATAGGGAAAACAAGACAGAGATACTAGGACTTTTACACAATACATGGGCTAAGGATCGGAAAGCTGAGTGGTCAATATGGATGATTTATTCTAAGGTAGAGATGCCTCATCATTATATTAATAGTGGGAGTGATGACTCTTCCCGTCGTGCTATGCACAAAAGAGTTTCCAGTTTGTGGAAGTTACCTGATGAGGTAAGGGCTTGTATGTTCCTTCATACTTTTGTACATACAAGTTGCTTAAAAAGAAAAAGAAACGTGGATTGAATTAGGAAATTATGATATGACATAAAAGCATTAATTTTGTCCTGAAAATCATACAGCCTCTTGAAACTGCAATTTCATGTGCTGAACTTCATCGGAGGAGCATTGCACAGATGCGGGTGAGCTATCAACTTGAATATGGGGACCACCTTGTGACTCTTAAACTCTTAAACTGTGAAGCACTGACACACAGACACCGAATACGATACTGACAGGTCGACACCGATAATAACTTGAGAAAATAGAATAATTGAATGTAACCAGATGTGTCGGTGTCGGACACTGACGCGTTTCGGTGCTACATAGCTCCTAGATATGGCCTATTGATGAATCAATGCTTTTTTGCAGATTAACGGCCGTTCAATTCAAGACATGCAGATATTTGGAGATCCTTTGCGTATACCAGTTGTGCTTGTTGAAAGGGTGATGAATGTACCTCGGCGTAGTACCAGTGAAATTCCACTCCTAGGACATGTTGGACTTGTGGATTCACATAGCTTAATAAATGGACTGGGGAGTCATACTTTCAGCAAGAAATCTGCACCAAAAAGTAATGTTCGTGTGTTGAAGATTGTTGTCTTTGTGCATGGGTTTCAGGCATGTCTTGAGAATTTTATTGCAAAACTGTACAGTTTTTTATGTAGGACTTGAGCATGTTAAGTTTATCCAGTTACGTTAGAGTTAGTGATTAGTCATATTATAATGTTGATCAACTATTTGTAGCATTGCCAAAAGGGGACTAACCTTGCAATACTCATCAGACCAAGCTGAAGAGGGGCCAGATAGGATTAGCATGACTTTAATCATGCTGGAAAACCTAAAATCCCAAGCCCATTAAGAATACAAAGTTCAAAAAGGACCCAGGGTCAGTTTTAACTTCTGACCTTGTGATAAGTATCTAAGTACTTGGGGAACACTCCCACGAAATCTAGCTATCAAAGGGAAGAACCAAGTCATTTAAACACTCCACCGAACATCCCATACTAATCAACGTGTACTTGGACACCCCATAATATCCAAGTCTTTATCATAGCACTGCCACTGAGAGCTGAAACCTGGCACTCTACGACACTTTACTCAGTCTTTCCAGGCAGAGCAACGACCTGTCTCTGATACCAATTGCTAAGTATCTAAGCCCTTGGAGAACCATCGCTTAAAAACTAGCTATCAAAGGGGAAGAACTAAGCCACTCACAGAACGTTCCATACTACTCAATGTGGAACTTGGGCAGCTCATAACACCCAAGTCCCCATCACGTTGGGTTAAACAAAGTAGAAAATTGAAAATCTAAACCCGTTAATTCTTGAAGTTATCTGATTTGGATTTGGTTGTCTAGAATATTCTCAATTAAAGTTGTGCTTCGCGGCCAAATTTCAAACATGGATGTAATAAATAAGTAATACTACTCAATTCTCATACAACCATGAATGTTGCATGGTCTGGAAAAAAGTGTATTACATCACAGCTTCAGGAGCAGGACTTTTCAGTGTCTCTTCTTTTTCTTGGACACTAATGTTGTTTCTCTTTTCTCTTTGCCGTGCACATATAGTTTGGGATTTATTGCTGTGTTGAATTTCTCTTCTCTGCTTAGTAACTTTCTATTCAAATGGGCTGTAGATTTGTAGTTTCTTCTCTTCTTTTCTGTTGTTTTGTTGAGATAATGTCACAAGTTTTGACAAAGTTTGCTAAGTTCTTTAGACATATAGGATAGTGTTCTGTCTTGTGGACACGCACACATATAATTGTAGGTTGCTTAAGTTCTTTCTTTTAACATTGTGATATGGGTTCAAACTTGGCTTAAAAATGAGAGCTACCAAACTCAGGATTGAGGCTATAAGCCTCGTATGAGCTATATATAAAATGAAATTGTGGGATGTTTATTAGATAGAACTTACAAACAAAAAAAATACTTTTATTCACCTGAAATTAAGTACGGATTTATTTACTACCATGGCTGACTCTTAACTTGATCTTTTTCAGATAGTTGAGTTAAAGTAAGTTTTTTTGTTTGAAAAAAAAAAGACATGATCAAAGTAAATCATGTCATGTTAAGCTTTGGTTATCTCTCAAGTTTTTTGCATGTAAGTTTATTTCCACTGATGTTTACAATTACATCTATAAATAAGCGCACAGGAAACTGTAAATAAGAAATAAAATTTTGAATGTGAAGTCTTCTATTTTTTTTGACCAAGTATACAAAAGTTGGTAATCACTATCTCTCTCTATTATATAGTTGAGCAGACGTAAACCGAGTCTACTATGCTGTTTCGAATTCTCCTGTCTTTGTAATTGATATTTTTTGAAAAATGAAGAAATATAATACACATCAGATGTATTCTTTTCATTTGAGCTACAATATTTGCTTCCATGTTAATTTTCATGTCTGGTTAAAAAGTTGATTAAAAGCCTATTCTTCGTCCTTAAAAATGTTTTTAGGGGCATCATCTGGATCTACGACTAGTTCGGAATCAATGGCTTTTGATAGATCCTAAAGTAGAATTTCTCATGTCAGAGGCTAATGAAGATAAAACAAATGGAGACTTCAAGGAAATGGGACATAGGCTAGCTCAGGAAGTTATTTCTTTTGTTAAAAGCAAAATGGACAAAGTAACAAGATATGGGAAACTGGGAGATATTAAGCTAAGTTTTGTTGGACATTCAATGGGGAATCTCATTATAAGAACAGCGATAGCAGGTAAGTTATTTTAATTGAATAGAAGAGATGATGTTGATCAGTTGAAGTTTGGTAGTAAATTCTGTCCTGTGTTTGCAGATAAAATGATGCAGCCATATCTAAGACACCTACATACATATGTTTCAGTATCTGGTCCACACTTGGGATATCTTTATAGTTCAAACTCATTATTTAATTCTGGAATGTGGTTTTTGAAGAAGCTAAAAAACACACAGTGCATTCATCAGCTCTCCTGCACGGATGATCCAGATTTGCAAAACACATTCCTGTATAAACTGTGTAAGGTATGAAAGTGTCCTACAAAGGTTGGGATCAAGTATCATGAAGAGTTTTTAATGGAGTTATTTATTTTGCACTCTTTTTTTCAGAAGAAGACCTTGGAACATTTTAGGAATGTTATCTTGATATCTTCCCCTCAGGTATTGCCTTCTCTCAGGATTCTTAAAATCATTTTTAAGAATGCTCTTATCTGGACTCTTACAATAATTTTCTTTTGCTTGAAATTTTCTGGCTTGTTTTTAACTGATACAGCACCATTTTTTAGGATGGCTATGTGCCTTACCATTCTGCTAGAATTGAATCATGCCAGGCTGCTTCACATGACACTTCAAAGAAGGGTAAAATGTTCCTAGAGATGCTGAATGCTTGTTTGGACCAAATACGTGCCAACCCCTCTGAACATCGAGTATTCATGCGATGTGATGTAAATTTTGATGCCTCTGCCCATGGCAAGAATTTGAACTCTTTCATTGGGCGGGCTGCACATATTGAATTTCTTGACTCAGACATTTTTGCAAGGTTCATAATGTGGTCTTTCCCAGATCTATTTCGATAGCACGTAGCAGGTATTGTCATTTGTCCTCGCACACAGTATACAAATTCTGGGTTCATGAACTTTAAGATATTTATATTGAACACAGTTGTGTACATCCTTAGGAAAAGCCAAGGACATATTGGTGTAATCATTTTAGTTTAGTGTTTAGTAAAATAATTTGTTGAAATGGTAATGCGTATATATGGTTCAAAATTTTCCCGTTGCTATAGCTAATACAACTATAAGTATTTTCTTCTTGCATATACACCATATTAATATGATTTTATATAAAATAAAATATTCATTTTCGTATACTAAGTGTAATCTCCATGGTTATAAAATAAATATTCATTCCTTGGATTAAAAATATACTTAGTCCCATGTATTAACTGTAATTAGATATAGGACACGCGCGTTAAGTGGTGGGAAAATTAAATTAGAATTTTTTTCCCCCAAAATTTCTTCAAAAAAATATGTGTGAGTATAAAAATTAGGAAAATGCTAAAAGCCACGACAAAAAAAGTCGTTGAAATTGCACGAACCATTCTTCCTTATAATTAATCTTGTTAGAGAGTATTTCATTGGCATTTGGCACTTGATCTTATAATGAGTTAAGTTTAAAACATGAATTTGGAGCATCTTTATGTGTTCTGATTCTTTTTAATCGGTGCAACATTGACAATGATGGTGACGGTGCTACCGACAACAACAATTTTAGGTTATGAGTAATTTATAACTTATTATATTATATTTTATACATCTTAGTTGATCTTTTATTTTATAAAACCATAAGCCAACAAGAAAAATGTCATTAACCAAGCAAATTGTGTGTTCAGAGCATGTCGTGCAAGAGTCGTGCAACAAATCTCTCGTACCATATAGCAAGACTCTAAAAATTATTCAGGTGATTAGAGAAAAATCAAGTTTTAAATATGGCAAACTAATGTTCGAATATCAGTTGGGAGAGATATCTATATTTAGTATCTAATGTACCTAAAAGACGATTAGCTCCGGCTTGATTCTTTTGAAAATGTTATTATAATGTTCTTCACCATGTTTTAAAAACTAGCATTCATTGTTAGTATAAACTCGTGTCCACTATGAAGATGAGTCAAACGTATAAAGAATAGAATGAAAGCAAATGAGCCAGGAGTTAAGAATATGCGAGTCGGTTACGGAAGAATAGTGACTTTAAGCAATGAGTGGAATGGCTTTAAACAGAGAATTTAAAAAAATTGATTTATTGAGAGGAAGATCTTCCATTTCTTTTTTTTCTTTTTTTTAAGGAAATAAGTTTTATATCATTTCATTACTTAAAATGTGTTCAATACAATCTGATATTTCTACCAAAATCTGGAAACTAGCTGAAGATGTGGCCTCCTTAATTAATTTATGGACTGTTTCATTTGTTTGTCTCCTTACAAACTCAACACTAGAGTTGACATGATATTGAACCCAGATTCCATTTCTTCTAATACCTTGTTTTCGTATCAGTAGTTCATTAGCCTAAGACAAATCCATCTTTCTCAAAAATGTTCCTTAAATCATGGGTTCATCCTATGAAATGTTTGCAATTGTATATAAAAGCACACATATTGACATTTATGATTTGATTAAATTTTCTCTTGGCAAAGTATTGTGAGGTTCGCTCAGTTAGTTTTAATAACGCATTTGGGAGAAGGATGACATCGAACACAATGAGTCACCTGATACTTACTAATGTGAACAAGAGCTTGAACCACAAAAGAATGATACAAAAATATATTATTTATTTAAATAACTTAAATTTAAAAATTAGGTAAAATAAAATATAAATTTCAGTACGATAAAATTAATAATATGAACTATATTATAATGAATAGAAATTAAATATTAAGTTGTGTGTGTTGGTGTTAAAATTTATAATTAAGTTATATTACTGTCATATATTTGAGATATATCATCTTAAATTAAATATCATTATTTTTTAAGTTTAAATTAAATTATATTGATTGTAGTTCGAAACTAACTTTAAAAAATCTATTAATGTTTGAATTTAAATTTGAAATTAATTTTAAATGAAAGAATGGAGCAAAGGAAATTATCTTTGCCCTTAGTCTTTGGTTCAGCGAATAGGGGAATTTTGTTAGTCTTATTCCCTAATTGAGTGAACAGGTCGGCAAGAGAAATGCGGGTAAGAGATTAGGGAAATAATCCCTCCATAAACGAAGATTGAGCGTGGAAGAATTCTTCGCATGATAAACCAAAACGAAGAAGGTAGAGTGAATTAAATTGGAACTTCAGCTAGGTAACTCGACTGGTTTGATCTATGGGAAAATTTCTCATAAATGCAAAAAAAAAAACGTTTCCCAAAGGGTTTCTAGTGCCCATACACCCCATGCGCTGCAGGCACACACATGACAAAGCGCATGGCCTTGTGTTTCATATAATTCTATTCTTTTAGAAATCACTCACAAGTTATAAGAAAAATTTTTCTCTCAAAAAAAAAGTTATAAGAAAATTTTAGTATGTTTTCCTTTGCCTATTGTTACATTTTTTTCTCCAATGCAAAATAAAAATTTCAAGATTAGCTATTAAAAATATATATTCAAGATTCATCTTATAAGCACATTGTCATTTGGACAATTTTTGTAGTATAGGAGGGGATGTATATATTTGGTACACTATACTTATTTGTATGTTATCTTTTATGTTTGTAAGCGACTTGGTGACCCAACAATTTTACTCTGGTGCATGCACTGGTCGCAAGCAATTAGTTTTTGATTTTCTATTGTTTTTTTAAGAAATGATTTTCTAGTTAAAATCAAACATAAGAATTGGTTGTTAGCTTTAGCTAGAGTAAAGGACGAAAGAGTAGACATGACAAAATGATTGATCTTTACTTACAAGTCTTTCACCAATAATTTAGGATCTGAAACACCACCGACTCAAATACTCCAAATGTAAAACAAAACATTTGTTAAAACGTAGAATTTCAGATCAAATTCCTTTCTTTGTTTAATTTATTGATTGAGTTTTGACAAACACAACAAAAATGAGCGCAGCGGATGCCACCCACAAAATGTTTTGTAATAAAGATCTAGTTAACCCTCTATACTCAATGGGCATGCAAGTGTCGTGTATTCTTGTTGTCTCATACTTCTTCAACGTTGTCCTTAGGACCCTAGGTCAACCCGGACCCGTTGCACAAATTCTGGTAATTAACGATGAATTAGTTATCGTTTCATTCTACATTATTTACATTGAATTGAAGTAGTTTTCAAAAATCAATTAATTATTAATGCATTGATTGCATTGTTCAATTACAGGCAGGGTTGGTATTAGGTCCAATGTCACATATTCGAGGCATAAAAGAAACATTCTTTCCTGCCAATTCGATGAATTACTACGAAGTTGTGAGCTTCTTCTGTCGAATAAATTTCATGTTTTTATTTGGCTTAGAGATGAATATTCAATACGCAATGCGTAATCTACGTTTTGTGAGCTTGGTAGCATGTGGTGGTGCGGTGATGGGTGTAATTTTTGGTCTATCTGTCTCATTTTATTTATATCAAGAATTAGGTATCGATGGTTCACCGTTTTATTTCTGTATGATTATTATGTTAGTTGTATCATACACTAGTTCCCCTATGGTCATCCGTTTGGCAACATAATTAAGGTTTGCCGCATCTGATGTCGGTCGAATCGCGGTGTCAGCCGTATTGATTGTAGAAATGGGTTGCTTGTTGGTGTTTAATATGATGGTTAATACGAAGAAGGGTGATAAGAAGTATAATGCAGCACAAGCTTCAAAGGGTTTAAGTTGTCTCCTTCTTACAAGTTTTGCGGTTCTTATGAATAGATACTTAGCCATTTGGTTAAATACAAGAAATAGAAACCAAAAGTATCTAAAAGCCCCTGAACTATTATTCATCCTCTTTATTCTTCTAACTACCTCAATGATTATAGAAATTTGGAATTACAGTAGTATTATTCATTGTTTTTTTATTGGATTGCTATTTCCTAAAGAAGGCAAAACTGCTAGAACGTTGCTTCATAAACTTGGTTATTCGATTTATAACTTTATACTTCCGATATATTTTGGATACATGGGTTTACAATGTGACATTATAAATGTGTTTAAGAGTGTGAATAAGATAACCAATACAGTCATATTGATTTTGCTGAGCATTGGAAGCAAGCTTGGTGGAACTCTCTTAGTTTGTCGTTACCTTCATATTCCTACAAGTGAAGGGATTTTTCTTGGATTTATATTGAACACTAGAGGGTATGCCGACTTTATTGTCGTTGGTTCAGCAGCAAAGGTAATTCATGCAACAAAAAATTACAAGAACTAATAAAAAATATGGTATATGTATTTTGAGGGACTAAAAACATATCATACCTAATATTTCAAATTTCAATTATCTTAATTTGGTTATTATTGTATGTATATACAGGATTTAGATGCAAAAAATTACAACGTGGTGCTAGTAGCAATAGTACTTAACACAATAATATCAGGAATTATTGTGTCTTTTCTAGCAAGAGGGGAAGAGAAAATGTTCTCAAATAACCATACTGCTATTGAACCACAAGAGATGGAAGACGAGGTTCGAATTTTGGCTTGTGTATATGATCCTCGTCAAGTATCATCAACACTGGCAACAATACTAGCAATGCATGGATCTAAAACATCACCTTCAACCACTTATTTAATGCACCTAATTGAGCTTGTGAAGAAGATCAAATCCAATTTATTGTTTCATGAAAAAGAAAATGCTGACCTTAGTGACGATGATGATTATGGTGGCAATGACGTGGTTGAAATTAATAATTCATTAGATGCATTCACTGCAGACACAAAGATTTTGGTTCACCAAAGAAGGGCAGTATCATCTTTTCCAAGCTTGTATGAAGATGTTTGCAATGAAGCTGAAGATCTTCAAGTGTCAATTATCCTTCTTCCTTTTCACAAGCATCAACGAATTGATGGTAAATTAGAAAGTGGAAAAGAAGGTATAAGGATTACTAATCAAAAGGTTCTTAGACACGCATCTTGTTCAATTGGTGTTATTATCGAAAGAGGAATGTCTAAGGTCCCTGGTTTCTCACAATTGATTACATCTGATAGTACGAAAAACGTTGCAACACTTTTCTTTGGAGGCCCGGACGATCGTGAGGCTATAGCTTGGAGCCTACGCATTTCAAAATGCCGTCGCATTAATCTGACAATCATCAGATTTTTTTTGTCTTCGTCTTTGTCACATAAAGAACATATTGAAAGTGGAGTACAATATGATGAAAAAGAAATTTTAATGTCTTTATCAGGGGAAGCGACTGTGAATGAGATTGACAATACTTTTATGGTTGATTTTTATAACAGGTATGTGACTTCAGGACAAATTGGATATGTGGAAAAGTTTGTGAAAGATGGAACACAAACAGTGGAATCTTTGAAAGAGATTGGGGACTTGTACTCTTTGTTTATAGTAGGAAGAGGTGGTAGAGGAAATAGTTCATTAACAATAGGTATGAGTGATTGGGAAGAATGTCCAGAACTTGGAACAGTTGGTGATGTCTTGGCTTCTTCAGACTTTGATATTCATGGTTCTGTTTTGGTCATTCAACAACATAGAGATGTTAAGAAGGGCATAATTCATGATTAATTAGTATTTCAAGTACCATAATATTATACTTCTTATATGTTGATATAGCTTTATCAACATATAGGGTGTACATAGGAAACATTTATTTGTTATTCAACAGTGTGTGAAACAAACAAGAAATACTATGTATGTTTTCAAGCTATATTATTAACAAAACAAAACCTTATCAATTGTCTCTCTCTTGTGAGCTATCACCTAAAATCGTTTTTATCCTTCCCTTTTATTTAAACAAATGATTTTCACATCTATTTAGTTTTATCTTTTGTGATTTCGTCGTCTTAGTGCAACGTTGTTTTGTCTGTTGTATTTGTGCAGTATTGTTTCTTTCTCGCTTATTCAGGTGTTTGTTCAACTCAAATTGTCATATCAGTTTCGATTCAATACAAATCCAATTAATGATATTAGTGTCGGCAACGTTGCAGATCCGGAGGCATGTGTATTTCGGAGACTTGAATATAATCATATTTTCAGGCTTAAGTACTTTGTCGTTTTATGCTATTAACATGGATGATGTGAGTTCGTTCGCAAATTCATTCATTTTTTTTGTGAATTTGTATTACATCAATATACTTTATCAATTTGAATGAATATCGTTAATTTTTAGTAAAAAAAATGTTTTCAAACTATATATATTCTTATGTCAGCTAGATTATACAATTAAGCATATATATGGATAAATTATTGAAATTTAGACGACCAATTGATATGATGAGATATTCACAACCCACTTGAGTTGGTCTGGTGGTATTGGCTTGGGATATGGGAGTCTGGTCCTCCTCAAGGTCTCAAGTTCGATTCTTCCCAGTGCCAATTTAGATGGGTTGGTTTAGTTTCTTAAAAAAAAAAGTATGAGATATTCACAAAATTTAAATTGTGGTGTATTTTGTCTTGTTCGCATGAGTTTGCATTGATGTAGCTCTTGCAAATGTGAGTTATCAATTTTCAACCAAAAATAGGTTAAGGTATTGCAATGTAAGTTATTAATTACAGTAAATGTGTTTGCGACATGTTCAAAACATAGAGATCGTGGGAAGTTGGGTAATTCAACTGATTTTAGCTAAAAATGAAGGAATCAGAGGTCTTAGGTTCAACAAACCCAAACAAATAAATATAGATTAATCTAACAAATAATTACTAAAATTTGTCGTTAAAAAAACCTAGAGGTTGTTGGTGCACAAAAAATATCCTTTTCAATTTCAAGTATTATGAGTTGTATCAACAACATTCCATCTATATTTTACATGTTCATTCCCACAGCGTCATCATTGATTTCTGCATGGTCATAGACTAGAGAGACAAAAAAAAAAAAAAATAACACACCTATAGTGGTGGATACATGTGTCACGGTCACATACACAGAATTAGGAAGAGTAATGTTAACAACACTTTTTTTTAACACTCTTTGTAATACTCATTATTTTATTGTTTAAAATTATTGTGGGTCTATATTTTAAAAATTAAACTCACACAAAGTTGTGGGACATATATTAATTTCACCGAACAAAATAATGAATGTTAAAAAGAGTGTTGAAAAATAAATCTTACTAACATCCCTCAACTGGTAAATGACTCGTGTTGATTTAAATGAGTTGGGACTAGAATCTTTGTCAGATATAAAATGCATTGTTACTAACATGAACAATTGGTTTATTTACCTCCTAAAACAAAATTGGTTCATTTACAATTTTGTATTATTTTTTTACAAAAGCAAAAATAAGAAAATTCACTAATAATCAATTATTAATACATGTCGGAACATCATCACAATTTTGAAGAATAATATATGTAAACACCCCTATCAAAGCCATTATTTGGGCTTTTCTCTTTAAAAATATTAATGTCCCCTTTATTACAATCTAGTTGTTTAATTGTGATGATATATTATTTAGAATTTTGAGTTTGAACTCGGGTGACCACATCTCTCCTCTCCTGTATATCTTTATTTGAATACGTGTTAGGTTAAGAAACTGATAGCAAAAAATAAAAGGATAAAATACTCTTAAATTTAAAATAACAGGCCTCTATTCATATTTGTCCTCCTCTTTAAATTTCATGTCATCCGTAGTGTCTTTTGAATCCATCTTGAATATCATATTAGTTTATATGAGCTCAAAGGAATATCATACAAGAGAGTCTTGGCTTCCACTCTTAGCATTTGGAGTATATGAGAGTGACTATTTTAAGTGAAGGTTTTTATATCGATTAAACAAAATTAACAATTTTCCAATTTGTTTTGTTACATTTTTCCAATTTTATTTTAGATAGACGAAATGAAATGACAAGAGTTGTTGGAAACTTATCTACACATGTAAAATAGCCGGAGTTTAACTCTGATCATAACATCTGACCTGACGATTTTTAGTATTTGTGGACACGCTTTTCCAACTTTAATTGCAAGAGTTTTATAAAATAAAATAAAAATTAAAACCCAATTTTTTATTAATAACTTTTAAAATAGATTTTTTAAAAAAAGTTTTTAAATAGATAAAGACCATTAAAATATTTATTAAAATTGCTATCTTTTTAATTTTAAAACATAGTTATGATGTGATTACGTAACATGATGAGATAGAAGTGGATCTATATCCAAGATTTGACTTGACCCACAAAATACAACATTTAAGATCATTATCCTTCTTCTATCCGAAAAAAATAAACAATTTGTTCTCATCCAAAAACCAAAACTATTTTTATATTTATATATCAAAAAAAATAATTCTATATTCATCATCATCATATCATTCATCAGCACAACAATGGCCGAATTTTCTCTTCCGAAGGACTCTTATTTTCTCGGATTTGACAGTTCCACTCAGTAAGTTTACATCTACATTCCCACAATTTCATATCTTGTTTTCAATTTTTGAATTTTTTTGATGTTATATTTACTGCATGAAATTAAAGTTTGGATTTTTATTGTTTTGAAGATCGTTAAAGGCAACAGTTTTGGATTCAAATCTCAATATCATTGCTTCTGAATTGATTCACTTTGATTCAGACTTACCCCATTACAAAACCAAAGATGGGGTATACAGAGACCCTTCTATCAATGGCAGAATTGTTTCACCAACATTGATGTGGGTGGAAGCTCTTGATCTCATTTTTCAAAAGCTTTCTAAATCAAATTTGGATTTTTCCAAAGTTTCAGCGGTTTCTGGTAGTGGACAACAACATGGTAGTGTTTATTGGAAAAATGGTAGTTCTAAAATATTGTCATCCTTGGATCATAAGAAACCGTTGTTGGAACAGCTTGAGAATGCTTTTTCCATTAAGGAATCTCCAATTTGGATGGACTGTAGCACTACTAATGAGTGCAGGGCAATAGAGAAAGCTTGTGGTGGTGCTTTGGAGCTGGCTAAAGTGACGGGCTCACGTGCTTATGAACGATTTACGGGCCCTCAGATTAAAAAAATATTTGATCATCAGCCAGATGTTTATAATAACACTGAAAGGATCTCGCTCGTTAGCACGTTTATGGCGTCGCTTTTTATTGGTTCTTATGCTGCTATTGATCATTCTGACGGTGCAGGCATGAATTTAATGGACATCAAGAAAAAGGCTTGGTCTAAAGTTGCACTTGAGGTTTTAAATGATTAAGAATTGTTTTTTCATGTACTAGCTGGTATTCCTATGTTCCCGTTTGATCAATATAGATGAATTCTGATGGTTGTTGCAGGCAACTGCCCCTGGATTGGAGTCCAAACTTGGAGATTTGGCCCCTGCATATGCTGTTGCTGGAAAGATTGCTTCGTATTTTGTAGAGAGGTTTGTTTTTCCTTTTGAATGAAAGTAAAAAATAAGCAAGTTTATTACATTCCATATGATATATGCTGTCAAAATCTAATGATTTTTTATAGTTTACTTACAGACTCGCAACACATCAATACTCAAGTAACGTATCCTAGAGCGCCTAATATTATCTGCTGGAGTTGATGTTTAATTATACATTTGAAATTTGAAAAAACTATGGATACATTTTGTTAATTAAATATTTAGCACTCATATAATTGCAATAACTGGCAACTTACTCTGGATTGTGGATATTCTGCATTTTGGCCATTTTTTCAATGACAGGCCTACATGGTACATACTACATAGCTATTTGTTTGCAAACTGTCTGCAACAAGTTTGAACAAAATGCTATATAGTAAGGATGTGGAATTGATTCACAGCCCTTTGCTGGCCGAAATGGTCCATGTTGTCTAATGACTGATGACGTATGGAATGTATGGGGAATTCTATGTTTAAATTTCAGTATGAAACTGCTGTGGTTCTCCATCCACTTGTTGCAAGAGCGACAAGCCATATTAAATTCGTAGAGCGATGAATAAAGTTTATTTGTTTCACATTAGGTATCACTTTAACAAGGATTGCTTGGTTGTTCAATGGTCAGGAGACAACCCTAACAGTGTGGCAGGTACTGTAATTTTTTCATAACATACTCTTTCCAGTAAGATTTACTTATAAACTTCAGTCGAAGTTCTAAAAATGAAAATCAACCTCTCACCGAGGAAAATGAAAATTTGAAAACTAATTCATTATTCATGTAGTGTTTGTTGCTGCCATCTTTGGCCAAAGAAAGATATTTATACGTCTATATTTATACGTCCATATCTGCAGGTCTGACTCTAAATATTCCAGGAGATCTCGCCATCAGCCTTGGCACTAGTGACACGGTATGTTCTACACATTGTTAATTTACCTTACCTTTGTTGGTCTGTCACAACTGCTTACTGCGAAACCTAGGAAATTACAGAAGCTTCACATGTTGCCAATGGAGCAATGCTGACGATTTTATAACTAAATATCATTACACATTTCCATATTAACATCTAACCAATTTTTTATAATGCAAACTAACACCATTGCTTTTAGTTATAATACATTCTATCTTGTCTCTCAGGTATTTATGATCACTGAAGATCCTAATCCAGGATTAGAGGGACATGTTTTCCCTAGTCCGGTCGATGCAGAAGGTTACATGGTCATGTTAGTTTACAAAAATGGGTCCCTTACCCGAGAAGGTAGCGGTGTTGTCTATTTTAATTTTTGCTTGTTTGTATATACATCCCCCTTAAAATGATTCTGTAAGTTTCTAATTTTGTGCTTGATCTCATTGTCAGATGTGCGTAACTGTTATGCAGAAAAATCTTGGGATACTTTCAATAAATTCCTGCAGCAAACACAGCCTTTGAATGGTGCGTATCATAAAATTTACGCTATGTTGAACACTCTGGTCTGTGATCTCACAATGCCTTTTTTGTTAACAGGTGGAAAGTTAGGTTTCTACTACAAGGAGCATGAAATTCTGCCTCCTCTTCCAGGTCAGAGATTGATTTTCCCACCTATTAAATTACTTGTACTCGACACCAAATTGACTTTGCTTTACTCAAGAAGTTACTGACAATTTTTTTACGGTCCCAGTTGGTTACCACCGCTATGTTATAGAAAATTTCTCAGGCGGATTGGATGGAATGAAGGAGCAGGAGGTGAAGGAGTTTGATCCTCCATCCGAGGTTAGGAAATACCTGACAACTCATTGAATGGTGTAGTCGAAATCGTGGATAAATGTTGAACAGTAAGCTAAATTGCAGGTACGGGCATTAATTGAGGGTCAATTTCTCTCAATGCGAGCTCATGCTGAAAGATTCGGTATGCCTTCTCCTCCAAAGCGAATTATAGCCACTGGTGGAGCATCAGCCAATCATTCCATCCTCAGCTCAATAGCCTCAATTTTTGGCTGTGATGTTTATACAGTTCAAAGACCTGGTAAGCAAATATTGGCAATCTCTGCTTGAGAGAGTATTAGTGATGTGAAAGTTTGTTTATGCTTATGTTATTATATTATGTTTAGATATCTCTGTATTCTGTCTTATTTACACTTGCCCTTTAATAGATTTCTATAATGATTATAAGTAAAAAATGTTTCTCCTTAAATCTGATTTGACAAGTTATTGTTTGACATTTATTCTACGTTTCAGTGAAACAAGATAGCTAGTAGTCAGTTTCTTTTCCATTTTTTAAGAGCCAGTTGGATACAGATTTTTTGAGAGAAAATTTACTTTTTTCAACTACAAAATCATTTTTTGGCTTTAATTGTGTTTGTTTAAGCTTTTAAAATTAATCAGAATCTTTAAAAAAAATATATATTAATATGAGCTGTTTTTTATAGCTTCTAAAAAACATCTGATTTTTGTTATAAAAAAAAAAAACTGATTTTAATGTGCGTCATAGATGAGAGGCTAAATTATAAAAATGTAAGTTATTTTGTCTAATAATCACTTTTATTTTAATCTTAAAAAACAGACCCTAAGTTATATGATATTTCCACTACATCACTCTTTCCCCTACATCTTATTTGTAAGTGTGATAAAATCAACTAATTAAATTGAAAATTCTTAAACTTGGTGACAGATTCAGCTTCTCTTGGAGCAGCAGTGAGAGCTGCTCATGGCTGGCTCTGCAACAAGAAGGGTGGCTACTTACCAATATCAGATATGTACATGGATAAATTGGAGAAAACGTCTCTAAGCTGCAAACTTTCAGCTAGTGCAGGAGATCAGGAGGTGGTTTCCAAGTACGCCGCTATCATGAAAAAGAGAACTGAGATAGAGAACCGTCTGGTTCAAAAGCTTGGACGTTGTTGAAATATTTAACTTGCTATTTTGGTCTAAATTCTCTGCTGTAAAGGAAAAGTCCTTCGTTGCTGAGTTTTCTCATCTTCCGTGAATAAAGTGATTACAATGTACCCCAAAAGAAAAAGTAGGTGATTACAGAATTGTAATAAGCATTACAAATACTACCATTATTAGATAATGATAGTAATGATTGGTGCCAATGCCATCACGTAGATGAATGTGTTAATTTCCTTGGATGCTAACAACCAAGCCAAAATGAAAATAACATGGCATGTGCAATCTCTTCTGGCAGGGTACAAGGTTTTGTCATTGTTCCTAGTCCGTGAATTTGATTTCTGGTATATAATTTTCACTAAGCTGAAGCTTTATATGGCATAAATACATTTTTATGTTATGTAAAATGGGATCGCCATTAGTTGCAAGTTCTTGTCACATGAAAGGCTTTGCCTACCAGAATTAATGCAAAGAACCAAGTTAATTATTGGTATTGATGACTAATTTCTTGGTGCAAAGAACCTAAAAATAATATATAATTCATTAAAAATTATAACATTTCAATTGTTCGTATTTATTTTTTTAAAATACCCACATTTCCCAATTAGAATTTTAAATTGTCATGTCGCGAGAAACTAGTTCATTTCGGTAGACTGAATCTTTATTTGTACTTTAAAAAAATTGCTAGACTACAAATCTAACTATTTTGTAACGTAAATATTTTCTCCAATATTGTTTTAAATCATTTCTATAGCAGTCTACCGGTTCCTTTAGTCCGCTGAGGAGTCACGTTGAAATTCCCTAAAGTTGAAGAAATGTTTGACACAATGATTTCTCAAATTTCTCAAAAGAAAGACTCCTAGTTTTCAAGTCATTGTTGAGCAATTGAGTTTTTTAACACAGACGTATCAACAGTCTGGAGATTGTGGCTATTCAAAACCAGAAATGCCCAATGTATGTCCGTTGAGGAGAACAGAGAAGTCGTTGATAGAATAAACATCCCACAAAGATTAAATTTCTAATAACAAACCTTGCTCACAAAACACTTATAACTCAAGATATGAAGTTAATTACCACAAAGAAAACATTAAAAAGCACAACAAACTCAAGATAAAGAAGTAGAACAAACATATCACAAACAAAGCAACATATATACATACAGACAATATTTCAAGACTTCAACAATCCAAACGATCCTGCACCAATGAAACATAGTAATGAACACTCAAGCAAAACCGGTTTTATCTAATTTTTGAAACATTGCTTATAGTAAAGCCCAATGCTAAGGTGAAAATAGTTGCATGAGTTGGATAACACAATCTGCCAATGGAAATCCACATCCAATAAAGAAAACGTTCATCCAATGAAAGTTTAAAACTAATAAGATTTTAGTACCAACACTTAAAGAGATTCACCCAAACAAAATGTAGATTAAAGTTTGTGCTAAACACAGCACAATGATAGCAAGTAACATTCAAAAACAACACATAATTTTGTCCCAGAAATTAAAATGAAACAGCACATTACAAGCAAGAGATCAAATCCTGCAAGATCTAGTAATCCTCATCTCCATCAACATCATCTCCATCACCAGACTCAGCACCAACCTCCTCATAATCCTTCTCGAGAGCAGCAAGATCCTCACGAGCCTCAGAGAACTCACCTTCTTCCATACCCTCACCAACATACCAATGCACAAAAGCACGCTTGGCATACATAAGATCAAACTTATGATCAATCCTGGAAAACACCTCAGCAACACTGGTAGAGTTAGAGATCATGCACACAGCCCTTTGGACCTTGGCAAGATCACCACCAGGAACAACAGTTGGAGGCTGGTAATTGATACCGCACTTGAACCCAGTTGGACACCAATCAACAAACTGAATGGTCCTCTTGGTCTTGATGGTTGCAACTGCAGCATTCACGTCCTTAGGCACAACATCACCGCGGTACATCAAACAACAAGCCATGTATTTTCCATGGCGAGGGTCACACTTGGCCATCATGGAAGAAGGTTCAAAAGCACTGTTGGTGATCTCGGCAACAGAAAGCTGTTCATGGTAAGCCTTCTCAGCAGAGATAACAGGTGCGTACGAGGAAAGCATGAAATGGATCCTAGGGTAAGGAACCAAGTTGGTTTGAAACTCTGTTACATCAACATTCAGTGCTCCATCAAACCTCAAAGAGGCAGTGAGGGATGAAATCACCTGTAAAAGCACATCAAACAAATCTCAATATTTGTTGCAAAACTCAAATTCAATTACTCATCAAATCTAATCAAGTAAACCTCAATATTTGCTACATAATTCAAATCCAAACGCAAATATTTCAAGATCCATTCTCTATATTTGGTTGTTAAGTATATACCTGAGAGACAAGGCGATTGAGGTTGGTGTAAGTGGGACGCTCAATATCAAGAGAACGCCTGCATATGTCATAGATAGCTTCGTTGTCGAGAAGAACAGCAACATCAGTGTGCTCAAGGAGGGAATGGGTTGAAAGGACACTGTTGTAGGGTTCAACCACAGAGGTAGAAACCTGGGGAGATGGATAAACGGTAAAACCCAACTTGGATTTTTTACCATAATCAACAGATAAACGCTCCAACAGAAGAGAACCCAAACCAGATCCGGTTCCACCACCCACAGCATTGAACACCAAGAAACCTTGCAGACCGGTACAGTTATCTGCTAGCTTTCGGATCCTATCGAGGCATAGATCAACAATCTCCTTCCCAACTGAAGGACACAAATCATATTCATATATCAGATTTCAGTTTCAGATTCAAATTCAAATTCAAATAAACAACAAAAATACGAGAATTGAATGACGAAAACGTACTGGTATAATGACCACGGGCGAAGTTGTTGGCGGCGTCTTCTTTGCCGCTGATGAGTTGTTCAGGGTGGAAGAGTTGACGGTAAGCACCGGTTCTGACTTCGTCAATGACGGTTGGTTCCAGATCTACGAAGACGGCGCGTGGAACATGCTTTCCGGCACCGGTTTCGCTGAAGAACGTGTTGAATGCATCATCTCCTCCTCCAACGGTCTTGTCTCCAGGCATCTGGCCATCAGGCTGAAAAACAACACCGCATCGATTAATCAATTGAAATCACAAAAAATATTACAAATGATGAAACCCTAAATTTGAGATCTAGAATTAAAAAAATGGAAATGAGAAACCCTAATTAATTACCTGAATGCCGTGTTCAAGGCAGTAAAGTTCCCAGCAGGCATTTCCGACCTGGATACCGGCTTGACCAATGTGGATTGAAATGCACTCTCTCATTTTCTCGGGAAAATTTGAATGAACAAAGGAAAATCTAGAAGAAAGAGGAAGAAAGAAGAAGAAGAAGAAGAAAACGGAAGAGGAGCGGCGTTTATTAAGACGCTTCTCCCTTTTGAATTTTGTGAAGAAGAATGGAAATGAAGGAGAGGTTATATAATAGAGCGAAAGAAAAGAAAGAAACTAAATTTGAAATGTATGGTTAGGAATTAACTAGGGTTAGTTCACCTTGGTTGGTTTGACAGCGATTTTTTGAATTCTTTTACAGGCTGGCTACTGACCGTTGAGCCATTTCATTTTTTAATTTTTTTCATTTTATTCCCTCCCCGAAATTCAAGTAATGCCATTGGTCTTTTTACCATCTTTGCAAATCTTACCTGTTTGGCCTATTGTTTGTAGTATTTCAAATCAAAGGCGGAAGATAGAGCTCACATATTTTAAATGCGGAGAAGTGGGATGTTCGGAGCTGCTTATAATATGCAATATCCCTACCAACTGAGTTAAGTTCACGAAGATTTTTACTTAGAGTTTAATTATATCATTTGTTGGTGTATAATTATTGTACTTCGTTATTATATATCATCATTAATAATGTTTGTCGCATAGATTAACAGTTAACGTGATAGCACATCATTGAATATTTGTGTAAAATAAATTGTACAATGACAAATTATATTGTTTTTTTAAAGAACAAACTATACTATTTAAATGTTTTTACTTATTTAATTTCAAATCGAAAAATTTAAATATTGTCGATTTTAGATTAATTATTGGTGTTTTAAATATTGTCATCCGATCAAATTTTATGATTTTTCCACATCATTAATTATATTATTTTTAAAATAAAACGATCCAACAATTAATCAAATCCCTAATTTTGGTTTCCATTCCCTTTTTACTTTTTTGCAATATTCAATTCATTTTCTCATCTTTGCCTCCCTGTAACTTGATTGTTACAGCAACGAGAGTAGCAGAACAACAATGACGGTTGACATAACCGTTGACCACGACGACCTTTTGGTGTTAGTGACTTGTGGCTGAGTGATGAGGGAGGTATTGCAAGATGCAACTTAGTGCGAGAAGAAAGAACACAACAATGACGACGGGTTGTTGCAGACTTTTCAATGTTCATGGTTGTTATGCAAATTACGCTACATCTAAGTGGACATCCATTACCAATACGCGACATACCTTTACCTTTCCCTACTCTAGATCTCTCTGAAGTCTGACCCATGAGTAACACGACCATTAGTGTTGGCATCACTTGCAATTTGAAAGACCATGTGAACTTTCACAACCAACAAAGCTATGTGCTTTAACTTACAAAGAAGAACAAGCCTCGTTTCAAAGAAAGAGAGATACCAAATTTGAGCATTGAATATGAAGAGACATGAGAAGTTGTATTTGTTGGCCTGACACCAACAGGAAACAGGGAGGATAGGGGTATATGAAATTGAAAGTGAGAGGATGGTCGTTGTGGTATGGTTTCTGCAACGTGGTATGGGGGAGAGATAAATCATATGTCTAGTATCATGGTGTTATGCTAGAATCCCGGTGATCCACTTTTCCAAAAGTCATACTTTGTAGCTTTTGCAAAATCACGGTGACCCACGATGGTGGATCACCGTACTGTGGGTGAGGGTAGTTTTACTTTGCTGATTAATTAAATTGTTTAAAAAATTACTTAAATATAACATGGCAAAAGGATTGATTTTAATTAGATGCATGTGTAAGTACATGACACTTTTTGTGCATACTCTTTATTCTCTAATTTCTCCTTTGAAAAACTCAATTTTAGTCATTAAAATAAATCAGACTTAAATGTAATGTTGATCTCCCTAATTTTTTTAATAGCAAATTAAACTGAAACTCAAAAATCTGATTTTTTTTTAATCGCAAAACTCAATATTTTAGAAAGCTTGTATTTAAATTTTCAGAGAAAAAAGTATTTCCAAAAATAATAATAACATATTCTGATTTTTCCAAATATATATGAAAGATTCTATAAGAAAATTTAAACCAATGTTATAAAATTAATCAAAATTAGAACAATATTTTGGAAGTATGGAGGTGAAGAGTAAGAGATAAAATAAAAGAAAGTAAGAGCAAATTTTTGTTGCATTCTTCAATGTGTATCATTTAGAATATAACGAGTCATATTTATAGAACATAAAATAAGAAAGATGATGTTACCATGAACGTAGTTCAATTGAGAGAGACGTTGCAGTATGCAAGTACCAAAATTTTAATCTTGAATTTCTTACTTATTCACTTTAAGGGATGAATTTATAGTCACTATGTTACTTGATAAAATAAATAAATAAGAGAAGGACATCCCTTAAATGTAATGTTGATCTCCCTAATTTTTTTAATAGCAAATTAAACTGAAACTCAAAAATCTGATTTTTTTTTAATCGCAAAACTCAATATTTTAGAAAGCTTGTATTTAAATTTTCAGAGAAAAAAGTATTTCCAAAAATAATAATAACATATTCTGATTTTTCCAAATATATATGAAAGATTCTATAAGAAAATTTAAACCAATGTTATAAAATTAATCAAAATTAGAACAATATTTTGGAAGTATGGAGGTGAAGAGTAAGAGATAAAATAAAAGAAAGTAAGAGCAAATTTTTGTTGCATTCTTCAATGTGTATCATTTAGAATATAACGAGTCATATTTATAGAACATAAAATAAGAAAGATGATGTTACCATGAACGTAGTTCAATTGAGAGGGACGTTGCAGTATGCAAGTACCAAAATTTTAATCTTGAATTTCTTACTTATTCACTTTAAGGGATGAATTTATAGTCACTATGTTACTTGATAAAATAAATAAATAAGAGAAGGACATCCCTTAAATGTAATGTTGATCTCCCTAATTTTTTTAATAGCAAATTAAACTGAAACTCAAAAATCTGATTTTTTTTTAATCGCAAAACTCAATATTTTAGAAAGCTTGTATTTAAATTTTCAGAGAAAAAAGTATTTCCAAAAATAATAATAACATATTCTGATTTTTCCAAATATATATGAAAGATTCTATAAGAAAATTTAAACCAATGTTATAAAATTAATCAAAATTAGAACAATATTTTGGAAGTATGGAGGTGAAGAGTAAGAGATAAAATAAAAGAAAGTAAGAGCAAATTTTTGTTGCATTCTTCAATGTGTATCATTTAGAATATAACGAGTCATATTTATAGAACATAAAATAAGAAAGATGATGTTACCATGAACGTAGTTCAATTGAGAGGGACGTTGCAGTATGCAAGTACCAAAATTTTAATCTTGAATTTCTTACTTATTCACTTTAAGGGATGAATTTATAGTCACTATGTTACTTGATAAAATAAATAAATAAGAGAAGGACATCCCTTAAATGTAATGTTGATCTCCCTAATTTTTTTAATAGCAAATTAAACTGAAACTCAAAAATCTGATTTTTTTTTAATCGCAAAACTCAATATTTTAGAAAGCTTGTATTTAAATTTTCAGAGAAAAAAGTATTTCCAAAAATAATAATAACATATTCTGATTTTTCCAAATATATATGAAAGATTCTATAAGAAAATTTAAACCAATGTTATAAAATTAATCAAAATTAGAACAATATTTTGGAAGTATGGAGGTGAAGAGTAAGAGATAAAATAAAAGAAAGTAAGAGCAAATTTTTGTTGCATTCTTCAATGTGTATCATTTAGAATATAACGAGTCATATTTATAGAACATAAAATAAGAAAGATGATGTTACCATGAACGTAGTTCAATTGAGAGGGACGTTGCAGTATGCAAGTACCAAAATTTTAATCTTGAATTTCTTACTTATTCACTTTAAGGGATGAATTTATAGTCACTATGTTACTTGATAAAATAAATAAATAAGAGAAGGACATCCCTTAAATGTAATGTTGATCTCCCTAATTTTTTTAATAGCAAATTAAACTGAAACTCAAAAATCTGATTTTTTTTTAATCGCAAAACTCAATATTTTAGAAAGCTTGTATTTAAATTTTCAGAGAAAAAAGTATTTCCAAAAATAATAATAACATATTCTGATTTTTCCAAATATATATGAAAGATTCTATAAGAAAATTTAAACCAATGTTATAAAATTAATCAAAATTAGAACAATATTTTGGAAGTATGGAGGTGAAGAGTAAGAGATAAAATAAAAGAAAGTAAGAGCAAATTTTTGTTGCATTCTTCAATGTGTATCATTTAGAATATAACGAGTCATATTTATAGAACATAAAATAAGAAAGATGATGTTACCATGAACGTAGTTCAATTGAGAGGGACGTTGCAGTATGCAAGTACCAAAATTTTAATCTTGAATTTCTTACTTATTCACTTTAAGGGATGAATTTATAGTCACTATGTTACTTGATAAAATAAATAAATAAGAGAAGGACATCCCCCCCCCCCCCCCCCCCCCCCCCCCCCCCAAAGGAGATGGAATCAAATGTTGTTTCAAAAGTTATCGTAAATTGGTTGTACAAATACAATTCCTCCAAGATTGTTAGGTTAACGATTACAAATATCATCTTATAGTTCACTAATGTTAGTTCTAGACCATGAAAAGGAATATGGAAGGAATTGGCACATGCCGTAAAGATATCGTAAAAGTTGCATAGCCAATTAGCCATCAACTATCAGAAATTCATTTCTTAAGGTGAATAAATGGTGAACCATACCTTTAAATCACGACTTCTGCATACCGGAATGTTTCTACAAATTGGTTTATTCTCATAAGGACAAACGAAATAAATATTTTACAGTTTATAAAATTATTGGTTGAATTAGTTGATAAATATAAAATAAAATAAAATACATGTATTTTTAATCAATATTTAATTTCTTTTCCCAAAGACAATAATGATGAAACCGATAGAAATAATCATAAGTGCTACGCTATATGCTTCAAAGCTACTTGAAATGGTTTATAATTTTTTTCAAGGAAGGAATATTACAAGTTAGTGAAATTCGCTATAAGTTCATAAGCAAAATTGTTATCAAAAAGTTTTGTTTGACTCGTTTAAATTATTCTATTTAAGTTTGAAAATTGACTTTATTAACCCAAAGATAAGTTAAATTATTTATAATATTTAATAAAGGATTTAAAATCTACTCACTCGTGTTTTTTTAGTTAAATGGATGAGTGTACCATTGAAATGACGGGACTTGATGTAGACAAACTAGCAGAACGAATCAAAGACGGAGTGTTGCGCAAGAAAGATTCACTTGAAAAGGTTCAGATTTTGATTCAGTGTCAAAATGACCCGAATTTTACCTTTTTGAAAAGCTCCAGACCTCACGGGCAAAACTCATCGCTTCGCCGTGATTTAGGGATTATTTTAGTCATTCAAGGTCGTCTGAAGGCCCGAAATCGCCTTTTAATATTTTAGCATATTCTAGAATTTTCTATTTTATTTCGGTTTGTTATTTTTTGACTCATACGGATTTGTTATTTCTTTTAGTATTTAAACATAACTTGTGCAGGCTAAAAGACACTTTTCATTCAATAAAAATATTCGAGACTTTCTCTCAATTCTGGTGGATTTCGGAAACCGTTATTTGATAGGTTTGTTGCTTACAACATGTCTGTTTATCTTTTAGGTTTAGCGTTTGTTAACCTACGCTTTTGTTTTGCGTCAGAACTTCACTTATAGTTTTTATAAGTTTTTCTAGAGGATGTATATTTTATAAGTCGTGGAGTCCAGTGAATTTTAATAGTAATATCATTCACGTAACTTAATTTATAGTTTTTATAAGTTTTTGAGGATGTATATTTTATAAGTCGTGGAGTCCAGTGAATTTTAATAGTAATATCATTCACGTAACTTAATTTTTTTTCCACAATTGAATCCAAATCTCTCAAAACGACATGATAAATGTTTAAGCGGTCTTTGAGTTGCTCATCCTCTTTTTATAGCGTTTGATTTGCTTATATAACCTATCGAAATTTATCTTCCGAGTAGTATTTTTACTAACTTTTAAGCAATGTAAGGTCCTACGAAGCAAATCTCAAAAAGATATATCTGACCCATCTTCTTAAATAATGCACTTGAGTTACATCTTTAAACTTGCACAATCTCTTTGTCAATGATGGTAGGGAAGGGTAAAGGATACGCGTATGACATTGCGTGTGGCATGTGATTGGCCCCGATTGTGGTACTTATAATTTCGACCGGTGGGCTATCCAATTCTACGATCCTACGTTTCTATTGCGGGTCCCAGGTCTTGTTTATTTTTTTTTTTGGCAAATGATCATTCACAATGATATTTTAATGTATCAAAATTTCAATATAACATCTGATTGTACAATCAATCAAATTAATCTTTGACGTTAAAATTGTCTTTCAACGTTTACATTAATTATTTTTATATAGGAACTAATATCATAATAATTAAATACTTACAAAGAATAATATGAAAATAATTAAATACTTACAAAGACTAATATGAAAATAACTAAATGTACTGAGGGGTTAATATATAACAATATTAACGGAACAGTTTAATGTAGGAGACTATTTTGATTAACATGAGCATAATCAGTGACTATTTTAAAATACTGATACATTGAAGGACTATTATGACTACTCATTACACATAAATAGAGCAAAGCGACTAATATTCTGTATTATTTTTTTCTTTGGGTACAAGTTTTGATGAGTTTTACACGTAGAATAAAAACAATATTTACCAAAATAAAATACTGATGCAGCTCAATAGTAGGTTTTAAAACTTAGACCGAAAAATAAAAAAGTGTTTATTAAGAGTAAATAGGTCCGTTTCATATATTTTTTAAGGAAAAAAATCTATTAAATATATATTATTTTTGTCATTTTTAAGTGTTTGTTTATGATTTTAAAAAATTTATTTTATGAAAAAAAATCAATTTTGACTCTAAAATGAAAAGCTATAAGGATTGACTTTTTTCAAAATCCCTTTTGTTAATAGGGTCATGTTAACCGGTGCCCCCAGAGCACTTGTTAAGGAACCTAAAAAAGAAAATTTTAAAATAAAAATAACACTTTTTATGTTTTTGAGGAGTTGACAACACATGTTCCAATGCAATACTTACTACATTTGCTTTCTTAACCAGTGCCCCGGAGGCACCGGATAACATTACCACTTGTGCTTTTAATTTAGCCAAAAAATTGCATAGCAAACAAACCGAAATAGTTTGAGGTTTTTTTTCTTCTAAAACTCTAAGAAAAAAAATATTTTTTTAACATAAAATGTATTTTTTTAAAGTTAAAACAAACACACTCAATATTAGTGCAAAATAGTAGTGTGTGTAAAGAATTAGTTTATTTAGTACACACTTATATGTAAAAATATTTACACATACAAGTCGTTTTGTAAAGACGAGTTAAGTCTGATATAGAAAACTTGAGATAATATAAGAGTCTATCGATCGTCTCACCCACCATGTATATACACGCATAAAACCCAATTATGTTGGTGTGAGAGGGTCTATTGGAAAAACTCAAGTCACACATGAAAAAAATAAGACATTTGATAATAGCTTATAAAGAGAGACACATCACTTTACAAGCATATTTTGCAAGGAAAGGTACACAATATAAAAAGAACAAAACATATGTGCATATCGTAGGTGCTTTTGATGTGGTAGTTGTACGTATTTTATGCGAAGAACCACATGAAAAATACATAAGAAAATACACTTAAGTTCTGTCAATATAAAAATCCGATAAATAGAGTTCTATTGTAAGGAAAAAAAAACTTACAACTTATCATTCTTTTCTCCCAATTTTACACATATTCTTTCATTTGAAAAAAATGATATTAATCACACATATTTGTTTTTATATCATTGTATATTTATAAGTGAGTTCATCTGCCACCAACAATGAATTGATCAAAGTAGTAAAGGATTTGGGCCTCTCAAACACATGGTTTGTGGCTTGATTCATGACTCTTGCGTGTGGAAAAAGTTCAACTGGAAGGAGAAAACCAGCATTTATGTGTCCCACATGTTTTCGACGACGATTAGTCACTCATAAATGGCGATGAAAACTTCATACCAGTATCATGTTAACCCAAAAAAAATTTGTTCGTATGTTAATTTTATCAAACGTTGTAATTTTAATTAACTATTTTGTCTGCTATGAACTATAAACTACATTAACTTATAAATTATTCGCTATAAAGTCATCCATTATATGTTAATTTATCCATTATTTGTTTTTTTTTCAAACAAAGCCAAAGTAAATTTTTATAAAAATTACTAGTTTGTAGAATTATTTCCACAAATAAAAGTCTTACTAAAATTTTGTGTTTCTAGTACGAATAAACTCTTAGTCGAGAATCAGCTTTGTTCAGTTGGTAGGGATATTGCATATTATATAGGTTCGAACCCTGTACACGTCTCTTCTCCATATTTAAAACGTGTAAGGTCTAGTCCCGAAATAGAAAAAAGAATAGAAATAGTCTAAACAAAATCAAAAAACAATAGGGACAAAAGCGTAAAACACCTCACCTTCTTGTCACCGTCACTGTCTTCGTGTTCATGCTTTCTTCACTTTTTAGTTTCACGTCCTAAAAAAACCTAATTTCATCGCTGATTTGAATTGAAACCATTCACTCCACAATGAAGAGGAAGAAAACTTCTCATCCCAAATCTGCACAACAAACGGTTTCAGATTCAACATTAACCACGACGGATTCTTATTTACCCGATGAGTGTTGGGAATCTATCTTCAAATTCATCATCAACAACGATGACGACGAAGACAACAACCGTCGCAACTTGAATTCTCTCTCCCTCGTTTCCAAACAGTTCCTCTCCATCACTGACCGTTTCCGATTCTCACTCAATGTCTATCATCCAAAAGAACTTCGTATCCTCAAAAGGTACACCAACCTCAACTCTCTCAACCTCGCACGCTACTACAATTACCACACTGATCTCGACCAGTTTCTTCGCAAAATCTCTCGTTTCCCATCGAAACTCACATCACTTAATCTTTCCAAACAACTCACCTTTCCTACAAATGGGTTGCGAGTTTTTTCACAAAAGATTACAACTTTGACATCTCTCACTTGTTCCCGCATTGATGTCAACCGTTCGCTTAATAGTTCTCATTTGTTCCTCATTGCGGAATGTTTCCCTTTGCTTGAAGAACTCGACCTCAGTTACCCCACATATTGCGGCGAAATTTCCTCTAGCTTTGTTGATGGGGTACAAGCACTTTCACTTGCTCTTTTCAAACTGCATAAGGTTAATTTTTCTGGCTTTCCCATAAACAATCAATCGCTTTTCCACCTGTTATGCAACTGCAAGCTTCTCCAAGAGGTCATCATGTTTGACTGTAATCAAATAACCAATGCAGGAGTTACTTCTGCTCTCCGTGAAAGACCAACATTGACGACTTTATCCTTTTCCACTACTCCTAACAATCCAGTATTCAATAATTTACATTTTATTGATTCGTTGGTGAGTTTGAAGGGTTTGACTTGTCTTGATTTGAAGCATTTGACAATCTCGGATGAGTTGCTCTACTCAATTGCAAGGGAAGGTCTTCTTTTGAAAAGGCTTGTCCTTCAAATTTGCACCGGCTATAGTTATGCTGGAATCATTTGTTTGGTATCCAACTGTCAACTTTTGAAACATTTGGATCTTCAAGATGCTGCTTTTCTGAATGATCAACATGTTGTAAATTTGTCTTTGTTTCTTAGTGATTTGGTGTCCATAAACCTTAGTGGTTGTCCTAAGCTCACCAAATCAGCCTTGCTTACACTTGCTAGGTATTGTCCTTCACTTGGTGAGATCAAAATGGAAAACATTGGGACGGATTGTGTAGAGAATTCTGATTCTTTGGTGGACTTTGGTGTATACCCTCAATTAAAGTCTCTCTATCTGGGTGAAAATACATGGTTAAGTGATGAAAGCATAATAATGTTTGCTTCCATTTTCCCTAATTTGCAGCTGCTTGATTTGAATTCTTGCAATCACATATCTAAAGGTGTCTGTGAAGTTTTAAGGAGATGTTGTAAGATTAGGCATTTGAACCTATCCGAATGTTCAAGAGTGAAGCTATTTGGAATGAACTTTGCAGTTCCAACACTGGAGGTGTTAGACTTGTCATTTACGAAAGTTGATGATAAAACACTCTATGCAATCTCAAAGAATTGTTGCGGGCTTTTGCAACTATTACTGGAACGTTGTGATAATGTCACGGAGAAGGGAGTGAAACATGTTGTTGAAAACTGCACACAATTGAGAGAACAAGATCGCCTTCTTTACTAGTATTTTGAAAGTGCTGTGCTGAAAGTTTGAACTCTGTAAGTTTTTTTTTTTTTGAAGATTTAATTCTTTAAGAAATTGCATTTTTTAAATGTCAACTTACAAATGTGCATTTACTCATCAGTCTATGGATGATAATTCCCCAAGTAATAGTGTAATATTTTTATATAATGTACAGTGTAATGCTAACAGTTATTTAGGGTGTTGTTAAATGGCGGATTTTTAGCAAAAACCATAAGCAATTATATGAAGGAATACCGGTGCCCGCCATGCAGTTGCCATTGGCTGCAATGACATGTTTATATGGCGGATTTTTGGCCTTCCGCCATCAACACCACTTGGGGGCTATATGCAGTTTTAAATTGTTTTGCTTTTGTTCGCTTTGCCTTGAATTATATAGCTTAAATAATTCATTGGCAACATGAGTTTCACACTTTTCTCTGTTGTTACTTTTCTTAGTTTTCCATGGTTTCTATCAACTTTTGATATCCAACTTTATGTTATTTCTTTTTGGACAAAACTTACAGCCATTCTATACTTTATATTCCTGCTCTGCCCTGCCATAATTTAACATGTGGATTATATATTCCAGTTTAGACCAGCAACTAGCGGTTTATTTACCTCTTTTCTTACCTGCTTAAGAGTTTTCTGTTTTTTATTTTTATTTTTATTTTTTATGATATATTTAAGAGAATAAGAGGTAGTGTAGACATACATGTGTTTAGAAAACCCAAACATAATTGGCCCAACTGAACTGATTAATTAACCACTGGGTTCTGTAGATATTCATGGATATGGCGGTTTCTTTGGTTAGAATCGGAAATAATACATTTCAGCAGTTAAGCTTGATTTCTAATTTTTCTAAGCTTGAATATATTTTTCTAAAGTTGAGAAAACATTGTCTAAACTTTTTCATACCCATAGGTGTTTGCAGCATACAAAAAAAATAGAGAAATATGAATATATAAAAGAAATCAAATCTCTAGAAAAAAGTCAAATTTTCTGCTTAAGTACTTTTCACTTGAAGATCCAATCTGCTGACATAAATTAATACTGTAACTTGTAAGTAGCACATGTTGCATCTTGCTTCTAATACATTTTTTCTGATCTACTAATTTCGATGTTCAACAATGTTTGAGCCTTGTTGAATAAACTGATTAGTAGTCTATTTTATAAATTACTGAAGAGGTCAGATGAGAGATTGATCCTTCCTTATTCTTGTGGTCCTGTGGGTTTAGTTTCGCTTAGAAAATCAGTCATTTTTGTAAGTTAGTTTCATGAAGTTTGTTTTAAAATTTTCTTATATAACTGATGAAAGACTTGATATTAGAGTTACATAGCTTATGTCCTGTGATTTGTCAGTGATTTAATTTTTTTAGGGAACAGTGCTTTGTTTTATTCATGTAGGGGTGCTTTATGGTTTTAGTTTTTAGAATATACATATACTATGTGTGTGTACATAATTTCAGTTTCATTTATTGTTACTGCTGGGAAGTAATGTTAAAATAACATCACTTTGTTATTTTACTCAAGAGATGCTCTAATGTTAAGCTAGATTAATAATTTGATGGAGAAACAAAGCCTTCAACAAAATGACAGAGACCTTTGTTTTACACGATCTCTGATGGTTCAAGTAGAAGAATTTCTTGTTAAAATTAACTATAGAATAGATCTCTGATGGTTAAGTAGAAGAATTTCTTTTTAAAATTGACTATAGAATCAATTCAATATCTCATATGGAAATACCAAATACATTCCTTATTCAAATCCAACCGTCATGATCAAATTAAGCTTTAGGTCATAAAATATATTCATGGTTTTCGTTCAATGGTATCAGTACACTCATGCTAAAAGTCATGTTAAGTTCTATTCATTGATTTGCTTTAAAATTACTTGAAAATACACTTAAGGCTATTGAGCTTACTTAACATAAGCCTTTTTCTTCTCTCCTCTGCTGAAGTTGACTCTGCTGAACTGACAGAGGTGTTTTTTTTTTCAACAACTTTGGATTTCAGTCTTCTTTTATCTCCTTCCCGCAACTCTTTTTTTTTTTTGTCCATATTCATTAACACTTTTTTCTTCTTCCGAACTCATTTATTTAATCCATATTCATCTATTTTGTTGTGCAGAAAATTAATTGTAGGCATTAGTCTGAAGATTGGGAAGACAACTTCTGGTATGGATTGATTCTTATACTTGATTTTTAAATTTCGGTTTCCTTTGTCTCTATTCCACATTTGAAGAAAGTCAAAATATGAGTTGTGTATTATGTTCACATTGTGTCATTGACACTTTTGTGTGGTTAAGCTCTGTTTTCGAAAAACTTCAAGCCATTTTTTAGTGTTTTGACTGTTTTCCCAAAGAAAATTAGAACTCTCATTATTATATATTTTTACTATGGAGTTCGTCCTTTTCATTTTCTCTGTAAAACTAATACAAATTTCATAATAAATATAGTCGCATTGATGTTTCCTGCTTCATGACTTTGCACAAATATTTTTTGTATGTGCATGTTGTATTGACTTGCCAAAATTTATTTTACCACTTACTCGGAAAGATGACGGTGCATTTACTTAATACGAATTAGTTTCTATCTAGGTCATGTTTGTCACTTTTTATGACAAGTAATGTTTTATTTTTCATAGATGTACACAACTTGTTTCTACTGTCACGATTTTATTTGTTCTGCCTTGCCTTTAGTTTCTCATTATGACAAATCATTGATATCAACAACTACTTTGTTTATGTGTTATGCCACAGTTTCACATTTAACCTGTTAGGAAGCCAAAAAAATGAATTTCCTTCATTGAAAACTTTAGTCTGAAATAGATTTTGCTTTGTTGCCAATTAGTCTGCTTTTAAAATATAATTTGTGGGTTTTAGATTCTAAATAAGACATCCGAAGTAAATTACATAGAAATTATGGAAAGAAAACCGAGAGAGGTCACAAACATCACTTACAATTATGTTACTTGAAAAAGTAGTCTCATTATGTTAAGCATAGGATTCATCATGAACTGACTATCTTCTTAAAGAATTATTTTCATATGCTATATTAATTTGCAATTGCTGCAACTGAAAATGCTTCTTATACTAAATTGTATCAGATCCAAATGACTGATGCTTACTTTGGAATATGTGGGCAGGAAGGCAAAACAGTGATGAAGTTGAGAGATTACTACGAGAATATCAATAGTACTTCAAATTTATTAACAACTTAAGATGCTTTCCTTTTAGCTTTGTTCTCAATATATCTTATATTTATTTGAGTATTTGAATTCTGACAGCTGAAATTTGGTTTACAAGGGATATAATAAAACATATGCACACATGTAGCTTTTCTAAATCTTAATCACTATGAACATGAAACCATATACTAAAGTGGGAATCCATGTTGTGCGTGATGGAAATTGGAAAAGTTTTAAACATTTTGTCACTAGGGAAGGATCTTCAAGATATAGATGGTTTCTGCATTGACAAATAGTTAATTGAGTTATGCATTCTGTTCTATATACATATGCAAGTCTCTCAGTATTGAGAAATACATCTTATTCTAAATCAGTCTAGTTGTGATTATATGATGATAAGGGATTCTTCATACTCCTTAACCTCTTTCGTTGTTGGTAAAAAATTTAAATTGTTTTTGACCTATAAATTTCAGTCTTCCAATATAGTGCCTTATTCAAAGATATATTAAAGCGCTACCCATCAACAAACATAGTAATTTGATATCTTATAGTCCTTCTCACGATGAGATTTATGTATTTTTTAGTAGAATTCTTATTTTCCCATGAGAAAAAGTTGATATAAAAATTCAGAGTTCCAATCCTAATAAAGAGAAAATTAACAAAACAATTAACATTTCACTTTGATATGAGTTGTGCTTACGAGACCGTATAACTTGGCTAATCATGAAATGACTAGAAGAAATAAAAAGACACAAATAATATCTTATGTTAAAAGACAATTGTGTAAAAATAATATCTCATGTTAATAAATTGTTATTATTCGGAATTTTTTGGCGATACCTCTGCTCACTTTTTATTATCTCTCTTTTTTTACAAAACTTTTTTCTTTAGAAGCATTTAGCCAACGCACATCCCATGATTTTTTGGTAGTTTATAATTAGTTTACTTTTTTATTTTATTTTTTATGGATTGGGTGTAATACAGGGTTACAGTTTTGTTATCTACAGATACTAGGAGAAGAGGAAAAGTATTGTTAAAAAAAATCAGAAAAACAGTGGATCGTTTAAAAAATAAATAAATCAGGTGTGTCCAATTTAGTGAACCATTGAGTAGTTCTTTTAACATTAGTGCCATTGAGATTTCTTCTATTATATGAATGTTGGTCATGCAATTTACCAATGGTGGGAAAAGTAAGGCCTTTTGCCCACCTTTACAAAGGTTCTGGTATATCATTATAGAGGCAATAATATCGCTCAAGACAACAGATTGTGGGGACATACGGTGAGTCTCAATGCAATGAGAAGGAAGGAGTTACTCAGTAGCATGTAAAACAAAGGTATAATCAAATCTGTTGGCCACAATATTCCGAACATGATCAATATGATACACAAGTGAAACAAGTCTTACATCATATATACCATAAGTTTGTTTCCGCTATTGGATCAAAAAATCTTACCATCGGATCAAATGTGATATGATATGACTTATTGATCTAATGGTATAAAATAAATTTATGCATAATGCAAGATTTATTTACTTGTGTAAATTGGTCAAAACATAATAGAAAGTTATAAAGTTTATTGTGGAAAATTGGAAATATCTCATTCCTTTGCCTTAACAATAATAAAACAAACCACAACCAACTCACCTAACATGCGCACAAGAACAAGAACCAACAGTCTAAAATGAAGACAAACAAATTTGTGGGTCAAAATGACAGAGTGAAGAACGAGACAAACTGCATATGTTTAAGTGTGGTAGATTGCAACAAGAAGACACGTTATAGTTAAGAAATTTGAAAATGAAAGGAAAAGAACTTTATGAGTACACAAGAACTAAAAATTGAAAACCGTAAGTAATTAACTATAGGAAATTTCACCCTATCTCCAATAATCCAGGAAGACCGACCCTTGTTTGACAAAATGCAAATTAATTCTAAGAAGAGGTGGTAATGTCAATTTCAATGGGTGACAATATGTATGAGTTGCTGTGCTAGAACAGAAAATCAATCACATGATGCTGTAAATAGTTGTTTCAATAAAGAATGAACGGGGTATACACACTATAGAGTATGATGTGCAACCGAATAAAAACATAAACAAGACTCTTAACACTGCTAAAGACATTAAATTAGACCAGAAGAATGTGAAGGTAATACTGTAGTAAGTAGTAAATCCAAAATGTTTGTTCCTAAACAACAGTTTCTCTTTACTTTCTTTGTGGGGTGGCTTTGACCTAAACAATGGATACCCGGGAACCTTCATTTTCTGAGAGATCTTGCAATTTTTTATTCCTAATATTATGTTCATAACTAAATAAAGAACATACATGTATGTTTATTATGGTAATCCTAATGAGACAAATAATAATATAATAAGGTCACAGAAAATAAGCCCCACTAGTGTGTCAAATCATGTACATGAGTGAAGCATAAAGGGGGAAAAACAGTGACAAAAAATTTCAATTCCACACAACACAACAATCCTTCTCCCTGACATTCTTGGACCACATTTGATCCATGTTTTTTCCCCCTTTTTCCCTACCAGTACATTATTACAGTATTTCACACATAACATAGCAGCACAAAATATAAAATAATTAATTATCCACTTGTTCTAAAATCATATACTACTGCACAATCAACAGCAACAACAAAAATTAATAAATCCCCTTCTTTATATTGGATTCAATAAATCAAGAAAATCCTCGATACAAGTTTTTTTCCCTTTCAAATCTGATTATACCACCAGGAAAGAAAAAAAAAAAATGAGCGAAAGAAAGAAAGAAGTGTTGTTGTTGGTGATGAATGAATGAAAGAAAGGTAGTAATAGTAATAAATATTTCTATATTATTATATAATATGCCTGGCTTCAACCTGTCTGCCTTTATGGACGCGACGCAATGGTGCGATGTCAATGTCTGATGATGATGATGATGAGCAACGAGGTTGTTGTTGGATTTGCAAAGAGAACCACCACCTGTTTGTGAGCAAGGGTATAAGGGTCATTGCATGCTGCTAGTACTACTACTACTACTACTGTGGAAGAAGATGAAACAACCACCGCCGTGTCCACCACCATCACATCCATTGCTGGTAGCTGCAAAATAGAATGAAAATGATAACAGTCAAGCCAAGCCAAGCCTTCTTCTTGTCTTTCAGTCGATAATGTTGTTATTGCTGCTAATTGCTTCTCTCACTCACACACTCTCCCTTTCTTGATGTTACTAGTTGAGATCTTAGAAAGAGAGAGAGAGTGTGTGTGTTGTTTTCTAAAATGGGAAAATTGATTGGTTAGGGAATAGAGACAGACAGTAATAGTATTTGCAGGCATTGAGGAGGAAGTTTTGGGGAAAGGCCGGTGAAAGGCCATTTTCAACTTTCTCTCTGTTCGTTACTACTCACTCTTTTGTCTCTCCTATATAAATCTACTCTACCCTTTTCTTATTTTTCCTACCATTAAATAATTAATTTCAACCAAAGAATGCCAAAATGTTTTAAATTTTGTTGTGAAATCACATTTAAATGTGTTTTTTTTTTTTAATAAATGTGTTTTTGCTAATCAACTTACTATTAATGAAAGAAATAATTTGATGTTGTTCTAGACCGGCCCAAAACACAATCTTTTATTATCTTAAAGCCCATTTCGTAAAGGTTGAATTAAATAGGACCAATCTCTCAGCTTCAAATCTTCTCTGATTTGTAATGCCTCTCAAATTATATATTAAGGTTGTTTATATATTAAGGTTGAGTCTCAATGACTATCAAATTCAAACATTGAAGAGTGTCGTCCGTAATGATCCCTCCATCACGCTCCAATGACTCATCTCATCTTTGATGCATATAAAACATATACACTTCTTTCCACTTTAAACCCCTAGTTTTTTGCTCTTTAATTAACTCAATCATCAAGGTGTTTGCAACCACCACCCCAACTTCCAATTTTACGAAGTCGCTCCGATTCAACTAATATTCTTGATAAGCTCAGATGAAACGTGTCTCTAAGTTGAACATATTCGAGAACTACTGTGACTAGCTTATACTCCCTTCGTCCCGTTTTAAATGACCTAATTTTAAAAAGTGTACTATTCATATAACATGCTTTGACCTCATTTTTCTATTAATACATAAATACAAAATATAGCATATAAGATCTTGTTGGATTCGTCACGATGAATATTTTCAAAATATCATATTTTCATAATTTTTTCTAATAAATTATTAAAGATATTTAAGTTCAAAATTGTGCATCAGCATACGTGACATGGTCAACTAGGTCACTTAATATGAGACGGAGGAAGTATATATTAAGAAAATAATAAATTAAAAATTGTGCATCAGCATACGTGACATGGTCAACTAGGTCACTTAATATGAGACGGAGGAAGTATATATTAAGAAAATAATAAATTAAAAAAAGGAGAAGTGAATAGATAGCCTAAGGAGAGGGGCACTTTGGGGTTCCAATTTTTGACTGTAAAAGCATGAAATGACGTATTAGAAAAAGTGTGACAGGAATTCTTTACTTCCCTTCCTAAATTGTGTCTCAATGGCTTTTATTGCATTGTCCAACGATTTTATTGTGCACTTCTTTTTGGTTTCACCTTTTTGCTCTCCCGCTCCTTCTCTGTCTGTGTCTGAGTTGTAATTTTCCCAAATGTCTATCATCCTAAATGATCCAACCAAGATTAATAGTACTATTGCTACATTTGTTTTTTGTGTGTACTCCCTCCGATCACTATTATAAGCAAAACTTCACTTTCCAGGTACATTGAATAATCAATGTATTTAGTCTTTATTATAGACTAAATACATTAATTATTCAATATATCTAAAAAGTGAAGTTTTGCTTATAATAGTGACCGGAGGGAGTATGTATGTTTGTTCTTGGACTTTAACTATTAGAATTCTATAAACTATATATTTGATAAAAAAAATTAAAACTATAATATATATACTTTTAAAAAAAAAAATTGTTCATTAGTGCAGCTCTTTAAATTAATAATTTTTTAAATAATTATAATCCTTATTTATTAATTTTATTAGGTCTGCAGCAACTTAACCTAATATCATACTATATATAAAAGTTGCCCCAAGCTATAATTTTCGCCCTAATTTTTCAGAAGCCCTAATGATATTAATTACTGTTTTACCCTATTCCAAACTTTAATTATGAAAAATAAAAAGAAAAATTAAAAGAAAAATAAGGCTTTTCATCTCTTTGCGCTACAAACATGGGTGTTTCCGCTAAACCCTAACTGTTTGCGCTACAAATAAGGCTTTTTTTGTTTTCATCTGTGCACAATTCTTCCGAAACCACAAACAGATCAAACACGCAAATAGAAAACAGATAAACAGATAAAGATGAGAAAAAAATACGGAAATATCTCAAATTGTTGTTTTGGCGTATAAGTTGTTTCCTATCACACATAAAGCCGCAAATCAAACAAAAGACTTGCTTCCTATATTGTTTCCAACCCTAACAAAAATTCGTTCTCCTTTTCTTGACCTATGGCTGGAAGAAACATGGAAAATCTCCTATCCTATCACTGCCTAACTGCTATTATTTTTGCTGTTTTATGTAACTATTTTTTGCTGATGTTTATATTATTTTTGTTTCCTTGCAATTTATGCATAACCAATATTTCACTCTCCTTCATTGACAGGTCCTCTATTAACAAACCCAATTTCAGATTATGACAAGGCAATCAACAAGCTACAACTCAAATACAGAACATACATCGTCGACTATGACGTCGAAACTGTGAGTATACTTTCCTCTTTGTTCAAATATCCTTTTCCTTGATTTGTATAATGTTCTTTGCTTATAATTAAACTTTTGTACTTTTGTGTTTTTGGTCTCTTATTTAATTTTTTTCTGTGCACTTCTTTATATAGATTGATTTGTGTGCGCTATCCCTGTTACATATATAAGAATGCCACTCTTTCCATGCTTCTTTATAATATCACTTTATCTATAAAAGTTAACCCGAAAGCTTATTTTAGCCCTAATTTTAACCTAAATCCTATTGCATAAATTTACTGTTTTAACCCTAAAGCTTAATTCTGATTTGTTTAACCCTATTAACCCTTTTTTTGTTGAAACAAATCGGACATAATCTCCTGTTTCCCTATTAACCCTATTTTTTTTGTTGAAACAGATTGGACCTAATCTCCTATTTCCCTATCAACCCTATTTTTCTGTTGAAACAAATCGGCCCTAATTTTCACACCTTTTACTAAACGGAGTCCATCCTATAACAGTTTCCTCCTATTTTGTTTTCAACACAAAAATCGTACAAATAAAATCGATAATCATAAAAAAAAATCTATTTTTCTGATTAGCTACATTCCTATAAGAAAACTCTATTTTGCTGATAAACTGATAAACATGAAAAAAAAAAAAAAAACAAATCACTCCTATTAACAAATTGCTCCTATTTGTTTGGAAGACAAAAATCATTTGCTGGTAAACAGATAAACATAAAAAATAAAAAATAAAAATCACTTCTATTAACAGATTGTTCCTATTTTGTTTGCACTCTAAGAATCGTTTCCTACTAAACAGATAAACATTAAAAAAAAAAAAAAAACAAACCACTCCTATTATTTCCTTTAAACAGATCGCTCCTATCCTTTCCAACCTAATTATTTGCGTGAGTATGCAATGTTTCATCTTTTGACAAATCCTTTCTTTTTCCGTTAATAAATTTGAGAAAAGCAATGTTTCATTTGCGTGAGTATGCAAATCCTTTCTTTTTCCATTCTATT